>NC_134654.1:16195451-17556701 GCF_030463565.1 Pelecanus crispus | reverse complement strand
CTCCTGTTGTCCTGACCCCAGGGTAGGCAGGGCAAGTTGGTTAAGGCTCATATGTATTCACTGCTCGCAGTCTTACGTCAGCCCTTTGCGGTGAATATAGATCTTCAGTGTCATACAAAAATGACAAGGCGGGTACACAGCTGGGGGGTTCTTGTTGGCTGCTGGTATATAAGCACCAGGTAGGACTTTGCTAATCGCTGATCAGCAGTTTCAGCCATGGACAAAAAGAGCCTCTCGCACTGTGTCGGATGGTGATCAGTGCGTGATCCCGGGGGAGTCCTGGTAACCCACAGAGGCTACAGAATTCTGCGTATGGCTTGAAGGGTGGCACTGGGCTTGGGACCACAGGGAAGTGGGGGCTGAGAGTGTTCCTGGTAAGCTTTGTACCTCGGTGTGGGGTTTTGCCTAGGCTCAAAATTCCTACAAAGCCTGCCTGTGCTGTGGTACCGCTGTTGAGTCCCAAGCTGCAATCAGGCCAGGGAGGTGTGAGAAACACTGGACTGTCTCACCTCCCCTCCAGCATCCTAAACTGGGACAGACTGGATGGAGCAGGCTGGGCCTAAGCTGTGGGAGTGGACCTCAGATGTCCCCGAAGGCAGCGCTCGCAGTCCTGTTCTTGGCATTGCATTGCCCTCTCTCCACACCACCATGACGGCTGACTGTGGAGGGGAGGGTGGCGAGTGGAGGTGCCTGCGGCGCTGCCGGCAGAGACCGCAGCAGGCAGGCTGGGGTGGCAGCTGGTGTGCTGAGGGGTCCCCATCTCCGTGGGCGGCGCAGTGAGGGGCTGTCCCCCAGGGGACCTAGGTGTTCTGAAAGCCCCACACTTCCAAGAGCTGCACCTTGAAGTTCTCCTGGCAGAGGGGAGGGTTGTCGAAGGTCTCACAGTGCTCCGTGCGCCCCCAGAGCAGGTTGGCATCGAGGGACAGAGCTTGGCCTCCCCCTCCACCTGGAAAAGCAAGCAAGACAGTCAGGATCTGCTCTCCCCTGGTTGCTGCTCAGGCAGGGACACTGGCCCAGCTGATGAGGTCTCTCAGGACTGTGCCCACCTCCCAGCTTTCTGTCCTTTGGCCACAGCGCAGAGCTGGGCTGTGGATGCCCTGAGCTGCCTTCTCTGCTAATCGGGATGTCAGCGTGGATGCAGAGCTCCCAGAGAGCTATCTGCAGGGCAGCCAGTGTGAGAGGTTGCCCTGGTAGCACAAGCTGAATTATTAAACTGCTTGGAGAGCTGCATGGAGAACGAGGAAAGCTCCTTGCATCCCCGCAGCCAGGCTTGCCCTGATCCTGCTCCTGAGTGCTGAAAGGGAGGAAGAGGCTGCGCTGCAGGCATTTCTGACTTGCTGCAGTCCTCTGCCGAGCCCACCCCGGCGGTGGTGGGGCACAAAGATTCAACCCCCGTGCCCAAGCCTGACACAGCAGACGGCAGCGCAGGCAGGCAGCTGGTGTGTCTGCTCCAGGTGACCGCACCCAGCCCTTCCTTGGGCTGATCCCCCTCTGCATCTCCTCTCCATCCCACACAAAGCAGAGGGAAGAGCTGGGAAAGGACATGCCAGCCCCAAGGGTGCAAACCTCACCGGGAGGTTTGGGCTATGGCGCTTCCCTTTGGCTGGCAGAGCCCCTCTGGGGTTCTCAGAAGGAGCGTCCTTGCCCTTGTGCAGCTTTGCGCTCTCCTGCCAATTTGAGGCAGAGGGGGATGACTTAATCTCTCCTGACTTTAAGTTCATATTCTAAACCAGGACGTCTTTGCCTCTACAGGCAGCTCAGATTTTAACCTGGAGTAGAGCCCTTTTCAGCCAAAGCAGCAGTGTGTTGGTGGGTGAGTGCCCACCATTCGGTAATTACCGATAATGATCCCTTCCTGTGACCCGGACATGAACATGGAGGCTGTTTTGGAAGGCAAAAGGAAATGCCTGATGGCCAGAAACGGGGAGAGACGTCCTTTCCGCTGTGGCATGGGCACGGTGAGACGGTTTGAGCTGGTGCCGCAGCTGTCCGGGGAGGAGCTGAGGAGGGACGCGGGAGAGGGGGAAGGTGACCGCTGGCGTGAGCGCGGCACGGCTTTGGCCAGCTCTGGCTTCTTGATGAACACCCACTCATACCTCTCTGTCTCGGGGTGCACCTGGAAAGCAGGAGAAAGGTGGTGAGCCCTGTCCCTTGGGGCATCTCTCCGTTGCTGGGGGAAGATGGTGCTGCCTGGCCAGGTGGGTCGGGGGCCAAATGCTGTGTGCCAGGTCCAGACCTGGGGCAGGGAAGGGACAAGGCATCCTGGTAGTGCCAGGGCTGCTCTGGAGGTGGCTGTGGCTGAGAAGTTGTTTTTGTCTTTGCCAGGTGCTGCTGGAGATGGGTAAACCTGCACTGCCCACATTGCTGGGAGGATTCTGGATGGACGCTGGTGAGATACCAGATGGATGCTGGACTTTGCCCCCAGGATCTCTTGGACCAACTCAGCCTGCTCCCTCTGCACAGATGCTGGGGCTGATTTGGGAATGCTCCATGCAAGAGCTGCCCTGAGCAAACAGGACAGAAACCCACCCTGCCATGCATGCTGCCCTGCTGTCATCCCAGGAGCTCCAAGACCCACTTGCAGTTATTGCACGTTGCCTCGGCGACTTGGGACAAGCCGGCTCACCCAATGCAGGAGTTCGTTCTCTGTTTGCTCTGATCCAGCACAGCAATTTCTGTGCTGCTGCCTCCTGCCAGAGCTAAGGGGCAGCTGTGGGACCATGGTAAGGAAGCAGCTCCTTGCCACATGCCCTGAGTTGTCAGAGGGGTAAAGGAAAAAGTAATTAACAGACAAACGCATAAGCATAAACCCAGAAATAAAATGTGACTTACAGTGAACACAAAGCACTCCCCTGTCCCAAAAAAGCCTGATGTCGCCCCATTCTTTTTCCTTTCACTCCAGTCGGAGGAGAGAAACGCCCCGCACACCTTCAGGAGAGAGCACAGGGAGCTGTCAGTGCCGCGGGGAGTCAGTGCGGAGGACGGCTGGGACCAGAGCAAGCCCCAGAAATGCTGGCCATTGCATGTGCATTCAGGAGGGCAAGGCTCTGCGCAGTGCCCTGCGGGAATCAGAAAGCCACGTTCTGCTATGCCAGCTAAATCCGGACAAGTCACTGGTGCTCTGGACGTGAGTGCACTCAGCTTTGGTGCCTAAGGGGGGGCTCTGGGAGATTTGAGGGCTTACTCTTTTGCAGCAGAGGTGATTGCACTGAGCTGTGTGCTGCTTGATTGAGCAGGGCCAGTTCAGCTGTGCTGGTGCGTTCCCTGGCCCGGGCTTGGGAGTGGGAGCTGTGCCTCGAAACCCCTGAGCCCAATCCAGCTCCCAGCAATGGAAAGGTATCAAAGCATTGTATGAACAGCATTGGAATGTGCTGTGGATGGGGGTCTAGGAGTCCCTTGTCCTCAGCTGGCCCCTGGATGGTGGCGAGGTGGTTGCCTGTTTTATGAGTCTTCAGAGAAAATGTGTTTTAAAATAGCAAACACTCAGGTAACACTTTTTTTTTAACCTACAAGGCTTTAACTAGTCCCAGGGGTTCTTCTACCCACGGTCAGGCTGACCCTGGTGTTGATGTCCTTGACTTGACCACAGCTGGAGGGGGCCTGCTGAGAGGTGGGAACTTGTGCCTGTTCTCGGTACTAGCTAAGGAATAAAATGAGCTAAAACATGTAGGAAACAAGGTTTTATAAGTCACCTTCTCTTGTCTCCACAAAGCCCTAGGGGGTGGCAGGGTGTTTATCTCCACACCACACTGAAGTGTCAGACTTGGGAAGTCAGGACTGGTAGGTCAATAAATCTTTGGGATGCCTGAACAATTTACAGAACTTGCCTCTGCTGGTTGATGAAGAAAGGAGAGATAAAATACGGGTTTATAAGCCACTCTCAGAATCCCCGGGAAGAGGCCTGGCTCAGGGGTTTATTGCATTTTTTTAATGACTTTCAAATATTGTAGAAGATGTCCTTATTTCTCCTCCTTGTGTGTCTGCTCTTGCAATCACAGAGATCCTTGCATTTAATGCATTGAAAGCAAGTCTTGGCTCAGGCAAAGCATCTGCTGACTTCAGGGAAGTCTGCTTAGCAAGGACTTCATGATTTAGTCTGTATTTGCAATAAAAGAGTATCGCTCATGGCCTCTCTCCATCTCACTGACTCCTCCTCTGTTTCCCCCCAGCAGCACCCTTTAGACCAGCCTGCGTCTAAGGTGGCTCTTGGTGCCGGGGGATGCAGTTTGTTCTCTCCTGGGAGCTAGGAGAGACCCCGGGGCAGGGCAGGAGAGGGACCACCAGCAGCCCCATGGCTGCTCCAAGAAGTGCTGGTGGGGTCAACCACCCTGTCCCCTTCCCCACGTCAGCACCAGTGCAGCCCACTTCTCTGCCTGAGAGATACTTACCTCCCCCTCTGTTGTTTTTATGAGCAGCACCGTTGGTTCGTAGCCTTCACAGCGCGCATAAAACCTGCAGAGATGAACAAGGAAGCTGGGTCGGTGGGGGTCTGAGACCCAGGAGCAGAGAGCTGTGCAGAGAGCCTGGGCGTGCGGTGAGCACGAGGCTGTAAAGGACAGCGGAGAGTGGTGGCAGCTCTTCTCAGCCTGTCGCTGTGCCGGCAGCTGGCCTGAGGGAGCTTGTTGGAAGGACAGCAGCAGAAACTCATAATCATGTAGCTCAAGCAGCTTCAGTGTTTGTGCAGGAATGGAGGGAGTTGGCTTATGGGACTTCTCAAATCATCATTTTTGCTTGGTGAATCCTCCCACCCTACACTCAGGCACCAGGCTAGGGGATGCTTCATGGGGGAGTTTACCAAACAAACTTGCTTTTAATCTGGATGTGTTTTGTAATCTGGGCTCAGCACCCTCTTGCTGCCTTGGAAAGGTGCAGAGCTGTACTTGCCAGGATAGGGCTGCACCACTGTGCCGTGGGGCACCTGCTCGCCTCTCACGGCCTGGGGGAGCACACTGGTGGTGCTAACGGAGGCACTACCATCACAGCCCCACCTTTAAACACCGCCCTGAGAACCGGGGTGGCATGGGCAGCATCCAGTCCCTGGAGAGCCCGGCATCCCTTCCTGGTCAGCAGTGAGCTGCATCTCAGTAGAGAAACACCCTGGCACTGAGCATTGCGGGGATGTCCCTGCTTCCCACCGCACCCTTTGCTCCATGGCTGTGGCAGTGGGTGTCACTGGGCCCTGGGTTGTCTCCAGCACTGACATTGGTCTTTCTATTGCAATTTTGGGCATTGGCCATGACACTTGGGCTCTCTTAACTTGCGTTTAGAGGCTTTGATGTCTTCCCCATCGCAGGATGTAACCACATGCTGTCTGCCCCTTCCCCTGCCCTGAGCTCTGCCTGCTCTGCGAGTGCAACCTCTCTTAATGTGCTCCTACAGAGGAGCGAGTTTGGTTTTCCTGCCTGAAAACAAACATGCAAAGGCAGCCTCAGCCCACTGGAAGGCTTTTGCTGCTTCATGGCTTGGGAAGTCAATGGCAAACTTGTTTTCCAGCTCAGTTTTGAGCTGCAGCACTGACTGCAGTGTCCAGCAGACGTCCTGTGCTCCGTGCCACTGGGAGGGAGCTGGAGCCCTGGGGATGGCGTGCTGGCTGGACCTGGCCAATCGTAGCATGCCCAGCATGGCACGGCACATGGGGACGTCCCCCTGCACAGCACATCCACAGGGCTCGATGTTCCCTGTGCAGTGCCGAGTTGCTGATTGCCATCTGACTGAGCCTCAGCCCTCTCCCCTACAGCCAGCACTGGCCTAGACCACACTCAAGAGCTTGAATCGAGCCCAAGAGAGTCTCCAGGAGACGTCAGATGTACCTCATGGACACTACATGTTGCTCCTTTCTACACCACCAACCTCTACCCAGCTTTACACCTGGCCCATCCAACCTGACCTGACCCGACAGGCAGATGATGCTTTACCTCTGCAGGCTGCAACCATCTTCTGAGGTGGAGAAGAGCAGCAGCGGGTGGAAGAGGGAGAAGCGCTCAGGGATCCAGGACCAGACGATGCGCATCTCCTGAGCCGTTACAATGCTGGAGCTGAAGTTTTGCATGTCCACGGCCAGGTGGAAGGACTGCCTGCGTGAGGGAGGATGTCCATTGCTGCCGAGCTGGGGTGCCCAGCTGCTTTTAGGGGTGCAGCCCCCATGCATCAGGTTTTGTCATGCTTTTTGCATCGTGAGCTTTCTGTTAACATCGCTAGCTCTAACTGTACAGTGCCTGCTAACATGGTCCCCCACAAGGGGCTGTGAGGCACCCAGCATAGCCAAAGCTATGGGAGATACCTGAAGTTCCTCCCATGTTGTATCTCCACAGTAACTCATATTTTGTCTGCTTAGCCCCAAGAGCTGGCAAACAGAGGGTCTCCTTACCTGCTCTGCACCATGGTTATGCCCCTCTCCATTAACGCCTTCCTGTTGGCCATCTGGAGAAGCCAGATTTCCTTGCGGGAGAACAGCCGGATGCCAAAGGCTCTCTCTAGGAGTTTGTCAACAGTCACATGCTCAGCAATGTTCTGCATGAAAGCCTGCAGGTCTGCCTTGATGTCTGTCCCTTCCAGCTCGGTGGAGGTCACTGAGAGCCTGTACTGCTTCAGCAAGGCCAGAGCAATGCGGTAGAGGACCTTCTGCCCCTCCAGCAGGTAGACATCAAAGACGCGGATGGCGTAATGGAAGGGAAGGTCATGAAAGAGCCACGATAACCATTCGGAGTAGACCTCAAAGACATTCTCAGAGGTGCTGGCTATGAGTTTGTGAGCTGCTGGGCAATGCTTGTTGGCCAGATCCCCAAAAGTCATGCAGGATGCCTGGTGGGCCAGAAAGGACTGGTCAATGTAGCTGGTGTGGGTAGCGTTGCTGGCGATGAGACGAGAGATGTTCTCGAAGCACTGAGCTTCGTCTTCGCTGTAGTGCAGCAGCAGAGCCACCAGAGAGGGGAGGATTGGGCTGTAGGTTATGTCGGGGAAAAGGTTGCTAACACAGATGAGGATCTTCTTCAAGGCGGTGACCCCTTCCAGGTTGAGGCAGTACGTCGGCATGGAGCATCCTTCCAGGAACTCAGGCAAAGGGTGGGAGCTCACACTCAGCTTCCCAAAGAGGCGACTTGCCACGTCCCTGTAGACAAGAGCATCTGGGGTCACAAGCCGGCAGGCAACCTGCTGGATGAGTTGGTGGTAGACCTGAGCTCTCAGAGCGCGGCTTGCTGCCCAGTAGCCTTCTCTTGCCAGCTTCTTCAGCTCCTTTGGGGGCTTGCTGAGGATGTCTTGGGGGATATGCGCCTGTTGCTCTGGGTCTGGCATCCTGTCCCAATCCACGAACTGTCCACAGCCCAGACAAGAGGAGGCGTCGATGTCCCAGGTGTCAGCCTCAGATGTGATCACGATGGTGACTGGAGATGAGCCAAATACCTCTGTAGGACAAAGACCTTTTATTCAACACGCTTCACCACCCCAGCTGACAGCGTTTCACCTTGGCTGACAGTGCTTTGAAGTCTTACAGCAATGTCTTGTATTTCAATAGTTACTCTCCCCCCTGCAAAGGGAAGGTTTTGAGAAGGCTTTGCCTGGCTGGAGCTGCTCACTTTGCCCTTGCCTGCTCACGTTGGCTCAGGCCCCTAGTGAAACCTCTGTCCGGGGGCTCAGGGAAGCATGGGGCTGCATGTGAGGGCTGCTTCTCCACACTGTGAGGGGCTTTGCACCCCTCAAAAATCTCCTGAATTCCTAGCTTGTGACCTGCTGAGAGGGACATACAGAGAGCAGGGACACAGTCCCTGTCCCCTGGGGATGACCACGGGACAGCAGTGTTACACCACCGAGGAAAACGAGCAGCTCGGTCGCAGCCCAGCTCTGCAGGGGCGAGGAGGGACCTCACGGGCAGTGGGGGCCCAGGTGATGCTGAGGCCAAGAGGGACCATTTGCATCATGTCCTCTCCCAAGGACAGAGCAGGGCAGGAGGCAAAGTCCTGTCCAGGTCTGGCAGCCCAGGACCGGGCTGCTATGAGCCCAGACAGAGTGGACAAAGCTGGCTTCAGGTGTTTGCCCTCGCTCTTACTGCCTCCTGCCAAAGTCTCCTGCAAAAATCTCCTGACTGCTCCAGCCGCTCGGGTGGCAGAGAGAAGGTGCAAGGAGAAGGTACTGCAGTGAGACGGTTTTGCCAAAGGTGAAGGGATGGTCTGCAGGGTGCCAAAGGGTCCCTGTTTCCTGCATGCCCCCATGCACCTGGAGAGACCCCTCCAGGGGACTGCATGCAGGGGCTGGCGAGCATCTGGGAAGCCCCTTGGAGACAGAAGGTCCCTGGGGGACCCTCGGGGGAGACTCCTGCACACTGCACCATGGCGGGGCTGTGGCAGCTGCCTGCCCTGTTCTGGGAAGAGCAGGGTTTGAGCTCCTCCTAGAGAAAATTGAGCCGCATTTTCCCTGAGGTTGCAAGAGAGCTCAGCTCCAAACCCTGTACAAGGAGATGTGAGTTGTCTCTGCATGGGTGAGTTCTGCTGGACAGTGATTAATTGGCAAGGATAAAGTCAATTAGTGCACACATTAATCCCCTGATGTATTTATCTTGGATGTGCTCGGTTGGGCTGGGGAGTCTAGGATGGGTTTGCACCGAGCCAAACCTCTCTGCTCTCGCCCCAAGGGGACCTGGGGGTCAGCATGGTCCTGGCCCCGTGTGCTGCATGCGTGGCAGCACGTGGTCCATGTCGAGGGGGTCTGGGCACCTGGGCTGCTCCCAGGCTGGGTCCGGCTCTGGCTCCTGCTCTCCAGTTCAGTTTGGCCCCTGCTCATGTTCAGCAAAACCAGCAGATCAGGTTCAGTTCTGGTTTAGGGAAAGGGCAGCAGTTTTAACCGGTTGCTGCTCAGCCTGACTCCCTGCTTTGAAGGCAGACAGACCCTGAGTACAGTCACACAGGCTTCTAGCCATAGAATCCAGGCTAAAATGAACATTGGGGTTGAAGCGGCGCTGTTTGCACCGCTGTGATCCCCAAATTCACCTTGTCCTTGCAGCCGGCTGCATCACAACGATGCTGCCCTGCCTGAAGGTCTGAGGATCATAAGCCTGAGCCCAGCTGGCTGTCGGTGCCCCGGCCCAGGGTGCTGGCTGGTGGCTCCAGCTCTGCCCGCCCAGGGCCATGCAGCGAGAGCCTCCTGCATCTTCCCCAGCGCGAGATGTGCGGCTGTCCCTGCCGCAGCTCACTCACCTTGCTCAGTGCCCGTGTTTTCACCCTCGGCTGGCTCGGCCGTGGGGAAGCCGCCGGCCGCCCCCCCGGGGGAGCGGGGCAGGCTGAGCCCCACCTGCAGCATGTGCCCAGGCTCCGGCGCACCCCGCTGCCGGGTCCCCTCTGTCCCTGTCACCTGCCCTGACTTTTAAGGTGAGTGCCAGCCCGCCGGCACAGGAGGTTTATTTGGTGTAAATAGGGCGAGGGGTGGAGCAGCTCCCGTGCCCGCATCGCCCCTTCCTGCTTCAATTCTGCGCCGAGGCCAGGGAGGGGGACGTAAACACCCCATGGGACGAGATAGCTATCAAATCAGCAACACAACCATTAAACTTAATCATTTATTTTTCCCAAGGATAACCTTCATTTTCCTGCTCTGGGGTTTACTCCCTTTGCCGGCGTCACGAGGCAGGGAGGGTGCTGTGGGGGCCAGGGAGGGCTGGAGCTGCTGAACCGCCTGCTGCAGCAATCGCCTGTCCTTGAAGGAAGGAAACATCAACACAGCGAGTGGGTTTGCAACCGCTTCCCACTGGATGGTCCCGGGGGAGCTGGAAGGAGAAGCACGTCAACAAGTGCCAGGAACCGGGTAACAAGGGAGAGACTGGGGCCACGAGGACTAAGTGATGCCCTCCTGCAGCTGCCCCATGTGCCGTCAGGGACGTTTTTCGGGGACGGGTGCGCTGGGGCTGTGCCAGCCATGTTTGCAGCACTTCTTTAGCACCAGCCGGCAAAACCACCGGGGGAAATTCAGGGCGATGCAGACGTGCACCCTGCAGCACCCCATGCCTCCTGTGTACACAGCTGGACAGCGGGAGTACAAAACGTGATTGTTGCAGGCACAGTTGTGGTGCTTCAGTGTTTCCAATCTGTCCCCCCTTTGAAATGGTTGTTATTGATTGACTTTTACCTCAAAATGCTTTGCAGAATTACAAACCATACATTGTACTTACAGGCAAAAGAGCTGAGCTGGAGGAAAAGTACCCTCCAACAGCGGAGAGATGCTCAATCTGACATTGCTACCTGGAGAACTCACAGTTCAGGCTGCACTTAAAAGTGGGCATTTTTATATGCATCTTAAATTTTTTTAAGATTTTTTTTTCCTTAAAAATCTCTTTTTTTCTCCTGTGTTAACAGCAACTGTGGGTCATTCCTGCCTTGCCTCCCTGCCTGCGGGTCTGCGGGGTCTGCCTGCACCTGCAGTGCACCCCTGAGCATCTGCCGGCACCAGTGGTCTCGGGGCATCTGCCGCCAAGCAAGAGCGGTCCCCCTGCAAACCATCTCCTTCCTGGATGAAGCACCTCCTCTGTGGTGTGCCAAAATCCGACGGGAACGGTACAGCCGTCCTGTCGTGCCTCTCCTCCCTTTGCTCCTGGCAAGCTGGGAGCCCAAGGGAGTGGGGGTGAGGGGCTGTGTCGGTGAAGGGCCCCCCAGGGTGCTCTGCTGGGTGGGTGGGAGGCGAGGGGCTGCTCCACAGCAGGAGGCTCCTGCTCTGCACCCAGAGCCTGTCTGTGCGCTTGATGGGCCACTCTGCTCTGCAGCCGCATCCGAAGGGGCAGGTGACAGCCCCCAGCTCTGCTCCTGGGGCTCTTGGGTGTCCCCATGCTGCACCCCACTCCAGTTCCCAGTGCCCAGGGGTTGTTTATTCTCTCTCCAACACAAACCCTTTGGCCCAGGCTCTTACAGCAGTGGGTCCTGCTTCCTTCCCCCAGAACCTTGCTGGCTGCCTTCTCCTCGTTTGCTTTATTTATGACAGTGGATGCCTCTCCCTGCCAGACTGAAGCAGCTCTGAATCCTCCCTCAGCCCCCCTGTCCGCCTGCCTGCTCCCTGGCAGACGGTCTGCTCCACGGCGAGAGGGGAGATGGAAGTGAATTAGGGACGGCGCGAAATGGATCATCGCTTCATGGTTTTTAATGGCAAAAAAATTAAATATGTAGAGGCCGTGCCGGCTCCGGATGAGCAGCACAGCTGAAGGCCATAAATGTTTCATGCTAACTGCCTGTGAGAGGAGCCAGCCCGATTCGGATGTGCAAAGAGGGCTGGTGAGACGGGCCGTCACCCCGGGGACGGAGCCCACACCATGGGGCTGCCAGGGCCAGCGGGGCTCCCAGAGCCACCCCGCGCTGCTTCGCTCCATGCCCAGGACAATTCTGGCATGTGGGTCTTCTTCGGCCGCAGCTTCATGGTCCTCAGTGCCCGTCTCGAAAGCACTGGTCTGAGCCTGCCTGCAGCAGCCTGTCCCGTGGCATGAGGGGATGTGTCCCTGCTCCCCACCCCAGCATGTCCCCTAGCCCTGCCCAGCCGTGGTGGGAGAGCCAATGTGCTCTGGCGGCACTTGCTGCCCATTGCACGTGCGGCTCCCCTTGCTCCTCGCTCCTCGAAAGCCGCCCCAGCCCCAGCCAAATGGGCTTCGCTGCCTGGTCCGAGCGCTCACCGGGAGCACAGCGGGCACGGCAGCCACCTGTAAATATGCTGACGAGGATGCGCTCATTATGGTGCCATGCCACAGGACTGTGGTAGCAGCCCCATGTTATGAGGGCAGTAAAACATTGCTATCAGTGCCTTGCTGCTGCTTTTCAGGCACCCGTACTGTATTGATTTGTGTTATCAATTGCACCCAAAAAAAAGAGGAGAGGCCAAATCCTGGCAGATCAGGTGTGGGAAAGGCTCTTTGTGCTTGGATGGAGGCTGCTGCAAAAGCAAGGGCCTGTGCCTGCTGGCCAGTTACTGCAGAGCCCTTCGCAGCCTTTGCAGCCAAATATTGACAGTGTCAACACCATCAAGCGTCACGGAGGCTTCCCGGCAGCCCAGCCCTGCCTGCTCCTGCTGGCAGGGGGACAGGGACGAGGGGGACAGGGATAGGGGGACAGGGACGTTGGTGTGGGCAGGGAAGGGCAGGGGGAGGCAGCGACTGTCATTTGGGGATGGGCAGGGACAAGGGATGGGGCTGAGGATTTGGAGAAGGGAAATGGCAGCTGCCTTAAGGAAGGGAAAGGCAAGAGCCAGGGAGAAAAGGCTGCAGGGAGCCCATGGGGCTGGAGCAGCCCTGCCCAAGTGTGGAGGTGTCGGGGCGCTGCAGGCGGCACTGCGGTGGTGTTTTAAAGCGACCCTTGAACATCAGGAGCTGCAGCCCAGGGTGGGAAAGGGACAGGGTGACCTGCTGCTCAGCCTTGGGTTCATGTGGCAGTGGGGAGGGGAGGAAGGAGGGAGGGAGGGAGGGAGGGAGGGAAGGAAGGAAGGAGGGAAGGAGGGAAGGAGGGAAGGAGGGAAGGAGGGAAGGAGGGAAGGAGGGAAGGAAGGAAGGAAGGAGGGAAGGAGAGAGAGAGAAAGCAGGAAGGATGGAGGGAGGAACAAGGGAGGAAGGAGAGAGGAAGAAGAAAGGAGGGATGAAGGAGGGAGAAAAGAAGGAGGGAGGAAGGGGAAGAAAGGAGGGAGAATGAAGGGAGGAAAGAGGAAGGAGGAAGGAAGGAGAAAGAAAGGAGGGAGGCAGCAGAAAGGAAGAGGGGAAGAAGGGAGGAAGGAGGGCAGGGGTGCTGCAGAGTGGTGCTAACCAGGGCAGACAGCCCTCTGGGAAGACACAGCACCAGGACACGTCCCACACGGTGCTGGACGGTGCATCTCAGGTCTCAGCCCTGAGTCATCCCACTGGGGCACCAGGTGCGGAGGCTCCTTGTCCTCTTCTATTACGCTCTGTTTTGGGGCCAGTCTTGTTTAAAATCTTTATCAATGATCTGGATGAGGGGATTGAGTGCGCCCTCAGTAAGTTTGCAGATGACACTAAATTGGGTGGGAGTGTTGATCTGCTCGAGGGTAGGATGGCCCTGCAGAGGGACCTGGACAGGCTGGATCAATGGGCTGAGGCCAACTCTATGAGGTTCAACAAGGCCAAGTGCCGGGTCCTGCACTTGGGTCACAACAACCCCATGCAACACTACAGGCTTGGGGAAGAGTGGCTGGAAAGCTGCCTGGAGGAAAAGGACCTGGGGGTGTTGGTTGACAGCCGGCTGAACATGAGCCAGCAGTGTGCCCAGGTGGCCAAGAAGGCCAACAGCATCCTGGCCTGTATCAGGAATAGCGTGGCCAGCAGGAGCACGGAGGTGATTGTGCCCCTGTACTCGACACGGGTGAGGCTGCACCTCGAATACTGTGTCCAGTTTTGGGCCCCTCAATACAAGAAAGACATTGAGGTGCTGGAGTGTGTCCAGAGAAGGGCAACAAAGCTGGTGAAGGGTCTGGAGCACAGGCCTTATGAGGAGCGGCTGAGGGAACTGGGGTTGTTTAGCCTGGAGAAGAGGAGGCTGAGGGGAGACCTTATCGCTCTCTACAACTACCTGAAAGGAGGTTGTAGTGAGGTGGGTGTTGGTCTCTTCTCCCAAGTAGTTAGCGATAGGACGAGAGGAAATGGGCTCAAGCTGCACCAGGGGAGGTTTAGATTGGATATTAGGAAAAATTTCTTCACAGAAAGAGTGGTCAGGCATTGGAACAGGCTGCCAAGAGAAGTGGTGGGGTCACTGTCCCTGGAGGTGTTCAAAAAAAGTGTAGACGTGGCACTTTGGGACATGGTTTAGTAGGCATGGTGGTGTTGGGTTGATGGTTGGACTGATGATCTTAGAGGTCCTTTCCAACCTTAATGATTCTATTCTAGTTTTCTTTTCATTAAAAAATAATCCAGCCACCAAGCCAGGAAACATGAAATTAATTATTACTCTACCCTTAATTGGTTTAGTGATGGACTTGGTAGTGTTAGGTTAATGGTTGGACTGGATGATCTTAAAGGTCTTTTAAGACCTTCAAGACCTCACTGCAGGAGACTGTTGGTGTGCCGAGGAGCTGCTGCCAAGTGCAAAGCGCACCATTGACATGCAAAATTGAAAATATAAAGGATTTCCTTCTTCCTCAGCAGCAAAGGCTGAAGGTGTGCGACACCCTGGGCTCAGCCTGATGCACGAACCTTCATCCCTCCCCATGCACCAGCACTGCTGAGTGGACACTGCAAAAATCCCAAATGCCCCCTGGGCTTTAGGAAAAGCATCAAATACTCTGGGAGTCCCAGTACTACCCCAAGAGATTACAAAGGTTTCCAAGGGGACCCTGGCTGCAGATTAAATGCAATGCTATGGAGATATAGGCAGTGGAGGAGATTGCTGGGAACGAGGGGTTTCGGTTGCCCCATGCTTGTGAGGGCTCTGCCCCTCCTTCCTGGCCTGCCTTGACCTTGGCCCATGGTGTGGGCATCTAAACTCAGCACCTCAGCTGAGCAGGCAGCTCGGGTGTGGCAGCAGCCTCATCTCTACTACCATGCCTGGCAACACTGAGAAAAGCCCAGCAGGGCCACGCCAGTGCCCGGGCCCCTGCTAGGGCGAAGACCCCACTGTGTAGACGCAGCGGGAGGGCCAGGGCAGAGCTGGGGACAGCCACGGCTGTGCACTGTGCACCTCTGCAGCACTACACCCTGCACCTCTGCACCAGGCACCCACACCTCTGCAGTCCTGCACGGCGCACCCTGCACCTTGTACCGCGCACCGAGCACCTCTGCACCGTGCATGCTACGCTGTGGCGCCTTGTACTGCGCAGCAAGCACCTCTGCACCGTGCATCCTACGCTGCGGCGCCTTGCACCGAGCACCTCTGCACCATGAATCCTACGCTGTGGCGCCTTGTACCGCACACCTAACACCTCTGCACCGTGCATCCTACGCTGCGGCGCCTTGTACTGCACACCTAACACCTCTGCACCGTGCATCCTACGCTGCGGCGCCTGGTACCTAGCACCTCTGCACCGTGCATCCTACGCTGCGGCACCTGGTACTGCACACCGAGCACCTCTGCACCGTGCATGCTACGCTGCGGCGCCTTGTACCGCACACCTAACACCTCTGCACCGTGCATCCTACGCTGCAGCGCCTGGTACCACGCACCGAGCACCTCTGCACCGTGCATGCTACGCTGCGGCGCCTGGTACCGCGCACCTAACACGTCTGCACCGTGCATCCTACGCTGCGGCGCCTGGTACCGCACACCTAACACCTCTGCACCGTGCATCCTACGCTGCGGCGCCTGGTACCGCACACCTAACACCTCTGCACCGTGCATCCTACGCTGCGGCGCCTGGTACCGCGCACTGAGCACCTCTGCACCGTGCATGCTACGCTGCGGCGCCTGGTACATAGCACCTCTGCACCGTGCATCCTACGCTGTGGCGCCTTGTACCGCGCACCGAGCACCTCTGCACCGTGCATGCTACGCTGTGGCGCCTTGCACCGCGCACCGAGCACCTCTGCACCGTGCATGCTACGCTGCGGCGCCTGGTACCGCGCACCGAGCACCTCTGCACCGTGCATCCTACGCTGCGGCACCTGGTACCTAGCACCTCTGCACCGTGCATCCTACGCTGTGGCGCCTGGTACCCGCGCACCAAGCACCTCTGCACCGTGCATCCTACGCTGCGGCGCCTGGTACCGCGCACTGAGCACCTCTGCACCGTGCATCCTACGCTGCGGCGCCTGGTACCTAGCACCTCTGCACCGTGCATCCTACGCTGCGGCACCTGGTACCGCACACCGAGCACCTCTGCACCGTGCATCCTACGCTGCGGCGCCTTGTACCGCGCACCGAGCACCTCTGCACCGTGCATGCTACGCTGCGGCGCCTGGTACCGTACACCTAACACCTCTGCACCGTGCATCCTACGCTGCGGTGCCTGGTACCGCGCACCGAGCACCTCTGCACCGTGCATCCTACGCTGCGGCGCCTGGTACCGCACACCTAACACCTCTGCACCGTGCATCCTACGCTGCGGCGCCTTGTACCGCGCACCGAGCACCTCTGCACCGTGCATCCTACGCTGCGGCGCCTTGCACCGCTCACCGAGCACCTCTGCACCGTGCATCCTACGCTGCGGCGCCTTGTACCGCGCACCGAGCACCTCTGCACCGTGCATCCTACGCTGCGGCGCCTTGCACCGAGCACCGAGCACCTCTGCACCGTGCATGCTACGCTGCGGCACCTTGTACCGCGCACCGCGCACCTCTGCACCGTGCATCCTACGCTGCGGCGCCTGGTACCTAGCACCTCTGCACCGTGCATCCTACGCTGCGGCGCCTGGTACCGCACACCTAACACCTCTGCACCGTGCATCCTACGCTGCGGTGCCTGGTACCGCGCACCGAGCACCTCTGCACCGTGCATCCTACGCTGCGGCGCCTGGTACCGCGCACCGAGCACCGTGCATGCTACGCTGCGGTGCCTGGTACCGCGCACCGAGCACCTCTGCACCGTGCATCCTACGCTGCGGCGCCTTGTACCGCGCACCGAGCACCTCTGCACCGTGCATCCTACGCTGTGGCGCCTGGTACCGCGCACCGAGCACCTCTGCACCGTGCATCCTACGCTGCGGCGCCTGGTACCGCGCACCGAGCACCTCTGCACCGTGCATCCTACGCTGCGGCGCCTGGTACCGCGCACCGAGCACCTCTGCACCGTGCATGCTACGCTGCGGCGCCTGGTACCGCGCACCGAGCACCTCTGCACCGTGCATCCTACGCTGCGGCGCCTGGTACCGCGCACCGAGCACCTCTGCACCGTGCATCCTACGCTGCGGCGCCTTGCACCGAGCACCGAGCACCTCTGCACCGTGCATCCTACGCTGCGGCGCCTTGTACCGCGCACCGAGCACCTCTGCACCGTGCATCCTACGCTGCGGCGCCTGGTACCGCGCACGGAGCACCTCTGCACCGTGCATGCTACGCTGCGGCGCCTTGCACCGCTCACCGAGCACCTCTGCACCGTGCATCCTACGCTGCGGCGCCTTGTACCGCGCACCGAGCACCTCTGCACCGTGCATCCTACGCTGCGGCGCCTTGCACCGAGCACCGAGCACCTCTGCACCGTGCATGCTACGCTGCGGCACCTTGTACCGCGCACCGCGCACCTCTGCACCGTGCATGCTACGCTGCGGCGCCTGGTACCTAGCACCTCTGCACCGTGCATCCTACGCTGCGGCGCCTGGTACCGCACACCTAACACCTCTGCACCGTGCATCCTACGCTGCGGTGCCTGGTACCGCGCACCGAGCACCTCTGCACCGTGCATCCTACGCTGCGGCGCCTGGTACCGCGCACCGAGCACCGTGCATGCTACGCTGCGGTGCCTGGTACCGCGCACCGAGCACCTCTGCACCGTGCATCCTACGCTGCGGCGCCTTGTACCGCGCACCGAGCACCTCTGCACCGTGCATGCTACGCTGCGGCGCCTGGTACCGCGCACCGAGCACCTCTGCACCGTGCATCCTACGCTGCGGCGCCTGGTACCGCGCACCGAGCACCTCTGCACCGTGCATCCTACGCTGCGGCGCCTGGTACCGCGCACCGAGCACCTCTGCACCGTGCATCCTACGCTGCGGCGCCTGGTACCGCGCACCGAGCACCTCTGCACCGTGCATCCTACGCTGCGGCGCCTGGTACCGCGCACCGAGCACCTCTGCACCGTGCATCCTACGCTGCGGCGCCTGGTACCGCGCACCGAGCACCTCTGCACCGTGCATGCTACGCTGCGGCGCCTGGTACCGCGCACCGAGCACCTCTGCACCGTGCATCCTACGCTGCGGCGCCTGGTACCGCGCACCGAGCACCTCTGCACCGTGCATCCTACGCTGCGGCGCCTTGCACCGAGCACCGAGCACCTCTGCACCGTGCATCCTACGCTGCGGCGCCTTGTACCGCGCACCGAGCACCTCTGCACCGTGCATCCTACGCTGCGGCGCCTGGTACCGCGCACGGAGCACCTCTGCACCGTGCATGCTACGCTGCGGCGCCTTGTACCGCGCACCGAGCACCTCTGCACCGTGCATCCTACGCTGCGGCGCCTTGCACTGCGCACCTCTGCACCGTGCATCCTACGCTGCGGCACCTGGTACCGCACACTGAGCACCTCTGCACCGTGCATCCTACGCTGCGGCGCCTTGTACCGCGCACCGAGCACCTCTGCACCGTGCATGCTACGCTGCGCGCCTTGCACCGAGCACCGAGCACCTCTGCACCGTGCATCCTACGCTGCGGCGCCTGGTACCGCACACCTAACACCTCTGCACCGTGCATCCTACGCTGCGGCGCCTGGTACCGCGCACCGAGCACCTCTGCACCGTGCATCCTACGCTGTGGCGCCTTGTACCGCGCACCGAGCACCTCTGCACCGTGCATCCTACGCTGCGGCGCCTTGCACCGAGCACCTCTGCACCGTGCATCCTACGCTGCGGTGCCTGGTACCGCGCACCGAGCACCTCTGCACCGTGCATCCTACGCTGCGGCGCCTTGTACCGCGCACCGAGCACCTCTGCACCGTGCATCCTACGCTGCGGCGCCTGGTACCGCACACCTAACACCTCTGCACCGTGCATCCTACGCTGCGGCGCCTGGTACCGCGCACCGAGCACCTCTGCACCGTGCATCCTACGCTGTGGCGCCTTGTACCGCGCACCGAGCACCTCTGCACCGTGCATCCTACGCTGCGGCGCCTTGCACCGAGCACCTCTGCACCGTGCATCCTACGCTGCGGCGCCTTGCACCGCGCACCGAGCACCTCTGCACCGTGCATCCTACGCTGCGGCGCCTTGTACCGCGCACCGAGCACCTCTGCACCGTGCATCCTACGCTGCGGCGCCTGGTACCGCACACCTAACACCTCTGCACCGTGCATCCTACGCTGCGGCGCCTGGTACCGCGCACCGAGCACCTCTGCACCGTGCATCCTACGCTGTGGCGCCTTGTACCGCGCACCGAGCACCTCTGCACCGTGCATCCTACGCTGCGGCGCCTTGCACCGAGCACCTCTGCACCGTGCATCCTACGCTGCGGCGCCTGGTACCGCGCACCGAGCACCTCTGCACCGTGCATGCTACGCTGCGGCGCCTGGTACCGCGCACCGAGCACCTCTGCACCGTGCATCCTACGCTGAGGCGCCTTGCACCGAGCACCGAGCACCTCTGCACCGTGCATCCTACGCTGCGGCGCCTTGCACCGAGCACCTCTGCACCTTGCATCCTACGCTGCGGCCCCTGGTACCGCACACCTAACACCTCTGCACCGTGCATCCTACGCTGCGGCCCCTGGTACTGCACAGCCGGCGCCACTGCCCAGCCTGCGCCCGCCCCTCCGCCCGGCGCCTGCGCACGACGAGGTTTGGGCCTCGGCGGGCGCCGTCGTCAGCTGAGCCGAGCCGGAAGCGCGGGGCTCTTCCGGGCGGCGCGGCGATGGCTCCGGACCCCTGGTGAGCGCCGGGCCGGGGTGGCTCTGGGCGCGGCTCCCCCGGGCTGGGCGCGCTGCCACCGCCCTCCGGGGCCCACCCCAGGAGCGCTCGGCCACCCGCGGCCGCTGCGAGCCGGGCCCGAGCCTCCCCGTGGCCGGCAGCGTGCGGGTCCGCCGGTAACGCGGGGCCGGTGGCGGGGCCGGTGCCGGTGCCGCTGTGCCGGGGGAGCAGCGCTCGTGGGCGGTCTCCAGAGCCCCGGCAGCCGTGCGGCTGCGAGCGGCGGGGGCGAGGGCCGGCTCTGTGCTACGGGGCCTCGGGCTGCGCCCCGGCAGGCCTCCTCCGTGCCGTTTGCCTGGGGGCTACCCTGTCCCTACAGAGTGCTTTTTCCCCCAAAAAGCTGCTTTTAGGTAAATCTAAAAAGCAGTTATTTACGTGCTGCCGGTTTTTTCCCGTATGCTGGGGTAGAGCACACGCAGGTTGCCTGCCAAGCGAGGCCAAACTGCGACAGCAAAGGTCGGGAGGGAGAAGCCAGGAGCAGGGAAGGCCGGGAGCGGTGGCGGGGCTCAGCTGCCGCCTCTCGTCCGCAGGCTCTCGCTGTACGATGCCACTTGCCAGATCGCCCAGGAGACCGCTGAGAAAATCCAGGAGCGCAACCGGTACCAACGGAATGGGGAGAGTTCAGCCAAGGTACTCGTCTGCCAGCTGCTCTGGGGTTTGTGGACGTGGATGTTTTTAGCTAGATTTTTCTTTTAACCGTTTTACATACTGGTTAAGCATTGAATTTGCAGGGGTCAGATGTGTCTAGGAAGCTGGAAGTGCTGAACTTCTGCCTCTCCGGCCGCAGAGGGAAGCGGGTGCATTAGTCAAGTGACGTGGCCGGGAGCGCTGCGGGGAAGGGGGTGACGTCCACCGCCCGCGTTAGTCCAGCGACTGGGCTGTGTCAGGTTATCGTTGCTGCCAGCTGGGAATCTGCAGATTAAAAGTTACGTTTAATGGCACGGAGCTAATATCAGTGGTATGTTCTTTAAGATTGCCACAAAGAGGACAAGAATACACTTTCTAAATCAACGGTAGCTTTTCAGTGTTACAAAAATAATCTCAGATTTAGCAGTGATGAATCTTTTATGCATGCAATAATGCTGGTTTTACAAAAAGAGAAAAACAGAAGCTCTGGGAGTGTTGGGCACATGCTCCTGACAGCTCAGGGCTGTTGCTGCCAGGAACAGAACTGTTTTCAGAGATCCTGAATCTAGGAGATGTTGGGATGCATGTCAGCTTCTCTATACTCCTTTCTGTGTAAATATTGAATACATATTTTCTCCCCATAAGGCTGGCTTGCTTCCTTTCTGTAGTGGCTGTAGATCAGATGAAATATGAATTTTTGCAGCCTTTTTTTGCTACATTTCTAACAAAATATTAGACCAGAGTTAAATATGAATGAGAAGCAGAAGTTAGATCTTACCCAGGAATATTATGTTCTCCACTTTTTCACACTTCCTGTTTAAAAAAATAAAATAAAAAGATTAGCAGGAGGCTGCTTTCTTTAGGACTAAAAGCCTGGTCCGTCCTTTCAAGAACTGTAGGAACCTGCTTGATCGCACACTGTGGGGATTGTGCCATTAACTTCTCCCTTGACTGCGTTAAGATGCAAATGCGTGCGAGCCCTTGAGTTAGTCTTTTATAATGATTTGCATAATTAAAACCCCACTGATTTATTTTGCAGACTCGACCCCTCTTCATAGCAGGGTTGTAATGTGATGTGCGATCAGTGAATCTTCTTTGCCAGTCTCTTTGCTGATAGCTTTTTAAAATAAAATGTCATTTTAGAAGTGCTTCTTTTGAAGAAATGTTGAAGAAAACTGTGTAGGCTTTGTACAATAATCAGTGCTTTTTAATGAATGACTCAAATTGGCATGAATTGAAAAGAGGTTTCAGAAGGCCCAAATAAGTGGGATGCGAGAGAAATATTTTCTCTAGCTGTAGAATTGAGAGGAGTGTTTAGAGGCGGTGACTGAACTCCCTGCTTTTAAGATGATGAAGTATTAAAAATTGTGCAGGTATATACTCAAGAAATAGAGGACTAAAAAGATTGATGCTTAATCTGTCTGTATTTATAGAAGACAAAGTTCTCTATTTGCGTCATTGCAATCTGTGACGTGTTCCAAAAAAACCCAACAAAATGCTGTATTAGTGTTGTTTGAAGCCTTTCTGTACTGCAACTCTCCAAGGATGTGTTTTATGGAAACATTACACAGTTGACTTATTTCTTCATAAAATCATTTGTTCCATGTCCTGTGTTTTCCAAGTGCACTTTCCCTTTAATCCATTAACAGTTAAAGATGAATATTTGGCAGTGTTTGATTCCACTATAAACAAGTTTCCAACAATGAGAGGATTGTTTTCATAACAGAAATGCATGTTGAGAAATCCATGGCTAAGCAGTAATATATTCTGTGACTCCTGAATGTTTTAACGGAGAAAAAGTCTTTGTATGATATTTGCCTGGTAGGGAGAATATAAACAAGTTTTTATTTTTATAGTACTTTGTTATTAGCATGGCTAAAAAAAACTTACTGCTTATTGCTGAGCAAAAAATAGAGCATAACATTTAAAATGGAAAAAAACCCCAACCAAAAACAAAACCCAAACCCCAAAACATGTAGGGGAAGATTTCAAGCCAGCACTTACCATCTGTGAACTCTGCTCTATTGAGCTGATCTTAAAACTTCCACTGGTTTCTTTTTTTCTTTTTCGCTTTAAAGGAAGTGAAATCTTTTGTTATAGCACTGCAATTTCCGGCCAGAGTAGCAGAGGGAGTTTGTATGTTAGATGACTTTCTTGGATGTGTATACCTTTATGTTACTTTGCTATTCTGGGCTGATTAAATGCAGCATTCTCCGCCTGGACATGAGTGCAGGAAATGTACATGTGAAATTAAAAGACCTTTTATTACCTAATTCCAGAGCTACAGGGTATGCAGCGGCTTGATCATAAAAGCATTTATACCCCATCCTGGCTTTGGAAATGTTGTGCTAGTGTTCGGCAGCTTTGGGTCTGAAGGTGGATTTTGCAGCTCTTTGTTCCGCTGCATACTCTCAAGACTGCCTCAGTGTGGTTGCATCTTCCTTCTGCTGTATTTGGTAGTGTTTGAGAACAAGTCTTGCTGAGTCAGATTTAAAATTCTGATGCTATCAGGTGGGTTTTCTGGGGGGAACTCCCGCTCCATCCCTCTGTAGATACCGGGTGCAGTTCAGCTCTAGGCAGCACTGCGACCATTCAGTGAGACATTGGTGTCTGGCTGCTGCCTCTGTGTCTTCAAGGATGCAGGAATAAGAGTCAAAGCAAATATTCCTTCTCTGTTACTAGTTCATCACACAGAGCATCTGAGGTTGCTAACCATTGTAACCCACAGCGGGGCTAATATCTTGTAAACAAGAAGTACATAAAGTCTTAATTAGGAGGGGTTGCATAGTTAATTGCAGTTACAATGTTTTTTCCTAGTATGTTCTACATAACTGGAATGAAAAGAAATAACACTTAAGGAGGAAAAACCCAGAGGATAATGTCAGCCTAACTTGGGAAGGCCGGAGGGGAGAGAGGAGGAGGATTCCCGTAAACCTCGGGCTTGCTTGCAGTAGGGAAGAATGTGAATGACTTAACTATGTTTTTAGTAAGAACAGATGCATCTGAATCTTGGGCAGGTCAGTTGTGAGAAAGGGTTGGGCGTCATAGGTTCTGCCGAGAAGGGAAATGGAGGAAATCTGAATTTCTTTGGACTCCTTAGTTTAGACTCTGGAGAAGTTCAGTGGAGGGAATGTCTGAACCTGTAGCAACCTTCCCTCTAATCCTGGGAGCTGGGAAAGAAACCTGGTGGCAGAAGCAGCTGGTGCCTGTATTTGTATTAAAGATCAGAGGAAAGAGCTGGAAAACTAGCTGGAAAATATTAAAGAGTGCTGAAATGTTTTGCCCATATAAAGGAGTGTGTTTATAAAGACTTGAAAGAAAGCTCTCCATATTAAACAGCACTAATGCATTAGAATTGTGTTTGCGAAACTAGTATTATTTATCTCATTATTTTGTAAGCAGTCCAAACCAGTTAACTGTGTCGTTCCCTTTGTGGCTCTGAGGCAGGCTTTCCTGGTTTAGAACGGAGTCCTTCACACTAGTGTAGCTGAAGTTAGATGTATTGTCATCTGCATGTAGTAGTATTAAATTTTATGCAAATATAACTCGGACCAAAACCAAAAAAAAATCTCTTTCTTCCCCTTCAGCTCAATGTGATTATCAGATCGTCATTGCAGAATCTCAGAGAGAAGATCGATCAGCTGAAGGACTTACTGCTTCGGGCTGTATCAACACACCAAATGTATCTGTGTAAACATCAACTTACTGACCTTTCTGTATTGTGGGAGAGAGTGGAAAAATACGCTATAATTGCTCTGCCATGCAGTTAGGGCTTTTCCCTTATTCCATTTTTAGAAGACTTTGTCACTAGAACTTTGTGCTCCTGTTTAACATTTTCATTGCAGCTGTAGTGCAGGAAGAGTTGGGGGAGCCTGGGCATCTCTGGTGTGATGGGCATGAGTCTGGCTTTGGTTATATTTGTGTCAGAGCAGAAGCTTAACAAGACAGTTTGAATAATCTCGGAGCTGCCATCGTCTTGCCTGTGCACTGTGCTGACGCTGCTGATTGAGTGGCTGGTTTGTGAGCTAAGATCACTCATCTAGCAGAAAACTCACTAATCTGTTATTTTCTCTTGGCTCAGTTGCTGGCTATAGGAGTGCCAGTGCTTGCAAAAAGGAAGGATGAAGCCTTGTTCAGGGTATGGGCAGGGATATGGCAGCCCTGACTCGGACTGACTTAAGGAGCAATGGAACTGCATCTTCAGAATGATGTCAAAATGCTTTAAAATACGCCTTAGAAAGAAATCACAGGTTTTCTTCTAGGAGCATTACCCTGTGGCCTGGCTTGGATTTGCTGCTCTTTCCATATATTGGAATAATCAGGCTTAAGGAGTCAAAGGGATGTCCGTCTCCCTGAAGATATCAAGCAGCAATCTGATTTAATAAATGGATGTTTAATTTCAAGCTTACTGTAGCAGAAAACCCTTCTAAGCACGGGCTCCCCGAGTGCTGTGCTGATGGCTGGGGTTGAAACATTCCTGTCCAGTGAGTGCTCGAGAGGAGACGAATGCTACTGCTGTGGCAGAAAACATACACAAATTGTTTCAGCTGTTGCATAATCTACTGAACAGTACTTGGAAGAGAGATAGTCCTTCTCTAAGATTAATTAAAAAAAGCAAACACATGTCCCCTGTCAAAGCCACAGTACTTCAGGGCATCTTATCTTTCAGAGGTAGTTTGAATTGTTTTTCTGTTGCATCAGTGGCTATTGGGGTGTTCTGCTGATGAATTGCAAGTGGAAACAGATGCTCAAAGTAAATTTTTGGTTGGTTGTTGGTCATTTTGGCTGGGAGCTACTCACCTGGTCTGTGTTACGAGCCTGCAGTGAAATAAGATGTGAAGTACCCTGCTGATTTTAAAAGCTCTGTTCTGCTTGGGCCTGCCCCGTTTATATCATAACAGTATAAATTGGAGCTCTTTTAAGACTCATCCTTCCCTGAGCTTAACCCGTGCAGTGCTGTTATACACTGTCAGTGTTACAGAAGAGATCAACTGTATAGGGCTTCTTAGTAATAAATGAAAGAAAAATTATGTTGGATTTTGGAAGGGGAAATGCTATTCTTAATACTTACACTAATTTTGTAGTAAATATACTTCCAGTTCTCTTATTACTTTGAGATAATGACCTGAAGATCACTCTGTGGTCACTGTATGAAACTTTTTCTTTGAGATATGTAAACTTAACAAACACATTTAGAATAGCAGCAGATTTCATTCAGAAAGAGACCTGTCCTTCTCTTAGGCGTTAGAGCCTTTTCTTGAGTGAAAATAGTTACTCTAGTTAATTTTGATGATCAGGAGGTCTGATATAGTTTAAGAATGTGTAACAGATATTATTTTATATAACAAAATTAAATTTTTTCACTGTTTTTAAGTTTGATCCTTAACCAAGTATCATCAGCACACAGTTGGAGGGAGACAGGAGGCAGAATCTGGTGGATGACCTTCTCACACGACAGAAACAACTTCAGGCATCTTATAAGAATGAATGCACAGAACCAGATGTGATAAGGTATGGCATTGTCACCTCAAATGAACTATGTGATTTGTGCTTTGAGTATGTCTGAAGATAACGTTAAATGCATCCATTGAACTCATTTAGCTCTACATGTAGCAAACTGTGGTTTCATTTGCTTAGAAATCATGTTGTGTTTTTTTTAGTGACAGTATCATATATGTCTGCAAAGCTGGGGAGGATGAGGGACTGGAGAGTTTCTTGGAAGAGGTAATACTAAGTGATCTAGCAGAGTCAGTCACTGAGTTGGACTGATGGGTGCCACCATACAAGGTATACGTGAATTGCTGCAAAGAAAACTGTCAGGATGAGACTTAAGCTTCAGATGGTCCCCAGTGATCATACTGTGCAGGAGTCAGCAGGGGCCTTCAAATTTTAATTTCCATTTTGGTATGTCCTTCACAGCTGGGAGAAAATAATTATGGTTAATAGCCTGCAAGTTGTGCTCTCCTTATGCAGTTCTTATATAGCCCCTTTCTAGTGGAAGGAGTTGTATTTGTCATGTCTAACAGGTTCTTAGAAAGAATCCATCCTTGGTGGTCTCTGATCAGGAAGAAGGGCAGAGCCTTTTCTTGAAGTGTGAAATCCGGGCCTCTTGCCTGACCTAATAAATTATTAGCAGTGCATAAGCTGGGTTTGGTGGGAGTCACACAGGTGCTGTGTCCATAACATACAAACCATGTTAGGCATAGACTTGGTATATAATTATATAAAAAGACATCTTTTACTGCCGATGTTGCAGTCCTGCAAACTCGATGTGTGGTGGAATAAGGAAGGATGGGTTGTTTCTAGTGCTTTGTTAATGGCCTTTTGAATTTTATCTGTTTCCAGTTAGGTCAGCACCAGCTTTTGCCTGTGGAATTCCACTCACGAGTATGTGCTCCCCTTGGCTGTACTTCAGACTTTTTTGTAGCTTCAGCTTCTGCATGAGCATGTATGTGTCTTGCTGAGGGGCTCCTTGCAGCTACTTTACATCCAGGAGCTTTTATGTCTCTCTAAAATACCAAGTTAAAAATGCTTGCTGAGCAGCAGAATTGAGAGATTCCTGTGAATTTGTTACACTTCTCTTTCCTTCTCCAGTTCAAATAATCCACCCTCCCTTTTCTCCTTGTTCCTCCTCTTTCCACCTGTGCTTTCAGTGACATTCCCCAGTGGTTGAGAGGGAGCATCCTCTGCATCCTCCAAGCATGGAGCTCTACATGTGCTATAGATGGTCTAAAGGCTCTGCTAATGAGGCTCTGTCTCTTCTGCCTCTTCATCTGTTTTTTAAAAGTTGATTTTTCTTTGAGACTTGTTTCTTTCAATGTGTTTAAACTGCCAATGAATTAATTGCTGGAGGAGAGAGAGGAGCAAAGGGGTAGCAGTAAATAAGCCTTGTTCCTAAGCTGGTAGCTAGGCTGTAGACAAGAAAATGAAGCAAAAAATGCAAGCAAATGGGTAGTAGATCTACCACCTTAGCACAGGATTAGGGCTGTGGTATGTCAGAATTGAAGTGGCATGTGTTGAGGGACAACTTCAGAAGCATCCTCATGATTCACTGGGTGATATGCTTTGATCTTTACTAGCCCTGAGCCAATGTTCATGCAAAGAATGAAAAGCCCTGCTATCAAAGAGTATGACTTACCTGTCTCCTTGACCCCATGCAGGTCATTAAACTCTGCTCTGTGTGAGAGTTACCATTTTGGCTAAATTCCAGCACAGGTAATTGCATTTGCTCTTCCTAATTTTTCCTTTGCGGATTCAGGTCATCTTCTGTCCTGCAGAATGGTGCAGAAGAGAAGCAGAGCTGCAGTCTCTGAGTTTGCAGAGTTTGCTATGTTTCCATTGTCAATGAAATGACCGTTGAGTGTGGACTGTAATTGGTAAAACTTTGTTTTAAAGCCTCATTTTTAAAAAAGTGAACATACATTCTTGGAAGTTTTATATGAATCACAGCCATTGGGCCCAGGCACCTGTTTTATTGATGAGTGGGGAGCTTTAACGCAGCAGGCACAGCTTCTTAGGCTGGCTGTGGGTCATGCAAGGGGCTGTTCTCTGCCCTGTGAAATGCTGCATGTGTGGTCTGGGTCATACGGTGTGGATGAGTAGAGCTTACTCACCTCTGCTGACCCATGGTGTAGTGAGATCTGCCTCTGAAGAGTGCAACTGTACTTCTCTAATATGGACATGCAATAGAAATACCTATTTTTAAAAATTTTTAGCTTGTGCTTCTAAGTGGCAGGCATTTTCTAGTGCACTATATTCTCTGGAACTTTTCTGTAGCAAATACACAGTGTAGCATTTTATACATGCACAGGTAAGGTTACTTGTTGGGAGGGAGAGCATTAGAGCCCTCCTGAGAAAGTTTCTCACCTGTTTGCAATATGTCAGCCCTCAGTCTTAAAACAGAACAAAACTTCATTTAACTCCTCACACTTTTGAAGAAATACGTGAGTCTCTTTGCTGATGCTTTTTGAGAACCAGTCCCTTTTCAGTGCTGTGCTCTTGAAAAAGGCAGAGACAATTTTGAAGATACTATATAGTAAAAAACTGGGTACCAATTTGAGTGTTGTGTCCTACCATAACTCTTGAAAACAAGAGCTTTTTTTCTAGCTTGTTTACTTTGTGTATCTTGGAGCAGGGAGAAGAGATACTCAAAGTTTAACTGATAGTTTCCTGTATCCACATGTGTATTCATGTTTTGTGAGGGTCTGTTCAGGAACATGGTGTAGAGGTTCGTTTCTGCTTGCTTTTGTTCTCCAATGCAGTGTTTGGTACAGCCAAAGCACATGTTTCATTTTGTAGTTTGTCATCTTTGCGTAACCAGATGTTGTCAATGAAACACCTGCTGTGGATGGTAAAACTGTAGACTTTGATAAAATCCATTAAATTCTTCTAGGTTTGGCATTCTCCAGAGCACAGTGCAAATCCAGTTGGTGCATTGGTGCTGGCCTTTACATTTATAATGCTGAGTCAACTGAAACATGTAGTGTAGCAAGAAAGCAAAATGTCTACGGGGACTGATGATGTGAGAAAGCTCTTGTGTGTCACCTGCTCTGAGCAGCCCTTAAACTGATCTGACCTTCTGAAGCATGGCTGTCCCTGCTATGGCAGGGCAGCGTTGGCATGTTTCTGCTGTGGAGCAGACAGAGGGTGAGGATTTAACCTACAGCTGCCCTGGTGTGAAGGTGTCAAGGCAGATGGGAGGAAACTATTAAAATTGCATGATAATTTCAAGCGCTGCTAGAAATGATCAGGGAAACTAGTATTTTCCAGCACAAGATAACATCAGAGACAATATTTATTTGCTAGTGTTGCAAGGCTTGAAGTTTTATAGTTCTCTTTTAACTCCTTTAATTAAAAATGGATGAAACTATGCCAACTATTCTCTGCCTGGTTAATTCACACCCCTTCCATATTCTCCCTTGTAGGTCTTGTTTTCAGTGGTGCGGGCAGAGACGTAGCCAAGGCCTGAATCTTGTGCCAATAAGACAAACCTTTCTCTTGCCTGAGATTTCAGTAGGTGGCAAAGGCTGCTCTTCAGTGTGTCTGAAGTCTGAAAGTCAGCTTTTCCCACTGTATTAGGAAAATCAGCATATGTTGTTTGATTAAGTTCTAGCAGTGACACTTTTCTCTGGTTTTGTATTGGTTTTCTGTATCTAATCAATCTCTGATGTGACAGCACACATTTTCAGAAGTCTTTTTCTTTCCAGCAGTCATTCCTTTCATTAACCTTCTTGCACCACTGATCACATATTTATTGTCCCCATGGCCTATAACTGTGAAGGTTTTACTAGACTTAATCTTCGTTTATATTTGGTCACCACTCAGTGAGTTTTACATCCTTTGAAAACTGCTGTAAAGCTGTTTCTGATTGTGAAGTACAGTGGCCTTAATGCTCTTAGTATTTATCCTAACTGACAACTTGGGCCAGAACACAGGGCAGGACACTACATTACTTTGGTATAGCATTAGTTTACCTTCCGGCATTGTCAGCCTTAATTAAGATGCAACTGGAATTTTCCAGGGGAAAGGTTGTGCTGTTTACATGACTCCGCTTAAGCAGAGTTAGTTAAATTTTCTTTAATTGGTTTTCAGTAGGCAATTTCAGTATCTTCTCCCCTCTTTTATCCTTGGAAAGACATCTGTGCAGGTTATTCTAACAGAGACTTTAATGGAGTAGAAATCGCCATGGTTTCACACTATTTGAGTGAGAAGTAAAAAAAGCAACTAGAAATGTTGGCTTTCTGGAAATCACAATATCAAAATTTTCTGAGTCTTTCAACATTTGTGGAGGCAAAGGAGTCAAGAATATTCCTCCTCCTGCCTGACCAGGTAGTCGGTATGTAGAAGTATATGTCGCTAACCAGTGAATAAATAAATTGTGTGTATTCTAACATGCCTTTCTTGGTTTCTCTTTGGATTTCTCAAAAATATAGAAAACTTTATAACTGTGGGATACAAAATACCTTAAGTAATAGCTACCCTAGATAACTTTTAGAAGAGTCCCATGTTTTGTGTTGTGTTTTGTTTTTTTTTTTTTTTGTAATGTGGCTTACCATTTTTTCTGCTTAAACACTTTTCTGTAAGATGTAGGGTATTTAGGTCTTATTCCAAACAGGCATTTTGCCTAACGCCAAATAGGCATTGAGTGCCCAACTTTCATCAATAAGTCATTAGGTGCTTAAATGCTTTTGTGAATCTGGCTGTTGTTTACGGAGGAGCAAATGCTCTTTGGAAAATAAGATTAAAAATAGTTGTTTAGGGGCCTTTAAAACTCATTCCTGCTTTTCTTCCTCCCTACCAGTTACTGTTGGAAGCCTTCCTGGCTGCAGCTACAGCATTCTGATGTCGGATGCGATAGCCTTATGTCTAGGAGATCAATGGAAAGGGTGGAAGAAGAGATGAATTGTCCATCCAGAACCCCATGCTCGAGAACGTCTGAGGCTTGAGTCATAAGATGAAATCTAGGGGCTGGGGCAGGATTTTGCAGGATGTGTCTTTGGCCATGTAGTCACAAACCAACATGGTTGTAATTGTCTCAACACTCTCCTCATCCACTGAACTGTGTCTCTCTACTTGAGTCATCTCCTGTTGTACCACTTGTCACCTGGAAGCACTCTGTAGGGTACAGCGTGTGCACATGTGAGTGCGTCCTCACGCAAGCAGCAGGTACAGAGCCTGTTAAAACCCAAGGGTGGTTATGCCCACTCCAAATTTAAGTAAGATTCCAGTAAGATAGTGAAGTCTCCTCGGTTTGGTCTGTGTTCAAGGGACAGTTTGCATCTCTCTTCCTTCAGAGTATACCAGAGGTTCCTTATGGACCTCGCTGAAATCGGGGCTGTGGTTATGAGAAAACTGCATATACTTACATTTATAAAGAATAGTAAAGAACGGATATTTAAACGCAACAGAGAAAAGCAAGTCAAACCCCATAATTTTAGGCATTGTGCTTTAGGTGGTGCCTGCATGCCTGTTATTAAAGCTTGTCGCTCATTAGCCTCAGGAAAAAATGTCCATAGGAGGGCAGCTTTCAAGGCTGAGCTCCGTGCTTTATGTTTTACCTCCTAAGTTTGCTCAAAAGTACCAGAAGTTTCCTGCCCAAGGTTATTTCTGTACCAGCAGTGTCACTGTGTTATTCTGGTGTGGGTGTGCTGGGTCTGTAGTGAGAACAAATGCCAAGCTGGGACCTGCTTGGAGGCTCGTGTTCCTGTTGCTTGTCGTCAGGCAGACTTCAGGCGCCGCACAGAGAGCACAGGTTCAGACGTGAACTCAGCGCTGCATCTTGTCCTGAAAGTAGCCCTCTGAATGGCACCGAGCGGGGAGTCCATCACCTCTGGTGCAGAGGTGAGAGTTGCAGGTGATGGAGTTGTTGATCATTTTGTGAACATGACAAATAGTCTCACAGGAGTAGATTTGTCCCTTCACCTTTTCTCTGGATGTAATCATACAAGATGCAGCTTCTTTCTAGAAAGAATTCTTCTTTCTTAGGATTCTCTCATTTCTGAGGAGTGCAAGTTTGCCTGTAGAGGTGAGACTTGTTTCGATGAGGACTGTGTAAGCTGTTTTATAATATGTTTAGTATTGTGCTATGTCCCATACTGCATGGAAGGTAAGGGATGGTGTAGAAAGAAGATGGTAATATTTGATAGCAAGATTAATCTCTGATGGAAATGTTTATTGCAGTGTATATTGAGGGTTTGCATAGGAAAGTGAGATTGCTGTGAAATAAAATGTGAGTGTAAATGTTATAAAGGTAACCTTCCCTACACCAGGGTAAGCGTCCCCAGGGATATCTCCTCTGTGTAGTTTCTTGCCACAACTCCACCACCCAGACACTCAACATTTCGAGTGGACATGTTACTCCAAGATGAGTGTGCCTGTACAACTGTGCAAACACACTTCCAGCTTGTTGCTTGCTTTGTGCTGCTCCTCTGTGGGCACCTGCTGTCCTGTATGAGCACGGGGTGGTTGGGAGGCGCTTGTTCTGCCAGGTGAAGCTGCCATGCCTATCTTGTGGGTAGGAATTAGTGATTCTGGAGGTGCCGTGAGGTAGCCGTGTTCTGCACATCAGCTGACTGGCATTCTGTGTGGCAGCTGGCTTGTGCAGCTTCCAGTCATTAAAGCCAGTGGGACCAGTTAACTGAACCACAGGTAAGTGGTATCAAGAGCAACACGGCATTTCCTTGAACGTGAGAGATGCTGCTCTTGTTCATGTGCTGGTGGAGCCAGGGAGGTCCTCAGCCAGCTGCAGGGAATGCTGCCTCTTTTGTAGGCTTCCTGTTGGGAGCGGTTCTTGTGTGGAAGTCTCCACCTGAGAAGGTACCTGGAGGGGATTTGGAAGTGCTTGTGCTCATGTGGCTTCTCCTGGTTTCCTTGGAGGGGGGGAGAGCTTTTGTTTTGTATGTTAAAGCTATACTTGTTTTATTTACTAGCTTGGAGCTTCCTAAAATATACAGCCTGCCAGGGTGAGCAATTAAATTGTAAGTGAGAGAATACCCTGGCTTCTTCGCCATTGCCTTGGAGATTGACCTGTGAAGCCAAGCTGAGGTGCTCTGGGCACTTCAAAGAGCGCTACTGTACAACTGTATCATTAAGGGAATGTTCAAGTGATCATCCAACCAATTGTCATATGACCCAGGTTTTGTTTAAAATTCAGTCTTGCTGATCAGTCTTCTAAAGCTGTAAGCCTTGATGTGTGGCCTTGGTCTAAAGTAAGTGCTGGTTGACTAATCTAAGTTACTTGGGAAGTTTTATAAGAATTATCAGTGAAACAATGCCTTCTGGAAGATAAGCTCTCCCTTGTTAAGCAGTGACATAGCTCCCTGATTTTAAACCCCATCATCTTTTATACTTGGGCGCATTGCTAAGCCTCGTAATTAGTTAAATCTGCTCCTATAATCAAAAGCTATCCACACACTCCACTGCTCTGTGACGGTTTCAAAGATTTACGTGATTAACGTGGCGGAGGCAGTGGGTGGCTAATTGGATAAGCTTTAATCTTCACACCACTAAAGCGAAACATGGTAAGATCAGAGGAAGTAGGAAGTTATGCTGTGTTGTGTGGGAAGGTAGTTACCAAACATGTCAAAAAGATTATTGTAACGAGCAGACCAGTTGTCATGACCCAACCTACAAGAATAGGGCAGATTATTAGGGGGACGGGAGAGAGCAAGCAAGCAGTGCAAATTATTTCAAATTTGCTTGCCTTGGCTTGTTTTTTTTTTAACAGGCAGGAATAGTTGTGCTCTTTTTAGCAAGCAGAGAGCTTTACGTTCCAGTTGTTTTATTTAAGTAATTTTATCAGATGTTTTTAACCCTAGATTTTGTGTGCTTGCTAAATGAACTGCTGGACTGGATGAACTGTAATCATCTTTGCATCTTCAGAAGTGTAATGCTTCCATTGTGTTTAGGTTTGTGAAACTGGTAGCAGTCGTTGTGAGGCTAGAAAATATTAGAGTGTGTTTAATCCCCTAAAGCAATGAAGAAAGCTAGGTAATGTGTAAAACTGTGTTTCAGGTGTGTGTATCTTTGTCTAATCAAGCCTGATTCCCTACCTCAATAAATACATGTAAGTTTTAATGGAGGTGCAAAGGACCTGAATACAGAAGAATCCCAGCTCCTCTCTCTCAGACGTTGCCTGTGATGGCCAGCTGGTTGTTGGCACAGTGGGGCAGCCTGGGTTCTGCTCTGGAGTGATGTTCCAGCATCATCAGGATGGTTAAGTGAGATGTTGTGATTTACAATAAGCACTTTTTAGTCCTGTAGCAACAAAATTTTTTTTTTTTGATTCTGACAAATCCATTACCTTGATATGAAGATGAATGAATATGTTAACATTTTAAGTGAGAAGTTATGTGTTCTCAAATTTTATTGGCTGTGAATGCGATATGAAGTGTGTAGTGCACCGCACACAGACAAGGGTGTATGTGCCTGTAATTTATGGATAGCCCAAAACTCATGTGGTGGAGGTGAATTAGTTTTCAGCAGTGTTGATGCATCTCACGGCCAGGAGATGTCTCTAGTTCACCATAGTTCTTCAAGGAACTCCTAGATACAAGTTCTGGATTTTGCTTGGATACCCTCGCTGTAAGACTTCAGTCGTTCCTCTGCGGAGCTGAACCCCGTGTCGGCAGGGTGCATTAAATCCTACTAGCTCCACTGATACTTGTGCAGAGTTAACTTCTTTTGATACAGGTTTTGACCACAAAATGGTTTTGAGCATATGCATGTACTATACAGCGTTTCAGTATCTCTCACAGAAAAGAGGCCTGGACTCAATTAAAAAAAAAAAACCCTCAAAAAAACTTAGGTCTTAGTGTAATTGAAAAATTTGAGAGATCCTAAAAATGCTCTCTGTTTTGTTTGTGGAAGTGCTTTGGGAAAGAACAGGGCAAAGGTAAAATGAGAATAAAATACAGAGTTTAAAAAAAGCAAAGCAGAAAGCAAAACCTCTTACTTCTGTACTGCTCTTGAGGAACTGATCTTCTGATGACTCTTACCCCAAATCTGAGTTGCAGTTTTGGGTTCAAGTGGCGCTCAGTCTGTTGTATACTGTTTTCTTGTAGGAGAAACCAATGAAGAGCTGAAAGGCAGAAACCAGAAATCTGGTATCGAGAAAAATATTTTAAGTGGCATTTCATTTTACTACTTGAATTTATGTGCCCTGGACATGAAAAACGTGTTTTCTGTTATAACCAGGGAAGTGTCTATGATGTGAACAACCTCAAGTCATAGTTTTTTTAAAAGAAAACCCGTAACTTGATTACTTTTTCATTTAAGTGTGTGTGCCTGGCTTCTTGTTCATGTTGATGCCAGACTAGGAAATGCAGGAGACTAGCTGTGTAACTTCCATCTACAGTTTTTGAAATGCAGAAATGTTCCCTTTTAGGTTTGATCAGGATTGCAGAAAATTAGTAGTCTCATTTGATTTGCATCTGTATTAATGTGTTGATCCTTTTACTGTTGGAAGCTTTCAGACTGTACCCCAGTGTTTTTATAAGTTTGCATTTTGATCACATAGCAAATACATGAATAATATGTATATTACAAGTCACTGTTCTTTTTGTAGTGGTTTTGAATGCTGTGTTCTACATGCAAACAATATTTAACGTGAATATTGTACAATGTATGATATACATTTCACCATGTAGCTTAGTTATTCACTGCAAAATTAGTTCTCTCACTGCTTTACCACTTCTAGGCAGTGTTATGGAGCCTGTGAGATGTTTTTGTTATTGAAGATCATTGGATTCTTTTTCACTAATTTCTTCTATGATTGCAGAGAATGGAGTGCAACAAATGCATGCACTTCTGTCTCTGTCAGCCAGTCTTGCAAGCACAAATTATGATGAGTGCGTTTTGTGTTGAAATTATTTACTGAAGTTATTTTCAGATCTAGCCTAATGACGGGAGGGGTCAAACGAGGTGTAACCAACCCGTGGCTCGTGGAAGAATCCGAGGAAACCAGAGGGCTTGGCTTTGATGATCTCAGGCAGCAGCAGCGAAGGATCATAGAAGGTACAAGAGTATTTCTGTTTTTTATAAGCATTGCTAGGACTCTGAGAGGAGTCCTTATTAGAAAGTCAATACAGTAACCTGTGGTAAAGTTTTATTATTTGGAGATATCAAACATAGTAGTTCCAGGTGGTTGCTTTATGTATTTGCAGGAGCGGTATTGTGCTTGCAATATTCTTAACTGGAAGCATCTTCTTAAATCACAGTTTCAAAGACCTTGCAGGGCATCCCTGATTTTGACCATATTCATGGTTTTAGTTTGCAGAGGTGATCTCATTAATTGCACTGAGTGTAGTGGTATTACTGCTGTGCTTTAGGCTGGGGTGCATTAGATGTCTTGTTGAATTAGAACGAGGTAAGAATTAACTAGTCTAAAAATGGTCTTTAGATTTTGGCCCTTGGCATCTGTAAGGAATCTCTAACTTTGGAAGTGTTGGAGAACCTCAGCCTGAGGACATCAGGTGGTTAGTGAGGTAATTTCTATGCAATTAAAGTATTGGAAGTGATTAAATGAAATCAAAGTATTGGAAATGATTGAATGAAATCAGTCTCCAGATAAGGCCTGCTTTAGTCTGCATGTGAAACAGCATTTATAGGTACAGTTCAGGAGAATGGCATGAATTCCTATTTAGATGGTCCAGGAGAAACCTCAAGCTCCAGTTGTTGATGACACCATGGGTATGTATCCCTTGGGGAGGCTGAAAGATGTGCTCAGGGCCAGACCTTCACCCTGTGGAAGGGAATACAGGGTTTGGGCGATCCTGTGCAATTTTTGGCTACCGGACTGCAGCCGGCTGGCAGTCTTGGTCTATGCAATGTTGCTGCTTTACAGTTTGTCAGAGCACTGACAGTCCAGCCTCCAGCATCTCTTCTTGTTCTAGTTCTTGACGACTTTGGGAAAGGAGAGCTGCACGTTTTGGTTAAAGTTCTTACTAAGGACTGTGTGGCACCTGCAAACTGGAAATTCAGAGGTGATACAGATCTTAATAAAGGAGTGTCTGCAGAGCTGATGGGAACATGTCAAACTTCAGCTGCCCCCACTGTGTCCCCTTTGTTTCAGGCTCTCTTCCATGCACTCTGTATTCTCTTGCAGCTTTAAAAATCTATTTGAATTCTTTGGTGTTTGCATCACCTGTTTGTCTTTTATTCGTGTTAGAAGTTTCTTGGAAAATTTAAAAAGGCTAATCAGGGATCTCTGTGTGTGTGCCAGAAAATCTCCTGCATTTATGATTGAGTAACAGCTGAATGTTGAATTCCTGGATTTTTTTTTTGGGGGGGACCCTCAGCTAAATGTCCCAGCTAGAGCAGACAAATTAATTACTCATCAATCACATTATTTTAAGAGTGTTGTTGCCATAAGGCTTCATTTTCACGTTGTGTTGATGTATTTTTCTTAATACATTTTAACTCTTTAAGCACAGAGTAGATCTTTTTCTTTACTTCTGCATCTTTTCTGGTACACAGCCTGGCATATCCACAACTTTTGTCATGTAATTTTATATATTTTTCTGGTGCAGAGCAAGATGCTGGACTCGATGCTCTTTCTTCAATCATATCCCGGCAAAAACAAATGGGGCAGGAAATTGGGAATGAGCTGGATGAACAGAATGGTAAGAACAAGATTCATAGAGACTCATTTTGCCTCATTGTTATGTAAGATTGTGATTTTTTTTTTTTTAACTCCTTATACAACTGCACTGCTTTTTCCCCGCAAAGTAACAAGACAAAACTGTAAAGCTTTATGTACAGCCACCCACTACAGATTTCTATCCGTTCATGACCTGGTTGTTTTATTGTGTTTCACTACACACCCTGTTGTGCATGTACAATGTATAACACTTGGTATGTTTTTATCAAACCTGCCTTTTGAAAGAAAAGATTGGTGATTATTTGTACAAAGTACAAAATTAATTTTATACCGATCTTTTGCATTTTTGGTTTTATGACAGTTTTTATGGTAAGCTTTGATATGTTGCTGGATTTCACTTGAGCATTCTTATTCTGTGTCTTTCCTTATTAACTAAATGGAAAAGTTTTGAGCCAGTGATTAAAGGAAAAGCGATGTATTGTTTGCTACAAATTATTTGGATTTTGAAGGTTTCATGGCATTGAATATAGGATCAAATTAAGTGCAATATTAAACTAGAAGAGTACCTATTTTCTTTAAAATGAGCCAATAGCCAAATGGCGGAATTGCTCTCCTGTTAAATATGCTTTGTTACTCACTTAATTGTTCACATGACAAACTGTCCCTAGGAGAGCAGATCCTCCAGTCTTTCTGACTTTTTCATTTCTTACAATATGGTAATAGTTCAATTAGAGCTGTGGAACCCTGCCAGCTTTCTCCCTTGCACAAAGACTTGAGCCATATGGTTTATCCTTGGGTTGCGTTGTACTTAACCACTGAGAAGGTAAATGTCCTTTTACTTGCTAATAAATGATATGCTTAAATCAGCTTCTTCCTGGACCTGCGTGTTTTTCCCCTTGTATTTCTCTGCGTGTCTGCTCAGTGTGATGGGGTTCCCGTATTAACAATCATTTAACATGAAGTACTATTTGGGAGCTCTGTTGAACTGAGAGTGAAGTAAGAGCTTCAACAAGCTTTCTCATGTTTGCCTTGCATACGTGGCTAAATCCAGGAGGGATATGAAATGTCTAGAATGTGTCTTTGTTTATTAATCTTAAGATTGTTAAGAAATGGTTTGTGCAGCTGGGAGAAGCTATGCTTAGTGGTCTTGTCATATTTTGATCCTCTGTCTCATGTGAGTAAAGACATTTTCAATTAGAAATCTCAGTTTCCTAAGTTTCTTCTATTAACTGTTGTTTAAAAAGTCATATTAATTGCTTTTTTCCCTCTAAATAGAAAACAGGTGGGAGCATGAACATGTTTACTAATTCTCTGTGAAACCTTGGTTTCTCATCAGGAAAATATTGATCTGTGTCCCATTTCCCTCTGTTGGGGGTATGAAAAGGTTCCCCAAATCCTTCTGGTTTTGGGACCCTGAAGGTAGTGCATATTGTACCATTGCATTTCTGTGTGACCATGCCAGACTTTTTCTAGCAATGAAACCTTGAAACATCTGTGAAATTGGGAATGCATTTAACCCTCCTTTTTACAAATAATGCAAATAATGCCAGTTTTGTTTGACTTGCTTGTCTTGCAGATAGTTACAAAGCCTAGAGCAAAATTCTTAATGTTTTCATGTGAGCTCTTTTTTGAGCTACAGGCAGCTCAAATGATGGAAACTTTCCCAGGTGTTCAGAGTGAGAAGTGGTGAGGATTGCCTGTTGCTGACTGTGGGCTAGATCCTCAGGGAAGAGAAAACACAGAGTTGCCTCTGATTCTCACTGTCCTAGAATCCTGAGAATAAAACCTGCCAGCCATGTAGAGTGTGTTGTTTGTAGATCTTTAAGCAGTCTGAAGAAGGTGGGAAATAGTCTGACACTTACAAAGGAGGGACTTGGCTTCATCACTACTGAGCAAGTGGAACTCCTGTGTTTTCTCTGACTTTATGCAATCCTCCCCCCCCTCCCCAGATACAGGGGGATATGGTAGGGCATTTCATTGCCACTGGCACACTGGAAAAGCTGAAATCCCTAGCAATATTTTCCAGGGGCTACTTTCCCTTTATGCATCTTATTTTAGGCCCTGTGCTTAACTATCTACAGACTTCTCAGGCGCTCTGCCAATCTTGCGTCACTGTTACGCTGTCAGTTTGATGAGGATAAGTGCCCTGTAATTTCCCCTTGCTCAGAATCTCTTTCCTTCCTAGTGCTGAGTGATAGTGGCATCGTCTGTATTGTGGGGAGGCAGGGGAAGTTCGTCCATTAAGTGCTGCATCAATATTTCTTTTTATTCAAGTCAAATTTTCCATCAAACTGCCCGTTTCTGCGGGAAGCTTGACTTCCACTTCCCTGACCTGCTTTGGATGTTCCCACCTTCTGCAGCTAATTAGGTGCCTTTAGTTTGTTGTGGCGTTGTGATAAAACATGGCTTAATTCAGAAATAGCTGATAATGTCTGATAGTTAATGAAACAGACTTTAGGGATCGTACTTATTTTCCAAACAGCTTGCTATTCGGGCCTGATTTTTTCCTTCCCGAGCAGCTCAGGCTCTCTGCTCAGTTGAGATATTTGCACTTCCCAGCTCTTCGAGGTAGCCAGAGGCATTTTCCCTTGAGTGCCAGTTGGTGTAGCTGTGCATTTACAGATGCACAAGTATTGGAGGCATCCCAGTTAATTATGCAAAGTTTACTTCTCAGTAGAGTTGGTGTGTAAATTCTTTTGTGTTTGTTAAATGACTGAAAAATGATTAAACTTTGCTTTTAGAAGGGTAGTTACTTGGCAGTATCTATTTTTACTTCACTGGTGGGCTGACAGGCAGTGCAGAGTAGTGTTCAAGGTTTGTAAGAGGGCATCCTGCAAATGGTCCCGGCTGCGGTGGTTGCTGTGCTCTCCAGAAGAGTCTGTCCTTCTCCTTGGGCAGGCTGGGTGACACCAGCCTTGCTTAGCTCTGCATTTTTTTGGCCTGTCTCTCTGAGCTTCCTCTGTAGTCAGCAGACGCCAGCAGAGATTGCTCAGGTGTGATCCCTCCAGCCTGCCTGACATGTCCACCTGAGGACAGGGTGCAGCATGTCCTGGAAAAGCCCATTTTCCCCACTAACTGTAAAGCGAGCCTGGGCTTGGATGGAGGTGGCTGCTTGGCAGACATCTGCCCTGAACAGATGAGTCCCATCCTCTGATTTGGTTGCAATGCGTCCAAGTTTTAATTGGAGTCTCATGTTGTTCTTTACTCGGACTTTCAGTATAGCTCTGTCCTTGGGATTTTATGGCTCTGTTCAAAGCCGAGGGTCCTTTTCAAACCTCGAGCGTAGTATTTTGCACTGATGAGCAAAGTAGAAGCAGGGTACCAAGAGACGTTTTTTTTCCAGCCTCAAGAGTCTGCTAGCAGTGGGAGAGATGGGGGATTAGCAAAAGAATTTTCCCATCATTAATTCCAAATTTGGCCCAAGAAAACTTTCTGTAATCCTTTCATCTGTTACATTAAAAAAAAAAAAAAAAAAACACCCAAGAAAGAAAATAGCGTAAATGGCCTCTGGCCCTGTTGATGAGGCAATCTAATCTAGTGCAATAATTTTGGAAGAATGCTTTCAGAAATTCTGAATGCTGTTTGTTTTACCCTTATAGAGATGTTGTTTTCTCATTGTGGCATGCTTGCATGAGAATATAGTACTCTGTGATGGATGGTAAATATTGGTAGCTTGCAAAATTTGTGGTGTTTGGCATTTTTACCATGTTGCTCTCCATTTGCTATACACCATCAAGGATGGATTCTTTTGCTTCCGGCTCCTTTAAAATTTGTCAGAGCATAAACATGTTCATAAATAGATAAGCTGCAAAACCAGACCACTGTTTATTTCTTTTTACTGGTCAAGAGAATGCTGTATACGGAGTGAATATCCAGGATGTTCTTAACTAAAATGGCTCATTTTAAGTAAACAATCTGTCATAATGATGCTTTAATTACATAAGCAACACTTTTAACTTCCTGTCAAAATCAAATTTCTAAAACCAACCAAAAGTTGAATCATTGTGTATTTTATTTTAATAACTTTGCAAATAAAGGTTGCTGTATCACCTCTGGTCATAGCGGGTGACACACAAGCCTCCGAGGTGAACTGAGCTCAGCCTTTCATTTGGTGCCAGTTCAATGGTCAAAGCCTGTGACTTGCCTGGTATATGATTTTTGTTAACCTGACATGCTCCCATGAAAATGCAATTTAGAGACTCCACCTGAGACTGCAGCCCTGTTCTAGCTGTTGCTTTACACACACATAGAGAAGTATTCTTGTAAAACCAGTGAAAGTATTCTTGATGATGCAGAGGCTTGTTGAAAATAACATCAGAAATTCTAGGGCAGCAGAGATGCGATTCATCTCACCTGGGGCAACGTTCAACCCCAAGTCCATCTCTTCTGGTGCAGACAGCCCAGTAGGTATACATACAGTAAAATGCTTCTCCTACAGGCTGTTTTACGTGGCTATTGCATAATCAAAAAGGAACCCTGAAGTAATTTCACGTTTCTGTTTATTAAGAACATTTTCGCTCTAATACAAACTAATTAGCAGTGTGCATGGAATATGTTTGAGTTATGAGACTAAAACCAATGGGACTGTGGATATATTACCTCATTGTTAGGATTAGTTTGTAAATAAGAAATGATTAACTTTTAAATTTTAAAAAAATTTCACCATCTTGTCTAAACAATATATTATTTTCATCATATAAAGTTACAATCCTGCATGCTTTGACCCCCTTCTGAGATGGCTCAAGTCCTCTGGTTGCTGGGATTTGAAGGTGTTCAGCATTCCTTGAGAAATGCTGAGTACCAGCAGGTTCAAGTTTTCTAAAAACCTCTCCAGAGAAGCATATGTTTTTAATATTCAGATGCAAAATAACCATCCGTAGTCTGACTGACCTCATACTATGCAGATAGATTTTTTTTTTTTTTATTTTGCTTCCTGAGCTTATTGTATGGAATAGAAACTACTTCAGTTTTACTGGGGAAACGTTCTGTCTTTATTGCATGCTGTTTAGTTGGAGTTGACCCTTCTTAGGGGAAAAATTAACACCTGTGTTAAAAGATTGCTTTTTTGTCACGAGCGATCTAAATAGTGGAATACTTATTCTCAATATGAACACTCAGAAGTTGGGGAATGCCGAAGTTAAGGTTAGATGGCACTTCTTGCATGTATTTCTAGGTTTAAAACAGTTGCACACTGTTTTCTGCAGGTTCTGCCTCGTTTTGTGCATAGGACTCAATGTCTTCTGGGGTTGAATTGAGTATACGTGGTGACAAAAACTATTCTAAGGTCTCTGCCTCATTTCTTCCAGGTGTGGGAAAATGTTTAGGCAAGCGTTGTGAGAGGTTTTCGTGGTGGGACCAACAGATAGATGTTGCCTTAGAGCATCAAACTATCTCTGCTCTTGCCCAGGAGCATCATGTGATGGTGGCTAACCCACCTTAACCAAGCTTTTTCAGAAGGGATTCTCTTCTGTGTCTCTGACTTCGCATCATAGGGTCTGGTTTGCAGAGGTTTTGAGCATTGGCACTTAACAACAATTGGTGCAGGCTGTGCTCTGGGTGTAATGAATCATGGGATGGTTTGGGTTGGAAGGGACCTTGAAAGATCATCTAATCCATCCCCCATGAAGTACTGGGGAATATGAAGTACTGTTTGGAAGGATAGATAAGGTTTGGTTTATATGTGGCTTTTAAAAACGTCATTCAAATGCTCTTTTACTGAACATCCAAAATAAACCTTAACTATTAATTTCCTTATTTTTTCCTTCTGACTAGGGGATGATAGTGTTTCACCTCCCAAGGAAGCTGTCAAAATCAAAATACACTCATACTTACTGTCAGGAGGGCCATCGTTGGAAGGTCTGGGAGGAAGCTTTTAACTCTTCAGAGCAGAGTTGGAGTTGTATGCAGTCTATAGGAAATGCAGCCTTGTGCTGGATGATGAGGATAAACCAAAATATTTGGTATCTGTCAAGGAAGTAAGCCCTGCCTGTGCCTGCTGAAGGAGCTGTGTAATGAAAACCATGGTTACATTGAGTTTGCATTGGATTGAAAAAATGTACCTACACAAAATAGTATTATTTATAGCATTTCCTAACCTTTTAAGTACACAACTTTGCTGCATCAGTGTTTCCAGTGTTTATTTATCTGTAAAATTTCCTGGTATTCTTAAAAAGAAAACTGAAAAAACCCAGGGAAGCCGCTGCAGTATGGATCTGTCTCCAAGCCTGGGTCAGCAGCCAGATGAGAACACCTACACAGGGACCTATGCAATGTAAGCTGACAGGGTAATTTTACCGGTGTTGGTTGATGTGGAGCAGCATGAGAGAGGTGAGATGTCTTGCCTGTGGGTTTCACGGACGGTTGCTGACAGCAGAGTTAAGAATAAGGAGTAAGCACCTTTGTGTTCCCTTCCAGGCTCTGGTGGGTTGGGTTTCTAGCAGTCAAACTCTGCTGGGCGAACTCTGGTACAACAAAACAAAATATTGGTAAGTATTGATGGGATGACAAGCCTACAGTGGTTGTCAAGTAAGTCCTTGTTAAGAGTCAGTTGTGTCAAATGAGTTTGGACTTACTCTGTGGAAGAGCCTTACGAGTAGGGGAAAAAAATTAGGTGTCTTTTTGACTTAAGACTGGCTTTGATGCTGTCTCCTGAGACTTTCTTGTAAGTAGTCTGTGGAAGCATGGGTTCAAATGAATAATTTTCAATAGATGTGATGTTGATTGGATAATTCTACTCAGAAATTAGAAATTGGTGTTCATAACTGGAATAGAAGGATGTATTCAGTTGGGCTGTGTAAGTCTGGTTCTGTTCAGCATTTTTGTTAAGGACATGGATGGTGAAGTACACAGGGTACTTATGCAACTCCCATGTAATACAAAAATGGGAAAGACTGCAGCTAGATTGGGAGTAATGCTAGAACTCCTCCAAATAATCTTGACAAACTAGAGGGAGATTCAGTCAGGCTACCTGCAAGGGGTGACTCTTCTGTAAGGGTTAATCAAATTAAAGGTGAGTACTGTGTCCAACTCTGGAGTCCTCAGCAGAGGAAAGACATGGACCTGTTGGAGCGGGTCCAGAGGAGGGCCACAACAGTGATCAGAGGGATGGAACATCTCTCCTACGAGGACAGGCTGAGAGAGTTGGGGTTGTTCAGCCTGGAGAAGAGAAGGCTCTGGGGAGACCTTATTGCAGCCTTTCAGTACTTAAAGGGGGCTGATAAGAAAGATGGGGACAGGCTTTTTAGTAGGGTCTGTTGTGATAGGACAAGATAATGGTTTTAAACTAAAAGAGGGTCGATTCAGACTAGATGTAAGGAAGAAATTTGTTACAATGAGAGTGGTGAAACACTGAAAGAGTTGCATAGAGAGTTGGTAGATACCCATCCCTGGAAACATTCAGGGTCAGGTTGGATGGGGCTCTGAGCAACCTGATCTGGTTAAAGCTGTCCCTGCTCATTGTGGGGGGGCGGGGGGGAGAGGGTGGGGGTATGTGGACTAGATGACCTTTAAAGGTGCCTTTCAACCCAAACTGTTCTATGATTCTGTAGTGTATAGGGTCAACTCTTAAACATGACTGGCTGGTATGATATTGTGGAAAAGGCTCTGTACAAGCCAGTGTTGTTTGGAGAATGTGATCCTTCATTATGCTTGGCACCGAGGAGGGAACATCACGCAGGTTGGGCCGGAACCCTTTAAAGTAATGTGGGCCTGGGGAGGGCGCCCAGAGGGTAGGCAAATCAGGACTTAAAGCACCGAGGCGTGACTCACTAGGAAAGAGGAACTGCTGGGGTAGCTCAGTTTAAAGAAGAGAAAGCTGAGATGGGAACACAAGGTTCTTAAAGAATGAAACAAGCTGTTTCCAGAGGGGAGGAAGAAGACTTGGTTATGGGATTGAGTCGAGGTCACAAGGAGCAGGAAAATTATTCCAACAGCGGTGAAGTGGCCAGTGTCACGAGGTTGCGAAGTCCCTGTCGTGGGATGTCTTTAAGAACATGTATTGTTCCTGACAGCTTGAGCTGAGTTGGAACAGGAGATGGGCTAGACAACTTCTTGTTTTCTATTGTGACCTTCTCTAGCTCTTTCTTTCCTATCTCTTCCACAACTTGGCTTCCTTCAGACTTCTCCTTCTGCTGCTTTTATTGAGTTGATCTTTAATCTCCCCTTCTGAATGTCTAAGCCTCACTTTTGAAACTGCCCGTCAGTATTCCAGCATTCTTGCTCAACTAGTTCCCCTTCTGGGTCCTTTTCCATCTCCCTCTAATTTCTGTGTGTCTTAATGTGAAAGCATTGGGATACTGTAGCTCCTGAGGCCACTGGAGAGTCTTAACATGGAAAAACCAGCATTGTTCTGAAATGGCTGAGATATTTTGGCTGAAACTTTAAATTTTTTTTTTTTTTTTAAATTTGTCTGGAAGCAGACATCCAAGTTGGGAATCTTGAGCCTGAGTTGTTAAAGTTTTTCATTGTTTTAAGCAAGCGAAAATAGGGCCTTCTCATGGGAAGCAACAAATGGCCTTAATAGTGGGTCGTGCTGCTGAGCCTGTGTGTATGGTTTTTTTTTATGCTCTACGTACACATAATACTGGGATATTGTATCCCAGTAAAAATGGGAGATGATACTTTTTCTTCCAGTATTTTTTTACAGCTTGATGCAGTGCTTACAGAAACAGATAAACCAGCAAGGCACAACCTGGATGAGGATAAAAGCGTTGCGCTTCTGAAATCTGACTGGGCTCCTACATACTCACACACATACACAATGAGTCTGTCTGGCCTCTTGGCACGGTTAGCGTTTTTCCTTGAATAGTTCAAGCCGTAAAATAACTGTTCAACATTTGTCTTCTCAATTATGTGGATTTTTCCACAGTTAGTCAATCCCTACCTCACCCACACCGCGGTGGGGAGGGGGGGAAGCTGTCTTCCTTCATCTGTCTTCATGGTGATCAGAAATGCTGAAGAAATTACTGCTGAGGAAAAATGAGTTTCTAACTTTTTTTTAAGCCTTTCAGGATTTCTCGATAAGAATTAGGATCTTAAACATCTTGTTTATTAAGTCTCATCTTTAGTTTTCTAGCAGGGCTTATGGAAAGCTCTAATAGGAATATAAGCCTCAACTTTTAGCAAAGGAGAGTTCTTTTTCCCATCTGCTTCTTCAGCAATTTGATTTAAACTGTTTAAAAAGAAAACAAAACCTAGCTGTAATTGTAGATATTTCAACACTGATTTTTTTCCGTGTTAATTTAGCTTTTCCCCCTGTTCAAAAAAATCTCAAATCGAGACCATAGAGAGGGGATTTATTTTCCTAGCCTGCTTTCCTACTTTCTTAGGGTGGCTGTCTGTCATGCATCGTAAAGAAGCAGAAAGGCACAAACCCAGTCTATTCTCCTTTACAGCCCCTTTTTGGTAAATCACATACCTGTCTGTGAACAGCTGAAACTATATATCCTGGCCTTACAGTTACTGCTTGCAGAAAAGAAAGGCAGGAAATAAATTGTCCTGTGCAGAACAGTCTTTGCTAGAAGCTCTAGGAAACTTACAGGAGTTTCTGTATAATTTTATTTATTTTACCCTCACAGATAATACCAAGGTATTATATCTGGCTCATTCTCCTTGAGTACTGTCCTTCTGTTTTTTGGCTGAATCAGGGAAGGTTGTAATTGCATGTTAGAGACAGGGTCCTAAATGCTTTCTCGCTTGCTCCCCGTAAGTTGGTGTTCAGTGTGAACAGGGCACATCTGCTTCAGCATTTTCAAATTGACATATCACTGTCTCTGGGCAATATTTTATTCTCAAATTGTTAAGCACCACTTAGGCTAAAAATAATGTTTTATTTTAAAATATTTGCTATTTGTGGCACGGAAATGCAGCTCGAGAGTTTATACTTTAGTTTATACTTTAAAAGACTCTTAACTTCAGTGCTTTCTTTGTCCCTTCCCCTTTTCAGAAGATTTTTTGAGGATTTATGGGGAGGGGGGGAAGTAGGTGACTGCTCTGTCCCGCATCACTTGGTAGCTTGCTCGCTGAGGCATTATTGGAAAGAAGGTGATATTCAGGCTTAAAAGAAAGTCATGCTTGGTAGGAACCATATGCTCTTGCGTCATGGTGATTTCGGTGAGTGGGCTGCTGGATGCTTAATAGGCTTTTAATAGATTTCCCAGAAAACTTGTAGGGTCGAAACCTGAACGGTTACAACACAAGAGAGAATAAGAAACCTGTGTTTCTGTGCACATTATTATTGTGAGGTATTGCTGGAATCTGAAGAGTGCTTTGAACTGGATTTACTCACCACTGAGTGGGTTGGTGAGCGCTGTCTAGCAGATTCTCCTGGTTTTCCCATTACCTCCAAGTGTGCTTCCAGCTCGTCTCTCCTCCTGTCTTTGCACAGAGATACTATCCTCACTGTTTCTCTCCTGTTCTCCTAGATACTGAGCAGAATATATTGCTTCTCTGATGCTTATGTTGTAGAGTCCTTTGGTGATTATGGCTTATTGTGCCCCAAATCACTGGTGCTGACTTGTTCAATGTTAGACTGGTGTCCAACACGACTCAAAATACCAAGCAGTGTTTGCTGCTCCCAGAGAAATTGGGCGCAGTTCATAGGTGCGGCACTGTGGGCAGATTTGCCTTGCAGTTTTAGGTGTTGAATGTTGGTTATTTAAGAAACTTTATGTGCCAGAGTTTTGCCTTTAGGGTTTGTGGGAGCTGGGTTTTTATGGAAGGACTTTAGCGTCTTCTGTGTTAGACCTTCTTCTTTAATGCCAGGGAGATACAGTGTGAAAAACAGTTTGGATACAGTGGTATGGAGATGAGGTGAGGTGGTAGAGCAGGATATACTGTTAATTATGAGAGCTCAGGTTTTGAGCTGGAGGTGGGTTGAGATCAGGGCAACCCTTCCTTTGGCCTGGAGGGGTTGCACTTGATGTATAGTGAAACATTCGAAGTGTGTGCAGCAGCAGGTGAGAGCGTGGATGGATGCAGCGAGGAGGTGATACCATCTACTCGGAGCGGTGCTGGGAAAATCCCTTTCAGACTGGTGCTGATGCCACTCCAGCCCCGCTCTCTTACTGAGCAGTCCTGAAACACAGATCTACTTGGGGTATCCGTATTGAAAATTGATAGACCCTAGCACATTTATCAGTCGCCAGGCAGTTTCAGTTCTTTGCTGACCTGTTCTGCAATAAATAAATGTAACATATGGAATTGCTTTGGTAATCAGCACCTCTCAGAACCAGAAAATGAAGTGCAACATCTTGCAGTGCTCTGACCATAGCAAGAACAGAAAGCAGGATAAAGCTGGTTGCTCTAAGTGCTTGCGTGCAGATGGATCTCTGTTGTGCAGTATTTGAAGGGGAAACGTGGCTTTCTTGGTTGTTTAAATACTGCTTAGTACTTGTAAAATCTGCTGTTAGATCCAGCCTGGAAATGGCAGGTAGTACTTGGCTACGCTCAGATACTGAAATCAGCCCTATGGCTACCCGTTTGTAGGATGTGTGTACACAGTTCATCACAACTGGATGGAAGCAGAAATAAGAGTGTTGGGAGCAATTGCTTGCTCAAAGCTGCGTTTTGGTCATACACATAATTAATGTGACATAAACACGGGATGCTTTTAAAATGGTGAGGTTGATATCTTAAAGCATCCTGAGATCACTTAAAAACAGATAAAATAATTGTACTATTATTATTATTATTGTAAATAAAAAATAATAAAGTAACTTTCTTGCAAGCTTGGAATAAGTCTTACGAGCATAACCTTTTTCTTGACTTGCTGATGTGTTAAAATGTGTTTTATCCCTATGCATCCCAAAACAAATAAGATGATATAGGTATGTGGTGGTTTGACCCTGGCTGGATGCCAAGTACCTACCAAAGCCGCTCTCACTCCCCTTCTCAACTGGATAGGGGAGAGAAAATATAACAAAAAAGCTCATGGGTTGAGATAAGGACAGGGGGATTGCTCAGTAATTACTGTCACGGGCAAAACAGACTCAACTTGGGGAAAATTAGTTTAATTGCCAATCAAAACTGAGTAGGGTATATGAGAAATAAAACCAAATCTTAAAACACCTTCCCCCCAGCCCTCCCTTCTTCTCAGGCTCAACTTCACTCCTGATTTTCTCTACCTCCTCCCCTCCAGCAGTGCAGGGGGATGGGGAATGGGGGTTGTGGTCAGTTCATCACACGTTGTCTCTGCTGCTCCTTCCTCCTCAGGGGAGGACTCCTCACACTCTTCCCCGGCTCCACTGTGGGGTCCCTCCCATGGTAAACAGTCCTCCAGGAACTTCTCCAATGTGGGTCTTTCCTACGGGCTACAGTTGTTCACGAACTGCTCCAGCGTGGGTCCCTTCCATGGGGTGCAGTCCTTCAGGAGCAGACTGCTCCAGCATGGGTCCCCCACGGGGCCACAAGCCCTGCCAGCAAACCTGCTCCAGCCTGGGCTCCTCCCTCCATGGGTCCACAGGTCCTGCCAGGAGCCTGCTCTGGCGTGGGCTTCCCCCCGGGTCACAGTCTCCTTTGGGCACATCCCCTGCTCTGGTGTGGGGTCCTCCCCAGGCTGCAGGTGGATATCTGCTCCACCATGGACCTCCATGGGCTGCAGGGGCACAGCCTGCCTCACCATGGTCTTCACCAGGGGCTGCAGGGGAATCTCTGCTCCGGTGCCTGGAGCACCTCCTCCTTCTTCACTGACCTTGGTGTCTGCAGAGTCGTTCCTCTCACATATTCTCAATCCTCACTCCAGCTGCAGTTTGTAACCTGGTGGTTTGTTTGTTTGGTTTTTTCCCCTCCTTAACTATGTTATCCCAGAGGTGCTACCACTGTCGCTGATTGGCTCGGCCTTGGCCAGCAGCAGGTCTGTCTTGGAGCCGGCTGGCATTGGTTCTGTCAGACATAGGGGAAGCTTCTAGCAGCTTCTCACAGAAACCACCACGGTAGCTCCCCTTGCTGTGCAAACCCAATACAAGGTATTATCCTGTTTGTGCCATGTATTGTGAAAAATATTCTGCCTTGCTGCCTGACTCTAGTCCTTTTCTATTGCCTTGATGACCTCTGGGTGTGGATGTGATATATTTGTTGCCCCCGCTGAACTGCTTTTGTTGTTAGACATCAAGAAATAGAATAATCCTCCAGTATGATGGTAGTACAGGTCTTGGACATGGAAGCAGACAAGACTCCTCTTCACTTTCTCCCTCAGAGTTGTTACTCTCTCTGAGTTTTGTCAGAAACACTTTAGCATGAAGGGAGTAATTCATATACTTGAAAAAAAGATACCGTAATATGAACCGGCTGGCATCAAAGTGCAGGGGCACTATCACATATGTCTTTTGGCTACGTAGATTGCATTGTTCTGAAATAACTCCAGTGGTGTTTGATCTCAAAATTTTTTTGGAAATTTTCTCATAGAACCAAGTTTTGCTGAAAAATGCTTGTTTGAGTCCAGAGTCTTTAGTCTGAAACATCTGGGCCTGATGGCTTTTTTCCATGCTCAGGGTAGGAATTGAAGGGATACCTTTGTCTGTGATAGTGATGAATTTGGCTCTGGGATAGCGAGGCCGTGGGGTTCCCAGTTCTGAAGCAGGATGCCCGACAGATTGACCTGGGGACTGGAGACTCCGGGGTTCCCCGTGACCACTCAGGAAACCTGCTGCATCAGTCTCCCTTTGGAGTTAGTAGAAATGCTGAAAGGAATATTGGTTTCAAGTACTGCCTGAGATTTGAGAAGGTTGGTTCTGGTCTGTTTTGGGCAGACCCCATGTAAAAATAAGGTAACATTTGGCATAAACTCCTACAATGTTTTTTCTATATAACTCTGACCTTTGTGTTTATAAAGCCATGTGGAAACTAGAGAGAACAGTGACACAAGACAACCAGCTACCATTGACAAAACCAGTCAAATTGTTGTGTTAGTACCTGATTGCAAATGCACACGGTTGTGATGCCCTGCAACAGCACTGGGGAGAGGTGGTGTCCAGTTCCTCCCTTTGCAAAGACTGCAGAGCAAAGTCTTACTTTTGGGGGGTGGAGAGGTAAAAAGATTTTTGTTTCTTACTAGTTGTTTCTTGTGGGCTCTATTTTTTTTGCGTGCAAGAGAATTTTAGTGGAAAAAAATGGCCATTTCAGGAAGAAACTTGTGAATGATTTGTTTTACTGTGTTGAAACTCTTCTAATTGCTTTTCTGTTGCAGAGGTCTGGTATCTCTGCTGTAGCATAGATATGTAGTGCTGGAGGGGACTGATGCTAGCCTCTGAGATGGTCCTTAGTCTGAGGAAAAATCTGTCATGACTGGGCTGAGCTGGACCTCTGAAATCTCGAAGATGCTGTGATAGCAGACAAATGAATAGGTCTCTTAGTTTTCTCCAGCTAACATTTTCCTGAGCAAGTTTTGCCTTGGGCTTGCAGGGGTAAGTAGACCTTCACACTTTTCCAGGGTTGAGAGGCTGGGGTAGGGCTCACCATGTGGAGAGAAAGCAGGAGATGCCTGTTGGCACTGTGGCATTTGTCAGGAATGAGCTGCGGGCAAGGACAGTATCTCAGGGAGGAGGAATCGTTCCAGGCTGGGGGTGTCCAGGACAGTGCCCCAAGCAAGCTGGGGGGACTGGGGTGGCACCTCTTAATTTTGCTGTTCTTTGCCTCTTCAACTCCTGCATCCCACCTGGGCATCTTACTGATGTAGCTCTGCTTGCAGTTAGGAAGTAGCTCTGTTACCTGCTGTTATTTTGGAATATCAACATTTTCTGTATCCCTGTGTTATCCAGTTGCTATGCAACAGGGTGTGGGTATTACATTACTGTAATTGGGTTTTCAACCAGTGTTTGTAGATAAAGTGGTTTTTTGCCAAAGAAAATTAGCAGTGTGAATTGAACTCTAAGGTGGCCTTCCGAAACATGATATTTTAAATGAATAGAAAATCAGATAAGCTGGGAGGAAAGCTTCCTTCTGGTCGACCTTAGGACACAGACTACTTTTTATGTAATAGTTCCCATTATAAATAAATATTTCACTTGGAAATTATTATTGGGACCAAGCTGCCTCAGAGCACAGCCTGTGGACAGAAAGAGAAGACTGTAGCATGGTGCACATTTGTGTGCTAATGATCAAAGAGCTTGTGAGAATTTGGGCTAGATTATGCATTTGCTGGTGCTGGTGCATCTGTGTGGCAGCTGGGGTCAGTGTTGACCAGTTGGGTTTTTCCCACTGTTTTACAGTCCTTCCCTAATCATAGGTAATTGTAGTGGTGCTTAAACTTGAATAGAGCCTATTTAGCTTAAGTGTAGTACTTTCCACTAGTTAAGCTGTTGTGACTTCACTTCTTAGGGAAATCTCCATTTGATGCTTTGTTACAATAAGTACTATAATAGTTTTGCTTATGGGTAATGCAGGTGGTGTGTTTTCAATGCAAGGAAAATTACTTTCATAGTTGGAGATCACGGGACTTCTGTAAGTGAAGATCTGAAGGTTTGTGTGTAAAATCAGTATATTCGTTCTTTTTGTTATAGGGCTACGCCTTCATCCACAGTGGTTTGTGCTTACTCTTAAAGCAGAGAGGTTGAATATTCAGTGATGTTGAGCATGAAGGAGATAGAAGAGCACTGATAGGAGAGGTTCTTCACATCTGGGTGTTGTGTTGACTGAAAATGACTTTTAGTAAATGACTCTTAGTAACCTCTTGTTCTTCCCGAGTTCATTGTCACTCTGGAGACATATCTAATCCCTCCCCTCCAGTTCTGTTCTCTGCTTTCTGAAACTTGTTTTCAAAGTTTTCTTGTGCTGGACCAAAACTAGAGACAACAGATGTAACCTGATTTCCATCCCGAGCTCTTTATTGCTTCCCTCCAGGGCAGGCCAGGTGATTGTAGGGTCTTTACTCAGCATCCATTAGTTGAAGTCTAAGTCTGCTGATGTGTAGATGTAGCAGGACTAAGGTGGGGTGGGTGGCTGTAAGATAAGATGCATGGTAGCATCTGTTAGGAAAAGTGGTCTGGTGCTGTGTGTTGAATCTCGGCACGTGGCAAGGAGAAGCTTGCTGGGACTTCTCCTAGCACAGCACTTTATGACCTTTTAGGCTTGCTGTGCCTCTGGGGTTCTACTGACAGAAAATAAGCTAATTTTCCTTGCCATGGAGCCACTCGTGTGATGGGGCACAGAAGGTAGATGGGAGAGACTGACATTGGAGTCAGAGACCAATTCCACCTTCCTTTAACACTTGAAACAGATTTTATCTTTCAGGCAAAGTGCCGGAGAAAGGAAACCAGCGTATTTAGTCGACTTTTGCACTGACCCGTGTTCAGGACGGAATACCTTGTGATCTGTCCCCCCACATTGCAGTTAGATGTTGAAGAGCCATGTTTCTGTTTCACTTCCTAGCATAAGGGAACTCTTTGAAATGGATATAAACCCAGAATTTGCTGTATGCTTCCTAACTGGCTCTATATCACACTGGAATTCATGTTGGAAGAGAATGGCAGGAGAGGTTTTGTTAAGTGGTGGAAGGTTGCATGCCTCAGAAGCAAACATATATCAGCTTTGATTATTATGTTTCTGATTTAAAAGAAATCTTATTGCCTTATTATAAGCATAAGATAAATTTCTCACTCTACTTCCTGTTGGGTAGTCACAGTGCAACTGTGGTGGCATTTCAAACAAAATTTTTAAGGCTGAGCGATCTCCTTATAACAGACTGCCCTTGTAGGAAAAGTGATGTGCCAGCCCATTAGAAACTCAAATTGTCTGTTCTCAAAACAGCTGTGCTAATTCACTGTTTTCAGTAGGACATATGTTGTTGCCCAGCCGCAGTTGGGAGTTTCTCAACTTCCCCTGTCTTCTGTTGCTCTTAGTGGGACACAGGCTACAGATCAGTGACAACCAACAGCTATTTTGAATGTCTGAGTGCCTGTGGTTTTATTCTGAAGGTAATTATTTGTTCCTTCGTCCCTGCTGAAAGAGAAGGCTTTGGGTTTTTGTGAATAATGGAGAAAAAACAGTAATGGGGAGGGGGGGCACCTTTTAAAGAGAGCGTATGCCAGACTTGCTCTACTTCACACTGCTTTCAGCTTGATAGCAAGCTGAATTAGATCATTTAGGATGTGTGTGGAGTTTTGCCTGTTTGATATTTTTAAAGGTGGTTATGCTTATTTTTTATCGTAAAAGTCTTTATGTACTTCATGTGAAACTGAATTGAAGGATGATCAACATTCTTATCTACAAAAGCAAAATGCAGGTGTGAACCTGACCCTAACCGTCAGACAGCTAACAGGAATCATCTCTATAGGAAGCTAAATAAAGTTTCATGCACAAAATGCCCAGGAACTGTTTTCTGTTCTAATCTACAAGTCCTAGTGGATGTTTGCTAACATCATCTGCTTGGTTAAGAGGACCTTCATTAGTAGAAATGAATTAGTAAATATTTGCTGGCTGTCTATTGGACTGAAGATGCTCAGCTGTTCTGCAGGACTCGGGGACACTTGATCTATCAGAGCATGTCAGGAGACCTTGTTTGAATATAGACGGAGGGAAGTGGTGTGGGACCTTGGGAATTTTGTGGCCTGGCTTCTCATCCAACTCATTAACATTGTCCGTGCTGTTAAATTGTGACAGCTGAACAGTTTATCCTCTGAAGTTAGTAGGAAGATTAAGAAAAACACTCTCATTTCAGAGTTGTCAGGAGCCTTTATAAGGAATATGTTTTAAACAAGTCTCCCAATACAGTGTTTAAAGAAATTTGAAGGGGGAAAACAGTCTTAATAGGGATTAAATAGAGCAGCTGGGCATTAAAAGCAGCAGATATTGTCTGCCTAAAGTCATCTGAATGTACTGACGTCACCAAAACACAAGCACAGCAGAAAAGCTATTCTTCAGTTGTGGGATAAAAACATTTCATAAACTGACTGGCTCTATTGACTTTAGCAAGAGATTTGTTTTTTGCAAGGGGGAAAGCTTTCCAGTAGTTCTCACTAACAGTTACTATATGAAAATAAGCTGCAGACGCTGCACAGTTGTCCTGCCCAACCATCCTTGGTAACTCAGGCTGTTGATTGCTGCTCCACTGAAGTTCCTGTCAGATCCTCTGCTGTTTTCGAATCAAAGCGGTGGTGGTAACCACTGAAATTTCCAATTTTAGCTTGCTCAGAAGTTCCTAGGTAAATTAGGAAGATGTATCATTGCTGGCAGTGGCTGTCAGACATTGCTTCTCTTTCTGCCCGAAGCTGAAAACCGATTAGCTGCTAATACAGACAGCCTAAAGGTGTCATGAGTGCTGCAGTGATCCCTCGTGTATCAGTCTGCTTTCATGTTTCTTCCCGCAGAGAGGTGGATGCTCTTGTTCTTGTACTCACAGACCAAAATCTTTTTTTAACACTAGCTGAAGGAATTGGGAGTCAAGTTGGTGATTGCTGTGAGTGCATGGTAACTTCTATACCATGAGCAGGGGTTCAGAGGGGTAAATAAATTCAGTGCTCACTGATGCTATTCACATGCAGTCTGCTTTTTTGATCTGTTTTAGGGATTGGAAGACTCCCTTCTTCTGGAAAAAAGAGGGAGGAGTGGGGGAAGAGAAATCCAACAATATAATACGTTTCCATATTCCTGTGTGCCTTTCCCCACATCCTAAATGTGAAAAATATCAGTAAGTTTCCCTTTGGCCCTGGGGGAAGAAAAAAGGAGCCTCCAGCTGGAATTCATGAAACTCGGTTGAATAAATGAGTGGTGTCATGGGTTTGTGGCAGTCTCGCTAGAGCACGAGTGGTGTGCTGAGAGTGAACAGCCGTTTCATGCACACTTAGCTGTCCTGAACCACTACCCTCCCCAATAATTCTTCATCCTTTCCATGTGGGAGAGAAGCACAGAATAAACCATTTAAAGAGGAGAACTAGAAATCAAAAGGTGTATTTTATTCCTTGTAAAAAGAAGGCACTGCTTTTCTTCTTGCTTCTAATATTGCCTGAAATAATGCATATATGTTATTTCTGAGGTGCTTTTTAAGCATGGGGTCAGCAAGTGGCTACAGGTTTGGTGAACCTGCAGTCCTGTGCCTGGCAGTGATGCTGTTTCAGAGGAATGTGTTTTTCCCCTCCTAGAGTTCTACTTAAAACAATTGTCCGACTGTTTAAAAAAGAAGTGCCATCTGGAGGGGAGGAGGAGATGAAAGTGTTCCTTCCCATCCGCAGTGCTGCACGGCAGAGAAGCCTCAGCAGGTCAAGTACATCCAGCTACTCGGTAGTGAAGAGTCTCTCCCCTCTGGTCTTATCCTGGGAGCAGGGTACCTGCTTTCTGGGTCTCTTTCGCCATCCCAGCAGTGAGGTGCACTTAATGCACCGCAGGTGTGTTCTGCGAGGCACTGAGCCAGAGTTTTGGCATCGCTGTAACACTTGTGTGTCTCTCTAGCACTGTGGCTCAGCTTCTTCAGAAGTGTGACTCTGCTCATTTGATTCTCTTGCTTCTGAAAATGGCCCCGAGTATTTTATTTTTTCCTTAAGTTGACTTATGACTGTTGCCAATGAATTCTCCAATGAGAAAATGCAATTAAGTAAATAAGGGAAAGATTAAAGTTCTGCACCCATGTCTTCTCATTTAAACTGCTCTCAGCTCAGTGTGGCTCTACTGATGGGGAATAAGAGTTGTTGACCAAGAGATGTGTAGTTGTTTCCTGCCCCTTTCAGGCAGGGACACTGAGCACCGGGTGGTTGTGCCTGCATTTTCTTGAAGTAGCTGTCCTAAAACTGTTCGTGTGCTTAGCATGGCCCTCTTGTGCTGAGGTTACCAAGGACAGCGTTTGACCCCTGTTTTGCTCCGCTTAGTGTGCTTACTACCCTGAATTTATCTAGTTTATTTTAGTTATCTCCCTGCTTGTACTTCCTTTTCTCAGTAAATGAGAGGGGAGTTGGTATCTTAATTTTCACTGGAAATGAGTTCCCTTCTTGGCGTTTGTGTAGTTGGTGGTATTAATAAAATATGTGTATATGATCTCCAAATTCAGAGAATGAGAGAAAAATGTCTTGTGTGGGTTTCCGCATTTAGTAATCAAAGCCCTTCTTAGCAAACAGCTATGGCTCTTGGGTTTGCTCTTTTCAAGTTGTTGAATTGATTACAAGAATAATACAGGCATGCCTCTGCCTTCTCCTCAGAAGCATGACTTGGTCGTGCAGTCTGCAGGCTGAGGGTCCAGGAACCTGCTGTGGTCGTACGGCACCAAGTGTGGTACCAGCATCAAGCAGTCCAGGGTGCCTTCAGGTTGGGCAGCTTCTCCTGGGAATGCTGAGCGCTGGATGGTCTGGAAGAGCTGTTGAGGTGAATTCTTTTCCGAGTACTCTCTGTATGCACAGGAAAGGGAGTCTGCGTGTACCGAGCAGGCGGTAACCTGGAAGCGAGGCCAGTGGATCACGGCACGCTGCATTCCTCCAGCTACTCCCCATGGGCGCTGTGTGAGATGATGGATATTTCAGCATCTTTGTTCTTTGTTTTCCTTCTAACACTGGAGGAGTTTAAATCACTGGAAGAGAGGGCTTGACACTTCTCCAGTTACACAAACAAGTGGTGCTGTACTAGCTAAAGCTGAACAGCATGTTTTCAGGAGAGGTGAGCGGAGACCTCAAATACTGTTCTTTGGGAAAGGTCTTTCTCTAAGTCACAGCTTATAGGTATTGCAAAAATTGGGACGTTATTGCGGAGCCTGGGATGCTTTCCAGTAACAGTGTGTGCCTAACGAGGAGCTTATCACCATACAGTGTTTGGGCCTAGATCCTGAATAAAATATACTGTGTGTTGTCAGACGCTTAACTAAAAGAAAATAGAAGATGTTGGCTTACCTTTTAACTTCTGCTGGTTCTTTCTCTTAAAATAATAATTCTCAGGGAAATATTAATTTGTTCCAGCTTCCATGGAGCAATCCCCTGTCCCCCAAACCTCAACGAAGAAAAATATGACTGCGTAGGTGCAGCTTCACCAAAGCAGGAGATATCAAGTTGCACATTAATTTCTGATTCTCAGCAGTAGCATGTGGATTTGGAGAAATCCAAGCTGTGGTATCAAAGGTGCTCTCTCCCATACACCTAGGAACAGCTCTGTTTGTGGCTGCTATTGAATAGTTGTGGTCTGGTGGTTGGAACTTAGGACTTTCATCCTTGGCTTGCCCAAGGACTCACTGTATGTCTTTGGGCAGGGCGCTCTACCTTTATCTTTGTTCCTTGACCCCCCAAAAAGTTATTTCCCCTGTTACAGTGCTTGTGAACCTTAGCTGCTCTTCTCTGAAAGTTAGTTTGCTAAAAGTCTGTGGGATTCTTTGATATGCCATGAGATGCCTCTTGCCTGATCCTTCATATTTTCTTCAACATGGTTCAGATCATTGTCTGATGACTGTGGAGTTCCTAAAATGTGGTTGTGAGGATGAAGCCCTGAGTTTATCTTTGATCCAGTGAGCTGCAGCAGTTGACCGACTGTGTCCTGAGCTTGTCCCAAATCTGACCAAATACTTGCTGGTTTGATGGGGAGAGAATCAGCATAATGTGGAGCAGGTGATAAGCGTGCTTGGGGCCACCATGGCATTGGAGTCACTGCACCTGGATACAGCTTAGTGAAAAAATTTCTCTTAGTTTTCAGGTTCTTGTTTCAGAAGAATGAATTTGAGGAGAAATAGGCCCAGAGAAGAAGTGAGGGCTGTGAAGGGCAATGGAATAGCACAGAGAGAGGGTCTGATGTTTTGGTTGTGTAGTCTGGCCGGATGTGGATGGATAGGAGATATGGTTTGCTTTCTGTTTGTGTTTTGGTAGTAAAATATCGGGGAGGGAAAACAACTATTGAAACTGAAGAGGAATATTGGTTCAAGAAAAATGGGAATAAATGGACTATAAATAGTACAGACAAGAAAATTACCTTTTTTTTTTTTTTTATTAAACTGAGAGATAGGAGATTCCAGAGTAGCTTACAGGAGAAGAAATGGGCAAAAAATTATCTGTTTTTAAGGTGGAGTTCGCTTTACCTAAGAGTTTATATGACTAACACAATAATAATGAAAGAACCCCTGTATTTTAAGTCTATATATAGAGTGACAAAACCAAGTACCAATTATTTTAATTCTTTTATTCTATCAAAAAATGTTTGTTTTTCTTTTTTTTAAAAGGCCACTGGATTGTGTAATGCATAAAGATGCATCTAGGGAAAAAAACTGCAGGCCAGGCAGCCTTGAAGAAATCTGTGCAGTCACATTACAGGCACTGGGGGGAGTGAAGGAGATTACCATTAATAATTTTTAACCTACATGAGCATGCATTATGCTGCTAATTTTTTCCTGCTGCTGAATTAATGTCAATGTTGAAAGTATAAACAATTCCCTGAATAAAATTTTGTTTGGTTTGCCTTGTCCCACAGATTAACAAATCTGATTACTGCATTTAAATTTAATACCCCAAAAATTCCCTAAATGAATGATTCACTGTGAGGCCATGAACAGATGTAATTATCTATGAAAACTAATGAATCATGTCGTTAGGATATTTTTCCTTGCAGCTGTCTCCAATTAATATGTCCGTCAATTCTGAGAGTAACAATGTCGTAATCCCAGTGTATAGGTACCGCCGTATTGCTGTTCTCCATCAGTCTCTTCAGCAGTCACACTGAGTAATGAGGAATTCTCTGGTGCTTTTTTTGTTGTATTTTTGGAAAATGAAAAGCAATGAGACTGTATTTTGAAAATACTCAGGTGACGGAGTGGTGTTTGGTTTGACTGCATCCCTTTCACATTTCCCGAAACAGGGAAGCCTTTACAGAAATCGGTTTTGGTGAGGATTTAAACCTTTTCCGTGCTAACTTTGTCTACCAGTGTTCTTAGCTTAGCTCTGGGTGTTCACATGGGAGGCTTTTGCTGAGCAGCTACTTTTGTGTGTAAATCAAGTCCTAGTTTGCTCAGGGTGGTACTTTGGTACCTACAAGAGTGGATAAAGCAGTTTTTCCACTCTCCAGTTAAGTGGTGGAAGATGTTGAGTCTTTAACAAATAGCTCAAATATCCTGTAAACAGCTGAATGAAAAGAATTAAGTAAGTATTAAAGGAGACTTCCAAAAGCTTGGAGAGGAGGGACTTTTTCTTGTTCAGGTTTTACTGACTTGGTACCCAAGTGGCCCTGCATCAGCTGGTCCTCCTTTCCTCTCCATCAAGTCAATCTGCTCTGTAATTATTTTCATGCTAATTATTTTATCTGTCAATAACTTATGTTTTCCCAGCATGGGGTAACGTAACAAAAGGGTACTAAGGCAAACATAGGTGCATAACAGATGCACCAGTAAGTTGGTGTCTGTTGGTTTTCTTGGATGCTGCAGTTGGGCTGTGTATGACAAACCAAAGGGTCCACAGCCCTGGGGAGGTGTTGCTGTCAGCACTGGAAACGTCTTTGAATTTAACTGTGCAGTCAGTGGGGAACCGAGTGCTGCTGAAAATTGCGTGAAAATAAACTCAGTGGGTACTTTACCATGTTGCAGAATAATGAACTTAGAGCGAAGGTACCTGGAAGGAGGGATGCGGTTCAGGTTTCCAGGCGGCGGGTTAATGTGGACAAAGACCATGGCTACAAGACACCTTTTCTCGTGCTGTGGTCCCTGATCAGAGTCGAGAGATGCCTGCGGGACGTGAAAAGCTGTATAGAGGTGTCCTGGTTGAAGACCTGTGCAGAAGGAGGGGAAATGTGCGTGCCTCGCTCTCCCGACCTGCGGAAAGGGAATGGCAGCCTTTGTATGTGAGCTTTTGCTAGCTGACCGTATCCCAGCGAGGATATTTGTTGTTGCACGGAGTCTGGCTCATTTGAAGTGGTTACCCCTGCTAGAGAAGAACTTGCTGGTTCCTTGTACAAATTGATCTCCTGCTGGGAATAGAGTCGTTCCACCTCAGGCTCACAATAACATTGGCTCTCTTCCGCATTGTTTAACTGCTAGGGACATATTGATATGATCTCCTGCAAGGAGAGGCTTGGTTAAAATGAGGATTAAGAGGGAAACCGAGCAGATTGCAGGGTATTAACAACTTGTTCGCATTCCTGGGGCAGTAGGAAGAAAAAAAGAAGTCAGGCTGCTATGATTTCAGAAGAATGTTTGCTTTGTGATCCTGAAGCCCGTTCGGTGCTGCTGGAGAGACACTGTCCACAGCAAAGCGCTGGGCTGCGGGGATGGCATTTAAGGTATGAGGCATCTGTCAAGCTGTTGATTTCTGAACACCTGTAATTGCAATTAGCAGCAATAAAACAAAAAAGTCACCAGGCTGGATGAAAGGGGGGGAAAAGTTAAGAGTGAATCTAACTGATAGGGCGGTGTGGACGGCATGTCCTCTCCCTTAATACGAGGATCATTGTAAAAATACCAGAGTTAATTTTCAGTCTGTCTTGATGATCAAAGCCAGACAGTACGGGATTTTCCTGTGGGCTTAGTGGGACTTCCTATAAAAGGACTGCGTAACGTTTGTTTATGAAAGTGCAAACCTACAGAATTACAAAGAGCAGGAGTTTACAAAGGAACAGCAATTTTTGCTTTTCCCAGTGAGAGTGCGATCGAAGATACACGTACGATGTGACCTCAAAAATAACTTTAGTCACCGTGTACAGAAAGTAAGATGGTTTGTTGTACCACCTGTACTGCACTGTGTTCTCTTAGCTATTTTAATAGCTAATTAATCTTGATTTGCTTGGATTTAAGAGGGTTTTTTTCTCTTTTGGCACATATGTGCAACCTATTATATCATAAATCCCACACATTTCAGCAAATGTCATCCTGATTGTTCCCTACAGCACAGCATAGTACTAGTAAAACACTCAAGGTCAGGAACTTGGATTCTTTAACCACTGTATTCAAGGAAGCCAATTTATTGTTCTGTCGCAGCAGAAAAGGGTAATTTCTTTTGGACCTATATCATATTGGCAGCCAATCTAGAGAGGTCAAAATTGCCTTAACGCTGTAGGTTTTGTGGGTGCATTAATCTGCCTTAATAAATTAACTGTTGCACTGCACTGATGCCAGCACAGGGCATTTCTGAGTATTTAGTGTTTTTATGTTCCTCTAGAAGCGTGAATTATTTTTGTGCACTCAGTCTTTGACCTGTGTCTGATATCCTAAAATCGATAAAAGTATTCTTGTACTTTTTAGTTCTGTCTGTTAAAGGGTTTAAAGTGGTTTGCCTGGGGTGGAGGAAGTGACCTTCATATCAAATAATCCTGACTTGGCAAATTGGGGTTGTGGGTAGCTTTCTTGTGGCTATTTGTGCTGTGAAAGCTGAACAAAAATTTGCAACTTAAAGTCTTAAAAAGTGAATTAGGTATGTGTTGACTCGAAAGAGCCATTAGCGTGTCCTCAGTGTGGGATGTTTCTTGTTTTTCATTGCTGCTTAATGTATAGCTATTACACAGTGTCTGACCTTTTCCCTGGGTTGTTTTGGTGGGCCTGAGATGTCAGAATGATAATGTGAATTAAAACATCTTGCATAAGAGAATGACTTTCCTGCTCTTTTCCAAAGAGAAAAAAAACTTAAAAAAAAATTAGAGGGAGACTCCTCTCTTAATTTGCCATCTCTCTAATACTTTTATTACATGTTTCCTCTTGCTTTATTCTTAATATTTTAATTTTTTCACGCATGTATCTTCTAGTGGGTTAGTGTTGTGCCTGGAGCAGAGTATCTGCGTGGCCCGCGTACATGTGGTCCTCCTCTGCGTTGCTGCCTGTAGCTGTCTCGCCCGTGGGCAGCAAAGTGTGGAGGTGCTGTGACCACTGCAGTAGCTTCTGAGCAGCATCATGGAAGAGCTGGCTTTTTTGTAAGGCACCTTTAGTCCACAAGAGCTAAATGTTCCCCATGGTGGTCATACCCTTCCTAGCTAAAATAGAGCTTATTTAAAATGTTTTGTTAAGATTATTAGGTGGCTAAACTAAACTGTTGCAGATATTCCAATTCTCAAATCTCTCCTAAGGTATGAGCTCAAAAACTTCTTATTTCCTTTTTCAGAACACTTTGGAGTGTCTTTTCTTCCTCATAGTCTGTATCAGTTTTTTTAATACTTACTGCTGATAGATGGGCTTGGCTTTATAATCAAGAATTGCTCTTTTCGGTCCACCTAATAAGCTCCTGAGAAGTGCTGTGTCCTGGGCTGCCGTGCTCTGCAGCATAACAAGTTGGTGCAGAGGCTATTTTGCAGCATATCCCTTTCATAAACAGAGTAGGCTTGTGGTTATGTTGACAGCTTGATGCTGCCATGGCAGTGATTTGTTCAGACTTCCTAAAACACTCCTGTGAGCAGAGCAGACAAAAGGGAGGCATGGGCAGGACCTCCCGTAAATAATTGGGGATTTGAGAGGAGGTTCAGTTGATAAAGAGGGGCCAAACTTGGCCATTGCAGATGCTAGAAATAGAAATTAGAAATTGAAATGGAGAGACATATTTGGCATCAAGATCATGATGCTTGCATAATACAGATGCTTGTATAATATAAATTCTGTGTTGCAAAATCTACTTTTGTATACTTGGTATACTTTTTTCATACAGTGAACTATCATGCAAGACTGAGGACTCTTACTGGAAGAGAGGAGAGAATACCATGAATGTAAGGACGAGCCTTAAAAAAAGATGGGAGCTTTAGCAGTAGATCCTGAAGTGAAAAGAAACCTCTGAAGTGGCTGAAGGTAGAGCAATATTTGGTGCTGGTGGTGTGCAAGAGGGCAAGCGACGGCTCTGCCCAGCCTGGGGAGCAGCAGGGCTGGATGCAAACCTACAGAGTGCTGCTGGGACACCACCCTGTTTTGCAGAGAGTGCTGGAGAGGCTGATAAATCCCTTGAATCCTGGGTGGCTGACACAAGTGTAACCAATGGCCATTTCAGTCTTTAATTAGAAACAAACAAACAAAACCCTTATACTGTGCAGATGGTCAGCATTTTACATAGAAGAAATACCAATGAACCAGACCAGGAGATGGGCTTCTATTTGTTCAGAGTTTCAAGGACTCCAGTGGTAATCATAGCTGGGGAAGAACCTGATGATATGAATTCTTGTGAACTTAATATTGCTGAAAAGACAACATTAATGGAACTTAAATGGCACAAGCATAGGCAGAGCACTGGTTCTCTGTGGGGCCCTGGCAGGAGGTCTGCAAGTGCTCTAGGAAACATATTACATCATGATTTTTATTAAAAGTGTGATAAGCATGCACAGTGTGCTGCAGAAATTTTGAAAGCTGACATGGATGCATCAGTCCTAAAAGTACGTGACCCAGTATTACAGACCAGCATCAATGTCCTTGGCCTCAATAAGACTAGGAGTCAGAAGGTAATCCAGGCAACAAAACTGATTTAATCTTGAGCAGATCTATGCTGGGGTCAGAGGGTAAAGTGCCATCAACTCCTTTCCTGGCCTGGACAAGTGCTAAATTCTGTTAGTGTCCTAAATTCATGGAGCCTGACTCCTACTAGTGATGGGAGATCTGAGCTAAAGGGATATATAGTATGTATAGGTGAATTGAAGGAGAAAGTGTACCGAGTATACCAAAATACTCAATTTTTCAAAAATAATTTAAAAAAAAGCTTGTGAAGAGAGAAAAAAACTTATCAGTTTGGAGTAATGGGCTCAGTTTCACTTGGATAAACCCCAGAATTTAGGTGGTGAAAGTGGCTGGGGCTGTGTCCTCGCAGCAGCCGAGCTGAGGTTTGGTGCATCGGGAGGCAGCAGGGGAGGGACCGAAATGGGGGAGAAGCTGCAGCTGGTGGGAGGGTGCAGTGCAGCCAAAGTGCGTCACGTTCTGGTTGTGTTCTCTTGGGTTTCTTGTGCTCTCGAGGTCTTTTAAACTGTTCTATATTTTTGTCATTCTCTAGACACCACCATGGAAAAGCAAGGTGCTGTGCAGCATGTCTTGGTTTTGGTAGGTGGTTGTCAGAAAGCAAAGACTCGGTGAGCTCTGCTCTCTTCCTCTGAACCTTTCTCACATGGAGCTGTAGAGAGGGGTAGAAGCTGCCTGCCTTTGATGCCATCTCAGTGCAGTGGAGTGCATCTCTGTGGCTTGCAGGCCCTTGCTGTCTTCCAGCTCCTGTTCAGACCTCCTCCTTAGCTGTAACTCCCCTCTACCTGCTCTTTCATACTCGGATACCAGCGTTTTATGTTAGAAGACTGACACCTTTGAAAATTCCTTCTTGTTTTGCCTTGCAGATGGGCACCAAGGATGCACCTTTGGAGGCAGTGGCCCTCATCCCCCCAGAGGCAGCTCTGCAGGGCTTGGCCGGGCGGCATGGACTGACTGCACTGGCAGGCAGTGCTGCCTTTCCCTGAACGAGCTGCAGCTGTTGAACTCAGCACCTTGGTCTTCCTTGTCTGGGGGCCAGTTGGCGGGTAACCACCCCCAATTGAAATCTGTTAATGCTGGTCTGACAGCAGGGGCCAGTCTTGCAGCAAGGAGCTCTTGAGAAACTATTTATCATTCTGCGGCTAGAGGTCTAGTCCCTGTGCTGTCCAAGCTGCGTGCCGTCCCCGGCATTCCTCTAACACTGCGTGGGACATGGCACTGAACCTCTGGAGTCAGCCCTGCTAAGCTTCGGAGAAGTCACCGGCTCTGAAGGAAAGCATCAGTTTGATTTAGCTGTATCATGCTTGTGGGAGTTAGTGCTGTTGCCTGCTCTTCCCTAATTAATTAATCTAAACAAATAAGTCATTTCACCTGGCTGCTGCTTATCTGTGCTGTACTGGTGGCAGAAGTGAGAGTAACCGGTAGGCTGGGATGCTGGAAATCAGTGCTTCTGGTCATGTAAGTCAGTCTTTTGCACTACAGGCACATGCAGACCAGGCATCTCAAGTGAATTGCTCAGTGTTGCCGTGATGCTGTTTTAACACACTTTTTTTGGTGCTTGAGTACATAAATGACAAAACATACCAAGAAGAGAACTGTGCAGAACAAATCGCTGTGAATGCTGGCTCTTTAAAAGTGGGGTGTGCCCTGCCTTCCTTTTGTGTGCCCTGGTTTGGGTATGTCTTGAAGGGACACTTCTCGTAAGCTTCTGGTCATTCTTGTAGCTTGCTTAAGGCTAGAACTTTCTCTAACACTTTGCCTGTGACAAATACTGATTTATGTGAACACTATTGATTTATTACTCATTGTCCTAAAAGTAAGAATCTGATAATGGAATTTGGGGGTGTTTCCTTAGCTTTTGATGTATAGGCAGAAGACAAAGGTGTGTTGCTAGTGGTCTCCAAATAATACTGTATCATACCATAGCCAAGCACATATCATCCCTGCAGCAGTCTTGCTAAAGCACCGTGACTGCAAATGGGAGATTTTGTGCTTCTTTAGGTGCCCCAGCAGAGAAGAGTTTCTCCAGAGAACGGAGGATTTGGGCTCAGGGTCAGGAGTTGATCTGTAAGGAGAGCCGCTGTTGGGGCAGCAGTGCTGCCTGCCCTGCCCCCTTCTCTGGGCAATGCAAATTGTCCCACAACTGGTGACCAGAAAATGAATTGGCTCCTGCTGGCATTATGTTGTGATTATTGCCAGGGACTCATGGGGTTTTTTTCTCCTAGATCAGTCCTGGTTTGGAGAAGCAGTAGTGGCTCAGTTCTTGTCCCATGCTCCACGTGGCCTCCCTCGTTATCCCACCCGGGACTCCAGCCTGCCCTCTTTGCTCCTGGGATGCTCTGTCCGTTTGTGGACACGGCTAAAACAGAGATGGCGAGCATGAAGGGCAGCTTTCCTTTTAATGAAACGCTGCCCACCATGTTTTCCGCTGACATCCAAAGCGAGTACACGAAGATCTCTCCTATCCCTGTTTTCAATCAGGAAGTGAGGCAGTGACTAGCTAAAGAGTAAAAACTACCTCAGATGAAACTTAATCTGTTTTTAAAGAACTCCCTCCCACTGAAATGGAGCTTTTTTTTTTTCTTTTTTTAACAGTCCTACTCTGAAAAGTCTCTCCTGGGGTGTGTCTCATCCTCACTTAACTATGTTGAAGTTTTTTTTATTCTGAGTTTCTGGAAGCTCCATGGTTTTCCCTGTTACGCATTTTTAATTCAAAATGCCCTAGTGAGCCTTTCGTTTTCTGAATCTCCAGAGTACTCCATGGGGAAAAATTTAAAAAATAACATGTAAGCTTTAAATAATTTACTATGAGAGTAATTGGGTTTATACAGCAGTTCATAAACCTTTAGCTGGTAAAAATCAAAGTACCTTAATCTGAAAAGCAGATGGGGGGGTTGTCAGGGTGAAGGCTTATAGAGTTTTCAAAGACAAATTGTTTAATTCCATCACCGGCTAGGAAAATAAATAGTTCTGCTGCTCGATTGAAAACAGAAACATCTTAGAAATGAGACTTTCTTAGCTTTCAAGCATTGTTCATTCTACAACAAAGAAATCAAAAGAAACTTGGTGGAAAGTTGTGATGGAGTTCTAGTTTATAAAAAATGAAAGGCGACAGCTTCTAAACCACATTTTACTATTCTTACTGAATTTTCAAGGGCTTTTCCTCCCCTCCTTTCAGGGGCTGACACTCTGTACAAGGCATCTGTTTTGTGTGAATCAGTGATGCATATGATGTCTGTAGGTCATTTCCTTCTATCAAGAGAGGTGGCAAGACTAGCCATAGTCTCTGCCTAAATACTAGAGTGGTAAGTGTGAGACGCTACTCTAAAATCCCACTTTTCAATACAGCAAAACTGTTTGCAGCAGATTGAAAGCTGAGAGCCATGCCTTGCCTGTGTAATGAAGGCTGCATTTGTACCTCCATATTAATGCTACTCACAGGCCAATCAGTAGTATCTAGCCAGCACATCCCCTCGCAAGTGATGGTCTTGCTTTAGTTGGGCTAATGGACTGATGAGATCACCTCTAATTTGTGTATCAAGCTGGTTTGTATCACATCGTTCAAAAAAAGAAGGGGGGGAAAGCCCCCCACACAAAACAACAAAACCCTCTTTATTTTTTTTTCTTGCTGGACTTCAAAAGCTTGCATTATAAACAGTGTGCTCTGCCCTGTGAAAGCAGTTTTTTGCTTGGAGCCATTACCTCAGCCAATAAACATCAGAAAATGAGCGCTCACTTTGGCGTTTGGTTTTCATTTACTCCAGAATTATGACAGGCCGGTATGAGTAGCGCTATCGGTCCGTACAGGAGGAGATGCCTGGGAGATGGCTTGTGTGCTGAGCTAACTTGGTTGCTGATTCAGGGCTTTAATCTGCTCTCTGCATCCACAGGTGCACACATCATTCTCCTTTGGCCAAGAGAATGAAGAAAACTTGAAGCAAGAAGGATGCTTAGAGCATGTATGATATTTTGCTAATTGTTTAAACACCTGCAGCCCCAAACCTACAAGCAAGTTTCAAAGAGCTCTGAGGGCGTATATGTGGTTATTCAGGGCTAGATGGAATGGAGGTCCCCACGCTTGTGTTAGTGAGCTTGAAACACAGAAACTTGGTGCATCCAGTTTCATCGGCACTGCTTGGGGTAGATGCAGGTCTGTGTGGGTGCATGTGCGATGCTCCGGGGTCTGATCTCTGGGTGGAGGTGCGCAGCGTCAGTCAGTGATGGTGACCCTTCTGATGTGATGCTGCTGGTGATTTGAGGTGGTACTGCAAGTGTCATCCTGCCGTAGTACTAACCTGGGACCAGGCAGGTTTGGTTTGGCTGTAGGAGCTTCTGCAGGATGAACTCTAGGATTGTTAACATGGCCTTGTGTTGCCTTCCTCTTCTGCAAGTATGTTAAGCTCTAAATCCCACTGGGTTATATGAGGTTATATGTGCTGTTCCTCCCAGCATCTTAAAATTTCAGCTGCAGTAGAGGGTGAGGAACTTGCTGGAAGTGAGAACAACCAACTTTGAGGCGTTTAAAGTAGCTGAACACCACATGTGACGGTGACAGTGTCATCTAAGAAGCCAGACTGGAGTTTTTATAAGTGTGCTGAGGACAAGAAAAGAAATAAGAGAAATTCCTGTGCTTTTGTGAAGTTATTCTCAAAGAAGTCTTCTCTTGGAGGCTGCTGAAGTGCCCTGAGAAAAGCAGCATCTTCTGTCTGGCTTGGGCTGTGCTCTCTTAGGTTTTCATGTTGCACGTTATAACACTGACAGCAGAGCAGTTCAGCAGACAGCATATTTTCTCTGTGTCTTCTCTTGTAAGTAGCATCTCCAGGACATTCAGAGTTTGGAAAATAGGCAATAGTAGGAGAAGAAAGGGAAGCTGGTGAGCTGAAGGTTTTGTTCAGCCAAGACTTCAAAATGCATTGAGTACTACCTAGGAGGAATGTGTTTCAGGCCGGCCGTGTGTTCACATACTGGTAGGAGAAGGATGTCAAGCTTTGACAGGTGGGTTTTCAGTGCTCTGTTTAAGCCTCCTTGAGAAGGAGCTGATGCCTAGTGATCACAGCTTGAGGCACAGAATCAAAATGTCTGCACGAATCTGGGCAGTCAAGGTCAGGGAACAGGACTGACCTGCCAGCTTGCCAGGCCATCCCTTTTCTTTCTGCCAGCATTATTTGCTCTCCTCAACCCCCTCTTCTCTGTTTTTCTTCATGTTTCTATTGCTGTTCCCTATCCCTTTGCTCTCTGTCTTGTAGCATGGTATATATACCTACCTGGTGGTACCTGGTGGCTCACCTATACAGTACAGTGAGTGTTAAACCTTGGCAATGACAAGTGTTTGAGCTGGGCACTGAATACCACCACAAAGGTGGTTATTGCTGGTGTAAATGTCCTATCCTGCCTGAAGCTTGCCCTCCTGACCTGGAGGGCTTCCTTGAAGCTGCTTTGACTCTCAGTTGCAGTAGTGCAGCGCTCTATAGCAGATATAGGAACATAACCCCATGATGACGTTTGCACTGTTTGGTCAAATTCTTGTCTGTTGTTTATTGTCCTTTGCCTGTTGTAATGCTTTTTGCCCTGTTTCAAGCATTGGCTTGAACTTTTGGATAGCTGCTTCTGGACTGTAGACTGGAGCAGATGCTCTTCTAGTGGCTTATCCAGCTTTTTTTCCATTTTGAGACCTGTGCCAGGAATAAGCCACAGCTCTCCGGTGTCATGAGTAGTGAATGGGGTATCTGTGCATGCTGGATGGCAGAGGTGTTGTGTTAACCAGTTTAATTATGCTGAGCACTTCATATTAAGTGATGAAGGAGAAATGTGTTACTCTAACAAAAATATCTGTCGTGGAACATGGCGGTGTGTCTTGTTTCAGCATGACAAAAAACAGGTGAGCAGAAATAGTCGGCAGCAGCTGGAATAGCTATTAACAAACATGCCTGGCTGCCGGAGTCTGCTCTCTGAGCCGTGAAACCTGATAAGACTCGATCCACAGCCCTAATAAAAGGAATTTCCATACACAATTACTTCAACTAGGTTTTAATCTTATAATAGTGTCTTTTGTTGAAAGGTCTGCAGATAGAAGACATTGGGTAATCCTCCGGCACCTCCCAGAGAAGGGATGCACACAGCGTTGTCATGGCAGGATCACCTCTGGGGAAGGCAAGAGTCAGGTGCGGCGTGTGTTGCCTCTTCCCCCGACCTCTCGCTTCTGATGCCCTCGGGAGCGATCGGACATGGATGCGCATGTAGATTTAGCATGGATCTTACAGAGTCAGTGCACAGGAGGTGGAGAGTGCAAGGTGGGGAGCGGAGTGGGAAAAGTTGGTAGGTACTACCACAAAAATAGTAGAGGAAGCTGTTCTGATGGCCCAGGATGCTGATAGCAGTAATGGGGGTAGATAACAACACGCTCCTACACAATGTTTTTCCTTCTGGTGTCAAGGTACAGGCATCATAGTACTTGTATCATAGTACTTCTCTTAGTTTGGAGCCAAACTTCTGTGTGTTTTCTTGTTCATTTAGGAAGCAGACAGGAAAGACTCAATGTGGTTCTAGTAACTGTGCACGTTAGCAAGCTGGCTACGTTACGGTTACAATCGTTGCAGGATAAGGGTGTTTCTTGGCAGACGTCATGCGGCAGCAGAGTGTTGCGGTAACACTGTTAATTCAACAGAAGAACGGGTTTGAGTTGATCATGAAGAGTGTTTGTCCAGTATTTTGGAAAAAGTAAGAGGACTTGGCCGTTGTGTTGAGCAGTGAAGGTAAAGAGATGAACTCATACTTGGTGTGGCTTAGATCAGTAGAGACACAGTCAGGGAACTAGAGCTGAAAGAATGAAATAATCCTAAGAGCCCGACACACAAAGCTCTGCATTGTATGTTTGGTAGGAAGAGAGATTTAATAAAGTACTTTAGTAGAAAGTAATAAAGTACTTGAGTAGAAAGTATAAGAAGTAATTGAGTTAGACTGTAGAGTGTTTTGTGAAGTGAGTGCTGACAGAAGAGTTAACCAACCAGACCATTGTTGCTTAGATATCTTCTGTGGATCAGCCAGTCCTTTCTTCCAAGCTCCTCTAGAGCTGAATTAAGCCTGAAGTTGTTTTTGTGCAAAACTGCTTGCCCTCTAAAGGGGGGGGAAAAAAAAAAATTAATAGCAAAAATTGAGTTCTTTTTAGCAGCTAACTTATAAATCTAAAAATCTGAATAAATAAATGGTGCAATGATCAAAAAATGTTACATTAACACTTTTTTATTACATTAGCTGAGACACTTCAGTAACATGCTGTTATCCTGGGGCGCTGGGGAGATTATGGTTTTTCTATTTTTATCAGTTCTACCATTTTACACCCTTTTGCTGCTGGTTCCATTTTGCATCTGTGTTGCTGGCATTTGGATTTCCAAGTCTGGCTGGAAGAATTTAATTCTTTGGAGCTTATCTTGTTGCTTTCTGTCTTATTGCTTGTGTAATTCATAGCCAGAAGAGAGCCATTAGAGGTGGCAGTCCAAGGGAACGAGGACCTCATCTCTCTTGCAGTTCATAGGGACTAAGCATTCAACTCTCTCAACGCATATTTGAAAACTGCAATCTTCTGCAGTTTGGGGGCTGGTTGTAGAAAATGATATGCAAAATTCAGCTACGTAACTGGTGGTTGCTCACAGCGGATTCTTTTGTGACTGTTTCAGATTAAAGCTGGGTCAGAGATGCTGCTACAAGTCTGGGTTGGTTAGGTTAGCTTGCTCTCTATCAGACAGCAGGATTTATTTTCAAAGTTGTCTTGGGGCTGCCTGCATTGTTTGGGCTTTCTATGTTGGCTTTCTTGCTGAACTGGGCTTGTAGTTAATGCTGAGTTGCGATTTCCATGACAAGTCCTCTTCTTGGAGATTTACAGCTCAGCTGCTTTAATTTGCCAGGCTAATGCTTTGGAATGCAGGTTGACAGTCCAGATGTGAAACCTTTCTCCTCGGAAAGAAAACAAAGGATTAAATGTGTTTTAAGAGGGTTTGAAAAAATAATTTAAGATTGAGGCCCAGAACCTAACATTTGAAGTCTTGAAATACTGCTGTTAGCTGGTGATGTGAAACTTCAAAATCCAGAGACTTGAAAGTGTGTCATCTTTGGCCAGGCTGCAGGTACCATTTGGCTTTTGGTGCACCTGTAACTGCCTGTATCAAATGTTTCATAAGATTTTTAAAAATGTCAAATAATCAAATTATGCATTTTCATGCAGTTAGTGCAGGGTATTGCTTCTGCTAAAACATATGTCATGATGGGGGATGACTGTGGGTGCTCACTTGGAAATGACAGTGTTTCCCCGATATTCATTGGTGAAGATAGTAGCTCACACTTTCTGATTTGACAAACTGCCCCCCACCAATTTCATGAGGGGACCTATAAATAGGATTATCCTTGTTTTCAGGGTGCATGGAGGGAAGGTCCAGGTGGTGCAGGTCTGCTGCAGCGGCTGTTCACCATCGTCCCCATTGCAGGGTAAAGGGTCTGACCAGAGTACGGGAATTCTCTAAAGCATGACTGAATTGGAAAAGGGTATAATAGTGGTGTTTAATGTCCAAAACATTTTTTTTTAGAGAGAAACATAATGGCCTCAGCCAAGCTATTGAATCTGATCCTTTGTGCTCGTGAAGATTCGTACAATGCATCTATCAATTAATATCCGTTTGGGTTCCAGAATTATTTGGGTTGGAAATGATGCAGCAAGAGTTCTTTGTCCTTTCAAAGAAAAGATGAAAACATCTATAACTTTCTCCCAGCCCATATGGAAAGAGCAGACATTAGGAGCCTGTACTACCAGATGTCTTAAAATTGAACTCTTAGCCTCACAAGTTAAAAAGGGCAGATCTTATAGGGCAGGTCTTTCTCAAGTTGCCTTGAGAAATATAATGGGGTAGAGATGGCAGAGCTTTGCATTGTGATTTATTAAAACTGGGGTTGTAAAGTAAAAAGCTTGTGGCTTTTTATTTGGAACTAATAATCCGATTGGTGTTCTCTTCTGATCAGATTTAGGAAGTCCCTGTAGGGCAGTGATTTTGCAAGTAGAAGAGGCATGTTTTGTATATTCAGTTGATATTTGTTCTTGTCAGAAAGATCTCTGCCTTTTTACCATGTTGTGGAACAACAGATTAGTACAAGTATGCTAAGAAGTGAGTTTAACAAATGAGAAAAATGGCTTATGTTTTTCCTAGTTAAAAATGAGGAGAAAAAAAAAATTAAAACCCTAGGCTAAAAGTGCCTTTTGTAGTATCAGTGCATTTTTTTAAAAAGTGAGATGTTTTGAGTAATTAGACTTTGAGAATACACACACAGAGCTAGGAGTTAATTTTTTGCACTGTATATATTCACGTTCTTTCCCTTTTTTTTGGAAACAGAGTAGTTTGGCTAGAGAAAGCATTGTTTGATGTATGAACTCTTGCTGCGGCTGCAGTAAGGTAGTGTGCTGACTTGTTCCCATACATTTGAGAGTGATCAAACAGTCAGCTTCTGCAAACAGTTGCAGCAGAAGCACAATAAGCACTAGTAATCTCTTCAGTTTGATAAACTGTGTATTTGTGTAGCTTGATAAAGTGGAGGCTTAAGGTTTCCTTCCTGCACTGGGGTTCGTCACACTGGAATTCAGAACTCGTGCATTGAGATCAAACCAGTATTTAGCCACGGTCTTCTGAAGTGTCTTACAGACATGTTGCTTAGTGGCACTAAACCCTCAGCTTTGTGCAGCTTTTGCCAGTTAATCACTTCTGGTCCTTCCAACAAATGAACCGTAGAAAGGAGAAAATCATAGAGGAGCGGAGCAGCTGTATAAGGGCTCCCTCTGTATAACAGTCTTTCCTTGCTCTGCAAAAATCCACGGGCACAGAGCCACGCTAAACAGTAAGCGTTCAGCCCCATCTGCAGAAAATCCATGGGAGGGCATGTGGAAAGTTGGCACAACTTTTGGTGGAAGGAAGTGGGAAGAAAGAAAATCATTAGCTAAGGCTAACCAGGATTCATAGACTTGAGGTCGTCTTATCTGTGGAAGTTCTTCTTCCACTCCCTCTGTTGTTTTAACTACTTCTCTGAGTAATCTGAACTTTTTACATGACTGCAGACTTGGAATGGAGTATTTCTGAGCCATCAACTGAAGAGACGTTTTTCTCTGCTTTTGGTCTGTTTCAAACTTCTGGGCAGGTGGGACGCAAGTAATTCCAGCAATATCAGAGGAGTGCCTTCACTGTAGTTTGTCTTATTCCTGGTATTTGCTCAGCACTGAAAATGGTGTTAGATGATGTATTCCTCTTGCTAATTTAGTCAATTTACCACTGATTCCAGTAGAGCTTGATGAAGTATGTCAGCTGGAGATTAGTCCCAGGTGCCTGGGTTGACCTTAGCTTTATCAGCTGCTTTCAATACTGTAACCATGAAGCACTTGCAAGTTTTCTGGTTCCTCCCATGATTGATAGACCAATTCTAAAGTGGCTCTCCTCCTCATTTGTGATCCAAGAGGATAATACCATGCAGCTGTCCACAGCATGATGCTCTTGTGGTGAATACTGTGATGCTCTGTTGGCTTATTACCAACTTGAATATTTATTAAAATGGCAGTTGTGTTTTGCAGGCTTGACAACTCACTAATACATGGTTCTGCATTTTCCTCTTCTCTAAATACCTTGAGCAGAACTGAACAAGTCTCTTAATGCTTAGGTAAGACTGAATTATTTTAGAAGAGGTTTAACTGCAGGTGTATAGAGCAGAGAAGACTGGCAGTACCTGTTGGCTGGTAGAAATAACCTTTTAGCAGTTGGCAGAGGTGGGTGGTTGTTTTGAGTGTGGTTTTGGTGAACTTTCCTGGAGTTCTTGTCAGCTCCTAGGTGCATAAGGGACAATCTGCTGAAGAAAATCTTTCCACCTGGCCTCATGACCCCTTCTGGTGTGTTCCCAGCATGCTGTAACTGATCTTCATCACTTGGGTATGGGCATACTGAAGGGTATCTTCTTAGGCCTGTATATTAAGATTGTTCAAAAGATTCTGTGAGCTTTTAGCCCCATCTGAGGCTAATGGAAGGCTTCACATGTTTAGGGGCCAGGACTTGACCAGTGGAAATTTTTTAAACTAAATTTCACATCTGCTGCTGCGTGGCGTTGGGGTTCTGCAGAGGTTATTGATGAGGAGGAGCTCACAGCGTTTGAGCTGCTCATTCAGAGACTGAAGATACGGTTAGATTGGCCTGTCTGGGAGAAGGGTGCTCATCAAATTTCTAAAGTCCATTTTCATTTAAAAAAAGAAACAACAAAACCTGTCTTCCTTTGAAGAGTGAGAGTTAATAGCTGGGGATGAGCTCTATACTGTGTCAGTCATGCTGAGAAACCCTCTGGAGTGTGCCAGGTTGCTGGTCTGTGTGTCTGTGCCACCTGAGTGGCACTGCCCCTTCATAAAATGAATGAAACTGGAAGGAAAGGAACGCACTACATAAGCTTGAATTGCTAAAGTCAGCATCACATCAGTACATTGAGCTATATTCCCTCTTTGCTCCTCAAACTGCAGTCCATATTATATATTCTTGGTCTCCAGCTATGCAAGAACACTGCTGGTCATTTTTTCCAATCTTGCTTAATGTGCTTCGAAATTGAGAGCACTTAGTCTCCAGTTGTTGAATAATTCTCAATTGCAGGGACCATGGCAGCAATGAAGTGTTTCACTAACTTTTAAGCTTTTTAATGTGAAAAATGTGGGACATTCTCATGGGTTGGAAATAGTGTTACAGTTAACACTTCGGGGATAGTTCGGTCCTGCGTTTTGGATTGAGTTTTCTTTAATTTGAGTAGGAATGAGTTTATACATCCTGCACAGCCTGCTAGACATCTCAGGAATTTCAGTATTTCTTTGAAGGCGCTTGCAGTGGAGCAGGGCGATTCTGCTCAGCCTTGCTCCCAGCAAAGCTGAACAATTCCGTGATTTTTCTCCTGGGGGCAAAATGACATTAGCCATTTATAATCATCGCTTTAAATCGCCTTAGAGCTGGGGCTGTCTTGTAGGCAGGTTTTGAGAAATGAGTTTTTTTTCTTTCGAAGGTGCTTGGGAAACTTTCTGCTGAGACTCCCAAGTGACGGGGCCTTTGTCCGGGAGGAAGGAGCCGGCCTCGGAGGGTTATCCATCAGTGAGCTGCGGCATCCTTCACAGCCCCAGTTCATCAAAGAGACGTTCACAGCCCCGTCTCGCTGGCCAGCCCGGGGTCGGGCAGTCGTGATGTATTGTTGGGCTGACGGATGGCATGCAAGCCGAGGGTGGATTTATGGGGAGCACCTCTTGTGAGTAAACCCTTAGTAGGCAACGTGCAGGCTTTTAAGAGAGTCCTTCCGTAGGTGCATTAACTACAGTTACTTTCAAGGTTGCAAAAATGGATGAGAATTGATTTTTATCTCATGGAAGAAAGGTGTATATCTGGGTCGAGGTGGCTGTGACCCAAATAGATGAGGTGCTGTCTCACTTTTTTTTTTTTTTTTTTTTTCAGTGGGACTGAGGCCTGGTGCTTTGGTACCCTTTGGTACCCACAAGGATTACATTACATTACTGTAATGGGTCCACAGTTTAAGAAGTGTAGAAGTAGTAATTGTCAAGTAGATCTTAAAGTGACAACAGCTGCATGGAGTATAACTTAAGTGGTGGGTGCTTTTTTGGGGGTTTGGGGTTGTTTTGGGGTTTTTTTTGAGAAATGGACTGGAAACCTGAACTTGCAGTGTTCAGTAGCCACGTGGTGTTTTGTGGGGAATTGCTATACCTTCTACCCTAGTGTAATTATGGGAAGTGATGTGTATTTGTAATTAAAGCTACTGATACTATGGAAAAGTATTGCAATGGTGTACAAACATGGGAAAAATTTGAGTTACCAATAAAAAGTGGGGATGAATATTATGAAGAATTTCTGAAGGCAGTATTTTAAAAATCCTCCTTAGATTTTTTGATAAAGGGAAAACAAACAAATGTGGAGTCTGAAATAGCTTCTGTCCTTTCATTTTCTGCTGTAAGTTTGCAGAAAACAAACATATCATAACAGGAAAAGTGTTTTGATTGTTATACAGATGTAAGTAGGCTTCCAGTCTCTTAGCGCTCCGGGCTTTCCTAGAGGTGCAGAATTTATGATTATTTTATCTACTAGCAGTATTTCCTTGCTTTCTCTCCGAATCATGTCTGTAGAAAAATAGTTTAATGTCATTGTCCCTATAACTTCAAGATTTTGCTAGAAGTTTTGATAGTCTGGCCTAAAAAATCTCTACGTTTGTGTTGCTAGAGCACTCAGATTTTGGTTTTGAATAAAAATAAGTGATGATTACAAGTACAAGGAGCCAGCGCATGCTGTGGGCTTGGTGTGCCAACGTACTGAACAGTGTGCTGAATGTATGGCAATGTTAAGTTCAGTTAATGCTGTAAATTGGAGGCAACCTCTTATAATTCTTTGGGGTTTTTATTTTTTAATATATTAAGGTCCATTTGATAACGAGGTAACTGTGCTGGTCTGGTTTAAACATGGTAAATAAAAGGAGAGGTCACTTGTTGGGAGTAAAGGGGAGGAACAAATGACCTGGCTTTACACTTGAATGCTTCGAGTGAAGGAGACTATTATCTCCTTCCAGATAACTAGGGAAGGATACTCAAAATACTATATCATGTGAATATAGTTATTGCCTGCCTTATATCACTGCGAGTTCTCAACACATCTGGACTGAGAGTAGTTCCAGTAACATTAAAGCGTACTATTTTGGTTGGCACACTGATGCTGTGGTATATGCCAATTAGTAATGGCTCTTGGAAACAGGCTGCTTTAAAACTCTCCCTGAACTATTCCCCAGAGAAATTATTCAATTAAGTACAGCTAAAATTAATGTCCATGGTTTTTGTTCGAATAAAACAAAATAAGCAGCTGGAAAAGGGAAAACTTCTCAGTGTGTGCTTTTAAAATAACAACTCTAATTAATAACTGTGTTTGCTGGAATCGATACCGCTGTTTGTTTTCTCAGTGTTGCTCTTTGGCTGTGAGTGATTGGATGAGGGCTACCACAGCTGATGGCCTGGGACGGTTCTTTGTCACTACCATGTATTTTCAGACCACCATCTGCTGCCTCCGCACCTGCTTTCGAGAGGATGAAGTGTTCTGTGTTGCTTGGGGGCATCAAATTTTGACCCAGATACAATCTTACGTGTTTTGGGATGGATGAGTGAGGCTGCTTGGCTGCAGCGTGAAGGGCGGTGTGTGGTGGAAACAGTGGCCCTGGACACTTAGTCCTTGGAGCAGATGGCAAGGTTTTCTGTAGCAGAACAAATAGCTTCCTCTTGTTTCAGCAAGTGCTGAAGGTTTGGTGAACCAGTGGGAAGGGGTTATGCTGGAGGCATGTGCTGGTCCCTGGCCTTCTGATCTGGGTGCTCGGGCAGCTCTTCGCTTTCCAAATGCCAGGAGGAGGTCATAGGATTCTGGAGCAGTTTGTTCTTTCCAGTCTGTGCATTTCTCACAGTTATCAGGAACTCAGGGAAACAGGAGCAGTCCTGGGCCTGCAGGGTTGTTCCTCTGCAAGGATTCCTCAGGACGGAGAGCTGGCGTGGCCTGGAGTCCGCAGCGGGTTTCCATGCTGGGAGAAGGAGGACCTGCTGCTGCGATAGCTGATGCATCATCGAGTGCCTTGGGCTACTAACCTGAGCCTGGAGGGCAGGCTGGGGCTGCTGACCAGCTTCTTGGGGGAGAAAAGTGGTCCTTCCCTGCCTGCTCTCCTGGACGCAAACCAAGTCTGCCAGCTTCTGCCCTACTCTGTCTGGAGATTCTGCAGCCCAGCTGCCCTCTGCTTTGTCAGCAGAGCCATTGCCCAGCAGTGCAGAAACAGGGAAGGCCAAGCAACATCTTCATGCCATCTGGACCCCGGCAGAGCTGCAGGGGAAGCAGTGGGAGGTGAGATTCCCTCTTGCCTCCCTGTAGCACTGGGACCGCTACGTACACATGGCGCATCATAAAACACATTCCCAACAGAAGGCCAAAAGGGGTCTTCTGAACCCGACTCTGTCCAAGGGCCATCAAGCCCCCGTAAATTAGAAGAGCTAAAGAGTGGGAAGCTGAAACACAGGGGAACAAGTTGGTTTGCTCCTTTGGAGAAGTCAGTATTTTTGGGTTTTTTTAATGCTTACAAGAAGTCCTGCCAAAGAAGAGATTAAATGTCACCAGTTAAATTTGGAAAGGTGGGAGGAGGAATCTTGGTCTTTGATTGAAATGCAAAACTCATCGCAGCAGAAAGTGTCAGTATCCTGGCGTCCTGAGCAGCACAGAGCTTGAATCAGCATGAACACCAGTGGGATTTTGAGTATTACCTTGGAATTGAACAGCAAGGAGAAGCCCGTGACTGCACTAATGCATTGCCTGTGGCATGGAGAGCTGCACATGTCAGAGAGGCTGCAAAAACCAGGCATGGCTAGCAGCAATGGAGAGAAATTAAGATTCTTGGCTTTGTATTTTTTACTGTGTTTTTTTCTTTTCACTCTGACTTGACGTTACAGCTGGCACATCGTGCTAAGGTTCTTTAGGTTTCTGATGTACTTACATTAGTTGCAATCTTCACTTCATACCACTGGCATTTTGAACAATGCTTGCTTTCTTATTAACATGTAATTATGGGGTTTGGACGTATAGAGGTTGGCATTCAATATATGATTCATTTCTTTGGTATCTAGCTCTTCTCCTGAGGCACCAGAGACCTGAAGGAGGGAGGGAAAGCCTGCTTGGCTTCTCCACTAAATTCCAGCCTTATTGTAATTTTTTTGCATAGATAAAATGTTATGGATTTTAGTTCTCTATGTTTTTCTTAAGGCTGACTGCAGTCTTCCATGACTTACAGTGGGGCATACCATGGAGATGCATTACTCATTGATAAATACTATCGAGTGATCTGTAAATTTAAATCCAAGGAAAACCCAAACAGTTTCAAGGAAATGTTTGGTCAGCAAAACCATTCTGCTAAACTGCAACCAAACCCCAGATTTGTTTCTTTCTGCCTGTGCTGTATTTCATGTGGCCGTTTTCACTTGGCTTTTGAGTTTCTTACTCCACAGACAGAATAAGGGTGACTTGAAGGCAGAGTTGCCAAAACCAAATGAGGCTTTTTACGTGTTTTAAATAAAAGAGAAAATCGATTAGTGTAAAGTTGTGTATGAAAGCAGAACTCTGGCTGCACAAGAACCTGATCTAGATGTTCATCTTTCCTAGGGACTCCATGTGTGGTTAAGGAGAATTAGTAAAAAAAGTCCCATGCCATCAGACAGTTGGTTGCAGCTGTGTGAGGCATGGGTAGGAACAGGGAGATGCAGCAGAATAGAAAGGCAACCAGATCGTTTCCCTGCTCCTGAGTGGAGGAAGAGTAGGAAAAAACCTACATAGTTTCCTGCAAAATAAAACACAGCATTCCTGGAAATGGCCTAGCTCTCCAGCTCCGCCACTGCCTGGCTTTCACTCCCTTAATGAACTGCTTCACATTTCTTCGTTAACGAGTTGCCTTTCTCTCTCATGAGCTCCTTAATGGAAAAAACCAGCAAGGAGGGCTCTGGTTCATGGTGCCCTGGTGATGAGAGCATGACCATCCATAGCTGTTGGATAGGATCATCTCCATGTCCATGTGCTGCGCTTCATGTTGTGATTTGTAATGTCGTAAGTTATGCCTTTTGATTAAAACGTGGAGCGCTGATGCATGCACCGTAACTCTGGTGTAGCTTGCTGCTGTTTAGTCCCTGCAGAGAAAGATGCAACATTAATTTTGTGTTTAGTATGATCTCGTGACGTAGCAGGTGACTTGCTCCCCTGTCTCCAGCACTGCTGGAGCAGAGCAGGGCTGGCTGGGCACTGGTGGGGTCTTGGCACCAGGGGTGGAAAGGGAGGTAAGATGGAGTGGCTGAATGGGCTGGAAAAGGGGCTTTTGCTCTCTGGAAACGTTTGGGCTTCTCATTTTGTTGTCAAAACTGAGAATTTCATTCGCAAGCTGAAAGCTGGTTATTTGCTTCAAGCTGATCAGGGATGTGTTTCAGCATAAAGGGCATCATCAAGGAGGTAAAACACTGAAGGTCCAGGTGTGCAGAGCGGTCTGGGATGTACTGTTTTTATCATCTGTCAGTTTTCCAGTGGAAACTGTTCCCTTGGAAAACTTCTGACCAGCTGTAGAAAGACTTGATGGCTGAGTTGACACAGAAGATGGGGCTGCCAGAGAAGTCTGATTTCAAACCCATAGGAAGCGTTGTTAGCAATGTCAACAGAGAAGTTGGGAATATGGGAAAGGCAGATGGTGGTTGTGATGGAGGACCTGTGGTCTCTGTGCTATGCTGCTCAACAGGACTGCGGGCAAATCCAGTGCCTGAAGCTTGCAGCCTTTTTGAGGAGGGATAGAGGAGAAAAGCAAAAGGATCCGTTTGGACACAGCAGACTGCTCCAGCACCTGGCTTGGGTTCAGCTCAGGGTTTGCTTTCCTATCCTGCACGAGCCCTTAGTGCAAGAGACCAGCTGTAGCATGATGTATGGCCGTTTCCCGGAGAGATGACTTACAGCTCTAACGGGTGGGATTCCCCTCTCACAGGAGGCGCTGAAATTATCCATGCCCTGGCTGGAGAGAAGCAGAACCAGCTTTTGAGGGAAGGCATCAGTGTTTTTAGGAATTAAAACAGAATGTTTCTGTTTTTTTATTGCAGCAGCAAAGTCTTCGGAGGAAAAAGGATATGAAGAATGACCTTTTTTTCTGAGAAATTCCTAGGATTACATATAATTTCTTCTGCTCAATTTTTTATTGTCTGTCTTCTATTGGTGTCCTTTGCGTAAATCTTCATTTTTCTAGCTATTAGCAGATGTGATTTTAAAGATGTATATAAATACACCTTTACTGCTGCTACCAGGTTGTTGTTCCATTGCAATTTCAGGAAAGGTTTTTACATTCTGGTGGTCACTTTTAGCACAGTCTTTCTGAACACACACATGCACATGGGTGGACACCAGGAATCAGTAGCAGCAAAATGTGATGTTAGTGTGACTTATAATGCAGCCATTTAATTCAGAGAGATTATAAAGATCATCTTTCTCAACCTTTAATGTATTATTTGAGATCGCGAAGCCAAGTGTGATAGAGCAGATTAGAAAGTGCTTACGATCCAGGGTTCAGACCAGTTGCTTCACTTTCCATTTTCCATTTAAAAAAAAACTTTGAAAAGGAATATTTAGCACTTAAGCGCTCCCATCTCTAAGTAGTCTTGTGCTGATCTGGGTCAATCAACAGATTCTTGATTCTTTAAAAGTTGACTGAGGGCATTGATAGTGCTTCAGCTTGCTGTGACCAGTGAAGCAATTCAATGACCAGGTTTTTTTAATGCTTTGCATTCAGCTGCAGCTTAGAAGCTTTAATTTTCTGGCTGTGATAGCTGATGCAGTGACAAATTAAGATTTGATTAAATGATTTTTGTATTTGTTTTTACGGGCAGAGACATGTTTTAAGTTTAATGCAAAATATTAAACAAAACCAAAATGTGTTTGGTGTTTGTTTTTTAAAAAAAAAACAAACAAAAAAACCCCAGAACAAAAACAGAAGGAACTTTCTCTCACTTTTCTCACGCTTTCCCCATTAAACACCTCCTCCCCAGGAGTAGGAGGTAGCGTTAATGTTGGAACTGGAGAGGGCTGACTGACCGTATGGCTGCTGTTTCCAGCCTCTCCCACCTCTTCCGCAGGGATGCTTCTCCCACCTTTTCCAACCTGGACCTGTGCTCAGCCTGGCTGCTCTGCATTGCTCCAAAACATGTTGCCCGAGATCAAAAACTGCTGCTGTGGATTTTGTTTGTTTGGGGTTTTTTTGTTTGTGTTTTTTTTTAAAAAAAGTAAAATATTTCAGAATATATCAGTCTACATTTTTTTCTGTTATCTGCTTGCTTTGCTGTTTCCTCATTGCGCATTTTCTTTGGTTATAAATCCCCTGCGTGGAATTCATCCTGATTCCCCAAAGGGCTGCCCATGCCCTGTCCATCGCAGGTCCCATGGCCAGAGGAGCAAGGGCAGGACTGCAGATGGGCCTGTGTCCAGAAAATGGAGACCTTCCATGACTTTTGTCCTGGTTTAAGGTATGCACGTATTGATATCAAATTTGTAAAGCCCACTGCTATTTTTGCCGTGTAGCATATACAAGGCTTCTGAAGAAGTCCTGCCTTTTTGAGGGCTCCAGGCTAAATTTTATAGCTTTGATCACCAGGAAAAGCATCCAGATTTGTGGAGATGGGTTTGTGTTTCACTGCTGCAACCTCACAGGAATAAGGTGAGGAGAAGTGGTAATGCCCACGTACCTACTTCTGCCTTCTTACAGAAACCTGCCGCTTTCGTGCTTGGTGTGTTTGGCTGCCTTGTCTGCTGGTGAGCTCAAAAGCCAATGTACCTGCCTGGCTGATGGCTGTGAATCTAGCAAAGGGACACGTGCAGGGTCAAGTGAGGCTGTGACATCTGTTTTCAAGCAGAAGTCCCTGCTGATATAGGAGGTCCTGTCTGAGCTCATCCCCAACAGATGAGCAACCTTCAAACTTCTCCCACTTCAGCTGGGTTTAAATTACTCAGATTTTAATACTAGGTTGTACGGTAGGTTTTATCTTGTGTTTCAGGATCCTGGTTCACTGAAAGAAGACCTTGGCTAAATTTGTGTTACCAGTTTAAATGTGGTTTGCAGTGCAGCATTACAGAAACGTCCTTTGTAAGGTCACTGGCAGCCCTTCAGCAGTCAGCCTGCTTTTCCCGTCTGCTCCCTCGCGGTGGGGGAACCTCACTCCTTCCCCTTTTTCAGGTTTCTCTTTACTTTTTTCAACTTGCTCCTTGCATAGTCAGGTAAATGGGAGGTGATAGAAAATTCTTCATCCCAAATGTAATTGCCAACTTGAAGGGCAAAAGGGGTTGCAGGTGGGTCATCTGTCAGAAGAGGTGGTCCTCAGGAGCCTACTGAAAGCTAATGTAGGATTTGTCTGTGCTCTAAAGACTTTCTTAGCCGTGCAGTTAGTTTTCTCTGGCAGCAGCTCTGCCTACCTTAGAAATTCATTACTAGTTTTCAGCTCTGCCTTATACAGCATGTATTTCCACTGTGTTTCCTTTGGTTTACAGTGGGGAGAAATTCTTTAATTTACATGAAGGTCAAGAGCTGCTCTGCACCTAAGTGTCATCACAACAGTGTGTTGGTGGGGGTAAAGGGGTGGATGTTTCTGTGCAGGGTGTTGATGGTGTTGGTGGGTGTAGAGGGGGTGGATTGATGTTTCTGTGCAAAGTGTTGGTGGGGGTAAAGGGGTGGATGTTCCTCTGCAGACTGTTGGTGGTTGCAGGTGCACCTGGGCCTGGGGAACCTGCTGGTCCAGGCTTCTGATTCAACTGGTGATGGGATAAGAACCTCCCTGTGCTTTCTCCCAGCGCCAGCCCCGGCACAGCAGTGGAGGGAAAGACCCTACTCAGACCTCGTGGTTGTGCAATGCACGCCCCAACACTTCTCCTGGTCTTAACTGCACGTTGCGTCAAAGGACTGGTTGCTTGTTGAGCTTTGGGCTACGTGCTTGGCCTGCTCCCCTGAAACCTGACTGTATCAAGAGACACACAGATATGGAAAAATGCTTCTCCCAAGCTGTACAGTCCAGTTCTTTGGTTCGGAAATTACTCCTGCTGGTTGGTCTGGCAGGGGAATGGCTTGTGCAGGAGGGTGGGAAAGGAGAGGCTCTAGATATAATCCCAATTGCAATGCCTTGGGCTTTGAAATGATGACAGAAAATTTTCCTGCTCACATTTGTTCTCATTTAGCTACAGCTTGTTCACCAGGATGTTTTTCAAGGAGGGTCTGGTCAGTGTTGGCAAAGGAAAGTCTCCTATTTCCCAAGCATGCTTATCACTTTGTCCTTGACAACGATGGGAACTTTCGGCACTTTTTTTTTTTTTTTTTCATTTAGAGGCAAACATGAGAGAGCCTGCCTTTGCAGGCAGCATTTGTACGGGTTTTCCTGTGTGCTGAATCATGCAAGACAGATAAAGTTTCCCCAAAATGTTGTTGGTGTTGCAGATGTTGGACCTGGGAAAGTTGGGTGGGAGGGGGAGGAGAATTAATATCTGAACTATGAACTGAACAAATCTTGCAGTTCAAAGAAAGTACCTGCCATCACTTGCGAAAATGTGTTTTAGTGTAGGATGAGCAATAAAAATCTTGATTATTTTAAACTTTACAAATATGGAGAGTTTGTGTCTGGAATAGAGCAGTATTGGTGGGGTGATGTTGCTTAACCACAGGAGTAGTGAAATGGTTTGGATCTATAGGATAAAGCTATACAGAAGCAGTTGATGTTTGCCCTCTGCCCTGCTTTCATGTGAATACTTAGATGGTTTAGGCTGTGGGACATGAATCAGGAGCTCACGTTTTAAGAAAGATACATATTTTCAAAGTACAAGATTTTTTAGATGCTGATACCATGTTATGTAGGGATTCGCTGGAGATGATGGAGTGCTTGTGGGGCAGACTTAAAAAGCATGCATTAGAAAGATGATGTTTAAATCTCCCACCCCTCCGAGAGAGTAAAACCTCCATGCTACATATACCTTTGAAAATTTCGTTTGTGTCTTCAGAACTTTGATTATTTTATATTTGTTTTCTGTTATGTACAATCAAACTGGCTTTATCGCTATATCTAGAGCAATGCCTGCTACTTGGTAAGATTTGAGGACATAAGCACCCTGCATAGCTAACATCTTTTGCTGCAGGAAGGTGAACTGCAGAAGAAACCATTCCCTTTCAAGCACTGGTGTCAAAGTGATGGCCAGCAGAGGTGTACAGGTGTTCTTGAGAAGCTGCAAGAACTTATGTCACATATTGGCACAAGCCTTGCAAGCGTGAGGTTTTATTGTGGTGTTGCAGGGAAGTTTTAGAAGTACAAGGAATGCCCTCTTCAGTGTCATCCCTTTTCCTAGTAGAGATATTTGGGAAATCTCTTGTTTGAAGGAATACAGTCAAAACAATAAAGGCTAATTAATAAGGGCCCTGTCCTGTTGATGGGACTTGTTTTCCTTAACCCTCAGCCAGCATGCATACAGAGTTATGATGCATAAAAATGAACAGAATATTAGCATATCTTGCTAACTGAACACTATGCGCTCTAACCTTTTCTTTTGCTTACCTGGACGTTTGTTAAACCTGGATGTTTCAGCAGTGCTGCAATGGAGAGATGCAGTGGTAGGGTCTGCCTGGGAACAAATGACTTGACAGCACAGCATCCACCAACTGGCATGGCTGCTGTTCCCCAACCTGATCTCAAAAGGCGGACTAGATTTATTAAGACAGTGATCAATAGTGGAGAAAGTGCTAGGAGTGTAACCAGAGCAAGATGCTTTGCAGTAGCATTCAGGTTTTGGCTGCTGTCCTCTTCCTGATTTATGATGCACAAAGAAGCCATTCCTACCTGCAGAGCAGAAAGCAACTCAAACACGAGGTATTCATACACCCACCAAGAAGCACTGGCTGTGTATTTCAAGAAAATTAGAGCATAACAGTCAGCAAGAAGGAAATTCGGTGCCTGAATGTGGCTTTTAATTTTCAGTATTTAAAAACCCCAACCCAACAACCACTCTTGGTGCAAGCCTTGTACCTTGCCTGATTTCCCTGACAAAATTTAAGCTATCAGTAGCATGAGGTTGAGGGTGGGTTGGCTTGAAATTTTCTTTTCCCCTCTATTAAAAATAGATTTAGAAGAAATTTTGCTCACTTTCCTTTTCCCAAAGGATCATTTGGGCTGCAAGCAGAACTCCCATCCATACATCTCAGTAATTGAAACAAGGCAGGTCTTTGACTGTGTCCTCTGTGGTCACTTTGTTGGGACTGCACCGAATGATCTCAAAAGCATTTATGAAGATAGTGATTCTGAATATGTTTCAATGACTATGTAATGGCCAAGTGTTGAGATGCTCTGTTCCAGGGATGGAAATTTCAGATTTCCTATAGCATATGCACTAATTCTCTTACTTTGGCTAGTGTGTTGTGGCTGCCATCGTCTCATACTCTGTGGCTACCTAGACTGATCTGCAGTTTCAGGCTGTATTTTTTTCCTCCACTCTTGTAGTGGAAGAGTGCGCTGAATCTGGAGTTGAACTCTCTTGTGTAGTATTTCCCAGGATTTGGACCTTTCAGTGGATGTGGAGCACTGGTGTGTCATACTGGAAGGCAGAAGGATGCAGCTGGTTTCCATTTGGGAGCTTCCAGCAGGAGCGTGCTTGTTGAGCAGTGATGCTGCAGGGCTCGGAGGTTAATGTTCCTGTTTCTCTTTCCCCAGAGATCATCGACGACCTCACTAACCTGGTTGAAAACACAGACGACAAGCTTCGCAACCAGACGCGGCATGTGAAGATGGTGGATAAGAAATCAACGTCCTGTGGTAGGAAATAGCTTGTGCACAAATCCTGCCTGTTATTAAATGATGAGAAACTAGTGTAGCACTTAAAGGCTATGTGCAACGTGCCCCCCACAAGGACAGCTTCTTTTAAAAGTTAAAAACCCCACCTCTCCAAACTCAAATGTGACCTTAGCTGCTGTTGCAGGTTTGACTCACTGTGCATGCTGTGTGTTGATATAGTTAACTTCCTTAAGCTATTTGACTCCAGCATTGCACAATAGTCTGGTTGGAAATTGTAGAACTGTATGAAATCAGTTCAGTACGTGTTAATTAGGTTTGAAAAACTTGCTAGCTACCAGCTCTCACAAACTGGTTACAGAGGGGAGTGATGCCGCAGAGACATTTCTGGTGGTGTCCTGCAGTAATGTGTTCTCAGCCAAGTGGCATTCACAGTCTGCCAGACATGAAATCCTTGCTGGTGACTCTTCAAGCTACGTGGAAGCTGGTAAAGCTAAATTGACTCCCTTTCCATGTAGCCAGAGGGAGGTTATACATCTCAAGGGAGTGAATGCAGGTTTGCTCTATAGGATGAAGAGCTGGGGGTTTGATAGCAATGACTGTGGGAGAGTGTTGTGGGTGATGGCAGAAAACATCTATATGTTGGGAGGTGAGTGACTGGGGGAGGATGTCCATGGGGAGGTGGTGGTATGAGACACTTCTGGAAATAACATCTCCACTTTTGGTGTCTGTGGTTCATTTTTGGCACTCTAGAGGACTCAAATTGCTAACAAGAATAATTTCTGCTCTGTAGAAATTTGACTTATAGCCAGAAGTTAATGAAATTTGGCTTATGTAGTTTAGTGTAAAGTTGAGAGCTGACTTGGTCACACATCTCGGTGGAGAAAAGGTTTCTGGCTGGTGGGGAGCTTTTATTCTGTAGAGTGATGATTTAGCAGCAAAAGTGACCAAGCTCAGACTGGCAGTGAGACATTTTTCAAGCACTGATGATATATTTCAGGGATTTATTTGGTTCTTCATCGGTGATATCTTTTTGAAAGCTTGGTTGATACAAGTTGATGAAAATCTGTGGCCTCTTCTGGTGGTTAAAGCTGACTTGTCAGAGGCAGTTGTCTCCAATTTCTCTCATACCAACTACAGATAGAATTAAAGGCGAGACTGCAGAGTTCATGATTGACTTTTTTATTTTAGATCTTTAATGTTGATGCAAGATGGATTTAATAAAAAAAAAATTGCACTTGAATGATGCTGAGTACCCCTGTGTGCCTTTGGAGTCTCACCTTGATTTCTGTGGTTCAATTTCTGCACAAGTACAGGGAAGCATGATGTGAAATGCCTGTGCAGGGCAGACAGTGAATCCCACTTCATACAGGACAGCTTCTCCCTCCTTAGGTATTTCTCCCCCTTTTTAGGTTCCTCATGCAAATGCAGCCCCCAGACAATGTTGCTTGGTAATGAGCCTGCCTCTTTAAGTCGGAAGCCCATGCTGGCTGCACTGGGGAATTTGAGAGGAGGAGGAGGATGGGAGAGTCGAAGGCTGGGAGGATCCAGGGCTGGATTCCTTGGGGGTGACCTCTCTCACCCTTTCCACATTGAAAAACATTTTTCTGCAAGGGGTGGTGAGAAGCCTGCCTCTTGGTGCCTGTTCCCTCTGCTCCAATACGTCTTCCTGTGTTTGCATAACAATTTGGGCATATGTAAACACGCTCTTGCCTCAGATAGCTGTTTTACTCTGCCTAAGCATGAGTTTTAGAACAATAATGCTGGAAGACACAGTCTTTAATGGCATTCTTCCCATCCATTTTCCACCCTTATCCCTGGCGCTGAAAATTAACTAGCATATTAGGACCAGAAAAACTCTCCACATACGTACAATTACTCCTTGAACAAAGCCAAGCGGTGGGAAAACTGGCACCTGCTAAGTAATTTTTTCAAAGTGCTTTTTTTCCTCCCCTCCAATATTTCATTTCAATTGATAAAAATCTTTAATAACTCTTTGGTTTCTGCACTGTTACTTTGGATTTAAACTGGGGTGACGTGCTCAGTCTTCTCCTTTGCCCACACCCCTTCCTTCCCTGCGATGCAGATGTTTGCTTAGACCCAGTCTGCAATATTCCAGCATGTGCCTGTTTCTGTGTGTTTGCCTCATTTTTGAAATCATAATGTCTTTATTTTTCTGATGAGTGCCTGTACCGGAGCCACTGGCTGTGGATACAAGCAGAGCAGCCTGGCGTGAATAGTGGAATAATCACCCTTTTACGAGCAAGAATGTAACGCACTAATGGGTGTGTCTTTGTTAGCAGCCAGTATAATAATAAAACCAAAGTATTACTGATGAAATCCGACTTTAATCAATATTTCAATGTCTTGCTCTCATGCAAACTTCGTTTCAAGCTTTGGTGTTTGTTTCCAGCATCTGGTGTGATTTATGCCACGGCCATCCATCCCTTGGTGCTACCTGCTTGGCACAGGCATCACTGGGTGCAGAAGCATTGCAGAGAGCAGTGTCTTGCACCTCTGGCTGTACTCAGTCCTGGCAGAAACCTTCAGGTTGTTTTGGGGGGGGTTGTTTCATTTGCAGCTTATTTGCAATGCTGTTTCTCTTGCTGACTCGAGAGCTGTTGACAATCCCACCCCTTGCTTCTGCCCAATGAAGGCTGCCCCGCTTGGAGCCTGTCTCCCTTGGTGGCCCCCGGCAGCCCCACACTGGTGTCAGTGGGAACTCCCAGCGGAAGAATAATCTTAGGATATACTTAAGTCTGCTGCATTTATGAAATAATAGTTGAAAATCATCAGTCATCTGCAGGCAAATGTTTGCACACTGCTTGGCATTGTTTTATTTCTTTTCAGCGTATGCAGGGCATTTAGGAGGGATGTTAGGACGTATATATTTTTTAGATTTCAGAAATTTGCATTGAGCTTTCACCAAAATGTATGTGCAAATCATTAATCAAATGTTAGGCTGCCTTTACCAAATTTGCTACAGGAATGCCTGCGTGCACAATCCTGAATTTTCAGTTTTACCACTGGTTCTCTTGGCTCTTTTGTCCCCAATCTCTCCCAGTTTCCGTATCTTTAGGGGTTTTTTTTTTGTGCAGAGTAGCACTCAGTAACCATTTCTTGCTAAATTTTTTATTAGAAATTTTAACCCTCAGAATGTCCTCTGAAGAACTGCATTTAAAAATAAGCAAAGAAATGAAAGTATAATTAAGGTTGAGATGCTGGGGGGGGACAGGGACAAATTTGCCCCAAGCAAACCTGTGAGCTGAACAACCTGATGATATGGCAAATGCCACAATACCTTAATGACTGATTCCTTCAGTATTTTTGGTTTTCTTGGGTAGAGATAGCCTAACTGTGATTCCATCCATTCCAATTCCAATTGGAAAAAATTTCCACATTTTCCAAAACTTTTCAAAATTTCCATTTGTGTGTGGGGAAAAAAAAAAAATTATTTAAAGGATAATATGTGCCCTGAAAAGAGTGCTGCTGCATTGCTGCCAAACTCTCAGCAGTTCTGTTCTTTGGGTTCACTGTGCAGCTTCTGTGTGGTTTTTTAATCCTCTCTCGACCTGAGTGGGCTCCAGCATCAGCTCATCCCTTGGTGTCCTTGGCATCCATCCTGAGAACAGCCTGCCAGCACCAAACTTTCCCATTTGCTTGCAGTCCCCAGGCTTCAGCAGCTCAAGCAAAGGCTGTCCCACCGCGTTGGGTCCTCGAGTGCTGGGGTTACAGACCACTTCAAGTAAGTGGGTGCAGGTTTTGTGAGGATCCCAAAACACAGCCACTCAGCGCAATATGCGCCTGTATGGGTTGGTTTTATTTCTGTTCATCATCAGGCTCAAGCATTTAGTATTAGTCAGGAGCCTGCAAAGAGTCTGTGGTTCTTTCTCCCTGGCCGGGGTTGCAGTTGGCCTCATCATGGAGAAGAGAAAGTCCGTGGCCGCCCACAGCTACATCCTGGCTTACCTGGATGGTGCTTTTTGGTAACTTTCCCCCATCCTTAACTTCTGTAAATTGTGGTGGGTTTTTTTGGGGGGAGGCCCCCCCACAAAGAACCCAGTTGGTTCTTTTTTTTGGTTTGGGTTTTTTTGTTTTCTTTTTTTTAACCTAAAGACTTGTAAGTAGGCAGACTTAAACCAGGCTTTGTTTGTGATAAGAACGACGTACAGGGATTTTAGTAATGCAGGACGCAGCTGGGAGCCTACGTATCAGATGCGACGTGTGCGGAGGCAATTGAAGGCAAGCTGTGCGATGCATGGAGTCGGAAATGTTCTTCAGATCCTGCTAAACTATACCAGGGATTGGGGGGCGGATCTGGGGGATTGGTGTGGTCCTACTCCTGATCCTACCCAAGTCACTCCTTTTGGTGGCTCTCCTGTAGCCGAGGAGAAAGGCTGGTTTCCTGGGGCAGCAGCACAGAAGATTGTGACTTTATCATAGTAAAGGCTAAAAACAAGCAAAAAAGAGCAAACTCCTATTTCTGACAGCCGTGTCCATCCCCTTCCAAGCAGTGAGGGAAGCAGGCCATGACTCTGCAGTTATCACTGTGTGCCTCCCTCTAACCTTTCAGATAAACGAGGAAAATGAGAAGCAACCACTGAATGTACCCTGCTGGGCCAGTATCTGTGTCCTGTAAGATAATATACGATTGCGAAGTGGCAGCCAAGCAATTCTTTTTCCGTCTTTCGTTTTCTCCTATTCCACAAGATGGCATTGCAATCTAATCGCCTTCCTCCAGCCCCAGGTAGAGGCTCTCATCTCCCTTTTGCTTTCTGATGGAGGTTTTTGGAGATGCCAAAATCAGGGTGTAGACTACCATAAAGTTAGTACCAGGTAGGTTTTATCATCTTTGCAAATCTCCAAAATACCTGAATTAAAGAGAGAGCTTTGCCAAATCTATTAATTTGTTTTTGGAAGGTTTAATTTGTTTTAAAACAGAGTGGCTTGGATTATATAAGGTTTCCTCTAGAAAATAATGATTCATGCAGGCTGGGGCCTTTTTCTGCCAGATTCTGCGATCGCTCTGTTCTAAGTTATGGTTATTTTTGCCATGGATTTAATTTGTTTTATAAATGATGGATGGCAGTTACTCAGGTTTGTTCCTCTGACGTACGCTGTGTGTTTAGATGAGCAAGTCCCCATCCATTTTTTTTTCTTCTCAGTGGAGTGGAGAAGCTGGTGTAGTGTGCCATTAAATCAACCTTTCCTGCAATCTGACTCTCGGAGAAGTTACACCGATATTCCTCCCCAGTGCTGCTCTGACAACTGCACTGGCTCTGAGTCACCTGTCCATGCTTCTATGGGACGAGTTTTCTTTGCCTGGCAAGTTACATATTTTCCTGATTTTTTTAAATTATTCTTTTCCTTCCTTCAGTTTCTTCCATTTTAAGCAATTACATGTTGAAAAGTTTGTTCTGAGCTCTTATCCTTGAAAGAAAGCTTGAAAAGAAACTTTAACCAAGAGATTAATCATTCTTCTGCTAAACTGGGCTCATTGCTTCCATCTTCACTGATCGCCAGTGTCTTAAATGCGTTAGCACTTCCATCCTCCCAGGACCAGAGCAGCCCAGTGAGGTGGCTGAGGGGCAGCTGTCAGTGACTGAGCAGAAGATGGAGTTTCATCTGGGCTTTTCTGTCTCCTTGTTACTTTCTCCTATAGCCCTCGCTTGCTGCCAGCCAGCCTACCAGGAGTCCAACAGATCCTCACTGCAGATTTCAGCTTTCCACTAGCCTTGCTACCTTATGCATCATTCTCCCCTGTGCTGTAGTTCTCACCTGAGCTCCCTAAAGCATTTTCTTCCTCTCATACAGCCCATTTACCTTCACTGTGAGAGTGCAGGTTAGCTGCACCTGGGGGAAGTGGAGGTGTGCTGGAGGTGAGCCTGGTTTCAGGAGGAACTGATGTGTTTGCAGCCCTGTTGTGTGTGCATGGCCATGCTCTTCCTCCCACCTTGCCCCACTGACTTCTGAACCTGTTGGCTAATTGAAGCTGAAATTAGTTAGAGATAGAGGTCGCAAAGATAAGAAGTTACTACAAGCTTACTTGGGCATCTATCCTCATTAGAGACACCTAATTAAGGGCCCTGTGGAGGGGGCGGGAAGGCAGGGTGAGCTCAAGTTTCATTTGACATCAGAGAAGCCTCAAAGCAGATTAGTTTAGGGACATAGCGGGAAATGTGGCTTCATTAGTTATGTTAATAGAACAACTTTTAAACAGACAGGTCCAGTAATTTCGGCACTTTGCTAATCTAAGACTTCCAGTTCATTTGTTGTCTTAGCATCTTGTTTCCCCATAATATGAAACACTTCTCTGCTTCATTAGCTCTGAGCCTCCAAGGAACAGGTGAGGAGCTCATGGGATGACTGACAGTGTGAACGAAACATCCCAAAGCGTGCTTTCCAATTCGGCAAATACACTGAAAAAAAAGGTCACTTGTGGTGCTGAGATGATGCCTTTGCTGGTAGCGTTTGCCCAGCAGCCTGGTCCTTGCTCCCCCAGTACCTCTGTACCCCCTGGCCAGCTTGTGGCCTCTCTGTGTCTCCTCCTCCTCACACATGCTATATTCACAACTTAAGTATTTGGCTTAAAATTGCTTGTGCTGAGACGTTGAAATGGATTCAACTGATGAAAGAGGATGGACCTAAGTAGTCATAAACAGTTTGGTTTTTTTTTTTTAAAAGAACAGGTGTTTTGGAGCTGCTTTATGAATCCAGGTGAGGAGCATGGTATTTACTGGTGGTGTCAGCTCTGTGTGTGTTTAGGGCTATGACCCCTCTGTGTGGGTCATAGCATCCCTTCAAGATAAATTTCTGAGAACAAGCTTGTTTTTTCCCCCCCATTACTCCTATTGGAAGGCTGCAATGGTCATAAACTTATTTCCAGCCTAGACTTGTCAGTGATACTTCATGGTGTCCACGTGCAACCCTTGTTCTGGTGTCCTGAATAGTTCTTTCCCCTTTTTTATTTTACCCCCCGAAATGTGTGTCTAAGAGATCACCCAGTGTTCCCAGCTTTTGTTTTGTGGGGCTGAACAAACGTCTTTACATTTTAATCTCCTAAATTAATCTCTCTGTTTTCTGATAAGCCCTTTTTCACACTTCTTCCTACTTAAACTTTTTTTTTGAACCATGAGAACCAACCACAGTATCCCTGGAGCTTTCTCACGATGGCTTGCCCACTGACTATAGCATTTCTCTGGCTGCTGGAAATACTTCAGTTACAGCATGTTGGTGCCTTAGTCAGTTTTGTTTTCAGCTGTTTGCTTGGGCCTTTCTCACTCTTGAACATTTTTCACCTGAGTTCATTTTTCTTTCCAGATCGTAGCAAGAACTATTGTTTGTCCCAAGTGTGTCGCTTCCTCTTTCATCCCATTGAATTTCAAACTTCCTCCATTCATCTTAAAAGTTACCCATTTTTTTCCTATATGCTGTCCCAGCTTTCCTCTGTGCTGATGCTGCTTTCCAACTTTGTGTCATCAGCAAATTTCATTAGCACACTTACTTTTTGTGCCAAGGTCATTAATAAAAATATTTAATAAGATCAGCCTCCTGACCATTCCTTGAGGAGCTCTGCTGGTGACCTCCATCCATTCTGATCCTTCTTTCAACGCTGCTTTGCCTTTCACCAGTTTCTGGGCCTTACAGTTCTGCTAATCCCCATCTTTTTCATTTAATAATTTCCCACATGGCACTGTATCACATGCTTTGCTGAAGTCTATGTGGACGGGATCTATCACGCTTTCTTTGTCTAGAAAATTCATTATCTTACTGGACTAACCTGATTAGCTCTGATCTGATTTCCCTTCAGTACAGTCCCATTGTTTTCTACCCTGTTTACCGTTTAGTTTCATGTCCTAATTAGTCTTTCTTCAGTTTGCTCTAGAGCCTCCATCCTGCTGAGGTTAATCGGACAGGGTTGTGGTTGCTCACATCACTTTTTCCCTTCTGCAGCACTCTCTGGTGCTGGACATTCAGCTGCAGCTCAGTCCACCTAGTTTTGGGATACGTATTCCAGATAGCCTTCATTTTGAAGGGAAGGACCTTGAGCTCTGTGTGCATCAGTCCTCCTGGCTTCATTAACCAGCTTGCTTCATTTAATGACAGTTTGCCCTGTGGTACTGAGACCCTCCAGAACCACTGCAGCCTTCTCCATCTTCCCACTAAGCCCTGGGTTGGCTGATTCAGTCAGTGATCACCCAGTGTCTGGATCTTCTGCACCTGTTCCACCTCTTCCCATGTGCCTTTTTCTGGCTGCGGTGACCCCCAGAGTATCTCCCTGGGTAACTTTTGCAGATAGAGACACAAGTGAAATGGTTCACTTAAGGCTGCACAGCTAGTATAAATAAGGGATGAAGGGCAGTCACAAACTGGTCAGTGTAAAATGAGGTGGGGAAAAATTACTTTCCTGCGATACACCGACAAGGGGTTTGCTTTTCAAGTGGCACTGTTGGTGCACGGCCATCGAGGTTGCAGAATAATCGGCTGTTTGGTAGCTGAGCCCTAAATTTAAGGACACACCAAATGATGGTAGAGGGGGCTGGAGAGTGGCATTTCTGGGACTCAGTTGTGAGCCGTAAATCAGGCATGGGTTCAAGTCTGAAGCTATGAAATGGCGTCCCTCCCCATTAGGAGACAGAGTAAGGGGAGAAGGCGAAGAGGGGGGGCATGGGTAGGAGAGCAAAAGGCAGTAGATGTTGTCTTAATTACATTTGCATATGCAGCTGTTCAAACAGACTGAACTTCATCAATGCTTGTTCATACCTATCAGGAGATTTAGAGCAGCTGTTGTCAACCCATGTAGTGGGATTGTACAAATCTGGTGGTAAAATAAGCCTCTGGGCACCCTGCTCACCGAAGCTGTCCATCACTCCAAAAGGGCAAGCAATTAGTTGTATTTGAATATTGAAAAAAATTGGAATTGTGTGAAATATCCAAGGGCGACTGCTTACGGCTTGGTTTCCAAGGATACATGTTGCAGAATTAAATCATTAATTTATATTTCTGAAAATGGTGCTGAAATGTGTTAATTTGTACATTACTAAAGAGGCTCAAACTCGCCTCCTTCTGCCTTTTCTTTCCTAACATGCTCAATGACAAAATAATTGCTGTACTCGATCCGGAGTTGAAATACAACGGTGTTCTGGCTTGGGGGTTTCACGCCATGCTAAAACTAAATTAGGGGGGAAATTATCTGGGTTAACTGTTTGTATTAATTCTTACAACTTTGAAATGCTGCCTTAATCTTTTGACTCCCAAATACCCAAGCAAGCCATTTCTAGCCTCGCTTGATCTTGTTACCCTAAATACACCCCAACCAAAGATACTGTCCTGAGCACACTGCTGCTGCAAACACAGTGGTCAGGCAGAGAGAGGGTCCAGCATCTGGAATCCTGCTTCACAGGCCCCGGGCGCTCGAGGGACACAACAATACATGGAGGATGTGGTCAATGGAGAAATTAGCTTGCTAGGGACCAAGTGGTTATGCTGTCTCTTCAGGGCTTTCTGAGATGCATAGAAGATGTTTATCCCACCAGAAATTGGGGATATAAATCAACAGGGGCTGTGATCTCAAATCTTTCTTGTTTTGCAAAAATACAGTAGGATTCCTGCAATCATGCTAACCTTAGCTGGAGAAAAACTGTCCTCGGGCAAATGGAAAGAGCAATAAGAAACCCCTGCCCTTGAGGAGGTGGCTTGTCAGGTCTGATGGGGGATGACCAAAGTCTCTGGTGTTACTTTAAAAAAAGTATTTTCTTAAGGTGAAAATCAGATATGTTCATGCAGCATTTGTCTTGAAGCATTCAAAAGGCAGGAGTTACGCTTCCAGCAGGAGTGTTAATTAAACCATGTTGCACATCTGGGATTGGTGGTTTTGTATTGGGAAAGCATATGGGAGCTGTGCATTCGGCCATGCCAGCAAGCTGCATCTGCAAGAACAGTTGTAACCGGAGAGTGTTTGTGCTCCAGCGCCGTGTTTGGTGCTGCTGAAAGCAGCTTGGCCTTGGACGGCAAAAACCCCACAGAGATTTTCAGAAGTGCCAGCAAGGAGCCACGTCTGTGTGGGTGCTGAAGGGTGCTGCTTCGCACAGCGGGTTGCAGCTGCAGTTGCTGGCAGACACTGTCCTGCTGCCTTCCCCAAGTGGGACCTCACGCTCCTGTCCCCAGGGCGAGCTGCAGAGCAGATGGAGGCTTCCGCTGGATCCGTCTGCAGGAGCAACTTGAGCTATTGCTGTGGGATCGCCAGACCCAGCGCAGAGGAGCACAGTGGGTTAAATGGGACCATCCGCTTTGACACCTACCTTCTAGCAGAGGGCAAGCTGCAGTCTGAAGGAGCACCCGTAGCCACCTAACCTCCTGCTAGGACTCCAGGGGAAAAGCTTCTTAACTGACTTAAGCTCATGAAAGATTGTACAGCTACGGAAAGGGCAGTTTCATGTCTGGCAACGAGGAGGTGGGTTGGACTCGCTGCCGCGAGCTGGTCCAAGAGTGCGTGCTGCCTCTGGAAGGTGCTTCACCACCCTCCTTTTAGTGGAACGTGCAGTCGCAGCCTGATTTGCCTCTCTGAACTCACAACCATGTGAAGTGGGGTTTTAAGTCATGAGCTTAATAAACCAGCCCAGTTTTAGCACTGTATTTAAATGTAGTTTTTGCAGATTACAGTCCATGACTTTGGTATCGCTCTGATGCAGCTTGAAGGTGTGAGTGCAGCCCTGGGGAATGTAGCCTTTAAGGTAGCTTTACTGTAGGCTAGCTGTCTGCTTGCCTAAGGCTTCAGGTAGGTTTTGCATCCTTTGCTCAGCATCACTCTGCCGGATGTCACACACAGGGCTCATGTTGATGCTGTTGTACTGGGGTTGCATCTAGGGTTTGCAGTGACTTCTAAGCCTTTGCAGTGAAAGCAGAGATGTGTCACTAGAGCGTCACACTTGTCCACAAACCAAGTTGGACGTTGGTGGCAGGAACGCTTTCCTGTGCACAGATCAGCAGCAGCAAAGTGGGATTCACTGTTTCAATATACACCCTGTCTGCTTCAGAAACAATGTTTTGCTTTGGGGTGGAAGGAGGGAAGGGGTTTGTTTTGCTGCAGGACGATCAGCTTGTGCTAGTGACTTTGCTGTGAAATTCTAGTGAGTACTGGGATTTGCAGATGAGTTGCAGGTGTGAGAGTTGTGCCTCGTGGTTTTTGATGCATTGTGGTTGTCTTGTACCACATCCCCACTTGGGTTGTAACACACCTGAGCTACTGTGTAATATCTTCTGTATATAAAAAAAAATGCAACACAACATTGCCTTTTTGGCAAGGAAAACAGTGCCACTAGTTTTCAGTGGAAACTTCATTTTCCAAGCCATGCTTTCTAAAACCGTCTGGTTATTACATTTGTCTGTGAGATGCATTGGGAAATGTTGTAAGACTTGCCTGTAATTTGCTGCAGTGGCCTTTTGCAGGAGGTGCTGTAGGCTTGCAAATCGCCCTTAGTTGTTGTCCCTGGGTTGTTGTCTGCCTGATAATTAAATTACGCTTATCGCTTTGGTTCCTGGAGATCAGCTAAGAAGGGAGTGGTGCGAGGTGTCCCATGCGCTCTCCTTCCCAGCCCTCCTTGCAAGACTCCTCTATAAACATTTTCCCTTTGATACTTTCTTTTGTCAGAAGCCTGAAAGAATATGCTTATTTTAAACTTCTTTCTACTTCCATAGATGGACAGTTTTATACAATACAGACAGTGCCTGCTGTGATTTTTATGGCCTATAGTTTTCTGAGCAAATGGTTTTGCTCACAAGTTGGCTAGGCTAAAATGACCTTCTCTTGTTCATTAACTGTCTGTTGAAAAATATACGTGCAGTGGTAGTTATAGAGCCTTGATTGGGGTTATTTTAGGTGGTGCGGGGAGGTCTGTTCTTTTCCTTCCCTCCTCATTATCAAGCAGAAGCGACTGCTTAGGGCCTGGTTTATTTACCTAATAAACTGCCTCTTGTATCGTCTAGGAAATGCTCACATTTTTCAGCCAAGAAATCCTAGTAACAGGCAAACAGAGGTCTAGCAGTCAGGTCTGGAGAAACAACAAAATGAAGGTCAGCTAATATTGCTGTTATTCTCTTTCCCGGTGGCCATGACAGCAGGGGTGGTTTATTTGAAGATCCCAGACTCAGAGTCATTGCTCGCATTGTTGGTCCCCTGAGCATTGGAGGCTGTGCCAACACTTTGGGATATTAATGTATTCTACAGATCAGTGAATGAAGAATTCCTCCGCACTCCTCTTTTTTTTTTTTTTTTTTTTTTTTTTTTTTAAATCCTCTCCCCTTCCCCCCTTCTCCCCACACTTTGTTTGCAGTGGCTTTGTCTGTGGGATGTTGCTGGGCATTTCTAATGAGGAGGGGAAGAATTGCAGCGATGGGGGCCAGGGCGGTGGGCACGGTTCCCCGCTTCCAGCACTGATGGTGAAGCTGTTACAGGGCGCTCAGGTGCGTTGCAGCTGTCATGGTGGCAGGGTTTGGGCATGCAAATATCCAAGGAGGGAGAAGAAAAAGGCTGATTTTTGGACACGTAAAGCTTGCTGATTTGCTTCTTCCAAGGAGAAAATCCTACCCTGTCACCCCCTGCGCGGGACGTGATGCCTCAGTGCTTCTTTAGTATTCATCCCAGCTCTGTGGCCGCAGCCATCTCCCAGCCCACCCTGAGCAGCTGCTCAAAGGGACAAAATTAAAGCAATTCCTGCTCCTGGTGACTTACTGCCAGGGAATAATTGGGTTCTGTTTGGGAGGAACATAGAGCAACCTGGCCCTGGTGATGGAAAAAGTATGGGGGAGCGGGGGCTTGGTGTGACAGACCTGTGGGGACTTTTGTGGGGTTCAGTGGGAATAAAAGCTGGTTTCATGAAGAGACAATTATATAATAATAATGCAGTGGATCAGGGGAAGGCGTCTGAGCAGACTTTTTATATATTCTTGTTCCATAGCAGGAATTGTACTTAGATTTTTTTTTTTATTATATTCTTTGATCACTCATGGAAATGTTAATGAGACGAAAACTGCTAAAGAGCTCTCCAGACACTGCCCTGCTTTGGAGAAGGGTGGACTGAAACGCAGACCCTCTGGAGGGCTTCTGACACACAAGCAGTCCCTTTGTTTCCTCCTCTATAACCCAGAGACATGTCTAAAATTGGAGGGAAGATGAGAGGAGGCTGAAGAGGCTGGGCTGAAGGCGCGGCATTCCCCATTTACAGGAGAAAAATCGCCAACCAGCTATTAAGGCCGCAGTTTGACGGACAGTGCACTGCCTGTGTTTGAAGTCCAGACTGAAGGTACTCTGGGGATGTAAGTGGGATGCTTTTAGGCAGTCTTTCACTTCGACTTAATTAAGAAACTTGCGGGCTTTGTCTCGAGGGGGCCCGTTAACGTGTGAAGCTCTGGCCCCCCGTGAAGAGGGGCCGGGGTGGGAGGGGGTACACACATGCGTGCTGCTTTTGTGCTGTGTTGCCAAACTGAAGACAGTAGCAAGTGCGAGCCAGGCATTGCCAGAGGTCATCCCTTGTGTGCGGCAGTGAACCTGCCTCCCGCCGTAGAAAGCCTTTCTTAGAGACCCAGAGCCAACCAACCTTCCTGCACTGCCTGTATGGGGAAACAAAAATAATTCGTGGGGGGTAGGAAGGGTTTTGTATGTCCCCCGCAGCATCCTTCATCAGTCCTAATGGAGGGTCAGAGGTTACACCAAAAAAGGGCAAACGCTCTTTCTTAAGTAGCTGATGCTTGTGTGTGTATTTACACGGGGAGGAATATTAGCTTTGAAATTTCATGGGTTGGCCAGACGATTAGCTGTTGGAGGGCTGGTTTGAGCAGTGGGCGATGCTAATGGCCTTGGAAATCACCTAAAGGAATCGAACCTACCCAAAGTAACAGGGTGGTTGTTTCCAAGTTTGTGGCAGACAAACGTGCCTTCCGTTGCGGTTAGCACCCTGTTTGCTCAGAGCGGTCGCAAATAAATGCCACAGTCCTTTGTAGTATTCATCGTCTTCAGATCTTTTGATCATCATGGTCAAAACTGATCGAAATCCTTTTAGCTGAAAGCCAGAGAGAAGACTTCAGTGCTGGCACAGACAGGAGCTAGTGAGTGAGCTGGAGTCCGACCAGGCCCTCCGCACCATCAGTCAGCTGCTAAGTTCAAACAGGAGGTGCAAAATATGCTCACCTGAGGCAGAAAACACAGGACTACTAAAATTAAGTTTTTTACAGACTTTGCGCTTTTGTGGGGCTTACAAGTGTCTAGTGAAGCGTTTCTGTCACCCCAGTTCAAGGTGTGTCTCCAAGCCTCGTGGTTAATTGGGGCTGCAGGCTCTAGAGCCATCAACTCCTGAAGATGTGGCATGGCCTTTGGTCCCAGCCCGGTGGGCAAGTACTCTTGGTGCAGCGGCTGAAGGTGGCCTTCGGTGTGCGTCTGGAGAAGCCTAGTGTCTCTGGATCCAAACTGAAACGCTTGGTCTTCATCATGTTGCTCTGTTATGATTTTGGAAGACTGCAGATTAACCCAAGGAGAAGCCTTGGTACCAGTGTGGGATGGGAGAGGGGGATGGTCGGGCTGCCTGGAGGTGCAGAGCCCAGACAGTAGGTTGTGATGGGTGTTGAGACTAAGGAACTTTTTATGCCTGTTGGAGAGTACCCAGCATAGGCTGTCAGGGCTTGGCAGAGGTAGCTGGGGATGATGGCTTGCCAGCTGTGATTTGGGGGGCAGTGTATGAAGCAGAGTAGAATGGGGATAGTGTTCACCTGTCAGTAATTTCTGTAACCTTGATTTAATTCCTCAGCTGAGGAATTCCAGGATCGTGGCTATAATTCAGATGTGATAGACATCCTGTGAAGTGGTTCCCTATTTGTAGGTGATAACTGCTTTCTCTTGCCCCCCTCCCCTGGTACTCCAGCATAGCCAGGAGCAGAATGAATTTGTAGTTTATGCTGGCATTTGTACCTTTGCTACTTTGCTTTGTGCTGGCTTCTGGTTGCCCGTGAGAAAAGAGGAGTGTTTTATACAACACAATGCCATATTATGAGGATTAGATTTTAAATGTAATAGGCATATTTGCATAACTTTCCCAAATCTACCAAGTTCAAGGAATTTGGAAAGTATAAACTCTCCAGAACCAAAGAGATTCCCGTCTTTATTGCTTCTCCCTGCACTTGGTGATTTTATTTAGCACTGTAAGATTTCCAGCTCCTGCAGGGTTATGTGGTTTTTTTACTACTGCAGTGTTTATAATGTCTTTGGGGATCCCAGCAGACGATGTTTTGTATTTAGCTCTAGAGCATTAGCAAGGTGACAGAACTGCTGAAAAGTTTCGGCAAAGCACCTTATTAGAGCCAAAGTGACTCACTCCTGCTAGAGAAGCAGCAAATGTTTTTCTGGCCTTTAAATAAAATGCAAAAATATTAATTTCCCACCTTGATATTGAATTAAAGACTAAAAAGTGAGGGGAAAAAAGCCGAATGTTTAGACCTTCTACAAAAACACTAGCAGTGCCAAGTGATTCATACTGAGTATTTTACAGCATGCTTTCAGGGGGAAGGCGGCATTATAAACAGTAACATTTCCAGTTTCCTGAGGTGAGAGGATTTGATTTCTTCCTGTGAATTTTGCATTCTGTGCTTTCTGATTCAGAGGCACTTTATTTTGGGGGGTGTGTTTTGACAAGATAGTCAAATACCTTGGGAGCTGGGTAAATGTTGGTTTAAAGGTGATCTCCATTTTTTATTAGAACTTAAAGTTTGGACGGGAGATGAGATGGAGAAGTGGCTTTTCAGACTTCACGTTGCACCTCAGCCCTTTGCTGAAATTAAAATTCTTTAATTTCTGCATGTCTTTCCCAGTGTTGCTGCTTCTGCTTTACTGGTTACTTTGGTAATAACAAGATTATTAATATTTCCATTGGACTCATGGCTACTTTACCATATCGTCTATACTACTTCCTACATAATTAAGTGTTTTATGCTTGTTTACCATCACCTTTGGTATTTCAAAGGTGCTCGTTGCTTTGGTAGCTGAATGCAATTATGTAGATGAATGTAGAATAAGTTCTGTTCTCCTTTGTACTTAGCTGTCTGCATTTAAGCATTCATATCATATTTGTACATGCATATTAGCAGTTAATGGTCTATGAGAGAAACTTTCTTGAAAAGGAGTATCTTGAGTTTAGATCAATCAGCCTTGCCCACTGATGAAAAGCTGTTCCTGTGCTGGGATCTTTTGCTGAGACTTCTCTGCAACTAGCTTTGTTCCAGCCCGGACTGTATCTGCTGAGCTGCTGCAATGTGGTGCTACTCTGAAGGCTGTGGTGTAGTCCATGTGGGAGGAGAGTCATGCTTTTAGGTCTTTAAATTCTGCTTGAAATAAAGAGTTGGTGAATTTGAAGGCTTGCTCTGTTGCACGCTGTTGAGATAAGGAGGGTTGAATTCTGCTACTTGGCAATTGCATGAAATACTTAATTTTCTCTTGGGACGTCCAGGTGGCTTGCTCCGTTGCAAAGATGCATGCTTTATTTTGGCTGTCGGAGGAACCAAACGCTAGAGATCATCTTCCACGGCAGGAAGAGTAGAACTGGTTTTCATTTGCTACTGCGTAAATGAGAATGTCAAGGGGTGCTGATGGCTTTTTGGTGGTCATCTTTTGTCCTGTGAATTGTGGCAATAAGTAGATGGTTAAGTCATCAAAGGGCTTGGAATTGGGGAGTATTTAGATGTTAAATGCCTTAATAAGCTGAGCTGGTTGTAGCCTGACTGATCTGGTAGCACCCAAAAGGGAGGCCAGGCATGTCCGTAGGTGGGCATTCAGGTATTTTTATGGGTTATGACTGAACAAGTTTTACAACATACAAGCTCCAGTCGTCTGCTTCTTTGCTTAATTTGGCAAGGTTTGCAGGAGAGCTGAGCGTGAGGTAAGGGGTAGTTTTGGCTCTGTTCTGCTCAGTGGCTGGTTTTAGTGGTGGTCTAGCTGACCTGAGGCACCAAGTTGGCTCCACAACTCTGAGATAGTGGGGAGGACCCGTACCTCCTTTTAAGGCCTTTGTTCAGCGTTAGTCAGGAAGGAAATGGCATGTCAGGAAGGCAGGAAATGTGTTATTTCTAGGCAGGCTTCCCATCTTTGTGGACTCGTGTGGCTGGTTCTGCCTTCCCTGTAGGGCTTGTGCTCTTCTGCCAAGGTTCTTGGAAGGTGAGTGCTAAAAAAGACCTCGTGGCCATAAGGGATGAAGGGAAGAACTGGGAATAACAGTGGAGCGATTGCTGTGAGGAATTGCTGTCCTTTGCTGCCAAGCCAGCGCTGGCTCCATCCTGCCGTGGTTGACCTGTGTCGTGGTTTAGCCCCAGCCAGCAACCAAGCACCACGCAGCCGCTCGCTCACTCCCCCTACCCCGATGGGATGGGGGAGAGAATCGGAGGAGTAAGAGTGAGAAACACTCCTGGATTGAGATAAGAACAGTTTAATAATTGAAATAAAGTAAAATAGTAATGATAATAATAACAATACAATAATGGTAATAATAATAACATACAAAGCAAGTGATGCACAGTGCAATTGCTCACCACCTGCCGACCGATACCCAGCCAGTTCCCGAGCAGCGATCGCTGCTCCCCGGCCAACTCCCCACAGTTTCTATACTGAGCATGACGTTACATGGTATGGAATAGCCCTTTGGTCAGTTTGGATCAACTATTCTGGCTGTGCCCCCTCCCAGTTTCTTGTGCGCCTGGCAGAGCATGGGAAGCTGAGAAGTCCTTGACTAGCATAAGCAGTACTCAGCAACAACTAAACCATCAGCGTGTTATCAACATTCTTCTCCTACTAAATCCAAACCACAGCACTATGCCTGCTACTAGGAAGAAAATTAACTCTATCCCAGCTGAAACCAGGACAACCTGTCTTAGTAGCTCCTTAAGATATATCTTGTTCTTTGTGGAACAGGGCAGTGCTGTTGTCCCCATCTGAGCACCTGTGGCTTGGCTGTGTGCAGGTCCTCTGTACCTGCCTGCTGTCAGACCATCTCAGTGCAGCTCTGATTTTGAGGTGCTAGAGGAATTGGAGTTAAGCTGTTGTATTTTGGGGACACAATCCAGAATTTGTCATGCTTTGCTCAGATGAGCTGTGAACTGCTTCACAGTGCCCTGTGAGGTAACCTATCTGTCCTTCCCAGACTGCTCTGCAGGAGTGGCTGCTTGGGTGTTTCTTCTTGGTTCACGGACACAGACAAAAGCATGTTCTCTTAATGCCACCTGAGGTCAAGGCGTGGATGCAGTGGGCATGAACAGCCCCTTCCTTGTCTCTGCTGCGCTTGTCACATGCAGAGTCTGAGATAAAAAAACCCTCTGGCTGTTGCTTGTAGCCCTCTGCATGGAGTGGCAGCAGGTCCGGACAAGGGGATCTTGCAGGTTGGGAGCATGGGGGAGGGCAGGGGGGCTGAGGATGACTGGAGAAGCCATTCCTTGGGGACCTGGTGTTTATCAACCCCCTGCTGCTGCAGGTCGGCAGGCATCACTTTGGGGTTGGTAAGCTGATGCATTAGCAGTTGAAGTTTATCCACAGATGTGTGGACATGGCTGATGCTAAGGAGACCGGGGCTTCCCTACTTAGTAGAGCCTGCTAGTGGGCCTCTTCCCTTGTTACATTGCCGAGATTACTTGAACTGCCCTTTGCAGTGGTGGAATACATCTTAATCACTTCATTTGGTGGCTTGGTAAACCCAACATTTTTCAGGGTGGTTCACAAGTGCCCCCATCACCACTGTTAGATCCTTATACTTGCCTTCTTCATAGCTATCATACCTCTCACAGCTTTCTGAGAAGACTAGCCCTTCTTGTCAGGTTGATCATCTGGTTTTCTGCAGTTTATCACGGCCTCCTTTGAGATACCAGGCGTGAAATAGTCTTGTGTGGTGGAGTTTCCTTTGATCAAACTAGACTGCACTTCAATAGTCCTCAACTGTCTAACTTCTTGCATAAGAGACTTTCTCTGAGAGATATTTTTAAAGACATCTCTTTGATAAAAATACCTCAGGTAGGAGGGAGAACTCTCAGCACACTCTCACCTTCTCTAGCGTGATGGGGTTACGCCCTTTACTTTATATAGATCAAGAAAATAGGGAATTTGTAATTCTTGAGATAATGGAGGGTTGCTGAATAACACTGTATAGATTCGTGTTGAACTATGCATCTTTTAAAAAGAAAACGTTATAAAGCCATGTCTGAAGCCTGTGGAGCAGCCTCTCCCAGAACCTGCCACTACCAGCAGTGCTCCTCACAAAATGTCATTAGTGTGGAAAAAATGATTGCTGCCCATTTACCCAGTACTCTGGGCAATAAGTTTCCCAGCCTCAGACCCATGTACTCTGGCAGATCGTGGTGAAATACGTAGATCGGCATCACCCATCTACCACGAGGGCAAACGGACCCTAATTGGGGAGCTTCCTGCAGAAGGCACAGGCTGTTTCCCATTGCTGTTGCAGCAGCTGGCTCTCTTGCCACAAATCTGATTTTTTTTTTTTTCCCCCTCTTTTGGATTGCAAAAGCTGCTCTGCTACGTTGGATTTATTAAATGCACATGACAGATAACTGCTGCTCTCTGTCTTATTTGCAGACACCCCTCTGCAGTCCCTGGGTGCTGCTGTTGGCAGTGCTGCACACATACACCCACAGAGGAACGGCATTAAGTTTTTTAATGCTTATGTTGATGACGGTGCTGTGGTAGCATTGCTGCTTCAGAAATGCTGATGCTTCTCTGAAAAAAAAAGAAGTGTCATCTTAGTGGTGATCTGCTGAGTTGCTAAATGCTGCTGCAACTTTTTCCCCTGTAAAATTTTAAACATAATCTTCCTTTTTTGGGGAAAAGCTGAATGAAAGTGCATTGCGAAAAGAATATTTGATGCTGCCAGAGAAGGTTCTTGTTTGTGGTTGATCCTGAAACTGGTAATGAATGTGCGCTATCAGGGCCTGGGGATTTGGTGTATGAATTTCCCAGGGTCTAATCATCTCATAAGGCTGCTGAGTGTGACTCCTTCCCCAGTAATCTACTTAACTCGGTAATTTACCCCTCCTTTTGCCTTGCCAGGAGAGTGAATCTCACAGGTTGTTTGCATGACAAGTAGCTCGGGATTGTCTGAGTCTTTGAAGAAGATGCTGGGAGTTAATTGTAGCAGCTTGAGTTAATGGTTTCCCATGTTCACTGGCAGGCTGGGTGAGGAGCAGAGCTGGAGAACGATTTTTGTGGGGAGTACTATTCTAGGCTGCACCATGTGTTTTGATAGCTAAAATGATAAAAAAAAAGTGTTTTGCCTTCCAAAGGATGTTTTTCTCCATCAAAACTAATCTCAGGGGAAAATTATGTTTGGTAGTTCTAGGATTATTGGATTTGCAGATAGAAACTGCTGTGCTAATGGGAGCTACTGACTGATGACCAAAGCAGCTAACTGGGAGATGTTTCTTGGCAGCTGATCGTACTAAAAATCACCCCTCAAAGCCATTAAAACTACAGTGGACAATGTTTAAATAATAGAATAAAAGCTGCTAGCAAGCAAAAACTAATCACTCCATCCACAGCTTCATTTTAAAAGAAACTAAGGATGCTCCATCAAAAGTGTTGACTTTTAAATCTTATTAGGATATCCTCACAGCAAACCTTCATTGTGCTAAAAATAAAAGGATAAGCATCCCTTCATCTATGTTTTTAATTTGCCTCCTCCTAAAGACAAATGCTGTGAATAAAATTCCTTCTTTGAGATAGGCTCATGATAGTGGTCAGCTTGTGCTAGCTTGCACCCAGAACAGAGGAGACAGAAAGAGAGACTGTGTTGGGAGCAAAGGGATGGGAAGCTCTGGATAAACACTACAGGTTGGGGTTTTTCTTTTTAATTACTGTCATGTTCTGTGGCTTGCTTGAAATCAAATACTGCCAGGCATCTTACTGCAGTCCTAGTGGTTTGCACCTAATATGCATTACATTAACCGTTTGCAGATGACCTTACTTCTGCTATAATGCTATGTGTACAGTCTGAAACTTTGGAATGATTGAGGCAGGATTTGAGGAGACCTTAAAAAAAAAAAAATTCTCTTAACATTATTTTAGGGGTGTTCATGCATGGCTCTACCTGGTGACACTACACGGGAGTCGTCGTGTAGGTTTTACCCTCATTGGCTGAGAGGTGAGATCATCTCAGAGAGCTTCACATGCATGCAGAGCAGCAAGCACTTCTACATCAGCATCTGTCTCCTTAAGCCATGCTCTAGTCTCCAACTCAGGGCTGCCACAAAGGTTGGTGTTGAGGTTCAGCCCCTCTTCTTAACATTGAGCTAGCTTGGTTTTTCTGGTTTTCAGCCTATATTTGATTTGTTGCTTCTGTTCTTGTGCTGGACAATTCATAGACACCCCAGCTGAACTCAGACCCTGGTTGTAGTAGCCTCGCTTCTGGCTGCTGTGCTCAGGCTCCTTAGAAGTAGCCATGGACCACAGGTGGAAAGTCCCTGTTGAGTTATCCAGCTGAAGGTGGTCAGATCCTCTACACAGATTTCACGGGTCTTTGGGGCTTTGCCTCCAATTCCCACTGGGAATGACTGCATCCATATGGAGTCCACCTGACCACAGATGGACACTGCCTAGGCTGCAGGGTCAGCCGCTGCCTGTCTGTTTGCAGGATCAGGGCTTGGAGAGCAAGGGGACTCTCTCCCTGATGTCCTGTGCTTAGATAAGTCGAGCTTTTGTTAGCAGAGCACCAGGGTGATTTGTGTTTTTCATGAGGAAAGATAAACATGAAAAACAATTTATCTAATCTTTGTATAAGCTGGATGAAAATAAGAATGAAATAAATGTTGCAATTTTAAAAGTGCATTGAAAGGCCTATTTGTTTTCTGACTCAGAAAGACGTAGTTGGCTTAAAAGTGTAATTTTAGCAGAATTGTACCACTTGGTTTGAGTTAATGTTTTGCAGACAGCAGAGTCCTCAAAACAATGTAAAATCTAGGGTATAAAGGAGGATCTTCCCAATGATCTATACAAAGCTGGAGACCATGTGTACTTGGTCTGAAGCTTTCATACCTAACATTTTCTTCTGCACTGCAGAGACCTCTTTTCGTTCCTTTTAGGCCCACCTTTAGATCTAAGAAGATGGGGACTGCCCGCACTTGAAGCGGGCAGAACTTTTCTGTGGGACTGGCTGATCTGTGGCATCAATGAAGCCAAGATGCATGGGGGCAGGGCAGGGTCTAGTGGTCAGCTCAAGCAAACTCCATCTGCTTAGTACTCCTGGCCTTGAAGCAGGGATCTTGTGAAGCCCAGGCTTCTGGATCTGGATTTTGGCACTGCTGTCAAATTGCCAAAGGACACCCAGATAGTCTGTTACTCTTTATAGGCCACCTACTATTGGACGCATTTCTCTTTCCCGTGTCTGGTATTGTGAAGGGGTGCATGTTGATGGAGTGGGGAACACAGGATGCTTTGCAAACCGGTGCCTTTATTCTGTCAACCAAATGACTGCAACTTTCTTAATTGTGGATTCTTTTAGTTAATTAGAAATGTTTGGAAAAGCCTCGCACCTCAGCAGGGTTCAGTTCTGCGGGGTGCCAAGTGCTTTGTTCTTCATCCAGCAAAGCACTTAAGCATGTCTTTAAGAACACTTTACAGGCTGAAATAAGCTCATTGATTTCAGGGCAATGAAGGCTTGAGCCAATACCAAATTTCTTCCAATGATCTCCACTCAAATAGTAACATCCAGGAAAGTGTTTCTTGAATGTTAATGCTACCTTAAATAGCAATATCTCAGGCTTCACAACTTGGAGTGGTCAGAGGAATGTAAAAGACTGAAACAGCATGTTGGGGGGGAGTTTCTTCTGGGGAATAGAGGAGAACTCATGGTTAAAGGCGATTTTCCCCCTCGCCCCCCTTTTTTTTTCCTTCCAGTTTTGTAGTAGCAGAGGTTAGCTTTAACTGTGGTCATCTTCAGCGAGCTTTTAATAAATTAAGAGAAGACTGAAACAGTTTGGAAAAGTATAGAATAAGCAAATACTCCGGGGAGACTTTTAGTGGCAACATGATTAATAAGGGACAATCCTGGTAATACTATCAAAACAGAGCTATTGCAAAAGCATATGGAGCATCCCTCTTTCAGGGCAGGAGCAAGATTCAGCCAAATGATCCAGGGCGATTTATATGCCTCTTTGCAGTGTGGGTTTTTAATCCCCCTAAAAGTGTGAGGGGAATAAGCTTTGTATGTTTAACCGTGGGATTAGATGTAAGGAAAAAAAAAAAAAGTATTTTGTAAATCAGGCAACTCCCAAGTATTTTTATCCTTGTTGATTGTTTGATAACAGGCTACATTCCTTACACAGACCTTTTTTTTCCCTCCTTAATTTTATATATTTATTTTTTTTCTGTCAACCCCTGCATGTATCTAGTAATAACCTTAAGAAGCTGAAAAAGGGAAACGTTCTCCAACAGGAGACTATGATGGAAAATATATGAAGATGGGTTTCCGAAATATCCTGCCTTCTGAAAGTTTTCCCAGTGCTCATCTGGTTTTGCTCCCTTTCTCCCTTACGAACAAAAGGCTCCACTGACAAGTGAGTATGTGGAGAGGTTCCTCTGGCTGTAACACATACTGCGTTTGCTCCCCTGGGTGCAACCCGCTCAGCCCTGCATTGCTCATGTCACCCAGGCCAGTTTTTCCCCCTGCACTGTGTTCTGAGAGCAATTATTTCTTTATTGCCTTTGAAGAAGTTTACTGTGCAGCTGCTGTGGCAGCTTGTAGCTGTCATGTGGGAAGGCAAAAGAAGAGAACTAGAGTTAAGAGCTTATAAACTTCTCAAGTTTTAGGAAGGTACTGAGATGAAATTATATTGCATTTTTTCCTCCTCCGTTTTCTCTCTCTCTCTTTTTTTTTTAAAAATACAAAATGAGAGAGGACCTCTTGTACTGCACTTGCATAAATTGTACAGGTTTGGCTCTGCTCAAGTCAGGAGTTAAAAAATAAAATAAAATAAAATAGCCATCCTGACACATGAGACAATGCAGTCTTCCAAAACCAAAATAGTTTTGTGTAGTACACCATCATATAGGAGTCAAAGATCTGTGTGTGGGCTTTAAGAGATGCCTTGCCTTCTTTTTTTGGAGAAGAAACTTCTGTTAACATCTAAATGATTTCAAGAATTCAGCAAGGATTGAATTCCCTACTTCATCGGCATGAAACTTTCTCATTGCTACTGAACTATGCTATTTTATCAGCCTCCTGCTCTTCAGACTCCATTTACCAAAAACTTTTAAAGGTGATTATGCAAGTCAAACCTAATTTCTTATCACAGTTCTGTATTTATTGGCTTGGTTGTTTGTAGGGGATTATTTCACCCACCCTGTTTCCCTTGGCATTTTTAGAAGGTTCTTATAGTTGCTAGCAGCTGTAAATAGTATTAATAAGAACTATTTGGTTGCTGGTTTCTGCGGTTTTGTATGCTGATTAGATTGGATTGCCAAAGGCTGAGCAAGTTTCTAAAAGAAGGATTGTTCTTTGAATTGTGAAAACACTATTCTCAACAAAAAACCAGCTATATCTGTGTCAAGAATTTTACGTGCAGGCTGATACACTTCCGCAAAACTAGGGTGAAACACTTCATTTGTTTAAGTTGGTATTGACTTGAAAATCAATGCAGCCCCATCTAAGAATCTTCTTAAATGTTAAAAGAGCCAATCTGAAAGATGTCAAGGTTTTTTTTCCTTTTTCTCAGCATTGTATTTGAGATGATAAGCACTTGCCCACTTCAGCGTTACCTCTTTGGGTTGTCCATACTGTGCTGTTCTTCCTGAAGTCATTCTAGTGGGTGAATGAGTAGCACAGCCTATTTATGAAAATGAGCAGATCTTCTGGTGTGGTTTCATCTGGGGAGAATGAAGTGTGTGTGCTCCCTGAACAGCGGTGCATCCTTAACAAGGATGTTTTCCAGGCTCAGGTTGACAAAAGCCTGGAGCAACATGGTCTGAGTGTGGTCTTAAAATCATAGAATATCTCAAGTTGGAAGGGACCCATTAGGAACATCGAGTCCAGCTCCCTAACTTGACCGTGCTTGGAGCAGTAGGTTGCACTAGAACCTGCTGTGGTCCCTTTCTACCTGATGGTTTTACAATTTATGACTCCAGTTGTCTTCTCTTCAGAGTCAGAAGAGCATATCCTTGCTGTGGTCACCAGATCTTGCTCTTGGAGCCCTAGAGTCACCCAGATCAAATTCATGGAATGAGTCAACCAAAAATAAGTGCAGTTTCCTTATGCAGGCCCTCCTGTTTAAGACCCGCTGTGGGTGGGGAAGGGCTCAGTGAAGTGTGATGAATTTGTCCAAGAAAGAGAAGCTGATGCTAAGCAAAGCCTGTTGCTAACTGTATCCCGTGGAGCAGAGAGCTTACCATCCATGTGACACCAGTAGGCAGGTAATGAGACTATCCAGCCACAAGCATGATCAAAAACTAGTTTGCCAACAGACAAAGTTAGGTTCATTTCTCTCTGGGATTTCAAAAGTAGAAAAATAAGCATCTGCCATCTTTATCAGGCTTGTGTGAAAGCTACAGCTTGTATTTCATCCAATACATGGGGCATCAGCCGGTGGCTGCTGAGCTGCATGTAGTTTGTGGAGTGACTTGAGGACGATTGCTGTAAGAGTTATGATGTGACCAGCAGATTTGTTCAGTGAGGTCAGATTTCCCAGCAGACTCCCTTAATGTGGAAAGACGTAATCGTGTGGGGGCTGACACTGCTGTGTTGGCTCGGGAGCCACTTGGTCACCTTGTCCGGCCAAACCTCCTAGCAGACAGATCAATACTCGGGAAACCCTTCTCACCGTCCACCGCTGGACTGTGTTTGGAGCCTGTGTTGGGGCTCTGAATTATGCCCCTTCCGGCTCCTGACTACATGAAGATTTTGATGTTTTAAGGCTGGGGAAGGTTGGTTGCATCGTGCACTTAGCCGGTCTTAGTTCTTGAACATGATTGCGCAACTGCTTTTACTGGATAAGCTGCTCGACTCAGCCAAGAACATTAATGGTAAAATTGTGGTTTATGTGGTTGCCTCCTCATCGTGTACCTGAAATTATCTCTTTGAGCTATTCTCCAAGGTCTGTAGCAGATGGAGAGAGACATAATGAGCAAAGCAGTTGGGAGAATGGTTCAGACTCAAGTCAATATAGAATGGAAAAACAAAAGGAGTATTAGATGTGTGTAAACAGTTCAGATGTGTATGTAAATGATCTTCATGTGTGGCTTTTAAAATCAGCAACAGCCAGAGCATCCCAGATTTGAAACCCATGTTTGTTCAGATGTAATGGATGTGTAGACAATTTTTTCTGGACTTCACACCACTTAGCATTATCTTCCAGGTAGGTTTATGTCAAGTGAATTGACTGGAGCTGCGCTGCATGGTATGGCTCTAACCATCGCAAGAGCCCTGTTTTACAGGGTCATCGCAGTGGTTTCACGTTTAAAGATGCCAGTCATTTAATTCCTGACTGTTTTGTACCATTTTTAATTTTTAAAAAGAAGGAAAAAAAAATGCATGCTGCTTTTGAGCTGGAGTTTCTCATACTTAAGTCTGTGTAAAGATGATTTATGGTGCTAGTAGGGGCTCCACTGGAAATGCAAGATCTATTATGAAGTGGATTGAACGGCCCATGCTGAAATGTTTATTGCCGTCTTCAAAATAGAATACATCAGGGTTGATGGTGCCCGTCCAGGAAAGAGAGAGAGTAGAGTGGAGTGGGGCTAGTGGGGTATTTTTAGTATTCCAATAAAAGACAAGGCTTTTAAAGGAAATCACTTATTGCCATTTTGCAATCAAGAATGCAGGAGTGTTCCAGGGACTGCAAGAAATATGCTTCAAGAATGTCAGAGCCATAAGGAACTAATCATTAAATATTCTCTCATTTCCACCCCCGTTTCTTGCTCTGAGGAAGCCATTTAGAAGCTTTGCAATTTGTATGTAAATCTCAACCCTCCTGACCACGCGGTCAAGTATCCAAGTGACTTAGGAGCCAGCATCCCATTTTCAAAAGTTCTTAAAATTCCTATGCAAGCAGGGCACTTTTTAAAATAGAAGACACATGGACCAGACTTCAAGAACACTTAATCTGACCTTAAATGACTTGCTATGAACCCTATATGGGTTTTTTTTTCCTGCTGTAAGTTTTTCTCCTTGATCAATGTCTTGCTAGTGAAGTTCTTCCTGTGGGTTCAGATAGACCAGTAAAACTGTAGTTTTGTTACTGCAGCTTATTCCACTCGTTTGACTGAGCTGTGATTATTTTTATTTCATTTTTTTCATGTGTAACTCTAGTTGTTGATGCTTTAAACATTTCAGAAGCATTCTGGCACTGTAATATATCCATCTAACTAGGGAGTGAATAATCCCAGCGTTTGTTTGAGTGAAAAACAAAGGAAGAGGCAAAAGATAATACTTTCTCAAGTGATTTAAGAGCCTAATGGGACAATTTACTGATGCATCTAAGGGGAGCTAGTGGTTACCTGCTCCCTCTCCCCATGTTCCCATCTTTTTCCTTGTACTGGCACTGGTGTCCTGGTGAGGCAGTTCAGGGAGCTATAATGGTAGAAAACTGACCCTACCAAAAACAAAGACAGGGGTTTCAGGCTGATGGCAGATGGATGCAGGCAGATGTCCCCTTCTGTGCCAGGCCAGCAGAGCTATCCTTTCATTTTTTTTTTTTTTTCCCCATTTGTTTTTACTGGAGAAAGTAGTGGAGGAACAATAGTCCCCTGCTGAGATCATCTGTCATGTCTTCTGCCTTTTCCCCGCTTGCTGCAGGTAGTGGCTCCGGGGTAAGCTGCTGCCTGGCAGACCCTTTCTTTCAGGAAAGCCATTTTGAGTTTGCCAGCTGGGCTGCAGCTTCTGCATCCCTCACTAGAGTACGGGCTGGTGGGTGAAGCTGAGCTGCAGGAGGTGCATGGATGTATGTGTGTGAGGAGGAACACCAGCCGTCAGGGCACTGTGGGAGACAGCGAACGCCCCATCTCTGGGATTTAACTCACCTTAGTCCCTGGTTGGTGCCTCTCCTTGCAGCCTGTGCTGCATCTGGGTGCTAAATCTCTGAAGTTTCTAATGCAGTGAGAAGTCTCTTTAGTGACCTGTGCTGCTGAAGGAACACCTGATGGTAGGTAACCTTTGGATTTTCTAAGATCATTGCCTTCTTGCAAGGAAAACTTCACGTGGCTCTCCTTCACGCCCTTTAGCTCCCGGCTGTTCTCTCTACCACGGTTCACGAAGCTGTGGTCCATGCCAAACGCTTCTGCTCTTCATTGGTCATCTCCCTCAATGGCGTGGGGAGGATAACTTCTGGTAAGCCTGGAGATGGGGATGTCCCAGTTAAATCTGCGCTTTCTCACCCTTTCCTCCTGGTTTTTGCTGAGCTTATGCCACAAGAAAAGGGTTCAGGTGACACCTGTGGCTTGGTTGGGCTCACTTGGGTGAACCTCAGCTGAAAGACAGGGATTTGTACAACTTCTGTGATCCTGTTTGGGCTTGTTCTGTTTCCTTTCTTCTGGGAAACCTTTAGTGCACATTGAGGTTTTTGAAACTTTCACAAGTCCCGTTCCAAGTTGTAACACAGTTGTTCAGAAATGCAGCACATTGCTTGACTGATCTTGTTTCTTGGCGTCGCTTATGTAAGGGAAAGGATGCTAGAGAGTCTGGAGAAGGGAAAATTGGAAAGTGTGCGTGCTTATTTAATAAAAAAAAAGAAAAGGGAAGAAAAATAAGCCACATGCAAAAAAAATCCAGTAACCATGTCTGCCGATGACCTTTGGGGTTGGAAATAGTTTGATAATAGCAGTGTGGGGACAAGCAAGGAAAGTCTGTGAAGTCACTCTAGCAAGAACAAAAGGAAAAAACATGAGAATATTTCCAGTTTCTGGCTCGCTGGGAGCTGGGTCATCTCCTGCACAACTCTGGACCTCTGCGCCTGGTGCTGCCCCAGCACACCCATCAGAAAAGGGCATCAGACAGGTGATGCCAGGTTTGACTCAAAGTAAAATAGATGGTATGTGGGAAAACACCAAAAGAGACTCTTGGGGAGACTTAAGGTCTTAAATTGTCAGCTTTGGCTGGGCTTGGGTGCAGATCCTGCACAAATTTACCCCAAAAGACAGCTTGTGCTCCGGGGGGGGGCTTTCTTTTGGCCTGCCTTTAGTATTGTTAACGAAGTTGGAGAGAAATTGCTGCAGAATTAATATTGCTCCTTAAATGCACCTGATCTTCTATATAGCAGCAAGTAGAAAGGGTCCAGTTAATGTTGCGGTTTTTTGGGTAAGAAGTAACTTGGGTAAGCTGTTGCCTCTTATATCTGCTCTTCGTGCAATGATGAGTCCAGTAAATGATTTTATTATTGAGCATTTTTGCAGAAAGGTATTATTCAGGTATGTGTATGAATTGCTTTAAAGCTCTTTGGTTCAGTAATTCTGTCTCAGAGGTACATCGAACCATTTCTCCTAGGTTGTCCTCTGTGAGCTACCTTCTGCTATTTAAAGTAGATACAAATTTAGCTCAAAGTGTTCCCTTTCCCGCAGACTTCTCTGAAAGTTAAAGCCTGTGACAGTTTAGTTCTTGCTGTGCTCTCAACTTGTCTTCAAATCCAAACAAATGTCTTGTCTGTCTCTGAGCTTCACTTCTGGTGGCTCAGAAGGTAAAATGTACTTATATTTCTTGATTTCCTTAGGAAACCTTTCTGTCTTTCAACTGCCCTTCTAGTCTGGTTCTTAGCTCAATGCAACAGGTTAATGAATTGTGTAGACTTATAGGTGTACAGTCAAATGTATATTTGTATGGCATCTTAAACTGTTGGATTGAAACCTTCTGCCAAAAGTAGGCGATTACTTTCACACAGACCAGCTAAGCATCGGAGATGTTGGAACGTGAGCAGTGGTTGAAGGCTGCAACCAAATTCATTTGAGCAGTTCCTCTGATATAGTAGTTCATGTGAGGTTGGGTTTGTACAGCGTGTATCACTTCTTGAAAGAATATGGGATTTCTTTGCAATTGTGCTTGGAAGTAGTTCAATATACTATCTGGTGTGCATTTATAATTTGAAAAATAGATTAAAAAAGAAGCAAATTGAAGTATAACAATAATGGATTAAGAGAAACACTTATCTCACTTCCTTTCGGAGGGCTGCACATTGTGGTTTGGGACCCAAACGCTCAGGATTATTCGATCGCTGAAGCAATAAATGTTTTGGATGTAAACTCACTCCATGCTGCTTCTGGGACTGAATCTGACATTTATTTTCCGATAGTGGTGGTTTTTATATTGCTATTATTTAGCCACACTTTGTTTGCCAACAGGTCCTGCTGTCAGTAACGTATGGTATCTTCACACCCTGATGAAAGGCTTGTGTTAACAACAAACTCATCTGTGTGCCCAAGAGGGAAGCATAGCTCCAACCCAATATGACAAAAAAAATGCAGAAATGCTATTTTTTAATATGTGAAATAATGTTGACTGAGTTACCTTTGACTCAGATAACTCATTTCTTCAGGTTAATCTAGTGTTGCATGAATAGCTCCAAATGTGGAATAACTCATAAAATAGTTTTTTCATCTTACATAGGAATGACCTAGGTTTTTCTTTCTTCCAAATAAGGAATTAATAATGCAATAGTTGTTGTTTCCAGAGAGCTCAGCTTTTCTGAGAAGTGTCTCCTCTTCTTTTTCCCCCTGCCCCCCCTCCTCTAGACCCAATGAAACACATGGATGTTTGGAACCTTTAATAACTGTTTGCAGAGCCTGTTCTTGATTTCTTTGAGAATTGCCCATGAGTTTGATGTCAGAGTTGAGAGGTACAATTGTAGTGTTAAATTTCTCAAGTCAGACCAGTTGAAAAGGAAGGTCAAAAGCAATAACGTCCAGGTTCCTCTGGGCGGGTGGGGGTGTAGGATAATGTGCGATCGCAGCGTTTTACACAGACGTATCACCCAAGAAAAAGTTTGGCTGTCACAAAACTAATAAAGAACAAGCCTCTGGAGAGATGGTTTCAATGATGCAGGTGTAGGAATCGGGGAATGTATTTACATACAAGCCAGCTTAATAGTGTGGGATTTATGCTAAAGTGGTTCTTAATGCAATACAAATTGAATACCCCGTCTTGCTCAAAACGAGGAAAATGTTAGAAGGAAAGATTTTTTTTATAGCTTTTGGGGGAGAAAGTGTTTGGCTTTTTTTAGGGAACGTAAAGGACAGCAAGATGGATTTCTTCGGGTGCTTGCCATGTTAAACTAGTGCTTTAGGTATGTGCGCTGGATTTGGAGCCAGCCTTCCAAGTTGGTTCTCTGTTGCCTTGAAAATCAAGGTTTTGAACAGATTTGGGCAGGGTTTCTGCCATATATCTGGCCACACGGACTTAAAATTAACTTACTGAAAAAGCAGATAAAGTTTGGGTTTCGGTTTTGTTGTTGTTTTTTTTTTTTTTTTCAACTGTGACGTTAAAAAGAAGTCCTTAAAGAAAGCAGCTATGACTCTACAGTCTCTTGTTGAAACTCCCTGTCTTTTCCCTGCTTCTCTTCTACCCTATAAAACAACTATTATGTGTTTATAAGTTAGCGCTCCGTGTCACTTATAAAAGAAGACTTATTCATAAACTTCTGGATAGACAGTTCTGTGGGAATATAACTTTCTTGGCATAAAGCAAGCCACTTTTTCCAGATAATGTAATGCTATACCAGGCCTTTTAAAGTCATAGCATGCTATTTATTATTATTTTATAATCTATAAAAGACACCAGTGCTGAGCCTTCAGCGTTATTGAGAATGACATTGCACCCCCATCAGCAGAAAAGATAAGGAAAACCCCAAGCAGAATTCCCATTCCCAGAAATAGTTGCCAGCAAGGTGTTGAGGGATGCTCGGGGCTTTTTCCAGGGATGCTTTCCCTGTGCCTCCTCTCTGCACATAGCAAGCACCAGGGCAGATCACAAATAGGCACGTCTCAGTTTTCTGGGTGGGATTGGCCAGCTGCAAGTTAGAAGTTCTTGAAACAGACTTGGATGTAACATTTCAGCTTTTGAAGTCAGGGCAGACGATTTGGGGACGGACAACACACACATGCCTTAGAATTTTTTTTTTAAATGGGCTGAAATCAGTATTTACTCCACCATCCAGAAAAGAGCAAGCAGCTAATGCGTGGCTGTGTTTGCTTTCTGAATATGCTCAATATTTGGAAAGAGCACTGAGCCCACAAACATGCAGCTCACCCAAAAGACAGCTGCTTCCCAAATCTCCAGGTTTCCAGCTGACGTGGATTTGGGGATGACAGATGGGGATCGCATTGGTCAAGTCCATGTCCAAAAGTCTGTTGCTGCTCCCTGGTTGGGAGGGACTGCCCTGCTGCCAGAGCAGTCTGCTTCAAACATGAAAGAGAAATGGTAGTTATGCACTCCTGTGAAAAGGAGATGTCAGCCCTTAGCATATGCTCATATTTACTTATCCCATTTATAAGGACCATCCAATACTCTGTGCACTAATTACAGCAGCAGGGACTGGAAGAGATTTCCTTGCTCATTGAGTCCAGACCTCAGCTATCACAGGAAAATTCCCTCTGCCCTTGCTTTCATAAACCATCCTAGTATGCTTTGAAAGCATTTAGGGTGTTCTCCCTAGTGACTGGGTATTTCCAGTGGCAGCTCAAGTTGGGAAGATGCTCAGAGAGACAGCAGCGGGTGAATATCTTTATGTGGATATCTTGGGTCCATTACTGACAGGCTTGGGGTTAAACAAAGAGTAGTAGAGTGGACCTGGTGTTCAGCTGGAAGATGCGTCCGAGGCAGAAGGACAGAACAGCATTGCCACTGGGAACCTTTAATGTGACTTGCGAAGCCCTGGGTGCATCAGCCGCTACCTGGTACTTTCCCATCCCTACCTTCAGCTGGATGGGGGTGCTGGGGTGAGTGTAGGCATTGCTCTTGAATTTTGGGGTTGTGGCTGGAGCATATTGGTGATGACCTACCTGCTGCGCTAGCCTAGGATGCTGGACAGCTGTATGAAGCAATGTCAAGTGCCTGCTCCTTGTGTATAGGAGTGCCTGGCTGCCAGGGCGCTAAAAGAGAAGAGCTGAAGCGTTGCTGGCATTACTTGCACCATTGAACAAAGGTATCCTCAGCCCCTGGAATATACCTTGCCAGTGTGCATGATAAAAGTGAAACCAGTATCTTGTTTCTGGAGCAGCAGATGCCAAAGAGGAAGGTGCAACTGTCTCCTCCGCAGGGGCTGCCAGTGTGAAGTTGTAACATGAGACACCTTGTAGAAACCTGCGTTCTCTAATTGATAACACATTAAATCTCAATGGCCAGTGCTCTGTGGCCACGGAGCAATTTTAATGGTAAATCAATAGTCTGATAGAAGCAGACCAGAAATCTTTTGACAGTTATTCAAGAGGGACTTGTCAAAACACGATGTATTTATGACCAAGTTCCTGCCTGCCTATTCAAAGGCACTTGAACCCCTGCCAGATCCTAAACATGCTCAGATTCCCAGGAGTTATATTCAGCACAATAAGTGGATATTTCACAGTAAATATTGCCTTGTCAGAAAGCTGGCATAAGCACCCAGTTGACAAGCAACAATTGGCTGCTTTGTATGGGTGCTGCAAGGGCTCGTCTCTCCACCGACGGCAGCGCTTGCGAGGAGAAATTTCTGCCGGGCTCCAGCCGTCGTTAGCATGAGGAATTAAAAATGCTTTAAAGAAAACTGCAGATTGTTGAGTCTCAGCGGCCTCCATCTGAACAGTCAGCAGAAGGAATTGGAAAGTCTCAATGATTAATCACAAACACAAAAGCCGGCTGCTGGCTGTCAGTAGGTATCCGCTCTTCTCCGAGGAAACCAATTCATCAGCATTATTCATAAGTTATTTGAGGCAAATAGGCTTATTTAGTACATGGCACCCTGTGCTTGCGTGAAGTTACAAACCAGAAATGTTAATTATTCTCTGTCCTCTTGCAGCTCTGCTGCCTGCCCAGGATTTCGGCAGCATGGTGTAGGCTGTAACATGCATGCAGCGCCTGTAGCGTGGGCTCCCTACTGAGAGGAGAGGGATGCTCTTGAGGGCAGGGATGTGCTGTGTCCCGCGTTTGCATGGTGCTCAGCGTGCTGCAGCTCCAAGCCACGTCTGGGGTCTCTGCAATGGGAAAATAGCAAAGGTTGGGATGAAGAGAGGGAAATGATATGATTTATGGGACTTGTCATTTGTGTAACTGGTGTTTGTCCTTGCTGAGGAGGGCTGGCAGTGCACCAGAGAGCATGGGCTTTAAGTGTGGTCTTACTTCTAATGAGAACTTACACCCTCAAGTTACACAGTCCCAACCAGGCACGGGTAGTTACTTTCTGGCTGGGTAGACACAAGAGGATATAGTCCTCAGCCATCACCTGTATTTACACAGATCACTAACCCCGTGGAAACTGAGGTGCAAACTGGGGGTAGAAAATCATATTCTAGATGCCCAAACCCCTTCAGGCAGATCCAGACCCACAGGAATTATTTGCATTTCCATGCGAATCCCAGCTGGGAAATTGTTTGTGTAGGAGTAAATTGTGTACAGTGGGAAGGGTGTCCGTGATGAACCCCAAAGCAGTGACCCTCAAAGCTGATAAATCCTGAGGAGAGGGAATAGATTTGGGACTTGGAGAAGGGCTGCCCCAGGTCACCCCAGGAAGAGGGGGTATGGTGTGAACCCCAGATCTTCTGGTCTCACAGCTGGACAGATAGCAGGTGAGACAGACTAAAGAGTGATCTTAACCTAGACTTAAATTACATATATTGTAACCTTTTCTTTCCATCTTATACCTGAAAATTTGATCTTAACTTTTTTTTGGAAAAGGATTTGCTAGGTTTGGAGTAGGCTGGAGTCCCTGGCTGCCCAGGGACCAGGGGGTTGGGATTGGGGTGACGAGCAGAGGCACAGCTGGTCTCGGCAGTGAGATTAAAACCCAGCAAAGCAGTGTGAGTGCCAGTGCTCCTGGGAGTGGCCGGGACACCCCATGTCCTGCCAGCATGCCGTGCCCTGAAACTCAGCATAAGCTGCGGACGTGCCCTCTGTATTTCTGCACTGCTCTTCTGAGCTGGAACAGCAGCACCGTCTCAAAGTCTCTAGCAGGTGGAGCTTCAAGAGCATTGCGCTTTCTCCAACCTGCCTTAATTAATTGCTCTGTAATTGCACATAGACTTCTGCTTGCACTTCCCCCCTTTCCCTGAGAAATGCATTTCAAATCTGTATTCCTGTCACTGTTTCCTTTGCTTTCTGATCCTGTTTACTTTGTTAGTGGCTTTGATTCCTGAACTTCTCTTTGAGTTCTTGTCAAGGGGAATATTTATATTTCATAGGACTTGAGCAAAAAAAGGCAAAGCAGGCAGGGAACCTAGAATGCATAATTACTGTCAGATCCTGTCCGCAGTTTTTGTTAGGAAAGCATGTTGTACTCTGTGAAACACCCAGGTTTAAAAGCTTCAGATCCTTCTAATCTGCTGTTCTGTAGTATAGCGGGGAAAAAATGTGCATAACATCTGGTCTCTATCATGCAAGAGGTACTTTGAAATTTGTGTGCTATTGCCGATTTATATCATCCTATTCTTTTTGTGCATATCGCACGGATCAGATAAGCCTTTAATACTGGCAGATTGCTGATTTATATTGCACTGACACGTGTCATCTCTCCTTCTCCGTCTCTCACATGGGGAGTAAGTACTTGACCAGCGCTTTTTGGAAACAAAAGCGGCTCCAGGTTTTTAATACCAGTCTCTTTCCAGGAATAAAATGAAGTTTACTTCGTTTTGCTGTCCTGCTCTTGCTGCCCTGAACATCCTCTTAAGTTTCCTATTCATTCTGCTATTGCCCATTAGCAACTTTATTAGTCCCCCACCTTCCCCTGTTCCTGCTGTGTAATAATTCTGGGTTTATGTGAAGTTTTTCTTGGGAGTTGTCAGAGAATAATTACGCCCCATTAACTCCACTTTGTATCATTACTAATTCACACCTATAGAGTATTTTCCAAGCAACTGATCTCGGTTGTCTCTTAATTGCTGAAGTCCATAAACTCTATTACACTGAAACTGTGCTAAGGATTTGCACCCTCTAAAACTTTTCCCTCCAGTGCAAAACATAACAGAGAATCTGAATGCGGCAGCTTTATCAGATCTTATTTATTCCCCATTTAAGCAAATTATTTGCTTCTGGCTCTGTTGAAGGCTACAAAATATATATCAAGATGTAAAAAGCAAGAGACTAGAAGCACAGTAAAAGTATAGATTGTGTTCCCAATGGATTAATCTAAGTTTGTGTTGCTGGGTGATGTTGAGTGGTTGGCTGAGGTTGAAAACTGAACGATATCCCTCTCTCACCTGTTCTGGTGGGTCGGAGCAAGTAGCCTGTGTATGGCCCGAGATCCAGCTGTGTCAAGTATGCTCGGACTTGCATTGATAGACGCTCACCCAGGGTGAGTATCTGGAGTTAGGCTAGGTGCTGCAGGAGCCCAGCGGCAGGATGGGATGCGTCCCAAAGGACTTCACCTGCGAGGGAGCTGGCGCTGGGGAGTGATGGTGGGAGAAACCCGGTTTCCCGGGTGCCCCCGGCACAGAGCCTGGCTGCCCCGTGCCTGCCGGGGCTGGGTGCAAGCACAGCAGTCGTTAGCCGAAAAGGCAGCATTGTGCAGCACGATCCTGGTGGCTTCTGGAGTGAGCACCAAACCCAAGCCTTTGCTGGGGTTGCAAAGAGAGTGGCAGGAACGGACAGATGTGGTTTTACCAGTTTATTCCATTTAACGTGATTAATAAGCAGTTTCATCCAGGTTTATCCTGAAGCTTAGTGTGCTCTAAAAAAATCACCCCAAAATCATCCTAACCCAAAGGATGCAGTCAGAATACACTGTTTAGCTAAAGCACTTGCCCTTGCCTAGTCAAAGTGCTTGTCCCCAACATCCCACCTCAGTGCCGAGTCCTGCCGCAATCCTTGGGCATCCCAGGTAGAGCATACGGAGTTGCTGCCGTCTCTGTTTGCAGTCAGCTGTTTCTGCAAGGACGAGAAAGGCTCAATATCCAAGACCTGCTTGAACCAGTGCAGTGAAGCACTGCTCAAGCTCACTTCAGATAACAAATGGTTTCAACTGAGCATAAAAGAAAAAAGTACTGTTAGTGGCAACTCTTATTTCCCTGGAAAAAAATCCTGGACCCCTGGCAGAGAAACAGTTTCTGCACAGAAAACATGACACTATTTACAAAAAGCGATGTCTAATATCCTTTTCCAGCTTGGAAAGAGGAGTTTATTTTAATACATCCTTTTTTAATTGCCATGAGCTGGACTTGTAAATATTGTAAGTGGTTGAGTAATAGTCATCTGTGAGCAGACCAAATGAAGGGACATTTTTTCCGCTCTTGGAGCCCTAACATATTGCCACAGCTCTGACAGGGGGATAGCGTGGAGCAGATACTAAACGAAAACAAAACCTCCTAATTAAAAGATCGTTTAACCCCAGAGGATGCCTGTGTGTGTGATGCCAGTGCCCGAAGCGTGCAGTGGTCCAGCGAGCAGTGTGAGGAGTTCACGTGTTGGGGCTGCTTAGGGAGGCGATGGAGTGGACTGCAGGGATCCAGTTAATTTTCAGTAAAACATTTCTTTCTCTCCTCTAAGAAAGAGGAGAGGAAGGGGAGAGTTTTCCCTAAGAAAGGGGAAACTAAGGAGAATTAGTTTTCTCTAGCAGGCATCTGACAGCTGTGTCACCTTATTGCTATTGTTTAGTTGAAAGAGAAAATCTGCTTTGCTGGTTTTCTGGATCAGTCTTCAAAACGATCCATAACTTAAATTTTTTTAACACCATCCTTCTGCAGAGCAGCATGGTGTGCCTGAACTAAAAAATAGTCGTAAAGTTTTGTAAGATCATGTTAGTCATTAACTTCTGCATATCAACCGGTACGGTTTTGGGGCAGGATGGAGCACATGGAGCCCGTGTGCTGCACAGTTAGGCAGAGCACTGTCAGACTCTCTTTAATGCTGGTTGATCTTCATTTTCCTAAGTCGGGTATGTACCCAAAAGCCCTGCTTTTGCTCTGCAAATAGTTTTGTCTGAAAGCAGGAGTAGTTTGTATTGGAAACAATTTCCTGATATAATTTGGATTTCCTTCTGAATAATCCTTTGCCCCAGTGGGATGGTACAGAGGGATTCTAGAAAAGCTTAACTGGCCTTGCCATGAGTTAAACATATCCCTTAATCTTTGCAAGGCAGATGTTTAAGTAGGAAGATATCCTGCAGGCACCGTTTAAAAAAATTAATTTGAAGGGTCAGGAAGAGAAAGAACTCCTCTACCAATGTGGGGTTTGAGTTCACGACGCTCTTCAGGTCATTGGCGTGCAGGGATCTGGTGAGGGGCTTGCATAGCTGAGCATGGGGGAAAATCAGTCTCAGCTGCGAGGAGGGGCAGGACTCAGAGGAAGAATTTAATTGCAAAAGACCAATTGTTAAAGGTGAAGGCAGCAACCTTAACGTCGTTTCATCTTTTCTAGGAATGCTGGTGGTGATTGTGTTGCTGCTGATTGCGATTGCTGTGGTTGCTGTCTGGCCGACAAAGTAATGCGGATATGGGCCCCATCGGAGCTGCTGCTTGACAGCTGAGCATGGAGGACCGCAGAGAAGAGACCAACTTTGTGCAAAGACTTTGTGTTTTAAATAAACTCAACAGTATGAGAATGAAGCTGTGTCCGACAGACATCCGTTCTTCCTTCGGTGCACAGCTGAAGAGCACTGCGTGATATGGAGGGTTTGAACTTGAAAAGGACTCTCTTCCCACCTTCATTTGGCATTTGGGAGGCTGCAGCTGGCTGTACAATAGATGCACTTCTCAGTGCATCTGTGTCTGAGCACATGCTGGTGTCAAAATGCTGCCCGCCTGGCCCACTGCCACTTCTGATGAGTGGTCAGTTGTCCCAAGGGCTTTAAAATACTAAAGTAAAGGTGTGGTTTGGGAGTACAGCAGTGGCGCTCCTTTGCTTTCTGATACCTTCCTTCGGAATGAAAATTCTTATTTGTTTCACGGAATAAATATTTTTGGGGAATGACTGCATCTGGATTCTCGCAGGATGCGAAGTGAGAGCACATGGAGCCCTGTGGGGAGGCGCAGGACCCCCATGAGCTGTACAGAAACAGGGGTGAGTGAGTCAGTCCTTGGCCCTAGGGGGAGAGTTATCGGTGTCGATCTCCAAGGATAGAAATGTAAACAGCAGCGGGTCTTGAACCAGGTGCATAGGAGTGGAAAGCCTTGCCCAACATGTGCTCATAAGGAAGGCGTGCTCTCCACATGTTCTGCTGTGCTCTGCCAGGCTGACCACAGGAGATGCACTGGCATTAATGTACTAATCTCGGCGATTGAGGTCTGCCTCTTTCTTTTATAACTTTTCACACGCTGTTAAAACTGGGAGGAAGGAGTACCTATTTAAAAACTAATGAAAAAGAAGTATTGAATGTTCGCTTCTGGCCAAGAAAATCATTATTTTGTTATACGTGCCAGTTTGATTTCAGAATTGATAGAGCAAGCAATAAATATTGAATAAAAGCTGATCCATTTATATACAACTTATCTGCCCGGGTTTTTATTGTTTCCTACCATCTCGTGTTCCACTTGAATGATTCTCCAACACTTCCATTTCCTGAGAGCTGATTTGGAGAAGGAAAAAAGCAATTTCTGTCAGACTTCGTGTGTATCATGACATAGCTTTCCTGGCGGATCCATAACACTTGCCAGCCCTGGGCTGGTCCTCACCTTCACTGGTGGAATATCTCCTTTCACAGCTCCCAACAGGCTCTTGGCACTCGTTTCCCTCTACCTGCTCTCCACCCACACAGCTGGGGTGGTGGCACATCTAGCAGGTCTAACACTGGTTGGGGAGGTGGGAAACCAGGGTGTCCTGGTGCTGCATCCCCTCTTGAGTGACACAAAGCCATTTTGCTCTTCTGGGCTCCATTTCCCCATCTATCAGATGGGTCTTGGGCACTGGCCCCTTCGTTAAGTGCTTGGCGATCTGCAGATCAGAGTGCAAAGTTGCTCTTCTCATTACAGCATGCAGGTGTTGACTGGAGCTGAGGCTTTGACTGAGTCGCTCCAGGATCTGAGGAGGAAAGACAGAGCTGGCTATGAAGGGAGAAAATGGGGTTTTGCAGGAAACAGAGGCAGGGAACTGTTGAGTACCCCAACAGGTACGTACCTCTCATTGATAGACAGGTACTGTTCCCTGGAGATGAAGAGCACCATTGCCCTGCCTGCCTGCTGCTGGGAAGGGCGGAGAGGGTAGGTGGAGAGAGGAGCTTGGTGGAGAAAAAGCTCAGTAGATACAGCTGTGCCACATGGCGCAGCGCATTGGGCTTCAAGGGGCTCTGTGCTGGTGCCCAACCCATCTTTTGATGCTCAGCACTGAAGGTCAGAGCTGGAGGGGAGACCAGCTCTGGAGGAATTCAAAATATTGGGACAAAGCAGATGGTGCTCCACTGGCTTCGGCATCCTTGTCTGGTGTTAACAGTCAAAGGTGGGAGATCCAGGTTTGGACTTGGTGATAGGTAGCTAGATACCACGTTCTGTCTGTGAAGCAAATGAAATGATGCCCGTGGCCGGGAGGGAGCAGAATCTTCCACACATCTCCATGTGCTTTGCTAGAGAAAATCCTTTCTGAAGCCTTTAAAAGACCAGTCTAGGTTGTGTCTGCTTGCTTGCTTTTCCTTGGAGAGACGCTTCATCTTAGAACCTTCAAAGGAGGGGAGGGAAAAAAAAAATAGTTTTATGTTTTCATGATTTTCAAAAAGACACAACAGGTTTTTGATTAGTTTATTGCTTGATCTCAGATTAGAAACGGAGCTTTAAGCAAGGCTGCTCCAGCTGGAAACAAATAAAGGGCAGCTTTGGAGACGTGTTCAAAATTCTGCATTCCTGCAGTTCGTGTGTGGAGGAACCAACACTGGAAACTCTCCTGGAGTTGTTTCTCAGCAGCAGCTTGTGCCTGAGCCCTGCAGTGGGATTTCGTTCATGGCTCCGGTGCAGCCCGCTGGATGTTTGGTGGCAGCAGGGGAATAACATGCGGTTTATTGAGATGAGACTACAGACTTGGGTTTCTAATTAAAACTGTCATTTATGGAGGGAATCAAGGTTTTGTTTGAATTCCCAGGATGTGCAGGATGGATGTGTAATTCATCCTGATCAATGTGTTGTGGTGACTTTGTTCTGATAGAGGCTTTAAAAAGATGTTTTCTGACCTGTTGGGTTCTCAAACACATTTTTTTCTGTTAGTGCCTGGGAAAGGTAGAAACGTGAGGCTTTGCTTTGCTGAAATGTCTAACAAAGGGGTTCTCAGACTTGCCCTTTAGGTAACATTTAATGCGTCGCGTGGGTGAGGAGTTCTATTAAAAAGAAGCGGATTTGGCAGCGTTCTGCCGTATGTGGAAAGCTTTTCTGTCTCCCTGCCCCACCAAAGAAAAAGGAAGGTTCAAATACCAGAGCTGCTGGTTGTTGGCTCTGAGCAGGAGGGGTTGGAGGGCACAGCTCGCCGGGGTCCAGCGCGGTTTTAACGTGCTGCTGGCTGCTCTGATTTCCAGGCATGGGGCAAAGGATGCTCAAACTGCCTGTTGAACCTGCACCACGGGGCTGCTGGAGTCATGTACCTGCCGTGGCTTCTCCAAGCAGAGGTCTTCCCCATTTCCCTGGTGCCCACCCGGAGAGACGTCCTGGGCTTTGCCTTCCCTTGCATCTCCTTCATTTCTCTCAAATGCGGACATACTCGGGAGTTTAGCTGTTTCCCGTTGTTATTTCATCAAAAATACAAGTGCTGGGGGAAGATCTGGTGCATGTTAGAGGTGTTTACATGTCCAAGCGCCTTGATAAGAGGTCCCTAGCTCCTATGTGAGGATAAAGATGATCTTGAAAGGCTGCTGGGCATTTTCACACACCCTTATTTCTGGAGGTTGGGTGAGCTTGGTGCTGAGCTTGGCACGGTGGATGGCTGCTCTCCCGCGCTGCCCAGTGGGACCAGGCGGAGAGCAAACACTCTGGGTTGTGCCCTCAGTGGGCATAGGCTCTTTCCCCTCTTTTCAGAGCCACTGTGTCTTCTTTGGACAACTGGCCGCCTGCCAGGAGGATGCAGAGCTAGAGCAATCTGGGAAACCCATTTGCTTCTCTGTGGAGCCGCAGGCGACAGCCCTGGAGCAGAGGTGGTGGCACTCATGACCCATTTGTCTCCGCAGTAAAGATCTGAGAGTTCTGACCTCTAAGATGTTTTTGAATTCATAAATTACCAGTGACGCTAAGGGCGTGGGTCACGTGCACTGACCCCTCGGCAGTTTGCAGGACCTTTTGCCTGTATTTTTCTCTCTGGAAGGGTTTTGCTGCCTCAGTTCTGCCCCCACCTCCAGCTTTCTAGCTTGTCTGTACCACCAGCCCTTGCCTGGTCCCGAGTACCAGCTGCTTCAGTAGCGTCTGGCACTACTGGTGCCCTGTGGGAGATGGGTGATGGAGCCCAGACCCCCTGCCATGGGTGGGCAGAAAGGGACGGTGCTGGCAAGCAGCCTGTGGATGGGGACAGAAAACGGGTCTGGAGTGGGATTGGCAGCTCCCCTGACCCCAGGCTCTGGCTGTCCCCTGTCCCCATGCCTGTCCACCCCCTCTGTGTGGGGTCCCGCAGGCTTCAGCATGCCCTGGCTCTGTCCCACTGCAGGGCACAGTGTCCTCCAGCAGCAGAGGAAGGATGGGGAGCACGGTGGGATGTACCCCAGTCCAGAGCTCACAGCAATCCCGGAGAGCCCAGAGGTGCCGGTGGAGCACCCCCCATCCCACCCCCGCGAGCCTGCGGTGATCCCGCTGTCCCCAAGGGCGCGTGGCTGCTGGCGGGGAGTGCTGCTGGGAGGATGCTAGTGGGACATACGGCTGGGACTGGTGGTCAAAAATAGCTGTGCACCGCCTCAGACCCTGCCAGAGATGCTGGCAGAGATCTAGGGAGGTGGAGGGGACACTGTCACCTCCCTGCCCAGGTCCCCATCTCTCGGGCTTGCTGGCCCGTGGGGTGAGAGCAAGCAGAGATCCTTGGAGATTTTTACAGTTTACAAGAGTTTATTCAACTGGTTTCTGACTTTAGTTCTACCGAGTGGGTGCTGAACAGTTACAAGCTCCTTCGGGTTCAATTACAGCCAATCTAACGAAATAAACAAATGAAGAGGGAAAAAAAAAAAAAGAAAAAAAAAAAGAAACAACTTGGAAAAACAACAAGAAAATCCACAACTTTTTCACGTGTCATTAAATATATTCATATATAATAACCATAATATATTAGTATGCATTGTAAAGAAACATTGCCCAAAGCAGTATGCAATGGTCATAACTAAACAACATTTACAGTTCAAGATATTAACAGAAATAATCAAAAAAAAAAAAAAAACAAACCCCAAAACGAACACAGGTTTTGTGAGGGGAGAGGAGGCGGGTGTGCAGGGAGAGGGCGCGGACATGACGAAACGAACAGAAACGAGACAAAACGACTTTTGTCAGGTGCTACCGTCGAGTGATGATTGTTTTGGCATTTCAGCTGCTCTCCGAAGCTGCGCTGAAGGCACCGCAGCCCCTTCCCCAGCCACCCCCTCCACCCCCCAAGGACCTTGGTCTTGTCCCCGGGGCAATGGGTGGGTGCTTGGGTTCCTTGCTGGTTGTAACGTGGCAGGTACCCCAACAGAGCTGCACCCCCGGCCGCAGAGGTTGATGTTTAGGAGTGACATCTTGTCCCTCTTTGGGTGATGGGCCAGAGGTCTCCCTCCCCAAGAAATGTCCTGGAGCAGGGATGGCTGCAGGGAAGAGTTGCATCCCCTGACACCCCAAAAATGGGGCTGCTCTGCCTTCCCCAGAGGAGGAGGGCTGTATACCAGTTACACCAGCTGCGCCTGCAGGTCGAGGTTACTGGGAGCGCATGAGGGGCACTGGGGGACCATGGACAGAGCGGAGGGGCTTCTCTAGTCTGGTTGGAAAGCGCCAAACTCCAACAGGGATCAAGGGGCAGGGTCCTGGTGGGACAAGGATGGGGACTTTGCTTCTGCGGGTTGCTCTGGCTGCGGCGGGCTCAGAGTTATTTCATGTCTTGTGCAAACTCTACTTCTTTCTGATTTCCTGGGTTGTGTCAGTGCCTGGAGGGGTCTGGCCACAGAACAGCATGGGCAGCATTTCTTCTGCAGTCTCCTGACCTAGTGGGATCGGGGAAGGGGCCAGGGCTTTGGGTGGTGTTTGTGGGGTGTCAAGGCTGTGCTGGTGAGGACGGGTGCGCTTAGCAAGCTTGGAAAATGGGAGTGAGCATTGGGTGTCCAGGAATGCTTGGTGGACAGTTCCTGAGTCCACACATCCCCTGGCCTTGCCTTCATGCTCTGGCTTTGGGTTGGATCTGGTTGCTTTTAGGCCATTCGAAGGTCTCCTGCAGTTCAAGGGCATCCTGGGTTCAAGGGCATCCCAGCTAACCGAGCACAAGCTGTCCCCAGCTGGCGTGGGGTGCCCCTGGCATCAGACGATGCTAGCTGCAGGAGAGCATCCAAGCCCCATTTGGGGCTTTAAGCCTCCATTTAGACACTTGAGATCAGATTTTATCCTTCAAAACTTGGTGGCTTGTGTTCCCTTGACTGCAAAACTGTTGGCTCTCCTTGAACTCTGAAGTAAGGAAAACCAGGTCTGCTCTGGGTAAGGGGAGAAAACATGGACTTGGGGGCGTTGCTTGATGGCCAGGGTGGGATTTCTCTCCTAATACCCAAGTTAATTTCGGAGGGGCCTTGCGGTTGCAGGGGGAGGCTCAGCAGAGCTTGCTCCCTCCAGGTGGTGTCTCCAGCAGCCCGGTGCTGGCCAGTGCTTCCCTGGGAGCCCTCCACTTTACACCTATTTACATGGCTGCTTCGCTTTATGGTCGTTTATGTCATTATATAAATATTGTCAATTGCTATAAAACAAGGCAAAACCACTGGAAAATGTAATAAAATAGATGTTTCCAAGTTTCCTAAAAGGAAAATATCAGGGAGGTTTTGCTTTTCGTAGCGACTAATGTTTGCTTCTCCTCCAGGTACCCATCCTGCCCTCCCTGCCTTTCTTTTCCACCCCAGCTATTGCCTGCCTCCATTGATTAGGTGAACTCAGATATCCCCATTCTCCATGGGGCAGTGTGGCAGAGGAGCAGCCTGGCAAGGGGACACCATGTCTGGGTGACAAACAACTCAACAGCCAGTCCTGCCCATACAGTGCTCCAGGGAAAGATGCTCCAGCCCTCAGGCTGGGGCTTGGGATGTTAGACAGAGGTGAGGCAGCCGCTACCTTGCTTAGTGCATTAGCGATTAGAGATTGGGAATGTTAGATTTGCTGTTTTTCACCCCCAGCAGAAGCAGAAGAGCAATTTGGGGAGCTCCAGGTGGGTCACACCTTGCTCATCCAGTCCCTGGCTGAGACCCCTTCCCTTGGAGCAGGTCTCTGCCCTGCCTTGGCTGTAACTTAGCCAAGCCTTAGAGCTCTGTGCTGGCCCTGCTGCCCATGGGGACAGTCCCTTGGCATCTGCTGTCCCACCTCCTGTGTGGGGGCTGGTCACCTTATGCAGCGATGCTGGGGAGCTCCAGCTCCAGAGGGAGTGAGGGCAGAGCTGGTGTGGTTTTGGGAGAGCTGGCTGAGTTTAGGAGTGAAACCACTGCCAGCCAGGACCTCAGTGTCATCTGCATGGATTTTCTATCATGTGAGGGTTCATCAGTCTGCTGACGGAGGCAGAGAGGACCAAGCCCATGAAGGACATGTCAGGGGTTGCCGCGGTGGAGACTCAGGGACTGCAAGGGATGAAATCTTCCAGGGCACCTACAGGAACTGGATGCCAACTTATTTTCTTGCAATGTCCGGGTGTTTCCTTGGGGATCCTGGTTATTAACTCCTTGACTGTGAGTTAGTGGCTGGGAGGGGGCCAGGGCATCTCATGGGCTCGTGCTCCTTCAGCATGGTGGGGGCAGCGCTCCGCGGGGCGTGGGGGCCAGACCAAGGAGTCCCTCCCCAAGTTATGCCTACGTGGAAGTCACCCACTAATGTGATCTTCTCTTTGTTGTGCCTAACCTGGGATCAGCGCATGGCCATGGCTGGAGACCTTGGCCGCTCCTAGTACTGTGCAGTGGGTGATGGTTACAGCTATTGGATACCAAAGAGTCTTCCAATAAGCCATAGTCAATCCTCAGATCTGTCCTCAGTGATAAGTCTCTGTTTAGGTTCCTCTACGATAACTGTCTTGTTCAACCTAAGCTGAAAATACGTATTTTTGGTGATGGGGGGTAATTTCCAGCATTACCGATGATTAGTTCCTTACAGGTTCCTTGTTGTGCTTTGGAAGCAGCAGATGTTAGCAGCTGGAAGGCAGTTTGATGTCTCTGATTTCTTCAGCCAACAGGGCAGAAAGAAGCTGGGGGACACCAGCTGCCACACACCTGCACCCACCCTCCTCTTGTTTTATATCCATGTGTGCAATTTTTTTTGTTGTGTTTTGTTTTGTTTTCTCCTGGAATACGAGGTACAAACCTGGCAGCCCCACAGCCGTGATTGCCATCCCTCCCATCCCCCCCAGCCCGCCCCGGTAGCGCAACGTTCCTCCCGCCGTCCCCATCACCGGTCCCTGCCCGCCCCAGCTCTACACAAAGCAGCATGCACAGTCAGTCTCTCCCTCTCACGCGCTCCGTTGCGTTCTCCTCCTTTAGGCTTTCTTACACTTCCCCTTCTTCTCCCGCTGCTGGAACTTCCTGAGCCGCCGAGCCCACGTATCCCGCCACTGTATCACCAGGCTGGTTTTGTCCGCAATGATGCCGCTCTGGTCGGGAGAGTCCTCGTTGTTGCCCAGCAGCAAATACTTCTTCATGGGTTTGATTTTGGGGCACTTGCATGCTATGTCCTTGGAGTGGATCCACAGGGTCTGGTCTCCGCGCCGTATCCGGTTGCTACCTTGTTTGTAAACGGAGATGATGTTGACCGTGAACTTCCACCAGTCGGCATTTTTTTCTGCTTTCAGGATGTGGATCTGGACAGCTGGAAAAAAAAAAACCGAGGCAAGAGAGGAAAAGATGTTACAGTTTGGCTGGTGAGAAGAAAATGCATTTTAAGTCTTACCTAATAGGCTGTGTGAGGAAAAGGGATTTTGTCTCCTGAGCCCAGGCTGGGGGAGAGCAACCAAGGGTGGTGGTTGCACAAAAACTGCCTCTGTCCCCAGGCCATCTGCCACGAGCAAGAGTAGCCAGTGCTGGTGGCAGAGGGTCTCAACAAAGGTCCGAAGACCACTATAGGTTTGGGAGATGCTCTCCAGCTCTGCTGCCACAAAGGCAGCCCTCTGGATCCCCAGTGAGCATGGGCATGGTTACCCAAGGACCACGGGGGACGGAGGACCCTCAGGAGGGGAGCAGAGGCTGGGAGCAGCTGTATTCTGGGAACCATGGCACTCCTTGCACTAGGAGGCCTGGGAACAACACAAGGCTACCTGGAGCACTGGTGTGGAGTAGGTTGCCTCTTTCTCCTATCCATGTCCTAGGGAGGACCCTCATCTCCCAGGATGTGGTTGTGAAGCAAGCACAGAAGGAGCAGTTCTCCAGGGCTGTTGGTGCAGCAACATCTGCCCCAGCACCTGTGAACACTTCAAGCGATCAAAAAAATCTTTAAACATCAGGTGGATTCATGTACACCGAACCTTGCCTTTTCCCTTGAAGCAGCAGGCAGAGAGATTAACAAACCCAGGGACAGCTTGTGCCTGCAGCCCCGGGTGGTGGCCGGAGTGCAGGACAGGGGTTCTGTGCACACAGCGTGCGTTGCAGTGGGCATGGCAGGGAGGTGCCTGTCCCCATCAGCGGTGCTAAAACCCTGGGCTGCACTGTAGGTCCTGGGACAAGCTTTCTTCCTGACCCACGTGTCCAGAGAGCAGCACATGCATCAGCCAGAGGACGAGTTTCTGCATGGGCCATTTCTCCAGCCCCGCCACCCTCCCTTCCTTGCTGGATGAGCCACTCAGCGCGTCTGCACCAGGACTCTAAGCAGCCCCAGATTTCAAGAGAAGATGAGCCAAAATCTGGAGCGAAACACTGGGAACGGTCCATATCTCCAAGCATTTGGCATGTGGAGGTAGGAAAGACCTGTTAGAGCTTCCAGCATGTCTGCCTGGGGCCAGCACAAGGAGACAGCTCTCCATGAGCACCCAGCCTCAGAGCAGGACACTGAATGGGTTCAAACCTATGAGAGGATTTGAAAATGGGGAGATTCGCTGTTGTGTGTTTCTAGATGTTCCTGAGCCAGTACTGTTCAGTGCTTGCTGTGGAAGATGACATTGCTGATAAAAAGCATGGGTGAAGGACTGAGGGTAGGGCTCAGTGATCATAAGGACACGTCAGTGGCAGCATCCAGCCTGCCTTCTGGGTCTGGTGGACTCACTTGAGCATCTCTGTAAATACTGAACAGCAACATCAGGCTTCAAAGGAATATCTTGGTGTGCAGCCTGGCAAACCAGGTGTCCTGGCAGATAACAAGCTCCCAAAGCAAGACTGAGATTTGTGGACAACTGTGATCCATAAGCACAGGAATAGCAAGAGGATGGTGTTTTCCAAGCCCGTAGCTGATGTTGTGTAGCCCATCTGTAGCCATATGGACTGAGAAAACCTCCTGAGAAAACCTGGTGAGGACTCAGCCCTCCACTTCTCCAACCCCTTGCTCTTTCCTGAAGCATGGTTCATGCGTTACATTATCCCTGCACCCACGCAGGAGTGGTGGCCCATGGTCCCGCAGGGCCAGTGTAAAGGTGACTTGGCATCATGATCTGGGCGGGAGAGGACTCTCCGTGGCGTTGTCCACAAAGACGCTGGGATGGCGATGGACACTGGTTTGCTTCCAGTGTGCTCTAGGGTAAGGCTCTGCTCATGGCTGATTTCAGAAGCCTCCAGGGCCACTGTGGTTTTGTGCCATGGGGCAGCCCCAGGCTGCAGCCCAGGTGGCCGTGAGCAGGCTACGATGGCCTCTGCCAGCCCTCCTCCTCCTCGATCCCTAGAGCAGGTGCTGTTGTGCCCTTTCTGGGTGACATCCATGGACTTGAGTTCAAACCACAGGGAAGGATGGAGACATGCGTGCAAAAGGGAGCGTTTGGCCCCACAGCACGGCAAAGAAGAGGAGATGTGAGCCTGGAGGCAGCTCCTGCTGCTCCAGTGGGATTCTTCCCGGCAGCGGTCCAGCACGGCACAGAAGATGGCAGAGGAGGACAGGAGCAGCAGTCAGCCGAGATCGCATCCTCCAGAGAGGTTGAACACATTCCTCCTCACTAAAAATCAGCTTCCAGGGAAGTATCTTCAGTGGGAGGTGATGACCCAGCCCTCCTGGGTTTGTTTGCTGACTGTGGGATGAGAGGAGTCCCCACCAGTAGATACAGAGGGGAAAACCCGGGTGGCAATGCCAGCCCTGGCCAGGAGAGCAGGCAAGGGCCAGCGGCTCTGTGCAGGCTGGTGCAGTCCAACCAAAAAGTGCTTTATAGACCAAATCTTTGAGCTTTTCCCTCCCCCGCCCCCTACCCTTCCCCTCCATGCCCTGTGAGCTATAGCCCCCTGCCTGTCTCAGCCATCTGGCCAGTCCCCAGTGGGTCCAATCTCAATTGCATAAATTATCAGAGGGAGAAGAAACCTCAAAAAAAAACCCAGGCAAAACTCTCTATTTGCCTTGTAACAACCCAATTTTACCCCCTGGATTAGCGGTGAAGGAGCATCACCCTTGCCTTAAAACTACAACGTGCAAACTGATTTCAAGCTATGGAAGGAAGCAGGTCTCTGCAGCCCAGCAAGGCTTTTTAACACGTTGCAAAATATATGTGGGGTTTTTTTAGAGCATGTCATGCATGCCAGATGCTTTCATTAAAAAAAAAAAAAAAAAAAAGAAAAAAGAAAAAAACCAACCCTAAGCTCTGACCATGTATTTCCCAGTTTGGTGTGAAGGTAGCAAAATGTGAAGATTAGCCAATTTTTATTTTTTTGAAACAAATCTTTCCAAAAAAGCTTAAACCTTTGACCTGCCTGGGTCCACACTGACAAAATGGAGAAAATGAATGAAAAGGAACCGGAGAGAGGTGGTTACAGGAAACTCTGCTCTAAAATACACAGTCTGTATTTTTTTGATGTCAAGGCCCCCATCTCTTATTTTTTTCCCCTTTTATTAATGAAGTGGAAGGAGTGAAAGCTTCAGTGAAGGCTTGGCTGGCATGGCTGCAGCTGCCTTCACTGACAGCACATTTTCTGCCCATAACTTTGCATCCAGAATGCGCAGTTTCCCCTGAGCCTGGTTTCAAAGCCCAAGTTTAGCGATGACTTGCCTGGGTATTTTGTGGGGAGGGTGGGGTCTCCAGCATCTCCCAAGGGACTTGAGACACGCAGAGATACAGAGAGGTGCCAGGAGGAATTTTTGGAGGCACCTAAGCTGTCTCCCCTGGGTGAATCCCTGGGGATTTAGGGACTCGTTTCTCGTGAAAGAGAAGGTTTCTGTTCCTTCATGGGTTTGTGGGGGACTCAGCTGCACCCCACCACCCCAAAGCTGGCTTTGGAGCTTGGTGTTGTCCTTCACCTGCCTTTTCCTAGGGCAAAGCTTGGCTTTGCCTGGGCCATGGTGAACTGCTCGCACTTTGCTGATGTTCACTGAACCCCTGTACCGATGCTGAGCTGTGCTGGGGACCATCCCTGTCACTGCATCCCCAGAAAAATGTCCTGGAAAGTGTCTATGGAGCAACCAGAGGAAAGGATGTAATGGGGGATGATGGTTATTCAAGCGGGTGGCAGACATGATGCTCCCCTGGCTGTGGTCCCCTGGGAGCAGATGGTGACCTGGACGGGGAGAACAAATCAAATGAGCAGCAGCTTTCACTGAGCTGCTGCTCCAGCTGGGGCTGGTGACACTGGTTTCCAGTGAGGATGGGCTCTGGTCCAGGTCCTGAGCACAGCGGTGCCTTGGGGTTGCCTGCAGCTCGCACCTGCTCCCCCCCATGCTTTGCAAACAGTGGGCAGCTGAGCCCTGTGGATAATTTGGGGTTGGCTGCACCCCCCAGGTACACCTGTAGCACTGGGGATTTTTCTCTTTGCACCCTGCTCTGCTCCCCCTCAGCCCCAAGGGAGCCTCCAATCATCCAAATGGGTGTTGAGAGCTGGAGGACAGGGGCTCGAGGGGTGAGGGAGAGATGCTCAGTCCCGGTAAGTGCACGGCGCTACCCCATTAACCGCATCCCACCTGACACAGATGCTGCTGAACTGCAAATCCTGCCCGGAGGGTGCCTTACAAGCCACACCAGCCCAGGCGATGCATTCACGTGTCTCCCCATGTTATACTTCTTTCTAAGAAAAAGGTGGCTGAGTGGTTCCCGAGCTGCAGGAGGGGATAGGGGGTCCCCGGTCCCCTCCTGTGTCCCCTGGCACAGGGTGCTGGGCAGTGCCACCCCCAGTGCTCGGCTCTGGGGCCTGAGGTGCTGCCCGGAGCATCGAGGCTTGGCTGGGAGCCTCCAGCCACAAGAAAGCCCTGAAGGCTTGATGTTGCAGATGAAAGCAGAGGGGGGTGGATGACTTGATGTTAATAAAATCAAAAACCAACCCCAAAACCTTGAAACAACATGTTTGAGGGCAGCCGTGTAAAGGCTTAAATAAAAGCAGCACCTCACAGCATTCAGAGACCATGAGTCAGGGCCCAAAAATCATGAGATTGCCATGAAAAGAGTGAGGCTGGGAAAAAAAAAAATAATTTTTTTGGGTTTTATTTACTTTTGGGGTTTGTGATAAATATCCTGACTTCAAGCTTTCCCCTGTCAAACCTGACCTAGGACTGAGCTACATGGACAAACCTATGCACTAGCCTAGCTCCAGGAGCTGGAGCTTTGTGGAATTTCCAGTGATGGGGAGCACCGCTGCACTGGCCCTGGGGAAAGATCCCATGGGACTATGGGGGTGGCAGTGGAAGCAGAGTGGTTTGCTGGGGGAGACAAGAGGGTCTTTAATACAGACAGACAGAAATGGGTACTTAGGACAGTGGCTGTGGGTGCAGGTGTGCCAGCCTGAGCTGGGACTTTCTGAAGGCTCGGGTCCCCTTCTCACCGCACAAGCAGAGCGGAGCCCATGTGGATTTTACTCCAACCAGCAGTAAAAGGTGACCGCAACACCGTTTGGGTTTGGGAAGGGAAAGGGCTGGCTCCTCAGTGGAGCAAAGAGTTAAAATGGGACTTTTTCCCCCTCCCCCTTTCCCTCCCCGCCCCCCCCCCCCCCCCCCAATTTATTTGGCAGTGGCTTTGCCTGCCTCCGGTTGCCAATTTCCTACCGGTTTAATATTGGAGATTTATGACCCCTAATCCTGGCTGGTCTGGGTGCGCCCTGGCCCGGCGCGGTCCCTCCCTGCAGTGCCGGGGACCCCTCGCTGCCCTGGCTCGCTCCCTCCGCACACGGTTACCGGGAGGGATTGCTCAGCGATTTCCCGCTCCAGGAATGGGCTTTCTCCACCTTCTAGGGTGGTGGAAGGGGCTGCGAGCCGGGACAGGCTGGGGATGCTGCTTCTCCCCCGCCTTGCGTTTTTGTGTGGATTCAGATTTTTTCTCGCCGCTTCTCTCTTTTCAAGCTGCCTTTTGAAAACACGTTTTGCTTTTTTCCACCAGCCCCTGCCAAGCTCCTCTCGACAAAGGGGGTGACTAAGTGAAGTCTCCGCAAAAGGAAGGATATTTTTTTTACTTCTTTTTTTTTTTTCCCCAAGAAAGGGCAAAGTGAGCAGATGATCTCACCTTTCAGAGGAGGATCCCACTCCTCGCCCCCGTCCCCTCCCCAGTGCTGCACCAGGGCCATGGGGAGGGCACAAGGGCAACAGCTGGGACCACAGTGCCGGTACCCAGCAAAACCCTCCAGCATCATCTGTGCAGGATTGGGCCCCGGGGGCCGGGGGACAGATGAGGGTTAAAAAGCACCGGGTTTCTTTTACGACAGCCACCCATCCCACTCGGATTAACCACGAACACACAGACAGTGGGAAAAAGCCCAAAGATCGGGCTGAAACGGTGACACCCAAGTGAGCGATGGGTGCTCCTGCATCATCTGGAGCTGCATCACCTGCTCTAATAAAATAATCCCCTCTCCTTTTGGGCTGTGGGGGAATCTCCATCCTCAGCAGGGATCACCCTGCTTCCCCGGGTGACTTTTAACTGTCCCACCCAGCAAACCCCCTTCTCTACCCCTGGTTTTCTGGGAGCTGAGCGACCCCTGCGCTCCATCAGGCAGGCAAAATAAACCCAGAAAAAGGTTTTCTGCTTCTGTTCTTGCCTCCCCCCTCCGCCGAAATCTCCCAGCCTGCCCTCCCCACGCCCTGTTTCACTGCAAATATTTGCACCAAAACCCATCTCGCGGGAAAGAGCCCAATTTAAGATAAAAAGAAAAAAAACCCCACAAACCCAACAAAACCAAACAGATAAGAAAAATAAATAAGGGAAAATATCCCCTTTGAATCTCTGAATGAAACGGGGAGCTAAAAAGCCCCATTGAGGAGCGCAGGGCGGATGATAGCTTCCCGATTGAGCCTGCGGGAGAAGTAACTCTGTTCAAGCTAATTAGGGCCTTTTAGGACATTCATCCCTGCGATGCCGGCGTAACGGTGAGGAAAAGAGCCTCCTAATTGGCTTCCTGCTGGGGTGTCAGTCCCAAAGTCTTTATTATCCCTCCCTGCACCTTTTCAACCTTTTCTTCCCTCCCTGGCCCTGTCAAAAGCATGGGCTGCCCCAGCACGGCCAGGCTGTGCTGCGGCATCGCTTACCCTGCTGCCTTGCCAGGCTGGTTTGCTCTTGAAAAAGCAAATTTGCTGCAGGGCTGGTTGGGGACCTCCCCCGGGCTAGGAGGGCTCGAGTGGGAGCACCCCGGTTCCTGCGCTGGAACAGCCTGTGTCCCCTCGCCCTGAACCAGCAAGCAGCTTTGTGCTTTTGCAGAAGTGATGCTGCGTGATAGAAGAGACAAGAAAAGCTCTTTCCAACACCCCTATCCATTGCTCTGGGGTTTTCTCTTGTCTGAGACAGCTCTAGAGCTGCCATCGTCTCCCCAGGGTCTGTTGAAGCTTGTGAGCCCACATTACAGCCTCAAACAAAACCAAGCACAAGCTTTCACCCAAACCCCAAGAAACACCTCCCCTGTGAGACTGGACAAGCCAAGGAGCAAAACCATGCTGGGGCCACCCCTCGAGCAAAGCCCAAGTGCTGCCACCACCGAAACATCACAACCCTCGCCCCTAGAGCAGCTGCTCGGCTGGCAAACATGCTTCGAGGCCAATGCACGTGCCTTCTTTTCCTCCCTACAATCCTCCGAACCCCTGGGGCCAATTGGATCACAACACATATAAGTTTCCTGCAATCAAATGGCTGCTTTCTCCCCTCTTCAGAGAGCAAATGCTCCAGTGTATGCTCAGCGCTTAGGAGATACCGGAGAAGCAAGGTGGGAAAATGAAGGGATGCACATGCCACATGGGGAAAACATATTTGTACCTTATTAGCCAGCAGAGAATCCACCTGCGAGAATCCCAGTGGCTTTAGTAGCCTGGTGATCAGCCCCCTCCTGTCTTTAATAACCTCATGTTCTAGCAGTGACTTTCTCATGTGCAATTTAACCCTTTTCTCCAAGGGAAAAGGCATTTTTTTGACCTTTCCAACATCTGATGATCCCCCGGCAGCTCCAACAAGCATGGCCAGACCTCAGCGCAGCCTTGCTGGATGCATACCATGAGCAGGGCCCAGCCTTGGTAGCTCGTCCTTGCCGAGGGATGCTCCTCACAACCATTTTGCCGCATGGGTAATGGAAGAATAAATGGAAATGCAAAGAAAACGTTTACCTCTGAGCCCTGTTCCTTCCCCCAGGCTCGCGGGGAGGTTCCAGAGCACAAAGCCAGCGTGGAGCATCCCTCGGATGGCCCTGCTGGGAAATGCCTTGTCCAGGGAAGGGCTATTAAATGGGAATTCGTTCTGCTTTTGCAAACACTTCCCAGACACACTGAGCTGCTGCTGTGAGTGTATTTGAAGGAGGGAGGAGGTATCACCACTTCTGGATGCTTTGATGCAGATGGGACGGGGTTTTTTTTCCCTTGGCAATTTGGTGAAAATATATATATGAGCACACACACATAAGTATATGCACGCATATACATATATATGGTATGTATTCCTCTACTGTGGAGGGGAAGAGCTGGCAGACACTGGGGCAATCACAGCCCCGGTGGATGCTAAACCCTGCCCTGCAGCGCCTCGTAATTCCCTGGTTGTTCACGTGTTTGAAAGCTCAGCTCAAAGCCAGGCTCACCTGTGCACAGCCCGCTCCCCATCCCTGGGTCAAACGTGAACGTTCACATTTGGCCCTGCCTGCAGACACTTTGCTCCCCCTCACTACAGTCTTTGGGGGGGTGAGATAATTTCCAGCCCCTAGGTATGCTTAGCACCATTTCTACACATCCTCCAGCAGAGAGTGCCTGTATTTAACCAGCTCTACCTCACTTTTACAGGTCAGTCCTGTTCCTGATGCTTGGCTCACCCCAATAGCATTGGCATGGCTGGCAAGGGAGGGTGATCCTCTAGGCAGGAGGGACCGCAGTGGAGCCATCCCTCCCCACCTGCCTGTGCTGGGGTGGCCCCATGCCTGGATGGATCAGGTGATGGGGAACCACCTGCTGCTTGTCCCCACAGCAAAACACAAGTTTTAAAAGCCACAGTTTTAAAACAGCCACAAGTTTTAAAACAGCACAGTGAGAAGAGACAGGACACGGTGTCATCGCAACCCAGAAGACCCCTTGGGATGAAGACACTATGGACCCTGATTTGGGGGTTGCCTCAGCATCTGCAGGGGGACTCATATTTTCCAAGCAACACATTCCATCGCGGCTTTGTCAAGCATCACTCCCCACGGCTTCCTCTCCAAACCTGGCAAAAGCCATGCTCCAGATTGCCCAGTGCACACCCCAGCACAGGCAGTTGCCGCGGAGCTGGGCTGCCTGGCCTGGCACAGTTGAGACCCAACCAGCAACCTGCCCCTGGGCTCGGTGGGCTTGGGGGCACCCTGGGAGGGAGATGTTCCTGCTCTGCATCCCTTTGCAACTGCTCGTCCCTGGGAAGCGACGGCCGAGCGGCAACTCACCATAGTCTTTCTTACAGTACTTCTTCATGTTGATCTTCAGCTTCCCCTTGGAGGCTTTGCAGTATGAGTCACAATCTGCACAGGAGAGAGGGGGAGGGCAAGAAAACATTAACAAAACAAATTAGCCTTAAAATGAATAAAAGGCTGGGGGAAGCGGGGGGACGGCTCAAAGCTGCAGCCTGCCATGAATAAGCAGCGTGCCTGTGATATCCATCTGCCAGGCCCCGATTGGGTCGTCTAAGGGGGCATTCAGAAAAACCTTCCTTTCTAAAGAAAGCTTTTCACAAAGGAAACCATCCTCCCGCCCGCCTCCCCCAGCCCGGCTTCCCTGGGCTGCCTCTGTCTTCCTGGGAGACCCCGGGGCCTCCCTTATTGTGCCACCCAGAGCTTTTGAGAGCCACACAAATTCCCCCTGTTCTCCAGCTCCCAACTGGAGCCTGCCCGGAGCCCACAGAGGCCCCATTGTCACCCCTAACCCAGGCCAGTGTCAGCCTTTGGCATTCATTGCCGAGAGATTCGGGCTGGGGTCACCCTCCGACAATGTGGGTCAGAGAGGAAATTAGCAGCCCATGAAGCATTAGCAAAGCCTTTTGGTGTCCACTCTACTGAAGTGTGCAAATAAAATACCCCAGTAGGAACATTTCATTTCTAATGGGCCCCCACTGCTGGGACACGTTGGCTTCGCTCGGGCAGCGCGGCAGCCGGCGCGGCGGGCAGGCAGGAGCTCTGGCACGGCAGCCTGGCAGCGCTGCCAGGGCTGGCGGGGCTGGAGCTGGGCCACGGTCCCGGGCGGCTGCAGGGACGCTGAGCCCTGCTCCGGTAGCTGCTGCTCCCAGGGAACCGCTCTTGTGCAGGGTGCCGCTGGACGGCATCATGCAGTCGGTGCCCTCCAGCCACTGGTGGGAATATCCCAGTGGCACCACAGCCAGGCAACGCCACAGCGGCTGGAGATGTGCCACCCCATGCCAGCATCGGGACTGGCTCATAGACATGCTGGCCATGCACATCCCTCGTCTCCTCAGCACCCATGGGTGCTAGAGAGAAGCCCCCAGCACCATGAAAACCCCATATTGGGGGGAAAATGGGATACATCTGGCCCCAGTGGGAGGCCTTGGTACAGTGATAGTCCTTGGGCATCTCCACCTCTCCCACCTGCCCACCGTTCCTCCACAGCCACCATTGGAGACCAGGTGTGAAAGCTTGCTGAAATGCCATAGCAGGGCCCTGGGGCTCTGCAAGTGGGGCGGGATGCTGCTGGTACCCCATGGCCAGTGGACACGGGGTGCCTGTACCCTGCCCCAGGCCACATTGACAGTGCCAGACCAGAACCACACTTGCCCATGCAACACCCCAAGCTCCTGTCCATGCTCTCCAGTGGACCATGACCTGAAACCCTGGGGGAGAAGCTGTGCAGCATCCCCCTTAAGCACAGCTGTGTCTTGCACTGGGATGACATGTGCCACAGCCTCAGGAGGGCTCAAGGCCCCATATCTTATGTACTGCAGGAACACATGCAAGAAGCAGTTCCTTCCTACAGAAGCTCACACTAAGCAGGCTGCAAGGGGAAACTGAGACACAGAGCTGGGGGGTGGCTGCACAGCCGTTGCAGCTATAGCATTTCCCAGCGATAGCTCTGCTTGCAGCTCTGCTGTGTACACAGGGACTGTGATATGAAGCCAGCTTTGGGACCGGGCCCTGTTGGAGGAGGTGGTCTCCAGTGGTAGATGCTCAAAGCCAGCCCAGGCAAGGAAAGCACCGAGGTCTCCAGATGTTGCACAGAGTGCTCTGCACCCTCTCAGCTCAACAGCCTCAGTGCAGGAGGTGTTCCTGGGGTGGGAAGTGGGTTCAGAAACATGGGGAACTTCCTCAGGTGGAAAGGAGATGCTTCAAGAGGTCTCATGGACCCTAAACCCAGCCTGAGCCAAGCAGCAGCTTCTTTTTCAGCTTGAGTGGGGGAACCAACAAGAGAAGGAAACCCAGAGAGCTGAACACCCACACATCCCAAGATCATCAAGTACCACATCAGTACCAACACCTCTGATCCATGTGTGTCCCAGCCGCTCTCACCATGGCCACGTAGAGATTCACCTCATCTCAGCACCATCCTCCTGCCCTGCTGCTGCCTGCTGCTCCCATTCCTCAGGAGAGCACCCACTGTAATACATGGCTTCACACTCTTTCAGTATGACCTAGCCAGGGCCAAAAGCAAAAGCTATGATATGAAGTGGGGCACCTTCTTCCTCCAGGAGGCCTGTCTGAGATCTTTGCCCAGCTCTGACTGCCCAGAGCCCTTGGAAATCCAGCCAATGGCCAAGGGGTTCCAACAGCTGATGATTCCCCTTGGCTTTTCTCATCTAATGTGGCCCTGAACATCACACAAAACTTGAAGTTCACTGAAAAAAGAGTAGTTATTCCATAAGAGCTGTAGTTCAGAGGATCCAATTCATTAGCAAAGCCCTAGCCATGCGTACATGGTGGGATGCCACCATGCACTGGGATACGCCTGCCTGGTGTCACCGAGTCCAGGGAACAGAAATATTCCTGATCCAACTCCCTGGTAAGATGTTCCTGGCTATAAACAGGGAAAAAATAATCTATAAGGGAAATAAATGTGCATGCAACAGCCTAACAGCCCACAAAAGCTTTCCTTCACCTGCTTGGTGGAGCAGGGGACTGGCAAGAGACATGCCATCGAGCTGCTTCGCTGGGCAGCTGGCATGATCCTGCTCAGCTGCAGATTGCTGATGTTTTCAGGACATTAACAAGTTATAGCAATCATGATGATGGTTCTCCTCTGGCATGAGAGTCATGGAGCACTATAGATACCTATCACTGCTGTTGTATCTCATCCTCTATGCAGTAGCTGATCTGCAGAAGAGGTGGACCCTGCCCTTGGGCAGGCAGGGAGCAAGCAACTGAGTAAGGACAATGCTTGGGAGCTCTGGCTGCAGATTTCTCCTCCTCTGGACAAATCCAAGTCAGACAGATCCTGGTGATCAGCTGGCTCTGAGCACTAGTGACAGGCAGGGGTGGAAAGCAACTCCCACCTGCACGCCCCATGGCTCAGCCTTGGGATCCTCCACCAGCCCCTCAGTACTGCTTCTGGGATCCAGCCCCAAGAAATAGCAATCACATAGAAACCATCACTCTGGACTTCAGTCCAGACCACTCACAAGAACAACCTCAAGTCTCTTCAGCAGCCTCTCCCCACAGAAGCATCCCTAGCCACATCAGAGCTTCCCAATCTCTATGCTCCTGCCACGATGTTTCCAGTCTGTCTGAGATTGTAGACCTGCCAGAAACCCATCCCAGCACCACTTCCCAGACAGCAAGTCTGTGAGATGATGGGGCACCACCCAGCTGCTCCTCAAGTCCTGCAGGACAGCACCCCATCCCCACAGCCTCTGCTTGCTCCCTGGGTGCAAACCTGAAACCAGATTTGGGGCTCAAGACACCCAGCTACAGCCCAGGTCTAACCCTGCTTTTACTAACACAACTCCTCTTTCTCTTTCTTTTTCTCCCAACCCCATGGACTGTGCCAGAGCCTCAGCTGGTTTAAATTGAACCTGATGTGTCCAGAGCCAGCTGGTGTAAATCAGGGTAAATCACCAGATGCTAGGGCTGATTTACATGGGTGGGGGATTTGCCCCAGTTCATTTCCTTTGTCTCCTATGTGGGGAGCTCTCCGGGGTGACTTGGAGGTCCTCCAGGGTCTCTTTTGGAGGGCAAATGAAATTTCTCAGAGCAAAACTTTGAGTTTGTGTTTGCTGGTAAGCAGTGCTGCATACATGGGGTGATGCTGCAAGATTGCTGCTTGCATAAGGAAAGTGCACGGAGGGGATGCTGCAGGATATTATTTCAACGCTGCCTAACGCCTAGAAAAGACCCTGCTCTCATTCATCATGCGACATTTCAGCAGTTTAGGCTCTGGGGGAAGGTTTGCTGGGCTGCTGGTCCCCTGATAGAAGGTGATAGCAGAGCCAAGCTCGAAGGCTGGGGAAGGGCTGGGAGGAAGGGGAAGCAGGCTGAAATGGGAGGATTGATTTGTAGCCTGGAGTGCTCTAAATGCCGTTTCAGTGACTTGTGCATGTGTACAGGAGATACACATACGATGTGAGACTCTTGCACAATTTGTCCCCAAATTCTTCTGTTACACAAACCTAGAGAGTCCCAAGAGATGTGTGCTTGTCCTGGCTGCACGAGCAGCTCCCCATTCTGCAGGTCCCTCTCGCCCATCTCTGTGAGGTTGCAGAGCATCAGCCAGGGGTAACCTGCCCTTGGAAGGTGATGCCAGAGTCTGACCAAAAGACCAGGCTGAGAGTAAAAGGAGGCTGCCTAAAGAAGTGAAGCCCCCTTTGAGATGGGGAACAACCTGTTACCTGAAGCATGGAGTGGTAAACGTCCAGGTCCTGTCCACCCAGGCCCTACAGGCATGATAGGGTGGACACCATTTGGCTCTGCTCTACGGGACTGGTGGATGGGGTCAGCCCCAGCTCTCTGCCTTACCATGGTGCGCACAGATGTCCCCTGTGCGTGGGGGTGCAGAACAAGGATTGGTTCTCACCCAGTGCTGCCCTGCCCTGCTCCTCCTCCCAGGCAGACCTGCCCTCTCAGCCTGTCTGGCCCCGGGCAGGGCTTGTCTGCCCTCAACAGATCGTGAAACTTCTCTGAGTCCCTCCTAGCCTGCATTTGGCCTGGCCATCCCCCTTCTGAAGGGCTCAAACACCCCTGGCCACAGCAGGATGCAAGAGAAATCAAGTGGTGAGATCCAAACGCTCTCCTCCCCTTGCTCCCAGTGCTTTCCTTCCTAAGTTTGCTCAGCTGCACAAATATTTCAGCGCAAATCCTCATTTCAGAGATGCAAACCCGAAGCACAACCAGACCCTAGTGCTTTTTTTTTTCACCACCTCAACCTAATGCACTGCGACTCACAGGGGGGACATCCTACACCTCCCCACCGGGTCCCTCAGGCTGGTAGGGACTGGCCGCTTACCTGCGAGAAAGCACAAACTTTCTGTGTTTCCTGGATAAACCGAGTGGGAGCGGATCTGGGAAGAGGCAGTTGGTGCTACTTGTTCGCAGAGGGTTGAGAGCAGGTGGTGGGCGGCTGTTTCGTGTCCATCGCAGCTTAGTAAAATGTGTCAGCACAGCATTCAGCAGCTTTGCAGCTCAGCCCATCCCCTTGATATAACTAATTCTCTGGCTGAGCAAAGAGTTTTCACAGCTAAACACCTTCTTTGTTTTGCTTAATTTTTTTTGCAAAAATTGCTTTTTTTTTTTTTTTTTAATTTCGTCATTTTGGGAGGTTGTTTGAGCAGGGCTGGGGCTGCTAGCAGGAGACAGAAAGCTATTGGAAGCTGGGGCCCTGGTGACCCCATGCTTTGCTAATGCACCCCACTCCTGCCGGAGTGCTGATGCTTTTGGGGTTGGGCGGGATGGAGGTGCCGGCAGCCAGAGCTCAGGGTGCTGAGCAGCGTTCCCAAGAAGACATTGCACGAGACTGTGTCTTGCTGCGTTTGCAGTTCCGAAATGAGCTTTAAGCCTCTGTGAAAGCCACATGTCGGTAACGGAAATTAAAGGCCCCTTGATTCTGACATGATAGAACGATTAAAGCCACATTTCTTGGCCTGGGTACCTAACTCGAAATGCAGATATAAGGCTTAGATTCCCAAGGGGATTCAGATTTCTAATCCCAATTTATGCAGCTAAATTCCTATTGATTTCCCCCAGGTAGGGCCCTAAATACCTTTGTGGGCTGAGATCCAAAGTGGAGTTGTGGCTTAGAAGGGCAGACCCAGCCTTGACAGTTTGGCCTCAACATTTCAGGGGGTGAAGGGTGCTTGCCCGCTTTCTCTCTGCACGCTCCCAGGGGGCTGCACTTCTTGCTGAGGCTCTGGGTGGGTGGGAGTCTCCCGTTTGCACTGGGTGGGATGTGCACCAGGCTGAGCTGCAAAATGAGGTTGCAGGTCCAAATGTCAAATCCTAAATCTGTGAGCCCATCACTGGAGAGAGCAGGGCTGAGAAAATGGGAGTGGGGGTCTGCATGGGGTCCCAGATCCCCCCAGAACTGGTCAGTTCATATTAATAGGGCTGTTTTGATTTGTTCTCCTGCAAGGAGACCATGGTAATGAACAGCTTTCACCTCCTTTCCTTTTTTCCTTCCTCCCCAGCATTATCAGTCAGAAATCCTCCATCAGGTGCTGCTTGCGGGCTGCGGCATCCCTGCATGGAGCTGGTGCATGAGCTGCCCCTTGCAATGGGGCTGTGGGATTGAGCAGTGCTGACCGTGGGGGAACACGGCAGCATCCAGGTCCCCACCAGCTCTGGGCAAATCTGTGCTTGGAAAGGCCATCTCTAGTCCAGAATGGCTAAACCTTTCCTCCTCAGACACCCCAAAATCTCTGATCCAGTGCTTGCATTGCTGCTTCTGGCTTTCTAACAGCTCCTGAAGTTGTGGGGGCTCTGCCTCACCTGAGGGATGTGAATGGTGGCTTGGCACTGCGAAACCAGCGCAAGTGCCCACAGGGAGAAAGGTGAATGTCTTGCTGATGCATTTTTGTGATCTCTGGCATCACAGAGATGATGAAGACGGACCCAAGCAAATGCTCCCTTGGCTGGGAGTCAGGGAATCCCAGCTCTCAGCTATGGCCCATGCCTAAACCTGACAGCTGAGCTGACAGTGATCTCAAGCAAAGCCCTGGTGTGGGTGCTGCCTGCATCAAGACATTTCCTGAGCCCACCCAGCAACCACAAAACTATTCCAGGTGCTCCAAAGTACTGCTACAGGATGTAGTCCTGTGGGGTGTACAGGACAACATGTACAATACCCTACAGCTCCATGGTTCTGCAGAGCTTCGCACTGCCCCATCCCCATGGGACTGCACACTCCTCCAAACTGTTTAGACTGCGGAAATGAATCTCCAACACCTTTACAGGCAGCAACCCAACGTCTTCAACTTGTGGTTGGGAGCATGGAGGAAAAGCATATGGAGCAGAAGGTGTGCCTGTGGGGGGAGCCAGCCTTTGGGGAGGGCAGGGGCAGAAACATCATATCTCTGCTCTGTCATTGAGCATGGGCTCAGCTGGGTGCTTGATATGCCCAAACTGGGCATGAAAACATTTTTGTAAACCATCTCAAAACGTCCCAAAGGCAGTTGGAAGTGATGCTTCCAGGTGACACAGGGGATAAGATGCCCAGCACCAGGACAGGAGATGATGACCCTGTGCCAGGGTTGGCCCACAGCAGTTATGGCAGAGATGCCTTTGGCTCTTGGACTTCTGGACAGTTCCCCAGATGACCATGAAATCCTGCTTCACTTCCAACAGCACTGAAGCTGCCCCTTGCTTCTGTCCAAAAGATTATTTTAACATCTCCTTCATCAGTCTCAGCGAATGTCTGTTAGAGTAATTTTGGAGAGTGCCAGCTCTGCTGGCCAACCATGCTCACTCCAAACTTCTAGCTCCTGGCCTTTGCTGACCACACGTCCTGAAGGAGTGAACGCTCTGGAGTAACCCTTTCCTTGCCCAGGGAGCATGTATGGGCTTCTCCCTGTGGGATGAGCAGCAGGGACCACGCCACGTGCAATGTGTCTGGCTTGCAGAGCACACATTGACTGCGAGGGATCAGTGCTGTAATTTGATTTGGGCTGGATTCCAGTTGGAATCTTTGTCTCAGAGCAGCATTCTTTAATATAAAAGCAAACTTAAGGCAGAGATTCCCTCCCAGGTTATTCAATTTAGCAATCGGATTGCTTCTCCTGTGCTCTGCTGTACCCCTGGCAGCCTTCCTTCCTCTGTCCAGCCATTGAATGGAGCAGGGGAGTCTGTTATGACTAAGTTGGCTCTTCTTCCCCCCACCGGGCAACAACCCAGCTCATGTGCATGATGCCCTTTGCAAATATAACATGCAAATTAGTGCTCTTCATTTTGGGGCCAGCTGTGGGACGGACAGTGCCTCTGGCTGGGTGGCCTTGGCCATATCTCCAACACTGGTACAGGGAGACACATAATTTGCAAGCCTTGGACCTGGGATGAGCTGGGACTGGGCTGCTCATCATGCATGTTGTCTGATCTGCAAAATGGTCCCCATGCTTGAAACAGTCCCCTTCTCAGCCTGTGGACGGGGATCTCGAGGGCCTGCTCCCAGAAGGTCTGTGCAAAGGCTTGGTGCAAAGCAAATCTCTGGCATGGGATTGCATTTAAGCATGCGGCCGTGTGACTGTTGTCTGCCCTTGGTCACCTCCTAAGCTGGCCCGGGGCAATCGGCCTTGGAGCAGCACTCCTCACAGCATGCCCTGGGGAAAGGAGCTGGCAGGGATTTGTCCCATCAGCTGAGACCCAGCCTTATCAGCTCCTTGGGGCAGCCTTGGAGACAGTCTGTGACCGGTCTGCTCTACATGTAAAGGCACCTGCTTGGGTACCAGAGCATCTTCTGGTCTCCAAAGCAGTCTCAGGAGTGCTTTGCACCAGCACACATGTGCATGGGGTGCTGGCGCCAGCCCTGCCCCATAAGGAGCACAGCCACTGTGGCAGCGAGCTGCCCCAGCCCTGTCTGGGCAGGAGAAGTATGGTGAGCTATTTTCACTTTTTTTTTGGTGACCTGTAGACCCTAACATTTCCCTGGGACCCTATTGAAACCCCTGGCAACAGATATACAAAATCTTTTCTGCAGGACAGCCCCAGGACTCCCTGGGGCCACCTGGCAGGAGTATCCTGACCCTTGCCTGCAGCCCTGCCTGTAGCCCTGCCTGCCTGGTGCAGCACACCACGACCTGGGCCACCAGCACATTGCTGGTTGCAAAGGGTCCTCACAAGACAGCATGTTACAAAGACATCCTCAGGCAGTGGCGAGGCTGCTCTGTGCCTGAACCGGGGACTTGTTGCATGGTGCTGGGGGAAGAGATGGCTGAAACCCACCCGTGCACCAAGCCAGGCAGCCCCTGCGAAGCGGGGGCCAGGTCCGCAGCCCTGCAGGCATCTCCATCGAGGATAACTGCCATTAACCTCTCCCTTGGAACAAGAAGGTGCAAATGAGCCCACAGTAGCCTCCTTTCTTCTGGCTGAACAAGATTGATTGAAAAACAAATTGGCGCAAATAAAGCATGTAATTAGATTAAAGCCTCTCGCCTGGAGCGGGTGGAAAGCAGTGGCTGGGTGATTCGCGGGATCCCACAGCCCCCTTCCCACCTCGGCAGCATCCAGCACAGCTTTGGGGGGGTCAGCTGGTGCCAGCCCCTCCGACGGGACCACCAGCACCCCGCAGGACATGGCCAGGGCTGCCCAGCACCTGTGGGGAGCTGCCCTTGCCATGGCACGTTGTGCTCGGCCACCCTATTTCGAGCCGTGGCCTGATGTGGCATCCCAGCAACTGGGTCTGGGCATGGTTCGGATGCCACCGGAGCACACATGTAGTCCTGCCTATTTGGTCTGGCCCTGGGACCCCTGGATGCTGCTTTCAGTGGGGAAACCACCCCCAGGCACCACCCGAGCCCCACTGTGAGTTGGGGTGAGTTTTGTCCCTGCTTCTTTAGCTGCCTGCTGCCAGTTTTGGGGTGAGAGGGAATGGGCCTGAGCAATTTTTGATGTTTTGGGGCATGGGTGCCCATAGCAGCTGTGGCCTTATCAGCATCCCAATTTTTCCCAGATATAAAGGGAGTGAGCAGGCAGGCTGCAGCCACCTGCACAGCCCACCTGTGCCAGACACTAAAGTGCTGGAAAACACTTTATGAACACTGGAGCTTTAGAGGGCATCCACCCCTGCCTCTGCACACTCCTTGCCCCTCTCTGAGGAGCAGCCAGCAGCAGGGACTGGCAGCACATTTCCTACCCCCTCCCCACAGGACCAAACCCAGTGCTGAGCCCCAGGAGACATGGGGGACGTGGGGTGCCAGCCCCGACATTTCTTCATCCCCTTCAGCTCTTCCCCGCTGCAAACGTGTCCCCAGACTCCAACCACTGATGAACTCCAGGGTTGCCGCTCCCAGCGCCCCCGGGGGACACAGCCCTGCCGAGAGCCGCAGTTGACATGATTAAATACGTTAATAGGAAACCATTTGTCTTCGGGACTGTTGGCCACCCTATAAATTCCCGGCCTGACACCAGCTCCCCAGCCGAGCGGGTGCTGCGCGGGATGTGGGGGCAGGATGTAACAAGAGCCGGGGCAAATCAGACTTTCCGCTCTGGGGAAAACACGGCAACAGAGAGCCGGTGCTGGGGACAAGTGCTTTGTTTTGCCAAACGGAATCAGGATCTGGAAATGTCCCAGGAAGGGGATAGAATCAGTTCATTTCACTTCAAAATCATCATTATTATTTTTTTAGATGGGTTTGACATTGAAGCTGGGCTTGCAGGTCCTTGCTTTGAAGCTCATGGCTTGGCTATGGTGCCCAGGGCTTGTGGGCACCCAGGTCCCCCCAGTGTCATAATGATGGTCCCCGAGGTGGCAGTGTCCCAAAGCTGGGGATGTGGGGATGGAGGGATGCAGGGATGAAGAGATGTGGGAACGGAGGAATGGAGGGATTTGGGGATGGAGGGATGAATGGATATGTGTATGCAGGAAGCCGTTCGATGGGATTATAAGAGCATGATGCAATTGTGTGTGAAGCTTATCTGCATTTCAGCAGAAGTTTTGTGGTGGTTTTGTTTTTGTTCCCCCCCGCCCTGACTTTCTGAAATATTTTGAAGTGACCAGAGGTTTCCTCACTGGAAGCCCCTCACCCCTATTGTGCTCACAGCCATTCACTATGGATCACCATGAGAAACCTCTTTTCAGGAGGGAGCTGGATTCTGTGGCTGATCAATCAGTCAATCAATCACACAGTCAATCCATCACTTTGCTTACAGCCTGAGACAAGTGAGAGAATACTCTGAATTAATTACTCATTTGGATGGGTACAAAGCCGGAGACCTCCAGAGTGAGCCCAGATTTACACCAGGGTGACTGAAATGAGAATTTCACCTCCTGGTTGTACCACAGGCAGCTGTGCAGACCTTTATTCCCAGCATGTGGGATGCTCCTGGCTCTCTGCAGAGCTCACACTCACAGTTAGTGCTTCCTTGGAGCAAAGAGCTGTGATTTTTCTCTATGCTGGTGCAACATGCCCTCTGGCCATGCCCCTTCCCCGGCTCTGGGAGCATCCTCACCAAGACAGAGCAGGCACAGGCTGTGCCCACAGCCTGGCAGCTTCTCCCCAGCCTGGCCGGTGGCCAGGAGCCCTTCGGGCCAGAGGTGAGTGCTGCTGAGCCCTGCGTCTCGCTCCTGCCAGTCCTTTGTGCTGCTGCTCCCCTCCAGATGTGCGAGCACTAACACTAGTGCTCCACGTATGCACACACTCCTTTTCATTGAATACTAGTGCTGGGTGATGACCAAGGTATGTCGCTACTTCAAATCTGAAAAAAACTAAGGCTAGCTGGTACTCTGCTTGCAATTCTGCAGAGTTAAGACTCTGTGATTTCCTTTCTTGGTCTTGAGACAAAACTTTTGAAATCAGACACCTCCTCAGGCTTTTCCCTTTCAATACATATCATCTGGCAAAAGCCTGGTTTTGGCTGGGATAGAGTTAATTTTCTTCCTAGTAGCAGGCATAGTGCTGTGGTTTGGATTTAGTAGGAGAAGAATGTTGATAACACGCTGATGTTTTTAGTTGTTGCTAAGTACTGCTTATGCTAGTCAAGGACTTTTCAGCTTCCCATGCTCTGCCAGGTGCACAAGAAACTGGGAGGGGGCACAGCCAGAATAGTTGATCCAAACTGACCAAAGGGCTATTCCATACCATATGACGTCATGCTCAGTATAGAAACTGGGGGGGGTTGGCCGGGGAGCAGTGATCGCTGCTTGGGAACTGGCTGGGTATTGGTCAGCAGGTGGTGAGCAATTGCATTGTGCATCACTTGCTTTGTATATTATTATTATTATTATCATTATTATATTGTTATTATTATCATTACTATTTTATTTCAATTATTAAACTGTTCTTATCTCAATCCAGGAGTGTTTCTCACTCTTACTCCTCTGATTCTCTCCCCCATCCCATCGGGGTAGGGGGAGAGAGCAAGTGGCTGCGTGGTGCTTAGTTGCTGGCTGGGGCTAAACCACGACAGCTAAACTCTCTTATGCCTTTCGATAGTCCTTTTCACGTTAAATTTGCAAGGTGCTACATAAGTTGGATTTTTTGGTGTATTCTTTTCAGTTTGCCTCTGATAAAGGAGATCTACCCAAGGATCAGCCTCCCACAGGAGCCTGTGCTGCCTCCACTCAGTGGAGAGCAACCCTCCCTCCTCCAGGCAGGGTGCCTGTGACAGTGCAGCGCCCTGGGGAGCACAGCACCCGGCCGGGCCAGCCACACCGGGGCTGGCAGGAGGTTGGAGGAGGTTGGGTCGCTGTGCCGTGCCCTCCAGCTGAGGCTTGTCGCCAGCCAGCCAGCCCAGCTGAGCAGAGACCTGGACCTGCTGGGGTGACTGTGCTTGGGGCTGCCCGTCTGAGATTTGGGAAGGTTGCAAGTTCAACGTACTTTGGCAGGGTTGGTTTGGGGCCACCTCTGAGACAAAACCATGGCCCAGGGGGAGACTGCAACCTAACCGTCACCCCATGGGGGGCCAAGGCCATGGCAGGCAGGGGGATGTGCAGTTTCAAGAGACATCTCCCCGACCCCTCTGACACAGCCTCCGAGTCTACATTGGCAAGGTGCCATGGGCAAGTGCCACCATCCAAACACAACGACTGTGGTGCAACCTGAGAACAGAGCTGCCCCCTTCCCTCCCTGCTTGCTCAGTGCTCTGGGAAGGAGGGAAGACATGAAATTCAGCGTGGTGTGGGACTTGCTTCCTCCAGCCCTTCGAGAGGCCACCCAAAAGCCACGTTCACATGCCTGTGCCCAAGCACAGAGTGATGAGCCAGGTCCTCTCTGGCCAAGCTGATGGCACCCATTGCATTTGCCCCTGTGGGTGCAATACTGGGGAGAGATTTGCCACTGACTTCACCTGGGGATGGAGCTGGTCCAGCGGTTTAGATAAATAGAAGGGGCTGGGGAGCAACAGCTTGACACCACATCCTGTCCTGACTGGAGGCACTGTGCAATGCCAGTGGCCCGTCCCCATGCTGTCATTTTCCTAGCAAACCTCGCACCCCTTGCAGATGTTGTGGAGGCAGCTGGCGGCTCACATGGCATTGACTCCTTGTTTCCAGCTGCTGCAGCTTATTAAAAGGAGCTACGGTACATATAATCCTTTCCTAATGTCACTCTTCCCTTGAAGCTGTAGCTGCAGTGATGATCACAGTCTTTATGTGACCATGAGCAGGCGAGACAGTGGTCCACAGCCACTGCTTGGGAGTGGAGATGTGGAGCCAAAAAGACCACGTTCCCACAGGGATGCATGGGTACAGGCTGGCCAGGAGGCTGGAAATAAGGAGGTGGCTCCCAGCTGCCTGAGCCATGATATTCAAGCACTGCCCCCATACTCATGGTGGGAGCAAGTGATTTAATTCATCTTTGAATGGCATCTGGTAAGGTTTTGCTGGGGTGATGCAAGTGCTGGTGGCAGCAGATCTGAAGGACCCCTTTTCTTCCATGTCCATCTATGAGGATGGCTGTGAGCCCCCCATGGCCACCCTCTGAAATCTGCATTTTGCCCTTCTGCTGTGGGACGGATGAGTCCCGATCCTGCTGCACACCCTCATAATTGCCCCAGGGTGGCCATGCATCACCCCGTTTCATCTAGGCATGGACAGGCAAAAATTAAAGCCTTCAACCTTCAGACAAAAGAAAAACAACCCTTTTTTAGGGCAGGACTACCAGCAAATGATGCTGAGACAGGAGCACCAACTCATCAGAGAGGCCAGTTTTCCCCATTCATGGTTCTTGGCGGAGGCTTCTGGCTAAAATTTGAAAATGTCACCCCAAAGCTCAAGCCTGTAAATAGTGAAAAGCCAGCTGCAACCTGGGAAGATGCACAGCCTCCAGCTCTGTCGCAGGACAGGATGGGAAGAAATCAGGGAGGTTCCTGAAGCTGGGACATGGATGCGGGGTGGTGGAGGGGCCAGGGAGCACCATGGAGGTTGCAGGGGGAGGTTTGCGTGTGGCACGCATGTGCAGGTGCACACGTGGTGCACAGGGAAGGAGTGGGTGTCGTGGTGGGGGTGGCTTGTCCCAAGTGCTCCCAACGATGCGTGGAGTGGTGGTGGGGGCTCTGCACTGCAATGGCACCGGGGGCCACCCGGCCATGCAAGGCAGATGGAGACCTCGCCCCTGGGGAACAAAAGTTTTCAAGTGAATGTTTTCTACTATTTCCTACAAAGTTTCTGTTTTCCCGGACTGAAGCCATAACCTTTGCATGTGTTTTTTCCAAGTGAGACACAGAAGCAGGAACAGTCTTCAAAGGCTCAGACAGCCCATGGGATTGGATTTTTTTTTGTTGTTGTTGTTTTTTTTCCTTGAGACTATTCCAGATTGTTCCAGAGCAGAGACCTGACTGCCCATCTCCCTTCTCCGAGCTGCTTCTGGAAGGTATTAATCATCCTTGCACACCACGGCATGCATCCACCTCTGTGCCGGGTTGCCTGCATGCTCTGGGAAAGCTGCACCCTGCAGCACATCCAAGGGAGCCCCAGGGATCACTGAGAGTGTTTTTTTTCCCCTTTTCTGCACTTACATCCAGCCTGTTCCTCACTAGCCAGGAACAAAAGGGTCCAGGCAACACCTTGAACCCAAATGACTTTTGGAAAGTCCAGATCTGGTTTTGAAACTGCGGAGGCCAATTTCCAGGGGAAAACCATGCAAAGATGCATCAATCCAATCACCTGTTTTTATTTAAGCCCACTAGCTGAAATCATCCACCTAAGATAATAATTTCCAAGCCAGTCTGGACTTGATTTAGATAAGATAATGACTGACCGGCAGGTTTGTAAACCTTCTCCCGCCACCCTGTTGGGTTTTTTTTTTCCCTTTCACTGTGGTCCCTTCTGCATCTCTGAATGGGACCAGAAAAGGACAGGGTGGTAGCAAGAGCTTTCCTTGCCTGGTCACAAAAATGAGAAGCACCCACTCCTCATCCTCCAATCTCCCGGCATGGGAGAGCATGAATGCATTTCATCTAAACAATTCACTTTTGGACTGTTTCCCCAAATTGATTTGGACCTCTGAGAGCTCAGCGGAGCCAGGCAGGACCCCCCATGCCAAAGCTGACATTGTTCCATCCCTTGTATCACAGCCAATTTTGGCCCATGCTCTTTTAGAAATTTACTCATTGACTCAGAGTGGTGGTGATGCTAACTTGGCTCTTGGCGAGGAAAGTGCTTTCTGTCCTGTGTAGCTACAAGCAAAGGAAATCTCTCGCATCTCTCGCAGAACCGGCTGTACCCAAAATCTCCCACTAATTTCTTTCTCCAGCTCTATAACCCTTTTGTTCCCATATCATGGGAGCTTTAGCATGCAGACACACCGATTTAAGGGTTTGCCAAGAAAACACAATGAATTTCAGCAGGATGCTTCAGGGTGGTGGTGGGAGATGAGTGATGCCGAGATCTGGGACTGCCTGATGCTCCCCGCCAAGGGGAAGGAATGAAATATGGAGGGTTCAAGCTCCCTGAACAAGATGGTGCTTAAAAATTCCAATAAAAATCACTGCGAGAAGAATTATGATTGTACACCAGGCCCATCAGATTGCTCAGCTTGGCTCAGACTCCACTGGGCTTTCACAGGGAGGCAGCGCGAGGTGGATTGGTGCCCAGTCGTCCCGGGCAGGAGCAGGAGATACAGCCCTCCAGTGATGCGGAGATCCAAGAGATGCTGTTGAGTCATTTCTCATGGCTTGCAGGCTGTCAGGGACACCGGGCTTGCTCCCAGCCTGTGGATAACCCCCTCCCAGCCTCCAGCGAGGTGTCCCTTTGCTGAAGGGAGGTCTCAAACCTTGCTGAGATGTTCTCAGTTACAGGCTTTATGCAAACCCAGTTGGGCTTGGGCAGAGCCCTAAATAACCTTTCCCTCAGGGACAAGGATGCAGAGTTATGGGACTTGCTCCTTCCCTGATGGGGCTATTTGCCACCCCCATCTGTTGGGGTGCTCAGGGCTGGAGGCTGCATCCCTGCCAGCAGCACCAGGGAGAGACGGTCCCTTTGTAGCAAGGCTGGAAGGAGTTTCAGACACCTATCCAAAGCCTTGGTCAAAGGTGACACGCCTCTGATCCCCACAGCCATCCCCTACAGGTACTCTCTTAGGCAGATGCACAGGTGGCAGGGAGAACCTGGGTCTCCCCACTGGCACACAGGGACCTGCTCATCACCAAAGTGTCCACGTTTGGTGCCTAAAATAAGCTGTGCATGCCCTTGTCCTGCTCAAGGGCCCTATCACTGTAGGCTCTATGCTTTTGCCTTACTCACCCTGGCCCTGCTTGCTGGCCAGCCAAGGGGCCACACAGGCAAATAGCCCAGCACTGGCTCCAGCCCACCTGGTGCAGTGCCTGGCACCAAGCTGGTGGCCGTGACTCGCAGCCCGGGGCTGCTGCGGGTCACACTGCCACAGCACATCAACTCAGGGCAGGCACTGATGAGGGCTGTGGCCAATCGGGGTGGCACATGGAATTTGGGATGGCCGAATGCAGCTGCCCCAGTTGGCATTTGCCCAGGACAACGCAGGGAGTTCACAGAAAGGAGCTGCTTCCCTGGCTATGCTGGTATTCATGTGGAGCACACAGGTGGGAGATGTGTCACCCCCAAACTGCTCCCCACCTGTGAATCGTGGGGGCAGCAGGGCTGGGGCTTTGGCAGCACTTTCCTTTCAGCCGGGATGTTGCCTGATAGGTGTGGATAAATGCTGCTTCCTCCAAGCCCTCGCCTGTATTCAATCCCTTTTGTGGTCACGCTCTGGGAATATGCAACAGGACATGCGGACTGGCAGGGAAAAGACTGTGAATAATAGGGAATGTCCTCAGAAAGACCCTTATACACTGATGAACTGGGACATGCCCAGATAAATGAGCTCCTAACAGCAGCAAAACAGCATTGAGGGATTCCTGTGGCCAGTTGAAACTGAGGGACACTGCTCAAGTGTCACCTCTTGCCACCAGCTCCAAGGCTGGTAGGTGGCTTAGCAGGGCAAACTGCATGCAAGGCTGACCTAAGGGATGCTTCCCACCATGAGGGTGGGGCAAAGCAATCATTTAGTCAGAAATGTACCCTGTGCCCTGCACCCTGACCTTGACCAGGGGAGGGAATGGAATGAGCCAGGTCCTGCCTTTAGGAAAGGGCTGGAGCAGCTACACTGGGTGGGACATGCCCTTGCCCCTGGTAGGAAGGAGCCCAAGGAAAGGAGACTCCACCAAGGACCACAGACACCCAAGGGTGATTTGGAAAAGCCAGCATCCCCCCCACACCCCTAATGACCCTTGGTGGGTAGTAGAGCATGCCAGGGCAGGCAGATGCAGGGTGGGATCTATGTCCCCATGGAAAGACTACCACCAAGCAAAGAGTCCCTGGCAGGGACAGACAGACTGTCTGATGCTGGGGGTGGATGGAAAGGACAGGACTCCCCAGGGTCCTGGGTTCTCTGTTGCACCAAACCACAGCACCCTACGAAGCTCATCCACACAGAATGAGGTTCTGGCTAGGAGGTGCCCAGTGTGAGCGCTGGGGCTGCTTCTGCTCCCAGGGACAGCGATGGTGCAAGGAGACTCCAGCATGGAGACACTGTAGCTTTACACATGACTGCATCTCAGGAACCAAGCTCCTTTCAGAAAGGGCTGTGAGAAGCCACCTCTGCATCTCCTCAGCTGCCAAACATCCACATACATTGGCAGAGCCTGTGATAAACCCAGTGGCATCGTGGTATGAGAGGTCTGCTCTGCCATCCCTGCCACAGGCTGGGAACAGAGCAGGTTTGGGAGGCTGTGGGGGGAGGAACAGACAGATCCTGGTGTGGAGCATAAAATCGCAGTGTTCCCAGGCCACGAGACAGAACATTTTGTCTGCAAGTCCTTGCTAAATAGCAGGAGCCTGTGAGAAATCTGCTATTTCATCTGTTCAGCTTTTGCATTTAAGCAGTGCTTGGGTTTATTGTTAATTGATGGAGGGTGAAAGCACTGCCCTGCAGGGTTGCAAGGGCTGAGTAGTGCTTGACTCCCCACTTGACATGTTCAGTTCATAAATGGTGATGCCAAGTGCCAAAGGCCCCATCCCCAAAGGTCAGTCAATAAATTGAACAGGTGAAGATGCTCAATTTAATGTGATGACACTGTGGAGCACAGTTTGTCCCAGCGGGATCCAGGTAAACCCTTCAGATCCTGCTCTGCTGCCATCCACCTTCTGCCTCAGAGTGGTGCAGTTGGGACTGAGCCTTTTCTGCAGTGCATACTCAGCAGGGCAGTGGGCACATTTTTCTGGAGGTCTCACTGATCCTTAAACTACTAGCTGATATGCTCTATCTGCCTATAAATCTTCCACATAGCAGCAGCACGGTCCCTGTGGATGGGAAAAAACCTGCCCTCAATTAAGCATCTAAAAGTCTCAGCTAGACCCTGGGCTTCCTTTATAGCAAGGGGTGAAATAGGGAGTTGCAGAAATAAATTTACTTCCCACAGAACGAGATGGGGAGAGGGAAGCCCACTGTACCCCATGCATCCACCACATTTAGCTGGCTCTGCTGGGATGCACCTACAACATTGCACCGAATTGCGGCATTGGGATAAATGAAGGAGTTGCAGAGGTTACAGGAGCTGCCAGCTCTCACGATGCTTGTGAGAAGACTTGAGGTGTGCCTGCCAGTCCCAGGGACTTGGCCAAGGTGGGGACATCGCCACACTGAGTCCTTTTGTAGCCAGGACAAGACAGGAGGTTTAATGGGAGCTTTGGGGAGGAGCTCTCTGTGGTGGCTGAAAGAAGATGGTGAGATGCACTATGTGTGTGCATGTAATTAAACCCCTGAGGAGTTGGGGTTGAAGATTTCTCCTAATGGAAGCAGGTAACAGAGGCTAGTATTGTCAGGAAACAGCGTTGTAAGGAAGAGAAGACCTGCCTCTGCTTGGCTTCAGGTTAGGTAGGGCAGTCTCTATTCCTAATAGCTCAATACTTCATTGTGATGGCCTCACCCAACCTCACATCTCATGTCAGCACCTAAGTGATAAGGCAAAGCAGCAAAAAGGCAGGTCACCAGAACCTGAGCTGGAAGCATGCTGGCTGGGGCAGGTTTTTGGTGTGTCTTCATGCTCCTCTCTGCCCTGCAGGTCAGTAGAGATGCTTTAAGAAGCACACACAACGCAAGAGGTGCAAACCCAAGGCTGCAAGATATTTCTTGCTCATACCAGCCTAAGAAAAGACACTGAAGCACAGAGTTGCTGCTATTGTGTTTACAAGTGGCAGAACTTCTCCTTCAAATCAGTCCTACAGAAAACCCTGGGCTTCACCTTCCCGTGACACTGGTGACCAAAGGCCTTGTCCATTTGCTTCCTGGGTTTCCCATCCCGGGAAGAGCTCCTGAGCATACAGCAACACCCACAGCCTGTGTGAAAAGCACCGCCACAGGGCGAGTTCAATTCAAGGTGACGCCTATCACTTTTAGTACAAAATCCTTAATTTATGAACCCTCCTACACTTGTGAGATAAAAGTAAACAGCCTTTACACCCCGTGTCTTTCACAGCCATGGTGCTGTTCAAATACCCTGGGAATCTGTGGGCAGCAGGACCAAATAAGTCACCGTTTTCCAGGGCCCTCTGGCTGCTGCCGTCATTCCCTGCTCAGACCCATCTGACCCTGAGGGACCTGGGGACAGGAAAGTCCCTCAGTGACATGGCAGGGGCAGGTGTCAATCCCTCTGGGGGTGTAAATCCGGGGGGGGAGGATGGTGGGCTGTCAGCGCAGTTGTGGTGGTGGAGATGGGCCTTACGAGGAGATGTGTTAAGCCCCACATCAGCATTGCATGGGTTGTATTTCGTGCAAGGACAAAGACAGGGGAAACAGGAGGATACACGCAGCGTGACGTGCCAAAGCTTTCTCAGGACGATCCTCTGTATTGCAGCTTGCATAAATACGGTGATGCAAATCCATCAGGGTTGCACTGCTGTCTCTAGGCTGCAGCTGCTACTGCAGGACCTTTTACTGCAGGACCTGCTGCTGCAGGACCTCCCGCTCTGAGCTAAGATACTTTCCCTGGCTCCTACAGTCACTGGCTTTGAGACACATCTGAGCACAACCATCCCCAGCACTGCCACTAACCACAGCCATGTCCCACCCCAAGGACCACCAAGCTGGACATAAGACACATTGCTGTTAATGTACACAGGTCACATCAGCACCTAAGATTGCTCAGCACCAGAAATACACTGATCTAGGCAAAAAAAAAAAAAAAAAAAGGAAATGCTCATATGCAGCAGTAAGAAACACTTAGGTTTTTTGTTCTCTTTTGGGGGATTTTTGGTTCTCTAGTCCTCCTCCACCAGAAAAACTCAGCTGGACTGTTCTCTTACCCTCTTAGGGCTCTTCTACTTGAGTAGGTAACCACTGCACTTTAATAATCAACCAGTAGTCTTGAGTCCTCACCTCTTTTCCATCAAACATTGGTCCCACTTTGGGTAACCCCTGTGTGCTTATAGATTTAGCCACCTCTGGGAAAATCTTTCTGCATCTTTCCTACACTGCATGTGATCCTAGCAACACCCATCTCTTGGGAAGCTGCACACTTGTTTCAAACACTTGGACATTTTGGGCCTAAAAGGAAACCACTTGTCCCAGTACAAACAACAGAACTTATGTATTAATTTAATGCAATTTCATGCCAGGCAGATGATTGCTCAAAAGACATTTACCATCAAGATACTTTAAAAGAAAAGACAACATACCTGCAGGTTCCTCTGTACTGCTCGTGGCAGTGGTGGGGGGAGCAGCTGGGATCTCTGTGCAGGACAGCAAGAAGCAGGCAGGAAAGGAGAGAAGATAAAAGAAGGAGGCATTATTCCAGATTCTGAAGAGTCTGGCCCCTGTACACACCGTGTTTGCCCTTCCCAACCACATCTACCAGCAAGGGGTGTTTCCCAGCCATGTGCTACAGCAAGTAGCCTTGCAACAGCCCCAGGAACCAGCACACCAGGACCATACCCTCTGGGGAACTGGGCCTCCCAAGAGGGTGTGGAGAAGGAGTCTTAAACCAAAAATTTTGGCTTGTGGCTAAGAATAAAAGAAGGTACAGCCAGCCAGGTAATTGATATGGTGCAACAGCCAGCAATTGCTACGGTGCCCAGACGCAGCCTGCTGCAATTGCTAGGTCCCAGTTTGTACCCCAGGGTGAAGGGTGCTCTTGCAGGGGCTCGAAGGGTGCATAAGCCAGGCAGGGCAGTGTGGCTGCCTGCTGTGCAGTGCCCAACCCCAGCAGGCAGTGGGACCGCTGCTGCCTCTCCCTGTCCTTGGGTTGTCCCTTCCAGCTGCTGTTTCCACCCGTGTCTGAGACAATGCTACTACTCCTCTTGTGTGAGGTAGAATGCAGGTAAAGTATTACATCCATCTGCTGGCATGCAAGTGTACATGTGTACATGTACATGCAAGTGTACATGCAAGCGTACACACAAGTGTACACACATTTAAAGGAAACACAAACATATCTGGTGCCAATGCAATGGTCCCTGGTTTTGATTTGGGGCTGGCTTTGCATAGCTGAAACCACATAATGTTCTGGATCTTCATGCCCAAGTCTGACTGTGTTTGCTGATAGTAAAAAGGATTGACTGCAGATGGAGCACATTATATGGTCCCAACTTTGGCAAGACCATCTCTTTTCCCCAGTGCACATATGCAGCTCTCATGACTGACATCTTTTGTAAGTTTAGGTCACAGTGCTGCTATTTCTGTGCATCCCTGGGAATCCTGGTGGGAGAACATCCTACCAGTCCATTTTGAAAGTGGAATTTAGGCACCAGCTGGGGTTCGGCATCTGCCTCCTTCTGCTTTTGCTCTTAGGAACCTGCCCAGCTATGGAGACAGGGTTTGCTTGGGTCTGTCTGCATTGCAGTGACAGCAGCTTGTAGGGGTCCAGCCCAATTTGCATTAGATGACTTTTTGAGTAGTTCACCCTCATGCAACTGAACACAGGCTCAAGCCCATGTGAAACACATGGTGCATAATCTGGCAGTATATGAACAGCCAGCACAGCCATCCTGAAATGGGTGGCTGGATGGGTGCTCGTGTCTGCATGGGCTGCTGTACAGACAGACCCCGCTGGTGTCTTGTTTATTCCCCATGAGGTGATTTTTGCATGGCTATAAGTCTTTGGGACTTAGGCAGTGGTAAATCAGAGAGTAACTGTGCTCTTGCAGGTAATGTGGACAGACCCTTGCTAGGTGCAGTGTACCTGTGCCCTCCCAGTGCCAGATGGAAGAGCAGTGCAGGTAGGGATGGAGACTAAGTGCCCTCCACCACACATGCATGAAATATGTGTGAAACACTTCCCCCCACCCCTGTAGGTTATGCTGACTGATATTTGTCAAGGATGAAAATGTGCTGGTTTGGGTTTTTTTAGGATGAGAGAATTGTGAGTTGCTTATATCCTCATTTTAATTGTTTTAGCATCATACGTGCAGATCAAACTCCCAACAACCGCACAGCGGCTTGGTAGCCAGAACAGAGCATTGTTTGAAAAATGTTCTGACCAAAATTTTTGGCCCCTTGGAAAGGATGTTTTGCAGTGACACACAAGTAAGGGGCTCTCATGAGTGCCAGGCTTGTGGCTGGGTTGCAGGGCCAGGGCAGGGCAGCCCTGCCAGGCTCACGCCAGCGGGCATCCTTGAGCACGCTGGTTAGGCAGCTGGCGTGAGCACAGCCTAGCTCCAAACCCCTGGCTAGATTGTGTTGAAATTCTGTGTCTGTCTTTATTTAGTGCAATGAATCCCAAGGGAGGTGATGCAAGGAACAATTTACTCTCTGATTTACCATGGCCCTGGGGAATGATTAACGATAAACCTTTGCGCATACTTGCTGCAAAGCATACCGGAGCCATGACTGTAGCATCTTGGGGAAACAAGCATCTGGTTTGAGCTCTTGCCGTCCCATTGCGACACGGGGAAGAATGAATCTCAAGTGACCAGAAACCACTCTGGAATGTATGTTTTCTTCAGCAGGAGAAGGTGGAGAAAGGGTATCTGCCCCATAATTTGGCAATGGCCATCCTGAGAGGCAGATGCTGTGAGGGGACAGTGCAGGAGCAGACTGTGGGTTCCCAACAGACTTAATTCTTTCAACCTTCACTTTTCTTTTCCCATGGGGCCTTTCCCCCCCTTTTAGCAGCAGGGAGTCAACCTCGAAGGGAGCAGCACCTCCTTCCCTGCCCGTCCCAGGCACCATAACTGTGATGCTTCTTTTTTTTAGGTCAGGTGGAGATGTCTCTCGCAAGGTGCATAAGCTACTGAATGATCCAACAACAGCAAAACCAACAAGCAGAAGAGAGAAGCACTGGGCTAAAGCACACCTTGCCCAGGCAGCAAGCGCTTGACAGGGACTGAGCAGGGATGTGCATGTTTGCAGAACAAATGCTGCAACAGGGAGACTTTGGGAGCCTGGTGTTTGCTGCTGTTGTTTTAAGAGCAGAGGATGAGAGCAGCCTTGGGAAGGCAAACTAAAAAGCAAACCCAAGGAAGCAAATGGTAAAACAACACATGTTTTTGGGTGGGTTGTGTGAGTGTAAAATCCCCTTTAGCAATTCAGGTGCTATTGGCTGCATTACTGTGATGCCAACTCCATCAAACCAGCAGCTCCTCTGATTTAAGCTCTGTGCCAGTGCAGCACAGCCTGATTTTGGAGAGAAAAACCTGTTTGTAGTGATCTGCCTTAGAATCCAGACCTGATGTGGTACCCCAAAGTAAACGTGCTCTCGGGGCACCTTTGCTCTGTGAAGCAAAATCAAATTACTGGCAAATTGGGCTGTAGCTGCACTCACACAACCCACACAACCAGGCAGATGAGCTACTTGGAAGCTAGGGGTGAATTTCAGACTATATGCCCTACTGTGGGCAGTGCAGCTGGCAGGGGTACCCAGGCAGCTCTGTCCCCCAAGCACTGCCCGTTGGCATGTATGCAGTGGTGTTAGCAGCCGCCCAGCCTGGGTAGCGGCTTCTGTGGCTTTATAAAGGTTAATATCTCTAATCTACAGACATCGAAAGAGCGATCCACCTACTTATGCAGGGGGCAATGGGAGACCGGCTTTGCTGGTAGCCTTTGGCACATCGATTGCACGTGATGCCAGTGACACCGTCTTTGCAGGGACATTGGCCCGTGGTTTGGTTACAGGTTTGGCCGGCGGCACCCACGGGATGGCAATCGCACTCTGTGGGGGGAACACACAACAAGAGGGTCAGGGGGAGAGGAGAGTGGGTGCAGGCAGCATTGCAGCATCAGCGGGGAGTGAGGCAAGCGCTGCAGGCTGCTGGCAGCTCTCACAGCATGGCTCCACCTTCTCCACAGCTGGCGCTGGACCTCCAGCAAACATCCAGTCCAGCCAGCGACCGCACTGACCTGAAACAGAGGTGGCATTTGGCAGATGAGGTGCACGTGGCCATCGCTTGGGTGCAGAGGGGTTAGCACTGGAGAGCAGATGGCCCAGCCACAGCTGGTCCTGCTGCAGAGATGGAACTGCAGCCAGGGCATCTTGCCCAGGGCAATGAGTGCTCTACAGACCTGGGGAGGCAGCGTGGGATGTCCCCACTCAAGGATACCCACCCATGGACACTGCAACTGCCTCATCCCATGGGTGCTGTGATCAAGAGTTTGCAGGACTTGAAGAGAAGGGGAGCAAGCAAGGCAGCACTGCTAGAGGACTCCGGGAGCCACAGCACCCACTGCCCCCACCCCAGCTGGCTTCAAACTCCCTTGGGCTCCTTGGATCAGTGGCAGGGCTGTAAGGAAAAGGTACAAAATCAAGGAGCATTTCATCACCCCTTCAGCACATGAGATCTCAGGCAGGAAGCAACTGCTTTCAGAGATGTTGGGAATTCATTTCACGTGCACTACAAAAAAACCCCACCCTCCTTTCAGTGCTTTCACTCAAGCCCTTCCCTACTGAGCAGCATCCCTGGCAGCTGGCACTGCAGGCGCAGGAAGGAAATGCCCTTGTGCGATGCAGGCAGGCTGGAGGACCTGCTGTTCCTGGCCAGATGGATGGAGGCTTGATGGCAGAGCTGGGCAGATGTGAAGGGTTTGGCAGGGGATGTAAATACTGCACTTGAAATCATTCACCATCTCATTTCCCACAGTGGGACTTACCGGCGCAGCTGTTTGTTAAAATAAAAAAAAAAAAAGATGGAAAAAAAAAAGGCATTGGGGCTTGTTATCATCACTGCTGCAAAAGGATTATGGCCTTGCACATTTGTTAACAGCCCTGATTTCTAAGAGCTGTAAGCGCCGTGCCAGACTGTGGTCTGCCCCTGCTGAGCGGTGGCAGGGAAAGGCAGGAAAGCTTTCCTTTTCTTGTGCAGCATCCTCGGGAAGGAGCCAGCCAAAACCCTCCCTGGGGAGCGCTGATCCTGCTCTCTTTCTGCCCCTCAGAGGAGCTGTTTGCCAGAAAGAGGTTTTGGGAGAAAACCTGCTCCACTGTCCAAAACCTGGAGGATCAGGACCAGTGCAAGTGTCTCTACGGGCTCCAGTGTCTGGGCTTGGCTTTCAAACAGCCCCAGATCCCCCAAATTGAGCATATCACTCCCATGAGGGTTTGTGCTGGACCGTAGAATGCTTCTTGGTTTGTCTTGCACCCCCCTGGCTCTGAGACACCCTAAATCTGCCTCATTTGGGGATGACAGATCACATCCTGCATTCGTTTGTGTTGAGTGTCCAAGTTTTGGTGTTTGGCTGGAGCTTCCCTCCAACCTGCTCCAGCACCATCCTGCTCCCTGCACCAGCAGCCCCCACTTTGACCTTTACTGGGCAGCCGCTCCCAGGCTGGTTCCCCTCCCAGCAGGGTTTGGATGGTGTCTGGAGCCCCCCTGTACTGGGATGTCCCCATGTCCCTGCACAGGGCATACCATCCCCATACAGCCCACCCCAAAGCACAAGCAAACTGCCACCATCCCCTGGCTCTGCCAGTGCTGGATGCTGGACAGGAGGAGACTGAGCCTTGCCAAAACCTGATGATTTTTCACATGGGAGTTAAACAAAAAAAACCACCCCAAAGCTTTTGCTTCTTTTCTCCTCCTTCCCTAACACTTCTGATTTGGGGTTTTTTATTAAAAGTCCTACTCTCCCTGCTGCCTTGAACTGCCTCTGGGAACCAGGTGCTTGCAAACCTGCCCATAGCAGAAAGCTTGCTTTTGTATCCAGTTTTGACTAGAAAAGTTTTAACATTAAACCGGTGTGGCTGGTGATGTGCGCAGAGAGCAGAGAGATGTTTAGGTGGGGAAATGTGCACACCACAGCCCCAAGGGATGGCTTCAATATTGCTGGGGGAGAGGAAATAAAAATACATTAAGCAAGATTCTGAAGAAGGAAGAGGACAGAAAAGTTAAAGAAGAGCAGAGAGGCAGGAGTTAATACAAAAATAAGCAAATCAGGGAAGGGTTACACAAGAAGAGGCAAAGGGCAGGAGGATGGGGAGGAACATGCTTCATGTTTCAGGCATCCCCTCTGGGGCTGCGCTTGCTGGTTTCAGGCATTGCCTGCAAACCCCCATCCTGTGAGTAATCCTCCCCCATGTGAACGGAGTGCACTGATTTGAGTGGGACTGCTTGGATGAGAGAGGGGAAAAAAAAAACAAAAAAGAGGAAAAAAGGAAAAAAAAACCTTCATGATGAGTAAAATTTACAGAATGAGGCTCTTGGAGGATGGGCTGCAGAGCAGAGAGTGCTCTTTTGGATACCACATAAATAAATAGTGATGCTGCTGCTTCCTTCCCTCATGAGGTAATGCCTCGGCACAGCTTGTCCAAAGCTGCCGTGGTTATTTTTACAGCCATATCTGTCTGAGGTTGTCTACTCTCTCCCCAAGCTGGGCTCCTGAGAGGGATCTGAGGTACAGGCGCTAGCCATGTCCCCATGGGCACACGTGATGTGCCCAAGGTTACAGAGGAGACACATGGCAGAGGAGCTGGGAATCGCCAGCCATTGGTCCAGGACGTCACCAGGAGAAACCCCTGGCTGACAGCTGATAACTCCGACACACCGTGGGGTAAATCCTCTTTGGGTGTAGGGATGTACTTTCTGCCACAGGTCCCCAACTCTTTATTGCAGCACAGGGCCCTGCAAGTCTGGGACGAGTGCCTTGGGCAGCAGCACTCCAGCTCCTTGAACACCTGACCCCATTTTGACTTTTCTATCTTCCAGAAAACTCTCCAAATCAGCAGCAACTCAACCCTCCCAGCCCAGGGAGACAGGAGGTGGTCTAAGCAGTGTCTGCAAATGCACATTTGCAGTCCCTGTCCCGGAGGAACTGAACCAGTGCCAGCAATTAGGAGCAATTAAAGGCAATTTGCAGTTCCCCAGCCAGTGCAAACACTTGCAGCCAGCAATTACAGGCTCTTCTCCTTCCCCAGCTATAGAGTAGCTGGGCTGCTGGTGGTTAATGCTGATTTTTCCAGTACAGTTCAAATTCCTTTGGGTTGTAACCCCAAGTTGAGGAAAGACTGCACTAAAGTCGCAAAGGGGGTGTGATTGGTGCTGTTTGGCATCCTCACTGCTTTTCTGATAGGCACCTTTGATGCACAAAACATGTTTTCATGCCCGGACTTTCCTGGCTGCAAGCATTTTTCTGTCACCCACCACAATGCATAATATCAGCAGTCCTCTGCACTGAGCAGAACAGAGACCATGAGGCACCAGTGCTGAGAAAACCTCACTGATCAGGAGAGTGCCTGGGCCATCATTGGAGGTAATAAGGGGGATAGCAGCTGATTTATCCTCTGTATCCTCATGCCTTGCTTAAAAGAATCACTCCATAGAGGAGGATGCAATGGTGCGGTGAGTGAGTTGGGAGAGAAACAAACAGGAATGACGTTGGTGCAAGAAAATGGCATCTTTCATCAGTTCACACAGGATCGGGGGAAGGAAAATAACTCTCATGATTTAGTTCTTTCAGAAAGTCTTTAAGAAAAATCTTCAATGAGAGTCTGTGGCAGAGATGACCAGGAATTACTAATGAAAAACAGTTATTTTGTGCTTAAAAATCTGACTGTGGAGGAGGAAATAAGGAACAGGGGTATATGGTGAGGTTTTAATGGGGAATGAGGGTAGCAATGGAGGTGCCTCTGCCCACAAAAGCTGATTTTTCTTATATAATAACCATGACCTGAAAAGCAGGGAGCTAACCGCATTTCTAGGTGGCCACCTTCAGCTTGTCTAGTCCAGATGTGAGGAGACCACGTAGGTCTTCTGCGAGACCTACCCACACTGGCCGAATGGGTGAGGGGATAGAAGACAAAAAACAGTGCACAGAAGGAGGCCTAATTGGAAGGAGGGAACAAGGATGGCTCATACACGCTGAAGGGTCCCAATTAACTGCAGCCACTCCAGGAAAAGATCTAGGAGTCAATGAAACATCTGGCTGATTGCAATGGAGCTCAGAAGAGCAACAAGATAGTAGGTTGTATTATGAAAGGGGTAGAGAGTGACACTGAATATAATATCATGACACTATAGAAATCAATAGTACGTCCTCAGCTGGGAAACTGGAGTGAAAGGCACGGAAAGACACCCATCTGAGGGTGATGGAAAAGATTAGAAATGCCTTGCCAAGAGACGATGGAGGGATGCCAAGTAATGCACAGCGCCGAGAAGGTCAGACAGGTGCTCCTCTTCACTGGTCCTTAAAATACAGGAACAAAGGGACATTCAATGCATTCAAAAGGCAACCTTTTTCAATGATAAAAGGAAATGCTTCTTTGCACTGCACGTAATTAACTCGTAGAACTCATGCTACGAGACACCATGGCAAAGGCCCAACAGGATTAGATAGGCCTATGAATGAGAACATCTGTAGTTACATTAGCTGGGATTAATATATATACGGATATAAGCACTCCAAGCCAGCTACTAACTGCCTGCAGTTAGGAAGAGATTTCCCCTGGGGGCATGCTATTGCAAAACGGTCTGTCGTAGAGTTTTATAACTCTGTCTGAAGCTTCCAAGACAAGCCACTATTACATGCATGAATCTGCTGAGGCAGACCATCATCCGCTCGAGCATAGGCAACGGTGCATTTCTGTGCTTCAGCTGAGATTTGGCTGGTTTAGGACTAAAAAATACCTGAAAGCAAATTGTAGGACCATGCATGAAAGGATGCAAAATGCCCTGGAAAATTGGTTGAACTTGCTGGGATGTCTCTGGCCCACCAAAGGTTGACAAATAGTGTGACAAAAATGCAAATATTTTTCCACCCCTGAATTTTGGTCAGAGGTATTCCCAGCTGCTAATCTTCCCACACCCACATGTGTTGAAAGGTAAACAGAGGGATAAATATCCAGGCTTAGCTCTCTTCAAGTGTGACCTTTTTTGAGAAGGTACCTGAAAGGACCTGCATTTTTTGAGAATTAGCATCTTCCTGTTTTTGGGGAAGCTGTTTCCTTGGGAGATTTTCAGAATGGTGAAAAATCCATTTGACTGAACAACAGAAAAAGGTTTGATTTCATGGGGTGTCCAGATTTCCTCTTGTCACACTGTATCTGCAATGATAATATACGTCGTAGGGCTCCCAGATTTAAAAGCCCAAAGTGTGAGCACTTTACCTTGCATCGTGCACTAAGCAATAAAACAGCAATGCATTAAGCTGGAAAAAAACACCTTAATTTGCAATAGTCATTGATGAAGGTTCCTGTATGAAGAAAGAACCTTCTTCAGGAAATCACGCTCAGTTTTAAGTACAAATTTAAGTCCCATGTAGCCAATGTGCCTTAGGTACACATTTATATTTAACCATGCTTTTAAATGCTTTTCCAGAATCATGGCCAAAATTGCCTACCTTTGGTTGCTTTCCATCTTTCCTCCAAAGACTCCAACTGGAGTAAAAAATGTGGCTACAGAAGCTTTCTGCTGGAAAAAAATGCACCAAAATCAAGCTTCTTGTGTGGATGCTTTGATTCCAACAATATTTTAAACAGCAAAATACCAGAACAACTCAACTTAAATTTGCCTGTTGTTTCAATAGTGCAGCCCATGTCATCCTGATGCAGTAAACATATTTCACTTAGCCTTATGTTTTAGCATTTAGAGGGACGGTTCAGATACCATTACTTAAGCAAGCTTTTTTGTAGTTGTAGAGTTATTTTTTTTCCTGCTCCACTGTCTTTAGTAACTTGGGTACTTTAAATCCTGGTTCCAGTGAACACATCTGCCCGGGGAATGCAAGGTGTGAGAAACTCCTGCGGCGGGTCCAGTTGTCCCCCCATAGCTGTAATCCATCTCAAAGGTGAACCCAGCTTTGAAGCTGTCCCAAAGACCTGACCTGGGCAGGCTGTTTTTAGCAGGTTTGCTTTGGGTCCTGTATTTGGAGAAACAATTCAAAACAAGCTGTGCTCCTTCCTTTGGAGGCCTACCCTGGTTAGTTGTCTGTGGGCGAGGAGACATGATCTGATACCTGTGCACCTGACTGGTGCAGAGAGGTTTATGCTGGCTCTGTGGATGGATCCTGCAGGGATGGGCGAGACCATATTTAATGGCAGAGCACCTCCACCATGGGCAGCATGTCCTGCAAATCCCACAGATTTATGTCACAGGGAAGAGAAACTGTGGTATTTAATGTGTACCTGCCCAGTCTAGCCCCAGCTAGTTTACTAACCAGAAGCAGAGGTTGAAATGTCTCTGTGTTAACTCTGAATACTAATAATGGTTTTAAATAATAACTGTTAACTGCTTTGCAATGAGATTGTCAGCTTGTCTGAGATATTGTAAACTGGATTTAGTTCTCCAAAGGATCATGTTCATGTACAATGTCCCTCAGCACATTCTCTCGGAGATTTAAAGTTTTCTTGCCAGCAGAAAATGAATTCCCCCTTTTATCAGGCAAAGCCAAATAATCTCTTGGCGTTTCACAGTGTCCCTCCTCCTGCGCCACTTCTCAGGGCTCTCCATTTCTTCCTCCTGAACTGGCACTTGGGGAAGCCAAGGGCTTTGGTGCCCTGCGGTTTGGGCCAAATTTCACAGATTAGACCTTGTCTTTGTCTTCTGCGTAACAAGTAACAGACAGGGTCCACAATGCCTCCACTGAGCAGGAGTCGCCGCTAATCCAGAGGGGGCTTTGAATGACGATAATAAATCCACTTTTTGGGCAGGCATGCTATGGGCAGGCATTAGTGATACAGACAATAAGACAATTATAGCAGCACTTTCCAAAATGCTTGAAAATCCTCTTGTTAGAAAATTGTTAAAAATTCCCCTGTCATCTTGGGGCTCCACCTTTCGGGTGATTGCAGTGGAGCCGGAGAAGCCACCAGGGAGAGTGACAGGGATGCTGAGACACACAAGGATGAAGCATTGGGGCTTCCTTCTCCCCGCTTTGCTGGCAGGACTTGGGTTTTGTCATGGAGTATGTCATCCCTTTTATTTTTCCATTGAAAAATGTCAAGTCTGGTCAAAGACCTCTCAGGGCAGCTCTGGCCAGGCAGAGAGCAGCTTGGTGGGGCACAGTCCCTGGTCACGGTGTCCTTGCAACTCTAAAGCAAAATAAGGCTCAACGTGCTCTCATAGGAGACATTTCACGAGAAAGAGGAGGTTGGAAAATATTCCTATTGAGGGGGAAAAAGGCAGAAAATGTTTTCTCCCCCGATGCATTTTTAGCCTGGCTCCTGAGGAAATTAGGTTCCTACAAGCATATTCTCTCACTAATAATATTTCAGTCAAATCTGGCAGTGGAGCAAAAGTCTCAGAGATACTGAGGTTGCCACAAGCCTCACATAATGAGTTAGGTGGGTAGATGAGGTAGAAACCTTAGAAAAAGCTCAGCAGAGGGGTATCCCTTTGGTGTGCATAGCCCTTACCAGACACTAAAGCATCCACAGGGGGGAGAGCCCCCCCAACACCCCAAGCACCCAAGAAAAATTGAGCGCTGCTGCGGTACAAATCCAGGCCACTGATTTGTGATGCTCTGAGAAGTGTACGTTTAACTGGAAAACATCTCTTTGAGAAAAAAGCTTTTTCATTTTAGTATGCTTAAAATCAGAACAGGGCACATTGGTGAGCAGGACTGAACTTTGTTTTAATGTTCAGGACCTGAGACCTGCAAGACTTTTCACTCTTGAGAACTGATCTGAAGCAGGAAATTATCTCAACAGTTTGAAAATATTTATGAGGAAGCCGAATTATTCCTTTTCTTTCCTCTGTCTTGGAGATATGCAAAGGTCTGGCTATGCAAATGAATTTAGCAACTTTTGTTCTTAGTCTGAGACTTGTGATGGAGAACTGAGTTTTAGTCTGTTTTGGGTTTGGGTTTTTTTTTTAATAAGGTGCAAATTCCCCTCTATTGTGTCATACCCTGCCACTTCTGAAATACCACGGTCCAAGCCTGCCCTTCAGGATTGCTTATGGATGTATTTCTGCTGAAACACCAAACCCAAACAGTTTTGAATGTGGTTGGCCCCAAATTTAGCCAGTAAAACTCCTCTCAGGCACCATCATTGCAAGGATGGGATTTTTCAGAAATGCAGCGCTTCTGTCAGAGAATCAACATTGTCTAGATTTTACTAATAAGGTAGATCATCCAAATGTCTAACATGGATTTGGGACTCAGCTGTGAGCTGTATCTCCCCTCTGAAAAGTGCTGGGGGAAAGGTTTCTAGGCTGCAATGGAGAGCTCAAGGTCCTTCAGAGGGTCTCTGGCTGAGCCTTGTCCATCGCGCATCTTTGCTCCCTGGAGTCAACAGAGCATCTCCCCCGACCTCTGCAAGCCCTACGCAGTGCTGGCAGTTTCTGCCACAGCTTTTACCCTTTCTGGGGGCTCTTTGTGTGCTTTTTCAGGTCATCCTTTCATGGGGCTGTTCCTCCCTCCCATGCTAAAAGTGATGAAGGTCTCCCATTGCAGCAGAGATGCATCTCTAAACCAGCTCACCTGTTGTCCTTAGTGCTGGAGATGGTGCTTTGGATCCCGGTTTTACTCATTTGGGTAGAAGAAGCAACTGGTGGGTGCTTTTGCGAGAGAGCATCCGCGGGAGCACGGCACATAGGGCATCACTGGGGCCCCGGGCGCATGTCCCGCCGGAGCGGGTGCTCTCAACGGGGTTAGGGATGCTGAGCAGACACATCAGAGCTGTGCTCCGGGGTTTGTGCTGCAGGTCAGGCCCCCGACCAGGGAGATGCTTTCTTGTTTACATCCAGATGTCTTCCCAGCCTCTTTGAAGATATGTCAAAAGCCTCTTCCACATCTCCCTTTCCCTAAACTGGGTCTGTTTCAAATTTTCCTTTAAATGCAAGTTAGGCTCTACTGGTTTGGCAAAGTCCAAAAGGTACTCCTAGAAGAGAGGGGAGCTTTTCTGAAAAGGGCTCTGGAAGTGCTGAAATGGCTTTTGGAGGAGAATGGATGGCTCAGGCTAAGAAGCAACCTCCTCCCTCAGCACTGCTGTGGGGCTGGGGTGCACAGCATCTGCCCAGCCCATCGGGAGAGTCCAGGCTTGCAGGGGAGTCGAACTGTGCAGCAAAATGTGCCTGGGTGGGAGCAATATGTGAAATTATTGACTTCCCTGGAGTTTGAAGACAGCTGCAGCTTAAGGAAATTTTTGGCATGGAGGTGATTTTGCTCTGATCTTATCACCAGGTACAAACCGACCTCTTTATCTATCTTCTTTTTTTCCTCTCTTTTTTCTTAATTTTTTTTTTTTTTTTTTTGGTTAATAATCTTCTAAGCCAAGATCTGGAGACTGTAGCAGACCAAAGACACCTGGTATGTGTACTTCATCTGGGATGTGGATGGCAGAGCCTCCTTGTCCACGGCAATGCCCCTTGAGCTCTGCCAGCCCCCGGGGGGGGGCATCTCCTACCAGTCCCCAGTGCTTGCTCTGAACATCCAGCTTTCAATCCCAGACTGCCTAAAATACATTCCACTGAAAGCAAACATCTGTTTAAATGCTGCTGTATGCTGGGAGGTGGCCCTGATCATAAGTCAGAGAGAGGAGAAAGTCACCGATGAATTTCTGGGAAGACCAGACAGCAGGATTTTACCCTTGTCCCAGTTAATTTGCACTGAAATGGAGAATTAACACTAATACTGGAGGATTTTCAGAGGGAGATATGCAGAGGAGCAAGAAGTACAAGTGCTTCAGATCACCAGTGGCTACAAACATGAAACTGGAACATGATATTAGTGGTCCCTAAATGTGTGCCCCAGTGTGATCTCCATGCACACCACGGAGGTAATGGGTCTGGGAAAAAGGCCTATATATGGCTCTGAGATTTGGGTTGTTCCTCGGTGATGGCTCACATAGATCAGACTTAATTAGAAAGTCCTTGGAACTGGAAGGCACACGTGGAAGGGAGAGTAGGATGAAGGCTGGCACATGGATCCCCATCTGGCTTGAAACAATTAGAAAGCGTCTTGATTGCTGGGTTTGCCACAGGAATATTCCACTGCTGCGATGCAGCAAACTCTTCCCACTCTGGCTCACACAGAAACGGCTACTTAATTTGACATAGCTGCTCACATGTCATTAAAATCGTGGATGTTTAAAACCTGGCATGGCCAGGTAGATGTGTAGCATAGAGCTCAAGTCTTCATTAAAAAAAAAAAAAAAGCGTTTCCATGTTTTCACACTACAAACTCACAACCGTTTAAAAGTTTCTGTAATAATCATGTCCCTTTGCTTTGGGACCCTTCCAGCCCAAGCGGGCGAATGGAGCAGCTCTGCCCTGGGCTGTGGAGGTGCCATGGAGGTGGCGGCACTTGGTGGCAGTGGCACTCAAGCCTTCTGCGCTGCCCCAGGACACTTCCATGCAGCGACCCGTGTGCGTGGGACAGCTTAAAGCTGCATTTCTATAAACTTTCTCTGACTGGTTTGTGTGTGCCTGGGGGTTGCTGATGACAAGTTTTATATGTAGAAACCATAAATCAGTGCTCAGCACTTAGGATAATATCAATATAAAGAATTATGGCGCCTTGGGGAAGGGGGTGATTGAGGCATAGCCACTAACAAATGCAGTATAGAAATACAGCTAGAAAATTGTTCTCGCAGCAGTGGAAGAACATGCCCTATGGAGAAAATAAAATCTGTGTTTGGCAGATCAATGCCTTGAAAGTTTGGACTTTATCCAGCAATGTGATTTCTCAGAGGTGACCAAGCCTTGATACAAGAACTCGATCCAAGCCCTGCCAGCACTACAAGTTGGCTCATCTTTCATCTGAACGGTAGCTCCAGCTGGTCTTCAAAGAGGAAGAAAATGAGAAAAGGAAGGGAAGGAAGATTGATAATTAAAGACAACTCCCTGGGGGGAATTCATAGAAAGTATTGCCTTGGTCTTTACCTTGTGAAACCACAAATGAGCTGTGCTAGAGATGGGCATCAATGTGAAGTTGCTCCTGGGAGAGGAGCATCTCTCTTAGGATGCACTGCACCTCCTCCTAAAGTGGACACCAAGGGTAGATCTCCTGCATTGATGCCCGGCAGTGACAGGGTCCCTGCAGTGATGGGAGGGAGCCTGTGGGATCCACCCAGCTGGGATACTGTCTATGGACAGGGAAAGGCTGGGGACAGGAGCCCTGCCAGGAACCACCACTGGTGGCCATGCTGCTCCAGGGAGCCCTGGTTTAGGAGTTTCAGCCAGGCCATCCCTATGCCTTTGAGATGTGTTAGCTCTGAGCTTGCCTAACCCCACTTAGCTGTGGATTGGGGACCGTGGCGGCAAGGGACATCTCCGAGGCTGGGAGACTGGAGGGATGCTGACCACAACTGAAGCCTGCAGAGATGACCATGGACAGGCTGATCTTCCTGTCCTACACTGGAACATGGCCCGTGGGACACCAGTATGCTGGTGGCAGCGAGCCTGTCCTCAGCCTCTGACACCTAATGTGGGTTTTACCCCGGCTGCCTCCTGCACCCCAACTTCTCAGTGGGACTCCAGGCAGCAGGAAGAGGCTTCATATCCCCTGGCTTCAGCCTTGTGGAAATAAGCTCTCTGCTCTAAGCTGGTCATGCAGCTCCCTCTATAGTCAGTGGAGAGAGATGGGGGACTCGTCTTACTGTCCCTGTCACCAGGGGCTCTGCTCTCCTCTCCAGGCAGCACAAGAAGCCAAAGGGCTTCAGCTGCATTAGTCCCCCCCACACTAAATGCCTGCAGCTGGGTGGGAAGAAAGCCTGCATCTACACCCATTAAATCGAGGACTAGAGGCTGAGCCTATGGGGATGGCATTCACCTCTCTTTGCTTGAACACAAACTGTCTCCAAAAAGCAAAAGTCAAGGTCTTGAGCCTTTGAGGGTCCAAGCCAGGACAGGCAGGTAGGCTGGGAGTGCTTTTTTTTTGCACAAGCCATTAAATAATCCTCCAACACAAATGGAAAAGTCTGCTAGGCTCAGCACGGGCATGGGGCTCTAACAACGCGGGGGAGGCAGGCGATACTATTTTTTGCCAAAACACTGAGTCCTAATGAATGTGACCTCTCCAGGTGCCAAATCCTGCCCCTCCACAAGGGGTTTACACTGGCAGCCTCAGCACAAGTGCATTCATAATGTGTATCATTTGTCATGTTTTCATCAAAAAGTGTGTAAATCCTTTCCCCGAAGTGCAGAGCTGTTTTACAGCCAGGCTATAAAATCCTGCAGAGTCTCTGTTCCAATAGAATTACATTAGTGCCAATAATCTGGCAAATATCAGGAGTGAATTTAATCAAAAGAGCTAACACCACAACCCTGATTTATGGCAGCCCATGATAAGCAGAGTGGACTGAGGTTTGCAGGACCCAGATGTGGAATTTCACTTGCAACATCATTTGGAGCAGAGGGAAAGCAGAAGGAAGGGGAAGCAGGGCTTCAGTGTTTGGGAGCTCTTCATGCCCTCACAAAAATCAGCGAGAAAGGAGTAACAATTTGCCCTTGTTCTGAGTTTTAAAAGATGAACATGCAAAATTTCTTATGTCTGGGTTTTTGTTGTTTCCTGGGACAGCCCACACACCTACAGGGTGTGTGCAGGACCCAGGGTTTTGATGTATCTGCCAGAGCAAAGGGCATCCTACTCTGGCGCCCGCTGGGACGAGCCCATCCATCCCCCATGGCGGAGGACCACCGCTACCATCGGACTCCTCCAGCCCCAGAGTTCCTGTCCGGGGACATGCAGAGATCAGTTGTGCAGTCTGACCTCAAAACTCTGCAGGAGCCCGAGCCCTTGCTTGAGTAACTGGTGTCCCTGGGTTTGCCTGACCACCCACCCGCAGCAATCACAGCCCTCCTTCAGCTCCCAGCTCCAGCCTGGCAGGCCCTGGCGCACACCCAGCATTGCCACTTCATGCAATATCCCTGCTCCATCTGTCATCAATTCCTTTGCATGTGGTTTGCAGACTTCATGCCATCCTCTGCCTGTTGCATGGCTCTGTGACAGGGCATCTCTGATCACTGACAACTTTTTTTCTTTTATTGTTTTTGCAAGAAAATAACTGGAAGAAAATGCACAGGCAAGGAACGTGGCATGGCTGCATCACTTTTAATCATCAGGGTAAAAGTCATCCTTAAAGCCCAACTTATGCCTTCACCTGTGTTGCTAAACCAACTTCAGGTCATAAAAAAAATCTTTTAATTAAGAATTATTATAGATCTGGCTGTTAGAAAACCAGCCAGCCCTCTGCCTCGGCAGGAGGACACTGTCCAGCTCCACTTTCTGCTCACCTTTTGCTGCCTGAGCCTTGCACCATGCCCTGGAACATGTGCAAAAGTTTGTGGCATTTTCTTTTTCTCCAGGTTAAAAAAAAGTAGACAATGTGCAAACATTTCTGCAATGTGATATTTTTGCATAAATACCAAACCCAACCATTTAAAATAATGCAACTTGTGCCTTTATAATTTTCTGATGTGAGATGCATTATGAAATGAGGTACATAAACTACTGCATTGGATGGAGTGAGAGATGAGAAACATAATGAGAGGAAAAGCAGTTCAGCTGGATGTGTCTGTTAGGCTGAATAAATGAATTTGAATTAATACAAAAAAAAATCTCTTCAGCAGCTCTTTCATGAACATTTGCTATGAGTTCACCTGAGCTCACACATGCTTGTCAGGGTGGTCAAGTGTGTTCCATGCTTCTTTGGCAGCTCTCTGTCGGCTCACGAGGCACCAGTGCTCTATTATATGCATTTGTCTAAATGTGTTATGTGTAGGACATGAATGGAGCAATGCGATGGTTGAAAGAATCAAGTCTTATAGAGAAAACACAATCTGCTGGGTGAGATGAGATGTCAGGCAGTTGTGAGGGAGATGGCAGATGCTACAGGACGGTTAATTCCTTAATTCTAAACACATTTGGTCAAGATGAGACTCTGGGAGAACTTTGCCCATCAGCAGATGGCTTGGTGAGATGATAAATTAATATTATCAATGGAGAAATGGATGAAGTTGTTAGATGCTAGGGTTTGTTTTTTTTAAAAATGCCTGTTTTCAACAATTATTTCCAAACAGTCCCTGAATCAGGGAAGAAAAATAGAGGGAACATCAAATCCCCTGTGTCATAAACAGAGCTCAGGAAAACGAGTTTTCAAAGGAATGCCTTTGCTGTAGGAAACTTCATTTCGCTTGCTTTTGTATAGGGCGATGGATTACGCCAACAATAAACCATTCCAACTACTGTGAAATTGTGCTAATAGCCTGCAAGTTGGGGAGCTGTTCATGCACCAGCATATTTATTACATACCTTTGTATCTGTTAGCTCCAATAGCCACATTTTTGTTATAAACCGTGGGGGGTTGGAGAAGTATTTAAATTTGGTGATCTCAAATTTCAAGAGCAGGAGCGCTTCGAGAAGGCAGGGGGATGAGAAAAGGACAATTGTAAAGAGCATTTAATAGAGTGAATGACCCAGCGACTGGGAAATACAGTCTTAAAACATTGCAGAGTGCCTCGCGAAGGCCAGTGCACATCTTCCCGGGTGCTCACTTGGGGAAACTGAGGCACAGCATGGCTCTCAGGTTTCCCACCCGCAGATACCACCCACCACTTGGCAGTGCATTTAGAGTAAGACCACTGTGCTATCAGCCACGGAGAGGTTAGCGAGAGCGAGGGGCCAGGGGACAGCAAGGATAAATAGACAGGAGAGGGGGAGCAGACTGCCTGGCCAGGGAGGAGAGCTGGGAAAAGCAGAAGAGAGGAAGGTCCTGGGAAATGCCGGGGTCAATGAGACAGAGAGGATTAAGTGTGGACATCACTGCCAACACAGGGCAGGGACTGCCTTTTCCCCGGATGGAAAAGCGGGGGAGGGACAGGGGGTGGGATCTGCCCTACCCTCCAGCCAAGAATCCCCTCCCTGCTCCGTGCTCCCTGCGCTGATCCCAGAGGACTGGAATCCCTATGGATTCACAGTGATCCCGTGGCTGGGAAAGAGCACTCTTCTCCCCCAAATCCCACCATATACCTGGGAGCCTCCACGCTGGGGAGGCAGCTGGGACAAACCAGAGCCCAGGGAAGGAGTTAAGTGCGCTTGGGGAGGGTTGGGGATTCCCACCACCATTCAGGCACTCCAAAATCCTTTCTGCGGAGCAGGAAGGTAAATGAGAATCAGGCTCTGGACATCAGCAAACGCCTCTGTGAGCACGCGGCTGCCTGCGGGTGATGGATGCCTGCCTACATCACTGCCTGGCCCTGCTCGAGGACAGCCCACACCTTCACAATTTCCCTTTGTTTGCCTCAACCTAATGTGCTGTTACTTCGGCTGTGACCCATCCGTGAAAGCAGAAATATGAACTTTATTACGACACATATCCGCTTGGGACCGGGGGCAAGGCGCGGCCGCGCACGGCAGGCAGCTTGCTGCCGGAGCAGGGTCTGGCTGGGACGCTGGGTGTTGGGGCTGGCGTGGAAGTGGCTCAGCCCTGCAATCCTGCCTTCTGGCTCCTTGGACCCCAAAATGGCAGCTCCTCTCCCCCCCAGAGCCTCAGGGTGGGTTCACATCCCACCAGCCCGCACTTTGGCTGAAGCTGTAGCTTGTTAGCAGCCTCAGTGCAGGGCGGGTCGAAAATGTCTTGCTGAAATAGTTTTTACAAGGTGAAAAAAGGGGGAGCAGGGCCATCTAAAGAAGCGATTTCTTTTTCAGCTTTGGCAGAGCATCTGTTTTCAGAGGAAAAAAGAAAAAAAAAAAAACCATGAAGCAGCATTTTCCTTAAAAAACTGAAAATGCTGAAGACCCAAAGCTTTCCAGCCAAAAATACCCAGCTCGGGCCAAAAAGCTTTCCGTTTCTTGTTGAAACAAGTCTTTAGAGAGAAAAGAGCTGAAGCTTTCTGCGGGAAACCCCAGCATCTTCTAATCTGTCTTTTGAATGTTTGCTTGATTCCTTTAGCTGCGTCTCAGGTTCAGGATTTATATCTCTGCCAGCAGACAGCTGAGAGTTAAAAAAGTTCATTTGCAGGATTATTGCTGCTCCTGCCCCAGCTGAAGCCCTGCTCACCTTCATGTTCACTGCAGAAGAAGAGGAAACCTCAAAAAACTCTGTTTGTTGAGCTCAAAATAAAATTGTTCCTCATTTTACTGTTCTCACATCATCCCGAGGAGTGAAATGTTTTGTGCGTGGGTTAAATGCTGCCTGTGTCCCCAGCAACGCTGGGGGTGAGGGTGGAGGGTGGGAGCAGGAGACGGGCATTTGGAGGAGACCTATTTACAGACGCTACATCTAACCCTGTACCTGGGATTTTGTGCAAGTCTGTGATGACCAAGTTAGCTGTGGCTGTTGGAGCAGAAGTGTGATTTATTAGTGATAAAACCTGAAATAATTTAAAGTCGTCCTCAGCAGTGAGGACTTTTTGTATTTCAATGGCCTCGTCCTGACCAGGAGGCTGGGGAGACCAGGGAGAGGTGATGGCAGGGAACGTGGGGGCAAGAAAAGTAATTTCAAGGGCTTGGCTTGGGAGAGGGAGGAGCAGGAGGAGTTTGGAGAGAGCAAAAGCTGTGGAAGGAAGAGCGGCAGGAAAGGGTTGGTGAAGAAGGAGCTGTGCAGTCCCAGCTGTCCCACCCCTGCCACGGTACCTTTGCAGGCCTTGCGGTGGGAGATGGGCTTGCTGAGGTCCCGGTAGAAGCCCTCCTTGCAGTAGTGGCAGTGCCGCCCCGCGGTGTTGTGCCGGCAGTTCAGGCAGACGCCACCACTCTTGCGCCCCGATAGCTTGTAGAGCTCCATGTTGAAGCGGCATCGCCGGGCATGGAGGTTGCAGTTGCAGGCTGCGAGAGGCAAAGAGTGGAGACCGTCAGCATCTGCACCCAGCCATGGAGGTGCCAGCCCTGGGGGAGCCTGTGTGCCAGGGTCTGGGCACCCTCGAGGTCCTGCCCAGGGTGCCCCCCCACAGCATGGGTGTCACAGGATGGGATGCTCTGGTGGCACCTCTGGCTATAGGAAGCCAACTGCTAACCCACATCCCTCCTTGACCAGTGCTATGTGGTGAGTCTAGCTTTTTGGAGGGGAAGCTGAGGTCATGGAGACCTTGCTTCACCATTGTGACTTGCAACAAAAATACCTTTTTGCCTCTCCCCACTTTTAATGTGAATTAAAAGCTGGGTGCAGGCAGGGCTGTGAGGGCAGAGAGCCCATCCATGGTTAGGAAATGGCAACACACATGCCCCCAAGGTGCTCCAACTTTGTTGCAAATGCTTTGCCCCACACAAGCACTGCTCATCTCCCTTCTCATCTGCTCTCTCACTGTGGTGCTTCATATCATGCTACTGCTTGGTACAACCCCCCCCAAACTGCTGCGAACCCCCTGCTTCCCAACACCCTGGGAGCCCCCTCTGTCTGCCCCCAGGGGAAAGGGCATTTCCAACATAACCTGCCCGACATTCCCAGTATTCCCACTCTCACCACTCCTGACACACATGTGTGTTTGAACTCTAAACACCATTTCAAGACCTTCCTAGCTAGCTTCTTGCGTGGCTTTCCTTCCTGTGCTTGGTACCTGTAGCACAAGGCTCTGTTAACACATCTCCAGCCCTGAACATGCCGATAAAACCTCACCTCTGCCTCCGCATCTCATCCCACCACTGAGACAGGGCTGGCCTGATGCCCAGTTAGTCAAACACCAAAAAGTCCCCCTCTGCTTTGATTGCATGTGTTGTGACTGAATGTGCCAGGAGATGTCCAATTTCTCCACCATATGCAGCCTAATGTCAACACAGGGACTATTTTAACAGGGGGCCTTTGCAAAGGACAACTTACGGACTTCAAAAGCTCGACCCCTCGCCTGCCTCTCCCCAGAGCTGTCACAGGAACATCAAGAGACAGTTGCTGGGGCTCTGTGCTTTGCCGAGAATTTTATAGCTTGTTTTCTTTTCCCTTTGCTTTTATTTGCTCTTCACCCCTGAACAATGCATCTGTGCAATGCCAACCCACAGCTGGGCCTCTCAGCTCAGCACGAAGGTGTCACGGCTCTGGGCTTGTCACCTTCCTTTAGCGCAGAGACATCTTAATCCCTCATTCCTTCCTGTTTACCTTATGGTGCTTGCCCAAGACAAAGACATGCTATATTTGCTTAATTATCGAATTTCAGCCCAGAAAATTACAGTGCAGTTCTGGATTATTTATCAGGAACAAGCCCCAGCTAACTCATGACATGAAAGGAAAGGGGACAGCAAAATCCTCCAGACACATCCGACCAGCAGGATGGAGACTGCTCTCTCCATGCTTTGCAATCTGAATTCCTCTGGCTGATGTGGTGAGGCCCAAACTCATGTCCCCACCAAACACTGGCAGAGCAGGAGAAGCAGCCACCAACATGCTAATGGTGAGAAGAGTGGCCTGAGAGCAGTTTGCCAGCCGTGAGAAAGTGAGATTCCTGACACAGGGCCACGACTTTGAACTGCAGTTTGCCTCTCCTTAGATGAGCCCACCAGCCTGCGGGTGCATTTGTCATCTTCCAAAACAGGAGACAACCATCAAGGAGACCGGAGACACAGCTCCTGCATGCAGAAGGAATTGCTGCTTTTTAGATCTGGCTGGTCCCACAGACACATTTGCTGATGCTGCAAGTGCACTTAAACAGCCTGTTTGCATCTAAAGGAAGCATGGGAGCACACACTGGGTGCTTTCTGCATCCCCCCTTGTAGGTTTTTTTGGTTTTTTTCCCCCTTCCATCTTAATCACAGGAAGAGCACTTTGTGCTTTGCTATGAGCTCCCCAGCAGCTGCTCAGCTATGGTATTCTCCTTTTCTCGCAGCATGCCGAGCAGCCCCTGCCAGGACGACAGCTACGCCACAGTCAACGCTGTATAAATAGGGGATTAGAGGTGATTCTTGCCCTGCAGAATGCATGAGCTAAGCTTTCAGGAAGGAGGTCGCATTTTTAAAGTCCCAATCCTTGTTTTAGAGAGAGGTGATGGAGATGCTGAGATTAAACCCTTTTCTCGGGCATGCAGGAGGCACAGGGCTGAGGGCTGGTTCCTCCACTCAGGGCAGAGCCTTTCCCCAGGCACAGACCAGCTGAGAGGTGCACCAAGGCTGCAACATGAAGTATGTCCCCTTGGCTATAACTAACCACCAAGGCAACACCTGTATCAACAGCACAACCTCAGGACTCAGCTCAAGCAGAGGATTTAAGTCCCTCGGCCTAAGGGTCTGTCATCCCTGCTCTAGCCTGTGACCAAGCAGGCACACCTCCATCATTCAAAGCCCTGAGACTCACTAGCAGCTCTGCCTTTGGTGCTACAAACTACAGGATTTAGTCCCTGTTGACCAACATGAGGAGACATTTCTCCAGGGGGTGGCATGGCCTCACAGAAGACCTAGTTCTTCCTTGAAGCTGGCAGAAATGTGTGTTTTCCAAAGAGCATGAAAGCTCACCTCCTCCTAAAACTTGTATTTTAGGAGAGCTGGACTTGGTACTCGAGTATTTTGCAAGGTTGCATTGGCAAATCTCTTTTTAAAATTCAAAGCTGAGCCCACCAGAAGAGTGAGTGAAAATCTTCACATTTCTTTGGGTTGCTTGATAAGCAGAATGTTTTTGCAAAGCCAGGAAAGCAGAACTCCTGGGATTTTCTCAAAGTCTTTGCAAATATTTCATCTGGTTCCACCAGGGCAGAGTTGTGTGGGAATGTGAAGGAACAAGTGGATTGTGCAGAGCTGCTCGCAGCCCTGCTCCGGGGATCAATTTTACATTGATCCTCCAGGGATGGAAAAATCCAGTGTCTGGAGAAGGGAAGAAGCTGAACCTCACAAGAAGCTGCAAGGAGCTCCCCAAAACAGATATCCCTGTCCTCATCCAGAGCAAATGACCTAAACACTGTGTATGCCTTGAGGTATAAACCCTCCCAAGAGGGAGAAGGTGTGGACTGGTCAAGCCCCTCTCCATACCCAGCATCCCTGCACTTGGCCTCCCTGCAAGCACAGCAAGCAGCTAGGGAGCGATGGCCACCCCTCTGCTGTGACTTCTCAGCTTTTTTTGGCTCTGTCAGCTTAGCCTTGGCTCTGTCCCCTCCTTCCACCTGCACTCCCAAGGCACCGAGGACATCCACTGGGCACCAATTGCCTCCTAAGCCCATGCAGACAGCTGCTTTTCCATTATCCACCCCCTCTTGATCCGCCTGTTTGTGCAGACAGAAGGAGCCAAACGGACCCAAGGAGAATGGTTTTAATTGAAGTTACTGTCTCCTTTGCTCACCATGAGTGCCTGGGTTCTGAATGGCCAGTGCTGTGCATGACCAGCTACCAGCCAGGGCTAGCTGGCAGCTCTGTCTGTGGCCTGATGTGTTTGCAGACGCCCCATGGGAGAGGCTTGCTCTGATTGAAGGAAAATAGCCATCCTATTTTTTCCTGACAATAGCGCATAGGGATGGAAGAATTAGGGCAATGCATTAAATGACCCATCTAGGCGTCTGAAAGTCCTTGCAGGAGATGAGGCTGGGACACATCATGATGGGATCCATCATGCTGGTGCTACAGCCTCGGAGAAAACCGGCAGTGGGGGCCCAGAGATGCTGAGTGCGGGCAATGCCTGGGCACAGCACTATCACTGGGAGCTGGCCGTTAGGACTGACAGGGACCCAGCAGCAGGTCATGATATTTTTGGATCCCAGCTCCGAATCTGTGTACAGTCCCTGAGTGCCACGGGTGGGGTGTGTGGCTCGCCTGGCCACATTTTCCGTGGACAGAGGCGCTCAGGAAACACAGCTCCCACCCACCCTCTCCCTCAGCTGATGGTTAATCTCCTGCTGTGCTAAAGCATTTTGTCTCGTTCCTAACATGAATTGGCCTGGCTTTAATTTCCAGCCAGTGCTTCTTGGTTTGAATTTCCCTGCCACAGTAAGTGGCTCTTTAGCAACCCATCTTTTCTTTCTATGAATGCCTTCGCTGGCTGTAAGAAAAATCACCTCCCAGTATTGGTATCACCTACATTCCCCATGCTCTGCTTTTCACCCAGCGGAGAAGACACCCCTGCACAGGCTGCTGACCCAACGCAGACCCAGCTATGGGCAAAATAGGTGCTGAGACGTCTCTGATGAAAGGTTTTGGCTCCAGGTCCTAGGCTAAGCTCAGTGCTGCTGTCTCCTGCTCTCTTCTTTCTGTTATTTTGCCAAGGACCTCACAAACCTTTTGTTCGCTGACTTTATTGCACACAGATGTACAGAGCTTCATCAAACAGTCTCTACCTGGGCCACCAGGCTCCAATATTAATAACCAGATATCATTTAAATGCAGATGTTCAGAAAGCTGGAGAAGGTCAGAGCAGAAAAGAAGAAAGCTTTGGTTTGGAGCCGGGTGAAGAAACTACAGCAGGAGCATCTCCACATTAAAATCAGTGACTTGGTCAAATTAATCCATCGAAGAAGGTCAAGGCTCTCCATTTGGGAGAACGGAAGGAGATACGTGAATGGGAGGCACAGGCTGGAGCTGTGTGGTGGGAACTGTGGTTGTGGCCTTTTGTGCTGCCGCTGTGCCCCCAGGCCCTGTCTCCCAGTGCCCTGCATCTCCCAGGACACATTCCTCTCTGCGGTTTTCATTCAGCAATGACAATGCTGCCCTTTCAAAAGACTCCACCCTTCCAAAACTTATATTTTGGCAATTTTCAAAATGAAAGTTGCTTTTTAAACAAACGAAAACCCCAAAACATTTTGTTTTAATTTTTGCAAACAATAATTTGGGGGAGGGGAGAAGGGAAAGGGGAGGGTAGAAGGGGAGGATAGAAGAAGCCAGGGGCTGAAAGTAATCTCTAAATTTGACTTGAATTTATGAATAGTCTCAGTGTCCTTAAAATTGTCCTTTTCCCAGATAAGTTCTTTTTCCAGCAAATTGCTAGCTCAGCCTGAGCCATTATTTCTCTTCTGCAGGAGAAAGCCTCGCATGCATCATCCCGGCTGCTGAAAGGGGCACCCTGCCTGTGCCCATCTGGGGAGGGGCTTTGCTCCCAGGGGACCCCTGGAGATATCTTCAGGGATATTATTTTTGAGGGTCATATTCGTCAAGGAAATAGCCACCCTTGAATCAAAGAGAGGGGACAACGGAGATGGAGCGGCCAGAGCCAGTGGAGAACCGTCTACTTGCTGGACTAGGAGGTAAAAAGAAAGCCCCTATGGAGACAGCAGGAGGGTGTCCCTGGTCCCCTACAGCATCGTGTTCCTTCAAGTCTGCTGCCAGCTCCTTTGAGGTTTTGGAGCAACTGGACATGAATCTGGAGCTGCTGGGTGAGCTCACACACTGCTGCATGCCACCAGACCCCTCTGGTCCAGTATGGGCTGCGATGCGTTGGGCTGCTGGGGCTTTTCCTGGTGAGTGATCCCAGGTGGTGTGACCCTGCAGGGATGTCCCCTGGGGAGCAGGGATGTGCCTGAGCTGGGGAGGGGTTTCTGTCCATGCTTGCTGCAGCAAAATGGCAAAGCATGGATGAACACTGGCCATGGTGGCAATGAAGTCCTGCACAGTACAGCCACCTTGCATGGCCCCAGGAGCTTGGAGCCACTGGGACTGAGTGGACGAATTCAGCTCTGCTTGCAGGGCAGGTGGCCCCACACCCTCCCATGTGGCTCGGTGCCACTCACCACAGACCCAGTTGGCCGACACTAAACAAAAACATTTGCTCAGGAAAATTCATTTGTGTGCACTATTAAGTCTGAGTAAGGAGGAGGATCGGAAATTGGTTTGGTTTGCTTGAGCTAATCCACCAAAGGGGAAATCCATCAGGGTGTTGTGGCTGTGAGGGGGAGACGCAGGGTCTGCGCCAGGCCCCAGGTTTTCCTGACAGTCAGAGCAAAAAGGCAGAGGGAAGTGTGCAGACACACCACAAAATATGCAGCTATGGCTGGCATCGCCCACGAAACTGGAGCCACAAACCTGACTTGCAGCAAGAGCAAGCATGCACCAGTGGAGGGGGGAGGAAAGCCCCATCCTTGCTGATGCATCTGAGACACCCCCCATTGCTGGGGCTGAAGGCTTTTTGTGCAGCCCCTTGCACCCTGACCTGCTCCCCACAAGGCCAAATGCCTCTTGTCCCTCTCCAAAAAACACCCCTGAGACCAAGGAAAGGCCAAACTGCAAATGTAGGTGAAGCAAGAGAGAGGGGTCCTGGAGACAAACACACTGAGAAAATCTTCCTGGTGGCACAAAAAGGGATTGGGGAACAGAAGAATTTTCCATGCATGAAAAAACTGAGGAATGGCAATTCTGTGCAAAAGCTCTAGACAAGATGGCATCAAAGTGACCCAGGACCACCCCAAGTGGCCTTCACTTCCCACTTTGCCCAGTTCCCAAACCCCTACATGCCTCAGGGACAGGGAGGCCCTGGAGATGTCCCCCTGTCAACATTGGTTCTGCAAAGTGTAACAGCACTCTGCAATACTGAAGCCCAAGTTGGTAACAGAAACATTTATGCCTGCCTGAGATTTCCAATGATAAGAGCCTCATTTTCTTTTATGTAAAAAAATGCCAAACTCACTGTTTGGGCTGAAATGTTTGAGACTGGGTGTCTGACTCAGGCTGAATATTTCTGGAAAATTTCCTGCTAAAGTGATTCAGCTGCTAATAAGAAACAAGGCTAATGAAAAATACGGTGTTGTGCCAATGTTAACAAATTTGGGGATTTCTTTCCTTAAAAAAAAAATCTATTGCCCTTATATTTGAAGCCAAGACTTAAAAAGAAAAACGTTGCTCCCTGGTAGGGATGTGTCTTTTGCTGTCTCTAAGAAGAACTGCTCAAGCTTGGACGAGTTTCTAAGTCACTGAAAAATGGGGGACATGTTCAGTCAAAGTTGATGGAGTTCTGCAGCTAAATTCCCTGAAGATCTTATTTTCACTGGCCAAACCAAGCTCAAAACCAAGCCTGTAGAGACAGGGCAGTAGATGCTTGTCCTGCCGGTGGACTCTTGGGTGCTGAGTGCAGCAATGCCAACCCGCAGTGTTCTCTCCTGCCTTCAGTATGAGATTCACCTCTGTACATCAGACCTCCCCAACAGTGATGGTCATCGGCAGGCCTGTCAGCAGGAAGGGTGAACTTTCAGCAGATGCTAGGGATTGGGTAAGAGAAGCAAATGCTAAACAGCAGAGTTCGACGGATTCAACCCATGAATGTGTTTTGGGGATCGTCCTCACCCCAGCAGACAGTACAGGTAAACCAGGCACTTCCCTGGTAAACCAGTTGTCCATCAGCACCTGTAGCCAGCTCAAATACTGGCTGTCAAAACTGCGCAGCAGACAGCTTGGCAAAGCCAACAACCAGTATGCGGTCTCTGGCATGTGATTTTGAGACCAGATACATGGAGAAAGTCCTGAGCTGCTTAATCAAACCCCAAAGGGGAAAGAACAAGTCCCATCAGATCAGCTACTGAGGCTTACTTTGTTGACACAATTATCAACTTTTCTCCAATGCTGTGAGACCAAAGGTCTTCCCAATAGCACAAGATCCCTTTGGAGAGCACCCGGCAGATGCTGCAAACCAGGCATAGTGGCTGCCTGTCCGTCCCTCCAGCCCCTCATGCCATGGGAGCTGGTTCCGACAATAACAGACGCTACTCGCGACTTAACCTGTGACGTGAACCTGTCTGACTCTGGTCTGATATATGTTTTTATTAATTTCAGGGATGGAGATACTTTCATAACTGCTTCCACATTTATTAATTCCAGACTGGACTGGAGCACCGAAATCTCACTAGGTATTTCCTGGCTGTCCACATGGTATTTCTGGCTCCACAGGAAGCATCAGAGGAGCAAGAGCAAGACTTATTCCTGGGAGATTTACAGCTATGAGATGTTCAGATTATGAGCCAGATTTTAACAATCTCTGAGCAGCGGAGATCTCCCCATTGCTGGCCAGCACACGTGGCAAACAGCTGCTTGCAGCCAGCGAGGTCCCACTGATTTGTGTGTTCCTGCCTTGAACCCTTGGGGACATCTCCAGTGACCTGCCATGGCTTCTTCAAAGCCACCAGGCAGCTGACTGTCTATCAACAGGCAATAAGGATGGATGAGAAACCTGTGAGCCTGTTGTGTTGTGCTGAAATGTTGAGATTTGTGGCAGCCTCTCACCCAAGGCATTTTAACCCAAGACAAAAGCAGTCTTACTCAATACAGGATACAAATCACAAAGCAAGCCTAGCCCTAGTGCAGCACATGCAGTTGTACTCAAAGTGCCTGGAAATGGGCTGCAAATTGCCCTTGCTTCCTCCAGCGAGTGTGCTGGGAGAGGACACCAGCTGCTCTTCAACAGAGACTGGAGTCTTTTTCCATCTAGAGCACCTCTGAAAGCTGTCTGGAGATGAGGGCTTCAGCCTTGTAGTCTGCATCATGAGTCTGACTCAACAAGGACTGGAGGAACCATTTCTGAGGGTGGGATGAGAGCTCCCGGTGGATCTCACCTGGGGGCTGACCTGTGGCTGGGAAGGACATGGGTGGAGCATGTGCTCAGCTCTCCTGTTCTGCACTGAAACTGCCAGCACATTGTACACACATTCAGGTCCCAGCACGGCCAGTGAATCGATGGCACTCACAGGCACATTCTAGGTGATCTAGCAAGAGCTCCCTTTTCTTGAGTAGCTGTAGGATTTGACCAGGAGATTTTCTCTGCAAATCAGGTATTGTGCAGGAATTCTGCAGATAAGCCTGGAAAGAGCTTAATCAATTTATTTTTTTGAGACAGGAAAAGTCAAGAAGTGAACTCTTTATTTCAGTATGGGAGATGATACCAGGCTGTCATCAGCTTTTTATTTAATTGCACCATCCAAATCCAGCCTCCTGAGGTTGTAAATACTTTGAAATGGATTGTTTGCATCCCGTAATTCATCCAGATGCCGTCTGAAGGCAGGAGCTAACAGGAGAGCTCACCCGACAACCTACGGGTTATCAGAGAAAGCATACAGCCACCAGCCCCTGTTTTGCCCACTGGAGACAAGCTCTGAGGTGCTCATCAAGTGTTGATGTTTATTTAGAGTCCGAGGTGAATTCACTTGGGAACAATTTATCCACTTAGGCTCTGGCCTTGTGTTTTCCTCTTATCTGGTACAGCTCTCGGCAGCAGCTTTCCTCCTACTGCTGCGGGGGTTGTGGTACTTTGCAAGAAGACCTTTCTCCTCTCTCTAACCCCATGCCATGGTGCTTACCTCCTACCTGTCCAGTCTGCTAACCTCAATGGGCAGTTATGAACTGCCGCAGGCTGAGCAGATGCTTTTCAAGGTGCGAAAATCAGCAGCCCAGTCCCCAAGTGCTTGGTCTCATGAATGCTTCGTGTTTCTGTAAAATCAGAGCCCTACAGCTCAAAAGGATGGCACATGGTGACGGACATCTGAGCACTGCAAACCTCAAAGTGATGCTCCAGCCCAGACCAAGGGGCGGGAGCCAGTACACCCAGTGCATAGACCATCACTGCCCCAGCCCAAGACATTTTCCTGTAAGTTTTCCTACATTTCTGATGCAGGAGTATACCAGCCACTTGAGGGTTAATGTCAGCACAAACAGATATTGAAAGAATTTGCACGTTTAGAGCAAAGGCTACTCAAAATGCAAAAGGCCTGATAATGCAACCAACTCAGCAAAAGAGTCAAAAGATTTTAAAATCTCTATTAAAACTGCTCAGCCTAAAAGGACCAGGGATACAAACAGCCTTAGCTCTGCTTCCATCACTGCCCCAAGGAGCCAGGAAACTTGGCCCTGGTTCCCCGACAGCTGAGGGGAGAAAGCAATGCAAAGCTGTTTTAAACTAGCTCAGACTGTGATTCCTCCAGGGCAGACCCAGCTTAAAATGATGCCACTCATGTGCCCAGTCACTGCCTCTCCAGTTGTGCTAATTCAACCGCCTGTGAGGTCGGGCTATGCTGGGCTCTAGTTTAAAAACAAACAAAGCGTGCTCAGGAAAGTGTTGTGTTTTTTTAACCCTAGATCATTTCCCAATCTTGTCTGGAGCAGGGCCAGGGGAATTGTTAAACCGGCCCCAGCCAGACCCGCTACTGGAGGGACCCTGCGGCTGAGAGCTACGGGCTGTTGCCAGAGCCTGTCGTGAAGCCGTGTATAACCTGTGGCCGGTCATCTCCCCCCAAACCCAGCGGCATCTCCTCCAAGGTGACACGGAGTCTGGGTCCCTGTGCTGCTGTACCAGAAACACCTTTCCGAAGACCAGCTGTCGCAGGACTTCCCTTTGGAGGCTGACTTGGCACGGCTTTCTCCTTTGAGTGACCCTTTTGTCCTTCCCTGGCCATTGGTTTGATGCTGCCTTCCCTCCTCTCTGCCAGGATCGCATCGCCTTGTCACCCCAGGCAGTGCCAGTGGCTGTATCTGTGTATTTACACCCCCCTGGACCCCTGGACCCCTGTGCCAGCAAGGAAAAGGGGACTCCTGCCCAGAAGACAGCATCCTTCTCGGAGCCAGGAAAGGATGCTACCCTGCAGGCAACTCCCACGAGTGACCCACGGCGCTGCTGTGTTACAGCATGGACAAAAGCCCCAGGGAGAGGGACTCTCCAAGGGGATGGTCCCCTCCATTTTGTCCCACATTGTGGGGTTGTGTGGAAGATGGTCCTGCCTGTGCCTGCAGATGCTGCTCCAGCCCCTGCTTCGTTCTGGGAGATGGAGTATGGGATGGATGGCTTCGGGAGCGCTCACTGCAGCCTCCTCCCCTTCCCCATGAATTACAAACCTCAGCTTGGCCACTTGATGTGCCAGAAAGTAACACAAGCTTGACAGATGACGGCTCTCGGGAAGGGTTTTGGTTTCTCTCCGAGGCTGAGCTGGCTCAGGGGAGCAGTTGGCAGCTCAGCGCATTTGTTTCCACCCGGTGGAGTGGGGCCGAGTGCCTGTGCTGCTGCGGAGAGGCTGGCCATGCAGGCTGTCCCCGCTCCCGGACTCGGCCACTTTTGCTCAGTGGCTCTTTCTCTGGTGAGGAGATGCTCCCCAGCACAGTGGTCCTTCCCAGCCCACAGGCCAGACCAGGAGGGGCAGAAAAGCTCATCTCTGCCCATGCCATCCCCAACTGCAAAGCCCTGGCTGTGTCGAAAAGGACACACAGATCCAGATAAGAGACCAAAGCCCTGAGCCACTCTAAGCTGCTGGAGATGAGATTGAGAGTCACCCATTTTTTGAAAATATTTTCCAACCCTGTTATATCAATTAATGCATTTCAAAATAGATGAGTGCTTCATAGCACTGGTTTCTTGCATCAGCTGTTGTGCAGCGAAGAACCAGTGTCTTCAAAAGCAGACATCAAACACCACTGGCCCAAAATAAGTCTTGATCTTCCCTGCATGGTGGGTCTCTCTCTGTTTCTCTGGCAATGATGTTGCCTAATCACTTTGGGCTGGTTCAGTTCACCAGCAAACAACCCTGAAAAGGGCCTGAGCTGCTGGAAATCTGTGAAGTGCTCTGCCGAGACAGGTGTGTACATGGGAAACATCATTCCAAGAGCGTGGGGCTAGGCACCAACATATCACCTCCCTGTTATGCTAATAAAATGTAGTAGATTGCTGCAAATTAATCCCCATTCAATCAATCCTACAGTGACTATGAAAACAGGGGCCATCCATCTCTCCATGCATAGCTGGAGGAAGGTGGGAAGCCAATCACTGGCACATGTGTTTGTTCCCTCTGCTCTGCCCTTGTTCCTGCTCTACAAACACCCCAAAAGTCCATAGCTGTTGATGCCAAGGCAACCAGCAGAGTCAGCTCTCCCCTATTCCAAGCCCAGTCCTGTCCACCACTGCCTCTCCCAAGACACTTTCTGCCAGTGCATGGGCACGCACTTCCCTGCACCGTCACAGTTGGTGACAAACACAGCTGCACCAGCCCCTTCCCTGCACTCTGGCACACGAACCAACTCCACCAGAGGCAGGGAATGTCCTGCCATGGCTCTGCTGCTGAGCCCAGTGCAATCCTGGCCAAGCCGCCTAACACCGACGTGCCTCAGTTTCCCTTCCTGGAAGTGGGCACGTGCCTCAGAGGAACCCTGGGAGGGTTTTGTTGTGGGAAAGGCTGAGAGCTCTGGGTAACAGGAGCCAGAATTGTCTGTGGGTCTGAAGAAAGGTGTTAGATGAGTTAAAAAAATTCAACTCTAGCTGGGAAACCTCAACAGAGATGTATTTTAATTCTGCTTTCAAGTCTTCCAAAACCTGAGCTAATGCTGCAACCACACAGTCCCGAACATGAGTCCCAGCAGTTGGTGGGGCAAGCATCCACCACCTATCCCACATTAACCTGGACTCCGTACTGGCTCCAGGCTGGCTTCTGAAACGCCACGCAGGTGTGAAGAGCCGAGGACGCCTGTGTTTGCTCTGCGATATTCACACCTTTGGGGCCGTGGACAAAGCTCTCCTTTGTGGCTGTGGCTGAGCCTGGGTAAACAGAGCTATCTTATCACTGGGACGTTATCGGGGGATCTGAGAAAGAAGGAGAACTCCAGCTTATGTGCCTGACCTCCCAATCAGCGTTATCATCGGCAAGGACATGAAAGTATTTCACGGAGGTGTTGGGACAAGCTTGTCTGCCCTGCTCCCCCCACCACTGCGGGATGGCGGCATTCTGCTCGGTGCTCCCTGGCCAGGCTGGGCAGTCCCAGGACTCCCCTGCAAGGCACTGGTGTATTTTGTTTTCCTGGAGATTGGGGTTTTATCAAAAGCTGACAGGCTTATCCCACCTTATCAGGGGAGCAGTGCTACTGTTAATGGTTTTCTGTAACAGGCTCTGGGCAAAAATGTTGATTGCTGCCTTGGCTCGAGCAGGTCAGGGAGGGCAGGCAGCTGACATGGATGAGCACAGCATCCTCTGCCTGCTGCGGAGGTCTCTGCAGAAGGCAGCGCTGCCATCCCGCACGTGAACGGGACCGTCCTGCACTGTCCTGCAATGTTTAACATCAAGACTCCAGCACCTGTGAACATTAAAAGGTCATATTCCACCCTCTGCAAAGGAAGAGCTGTCAGCTCGGGTGTCCCACACACATGTCCATCTGGAACATAGTATTTCACCTTCTCACTTTGCCTCTGATTGCCATGGGATATGTTATTTTTCCTTTTGCCTGCTTTGTAGCTGAATAGTATTGTCTGCACTGACTGCAAGCTCACCCCAGAGATGGGTCTGGGCTGCTGTAAGTGATGGGCTATTACCTGATCATTCAGCAGCCCTGGTGCTTCTTAGATGCCAACATTTCAAGGAGCCTCATGGTCTGCATGTGCTCATCTTCACAAGCAGCTGTTATCTGCTTTTATAAATGTCAAAACCAGGGTAGCGAAAGGTTATAGTGTGGGATGGTAGAGGTGTTAGGCTCCTTAAAGAAAGAATTGATGAGCTGGAAATACAGGTATCTTTGGTGTCATGGGACCTATTGGGCAATGTAGGGCAGGGACTTCAAACCAAGTCTCCTCTACCTTAAGCCAGTGCTTGAGCATAGTCCTGAGGGCACGGATGGCAAAAATGCTTGGTGGTACAGGACAAGGGGAATGGGTGGGTATGGACACACTCTGCCAGCACCAGAGGACACCTCATGAAGGATGCTCAGCTCCCGACTCTGCCCATCTCAGCCCAGCCCTGAAGTGGTGTGGGGCTGGGAGTGATCCCACTGATTCAGCAACACCAAGGGTGAAGCAGGCAGACATATACTCAATCCTGAAGCAAAGTCATCAAATCTGACCCTACAGCCCCCTCAGGCAAGGATGATGCACCTGGAAATGCAGCAGCGCTTCACTGCCCAGCCCAGAGCCTGTGGCTACCTGCATGCTTTTAAGGGTCCTTTAGGGCAAACTTTGATGGCATAAAGTCAAAACATACAGCCCCAGCCTTCCTGGAACTGTTTTTCTGTTTCTCTCTGAGGGATTTAATACAGATCAAAGTAGTCAAACACCAGGATTTCCCAGCTTTTCTGCTGGGGTGAACTTCCTATGCCTGCCACAGCCCTAGGACACTGCCTTGGCCAGCCTGGCCCTCACTGCTCCCTTCACCCAGGCAGGGGGGGCAGGAAAGACCAGAACTGTTTGAAGAGGATGGTTAATCCCTGGATGTGACAGCATTCATGGCAACTGGGCAGGTCTTTGGAGAAGAGCTTGACACGAATGTCTGAACACATAAAGTTGCACATCCTTCAGGGCAGCAAAGGCTGTTTTCAGCCATGGAAACTCTCGGCTTTTCATTTTAGTCAAGACTTGAGGAATGGACGTGCCCGACAGTGGGTTCCCTGGGGGAGGGAGGAGGATACTGGGGTCTTCACTTTCTTAATGCCACATCACCTGCATTTTCCAAGCTCTCTGCTCTCCACTGGGCTGTCACTATGAAGCCCCTGCCAGCATCCAGCGCTCACGTCCACAGCCCCAGGGTCACTGCCAAAAAACACCCCAGGGCAGAGAAGGGACTGAGCAATGACAACGAGACAGCCCAGGCCCAAGCAAAGGTGTTGACAACCTCTTGAGGGCAGGGGAGGAGAAGGGGGGTGAGTGCAGGGTGTCTAATGGAGCCCCCAGTGTCCCAGCAGCGGCCTTCTCCCTTGCCCTGGGGGAGACCGGGGCCACCACATGCTCCCGTGCCTGTCAGGCAGATTTTATCAGAACCCTTTAATTAGCTTATCATGGGCAATTAGCTTCACAGCTCAGAGTGCCCCTGGCACAGTCTGCAGATCTGGATTATTTCAAAGGAGGGCTGTAGATGTGTAGACATCCCCATGAAATCGTGGGGCAGAGTGGCAACACTGGCAGTGGTGAAGAGGATGCTCTGAGATGGGCTTGTGCCACTCGAGCCAAAGGATGGGCCACTTTGGCCCTAAAATTGCCCATTCCACCAGCTCGAGAGAAGGCTTCATTTTGTCCTGGACCTGAGCCTGGTCCATGACCATCCCTGCAGTGACGGCAAGGAGGGGGCATGACTGGGTGCTTACATGGACATGAGGCAACCTGGGCACAGGCAGGAACTGACCCAGCCATGAACATATTCCCATCCCAAAATACCCTGTTGTTATGCCTGTACCTCAAATCTAACCTGTCAGGGACACTTCTCAGCTCATGTCCAGACTGTCCTCCCTCCTGTTCATCGCAAGTGGCCTATGGGAGGGGTATCTGGATATATGACCCTGCACTGTGGCTGGAAACTCGGGCAAAGCTGGTCCAGTCCAGCCCCGTGCCAGGGACCACGTCATGCTAATGGTGCAGAGAGCCAGGCTTAGCTCTCATGGCAAGAGGGTGGCTGCAGTGTGACGGTGCCACATGATGTGGCTGCTTCTCAGGTCACACCTGGGGTGACAACTTACTGCTGCGGGATGGGGTTGGAAAAGTTGCTTGCCCTGGGCTGGAAGATTAACGATGTGGAAAGCAGGGTGACAGGCCTAATCCCTTCATCTTGGGGCTTTTTTTTCTTCCTTTTTTGAAGTCATCCCCACTTTGCTGCAGTCCCAACTGCTGCACTAGATTTAGACCAAGTCTGTCTCCGTGGGAGACCTGCTCTGGGCTTCCGCTGAAGTTCATGAATTTTGCCCAAGTGTTGGAGAGAGGAGATTGCATTTCTTTTAAGGAAACTGCATTTCCTCCAGTTACAGCAACGGGCTGGGAGCGAGGAGTCCTGTATTTTAGTCTGGCCTCTGCTTTTGTGTCTTGGACGTTACTCTGAGCCAAACCTCTGATCCTGCTGTGGTTCATTTTCAGCGCGTGTGCCCCAGAAACTTTTTTTAAATTAATTTTTCATACAGAGTTCTTTTGCTTGATGGATGCAGTGAGAAACTATTTCCCAAACAGGAAAGAGGACCTCCCTCCCCCCCCTCCTCCCCCCTCCCTCCCATGGATGTTCTTAATAACATCAATTGTCTGAAAAAGACTTATTCCTTTCTGACCTCAAAACAACTCCTGGTTAGTGCATTCCAGCATGGCCACAAAATGAGTCTGAATGACTTCACAGGGCCTGGCAAGAGGCTTTCCATAACAACACACAGTTAGTGAAGGGCCTGATCCTGGCAGATGGGAACTGCCTTGGCTTTGCTGGGGGCTGAGGATGCCTAGCACCTCGGGACTGGACCTCAAGCGCTGGGGCCATGGTGCTGCTGTGCCAGTGATTTCTCTGGCATTTCTAACTTCAGCTGCTCCCTCTTCCCCCAAAGTCCCCATCCATGAGGATATCCCTGCTTGTTCTTTGTCCCGAAGCCCCTGTGAGCGGTTTGGGAAAGGAGCATTTCTGGTGTGGGTGATGGGTTCCTCGTGGCCTGAGACAGCTATACGTGGCATGAGCAGGAGGGGAGACCTCCCAGATGTCTTGCTCATGAACCATGGAGATCAAGGAGAGTTTATGGTGGGGAACAAAGGGAAGGGGAGCCTGAAGCCCTCCAGTACCACCCCCGAGGGTGGATGTGTCCCCCACCATGCAGAAAGCTATGCCACCTGCAGCTCAAGGCTACATGATGACAGAGTTTTAATGTACTAGTGCAGACACAGACCTTCCCAGGTCTGACCTGGGAAGTGGGCATTTTGGGGTCACCTTCCATTTCCATCCCTGACTTCAACAGAAAGCACTGTGTAATGGATATGTGGCCATCACAGCACTAGCTGGCTGATGATGGGTGAGATGATGCATCTCACAGCCACCTCCCATGGTGGCATATCTGGTCCTGCTCTTGGCTAGGTAAAAAATCTGCCATGGCCCTGAAGCAGCCAGATCTGCTCAGCCCCAGCAGCCTCGTGAGTGCTCCTGGTTAACAGGCTCCTCACCTCACATCGCACATTCACAGCTGTTACAGCCTGATTTTCAGATTTGCAGTCCTGCATGGCTGGACCACAGCAATTGTCACAGGACCCAGGCCTACAGGCCCTGAGACTGCAGGATCCCAACCTATTGAGGGGTCATTTTCCAGCCAAACAAATTATCGATTGATTAAAGCAGCTTGGGACCAGCTGGAGCTGCTCACAAAGTCATGGTGTTTGAGCTGTAAAAAACCACTGATTTTCCTGTTAGGTCATTGGAAATACCCATCTGGGCATTTTTTAAATGCAGCATTTTTTTTTTTTTTCTGCTGTGAAAGGGCACTGCAAAGCCAAGGTCACCTCAAGACAACCAGAGGAGGGAAATCAAGCCACAGACAATCAAACCAAAGGGAGTTCTGGGGTGGGGAATCAGATAAAACATTTCTGTGGCCTGAAATCCTAGAGAGAAGGGGGGAAGGGAAGTGTGCAGGACAGCAGATGCTTTGGCAAGAAAAAGGAAACAAGCTTGAGCTCAAGCCCACCTCCGGACAGAAAAGCTTTTGCAGTTCCCAGCTTGGCCCAAGCTGCAGGCGCTCGCCCACTCTCGGCTCCCATCCCCAGGCATGCGGGGCTGCACAGCTACACCCTGGGATGGGAGATCCCTCCAGACCAGAGATGACTGCCTGAGACCCACCCTTTCCACCCCAGTCAGATGAGCTAGAGCTGCCTGAAGCAAACCCCTGCCTCTGCCTTTGCTTGCCCCAAAGCAAACCTGGAGGTCTTAGGGAGACACAGACACATACTAGCTCCAAAAAGCCTGACTGCAGCAGGGGCTGATGTGCAAAATTCCTCCCACACAAGTTTTTTTGGCTGAGTTTCTGGGCCAGCTGCTATGCGGACCACCAGCCATCTCCATGGCGAAACCCACCCATGTCCCCAGGGGTAATGGGTACCACTGTCCCACCTGGGCCAGGTACCACCCTACTGGCTGCAGCCTTGGAGCTGAGCGGGACAACCATCCCCACCCCACACCCAGCCCCAGAGCAGCTCGGGGCACTCCTGTGCACATCAGTTCTCTTGCTTTCCTTCGGGTAGCCAGTTTCCCAAGCCAAACCTCTGAAGTGTCTGTGGTTTGCCCATTGCTTAACACAAGGCTTTTAAGTACTTGTTTGCCACGGTTTGTATCTCTGGCACAAAGCTCACCACAGCCCTGGAAATAACCCTGATCTGAAGCCTGGTCCCCACAGCAGGAAATAAACATAACAGACAGCAGAGTACCAGCAGGAATATGCAGCATTTCCTAGGAACCCAGATGTTTGTAAACCGATGGGCTGTGCTGCACTCGCACTGATGTCAGGGAACGCTCAGGGCCTAAAGGGATGTTCCTACATTAGGAAACAATGTCTTCGAAAACCACAGAAACAGGGACTCTGGGCTTGAAATGAGGAAAATGAACACGTGACACCCACTAAAGTATCACCTTGCTGTCAGACCCAGAGAAGAGGGAGCAATCAGGAGCAAATGTCAGCCTCGTAAGGGTGGTATGGCAAGGAGAGGCTGGGATGCAAAGAGGACATGGCTCTCAGCCCTGTGTTAGTGGTTGAGGCTCTTTTAAGTTCTTATGGGCTTGAATTTGGCCCTTAGCATTTTCTGGCTGCCATGCCGGGTGTTGGACTGAGGTCCTGGCAGTCAACAGTTGGGATGGTTGCTGACTCCACTTGGAAAACAGACGTGTTTTCACCTGAAAGACCTGGGATCCTCCAGTCACAAACAGAGAAACAAACTTATCTTCACCAGGACAAACATTGCTTCTTTTAAAACCAGGCTTGGACAATCAGCCTAAAGGTCTCTCTCTGATGTTCCCCGCCCAGGAGCTCAAGTCTTCTTCACCTATGGCCAAGCACGTTCCCTGAGAGGGAGAAAACCCTTCTACTCCCTTTGAAAGCAGCAAAGCAGATTCATTCCAGCTGCACCATTTTGGGGAGTGCAAGTGAGAGGGATTTATTTATTGCTTTTGTTGACAAGCTAAACTAAACTGACACTTGTAATCTGAAATTGGAGTATCTACTGCAGCCTTGCACTGAGACATCTGCGGGTGAGAGCTGAACTAGTGCCATCAGCTGGGCTCTGGGTATGGCTCAGTCTCATCCCATGTCCAGCCCTTCCTGGGATGCTTCCCCCCCTCCCTCCAACCAGCACGCTGGGCGAGCAGTGCTGGAGCTGGCAGCACACGCAAGGTCCTTTGAGCTGTGTTTGCCAGTGAAGGGGAGACATAAAAATTGTGTTTTTCAAATGATGTTTGAAATGCAACTTCAGAGCCCTTCTCCAAGGATGGGATAGGGATGTTTCTGCCCGGGACCAGTGGTGGATGGCTAGGAGTGCTGTAGCACAGATACTGCTGGCTGCTGCTTGGGCAGGCAGGCTTCCAAACTGCTGGTCTCTGGGGCACAATTTTCCCTGGATTAAAATTGATGGCATGCAGCAGATCTTTCCAGCCACACAGCTCATCCCAGGAGCTGCTCCTGCAGATGGACCAGATTGCTGTGGGCACAGCACAGTGCTGGCACTGTAGGCAGAGGGGCTGGAATACCCTGAGTGTCCTGGGGATGGGGTATCCCCATGGTATGCTGGAGACTAGTCAGAAGTCCTGCCCATGCCCTTGATGTCCTCCTGGGTGATGGAGGGTATTTCTTCAGCAGCAGCATGGACACAGGCAGGTCCTTTCCCTTCTGTTTGGACAGCTGCATGGAGAGTGTCCCAGCTGAGAAACAACATTTTGGTCTCTTTTTTTTTTTAAACTTCTGCTGGGTCATTTATCACTGGTTCCAGTCCTGGATCCATTCACTGTGCGGCTGTGGCCAGCAGTGTGTGGGCAGGAGAAATGCCCCAGGGACTGTGAAAGTGCAGCCTGCGCAGCCCTGGCTAAGGAGGGGAGCATAAGCCTCTCTCCGCTGTGAGCAGAGCAGGCAGAGCTATGAGGGCAGCAGGCAGCTGCTCTCCATCATCACCCACTCAACAAGAGACTCAAGCAATAGACGTTGCCCCAAATAGGCCATTTTCTTTGGGAGCTCTTTGAAGGGATTGAGGACTAAGGAGCATCGGCCCCAGGGGTAGATGGTGTTGCTTGCCCTGCTTCCCGTCTCATTTGCCCTTGGCAGCAGAGCTGCAAGCACTTTGCAAGTATATTGCCTGAAGGACATTGGATGCATGCTTCTAGTCAGGCTTCATCAGCAATAAACGCTTGAAAACAGCCTTCTTATTCACTGACACTCAGCTCACATTTTTAATAAAGTGAAAAGCTTATTCTTTTGGGTGAAACAGCCCCAAATAAACATTGTTCAAACTGAAGCGCAGGGACTCCACCTGGATGGAAAAACCACTGCTTTCAGAATGGCTGGAGGTGAGAAGGATGGCCCTGGGTCTGGGATGCTCAGCTGGTCTATGAGAGGTGGGGTTTCAAGTTTCCACCCTGTGATGGCCCTTTGGGATGCTCTCCATTGGCTCCAGCAACACAAGGAATGGAGCTCCCCCCACCCCAAGGTGCTCGGGGCAACTCCATCCCACCTTGTAAGACACAGAGACACTGCACCTGGGGACACATCAGCATGGAGAAGAGACACAGTCCGTAACACCTGGCCCTACACCCTGATGCCCTCCAGCATTTATTCCTTCAGCCCTAATAATACCCACATCAGGAAACAGAGGTGGAGGGTTTTTTCCCCCAACCATACAGGCCTTTAACTCAGCCCTATCAACCTTCAACCTTACTCCTTATGCAATTCTCTTTTCCTTAAAAAATGCTAGAGTTTCCTTTAGAAGGGTGTTAAACTTGGTTTCATGCCTGCATCCCACGCAGGGCCTCGCCGCAGCGAGCTACCCCCTTGACTGTCTGCAACCAATGACTCCAAACCCTTTGCTAACAAACCCCGGCAGCACTGGCCAGTGTTCCCGTGCGCCCAACACGTCCCCATGCTCTGGGCAATTGTTCAGCCCGGATCCTGCCTGGATCATTTTTAACCTTCTGCAACTTTGGCTCTGGCAGAACTAAGTCTGCTCAGTGGGTAGCCTATTTGAACCAGAGCTCCCTTGTATTTGCCTCTCCAGGTGGTAACAGGCTGAAAAGCGCCTGTAATCCCTCTGAATGAACCACACAGCACAGAAACAAAGTCGGACTCTATTGTATTATGTTCATCCCCTCTTAACACGGGCTGGTTCAGCCACCCAAGAAAAAGCAGGCAAGGATCTCACAGCTTGCTGTGCCGGGACCCCAAAGGAAGAGGTAGGAAAGGTCCACCAGACCCCTCCATGGCCCTGGGGGGTTTGTCTGCAAAGCTGCTGGTGTTCTTGCCACCCTTTTTCAACTACACCAAGAAAAAAAGTCTTCTGTCCCATCCCCTCCCACAACTGATGCCTTTCACCATTTTTTTTGGCAAAGTTCAATCTGAATTTTTTTCTCCAGCCTTAGTTACATTCCCCATTTAACTATAAAAGCTACCTTTAGGACAGTAGTGCATCTCCACGGCTATAAATGGGAGACACCTTGTAGGCTTCATCTGAAAGACATTGGCGCATGGCTCTGAGCAAAACCAACCTGCTGAGACAGCGTGTCAAGGTAAACGGCGAGTCTTTTGAAATAGTTCACTCGGCAGTGAGTGCAATATATTCCCTATGCCAAGCATCACATTTACACTTTGTTTCTTCAGTTTGGGTTTTCTACAAAGATTTTGGGCAGCAAACTCTTGATAATCCTTTGCTGGTTGATCTGGTTTGTGGATCTGCTGCTTGGCACCCTCCCAAGGGCCCTGACATGACCGAAGACCTCTCGGCAGATGAGACTGCTGCCCCAAGACTGAGTGGCTGCACTGCTCCCAATGTGGGCAGAGGATGCGGAGGCAGAACAGGCAGAGCTGAGCCCCAGCCCTGAGAGCTGCACACCTGCTGTCTTGTAGAAAGCTGATGCTGAGTATGGAGGTAGCCACACATCCACCAAATCCAGCTCTTGCTGCATTCAGCTGCCCTGCTTGTATAGAAACTCCTCAGTATGGCAGCCAAAAAAGAGCTATATGAACTTTTCTAGTATGTCTCTGTGTTAAGGGTAATCCTTTCTTGCTGCCCATGACAGTGGGCGCTGTGGCCCCCCTGCCTGCAGCAGTACCCCTCATGCCTGCTCATCTGACTGTGCTCACAAGGACTCACTGTGCTGAGCAGCCAAGCTAGGGATGCTCTGGCACCTCCATGCACAGCTCCTACTCATTTACAGCACCTCCAGCTGGTGAAAACCCTGGTGTAGTAAAATGGGCTCCATAGTATCTTCTCTGTGCTGGAACCTGAATTTGGCTCAAATTCATACCAGGGCAGTGCTGGGAATGCTCCAGCTTGGCTTGTCTGCAAGGGATCCTTTGAGCTACCAAGCTGGGAGTGACTGGGATTGGGAGGGAGAAGATCAGGGCAGCTGCTGGACTCAATGCTGGCTGGGACTGTCCTGTATCAGCACACACTGGATCCTGCATTGGCAGCTCAGGAGCCACCAAGGGGCTGTGCCTGCTCACGCCAGACAAGTTCCCGGCTCTGGCAATGTGTCCTGTCCTTTGCATCTCTCCCCTTCCCCTGCCTCCCCCACAGACAGACTGCAGCATCGCCTCCCTGACCCAGAGCTGCTCAGGCCAAAATGAACAAGACCTCACCGAAGAAGAAGCCATGAGCTATGTTCTGTGCATAGCTCTGTTTAAGTGAAAACAACCGCCCTATGCCAGTTTAAATACAACTCCCTTTTTCTTACTTATATAACACGGTAACTTTCTTTCAACAAATTCACTTTATTCCTGGCCCAACAAAGCATTACAGAGCCCTTATGTTTCTTGGCCACAATGGCCAAGACCCTCCGAGAAAAGCAAAGCTGTTCAGAGTCAGTGCCGGGTACATCTTGCTGGTACATGTCAAGGCTTACGTGAAACACTCTGTGCGTTAAGGACTGTATGTTTGCTAAGGGCAGGGGAAGCTGGCAGGATGTGAGAGATTTTTTTCTGATGGTTTTCTGCCTTGTGTCACTGAGGAGCTGGGTCCAAGTGGAGAAATGTCAGTACAGCTCAGGCTGCTGGGCATCTCCTGAGCAGGGTCTGCCCTCCATCCAGCACATCTTGGGTGGCCCCACGCATGTCCTTGACCCAGTCTGGGAACATCCCTGGTTCTTCCTTTCTCCAGCTGGACAGGGATGTTGGTTTCCAACAGGAAGGGGCAGAATAAGATTTCAAATTTGGGTTCTCACAACACTTAAACTGCACCTGCATCCCACGACCTTCACAAGAAGTCAGGTTTGGCTTGTAAGGAAAGTAGTGGAGAAGGGTTTGAGGTACAGGTAAGCCTCATTGCCAAACCCAGGCAATGATGGGGAGAGGGAATTATGTGAGATCCAAGGAGATCCACCCTGCTCCTGTTTGCTGGGGATCAGTGCCTGCTAAGCCAATGGCCAGCCGGTTCATTAAGTCGATGTTGTTTTGGAAAGGCATCTCATTAGCCTGGCGTTTTCCAAGAACATCAGACCTTTGGCAGGGGCCAAGCAACAGTCTGAGGTTAACAAAACAACCCGGTGTAGACAGGCACTCTGGTGCCTTGGAAAAGTCCTCAGTCAGCATCTTGGTACGTGCCGCAGAGATCTGTGCAGATGCCAGGGATGTCCATTCCTTGTCTTCCAGAGCCCTTCCGGAGGCTGGGAACAGTCTATGTCCACAAGAGGACAGTCTGTGAGATGCATCTGGAGAACAAAGTCTCCTAGGACTGCCAGAGAGACAGCAATTGCCTGGCTCCTGCAGGCATTTCTCCACTACAAATGAATGCTGCAGCCAAGAGCAACCTTTCTGACGTCCAACACGCTGTCTCCTTCGGTGGTACTCAGCCTGCAATAGCAGCAGGCGTCTCAGGGGACAAGCCCGGCTGGAAATGTCATTAGCATGTGTCACCTCTGCCTGCTTGGAAGGATTAATCAGAACGAGGAACTCACTTTTTAATGAGCATTTTCATGGTGTGTTACTGGGGGAGAAAAAAAATACCCCCCCCCAAGTGAAACAGATTTTCCAATAAAATTTATAGAGCATGAAAAGGGCTTCTGGTGCTAGGGTTCAGAGGTGGTTGGCCTTGTGCATGTGGAGGCATCACCCTCCTCCTCGTCCTTGGTGGATGAAAACAAAACAAACAAGCAGAAAAATCCCAGGAGCAGATAAGTGAAGTCATGTCCTTCGCTGGAACGAGTGAGTTGCCATTGTTGGCAAGTGGCCCTTGGATGGATAAACTGAGGCCTCTGAGGCTTCTGTGCTCTGTGGGGTGGGCATGGCCCACCACCACGGCCACAGGGGCTCAGCTCCTCCAGCAGCCCCCCGGGACATTCCTGTACATCAGGAGCAGACCCACAGGCTTTCCTTGCATTGAAGCAGCACTTAGAAACCTCAGCCCAAGCTGGGCCACACTGTGCTAGGCACTGTGTGTATATTTAGAAGATGCTTATCATGGAGAGCTTGCACAAAGTGCACTAAGTGGATAAGCAAACTGTGGACGCAGTGAAAGCCCACATGCCTTACAGCCTGTGTTTCGGTAGCTGTGTGGGTTATGTCTGAGGTGGGCACACCAAATTCCCTTTCAGAGTCACAGGGAAGAAGCAGCCACCTACAGGGTGGTGCACCTCACCCTTGGGCGGGTGTCTAAAGGGGTGCAATGAGCTACTGTCTGCAGTAGCCATTCTCCACCGCTCTGGGTGAGATGCTCGGGCCCAATATCCCCCTTTCAGCCCTGGGCAAGGGGGCGGAGTGTGCCCACGTTATCATTCACTGGGGCTGGCAGTGTGAGGGGAAGGGCATCACCCTGTGTCAGGTATTTCCCAACCCACTGGCCAGCAGGGAGCAGAGCCAGCTCTGGCCAGCCTCAGGGAAGAGCTGCAGCGTGCAGGACCTTGGGAGCCAGCATCCCCTTGTGGGTGAGGGATGGGGGGCAGGGGGATGGAGACCAGGGAAGGGGGAGTGGGATTTCCATGCCTAGTCAAGAGAACAAATTATTCTTGCATAGTCCACCCTTCCCTCTAGTAGCAAGTAATCCTTGCAACCATGACAGCCACTTCTCTTTGCCCTGGAGAACTGTATAAATCAGAGCAGAACAAAAGTCCTTTGCTGGGAGCTGGGCATGTGCGCTGCGTTTCAAAGGGTAGGCACATTTCTCTATAGATCTGCCTTCTCCAGGGACTGCAACTCTGACAGCAGAGAGATTAAGCAAAACAACCCACTCAACCTACCCTTCTCCAGCATCTCTCCATGGGTGGAACAAACCCATCACAGTCAAACCACAGGGCAGAGCCATAATTCACACTTGTTACTTTGCTTCTTAGTTGTTTAATGGCCTATTTTTCCTACTTAATGTTTTCAAAGTTTTGAGTAATAATTACATAGAATACAGGCTCCTTTGGCGTTAGAGCTGGAAAACTTAGAAATAATGAGGAAAAGCAAACCAAATGTACCAATTATTAGAGTCCTCGGGGAACCTGCAGAGCTCTAGTGAGCTGTATCCAAACCTTCAGAGAAGCCATTCAAACTACATGCCTCGCTGGACTGGTAAACATGCACACATGAACCCTCGCCCACACAGCTGAGTGAAAAGCTTTAAATCAACCCAACGATACCAGGCAAACTTTTTAAGTTAAAGCAACCACAGCTTCTTTTGTTATTAGCAATACTTCACATTGCAGATCTCCTGCAGGACAGTGCTGCTGACGGCATCCTTCACTCACATTAGCGAGAGCCAGATAACAGGAGAGAGAGCACCGACTTCCTCCCATGCTCTTACAGACCAAGATGTGTTTTCTTGCAACTTGTCTGAGCAATCAGGGCAGCAAATGCATTTCTTTTCCAGTTATATTTGCACCAGTGGAGACCTGGGCTCACGCCAGCTGAACAAGGTACTGAAAATGAGAGTCATGGGGAGTTTAAGCCCTTCTGCTCCTCAGGGGTTTCTTGGGAATGGGCTATTTTTCTGTGAGCTCCTTATTATAGAGCTATTTGCATGGACAAATTTTGGCTTCTGGGTTGTGCCCCTTGTGCCTGCCTCAAGGCTTTGATATTGGTGAGCTGTGGGACCATGACATCCGTCAGCTGCCATGTCTCCACCTGCCCTAATGCCGGCGGGAGAATCTCTTGGTGCAGTCTGCGCCTGTTACCCCATCCCTAACCTCCCCTACATCTCCTGCAGAAAACTGTGCTGGAGTTGGGACCAGTCCCCACCTTGCTGACATTACTGGAGAGGAGGTGAACATCTCTTAGGTGGCAGCTCTCTGCAAAGGGGACATGGCATTGTGGGCAAGGGACCCTCAAAAGGTCCCTTGAGCCACCCAGCACCTCCACCACCCTCCAGGCACAGCAGAACCAGGGGCAGTAACTGCTCTACAGACAGACTCTTCCTCCATCTCAGATGAATGTAACTGAAAAGCTGGCCTGGAAATGTCTTTGAAGGAAAAGGAAGTATTAAAGAGTAAAGAATGAACATGCGAACATTATTCGTATAAAGAAGTGCCATCCCCAAAATCTGTGCCAAGAAACCTACTGCCATGAAGTTCCTCTGCATAGGAAATAACAAGGAATTGTGCAACTGCAGTTCTTCTCAGAGCATACAACCAGAGCTGGGAATTTGAGTTATGGCTTTTGCCAACCTGCCTGGGTGTCAGACCTAAAACTGATTACACAGTATATGTGCTTCAGACAGAAATCACAGGGGTGACCCTTTTGTTGGAGATTCTTGGAGGAAGCATTTTGCTTTTTCCAATGAAAAACACCTAAATGTAGTAGAAATATTTTGGGGGTTATTTCAGAATGACATGGTTTCATTTGGGGTTTTGAAAGCTAAGCCAAGCCAAAAGTTTGGATTTAAAACAAAAAAGGCAAATATTTCTGTCCTGTTTTGAATTGCCTTCCATCACATAATCAAAAACTTCATGGAAAAGGAAGAGTTTCCTCCAAACATTCACATCCAATTTGAAATGGTAAATTAAAAGAAGTTGAATGTTTCTAAAACAGCTCCCTTATTAGCAGCAATGTTACTTCCTTCCCACCAGCATCGGGACACAACCTCTGCCTGCTGTCGTTCTCTAATGGGTGGGTTAGTTTTAGGGTGCCCAGTTGTCCTGGTTTCAGCTGGGATAGACTTAATTTTCTTCCTAGTAGCTGGTATAGTTTTGGATGTAGTATGAGAATAATGCTGATAACACGCTGATGTTTTAATTGTTGCTAAGTAGTGTTTACACTAAGTCAAGGACTTTTCAGCTTCCCATGCTCTACCAGGTGCACAAAAAGCTAGGAGGGGGCACAGCCAGGGCAGCTGACCCAAACTGACCAAAGGGCTATTCCATACCATATGACGTCATGCTCAGTATCCAAACTGGGGGCAGCTGGCCGAGGGGCAGCACTTTTGGCTCGGGGATGGGCCTAGTATCTATCAGCGGGTGGTGAGTGGTTGCGTTGTGCATCACTTGTTTGTATATTCTTTTAGCATTATTATTATTAATGCTTTGTCTTCCTCTGCTGTCCTATTAAGCTGTCTTTGTTCAGTTTTAATTTTTTTTCTGATTCTCCCCATCCCACTGGGCTGGGGGGGCAGGTGAGCAAGTGGCTGTGTGGTGCTTAGTTGCCAACTGGGGTTAAGCCACGACACTAATTTGAAGCTGAATTGTCTTCAGCTGGTTTCTGGGGGGACTGAGTACCCCCTTTCCCTGCCCACCCTGCCTGTGGCCTCGGCATCACTGGGTCAGGCGCACCCAAGCTGTTATTTGCCTGGCAGTGCTTTTCTTTCCTTCTCTGCATCTGATGATCACTGCCACAGGCACAGGAACCTGGCTCAGGGTCTGGATCACCCCCAAATTTGGGTATGTACACAAAGAGTAAAAGAGACCCTGTTCCAAAGGGCCTCCAGCCTGCAAAATGGGGCTAAATACTATTTACTCTCTGCAGGCTCTGCATGAAAAATGATAAAATGAGGCTAAATCTTTGCTTTCTTTTTTTTCCTCTCTTTTTAATGTAGGGAAGGTAAAACTCCTGAGCCCTGGAGATTGCCTTTATTTTCTCTTTTATGATATTTACTAAAGACTTAAAGACGGGAAGAGGCAGAAGCCATGGAGTGTATGGGCCGAGATGAAAAGGTCCCGGATCCCCAGCGGGATAGGAAGGCTTCCAACAGGAGGCACAAGCTGCTCGGCTTTGTTTCTCAATTCAAACATGGTACCATGCACAAAAGGAGGTGAATAATATCGCTCTCCCAGGCGGCGAGCCCACGCCTCACTGCTGGCCATAATAATAATAATTCAAAACAAAAAAAAGGATGCCAGCAAGAAAAATGATTTGAGATTAAGGGTTCCCGTGTCCCACCTGCTGGCTCGGTGTATTCTTCTGCTGAATAGACCTTCAGCTCCCCCAGACCCCAGGCACCCCAGGGCAGGGTCCATCCCTTTCCGGGCCACCATTGACATGCTGTGTGATCAAAATGCCTATGGAAAGATTCCTGGGGAGCCGATCGTGTGAATAAAAGGGCAACCTGTCAATGACTCCATGCCGGCACAAATGCTGGGGTTATGGGGAAGGAGCAGCTCAGGTTTTCCTGCAAGGCAGAGGTTGGGAGGAATGGGCAGCACAATGCATGATGATGCCTGAGCTGACCAGGGCTGGGCAGCTCAATGCTACCCCAGGAACTCCCTGTAATCTGCCATTATATCCCCCCCTTTGACATGGCTTTCCTCTGCTTAATGTTCCTCTTTCAGCTTTGCTCCCAAGGAACTGAGGCTGAGCTGGCCAGCCCTTTCCCCAAACCCAAGGTGTCTGGACAATGCTCAATTTTCTCCTACTAGCACAAATACAATGAGAGAGTCAAGCTAGCCTTGGTTGTCAATAGAGCGTCTAAACCCACCCCTTTTTCCCCACAGTCTCCCCTTAAGGCCACAAAAACCTCTATTATCCAATGCATCCAAGGGTGAGGAGCTCCACAGTTTCCACACAGTGGTGGAGGAATGACCTCCTTCCATTTGACTTGGATCAAGATCCTACTGGCTTCATTCTTCTCCCTCTGCATGAAGTTCCACACATTCCCACAGAGCATTCTGCCCCATCAGCATCCACCCATCCCTGTGTCCCACTCCAAGTGGTGGCAGGCAACATGGCTCAAAGGCTCAGAAATGAGCTCCCCAGCTACCCAGCCACACAGACTCTCCCTGCCCCATTCACTGCACAGGTCAGGCTTTGCTGAGTGGGTTTAGGGGCTGTGAAACCCTCCCACCTACAGCCAGGTTCAAATCCTGCTGCAGGGGCAGGGCAAGTGGCTGTTCCTGAGCCTCTGCCATAGCCACTGGAGGAGCATCATCACCTGCCTTGGCTGGCTGGAGGAATATCATCACCTGTGTTGGCTTGAGCTGGAGAAACACAACCACCCACATTGGCTGCACTGGAGGAGCATCACAACCCATCTTGGTCAAGCTGGAGGAGCATCACAACCCATCTCGGTCAAGCTGGAGGAGCATTGCCACCTGCCTCAGCTTGGCTGGAGGAGCACTGCTGTCCTTCCTGGCTAGGCAAGAGGACCATCACCACCCGCCTTGGCTGGGCTGGACAAGCATTGCCACCCTCCTTGGCCAGCCCCAGAGCACCTTGGCAGGCTCTGAATGAAGGTCCTTGCTGGCCTTACCAAGCCAGAAGGTCAGCAGTACTGACAAGGCACCATGGCAGTACAGAGAGTAAAAGCTAAAACTGAAGCTGGGGGGAACTGAGCTCTGACTAAGGCTTCCTCGGAAAATAAAGCCACTCTGTTGAGTCTCTCAGCTGGCTTGGATACCTCCACGGGCCGCCTGGAGAGCTGTGCCCTTTGCAGTTTGTACAGCAGGCGCTGCTCGGACGCATAGCTCTGTTTATCCTTGGCATGGTGGGAGCAGCACAGGTAACCCAGCGCTGGCATTTTCCCTTCAGGGGCTCTGCCCTGCTCCCACGGTGATCAATGGGGATGCTTCAATTAACTCCAGAGAAGAGACTGCCATCAGCTCTCCCATCAGCTTTATCCAGCCTGGACAAGCCCTTAGAAGCCTATAAATAAATAACGACATTTTCTCATTGTTTTGCATCAAAGTTGGTAGGATTTTTAACTCGTTAAAAACCAATGCACCGTGCCCTTCATTTGCCCAGCATATTGCATGGGTATCTAGTGCTTAAGGGCAAACAACTAAATTGATCCTCCCACAGCTTTACACAGTGAGATGCCACTTCTGCATGTAGGAAGCTGTGGGTGATCCCTGTGATGAGACCACACAGAGGGGAGCCCAGCTTTGTCCTTTCAGAGATGAGCCATTGTTTGCAGGGAAGCTTCAGCCCTGCCCCAGGCACAGGGTTATGGGGCACCTATGGAAAAATTCACTCTGAGGCAGCTTCAATGCCTAGCTTGGGGCCTATTGCATGCTCAGGTGTTCAGGATGCACAGCCCCAGGCAGGTCTTGGGTCCAAGGCTGGCCAGCTGAAGAACTGGCATAGGGAAGAGTCGGGAAGGCCAAGATATAGGGGTAAGCCTCTATCTATAGTTATATATGTATATCTATAGGGAGCTGTGGGGTCCTGCTGCAAGGCCACACAAAAAGATATAGAGCAGAAAAGAGAAGGGTTGAGGAAACACCCTGTGAAAGGAGTGGTGCTGGGAACAGGAGAGCCTCAAAACAAAGGGAGGGAGGGAACTAACATACGAGAGTCACTCCTGGCATCTGCCCAGCATCTGTTGTCATGGACGGAGCTGACAGATGCACTGACAGACGCTGCACTGAGAGGTGCTTTCATCTGGGCTGGGGTTTGCTTCCCTTGGAATGATGTGGCCATGGGACTTACCAGTCCAGGCAGGGGTCAGAAACACCACAGCTATGTCACCCTGTTATGCACTGACATGCAACGATGCCAATGAGATTGCCTCCTCCTGCCCTTGCCACCATTGCTTTCCTCCAACTCCAAAAGAAACATTCACCATTTCTCACAGACAGATTATGCCAATCAAACCAACCTCACCAAATACAAACCTGGAATGAATACAGCTAGCAGAGTGGAGAAACAGATACCCAAGCAAGGGCTGGAGAAACCAAAGACACCCCAAAATTCACTGTGAGCTGCCAAACACCTTTGGCAGCTTCCTGACCACACCGTGCTGGGGTACATGAGTGTCCAAAGGGCTGCTGACAATTTAGGGCATGCTTTCAGCTTTCTGTGGGAACCCCACATATCCTGTGCTTTGTACAGGTATTCAGCATGCAGAATTTTTCCCATTTCAAAGATATTTGCTTCTTCCATAGCTGCTTCAGTGTGAATGCTTGAGCTCTAGTGATGTCTCTGGTGGTAGCACCAAGATACTGCCCTTCTGGCAGAAACTTCTGAACCAGCTACCGAAATACAGACTCCAAGGGTGTGTCACACTGGCCTAACACTGCTAAGTCTCATCTTTTCTATCCACTAAGGCCTTCTGCATAGATTCACAGACAGTTAAACACCAAAGTGGACTCTAGGACTGAATCAAAAGGCAGAGTCCACCACCACAAAATCTACATCAACCCCACGAGGTCTAATGGAGCCACAGCAAAAGTATCAGTCAAAAAACATCACCTGCCTCCATTTAAAGACTTAGGATGAAGGAGAATCAGCCTCAAAACTAGAGGCACTTTCTTCGTATTTACAAAGACTTTCCTGGTCACTGCTTCATATGGGAACGTGCGGGATTTGCCACACTTCTTTGAAGAGGTACATCAAAAGGCGTTGCCAAAGAAGACAATTTGGGGACATTACAGTCACAATACACCATTGCATCATTCATCAATTATGTGTCAAAGCCCAGATGAAACACAGCTTTCAGTACGAAACTGTGATGAAGTGACAATCTCGCCCACATCTATGAAAAAGGACTGCACCACATTTATCTCAGTGATCAGAACTGGGAGCCTCTGGTAATTTTGCTTAATCTTTTAAATGAGGTTCTGAATTTACAAGAGATTCAGTCTGAATATCTGGCCAGAAAGGGAAACCCTGGCATCATTTGGGTCCTTATGTTCTGTGGTGTTGTGACAAACTCTACAGCATCTCCTTGGACTGGTAATTTCAATGCCCAACAGGCTGTTGAATTTGGAATTGTCTAAGAGGTTTCAGTTCTCCATCTAGCATTACTCCCTCCTGCAGGGTTGGGAATTGCTGTGAATTTTGTTTTGAAAAAGTGCAGTTCTTGACTCCTGTTTGCTTCAGCCTCCAGCTGCTTTGCTTAGGGCTTACGGTGCATGACTTCTATGGGCTTGTGGCACCAATCCCAGGACTTGCTGAGGCCTGGTCATCCTTGGTCATTGCAATCCCCGACCTGCCCAAATCCTGCCTTGAAAGTAAAGACCCAGACCAGAGCAGGGAGAGGGGCAGGATGGCCTCTCACAGTGCACTCCCTGTTCCTGCTCTTCCAGTGTTTCTCCTCTAATAGGACGCCTGCACTTGAGGTTCTGCACTTCATCTTGTTCATAAAACTGATGCTAGGCAGAATATTTGGCTCGGCTCAAGCGTGACCCACAGCTATAAATCTGCACTGCTCCCCCTACTTACACCCCCACAGAGCTGCTGTCACTGTCCATTCTGAGTTGAAAAACCAAACATGACATTTCCCAGGTGCAGATGTGTTTGTCTCCCCTCCCTTCCAGACTTCCTTGGCTTCTCTCTCTTTTTGAAGAGAAAGAGATTTAGCAGGCTCTCCTCCTGGATGGAAACATTGAGGCAACAGCTGGGCTGGGCCAGAGGGATTGCTCTGACACCCAGGGGAGACGGCTGGCTGTGGCACTCCAGCCACCCCATCAACTGTCCAGACTGAGGAGCAGGGCTGGAGGTCTTGCCTTGCCCCAGGAGGGCTCCAGAGGAAATGTGTTTCCCTATCCCAGCACTGAGGTGGTGGGGAGGGTGGGAAGGTTTCCTGGTGTCACTGGCTGCAAGAAGACCTTCATGGAGCAGAGAAATTGGTTGTGTGAGGAGGATAGTGGGGAGAAGATTAGACAAGGTGGAAAGCTGATCTTGTGGCAAGACACTAAACTGAGCTCCAGTGCTTCTGCCCTTCCTGCGTGCACCCCATACAACCACTGTCCAGTCTCTGCTGCACAGCCCTATGGGTGGTTGCTCTTAAGAGAGATAAAGTGCTGGGGTCACAGCATAAATGGAGTATAGGGGACCTTATAGCCTTCTGACCTTTATGAAAGGGTAGACAAAATGCAGGACAACTGAGGATCAAGTTTTTGGACTACAAATGGTCCCAACTACTTGTAACCCCCTATGCAATAACCAGTTAATTCATATAAAGAACTTGAAAATGTCCCAGATGTGTGATCCATAGAAGCAAAAGCCATTAAACTACTATTACTACTAATATGCCACTAAAACTAATCACAAGGATGCCATCTTTGGTTCAGAAACCCCTAAATTACAGAGAATACACCAGCCAGCTATTGCCACATGATTGCCCCATACTCAAACACTTCCCAGGGAGTCTGCTACTGCTCAGGTTGGAAACAGGATCCTACACCAACAGGTCCTTTCTTCTGACTAGTACGGCCAATCTAAGGGCCAGTTACAGAGCCTGAGTCTGGGATTCATCCCCACTTATTGCTGGCATTTTAACTGATGCCCATTTTGGGCACCTGGCTGCTCTGGCCTTTATTAGCAGCCACGAAGGGAGGAAGGATTTCCAAGAAGGAAGTTCAGAATGCAACGGGAAATATCTTCCCACTTCCCAACCAACATGTCCATGATTCTGCAACAACATCACCATAAGCACAGGTCAAGGATGGCAGCAGTCATTTAAGTGAGTGTTACCTGGAGATGGTAAGCGCTGACAACACACCACTATGAGCTTTCTAGAAGAGCATCAGCTAAGAGCTCCCAGCTACAACCGGGGGACTGCAGGTTCTTGGGTGAAGGCAGCAGTACTAAGCAGCCACATCCTGGAATAGTGTCCATACAATCTACTCTGGCTGGCCATGTGCCCCCTGATTGGCTCATGGGGACAGGAGAATTCCCAAACCCTGCTCCTGTGGCAGCCCTGTGTGACTTTTATAGCTTATTGTCTCCTCGAGCATCATATTTACTTCTATCTCAGTGCTATGTGGAGGTGGTCTTATTTCTGCAGCTGGTGCTACAAGTCTCCTCTTTAGATTGCACAGTGATAAGAGGTGACTGGGGCTCTTTAGGACATTATTTAATGAGCTGATGACATTTTTACGAATGAAGAAAGTCCCAAGACAATTAGACTTGTTGATTCTTCAGAGATGCCAAGACTCTGCCCTGACTAACAAACCCTGTTCACATTTTTCTCAGTAGATGAAATCTTTCCAGTACACTTCCTCTTCCTGTCCTCCACTAAAATTGTTGTCTTTTTCTGACCAGCCTGAAGTCAGATGTGGGAATAACCTTGATTTCCTTTTGGTGGGAAACTTGGCTTCTTTCACATAGGATGGGAGGCTCCCAAAACAGAGGTGTCCAATGCCACTGTGGATTAGAGCCTCTCCTCCCAGGCTGGGATGGGAGAGCGAGTCTGGATATTGGCTGATCTTTTATTAAGGTCAGGAGAGGGATGCAGATGAGGTGTGCACAAAGGCACTACTGTGTATGGCTTTGCAAGAGCCAATCCTGCCTCCTTAATGCATAAGATGGCTTTGAAAGAGTGAGTTAAGTGTGCCAAGGTATATGAAGACTTTGTGAGGGGCTTTTCTAAAATCCCACACAAGAGGCTGTTAAGGAAACTGGTAACCAGAGGATAAGAGGCAAAGTCCCATCTTAAAACCAGACTCGGGTAGCAGAGACAAAGAGTTTGAACCCTGCAAGGCTTGGCATGCGGGGAGGTGAACAGTGCCTGGAGCACAGTCATAATTAAAAATAATAACATTGAGCACTTTCAAAGCACTTGGTAAACATGATTAACTAATTAGTCAACTCTTTACTAATTAACCAGTCACAGGACTGGTGTTGCTCAATATGTTTAATGATCCGGAGAGCAGCTGAATAGCTGGCGGCAACGTCTATGGAGGACGTGGTAGCTGTGTAGGGGATTGACGGGGAGGCTGAGATGAGCTCACAGCGGGAATGGGGCTTGGCCAAGAGGGGACGCTTACCCTGGGCATGGGCTGGGGCTGGACCCTCTGATCATGCCAAAGACAGAGCTGTCATCTTCTCCTCTTCCCCTGGTAATCCTCTCACCACCTCTTGCCCTCCTCTCAGGATAGGGGACTCACTGTGCATCTCCCATAGATGCCTGTGGTTAACATTTATAGCTATTTAGGCACAGCAAGTGGCGTATGGAAATTTTCAGATATACCCGAAACCAGTCCAGTCTGAGATCAGGCTGCGCTAAATGTGAACCCCCTGAAATGCCATGCACCTCAAGGGTCACGTTAATGCTCCCCAGCACAGTCAGGATGAGTCCTTTCTCTTCCCTTCCAGTAAACCAAGAACTGGAGTAACACCAGTGCAGGATCAGGGAAAAGAAGAGAGAAGCAGGACCAGGGAGCCTCTCTGGTTGCCACTGCATTACTAATTGGCAGGTTCCCCCACCTGTGCCTCAGTTTCCCCAGAGCAGGTACTGTATGTGCAGTGAGATGCCACACCAGATGTCACACTCGGATACCCTAGCATCAATTTGTTTTTTAATCAGGGCTGCAGTTGGAAGCTTCCCCACAAATTGAGTGAAAAGCATCTCCCAAAAGACACATGGGGTTGGTTTTAACCCTGCGGCTCATGATTGCCCCACACCTTTCACCTCCACGTGAGTCCCTGCCTTATCTGCCTGCACGCGCTAACCCCAGCAAGTTGTTCTTAAAGATGTTTCTGGTGGCACTGGGCTGTCTCTGTTGCCTGCGACAGGTATCACACCCGAGGGTAAGCTGCTTCTGGCTGGAGGCTCCAGCACATCCCAGAGCCCTGCAGGGCACCTTCATGCCCCTGGCTAATGAATACCACCTTTCAGGGCTGAGTTTAAGTATATCCTAGCTGTAATTTGGGTATTTACTGTCCAGGAGTCTCAGAATCCAAGTCACCATGTAATTAAACATTGCATTTCATAGCATCACAGATGCATCTAGAACAGATCTGTACAGCTGTGCCCATAGCTGTTATTAAAACATCTCATCACACAGATCCTTCTTCCCCAGCACCCAGGACCTGACAGCTCTGCATGATGTGATGGTACTGGGTGCTCTGCTTGTGGTGATCGAGCATCCCACCTTGCTGGAGTCACCAGAGAGTGCCTGAAAAAACATCCTCTCCATTTTCTCCTAGCTGGCCTCTGGACCTTGAGAATGAAGGCCCACCACTGGGCAAGCGGCTCCCGGCTGAATTACCAGCTTGCTGTTGCGGGTAGCGAAAGTTTCTGACTGCAAACACTTGATTCTGCAGTTACCAAGAGAGAAAGAAAGAAAATTCTCCCATGCAGAACAGTGTTTCGAGGTCAATAGAGAAAACCCTGTGGCCTGAATACCCAATCTGGGGAGACTCAAGCCTGGCAGGAAGGCTTGGGGTCTGGGTGTCTGCGTTGTCACACTTGTAGCCAGGTTACCATGGCTCATCCGTAGTGCATCCACACCCCGGGGGTCTGCTTCTTGCCTGCATTCAATGGGCTCTGCTCCTCCAGCATTGAGAAGGACAGTTGATTTGCAGAAGAAAAGCGAGTCCTTAGTGGTCCTGTCATGTCATCGTCCTGGGCGTTCACAAAGGACGGTGGGTGCAGCCCAGAAAGGGGCTGCCTGTGCTGCCCCACAATCCCCAGCATGGCCCAGTCCCCGGCTGCCTGTGGGTACTGTGCCCGCTCCCCTCCCCAGGAAGGGGTCCTGCACCAAGGGGTGGCCAGGCACCCACCTCATCCTCCTCAGCCAGGCTCAGACACAGCTCGGTCTCCTGGGTGGCCTCTTTGGGTGTCCCACAAAGGGGACCTGAAGCATGGCAGCAAGTGGTGAGGACACAGAAATGGCCACGTTGCCTTAAGTTCATGAGTTCAGTTAGCATCACCCCGTGCATGGGAGCATCTGGGTGCCTGGTGCCCAGGCAAAGGGAGCACTGGGACCTTGGTGCCTTCGGAGACATGCATCAAAAGCCACCAAAGCAGCCAGAAGGGACATGGGGACCCTGCTTTTCAGGCTTTTCTTCCCAAACACTTGAGCTGAGACCCAGAGCAGGATATTCAGTGTGGATGCTCAGGCCGTGGGTGCTGCTCAGTCTCCGCAGGACACCCCAGCTGCCCCTCTGTCCATCCTGTGGACAGGGACCCTTGCACAGCGCTCTTTCAGGGCTCCGCTCCACCAAGCCCTGCTGGTGTTTGCAATTGCAGGGTTGCTGCTGGGGGAGGGGAGTTGGGTGCTTCAGCCACGTCTGCCCAACCCCCTCCCCTCCTCCTGGGGGATGAGAACTGAAATAAAAGGTCCATTTCTTCAGAAAGCCAGGCCTGACTATGGGAAGGGTCCCTGTATCCATGCAGCTCTCCCGGCCTCCCGCTCCCCTGTTTAGTAATCTCACTTCTGGGCCTGAATTCATTCAGACGTTGTGAAGGATTAGCTGACCTTTCTTTCAGTGCTTGGTAAGCTGGGGATGTTAAAGCTTCCCAAAAATTAAACTCTCAGGAGGCTGTCTCCAAGGCTGGGAGCCTGGAAAGCTGCTCACTGGCTGCGGCTGCTTCCCCGGCATCTGCCCCAGCACAGGGGCAGACCTGGAACTGTCCCTTCGTCCCCCCCGAAACCGCTCAGATCCATGCACAGCCTTGGCACCCAGCTGCGCAGTCCTGCTGCAGGGTAAAACCAGATAGTTTCCTCTCCTGTGAGACAGTTTGGCAGTTTTTTCTCTTTGCCATATATGGGTTTCAGCACCTGCTTTTCCTGGCTTCTCTCTGCCACCATGAGAGAATGGGATAAGGGAATATGTGGGCCCTTGAGCCTGGGAGCTGAGGTTTGGGGAGGCAGGTGAAAGCTGTCTGAGAACGGATGATGCTGTCCCAGCTAACGGGTGGCACAAGACTCAGCATGGGGATTTATTTTAAGCTCCCAAGCGCAGACATGATGGGGTGACATGCTAAGTACTTCCTGCAGAAGTGGAATTGGCCATATGATGAGGCTGCACTCCCCTGACCAAATGAATCTGATTCTCTGAGCTGCTCTTTGCTGGATGCATGGGAGATGCAGGAAAATTACCCTCTTTTTCCACATTTTTGCTATTAATTTTTACCCTGACAGTGAATCTCAGAGATGGGGGACTATAACTGGGGACGAGCAGAAAGGGCACCACTACCAAAGCACATTTTCTCTCCCTGCAGCCTGGGACACAGAGCTGGTCCCAGGCACTGGCAAGGGAGGTGAAACTGCTGCTCCTCCCATTCGAGGACCCTGAGAAAGCAGCTGGAACTTCAGGGGGAGATGGCAGCTGCATGGCCCGTGCCCCACCGCCCTGCAAAATGCTGCTGGCTGCCTTTGGGGGAGCCCTCCTGTTGCAAGGGGACATTGCAAGGATGATCCCGCACCCTGGCAGTCAAGGCAGCCAAACTCCTGGAAGCAGCACCTTCCCTGTTTGGTTTCAGACTCTCCCGTTGTTGCATCTGGCAGAACAGGGGTGAATTCATCGGTGCAAGCAAAGCCTGCATGCAGCCAAGCCCAACCTTCTGCCCAAACCCCGATGGGGAGAACAAATTGCACAGAGGGAGAGCAGGGCTTCATCCAAAGCCCAGGGAAACCAGTGGTGAAACTAGAAATTTCTCCTCCTCCCACTTGCTTTCTCTCTCCATGTCATTTGAACTGAAGCCGTTTGCATACAGAAAGAAGCAAACAAATCCAAACGCTGCCACAGCAGCAGCATCTGAGCCATGCAGAAGTCTGACTCAAGCAAACCCTTTGCTGTTCTCCTCTTCTTTCCATCCACTTAAACTCAGTTATTTTACAGAAGCTGTGAGGGGAGCGAAGGGATGCCTTTGTTATCCATTTAAATTGCTTGTTTAAATGGGCAACCAGCTTCTAACAGGGCTAATTTTATAGGCACCATAACCCGATGCAAGAAGTTTCTTTTACGACTCTCCACTCCCCCTGTCTCAAGCAGGAGCAAGGGCTGCGGCCAAAGCCCCGGGGAGTTTGCACAGATCTGCCAGTTCACTGGCGGAAAAAGGCATTAGTGATTCACAAAAATAAAACTGTCTTATGAGATATAAATTAGATTATTGCTCTGGGGAGATGAGCTGCTCTGCTCACCCATGGGACTGCTGCTGTCGCATAGCATCTGTTGCAATTACAGGTTCTTTCAGCCTGCTCGGCAGAAATGACCTCCCAAATATTTCAGCAGCAGCTGGAGCATGCACAAACACTTGATGTTCTTTCTACAGCTGAACAGCAAGTGTTTGGTCTGTGCTAAATTGCTAGCTGGTGGCTCCATCTCCTCTGAGGACTTGGCGGGGCGGAGGTCCAGAGTCCCCTCACTGAAGGTAACAGGGTCCAGATTGTCACCTTGCAGCAGGCACTGGAGGCTGAGCTTGTCTCCCTTCATGGGTTTGTACAGTGCAAAGTGCACCCTTGGCGCTAGATCAGCAATATTAATTGCCCATGAGAGGAAGCATATAATCAGCCTTCAATGCTGTATAATTACACAGAAATTACCAGAAGAAATTAATTCCAAAAGGTGAACATATGGGCTGCAATGCTGAAGCTGAAGCTGGATTTTGCCTCTGGTTACTGCCACTCATAACTGAGGGCAGAATCTAGGCCAAAAGTGTGTTTTCTAGTTTGTGATTTATTGTACCAAAATGGAGCTAGTAATGAAAACCGTGTTCCACTTAATACACAGTCGACTTCCAACAAAAATGCCAGCAGGAACTCTTTCTTCTCTTTCTTGCATTACAGCTGCCTGTCAGCAGAGGATCTGCAAGCTTGGCTTTCCTGCCGCAGCCATGGGGAGAGGCACCACCACGCCACGAAACCCCAACGCTCACTGGCACCAGGCTCAGCGGACGGGCAACCTGTTGTGCCCCTGACAGCCCCCGGCTAGCCCCGGCCCCTCCTCTGCCTCTGTCCCATCTCCTCCATCCTCTCACACCTTCTTCCACCTGAGCAGGGCTGACCCTGAATTGCAGATTATTTCAGGAAGTGTCCTGGTTTCAGCTGGGATAAAGTTAGTTTTCTTCCTAGTAGTTGGTGTAGTGCTGTGTTTGGATTTAGCTTGAGAATAACGTTGATAACACACTGATGTTTTAGTTGTTGCTAAATAGTGCTTACTCTGGTCAAGGACTTTTTCAGCTTCCCATGCTCTGCCAGGTGCACAAGAAACTGGGAGGGGGCACAGCCAGAATAGGTGATCCAAACTGGCCAAAGGGCTATTCCATACCATATGACGTCATGCTCAGTGTATAAACTGGGGGGAGCTGGCTAGGAGACTGCAATTGCTGCTCAGGAACTGTCTGGGTACCGGTAAGTGGGCGGTGTGCAATTGCATTGTGCATCATTTATTTTGTATATTATTATTATTATTATTATTATTATTATTATTATCCCTTCCTTTTCTGTCCTATTAAACTATCTTTATCTCAACCCATGACTTTTACTTTTTTTTTGTCGTATTTTTCCAGCCAAAACCAGGACAGCAAGCAAATAAAAATCACCCTTAATTACAGATTATTTAAGCAAGCAAATAAAAATCAGGCTCTGTGACTATGTATTTTGTCACACTGGTCTCCAAAATAGCCCCCACAGGCTGGCTGCACCGTGCTGAACCTGCCCCACTTTGCTGCAGCATTGACACATTCCATCTGAACCATGTAGGTGCTGAGCATCCACTGCAGCACCCAAAGCCAATGGAGCCATATGGGGTGAGAGCTTTGCTCCTCCCTGGCCCAACCTGCTGCTTCCTAGCCTTAAAAATGCCATATTTTTTCTGAGTGCATGAAACAGCCGGACACCTCCCTTCTCCTTGCTGAAAGCAGCAGGTGGAGAAAGCTCTGAAGAAGACCGACAGCGGTGAAGGGACCCTACAGCCCTTGGAGCCCCCCCTTGCAAACACAGGACAACCTGTGGGAAACCATTGGGAGATGGCCGAGTGCCACAGCTGAGCCCCTTTGCTGCAAACGGGAATTCATTTGCATGCCAAAGTTGTAGTCGGGCGCTTTACAACACAGTACAAGCATATAAATGTATTTGAATCTTCAATATCTCCCAGCCATCGCCCGGCAGCGTGCTCCCCTTGGAGAAAATGCCTCCAGGGGGGTTGGTGGAAGGGGGTCCTAAATAAAAGATGCCCAAATGAAACCTCGAGTCCCAAAGGCAGCAAAATGATGGAGAGCTGAAACACACCAAATTCAGGCACACGGTGTATCTGTGGCAGAGTTTTCCCAGCCAAAATCGTGCATGCCAGTGACAACAGGAAACTCGCGGGCTGTGTGACAAGTGTTGTGGCCTCTCCTTAGCTCTCTTACTGCCTCAATGGGTCCCGGGTGACTGCAATCAAGGTCCCATTCAAGCCAGGAAGAGTCGAATCCCAGGGATATGTGTTAGGCCAGCATTTTCCACTTTTCTTTCAGTTCATGCACACCTATAAATTTTCCAGGGACAGTGGTACAGTACAAGCCTCCGTTGCAGCCACTTCCACAGACTCCTTAAAAGTAGTCCAGGACTCTGAGAAATTCATTATATTAAGCAATTAACAGTGGTGCGTGTGAGTTCATGGACCTTCTTGCTGCCAAGGACCAGAGTACAAATTATATCACCCCTAGTCAAGGCAAGCGAGTCAAATTATTGGCAATAAATACATTTATTCCAAATGTTGACCCACTTTACATCCCTTTATTTAAAACACAGCTGCTCTAAAGGGGGGTTGGAATGAAGGGAAAATAAAGTCTGTGAGTCTTCATGCGTCCCTGGTTCTCTCAGCAGAGCTGGCTGGATTCTTGTTACTATTATTAGCGTTGTGATTGTTGTTATTATTATTGTTATGATTATATGCATTTCACTCTCTTTTGGGTAATGAATAATTTATGACTTTGTCTCGATCCCCTTTCAATGGAATCACTATCCAGGGAGACTTGCTGAATAATTTGGATCATTCGTTTTCAAGTGTATGGGCTGCTGACAAATTGTTCGCTTTTCATTACTGGGGACATTCATTGGTCACCCAAATCAGGGGATTTCTTTGGTTGCCCCAAGCACATGATGTGCCGTCTGGGGTTTTGTTGGGATTTTTTTTTTTTTTTTGATTGGGTGAAACTTTGTGAAGTGGAGACTAACAAATAGCTCATTTGGGGGGCTGGTTTTCTGAAGAAATTAGTTTGGCAAATTTTTGTGAACATTTGGTGGTTTCACAGAGGCTTGTGAGAAGTAAATGCTATGGAGCATATTAAATGTTTTTTAATGTTTTAAAGGCATTGGTATTTTTGCTGTTTGATTTGATCAAAAGTATTAAACAGCTGATTATTAAGCTTTTGCTTACTCAGTGCTAACTTGAGAAATACTGTGGTATTAGACATGGCTGCTTCTTTGCCTAAAATCCTGGGGGCAAGAGAATTTTCAAGAAGCTTGCATTTGGGGATCTTTTTCCTTAAAATCAAATGAGTGCCTGTATTAACCTGGCTGTGTCCACCAGGACTGGTTTCGGGACCCTGCAGTGCCCTGACCCTGCACACATGGTCCATCCCACAAATGCAGCGTGCCCCCAGCCCCGGTCAGGCTCTGAGCTCGACAGAGGCTCATCCCTGAGCACGCACACAGCACAGCGAGGGTGAGCACTGCTCCTCGCTCCGCTGCTGAAACACAGGATGGAGACAGTTGACACATCACTGCTGGTACCCACAGTTTGTCTGGGAGGTCCCCACTTGGGCAAATCTCAGATTTGCTGCCAGCTCCATGAAAATCATTAGGACATGCCACACTCAGCTGCAGAATGAACCAATAGCAAAGTTGCATTTGTCCACAGACCCTCCTGATCCTCCTGCTGCTAGCCCAGACCATGCGCTGTGCCCAAAAATGCCACGGGCTAAATCCAGGTTCACCTGGGAATTAACAGGGCTTCACATCACCACTCCGGCTCAGACCTTCCTGGCACGGTGCAGTGTGATTGCAACCCCGTAGATGCAGAACATCCAACTTCCTGCACCACGATGGCCACAGAGGACAACCTCATTGTCCCCAGGGTCCCAAGCCAGAGGGGCTCATCCCCTCCCTGTCCCACACCGCCTGCTGCCTGCACTGCCTGCTTAGCCCCAATTTACGAGCAGCATGTGAAGGACAGACACTGGGCCGCTGGGCTGAACAATGTGGGAATATTAGCCGAGTTACAAAAACAAACAAACCAAACCCCGCCGGGAGCCCGTTTCATTTATCTTCTTTTGTCCAGTTTTGCTTCAGCGTGAAAGTCGCCCTTTCAAGTCCAGCAGTTGTGTTCCAGCCCCGGCGGGTAGCTGATCCAAAGCGTTACACTGAGAGCTTCCCAATGGCATGTTTGCACAGTTGAATTCATTTCTAAATATTCAGTGGAGTTTCCCTCCCTCCTACCCTCCCAGGACTTTTTGCCCAAGAGCCGAGGGTGTAAAGTACAGGGACGGGGATACTGGTGCACAGAGCCTTTGTGTGCAAACACAAGCTGCTGTTTGTATTTGCCTTCACACTGTCAGAGCTCAATTGTGTGCGATGCAATACTGGCTACCAGTCTGCTTTCAATATCCGCTCGGCCATCCCTGCTGCCAGAGAGACTCTCCCCCTCCCCAGCCGCTTTGAAGCAAAGTGATTTAATTTCATGAGACTTTCGGTAATCACATTACAATCTCCAACATTAACCAGAACTGACTCCCTATTGCAAAAGGGCGGGCAGATGACCGAGTAAACAGCCTGTCTCAGGCCAGCCTGCAACGCCAGAGGAAGGCAAAATGCACAAAGGCTGCCTGGTTGGTTCTGCACTGCTTATCAGATGAGGCTGGAAAACAACAGCCTCTTGCCAGCACCAGGAGGGAGCAGCCAACTTTGGCCATCCAAGGATGCTCTACTGGCTGCTCTGCTTTCTTGCGCACCGTGATGGCCAATTTTTAAAACTAGACCTTTTTCTCCTATCTGTAGCTCTACCCATCATTTACCTTCCATCTTCCCTGTTCCTTTTACAGTGTCCTGATACCTCTGTCACATCCCCCAGGACTGGATTTGCTTCTGGGACAGGGTCCTTCTGGTTATGGCATGCATTCCTACATGCCACCATGCCAGTGGTCCAGGAAGAGCCAGGGCCTCCCTGCATAGGGAATGGGGTCTAGGAAAGGTCTAGCATGAAGAAGAGGAGGCTGAGAACAGGGAGATTCAGGTCTTGCCTGTCTGTGCTGACTCTCCCTCACCCCTCCTCACCTCCCTGCATGCATGGCTCAACTCTTCCCAGAGCATCTTCTGACCAACCAGGGATCATACACTGGAACCTGAAGGAATGTACTTCTGGGGCTGTAAGAGCAAACCAAGGTGCTGCACTAGGGTGCTGGGCTCTGGGCAATCCCCAGTGGGGGTAAAAAAATCCCTTTTTCTGATCAGATGTATTATTGTCCTTGCTCTCTCCATCCACTATTGTCTGGCTGCCTAAAACTGGACCCTAAATATCCAGATGGCTGACATTAAGGGTGTTGTGGTTTAACCCCAGTTGGCAACTAAGTACCACACAGCCGCTTGCTCAACCTCCCCCACCCTGGTGGGATGGAGGAGAGAATAAAACAAAAAAAGTAAAACCTGTGGGTTGAGATAAAGACAGTTTAATAGGACAGCAGTGGAAGACAACACAATAATAATCATAAAAAAATGCACAAAACAAGTGATGCACAATGCAACTGCTCACCACCCGTTGACAGATGCCCATCCCATCCCTGAGCAGCAAGTGCTGCCCCTCGGCCAACTCCCTCTGGTTTATATACTGAGCATGACATCATATGGCATGGAATAGCCCTTTGGCCAGTTTGGATCAACCATCCTGGCTATGCTCCCGCCCAGTTCCTTGTGCACCTGGTAGAGCATGGGAAGCTGAAAAGTCCTTGACTTAGTGTAAACACTACTTAGCAACAACTAAAACATCCATGTGTTATCAACATTATTCTCATACTAAATCCAAAACACAGCACTATACCAGCTACTAGGAAGAAAATTAACTCTATACGAGTTGAAACCAGGACAACTGGGGGCATTAATTCACCCCACTGAGCTGCCACGAAAATAGTCATACTCGGTTAAAAGGAAGCATGAATCCCAATAATCCACGAGGCACCACAGAGCAAAGCCTGGTAGGGATCAGGGTGATGGATGGCTCCAAAATACCATGGGGAAGATGACATGGACTCCTCATCCATCTTCCCATCCAAATCTGTGAACTTGGAGTACACAGGCATGTGTAAAGATGGTGATCAGGGATGGAGCAGCTGGGCTTTGCCTCGCGCAAGCTGGGAGCTCGCAGACCCAGCACAGATATGGCACGCAGCCCGGAGAGTGAGACCCACAAAGTGAGAACTGCTGAGCCAGCAGCTCTCCTCCTGCGCTTCTTCTCTAATTCCCACCTGGGGGGAGGGAGGGGGAGAAAGCCCCCTGCTTCCTAGCACCCTGAGAAATTGGGGAGTGCTCTCCCCGCTCCATCATGCATCATCATCTAATCTGTGTCTACTTCTCTGCAATCAGAAAGTGTTTCCCATCCTGGCAGTTCCCTGCAGCAGGTCAAAAAGAATAAATTTGCTGTAAAACAAACCCGCAGATCCTGGCTGCTCACAGCCTGCGTCAGTGTCCTGGCTGCTCCTGCCCCTCATGCTGGTTTTGCCCTTTTCTAGGTGAATTTGGGGGTGCTGGGTCTAGGCTCCTGGCTCTCCACCCTCCTCTCCACAAACAGGGGAGATGCAGCAGCTTTGACCCACAAGCAGGAAAAAAGTTTGTCTCCGAGACACCCCTGAGGGTGCTCACCCCCACCTGCTCTGGCATTGCTGCTCGCCTGCCCACACAATTTTTCTTGCTGGTCATTTTTGGCAGAAGTTGGCAAAGGTCTCCTGGGCTCATCCTTTAGCTTTACCAGCTCCGCCATTCCCAGGGGCACATCACAAGAGCAGGGCTGGGGGCTGCGGCTCCCCATGCAGCACCCCAGGACACCCTGCCCCTGTGCCGGACTCAGCACAAGAGGGGATCCCTCTCCAGGTGATACCACAACCTGGGTGACAATGGCCAGTGGGCAAAGCCAGAGGTCCCTGCCAGCCCGTAAACCTCCATGAAATAATTTAGAAAGACCCTGTGCTTCGAGGAGAGTGTGAAATAGAGTCTTTTTCCTTCCCCAGCCTCCAGTCCTCTGTCAAGGAGGGAGATGCAGATACGGTTTTCAACCTGCCCATCATTTGCAAGATGCTTGGAAAAAGTTTGAAAGGAAAACTCCTGCCTGTACCCTCCCTTGCTTTCACAGCTGTGTGTGGGACATGAAACCGGGCTCTTTCCCTATCTATTGCTTGCTCTGCTTGCTGCACTCCCCAGCAATGCGGCGGTTGCTTTGCACAGGAGATGCATGTTGTGAGCAGCAGCAAGTTTGTGCCTAGTTTGTGCTGTCAATGCAGCACTCCCTCCAGTGCCAGCTGAGACCTTGGGGTGCCCAGCACCATCTCCACTGAGCCCCGGGATGAAGCAGTCTCTCTGGCCATATCACTGCATCAATTTTTAAACTCCAGCCTCCACTAAACCCAGTGCTGTTCAAAATAAATCCATAAATCAAGCTCCTAGCTGAGCTGCATGCCTCCTCCATCCTCAACCCTCTGCTGACATGGGTGCCTGTTCTCTCATGGCTCAGAATCCATTTTTTTAGTATCTACCTGAAAAAACACAACATTTTTTCCTCCTCACCTGTAAATACCCTGCCTTCTGATGAGCCTAATGCAAACTCCCAGACGGTGTGTAGCTGAGCTCCTTCGTGCTGCTGATCTCTGCAGCAAACACAGGCTGCTCCTGCCTGGGATGGAGCGAGAGCAGCCGAGCCTCCAGCTCTGCTCCCCCCAGTAGCCTCCCTGGCTGCACTGGCTCAGAGCAGGAAAAGCCTCCCTGTCTCCTTATCAGTCCCCAGGGCATCCTAATCCCCCTATAAATGAAAGCTATTATACAGATATCTTTTTAAAAGCCTGTCCATCACTTCAGCCAGGCAGCCCCATCCCAGCCATCAGGGGACTGATTTTTTGGAGCATGGTTAGCGGGGGTGAGACGCTGCCACTGGACAGAGCTGGGTTTGCACCAGGTGAGGATCTGGCCTGTTTCTTTATGAGCTGCGCTTTGATTCCTGCTCACGTGCAGACCTGTCTCCCCCGTAACGCTGGGCTGCAGAGCCAGGCTGAGCCACCTTGCCATGCCTTGTGGGAAGCAGCAGGGATCTGGCAGGGACACTCAGGGAGGGGAGCTCCGGTCACGCAAAGGAGATGTCCCCCACTGATTGCAGTGGCAAAGGCCAAATGGCAGCCACTGCTCCTGAGACACCCTGGGGGACAAAGCAGATGTGACTGCTGGGCTCTGCCACTGCCGAACCCTTTTTCAGGTCTAAGCCGTCTGCATGGGCTGATCCTGGCAGCAAAACCTCTACCTCCCCTGCTGCTGCCTGAAAAAGATCAGGGGGACCTGTTTGGTGCAATCACAACCATGCTGCAAATAAATGACCGAGGTGGGGTTGAGTCTGGAGCTGTGAACTGCCCCCACATGTGGAGGGCTCAGCCCTGCCATGGCGAGGGCTGGTGTGTCCTGCACTGCAGGCAGCTGTGTCAGTGCTTTCTAGGAAAGGTTGGATGTTGTATTTGGTGGCCTCTGGCGCTGGTTTGGGTTTATTTGACAGCAACATGGGGTGAAATGATGTACAACTTCTGCGATGCTATGAAGGCAACCAGCTGGTTCCAGTCGTCCTGACCCAAGATCTCCACGCTGCATGTCCCCCAAGGCAAAACTGGCTCAGGAAGAAGCTCATCACAGGACTCCAAAATCCTCCAGAAGGTCCCCAGAAAAACTCTGCTTGTGCAGCCCAACCCCAGCATGCAATAGCCCATAATAAGTGCAAGAGCCTCCAAAAACACTATACTAAAAAGCGGAGCATCCAAAAAGGGAGGCAGAAGGGACCTAGGGCCAAAGAAAGCAGCAGCCCTTGTGGTCAGACAAAGTCTGTCCCCCATCCCCAAGGATGAAGGGGAGATACATTAAGAATATAAAAACAGGCTCATGCATCCCAGCTGCCCCCACTTCACAGGCCAGGTAGGAAAACAAGAACCCTGGGACTGTTTTTGCAAGCAGGATCCCTACAGGCAGCGGAGATTCAAGAGCCCTTGCACGCTTCTCGCTCTGTCCTCGGAGAGGCAGCACGTCCCCCTGGGCGGTCATGGGGAGTTTGCCGAAGAGAGGACAGCGTAGGCTGAATAAGGATGACATGCTTTGGCCCAGAAAGAGGAGGGCAGAGATTAGCTGTGGACAAGCTCAAGGGAAGGCAAGTGTCCAACCCAGAGTGCCAAGCCTGGTTTTGTTTTAGCCTTAACTGCGCTTTTTAGTTTGTTTGTTTGTTGGTGTAAAAACCTTTCTGTTGGAAATCAGTTTAACTTTAAGCTTCCTGAGAATAAAAGCCTGTGAGAAAGCTCTGCCCATGCAAGGCCCGCTTGGGAGGTTACAATGGGAGTCTCAGCAGCTTATGGGCCCATATTTCTATGGCTACAGCACCCATCTGCTCAGCAATACAGTGTTACCCACAGCTCATGCAATTCCCCATGCAGAACAACCCTCCAGGAGCTGAACCAGGGATGGGGTGCAAAAGACCTGTGGCTCTATGGACGGCACATGGTGTCACAAGAGGTCCAGCCCACACAGGGTCTGTTCCAATTGCTGGCTGGTGCCACATCGCTGGTGAAGCTGCCCCAGTTGCAGTGTTTCCCTAGACACAAGTGTGCTATGATACTGCTTCACACCTTTCTAACCCCAAGTCCAAATAATTTTGCACAGCTCCCCTTTACTCTCTATAAATGGGGAAACTGAGGCACAGGGGGACAAGACAAGCCTGGATATCAGAAATTATGACTATTCCTAATATCCTCAGAAGGTAATGAGTAGTATCAGCACACAGCATCTCCAAAATCCACCTGTCAGCCTTGCCTGGCTGGCTCAAGCTAGGGACATAGTCCTGCTGTGCTGCCCAGTCCCAGACAGCAGCATCCATCTCAGATGGGTGGAGGGTGCTACACCCTGGGGATCCTGCATGGGCACCCTGGGGATCCTATATGGGCACCTTAGAAATCCTGCTCAGAGACTTTTTGGTTGGATAAGAAATGTTGCTGCTTTACAAGGTGAGAAAGGATGCTTGCAACCTTCCCCATCCCTCTGGAAGACATAAGTGGAGTAAATGCCAGGGACACTCAGACCCCCCCCTTCTCCTCACAGAGGGATTTACAAAGCCACTTAAGAGCTCTGTCTGACTCCTATCCCACCATGGTGCCAGGAACTGAAGGGGAAGAGGGTGCCCAACCAGGTCTCTGCCAGCTCTGCTGGTCCTAGCCCCCCACTCCACTTCCCACTCTGCTGCAGACAGAGCCCTCTCTTCCCCTGTCCCCCTCTGAGATGGACCATTTGCAAAGTCCTGAATCACCACAGGAGGGTAGAAGGCAGAAAGGACATCTCCCACCAGCCCAGTCCTTCCTGGCCTGATGGGTCTCAGCCACCGTGAACCATTGTCACCCATCAGTGGCCCCAGGACTTGCCCTGACACCCCTTTCTGCTCTCTGCTCTCAGGGTGCCTCCACGCTGCAGACAGGCATCAGGGGCTGCTTGCCCAGCTGAGCAACCACTGCAGGCACACTCCAGCGGGCCTGAGGCCATCAGTCCCCACCACCGTGACTCCTCATCCCATTCAGAGGAGAAGGGGAATGGGAAGTCATCATCTCGTAGGGGTACCCAACACCCCACTGTGCTGACCCCGGGGAAAACTGTTACAAATGGGATGAGAACCGTGAAGGCTTTTTAAGTGAAGATGATTAATGCAGGCTAAAGAAAAGGGATCACCTAAATTTAATAAGGGACACCAGGAACTCCCTGAGAGGAAATCCTGCAGTCCTTACATCTGTCTGCAGGACCAGAGTGAGAAGAACTTGCTGCTGTGGAAGGATTTCATTTCCCTGGTTGTGATGAGGTGGAGGGGAGCCCACTGACTGTTTTAGTAAGCACTACCCTGCAAATACCTCCCTGGACTGCCACTGAGATGATAAAGCCTCAGGTTTGCCTGGAAGGAAGTTTTTTACTGGGAGTGTTTGGCAGGCTATTCTCTAGTAGTTCCTGGTCCCCTCCTTGTTTGAGATGAAGGAAAGACTTGCTCACAAATTGCTCTGAAATGAGACACATCCCAGCCTGGGAACCCCACTGCAGTGCACACTGCGGAGCAGAGCCTGTCTAACACCAGGCTTCATGCATGGCTTGTGCCAAATCCTGTATCTGAAAACACAGTATGTTTCCTTTCTGTCATTGCAATCGCACTTGTTATTGTTAAACACTCTCTAGGCATCCCGTAGGGCCAAAATCCGAGAGACGCCCAGCACCTGCAAACACCATTGACGTCAGACACAGGTGCAGGTGCCGGGTGCATCTCCTGTACCCGTGGGGGAAAGGGCTGTGGAGCACCAGAGCCAGCACTGGGAACAGAGTCTGGAGGTTGTTCTCAAAGTGCCTGTCAGTGAGCTACAGCCTGGGTTTGTCTAGTAGCGCTTTCTTCAGCCAAGGCAAATGCAAAGGTATTTTATGCAAACTAAAGGAAGTTTTCAAAAGCAGTACTTGTTTGTGTTCATTTCCAGCACTCAAAATAACACCACAGTTCATGAGAAATTATGAAATGGTGTCGATTGCATTCTATTGATGTTGCTAAATCTGGTCGAAGCCCCTGTCTGCATTTTCATGTGTCCACACAAGCTCACCAGCAGTTGAGCTCTGATGATATTTTAGTCAGGCCTTTTCCAGCTGCAATCTCCTCTCACAGGGGAGCTGGAAGCGTCATCAGGACCAACTGGGTCGGAGACACAGGGCTTGGGCTGGACTGATGCTGAGCGAATGGAGCTGGCCTGACAGCACTGGAGAGAGGAAGGATGGAGAACAGACCTCCAAGCTTGTCTCCAAGCCATGTCCTCCCTGGAGCATGTTAGCTCCTAGGTGCCTGGCTAAAGCCAGACTGTAAGGACAAGCTCTATGTGGATGAGTTATTTGCCAGGTAAAGTTGATGGGAACCTGAATCTGTGAAAAGCTCTGCTGGCTGGGGTCCTTCTGCAGGAGCAGGTCCCTGGAGCACATCTCCTCGGGCCAGGCCCTGTGCGGTGCCTGGGCTCTTGCAGGCAGCAAGAAGCGATAAAGAAAAATTAGATCTGGCTGGTGAAAAACATTCCCGTGGGAAATTTTGACTTTTTGTCAGAAACTCCAGCGTGTTTCTTTTTCAGCCCCAAATACGCATGAATAGGAACAAAGATTCAGTTTTGGCAGGGGGAAGGGGCTTACCAAAGAAAACACCCAAATTTTAAGCAAAGCAGACACATTCTATCATTTTTCTTCCTGTTTGAAAAAAAATAATTTTCCAGAAAAAAGAGCAAATTCCGTGAAAAAATTGTAATCAGTTCTCGCACCACTGCCTAGGGCAAATTCAGCTAATTTGGCTAATTCACCTACCCCTCACCACTGCTGTTCAGGAGGGTCTGGCCTCCTCCGGTTTCTTTCTCAAGCAGTTGAAGATCCCTCCAGTGTGCAGCTGGCAACATCACCACCAATTCACAGCTCATCCCCTGCCTCTGCCCGGCGAAGGCTGGGTCAATAGCCCTTGGGTGACCGCAAAGCCTGACTTTCTCTCTGGATTTAGGAGAGAAACCCGGTCATGAGCAAGTGGGTGGGAGCTGTATAGGGTTATTGTGATCCTTATCTAGGGGGATTATTCCAGGCAGTGTGGGCCTGGCAGGGCAACGTAGCTGTTTGGCCGTGGTTGGTTTTGCAGACTGATAGGCATGGCCCCAGGGAATGTGCAGCAGAAATGGGCTGGGGAAAATTATTTTACGATAGCTTCATCCTTGCAAAACATTCACCTCCCAGCAAATTCGGCAGAAAAGGAAAAAACTGAGTGATTTTCGTTTGCAGAAGTCTGACACGGTTAGGACTGCGTATGGTCTGAAGTGCAAAGCCTGGCACAAAAGTTACACATTTTACTGGAAACTGGGAACTTGTTTCCTTTTTATTGGAAGTAAATTGGAAGGGAGAAGGATGGTAAGTGCACGGAGCCAGCATAATAACTGAACCAAAGCATTTTCAGGAGCACTTCGGGACCCTGCAGAGTAGACTAAGGGTCCGATAGCACCCCGAGATCGCACCGAATGTTATGGCATCGCCGACAGCTGTAACTCTCTTTCTGCTCGCAGGGAACTCGTCCCTGCCCGTGCGACGGCACTGAGGCCTGGGGGGAGCGGAGCCCCTCCTGCTCCCCTGGACCTGCCGCCGAGGAAGAGGCAGCGCTGGGCCCGCCCTGGGGCGGCGATGGGAAATAATCGGGACGCGGAGCTCCATCCCCGAGCGCTGCCGGGCAGAGGGACCCCGCCGGGACAGGACAAAAGCAAACCCGGAGATAAACCCCGGCTCGGCGCTGTCGGCGCATCCGAACGGCACCCACCGCCCGCCGCTCCGGGAAAGGGCATCTCCCCGCCGCTTCCCCCGCTGCCGCCGCCCCGGGGCCGCGCCCGCTCCGCCCCGACGTGAGCCGCAGCCCGGCGGGGAGCGGAGGCTCCGGGCGGCGGCCGAGCATCGCCCCGCGGGGCCGGGACCCCCCAGCTTCGCCCGGCGCCGCCACCGCGTGTGTCCCGGTGCCACCGGGCTGCAGGACCGGGCCCCCTCTCCCCGCCAGATAACCCAGGCTTGGCCGCGCCGCGGTGTTGAAGGCGTCGGGGAAGAAATTGCGCTCTCTGCAAGGGACACGTCTGATTGTGACTTGCGGGGGGAGATGGGAAGAGGAGAAGGGGGGAAAAAAAAAAAAAAAAGCCCAACCCCGGCCGTTCGGCCAGTTTTTTTTTTTCCTATCATCGGAGCTGCAAATATTTTGGAAGACGGGGCCGTGTTTTCCGTGTAAAGAAGGCGGCGGCGGCGGGTGCCGAGGACGGGCTCAGCGGGGCCGGGAGATCCCGGCGCGGAGAGCCGAGCCGAGCCGGGGGCGCATCCCAGACCCCGGTGCTGGGTTACCCGCGGCCACCGACACACGGCTGATCCCAGGGGCTGGCACCGGCCCCCAAAACCGCGGCGAGGAGAGGACCGGCAGCGCACGGGGATCCCGCTGGGGAGCAGGGGTGGGAGAACGGCGGGAGCCGTCGGCGGGATGTGCGGGGAGTCAGGGGAAAGAGCACCCCAAACTCTTCACCCTTGGCCACCCCGGGCAGAGGCGAGGGACTCCCCGTCTCCCCTCGGGGACAGCCCGGAGCCTGAGGCTCGCTTACAGCCCGGACGGCGCGGGTTTCTCACCCGAGACGGAACGAACCGGCTGCTTCCCGCATATCATTTGGCCTTGGGGCTCGTTCAAGTCCCCGCCGCCCCGCCACCGCCCCCCGGCGCCGCCCGCACCCCCTAAGGATGCAGCGACGGAGCCGCAGGCTTTGCCGAGCTGCCCTCCCCAGCGCCCGGCCGCCTTCTCCCTCCGGGAAGGACCGGAGTCCGTCCCCGTCCCGTCCGGGCATGGAGCCTCTCGGGCGAGCTGGAAGCTTTTTGGCGGGGCTCTGAGCCGGTGTCCCGGAGAAGGCAGCAGGGCTGCCGGCGATCCCCGGATCCCCGGACCGGACCCCGCTCCGTGCTCTGCGGAAGCTGCCCGGGACGGGAGTTCTTTCCCAGCCAGGGCTCCTCAGCGCTTCTCCGAACGCGAACGGTATTTTCCCGGTCTCCTGAGTGTCCCTTCTCCCCTCTCCTGAGCTCCTTGGTGTCCCCTGCCCCGCGCTTCCGAGTCTCCCGCTGTCCCTTGCTCTGCGCTCCAGAGTCCGCCGGTGCCCCCCGTCCTGCGCTCCCGGGTGCCTCCGGTGTCCCACGTCCCACGCCTCTGGGGCTCTCCGTATTCCCTGCCCCAAATTCCTGCGCCTCGCCGTTCCCTGCCCTATGGTCCCCAGTTCCCCGTGCCCCCTGCTCTGTACCTCGGGGTCCCTCGGTGTTGTCACCAGTGCGCTCCCGGGTCCCTCAGTGTCTCCTGCCTTGCGCTGCCGGGCGCCTCGGCGTCCCATCCCCTGCGCTTCCGAGTCCCTTCACATCCCCTGCTCCGCACTTCGGGGTCCTTCGGTGTCCCCTCCTTCGCCCTACGCTCCCGGGTACCTCCGTGTCCTCGCTCTGTCCTGTTCTCCATCTCCCTGCGTGTCCCTGTCCCGCTCCCCGTGTCACTGGATGTCCCCACGCCTTTCGCTCCGTGTCCCTGAAGATCCCCTGCCGGGTCCTGGATGTCCCCACGCCTTTCGCTTCCCGTCCCCTGCCGGGTCCTTCTCTCTCCCCTCCCTCTCCCTGCCCTTCCGGGGACCTCAGCGCCCTCTCCCCGTCCTTCCTCCCCGCGTCTGCCGGCGTGTCCGTGCCCGCGGCGTGGGACTCACCCACGCACTCGTTGGCCTCCCGGGCCGTCGCTCTCTGCCAGGGCCGGTCGTAGTGGAAGGGCTTGCAGCGGTCGCACTCGGGGCCGGCCGTGTTGTGCTTGCAGTCGCACACCAAGCTGTCGTCGCGGTCACGGACGCAGCGCGATGCGTGGCCGTTGCACTTGCATCGCCCGCCGACCTGCAAGTCGGAGACGGCGTAGAAGTAGGAGTCGCGGGCCAGCTCGGAGTCATCCTCGCTCTCGTCGCCGAAGGTGTGGAGGCGGCTGAAGGTCACCCTGATGTCGGTGGCCGTCACCCAGTCCTGCAGCACGGGCGAGTTGTCGAAGTCGTGGGCGGTGGGGCGGCCGTCCAGGGTGCTGAAGGCGATGAGGCCGCCGGAGAGGGGCCGCACGTCGGTGTGCGAGTCGGTGCAGACCGCCTCCTGCTCGTTCTGCTTGGTGATGGCGGCGCGGCTGGGCTTGTTGTACATCTTGCGGCACTGCGTGGAGTAGAACTGGAAGGGCACCCAGGTCTTGCCGTAGTCCATGGACTTGTGGATGGCCATGGACTCGGGGCGCGGCGAGCAGAACTGCAGGCTGACGTAGGTCACCTCGAATTTCTTGCCCAGGGAGAGGGTGAGGGTGACGTTGTGGGGGTACTGGACGTAGCTGTCGGACTGCCAGCAGGTCAGGTTGTGCGGGTTGTTGAGGTCGGTGAGGAAGGAGGGCGGGTGGGCGCGCTTGGGGTCGGAGGCGTTGCAGAGGTGGCAGGAGCGGACCTGCTCCTCGCCCTTCTCCGTCACCACGCAGTACCGCGACGGCGGCTTCCCGCAGGTGCTCGACACCTTCACCTCCTTCCCGAAGGCCGAGTTGACGAAGTCGGGGATGCAGCGGCGGGGCAGCCCGTGCTCGTCGTAGCAGGGGTCGGGCTGAGCCGTCTGCACGGCGAACATGCTCACGCCGTGGTAGCCGCCGCGCAGGGGCTGCGCCAGCCACGCCGCCGCCAGCAGCAGGGCCAGCGGCGCCTCCGCGCCCCTCCGCGGCATCCTGCGCGACCTCCGCGCGGCGTGGGGAAAGGCGGGCGGGGAGCCGCCGCTCTAGCGCCCAGCTCCGCGGGGCGACTTGGCCGACGGTCGCGGTGCGGCGGCTCAGGGAGCCCGGAGCATCGCCCGCCCCGCGGCCAGCCCCGCGGAGAAAGGGGAGACCGCGGCGGCGGCGGCACCACAAAAGTGCGGCTGGCGGCGGGGCTGGGTCCCGCCTGCCTCCCGCCCCGGCTCTCGCACGGAGAATGACTGGCGGTCCCAGCCCCCGCCGCGTTTGAGGTCATGCTAAAGGAGTGACATCGCGCTCAAGGAACAGAACAACGACATCCACTGGCGGCTCAGCCAGAGACACGCACAGGCCTCGGGGAGGGCGGGGGGGGGGATGGGAGAGGGACGGAGCCCGCCCGACACCGCGGCGATGGGCGCCAGTGCCGCCGCGGGGCTCCCGGGCCGCCCCGAGGAGCAGGGGAAGGGCCCTCCTTCTCCCGCCCGCCCCTCCGTGCCCCCACGGGGCCGGGGCAGGCCGAGGCTGCCCGCGCCCCAGCAGCTGGGGATGCTCCGTGGGCATGGGGCGGGGAGAGGAGGGGAGCGGCCGGGAGGAGCCCCCCCCCCCCCCCCCCCGCGTACCTGTGGGGGCGACGAGAGGGACAGGAGCGGGCCCTCTCCCAGCTGGTCGCTGCTGGCCTCCCCTTCTCTACCAGGCCAGGTAGGGCCTGAGCCCCTCGGCTGGATTGGGGGGGGCGTCCGGAGCAAGAGCCGCCGTCCAGCGCGGGATCCCGGAGCCGGGACCCCGCCCACGCACCGGCCCGCTCCGAGGAGACTCCCGGCGGCTCTCGGCCCGGAGCCTTCTTTCCCATCGGGAAGGAAAACCCGACGCCGGGGAAGTTTAACTGGGGGAAGCCTCGAGTCCTAGGGCACGACACGGGAACTAAGGGGCCTGGCGACCCCCGGCAGGTTGTTCTGGCGGGCTGATCTCCGCCAAGGGGCGGTTTCCCCGGCTCAGCCCTGGGGACAGCCCGGGCACAGGGGCTGCGCGGCGCCGCTCGCCGCTCCCCCTCGGTTTGCAGCTTGTTGGAGCTCCCCTTAAAGCGAGGAAGGGGTAAAGGGCGGCACTTGTCCCGCTCCAGGCCGCGCCCCAGCCTCGGGCTCCCCTTCCCGCCCCCCCCAGCGGACCCCCGGTGCCCGGCGGGCCGCCCCCCGACGGCTGCCTCCCTCGGTTCTTCCTTCCCTCCGTGATCCCGGCCGGGGACACGCCACCGCCCGCTGCCCCGGCGCGGCGGACGGTACCGAGATCCCGGAGAGACGGTCCCGGGAGGGAGCGGAGGGGTTTCCCTCCGGCGGCTCCCGGCCGCCCTGCTCGCCCGCCTTCCCTGCCTCCTTGATTAAAAGGGCACTTTTATTTTTCCAACGGAGGTGCCCTCTCTCGGAGCGCTGCCCACGCCGTGTCACTCAAGCGGCCGGGCCCTGGCACGGCGGCACGGTCCCCTCCCCGGCGAGCCCCGGCGGGGCGGCCCGAGGGGACGGGGGCTGCCCGGGCAGCGGCGAGCCCCAGGCCGGCCTCCGCCCCCTCCCCTCCGCCCGCCCCCCTCCCCGCTTTGAATTCCTTGCCACCGAGCTGAATAAAAGTGGTTGTTGTAAATTGAATTAGTGCCTGATTAATCTGCTCCCGGGCCTGCTAGCCCAGCGGGGCGTCTTTGGCAATGCAACCGCCTTCCCTGCAGGGCAGCGGGGCTCCGCAGCCTCCCTGCCCCCATTGCTCCCCCGGAGTCCTCACCCCCCCCAGCCCCGCCGCTGCCGGGATTTGTTAACTCTTCCCCGGGAAACAGCCCCTCCGTCCTGCTCCCGACGCCCTTGCTGCTCCTTCGCCGGAGGAAGAGGTGGTGGTGGGGGGGTGTGTATGGGGATGCCGTCGGCCCGGGACTGGAGGGGGTCCCAGTCCTGCTGGTCCCACCCGAGCCGCCCAGGGACGCAGCCCGGCACACGCGGGTCACACACACGCACAGTCTCGGTGTATCCCAGCGCCGGAGAATTTTTTTTCCCCGCTCTTGAATTGCAGCCCGATTTGCAGGATTTTTTTTTTTTTTTTGGGGGGGGGGGGGGGCAGTGATCCCGTCCAGCTTTGGGGCGACCTTAAGGGTGGAGGAGGGGAACTCAGACCAAACTGTCCCGGCCCCTCGGGGTCAGCCCGGGGGAGATGCTGCAAGAGATCCCCGGGGACACCGGAGCCCCATGCGGGCTCTCCCCGGGCTGTGCCCCCCCGAGCCTGCCCAGGTACACCCACCGGAGGTACCACCGTGGCCGGTGCATCTGGCCGGCGCCCGGGCACCCGAGGTCCGCTTTGCCCATCCGGGCGCCCCAAATCCGGACCCGTGAATCCCCCGGGTGCCTGCTGTGACCACCCCCCCTCGTCGTGTCTGAGCCCCCGCTCTGCCCGCCCGGTGCTTCTCCTCCGGCCACGCGTGTCCGAGACCAGCCCTTCCCCGCGGGGGTTCCGTCCGCCCGTGTCGGGCCGTGCGGGGGCGTCCAGTGCCTCCGTGTGCGGGGCTCCTGTGCCCGGGGGGGACACGCGGGGTCCGGCTCGGAACGCGGCAGGTGCCGCTGCAAGGACCGGCGCTTCCTCCGGGGGAAAATAGGGTTTCGGCTCCGGCTGTCCCCGGTCGCCCGCAACCCTCTCGCCGGCCCCGGGCGCAGGGCAGGGCTGAAATGTCTTTAAAATCCGGGAGGGTTTTTAAAGGGCACCCCCTCGGCCCCTCCAGCCCACACTGGTTTTCACGGTCTCGCAGCAAAAAATGTGTGGGGTGTGTCTAAGAAAACCTGACCCACGCTAAACTGTCCCGCAAACCCAAGTGCTGCTTAATGCCATTAGCAGGGTGTTAATTTAACAGCCAGCCGGCGCTGCCGAGCGCGGGGCACCGTGCTGCCCGGCGGCCGGGGCGCAGGCTGCGGCTCTCGCCTCCCTCCTGCCCTTCTCGCTGGGTTTATTCGGTGTTCCACAACCCCCGGGGTTTGTAATGGCTCTTGCGGTCATTAACGTGATTTACTGAGGCTTTCCTCTAATTACCTCGCCCTCGAGCTATTAAATGCATGTAAGCAGCTCCGCGGGGACCGAGACGCAGCTCCCCGAGGCCCGGCCCCGAGTCTGTCCGCCCCCTCCGGGGCAGGGGGGCCTCGGGCCGTCCCGGAGGGATGGAGCAGGGGGGATGCTCGGGGCACCACGTCGTGCCCCCCACCTCGGCTCGCCCCCACTTCGGATTTGGTTTTCCTGCCATTAAGCACCACCTAGTCCCGGCCCTGCCCTGGCTCGGGGGGGGAAACGGATCCTTGTCGCCTCCAGCCCCGGTGCGACCCTGCTGCGCTCTCGCTCCCACCGGGGCCGGAGGGAGCATCGCCGGTACCTGCACAGGGAGCAGAGCATCTCCGGTATCTCCGGTACCTGCACCGGGAGTAGAGCATCTCCGGTATCTCCGGTACCTGCACCGGGAGCGGAGCATCGGCAGTACCAGCACTGGGAGCGGAGCATCGGCAGTACCAGCACTGGGAGCGGAGCATCTCCGCCATCTCCGGTACCTGCGCCGGGACCGGGGCCGGCCGAGTGCGGGCACACGGGCTGAGCAGCCGCGGGGCACGGCCGGGCCGCTCCAGGGCGAAGCGGATCGGCCCTTTCCCCCCGCATTCGGCCGGGGAGAAGCCCCGGTGAAAGAGAGAGGAGAAGGGCTTTATTCCAGCCCCACCGGGGGCAGCCGGGAAAGGCGGCCCCGGCGCTCAGAGCCTGGTTTAAAAGTCAAATCGCTTCGGGTGCCGGAGCTCGTCCACCTCCCCGGGAACAATGCGCTGCCCCGGGCCCACCTCCCCCTGCCATCGCCCGGCCGTGAGTTTTGGAGAAGGAGGGGGAAAACCCAACCAGATCTTCCCCTCCTCAAATATCTGGGGGCCGTCCCCCCGGCGGGGACCGGGAGCGGCTGGAAAAGCAGAGAAGACCCGGGTTGAAATAATCAGGAGCGATTTATTCCCCTGGAGTGACAGTTCTTTTGAGCAGTTGCCGAATGGCAGTTTCTGTCTTTCTGAAAGCTTTTCTTCCAGATTCTGTTCAGATTAGGCTGGGGAGATGAATGAGGCCATTATCCAGCCCAGTAGCTATTCTGAAATGCCAAATTAATTACCAAGGGCTAAATCAAGGCGATGGGGGCTGGAGGGGAGGGGGACGGCGGTTTGAGGTGTGAAAATATCTCCGAGATCTTTTAAACCCGGGCACCGGGGGCGGCCCGACTCCCCCCCCCGCCTCACTCCGCAGGTGCGGGAGGCAGCGGAGCGGGCCCGGCCGGGCGGAGCGGGCGAGGAGACCCCGCGGAGTCCCGCTCCGGCTCCCCCCTCCCAGGCCCCGGCCTGGGCCCACCGGCTGCCGCTTCTCTTACCTCCGGCGGGGCGAGGAGCGCCGGGGCCGCCGGGCCCCCGGGTCTCCGGGCAGGGCTGAGCCGCAGCCGCAGCTGCAACCGGAGCCGGAGCCGCAGCCGGAGCCGCAGCCGCGGGCGCTGGCCCTCGCACGGATGCTCACGGGTCTGGCCGGACCCCTCCGGGCGCTCCCGGCGGGGCTCGCCGCTACCTGCCCACCGGCCCCCGGGTCGGGCTGCCCCCGGCCAGGCTCTCCCCACGCCTGCTGCGGTGCTTTGCCAGCAGCTGGGCCGCCGCGGAGGGAGCCCGGGGGATTTCACGATCCCCTGAGCAACAAAGGGCCGGCTCGGGGATGCAAAAAGTGATCGACCGGTGGCTTCCTGCAGGCCGGTGGTGAGAGGGGGAAGGAAGGAGGAGGGAGAGGGAGTCTGCGTGTGCAGGGATGCTGTTCCAAAACTTGCCGGTGCACAGGCTTACCTGGCATGGTTCTAATAGCCTGGCTTGGAGGGTTACAAAAACACCCCGGAGAAAGGGAGGAGAGGGAAAAAGACTGGCCGGCCCCTCCTTGCTCCTTGCAGGGACCTGGGAAGCTGAGCGATTTTACTCCAACATGCGGGAGAAGGCGCTGGGGAGCAGGGCTGTCTCCACGATATCCCAAGGGAATTAGGCAAGAAGGCACCGCTGGCTCTTCCCGGACTGATGTTTCTTTGCCAGGAGAGATCACAACATTTGCACATGATGTTTAATCCTCCACCCAAAAGCTCTTTGGCTCTCGGCAGGCAGTTACTGTTATTACTGTTGCTCTAATATTTATGCTTTGCTCCCAAGCAAGTGTAATTTGCACATAAACCCCTGATCGCCTTGTAGATCCCTGGCCCATAATCCAGTTTTCTTTTCATTTCCCGGGAAAGCACACCTCTGCCTCCTCTCATTTATACAAAAAAAAAAAAAAAAAAAATAAAAATTGCGCAAATTTTATGCTAAAAAACTGTTTAGGGAATGGTGGGTAGAGCCTGACTATGAATTTTTTGGTGGGGGGAGAGGTGGGTGTGTGTCTGATGGTGAATCTTCTGCAGCAAATGCACATGGCCAGTGACATCCCGGTTTAGCCTGCTGAAGCCACGGGCAGAACTGCTGGCAGCAGTGAGAGCAGAGCTAGGCAAGACTTTTCCTTACACTAGACAGTCCTTGCAAACAAGGAATAAGCAACGATGAGATTTCCCAGGGGCTGAGAAGTGGGCTGTAGAAGGAATCAAGCCTTTAATGTAAATTGGCCGTGGCTGGCAGAGACCACTGAACACTGGGCTATTCAGCATCTCTGTGAACCTCTAATGATCAACTCGGTTTTCAATTATACATCCAAAATTGCCACCAAGTGAGATAAGCCTCTGGAATACTATATTTTCTCTTGCAAAATGTTTTCTTTAGGGCAGGCAGACTAGAAAGCTCTTTGTGTAATATTTGATTTATTTTGAGTGGACCAGCCTGACACCCAGCAGTCCAGAGAGAGCTCCCAGCCATACCAAACAGGTTCCCAAATGGCTCACGCATTTCTGTGGATGTGCAGGTGGATTCAGTCACTGTAGGGAGCTATAACAGTGCAGGTACCAAATATACCCAAGAAAAGAGAGGCATTCCCTGATGGTAAAATTGTTAAACCCCGTGATTTATTTGTGTGCCTCTCTGCAGCAACAACGGTTTAATTTGGATGGGTGCAGATGTAGCAGAACAAAAAATGCCATATTCTGTACACTGGACATACTGCCGAGGTATCATTAGGGTGAAAAAGTGGATGTTACGTGGCATAGCCCAGAAACACGCACAGATCCTCCAGACTTCCCAAAGAATGTTACCCTACATTTTCAAGCTATTTCCAAGGTAAAATTACATTTCTGAGTAATATATTACAGGGAGTGGGACAAGAGGAGCACAGTGACCTTACAATAATGTTCTGAGCTCAATGGGAACAAAATACCAGAAGTGAATTGGGAGCTCGCTCCGCTGGGAACACTGCTGCACAGCTGAAGAAACCTCGTTGCAATGAATTGATGGAGGCCTGGCAGGACCACCTGCACTGATGGAAGGAATAAACCCTGTATATTTCTGGGCACTGGCAGTGTAACCCCAGTTTCATGGATCTGGAGGACTCTGCTCCCAGGCTGAGATATGGGAGACGGGGGGTGAAGAAAACAGGTTTTGGTTAAGGGAGGCAGATTCTTGTACAAACTTTGCTGGGGACCTGCATAGGGAGGAGGGGATGGGGTCATCTGATTTATTCAGTAAAGCATTTCATCCAGAGAGACTTCGGCTGAGTTTGTGGTGCTTTGGGAAGGCATGGTGCAATAAACTGTAGGGAAAAAAAAAAAAAAAAAAAGAGCTGTGTTTTTTCCTGCAAATCTTTAGCAGTGCAGCAGAAGCCATTCTGCAGATCTTATTTTTAGATGATCGAAGCATCCACCCTCAGGGGACCTGGGAGCAAGTCCACCCTTTGCAAAGGACTTTCTACTGGTTTTAGGACTATTCTTTTTATATGAAGTATTTGTGGCCCTGACTTACAGAGGGATGTCAGAGTAATTCACAAATACCTGCTGTGCCTCATCTCTGGAGACAGACCTCCCGGAGGACCCCAGGCTTTGCACCCACCTAAAAGACCACCCAGCTCAGCTCCCATCCCCTGCCTTAAGGCTGTCTGGGACTCAGAGTAAGCATGCCTGCCCTGAAGCACCAAGCTCTGACTGCACACCACATTTTGCACAGGGGTTTAGCGTCTCCCCTCCAGCTGCCCCTCTGCTCCCCATGGAAGGGGGCTTTGGGGCTTGCTGACTTTCCCACCTGTGCTCTTTGGGGACAACCCAGGCTTGGTGGGCTCAAGTGCTTTCACGGCAGCTGCTGACCCTGGCTGTCCCTCGGGCAGGGGGATGTCAATGCCCTGGCACCGGCTGCCCTGTGGTGACCACTGCCTTCCTGCACTGAGGAAGAGCCTGGCAGGGATCCCACTCCTGCCCGTCCCTGCTCTCATTTAGGGGGAATTGGCAACAAACAGAGCAGAAGGGAAGAAACTCAGGGTGGGATCCTTGGGTGCAATCTGACCTCCACAGCCATCAATCATCCTCAACATCTTTTTTTTTTATTATTTCTACTTTTACTTGCAAGTGCTGCGGCTCTGCAGGGAGCAAAGAAAAGTTTCTTTGCTTCCTGCAGAGAAGGAGCAAAGCTGAGCCGAGGGCTGAGCGGGGCTTCCCTGCCTGTCTGGCACTGCCTGAGGCACCAGCTCAAAGGAGCCCCAGGCACCATGAGCTGCCTGCTGCTATTTTGGGAGGAAAACAGCCTTGATTCAGAAGCATCTGCCCCTGGGCCCTGTCTGGGGGGGATAACAGCAAAGTTTCGTCCTCTTGAGTTAGACCAGTATTGCTCAAAGAAAATTGATCCCTTTACACATTGCTTTGACTAGCTTTAGTGAAATCTGAGCAGCAACTCAAACACAAGTGTTCCGGTGCCAGGGGAGCCCAGATGGAGAGGGAAACTGGTCCATGTTATGGCAGTGGCCAAACACTGCCTAGAGCAAAGAGAGAACAGCCAGGACAGTGAAACCACAGCCTAGTGAAACCTGTCCTCTTGGGCAGGGATATTGCAGTGAGCAATGCCCCGTGAGCAATGCCCCTTTAAAATAACTAATGTTCCTTTAAAATAACTAATGGGAGAAGAGACAGCTCCTCACCTACATTACAGAAACATTTGCTGGGCACAGTGAACACTCTTGACATCAGGCCAGTGTGAGAGTTTCTTTGGCTCTGGCATAAGAAAATGGCCCATGTAGACTTTCTACCATTTAAGAGAACCCAAGATCATAATTTTATATGGGACCTATGAAAGGCCAGGGACCTGAAATGCTGATTGTCTTGCTGAGAATTTTCCTCCCTGCTGATTCAGAATAGAGCTGTGAAAAGGAATTTGATCTTCTTAAGCTGGTGTTAAGGTAAAGATCGAACCTGGGCAGAACTTCAGGGGGAGAGGGAGGGCACATGGCTGAGGCTGGGGACAGGACAGACAGGACCAGGAATATTTCAGCTACCTAAGGAGCAGGATTATTGAAATGTGGGTCTCCAGAGGTTCTGAATTCCCATCAGCTAATAACTCCCTTTGCCAAATAATTAACTCTTCTCCAGCATTTGCTTTGCAGTGATGAGTGGGCTCATGGGGCTCAGCTCCATTTGCAACTGTGGTAGTCCTGGGGCAGGCTCTATTTCAGCATTGCAGAGGAAGTGGGTGTTTTGTTGCTTTCTTTGTTTAAAAATAATAAAAAAAATACATTCCAGAAAGCATCCTGTTCCCTTAGGGAAGAAGTGGGGGATCTGCAGGGACTAAGCCAGCAAGACTGGGTTTATCCATGGGTCTGGGCAAAGACGATCATGCAAATGGCCATCAAGGATTTGGGTTTATACCTTCCTTAAGCAGAGTGTCCTCTCAACACGAGACAGGGCATGGAGAGTGCTGGGGGGCTTCCTGGCACCCTCAACCCATCTTTGCAAAGGGAGGCTGCTGACACCATGTCTGGCCCCGTGTGAAGGCATATCACCCTGGCAGGACCACGGGAAACATGTTTTTCAGGAGCCTTACCCAGAGCGCTTTGCAGTATTTGGTCTCTTTTTGGCAGCTGTCCTAACCTAATTATAATTAAGTATGTATTAAGCTGAGATGAAGTGGCCTTCGAGTGGCTATAACCTTTTAATAGGGGAACTTGCGGTGAGGCAGCGGGAGTGCGGCTCAGGCCGGGCAGCAAGGCGTTGTGTGAGCCCTGGACACGGTGTGTTGGGGATGGGGCCAACAGCTCCATCGGAGGAACTTGCCTGTGTCTCCCTCCCAAGGACACAGAGCCCTGGCTCCCCTCCACCCCCGGCTACACAGGGCTGCCCACCCCAGCACCGGGGCAGGGCTCCAGAGCCTGTGTGGAAGTCTCCGCACTTCCAGCCATTATCAGTGTCATTAATTGGTGTTGCACGCGAGGGTCGGCGATGGGGGGATGGATGCATCTGAGCAAGCATAGTCAACAGGCGCCACATCTGTCCTGGCACAGCACTCCCTGCACATCATCCCTGCACTCTGGGGGGTCCACACCGCCCCCAAGCCCATCGGGGACACCCTTTGCCCAGGAGTCGGGGGTGCCAGTGCCCAGTGGCGGGCACCACCCTGTCTCATCTGGCTCCCTTGCAAGGGCAAAACAGCTGGGGAGCTCTTGTTTGCTGAGCTGAATTCCTCGCTGTCGACTGCTGCTCAGCAGCACCGTCGCCTGCCTGCAAGCTGATCCCTGCTGCGCATGCCCCAGCACGCCAGAGCACCGGGACTGAGAGACTTCACCAGGCTAAGAAGCGTGAAGGAGGGGGATTGAGGCAGTGGTGAGAGAAGGCAACCGGGCGACTCTGGGTTGGCTTCAGTTTCCCCAGATATTCAGCAGGGGAAAGATGCTCGCACCCTTTGTAAAGCTCTTTGCTGTCTGTGGCAGAAAAGGCTGCTATAAACTTATGCCAGGTGGTGGCTGCAGTTCTCATCGCTGCTCCCAGATGCCTTAGTAACAAGGGGTAGGAAGAGGCAAAAGCTTCTTTTTCTGTCCTGGCATGCTAATGCCCCATCCCTACCCTCTATGGCTTCAGTAATCCCCTATTGTTTTTCAGTGTTCATCATGTGCTAGAGAAAAACAAACTCTTTCCCCCAGCACGCCGCCTGGTTTTGATTCTCCTGGAAAACAGCCTTATCTCCAGGGTCCTGCCTGTCCCCATCACCCCAGTTGAGGCACACAGACGTTGTCCATTGGAGGACAAATTTCAGCCGTGACCATCTCATGTCCATCAAATGCCACACCAAGACCTCGCTTCCTGTATCACTGCTCCCTCCTGCTGTCCCTGAAAGAGCTCTCCTGGTCACTTGGTAGCATTGATAGGTATGCGGTGACAGATGCAATAAAATATTACTGCTGCGACAGTTAATGGTCTAAGCTGTTCCTGTGCCACCCCAAAATGCACAGATGAAGGTACACAACTCTGCACGGCCTGAGACCTGGAGAGCATGGAGATATCTGTAACACATCCACCCTAGCTGGCCTCTGATAGACCAGTGGGTTTGGGTTTATAACCAACTTGTTTAAACACATGAGTTTGCAAATCCGAGCCTAGAAATACCAGTGGGACCTTGGAGGATTTTCCAAACATGGAGTGGCTTTACTATAAATGTGAATTAGAGCATCAGAATGAAACTAGCCACTGGGAGGGTTGCAAAGTTGATTGAATTTTAAGGATTTAAGGACAGCAGAGTGTCTGTGGGGGTCTCCCGCCCAGAGAGGTCCTGCATTTGCTGTGGTCCTCCCTCAGGGCTACCTGCTGCCCACCCATGCACATCCCCTCTCCCTGCCCAGTCTGACCCTCCTGCCTTGTTGTCCCCAAAGGAGGATTGCCGAGGGGCTGCTCCAGGGGTTTGCTGGGTCACCTGGCAGAGCCAACTTTTTGGTATCTTTATAAAAATCTCCCAAAAGCTGTGTGTTCCCTTGGTGAATGTGATGCAGTTTTGCAGCCCAGGAGAAAAGTTAAATAGTGTTTCCACCAGGGCTTGGGAAAATGCTGTGGTTATGGCTGCTTGCTCCAGGCAGTGAGTTCTCCTTAGGAAAGCCTTGCTGTGGTCACCACCAGCTTGCAGGAAGCTCCCCATTTTGGTGACTGGCTTGCTGAACCCAGACTGGCTGTGGCAACTCTCAGGCATCCTCCGCTGCCAGCTTCCCAGTCGGCACATCCGCCTTTTCCACCCCGGGACCTGCAAATCACTGTCCACAGGGGACATGGCCACCTGTCCCGTTCCATTCCCCTGCCCTTCACTCCCTCCCTGGGAATTATTCCAGCCTGGCGTCTGAAGGTACGCAGGCTGGGGGGGGATATCTGAAAGGTTGGTGAGATGCTGTTACTATCACAATTTGCTTTCCCCAAAGCTCCCAGCATCCTTTCACCTGCAGCCCTCCAGAAAAATCCCTTAAAGCACAAGCTTAACATTAAATACATGGTTGAAGACATGTTGAAGTCAGTGCGATTTCAGCAGTGGCTCGTGTGCTGGAGAGGGAGCTGAATCGCCAGCATGGGAAGGTCTCGCTGCCCGTGGGAGGTTTACCTTGGGGATTTTGCATGCCGAGGGCATGTGCTGGGGGCTGTTCAGGTGATGGGCACTGTCATTTCCCTGCCTTCTGCAACCCCTGCATATTCCCAGTCACTGTCAGGTCAGGTCCTCCCCAGACCTTTGCTGAAAGCATCTCTGGCTGATGCTGGCATCAGGACTTTATCCTTCCAGAAAAAGCAGGATGGCCCCAAACCTTTCCCACAGAAGACAGCAGTGACCTCAAATGGCACTGCTGCTACCTTGGTGTCTCCTTTTACATGTTTTACCTAGCTCTGCGCAGCCAATTCACTCCTGAAGGCTGTCAGAGCTCTCTCTGCGCAGGAGAGACCTCCCCTGGCTGGCACAGGCCAGCTCTGCCCTGCTTTGGGCCTCTTTTGGTTGGGTTGGATGGGATCATGTGTCCAGAAGGTGAGCTCTCCGTCCCATTTTTGCCATCTGCCCCAGGGTGAGATAAACCCTGCCTACAAACACCATTTTCTCCTCACTGCTAATCTGGGCCTATAATTCAGATGAACGCAGAGGATGTTGAGTTTGTCCCCTGGATAGGTAACTGACACAGCTGATCAGGGCAAATGTCCCTCTCCCAGTTCAGCTTATCCCAAGATGTATCAGCAGTGGATTTGCATGGGGTGGCTATTTTTATTTAAAACAAACAGAAAAAAAAGAAATTCATGAAAAAAAAAAATCCATTGAAACTCATCCTGAGGCCCTGCTGCCATCTACCGGGGTCTGCGCACCGAGGTACCTGTGCCAGCCCTGAGATGGGGATGGGGCCTGTCCAGGGCAGAGGGGCCCCTCCAAGGCACTGAGAAGTGGGGGAAGCTCCCATCCTTGCTGCCCTGGATCCGGCCCTCTCTTGCTGCAGGCTCATTTGGGAGCAAAACCACTGGAGAGCCCCAACAGCCCTAAGCATCCCAGCTGAGGAGCTTGGCTGTCACCTGCTCCTCTGGGCTGGGACTTGCAGAAGTATTTTGGCACTTATATTTGGGGAGGCAAACCACAGCTCCCAAAGGATGCAGGCACCTGTGGTTTCTGCTTGCTGATCTGATTTTCAGATTTATACCTGATGCCTTGCTTGTCCATCATAAAATGTACATCCAAAATATGCCTCTCCCTTTGGGCAACAGGGATGACAGGGATGTGGGCATGGCTGGGTGGCCACTGCCTGGAGGACCTCATGGCTCCCATGGGTGGCAGGGCTGTGAGCCGGGGAAGAAGCAGAGACTGCACATGCTCTGGGCTCACAGCATCCTTCAAATGCTCTGGATGTGCGGGCTGCCTGGGATCGTAGCTGGCTCCCTCCAGGCCTGGGGGTAGCCCAACACATTGCTGACGTGCAACCAGCTCTGGTGGTTCCCCAGAAGGTTTATCCAGCCCCATCATGACATGGAGCAAGGCCAACAGGTTATGGCCGTGTTTTCAAATTGCAGTGGCCAGAACAAGATCCCAAATCCAGGCTTTGACACCTGAAGGCATTCATTGCTGCTGAGGGATTCACCAGGAGCTGTGATGGTCTGGTATGATGGTATGTGGAAGGTGGTGGTGGCTCTGGAAGCTCAGAGGTGGCTGGGACACAAGGTGCTGGGCTGAGGGTCACCATGGTCACAGCTATCATGGTACCCACTGACTCTCACTAGCCTCACACCGTCTCTCCTCCAGGCTGACCCCAGGAAGGCTGCCGGAGGCAGAGCCCTCCCTGGGGAGGTGCTTTCCAGGGGTGCATGGCCCAGCTGGGTGCAGCCAGGGGCGGCTGAACAGCCCCCACCGAGTGGTGCTCAGCCCCCACCCATCACTGCAGTTCTCCGGCAGGACACAGGGTGGAAACCTCAACCCATGCGAAAGCCGCTCCCAGCCGCGGCTCCTTCCCAGGGCTCTGCCTCTTCCCGGTGCCGCCTTGCCTGGGCTCCCTATGGCCCCGGCGGGTGATCCAGACCAGGAATCATCCTGCTGCAAAGCCCTGAGGAAACCGGGGCAGGAGGGGAAGATCTGAAATGTGAGGAACAGGGTATTCCAGCTTCGGGAGAGAGGATTTTGTTCAGGCAAGGTTGGGACAAGGCTAGCTCTCTGCGTGTAAGGGGACTTTTTGCAGCAGCATCTTACCTCAAGGAGTCATTGAGTAAAGCCAGGATGCAGCTCTTGCAGCAGGCAAAAAGGCAGCAGCTGAGCAGGCACAGCCCGATGTTGGAGCAGCTGAGCATCTTTGCCTGCTGAAGTGTGCTCTTGTGCAAGAGGGCAAATGCCCACCACGCTGAAAGGAGAGGCATGACGAGAGATTGTACAAACCAACACTCTGCTCAGCTCCGTCCTGGGGAAGTGTCCCCATGGTGCTGCATCCCATCTGGGGGCTGTGGCTCAAGCTAGGCCAGGTGGGCAAAGGGCTGGGAAACCCAGCAGCGCTGGGGCTGTGTGCTCTCAGGAGGACCGAGCCAAGGTGGATGTTTTGACACAAAGAAAAGGTCATCACAGAGCACAGTGAAGCGGTCTTTTCCATAAGCCACCGTCAGTAAGAGAAGTCATGGGACTTATTAGTATCAGGGAGGTTAGGATTGGCACTGGGAAAAACTTTCTAGCAGTAAGGACAGAGCCATGCTGGCATTGCCAGGGATGCTGCAGATCTCCTGTCCTCAGCAGGCTCCAGAACAGGGCAGACAAATATCTGCAAGGATGGCTATGTAGCAGTTCTGCCTTGGTGCAGGGGATGGTCCCCTGCAGTTCAGCTGTCTCCTTGGTTTCCATCCCAGCCCTGATTTCTGCATGCCTTTCTTGTCCTTTCCTGTTTCTCCTGTAGGAAAAGAGCTCCCTGTCCTCTTCCACAGCTCTGCCTCACCCACTGCCAGCTGCACACTGGGTCCTGGAAAGAGCACCGGCCACTTGCATAGCAATGTATAGCTCGCTTGGAAACCCAAACCACAGTGTGATGTGGCCATGGGGGCAGGAGGGGCGTGTGGCTCCTTCTTTTACAATTACCACTATAATTGTTAATATTACAGTAGGAAAAATATCTGGGTTTACTGCATCAAGGTTTTACTCGTCTTGCTTCTCCCTGTGACAAGCATGGATGGCTTCCAGCAAGCATCCATGTGCCTTTGAGCATGCAAAAGTCAGAGACTAAAATAGAAATGGTCCCAAGGGCTGCAGAATGGATCAGCCAGAGTGAGACCTGCTGCATTGCCCTCTCACAGATGGGAAACTGTGGTACGGAGGGAGTCACCTGCTCATGTCCCCCAGGTCATCAGTGGCAGTGCAGGGAGCTGAGCATATCCCAAGACCAGGATCAGACTTTCTCTGTGGAAGAAGGGACCTGAGAAAGGAGGTGGAAGAGAGCCAGGAGTTAGTGTGGGTTTGGTCCAGGCACTCCAAGATCTTGCACAGGGCAGGAGAACAGAAATGTACAGATCAGACAAGTGTTCGCCTGCCGAAAGTGCAACAGTCCTGGAGCCCTTCCACCCCAGAGCTGGACAGGAAACCTTCAGCACTTCACCACATCAGGTCATTTAAGGTTATATTTTCACCTCCTGCAGGAGAGGCAGAAGGGGAACATTTGGGATCAGATCTGCCACCACCGAAATCTACGTCCCATTTTCGTTTCTCAAGGGTCGGACTCAGGTGGTGTTGAGCAATCTTTCAGTATCCTTTGAGTTGCACCAGGGAAATGAAAAACACAAGTAGTGGGGGGAACCAGTGAGAAAAAGCAGGTTCCCTTTTCAGTGGATCCTGCTTCCCCTTCCCTCTGAAGCTGTGCAGGCAGTGGGGAGAGGCTGCAGAGCTGCTCTGCTGGGGCTGTGAAGTGCCATCATTACATGAACATGGGGAGAAGAAAGTAATGAGCACATCTAGAGCTGTGGCAGCTAGGCTTCTGCAGCCACGGGCACAGCAGCACACAATGGCCTTGGTGTCCGTGTAAAGGCAGACTTAGCCATCCCAAATCCAGGGGAACCCCACAGTCTGGACAGCACTGAAAACATCCTAGGGAGATGTGCTGGCTGCGGTCTGCGACCATTGGCCCATGCCTGGACCTGATGACTTTATGGCATTTTTTGGGAGCTGTTGTTAGATTTCCAGTGTGTGGCTTGGTCTGAGTCCAGCAAGGACACCCCAGCACCCTTCTGCCTGAGAGGGCAGCCTGTAGCTGGCCTGTTTTGCTCTCTCTTCCTGCCCATTCCCTGGATGATGTTCAGCTGAGTCCTGCATCCCGCTGCCTACTGCATCCCAGAAGGTGCTGCTGGACTCCCGCACAGTTTCTGTCCCTCTTGCCCAGGTCTCCAGACAGCAGCATATCCATGGGGAGAGCAGTGGGCTGGGGTGATTTGGGGTGGGGGAGAGGTTTCAGGGCAGGCGTTGACCTCAGTGGGGGAATTTGACCTGGCCAAGGGAGATCACAGCCTGCGGAGGGAGAGTTTCTCCGCATGGTCACCTTTGCAGAGGTGCTGCCCGGGGAGAGGGGACCTTTCACCAGGCTTCCTGTGAAGGGTCAGCAGGGCCAGAGATACAGAGTCTGTCTGAAAGCCACTGCAGGGGAGGAGGATGAGGGGGAAGCCTGTGTGAGATTTTTTTGGGCACTTCTCAGCACTTCACGCCTGCTGCTCCCCCCTTGTTTAGACACAGGGACCCCTTTGCTGGGGGACTGATAAGTGAGGGGCATTGGCTGGGGCAATGCAGCAGCGTGAGGGGGTTACCCCAGGTTGGCTTTGCTCCTGGCACGTGAGAGGGGACCAGCAAGGAGAGAGCTGGTGCCTGTGCAAATCCCTGGGGAGACAGGAGGTTGCAAAAGGAGCTTCCAGCGGGCTGCAGTGCTGGCTCAAACCACCGTCAGAGAGGCAGGGTCGACACCACACCTTCAGCGCTCCTTTGGAGCAGCATCCCCATCCCTGCTGTCCCTCAGCCTCCATCCACTGGCTGGATGGAAACTGCTGCTGGAGGGGTTAAGGGGAAAAAAACTCTGAAAAGTTGCATTTGCAGAAAGTGGTAGTTGCTTGGTTTATAACCTCACAACATTAAAGCCTTTCCTGGTTTTGATGTGGAGGACATGGAGAGCAGGAGTCTGTCAGCCCTCCAGCGATGAGCTGGGCAATGAGTGTTTACCCACAGATTATTTTTCTGCCTGGATTTTAAGCATTTTTGTCAATAGGACATTCCCAAGCGAGCTAAATACTCTGACTGATAGCCATCACACTCTGAGCAATATTCTTATGTTTGGCCTATAAATATTTTGTTCTAAGCAGAAATCTGTATTGTGAGATTTGAGACAGAACAACCATCTTCCAGGTACTTATTGTAGAAATCTGGAGATACTCCACTCTGTTAAGCCTGACTCAGCAGCATGTTGTTGATTCAGGAAAATGTGTGTGTGTGTGGTACAAATACAGGTTTTAGAAATGTGTTGAGTAGAGAGGAATGGGAACATGACCATGAATTTCTGAACATCTCTGCGAGTTAGGGGCAAGTCCCATTTTCAGCAGCCATCTAAGAGGTGCCTTTGTGCTGATTTGGAGGATGAGGAACCAAAATAGAAGCTGGGCAAAGAAGATTTGGGTTTATGAGTTCACATTCCTGGAAATTAAAAGGATTTGATTGAAGCAGAATGACTGCTTTCCTGGGAAATGTTTACAGCCCATGGCCCTCATGCACCTCGGTCCCTTTGCATACCTCAGAAACATGATTTGCTTAGAAATGTTCTCTATGGAAATCACTTTTTATCACCAAAGGGGCTTTCTGTGGCACTTTGCTCTTCTCCCAGCCAAGTGTTTCCACAAGTCCTTCTGCAGTTGCTTGTGGAAAATGTTCACTTATACCTAAATACTTTCTCTCCAGTTCTGTATTGGCTGTTGAGCATCCTTTGGAGCAGAGGTGGTGTCCCCTGGTTATGTGGAAGTAGTGATGCAGCCAGATCTCTGCCCCCTGAATTTGCACTGGTGTGGGCTTTTCTGCCAAGGTAGCTGGAACTTGCAGTTTGGTATTTGGGTCTTTTTATCTTGCTGCGTCAGCTGTGGAAAGACAAACAAGACTGGGTGAGCACAAAGGCAGAGCAGTGCTGACAGCTCACGCGTCTCTGGCATGATGCTTGCCCATCGGAGCAGGCTGGCCCCACGTTTTCCCTGGCAGAGGAAATTTACCCCAGGTCAGTGTTTCGCACCACGTGCTGCTGACATGTTTACTCTGGTACTGAGAACCCAAAGGTCTAAATAAGTGTGTTGTCAGAGCACAGCCTCAGCTTCCTCCTCCCCAGCCGGGGCTGGTCGGGCAGCTCGAGGGGAAGGAACTGAGCTCTGGAGGCGTGTGGCTGAGATGCGCCCAGCAGGCTGCCGGTGTGCTCCATGGCACTGCACTGGCTGGAGCTCGTTTAGCTTTGGCATCGCGGTCGGTGTCACTGCAGCCACTTCGAATGCAACCCCGCCGCATGGGTGGGAGTGTCTAGGGCTGCCTTCCCTGCTTGCCATGCAGCCCCTAAAAGCCACCTGGGATCACTTCCTGCTGCCCTGCTGTCACCCCAGAGCATGGCACCAGGGGTCCCCAGGATCTCCTGAACTCAAATGAGAAAAACTGAATGATAAGGAGGAGTGCAGTGCTCTGCTCCCAGGAGCTCCCATGAGCATGCTGGTGTCAGCAGCCCTTGGATGCCTCTGCTCTGGAGCCCTTTCCCCGAGGTGGTTGCTCCAGCCCAGTGGCTGCCACGCTGCTGTTTGTCATTCTTGTCCCTGCAAGCTGCAGCACCCTCCTTGGCGGTGGCTGGGGCGCAGCACGGCACCTCCCTGCGCTCCTCCACTTCCTTCCGCCGGCATGAGCCCCCTGAGCCACCATTTTTGGTAACTTCCTCAGGCTGCAGCATGCCCTGAGGAGCAAAACAAGCAGCTCACAGTATGTCAGGTGGGGAAGGCATGGGACAGGAGGGGACACACTGCAGCTCCGACACCCGGAGAAGTTTGGCCTCTGCAGATTTAGCCCCTCTGACAAGTCCCAATTCCTCTGGCTCATGGATACACCTGAAAAGCTGGCTCTGAAACCAGGAGGTGGGAATGGGGCAGAAGGGATGGGGAAGATCAGGTTGGCATCCCAAAAACTGAACCCAGCCTTTAAAGCTTGTGTGACGAGCCCAAGCTGAGAGGAGGCTGTGGCACAAAGCCTGCTCCACCTGAATATTTGGCTATTTTGCAGGGTAGTGCCTTGGGGCAGGTGGTACCATGACATACACACAAGACTTTCCCCTTCCTATTTTTGCCACCAGAGGATTTCTTCTGAACTGCTGGTGGCTGCTCAGCTGGCGAAGGTTGAGCCCACATCCACCCTCCACAGGGGTGTCACCTGGCGCTGGGCGATGCAGCACTGCAGCCGGACCAGGAGGCAGCCAGGGCTCTGAGCACTGGCATCCCTCGCGGTTTGCACGGTGGGTGGTTGTCTCAATGGGTCAGCAATTAAAGGGGATCTTGGCTCTGACTGGGTTTGCTTTTTTTAAAATTCACTGGAATCTCACTGCGAAACCCACATCTATTTCAGCCCCCGAGCAGCTTTCGAGTCTCGGAGCATCAGTAGCAGCGGTCACTCTCTTCTGAAAAACCAAAAGCCGCAAAGAAACCCAAAGCCAGATTCTTGCCGGTGCCCGTGATATCAGCTGGGCTGGATCTGGCCCCGTGTGGCAGATGGGGTAGCAGAAAGATGGGAGGGGTGAGTGTTGCCAGCAATCAAGGTGGCACAGGCCCTTTCTCAGGAGCAACCTTGAAGGCAGCAGGAAAAGGCCATTCCCAGGTGCCACCTGAGCAGAAAGCAGCAGCATGTCCCCAGCCTGTCATCACCCGGCCCGGGCAGTGGGTGGTTTTGTGCTGTCAGGGAGGTGCTGAGGGCTCTTCCAGCAGAGATGGGGTAAAGGGCTGTGTAGGGAGGGAAGGAAAACAAGCTCGCATAATGAATAGGATGGAGGCGTGGAGGGAGGGAGAGAGGGTGGGGGAATGGAGAGGTGGATGGCTGGAGGGATGGACAGATGGATTAATCAAAGGAAGGATGGAGGGTTGGGAAGGTGCATGGATGGAGGGAAAGAAGGAGAGATTAATGGAGGGAAGGGTAGATGGATGAACAGCAGGATGGTGGGATGATGGATGGGAGGTGGATGGATAGAAGAATGGAGGGGTGGATGGACGGATGAATGGCAGAATGGCCAGAGCAAGAGATGGATGGGGGCGTGGATGAATGGAAGAGTGAAAGGTGGAAGGGAACGTGGTGGGGGGGACAGACGGGTGTCAGGATGGGTGGGTGGGTGGATGGGGGGAGGGTGGACGGAGGAAGGGGTGGACGGACGGGAGGTGGCGGGGGCGGGGTGGGGGGGTATGGACGGACGGCGGGGCCGGGGGCCGGCGGGCCGGGGCGGGGCGGGCGGTGCCCGCGGCCGTCGGCGCACACGTGCGGGGCGGGCCCCGCCGGTAGCCCCGCCCCGGTGCCGCCGGTGCCGCCCGCCGGGGAGCGGAGCGGAGCGGAGCGCAGCCCGGCGTGGAGCCCGGCGGGGCGCGCCGAGGATGGGCAGGGAGCCCCGGCGGCAGCCGCCCTCCAGGTGGGGAACGGCGGGGCCGGGAGCGGGGCCCAGGGGTGCTGCAGCCCAGGGGTGCTGCAGCCCGCGGCCGCTCCGGTAGCCGGGGGTGCGAGCAGCCGAGGGGTGTCCGCGTAACCGGGGCGGGGGGTCCGTGCACCCGCTGTGCCCGGTGTAACCGGGGAGCTCCCTATTACCGGGGTGGCCGTGCTAAGGGGGGGGCTCTGTACACCTGGTGCCCGTGGAGGGGGTGGGCGAGCAGGGGGTTCCTTATAACCGGGGTGTCCGTGTAACCGAGGAGCCTCTGCACCCAGCGGGCGCGGGGGTCCGTGTGGCGGCAGGGCGCCGTGCAGCAGTGTGCCCCGAGGGGGCTGTGTAATTCGGGGGGGGGGGGGGGGGCTACTTATAAACGGGGTGTCCGAGTAACAGGAGGGGGAATGAACTCGGTATGATGGGGGAGGTCCATGTAGCTGGGGGCTTCCACTTAAACCCACCAATGGGGGGGGTCACCAGCCCCGGGGTGGGGGGGTTTCCCCTGCAACCTTGGAAGGGGGCACCCTGCACCACGTCTCCCTCAGGGTCTCCGTGCAGCCCAGCGCAGCCTGGGGCCAGCCATGCCCCTGGTCAGGCGGAGCTGGTGTCGCCCCGCGGGTGGGGACGGGGCCCCGCTCCTGTGACTCATTTCTGGACTGCGTTCTTGTTTTCCTCCGTGCCGCCCCACAGAGTTGCTGCTTGGGGCCCAGGTGTGGGGCCCTGCCCGGCCCCGGGGGACCACCCTGCCGTGCTTGGGTCCCCGGGAAATCCCGGGGGCTCTCCAGCACCCACCTGGAGTTTTGGCAGGGCCGCTGGCGGGGGTGGCTGTGAGTCACTCTGTGTCACTGCAGCAGGAGCTCTCCTCGCCAGGCTGGAGAGACCCAAGGGCCACGAGTCGCCTGTTGCTCCTGTCACCCTCAGCCGGTCCTCGCAGCCCAAGGGGGCGGAGGTGTAACCCCTGGGAAAACCTGGTGTGAACCTCTGCTTTGGCAACAGGATGCGGTTTGGGATGTGACAAGCCCAGCGGTGTTGGACATTGGAGTCTGGACACACACCAGCCCTGAGATGTCCCCGTGCTGCTTCATGCACCAGCCTGTGCTGATGTGCCTGCAAAGGAGCATCTTCCATCAGGTGCTTCTGTGGCCTTACGGTGTCACCAGCAGCTCCTGTTTAGTGGCCAGCGCTGACTGGAGGGTGCCCAGACCCAGCCTGGCCTCCTGCTACGCTCTCTTCTGCAACGACCTCCCTGAAAGGATGTTTAGCTGATTTGGGCAGTGTAAGCCCTAAGGGAGAAATAAGCTAGGCTGATTCAAATCATTAACGAAAGTGGGAGAAAAGAGATTTCAGACCTTTGTTTTCATGTTTATTAAAATCTCACTGCTGTCACCCCAGCACCCGTTAACTTTGCTAATGGCTTGTTTTTGGTGCTGCTGCTGCTACTCTGAAAGCAGCGAGAACGTGCTCAGGCAGCTGCAGGCTGGTGCTGCTTACCCTGCTGTTGAAAGGACCGATGCTGAACAGCTGCAATTTATTTAGTTTTTCTTTTTAGATTAATTTTCTAAATCTTGGTTTGATGCAGACCCTGCAAACTCCAGAGATATCCAGGATGTCAATGCTTTAATTTTTGTATGTGTCAGAGGGGTCTGATTTGTTTGTGTGTGGGGTTTTTTTTTTTCTTCCCCTCCTGTTCAGAGCAAAAACTTGGATGGAATTGCAAATTGTTTCTGAAACATGATTGCAAAGTGCTTTGGAGCTCCGGGTGTTGCTCAGATTAGAGCTTAAACCTAGAAAGATGAGGAGATAAAAAGCGAGAGCCTAGGGGTGGTGGTTGTGGTGGTTACATCCCTCAGTTACAGTGACTCCGTAAGGCTGGAGGGCTCAGGTGATGGCTGGGTGCGTCCTTTGGAGCTGGGCTGGGTGATGCACTGCAGGGTTCTGCAGGGAGGTGGCTGGGCAGCGCAGAGCCCAGTCTGCTGCACTGCGAGTCAGGGGCACATTTGGTCCAAGGCTGGCTCCAGCCTTGTGATGTTGTCCTGCCAAACTGAAGTCGGGGGAGCTCACTCACTGGTCTGCCTTCCCCAGCATTGTGTGACCATCGCTCTCCTGCTCCCTGCAGCTCTGCAGCCTGGTCAGGGCGAGAGAAAAGTGGATGAAAATTGTTGGGAGGTGCTTGTACAGAGAGAGGAGCTGTAATGCCAGTGTGCATTGATTTGGGGTAGGGGGTTAGGGCTCCTCACCAGCAGCCCCATGGCTCTGGTGCTGTAGGATGGTGCAGCTGGCCAGTCCCTCCTCCCCGCTGGAGATCAGGGCACCCCAGTTTGGAGAAAAGCAAACCAAAACTGTCACCTTGTGCTTTTTGCTGAATGTGAAAATGAAGGTGTGAATTTTGCACCGAGAAAGAAGAACTGAATCCAGACAAAAACATTGGCAGAAAGGTACTGTATGCTGCTGTGGCGGGGTGTGCTCCTCGTGCTGCAGCAGCCCTTGGGGCTGAGGGATGCCAAATGCAGCAGCAGCTTTGCTGTCAGCACGATGCTCTGGCTGTGGCAGGGACGAGGTTGCAACACCCGCTCAGTGGCACGGGGACCACTGCGGCCTTGCCATGCTGCAGCTCACCTGGGGTAGTTTCAACTTCTCTTTTTCGGGTGACTGCTGAGCTGTTCCTGGCATGATGGGGCTGCCCATTTTTGCATTATTATTTTGCAAGTGGAAAATTGTGCATGAGTTTGCTGGGGAAGAGCCACTCAGGTGAGTGGCCCAAGGTTGTTTTTGAGCAACAGGAGGCTCCTGCTGTGTCTGAACTCTGCTCCCATCGGTGCTTTGAACTTGCGCTGGGCAGTAGGTGAGAGGATGGGGAAAGGAGGATGAGGTTCCTATGGAAACTATGCCCCTGCTCCGGGCATCAGACTGCAGCCAGGCAGGTCTTCCCTTGCTGCAGCTCTGCGCTTTGCAGCCATGCTCAGCCGGGGAGGTGTTTTGAGCTGGAAATGTCACTCCTGACTGCAGTGGACGTAAATGTGACCTGTGGATGCAGGCTCCATAGCTGCAGCTGATATTCTTTCCCTATTCTCTACAAGACTTCCCTTCCACTTCCCTAAGAGGCTCGCTGTTGCAGGACTTCTCATCCTTGCCTTATCTGTTACGGCCAGAGGTGGTGTGGGGACGTTTTTGTCACTGGTCCACTACCAGCCCTTTCTTTGCGAGGGTCTTGCCCATCCAAAGCCATCGTCGGGGGTCTCCAGGTGACCTCTGCAAACCACCCAAGGTTGCATCCACCTTGTGCTGTGTGTGTTGGGTCAGGGTTGTTCACCTTCCTGAAAGCACAGTGATGTGGGCATGATACAGCCTGGAGGACTGGACAGGACCTTTCAGCAGCGCTTGCTGCTGGCACTGAGCCCTCTTCACCAGCCTCCTGGGTGGGAGCCTGGGGAGTGGCTGCAGCTCCCGAGCGCCTTTCCCAGCATGGAGACCAAAAACCGATGTTCCCATTTTTCTGATCTTGTCTTTGGCCACCAATTAGCATGATGTGAGAACTTGTCTCCCCAATGACGTGCCTGTGTGACTCCTCAGAAGCTTTAATTGCAGGGTTTTCAGCAGCCAGAGTGTGATGAAATGGTAATTGTTGTGATTGTATGCCGTGCAGTAACTAAAAGACGCAGCTCTTTGGCAAAGCTTAATTAGGAAATAGGGACACTGTTGGGAATGGCTGTGCGATGTGATTTTCCTAATGAAAGCTACTGAATAGGCAGCCTTGTAATGAAGAACAGACTCACGAGGGGCACTGCCAATTGCTCTTCTCTAGTGTTAATTTTGTATTTCCTCCCCATTGTTTCTAATACCCTCTTGGAAAAGCTTGAAGATAAAATGCTTTATTTTTTTACGCCTCGTATCCTGTTTGGCAAACTGCGATTATAGCATGTGCATCTGGAATACATGAGTGGCCAGGCATGAGCTCCTTCAGACTTGTTAATCTCTGATTTCAAGCTCTGCCACTGGGGGGGGGGGGGGAGGGGGGGCGGGGAGAAAGAGGCAACTTCAGCTTGTGGTCGGATGATCCGCTCCCTCACCGGTGTGGTGCGGCAGGAGATGCTCGGCTGAGTTCGTAGATGCGTAACTGGAAGAGAGCTGGCTCTGTTGAGTGTGAAGGCAGCGCGATGCTACGGGAAGCGCCGTTTGTTTGGAAACAGCGTGGCGGGGTTTCGTGTTCAAGGCTTGGCTGTTTTCGTCTCAGATGTCCTCTCCTTGCAAGCATGATTGCTGTATTTAACCATAGCCTGCCACATCCGAGAGTTCACTCAGGTTTGAGTCTCCTGCTGGTAAGACAGAGCCCGGAGGCCGGATCCTGCCCAGGGCAGCTGTGTGGTTCACTGCTCCCACCTGCGCCGCACTATTCCCGTAACAGGGCTGGTGAACCCTCCAGTGTGTGCCCGGGGAAGAGCGGGCTCCAGCACTCCCTCCCCAGCTGTGCCGGGCTGGCTGGGCAGTGAAAAGGTCTGCAGATGTTTTTAGTCAACAGATGTGAGCATGACCCTCTTGCTGAGTTAAAAGGGGATTAGGAAAATGCTACCTGGCTGGGTGACATGGTCCTGTGGTGCTGTGACAATTATTAATGATTCTTGGTGCTGCAAGGGAACTGTCTGTATCTGTAAGAGAGATGGGGATGGGGCTTGGCTTTCCCTCAAATGCTTTGTTTCATTGCCCAAAACTCCTGCAGTGCTTGGGGTGAGAGCAGCTCGGGTGCTCCTAAGGTGCTGCTGGTCCTTGTTTTGGGGTGGGTTTAAGCAGAAGTAAGCAGAGCCTGGCACGAGCAGTGCATGTGATAAGCGCGCCTGGGAACAGCAGAGCACGCAGGAGCATCGTCCTCCTGGTCACACCACTCACGGCTGCCCGATGCTGCTCTGGCTGAGCAGGAAGAGCTTGATCCTTCAAGACCTTGAACCCGATCTTGTGACTGTCCTTAGCAGTTGCTGAGGTAGGGAATTCATCATCTTTTTTTATCCTGTGTTGAAGGGTTGTAACTGTATAACATCAAGGTATTTTCAATATTGTGTTAATGTCTGTTCCAGTGCAGCACTGCATGGATGGGTGTATGGCTGGTGCATGCACAGTTTAGGAAAGAAGTTGTCTTGAGCTTGCAAAAGTGTTTTTCATCTCTTCCACAAAGGCCCATTCTTTGTTGTCTCAAATTAGGATGAAACGCTTCCCCTTTCAGCTGCTTCCCCCATTGCTCTATGTCTATTTAAACCCTTGGCTCAGAGGCTTCTCTGCAAACAAGCTCTCATCCTTTCAGGTGGCATTTCCCTTTTCTCATTGTTTCTGGCAATCTGTACATGAGAAACTTCACAAATGTTTCTTCATTCTCAGTGTCTTTGTGTTGATAAACCTTGCAAATCGGTACACACGCCATGTGCAGCCTCCCATCACCCATGGCTGTGTGGTGGAGTTATGGAGGCTTTGCAGTTCAACCGGGCAAACTCCAGCCTTGCAGACCCAGGCTGGGTGACATCCCTGCTGCTCCTCATCCATGTGTGTGAATCCTGCTCATCTGAGAGGGCTTCTGCTTGAGGTTTGCCTCCCTGGATCAATTAGCTGGATTGCAATCAAAGCCACCAAGCCTAATGGCCCTAAAGGACTGCTCATTAAATGCAAATTGTTCCCAGGTTGATCTGGTCTGAATGCTGGTGGGTTTCTAATCCTTTAGGGAGCTCAGGCAGAGTCAAGGAATGGCTACATGAGTCTAAATCCATGTCTGCTGGTACAGAGCACACCTAGAGGCTGGGGACCTCCTTCATGGTGGGCCCTGAGCTGCGAGATTGTGGCTCTGGGTTTCAAAGTGATGTCAGGATAGTGAGTATTTAACAGCATCCTGCCTACTCCCTGTGGTCTCCAACTCAGAATACCACGAGTGTGATGCTTTAGGATGAAGGGAGTAGCCTTTGACTCTGTGGAAATTGGGCACTTATAGTCACCGTCATGCCAATTCCCAGGACCTCGGCTCCTAGGGAAGAGCTGAGCCAAGGGACTGGGCAAGTTGGGATGAGGGCCCCATGTGCTGTGATGCTTTTGCCCGTCATGGGAGGAACTAGGGGGCTGGAAGGGGTTCAGGCTGCACTTGCTGCATGGGCTCTTGCACCCCTTGCTCCTCTGACATGTGACTTGAGGGGATTTGAAGACCAGCTGTTTGGGGCTGTGCCAACCTGGCACTTCAGGGATGGGGTGGTCTCAGTGTCCCTTGCAGCTGTCATGTCATTGTCAAATGTAGTCACTGTGCCAGGGAGAAGGGATAGAGAGTGGTGGATAGGGCCTTCACATGAAGAGGATACCTTTCAGCTTGTCTTCTCCATGGCTTTATGGGCTGATAGGAGTGTAGCTCTGGTGACTGTACTAGGCCAGGCCAAAGGAAGGTCCAGCTCAGGGTCCTGCCCTCAACCTGGGAGACCCCAGGGGCTTGGACCTCGCTCGTTGTGATGGGACTGCCCCGAGCTCTCCAGTCCCAGCACTTCCCTTTGTGCAGTCTGCCCTTCTCCACATCTGCTGGGTTTGGCACATCTGGGATGCAGTGGTGGCCTCCAGCACAGCTTGAGCCTGTTTCTTCCTAGACATGAGCACAGGGTTTGGAAAGGTTTTGTGTCCTAGGTGTGTCATTTCCCTCTCAAATGGCAAGTGCGGGTGCTGCTGTGGTGTTTCAGGGCTGTGGGCTGTTTGAAGATGCTCAGGGGATAACAGCCTGGTGGGGTTGGCCGCTGCTAGTTGTCCCACTGTTGGATGGATGCCAACCTCTTCTTGGTCTGTCTCCTCATTTGGAGACTTCCTTTCTTCTCATTATGATGGTAGTGCTGTGGTTGTATGAGTCCTCTGGTCAAAGTGGGGCTCACACCCTTCTGTGAGCTTTGGAAGCAGGTGTGAATTGCAGCCCCACTTGCCCTTGGCCTGAGGGTGATGGGGAACGGTCAACGTCCTTGCCATCATCTGTCTTTTGTGGTGCTGCAGCCAGTGGTGCTGGAAGTAAGTTGAAGGTTTTGGGCAATGAAGCCAGGGACTGAAAAGTCTCCTGGGTTCCCAGCAGGGCCTCCACAATGGCAGGAAGCAACTTCTAAAGCTTCCTTTGGATACACAGGGCCTTGGGGGGGAAAGATTTACTTGCTTGTTTATGCTGTAAGTTAATCTGTTTAGTGGGTTTGGCATTGAAACCCACAAAAAGCCCTCTGAAATGTTCACGCTGCTTGTTTGTAGTGCTTTGTCTCTCACTTACTTTGTTTCACAGCTGGAGTAGTTAAGCAGAGATGGAGCCAATTGAAATCTCACTTGTAAACTTGTTTTCCAGAATAGGCTGAAGGAATTAGCATCAGCTCTCACTGTCCTTCATCGCAAGGGAGCTGCAGGGGGAAGGCAGTGTGGGGCAGAGGTTGGGGTCCCCTCTGGGAGGGATCCTTATTTGTGTGTGCTCTGTACCACTTTGCTTGGTTGCAGGATGGGGATAGTCCCTGGCCCTGTTGAGGCTAATAGGTGGTTTTGCAATAAAAAAAAAAAAAAAACAATCCCCCAAACAACCCCAAACCTAACCCCCCAAAACCAGCATCCCTCCCTGTGAGCCAGTGTAGCAGAGTAGGGAGCAACATGATGTGTTTTTTGGGGGGAAAGAAGTCTTAGGAAGAGTTTGGAGAGGCATAGGAAAGTGCTGGGTCAGTGGAACAAAGAATAGCTGATGAGAATTTTTCATGGTATCGTGGTACCGCTGTTTCCCTTTGTGTTTGATGCTCTCCTAAATATGATGGTGCCACCCACGTGTAACCTTGCACAGTAAAAATGGATTTTCCCTAAGGGCCGTGTCCAAAGAAGCCCCGTGTACACAGCAACTGGCATAGAAAGCACATGGGACAGCTGGGGTTGAGATCTGTGCCCAGAGGTAGTAGGTGCTGGGTTCCCTCCCAAGCTGAAAACTTCATTGCAGCATCTCCAGCCTCTGTGAAGACTTGAGCTTGGGAGGGAGCTCAGCACCTGCTATGTCTAGGCATGGACCTCAACCCCAGGTGCCCCGTATTCTTTTGGGAGGGTGTCTCCTGCGGAGCATGGAAATACCTGGAGTCTTGTCCCCTTTGCCCCATGTGAGTAGGTGTAAGACCCTTCCAACAGAGATGTCTCCTTGCAGTCTGTCCCACCAGGTTGAACAGCCACCCTAGGGAGCGTTGGGAGAAACTGTCTGACGCTCTATTGTGTCTTGGCAGGGTCAGCTTGGGCTGCTGCCTTTATTTTGGGAAACACCTTTTTTTTTCCCCCCTCTAAATTACACATTTGCTGAATTTTTTATTTTTTCCCCCGGTCCTCTCCTGTGACACACAGCCACTTCTGCTGAACTTCCACCTTCCCTGAAGAGCAGCCCTGGAGTTTCCATTACATACTGCTGACGGCACCCAGCACCCAGCTGGGCTGTGCCAAACACCATTGCTATCTCCAGCCTAAATCTTTTTTGGGCTTAATGTGGCACTGAGCTTGTAATTGACTGTGGTGTTGGGTGAAACTTTAACCTTCACTGTTGTGATAAAGACTGATAGAAGCTAAAATTAACTCTTGCATCATGTGGCGAGGGGTTTTCATAATTGGTGCCAGGAACAAGTACATTTCCTCTCTGAAAAGTGAGTATATATAACTGGTCTTTTCTTACTCAGATCAGGTATGTGTCATTTCTGCTGGTTTTTGAGGAGAAAAATAGAGGCTTTTCTTACCCTGGCTGAGTTTTGCCAAGCCCACACAGCCCATTGAATGGTTATGGATGGGGTTGGGGTTGCTGATGTTCTGGGTCATCTATCTCTCTGCACCCATCACAGGCTGGCTGAGAGCAGTGTTTGGATGGCAGGGAGGTATGGAGGTGTTGCTGGTTGTGTGGCATTGGCAGTGGAGCTTCTATTGCCAATGAGTGTAAGAGGAAAGGAGATAGGCTTGGGTCTGTGCTCCTGGCCAGAAAGCAAAGCACGGGCTGCTGAAACCTGTCAGCCTTGGTCTGGTGTGTCAGAAGGTGAGCAGAGCACTGATGGAGAGGAGATAAAAAGAAGCACAGGGTAGGGCTGGAATTTTTTTTTTTTTCATTTGGTATTTTTTAGGAAGTTACTGTTCAGTGTCAAGATATACTTTTCAATGGTGAAATCCAAGAAATTCCCACAACCTCTGTAGCTGCTCATCTTCCTCGAAGCAGGAGGATTGAAAAGGCAATGAGGACAGAGGAACACAGGACTGGAAGGGCTGCTGAGGGTCTCTCCCTGGCCTTGGGGCAGAAACCACTCTCCTGTCATTTGATTTGAGTCTGTTGCAGCTTATTCTGCCTTCAAGGACATGGGAACAGATAATTCTCTTCCTCTTTACAGCAGCCTTTCTGTGATTACAGTTATCCCATTTCCCACCCCGAGCAGAGCATGTTTTCTCCCTGGCTTTCAATTTGAAGCTTGTCTTTCAGCATCTCCAGGAATGGGACTTTCACAGTTTCCTTCAGAAACTGTTGCAAAAAGTACTAGACCTTTTTCTAACAACATCAGGGAGACACATTCCTCCCTGTGCCTTTCACTTCCCAAAGCCTGATACTGGAACAGTTCAAGAGCGTTGCATTACAGGAGCAAAAAAATAACAGAATACAGAGATGAAGGGTGCAGCCCATATTTTTAGCTGGAGATGGAGATGAAGGCAGCATCTTGCCAATGGTAAGGGCATCTCTGATAGAAAGAACCTGCACTGAGTCACTGGGGTTGCATACAGAGAAATGTCTTTTTGGAGAATGAGAGAAGGTACCATTGCAACTCTTCTTCTTGGTGATGGCTCGGTGGGACTAATTCAGAGGTTTGTATTTCTCGGCATCAGAATACATCATGACTTTAAAGGGGGTAGCAAGTGGAATTCCCCCGTTATCTGTTTGTCAAGAATACACTAGGTCCTGTCCTGAAAAATGGTAATTGTAAAAAAGAACATTTTAAAAATAAGTCAAGAGGAAGTCCCAGTTTGCAGAATGGGTGGTAGAGAGGTTTGCAGACAATTCTGCGCTGGACACTATCACACTGTTGTGGTTTCAGTTTCCCCTAAGCGTTGCTGCTAGGGTCTAATGCTGGTCCTGGTCTCCACGTAGCTGCCCCGCTCACATTGCTAACCTCACAGCAAGAGAATCGCTCACTTACAGAAAGTCCCAGAGTAGTTTGCAAGTGTCTTTGGCTTGTATAAGCCTGCGATGCATTGCAGGCTACTTCTGTTTCTTGAGGAAATGCATAGTTAGTCTAAAATTCAGACCTGAATGTGGAAGCAACAAACCTTCAAATGACTGGTTTGAGCTCAGGTCAGTTGAGATGCAAAGCTGATGCAAATTGTTGTGATCCCCACTCAATTACTGTTGAATATCTCTCTCTGGGAGGTCCCTTGGCTTCCTAAAATCTGCTACTGGTCTTCTCAGTGTCCAGTGTTAAGGAGGATGGGTGCTGTGCCCCCACTGCAAATTCGGTACCTGAAGGGCTGAAGCCAACACCCACAACTGAGGAGCTGCTGCTGTTCTTATTCTCTCCCACCAGTTCCTATGAGACCCCAGGACTGGAAAAGGGATCTCTGTTGTTTTCACCCAGTGCCTTCACTTGCTGCCAGCACTGCTGGTGAGGAAGGTGGAAGTGATGCTATGAAACCAGCATGTACTTGTCTTTAATCCAACTCTTGGTGAACTTGGCTGGATTGCAGTTTGCAGATTGCTCTTATTACACATTGCTGAGACTTCTTTTGTTACTTTATCCAATTGCAGCTATCACTGCACAGGGACAGATTCTGGAAGGATCAGAGAGATTTGGTGTGAGTGCAAAGAGTCTCATGAGTGGCACATGGTCTCCATGAAGCTGGTCCCATGATATCCTCTGCAAATGAGGGAGATGGTCGTTCATACACATCGTGCCAGATGCACATCACCTTGTTTCTGTGATCATCTTGTTTCTCTCCAATAGCTAAGAATTGCCTGGGGGTTGCTGGCACTGCCCTTGGCCCTGCTACCTCCGAGGCTGCTTGTCCACTTTCAGGTTTCAGCTACCTGCTGTGACTTCCTTGCTAAAACTGGAACCAGTGCGTGGCTCTGGGCTTGTCCTAATGTGGCCAAAAGTTGAGCCTGGATGCAAACTCAATCCCAGCTACTGTGTGCCACCTTCCAGCTCTTGCACTGTGTTTTGCAGTATGCTTTACCTTGGTATGTCTGGTCAGGCTTAGGAGGAGACTGTCTTTCTGCTTCATAAAGTGGAAATAAACTCCTGGAGCTGCTCCTTGGAGGTGGAGTCTAGGCAGTAATATTGTGATGAGAAGTTCATTACCAGGATGATAACATGATGGCAGTTTCACTCTGAAATCAGTAAAATTTTGTTGTGGTTGCATTTTGTACATTTTAGGGGCAGCCCCACCTGCTTGTCTAAATGGTTTTTATTAAAAAATGATTGGAAAAAAAAAAATTACTCGAGAGGAGAGCCAGTGACAGCCCCAAACAGCAGCGTTCAGCAATGATTCTCCCATGGGTGGTTGCGTGCTGGAGCCTTCCTCGCTCCTCTGCCATCACTTTAAATCCTGTGTGTGTTGGTCAGCCTTAGCAGGTTGGGTAAGAGATTGCGTATTCCCCCCAGGAGTGATGGGTGCTTGGTTGTAGGCATAGGTCAGCTGATTTCTTCAATAACCTCAGGTGAGGGTCCATAACTGGTCCTGCCACTGTTGATGGGAATTTTGCTACTGAGTTCAGTAGCTCCTCATGTCTCTGGCTGAAGAGCTAATGCAGCTTTGGTGTGGAAATGAGACGTCTGCTCTCTTGTCCCACACGTGCTGGGCTGTTGGTGCCTGTGACTATCTGTTGCTAGCCCTCATGCGCTCCAAATAACTAAGTAATGATGCATTTATTTTCTCTTATTTGTCTGTGTTTTCTGGATTATCACTACGCTAATGCAGTTCATCTGTGAAATAGCCCCATAAAATTTACTTTAGTCAGTTTTAAAGCACGCACTCCATCTTCAAAGGTGGAAATAACTCTCTGTTTTTACAGCAGAGACTTTAAAGTGGCACACTTGTAAAGCTTTCTTGGATCGGTGGTTTATTGAGAACCGGTCGTTCCAGCCTCTGGCACTCTTCCTCAGAGTTTACACCTGGCTGTCCAAAAGTGGAAGTCTAGCAAGGAGTCCTGGGGATCTCAAGCAGACAAAGTCACTTGCCAAAAATGTTGGCTATGAATCAAGTTTGGGGGTGAAAGAAGTGAAAGCTAAGCTAAGTGAGTCTCTTGCAATTTCCATGTTCCCATTATTGCACTATCTGAGCTTCTTACAGCCTTTGAAACATTTGGTTGTGCAACTGCTGGATAAGGAAGGAAGTGTGATTATTCCTGCTTTGCATGTGGGAAGCAGCTTAGGAAAATAAGGATGGGAGTTGTCTTGCTTAAGGATGCCTGCCTAAAAATTCAGGCCTCAAATTAAACTTGCGGGCTCACCCTGAAGAGGGGTTCAGGTTGGATGGGATGAGCTGACCTCCACACCAGGTGCTCTCTCTCTCTGTAGATGTCAATTTGCTTAGAGAGTCGCCTCATTTTTGCATAGCTAAAGTTGGAGGCAATGCATTCTACCCCTGGGATGGACCCAGTGTCACTGCAGAGCTTTATAGCAGAACAGATAGTTGATGCAGGTTCTCCAAAGTCAGCAGATGATTTTTCTGCTCAGTTATCTTGCTTCATGCCTTGGACTCCATCATTTTTTTTTTTGGCTCTGGATGATAATCCTGAAGTTGCCAGCCTTAATTACATTGTTGTGAGAAACAAGATACCAGGAGTTTTGGCTGGTCTTCTCCACCTTGATATGTTGTTGGCTGTGCAGCAGGTTCACAAAGGTATTCAGGATGTTAGAGACTTTCTTAATTTTGCTATGCACTTTGGTGTGCTGGTAAGAGCCTTTGTGGGGATGCCAGCAGGGCTGCTGGTGATCCAGGGTGTTCAGAGAAGAAGGTGTAAACTACTTTGGCAGCAAGTCTAACTGAACAGTTGTCATGCATATGAATAAGCCCCTTCTGGCCCTAAGCACAGTGCACCTGACCTAGCCATCGACCAGCTCTGGATGTCTTAATTTCATCTGAATCCTTGTCACGATCAAGCGTTTTGTAGGCAAGTAATGGCACAGTTTTTTTCTTTAGATGGTGGTGAGTATCGACTTGCTGTCAGTCTTGCATCCCACAGTGGTTCTCTCTCCCTCTCTGAGCAGCTGCACTTTGGGGATTTTTTTGAGGGAAACTGATTTATCCTGCTTAATCCACACATCTACCAGGGTTGTCCTGCTCAGCAGTGGTGAAACCAGAGTGAAACCTTCTCTCGGTCCATTGCTCTGAGGTACCAGCTAGGTATTGCTATTGATGGTGCCTGTGTGCTCAATGGGAAGTGTGGGAAGTCCTGTCTCAGCCTGACTTACTGATGCTTCCTTGCCAGTAACTTTTACCCAGGGGAGGAAGCTTTGGGAGAAGAGAGGCTGGTTAGGGTGGGGTCAGGCTATGAACTTCTTGAGGAATGATCTAGATGGCTTGGGAAAGTGGATCTGCCCATCTGTATAACCAATTAACTTAAAACTTTCTCTAGCCTTAACTAGCCATTAAAAAAGGAAGCTGCTCCTCTCAGATTCAAGGTACCTCTGTCATCTGAAAGGCTGAGGCTGCATGTATCTGTTGAGGACCATGGATGGCCACTGATACCAAAATGCAGACAAATTTTCGTAGTAGTTTATTGCAGAAGAGCAAATGTTAACCACCCTTTTTTTTTTCCCCCCCAAGCCACCAGACTGCTGGACAACGGCCTTGCAAACCCTTGTGTTTCTTTCTAGGGACTGACTCAACATGCCTGTAGAGCCCCCACTGAGTTTTGCTGTCCATGAGGATTTGGTCCCTCTGAGAAAGTAGATTTTCCCTGTTTGTTCTGGGGAGATGTGAGCCTCTGTGCTCAGAGCCCTTAAAGATGGTAGATCTTGTGATACCTCTTGTATGTCCTATTTTCTCAGTAACTCCCAACGAGGTGTAAATTATGGATGTTGTGTTTTGACCTTGTGATTGTCAGTATGTGTGTCTCTGCTAATTAATGCAGTGTAATTCCTGTGCTAGCAGATATTACCTCTAAAAATATCTAGAGATGCCTCTCTGATAAGGCTACAGCAGTAAGTTTTAGGCAGGGAACATGTTAACAACTGATCCACTCTTTAGCTGTAGAAAGCTTCTGATAATGGGGCTTACAAAGCTCCCTTAGGAAAGGAAGACAGGAGATATTGCCCTCTAAATGGGGATGACGTTTCAGTTGGTGTCAGCAGAAACCCAAGCTATTATTATGGCTGTAAGGAAAGCCCTCTGCATATGCAGTGATGCTTGAATCTGCTGTTCAAGACTGGAAGACAGACCCAAGCTGCTTGGGAGAGCATAAGTCCTGGCCCCCATGCCCACGCTAAGCAAATAGGGGGAAACCCTGGTGATATAAGCTGGAAAGAGTCTTTCCTTCAGATGTTCATCAGTAATTGGTTGGTATGTAGCTGTTCCTTTAGCATCAAGGTGGGAAGAGTCCAGCCCCATGAATGTGCAGGGAGGAGTGGACCTCTCGGCTGCTCTGGATCTGCTCTTCCCCCATTGTAAGATGGTGCTGCCTGGCAGTGGGAAGAGGCCAAGGGAACTGACCCTCTTCAGACGACGAGACGACCCCAGCATTGCTTGAACCCAACCTAGCCATGTGTGTCATCGTTTAGGGGAAGGCAGAAAGTCATTGCTTGAACCTGGACTGCTGCTTCCACTTGTCTTTCCTTCCCCAGCATCTCCGTCACTGAGCTGTGCGCTCTGCTTTGGTGTCTTGCAGCCTTGTGAGCGCCAAGGGACAGGATGGTTATTTCTGACTGGATCATTTGTGCGTGGTATTTATTTTTGTATTTTCTTGAACATGACTGTTGAGTTTCCTGGAACTGCTTGGCCCAAACCAGAGTCCTGTGCATGTTAACAGACTTACAGCTCATTTGCGCAGTGTGGCGGGTGCCACGTGTGGCTCTCGGATGTGGCAGGAGGGTGAAATCATCGTCCAGAATAGGAAATGGTGGCACAACTTCCCCCAGCTCCAGAGCACTTCTCCTTTTGGCACCAGCGCGCGGGAAGATGAAGTAAGAAGATCTCTGTTGAAAATGCAGAAGTGCAGGTTGCTCTTGGAAACCATCTCGATGGGCAAGCCCGTGGCAGAGCCCTTGTCCTCGGCCGGTGGGGAGGGGTATGTTTTTATGTGGATGGATTCAGCCGCGTGGCTTGTGGCTTCCTCTTCAGACAGGAAGTCTACTCAGCGTGTAATGAAAGGCAGAGGACGGGTAGGCTGCAGGCTCTGCAGCCTTTGCTCCAGAGAGTTGCCTTCTCCGGTTCTTCTGCCCTTGGGAGCTAGCAGTCAGTGGCCTTGCTTGCCCATGTGTTGTCTTAGATGTCAGCCCTGCTTGTGGTAGGTTGCTTAATCCCACAGGATTGTTCCCACTATCTGTGATGGTTTGTCTTGTGCTGCCGGAGAGGGAGAGCCATTGTCCAAGCCTGGGCTGTGCTCGTTTGGATGCTGTTGGCTGTTCACAGCGGCTGCTGCCAGGGAGGGACTAAGGCTGCCGGGGTTTTGGCTGGAATTTTCTTTGACGTCATTTGATTATCGAGTCCTACGTGCTCAGCAGTAGGGCAGAAACACCACAGGGAAAGTAGTTTATGCAAAAAAACACCTAGAGCCAATACATTTCCAGATACACAAATGACTTTTCAAGGTCACATGGCAGGTCCTGCAATAAACCCTGAGTCTCACCCACAAAATCCTTGAGAACAACTCAGCCGTGGCATAAGGCAGGTGATGGACTGTGTGAGGCCATGGGGGGAAGGTAGGTGTGGACACATGGGAGAAAGCATATGCAGTTAAGGGCACGCTATGGATGAAGATGACTGAGGGTAAGTCACTTTGCCTTTGTGGGCTACTGAGTCCCACATACAGCCACAGCAGATCTTTCCTTCACCAGACTGTGCTGGGTGCAAGCATTGCTGCTGCTGCAGCTCCAGGGGCTTTGGTGCATCAGGTGGAAGGAAGAGCACACATTCCCACCGAGGAGAGCAGCCTTTGTATCCTTCACCCCAGCTCTGCTGTCTGCTGGAGCATGATGTTCTCAGTCTATTTAGAGAGAGGGTGAGGTTGGGAGGGTCTGGAAGAAAAGCTGTTGTTGGGAGTGTTGTCTAGAGAGGAGGTTCTGTCACAAGGGAAGTGTACATCAGTGTTGGCAGTGACAACAAGCAGAGCGGAGCGGTTGTGAGTCCAACACTACAGCTGGTGCAGGACCTCCATGGTCTCTTCCCAGATCAACCAGGGGCTTGCCCTGACACCTTGGGTGAGTTACTTTTTCTTCTTTCAGCTCTTTTCAACCCTTTTTCTACCAGGTGCATGTTGGAGCAGTGAGTCCACGTATTTGGGGCTGTAGCACAAGCTGCCACCACCATTTCTGTCGATGAGGGATGTGAAGGGGGGCAATCCACAACTGACAATGCTGGGCTGCAAGATGTCCTAGTGCAGATGTGTTATTCCTGCAAATTGTGCTTCCTCTACTTGAGCTTTCTGCAAGAGAAGGACTAGATATGAGATTATGGAATATATATATATACACACCCCCCAGATGTAAGAAGTTTGTAGCCCTGGTTAGAAGTGTCTGGCCAGTCCTGTGTCTATCAGACATCTTCCAACATGCAGAAGGCCATGATCTAGATCAGCTGCTGCTGGAGGACTGAACTTCTACAAGTAGGGCTGTTCCACTCCATGCTGAAATGGCCAAGCCCAGGCTATGGGCTAAAACATGTTCAATTTGGGCAGATCATAGAGTATTTTCGGGTTTTGCCTGTCTCGGGGTTGCTAATATGGGAAGCTGTGGTTCAGCTTCTGTCACTTGCTTGGTTGGGTTGTGAATCTCAAGCCACGACAAACGGCTGCAGCTTTCTGTCTGAGAGGGTGGGCGTAAACTCAGCATGGGGAGTATCCCCTTTGCTTGAACTGGAGCTTTTGTCTTTGAAAGTCAAAGCAAAACCAGAAGAGCCACCTCCATCCCGTTGTGACAGTGAAGTCCATGTGAGTGTTGCTGTAGGTGTGTCTGCAGGGCCAGATTTCCCAGCTCTCTGTGTAGCCGCAGCAGTGTTGTGTCGGGCTATTGAACTGCTGTGGTGCACATCAGATTGCAAACTGGCAGAGCATCTCTGCCGTGATGCAAACACAGTTACGTGAACTGTTTAGACACTATTTCTTAGTATCCAGATTACTACTGAAACTGCTGAACTTCTAAGAGGATGTCTTCATTTGTGATGGTATGAAGGATCATGGTCTTGTAGCACTAAGTGACAAATGTTGGATCACTTTGACAGTAGAGTTAAACCCAAATCTCTTGTATCCCAGCAGGCAGCCTCATCTGCAAAGCCATTCTATCCTTGCCAAGGATGCTGCAATGGTTTAGGAGTGGTCCTAGGAGTGGAGAACATCAAAGAGATGAAGCAAAGGGTTTGTTTGACACCAGAATTTTCAGTGGGGAACAGAAAAGTTTCATGTATACAGAACTGAACTTTTTTTCCCAAAATCAAAAGCAGGAGGTAAATGCATACATCCTGTGTGCCTGTCTCCTGCCAGCATCCAAGCAGCCCTGGTGAAGGCGCTGGCAGGGGAGGTGGCAGCCTGCAGCTGGTCCTGCTTGTGTCCCCTTCGCTCCTTGTCTGCCAGGTAACGAGCTGTTATGGGAGTGAGAAGCTCTTCCAGCCAGGGGGGTATCTGAAAGCTCGATGTTTCAAAGGTTGGTTTTTTTTTTTTTTTTTTTCTCTTCCGCAGCTCTAATTTTAATGGCCGTGCTTGGGATAAGTACTTTGAAGCCTTAATTGCAATTATGAATCTTCCTCTGTTCCCAGGTTTCCCCTAATTGGCTTCCTGTGAGAATTTACAAAGCTGGTGAAAACAAAACTGCTGTTTTTGTGAGGGAGTTGGTAGCGTGAGATTCCTGAGCCCAAATAAAACTCAGCTCAGCTGAGACTTCTCGTGTGCTGCTGCGCGGTGCTGTAATCAGACCCGTGGCCAGACGCTCACAAGGGTGGCATTATATAAAACGTAAGCTGATTTACATGCTTGCATTTTGAAAGTGCTAATCTATTTTGACCACCCCCCCCCCCCCCTTTTTTTTTTTTCTTTTCAGCCTTCTCTAATCTTCTGCGATCTCTGCCAGGTTCCCAGCTCCTTTGGCTGGAATAGGCCCCAGCTAAATCCTTTATCTGTCTATTTGGCAACCCTGGGCAAAGTAGTTAGCAAACGAATAACACTTTTCCTGGCTCATTAATTAGATTTACTGAGCTGAGTGGTTGCTGCTACAAGAGTCTGGGCAAGGCAGTTCTGTATTTTGTTTCTTAGGAATTTGGGTTTTAAAAAACATAGAGATCGAAGGCAGTTCTGGTACTAGTGGTTGAATCCGTGGCTCCCCTGCATGCACTGCCGTTGAGAACACGTGTTTTACTCATGCATAGCTTTATTTCTGCAATTTGCTGCTGCCTGAGCATTTCTGATTGCATGTCATTGTTTTACTGCTCAAAAAGTTTGAGGATGGGTATCTGGTTACTGTGCTTTTGAGGTGCCCGTGGCAGGATATCTCGGTTAAGGCAAGTGGTTCTTGTGGGTTAGAAATAACCTCTGTGAAATATTAGTATGTTTTTATGTATTATAAATATGTTTTTTGACATGTCCTGCTCTGCCAGCCTTACCTGCCAGGGTTATAAATGTGATTGTAAAAGCTGCATTAGGAAATAAAAATAACAAGGTGAAAGAAAATTACGCTTTCACCTTTATCTGCCACTGCTTTGCAGCCAGCGGCTAACGGAGCATGCTGCAGCAGGAGCCCCTGCCTCTGCTTTTGGAGGAGGAAACTGAGGCACAGAGAGGTCACTCACCATGCCATGGCACCAGAGCTCTTGGTTTCTATTGCGGACTTTCGGTTCCCTTTGTAACCACTAGACAACACTGTCTTTTTCTTGGCTCGAGGTCTGAACAGTCTGGGCGGGAGGCAAGTGTTGGGGGTCTTGTCTTCTGTTGCAACCTGGGAACCCAGTGCAGGGGTGTTGGGGCACCCTGTGGATGCTGGTGGATGCTAGTGATGTTGATGTGCTGCTGTTGCTGTCATCCCATTTACAAATGGGCGACTCTGACATTGATAGACCAAAGTGGGGGTCACTTAGCCTGTGTTGGGGACAAAGGGAGGAGAGTGTCTCCAGACAAAGAGTGGCAGTGCTAAACTGGGCAGTATTTAAGCTCCTTGTGCATAGGGCACTTTGTTAGTATAAGCGTCTAAAACTAAAAATTACTTGCCCATGATTGGATGAGGTGATGCAAAAGACTGATAGATGTGTCTTGCTGCCTTGACCTCCTCCAGTCCTGTAGATGTGCAGGGCGTGGCTCCCCTTTGGTCTCCTATTCCTCAAGGTTGCCGTGACTTTCTCTATAAAGGGCACATAGAGGAGAAGATTCAAAGCCCCTTTGCCTGCATTCAGTCGAGCATTTGACCCTGGTAGATTTGGAGTGGCTGGTATTAGAAGGGGTACTGCATGCTGTGAAATGTCATCCCAGGAAGGTGATCCTGCTCCTCTCCTGGGCACAGCCTGCAGCGATGGAGGCTCAGTGCAGACCTGTGGCTGCTTCAGACCATGCCCAGTGCAGTGTCTGCCCCATCGGCTGGTGTCATTGGGTGTGAGAGGGTCTGGTCCTTCTTTCCTGGTCATTGCATTGCATTGTCGCTGGCTGGGAGCGGTTGGGTGAAGCACTGCAAATCCGGTGCTTATGAAGAGGAGGTCAGTGCTTTTAGCACAGGCTTCCTAAAGTGACTCTCTGTGTTATCTTTTAATGTACCGTGTCCAACGGGTGACAACTATGTAAAGGCTCTGAAGGGAGGAGGATGTTCGGCAATTTTTGAAAGCCAGGGTTGGTGCCACCTTCAATAGACAGACCCAAACAGGCTGCCTGTGCTGTCAGGCATCGCTGCCTTGAGGAAAGGGCTGGCTTTGATGTTGCATCCCTTGACTGTTGGAGCTGCTTTGCCTCTGCAGCCCTAGGGAATCAGAGGGTGGCTGCAGGCAAAACCAACCGCGGATGCTACATGTACTGTCTAATCTCGTTACCCTGCCTGCTAACTCATTTCAAATTGGTGTGGGTCATGCCTTGGCTGATACAAAGAGCAAAACCCTATGGTGATTTGGGGCTTGCACTGCTTGTGCTTGCAAAACGGTCACAGTGAGTAGAGACAGAGAAAGGCTGCAGTTACTGGAAGGAGTTTTGTAGTCAAAGAGCTGGGGGAGGAGAGCAGAAATAGCTGCAAAAGGTCAGAAAGCTGTGACCAAAAGCAATTCGCACTTAACCCACTTGAGAGTTGCCCTCCCAGAAAAGTAGCAATTGTTTATCTACCAAGGATCCACCACTGCTAGAGGCAAATTGGCTGCTAATTGGCCTGTCTGCTAAAGGCATAAGGGACAGGCTAGCTAATTAGACAGGTCTTTACACCTCCCCAGTTAATTTGGAGAGTGGAGCATACTCTCAAAGGAAGGTGGGCTCCCCAGGGAGGTGACCCGATCAGTTTGTTGGGTCTTTTGATCCCTCCCCGGGGTGAGCCCAGAGCTGGCAGGTGTGAGACACAAGCTTGGAACTTTGCCTGTCAAAATAATCTCACAGTTATTTTGAGTTAACGTTTTGAGGTTAAAAGCAAAGAAACAACCCCAGGTCTCCCTGGAGGTAGGAGAGAAGGGGAGTAGGTTGCTGCCACCCTGGGAGCGCTGGGGTAGGAAGCCCACAGGTCTCCTCTGAGCCTCCCAAAGCTGTGGGCTAGCAGAGCAGAGTGGCCTTGCTTTGCTGAACCTGTGCTGTGTGTTTTTTGTGTGGGTTTTTTTTTTTTTTTAATTATTTTCAAAAAAGACCATCTAGGCACTTCTCAGAAATAAGAAACGGTCACCGAGTGACCAGCTAAATTCAGGTGTGACCTGAGCAGTGAGTGTTGCAGCTGAAATAGGGTGGAAAAGCTGAGAAAAGCACAGAATAAATATGGTGAGTGGGTTTTACAGCAGCTCTGAGCATGAAATGCTCTGGGTTTAAGGTGCTGTCAGGATACTGGTGTGGCCCTGGTCCTGCTACAGTCTTCCTGGGTGCCTTTCCCCGTCAGCCTTGGTCCCTCATCACTCCTTGAATAGTAGTGCATTTTTCTTCCTCGGTGGAGCGAGTTGAGGATAAGGGCATTAAATAATGTCCAAGTCTGGTGCTGAGGGAATGGGGGGAGGGGTAAATAATTCCCAAAGATTGTGGCTACTGTGGGAGCTGGTGCTAATCTGGGTTTTGGGAATCAAGTGTTTCAGCCTTAGGGTGGTGACACGTGGTTTTTCAAGCACAGCCTGAAAACTGTAAATTTTTTAAACTCTAAAAGCCATGCAAGCATTGGGGCTGTTTTTCTGCAACTCCCTAATAAAGTGGGATGTGTCCAATGTCCCATTGGAGGGGCTCTGCCCAGACCCATGCCCCTTGCAGGGCCCTGCCACGTCACCCTGATTTGAGGCTGCTCCGGGAGGTGGCTGTGGCAAGCACGACTATGGGGACCACTGGGCATGGAGCTGGGAATGGAGGAAAAAATGATGGGAAGGGAGAAGTTTGAGGCTGGCACCCATACTGTGAGGGTGCAGATGGAAGTGGGGGACCTGCAGGCTTGAAACCAAGGTGAGAGTCTTCAGAGCCAGGCAGGGACTGCATGAAGAGGAATGCGATTGACCCACCATGGGTTTTTGGGGCTCGGTCCTGGTTTGCTAAAAATACAGCTTGTTGTAGTCCAGCCCCTCCTCGGCAAGCAACAGGACGTGTGTTTGTGAGCTGCAGCTGGAGTGTAACTCACTCCCATCTGTGCTTGTGGCTTGGGGCTTGGAGGGCTTGTTCTTTCAGTAGCTGAGAGCTGCTGCTGTTGAAGGGTGCGGTCAGCCTCAGCCCTGTGCTGGGCCTGCCCAAAACAGGCTCTGAGCCTTCTCTGGGTCCCTTGGGGAGGGTGACATGGCTAGCTCTGCTCAAGGGTGTCAGTGCTGCGATGGGAATGCAGGGGAAGCAAGGGAGAGCCTGTTGCATCAGTATCCCCATGTCCTTCAGGTGTGCTGCTGTCTCTAGGGACTAAAGGGCTTTTTCTGGTCTGCTGGGACCCACAACCAAGGCGCATCAAATCCCCAAGCTGCCCATGGGTCACCTCTTTGACCACTGTTTGTCCCTTTATCATGGTGAGAGAAGGACCCTGGTGATGAGCCCATGAGGGACATGACTAGGAGGTCTTCGCTAGCAGCATCCTCCTGATGAAACCCATTCACATCTGCCTCGCGCTTGAGACTCAGAGGAAACCCTGGCAAGCGGGACGGCAGGAGGATCTGGTTGTCCATCAGCAGCAGACCCTGTGTCAGCTCCAGTGATGCCCCTGTAGTTACCTTTTGCAATGAGGATGCACTTGGATGACAGTTTGCTGATCAGCTCCCTACCCCCAAATAGATGCTGGTGACAAATCCCATCATCACTAGAACTGGTCATCCAGTATGGAGAGCCCGTGGCAGCCCTGCTTTGTCCCAGGAAATGTATCCTTGCTGACAACCCCAGATTTGGGAGGATCAGACATGCACAGGGTGTGTCTTCATACCAGGGACTCCCAAGTGCCGTTAATCTCTGCTCCAATTCAGTTTAAAAACAAAGGGTTTGCGGGTTAATCTGATCATGGTTTGCTTTGGGGTTGGGGCCTCTGGGTTTTTTTTTTTTTTATTAGATAAGAAAATGCAACAGCACGAAGCATTGGGCTGGTTCTTACTTCAAAGCAATCACCATGTCATTCAGACTAGGTATTGCCATTGCAACACAATTTTAGAACAAAGAAAGAAAACAGAGACAAAACTAGAAACAGGAACCAGCAGATAAACAATACTCCAGTGCCACTGGCGCTGAGCTGAGCTCCTTCCTGCTGTCAACCATCTGGCAAGTCAGTGGTTGGGCTCAGGGGAGCCCAGCTCTCCTGGTCAGCTCTTCCCAGCAGGGAAACTAGCTGGGAAAGGATTGAAAAGCCTTTCCAATTATAGAAACATTTGTCAGGGTGTGAGCTGAGCACCCAGCTCTCCTCCTCTGAGCATGCTCAGGTGGCATGCCCCAAGTTCACCACTCTGACCCGGACAAGACGTTTCACCTGCTCATGCCGTGGGGTTAATGCCTTGCCCCAGCTCTGAGGAAGCCACAAGGTTCCACAGGGTGTGAAGAATTAAGTGGCAGTGGCTGGTGAGCTCTCAAAATGCAGGAGCACAGTCAGTGTTCAGGGTTACAGCTGCCTCAGGGATGCCGGAGGTGGGTGAACCAGCACAGAAGCACCCTTGGTGGCAGGTACCAGGCTGGCTACTGGTTTTCCTAGCCAGTGTCATTGAAAACTGGTGTGATGCTTGTCCCAGGGAGAGCCGGCTTGGTGAGGGCTCATTGCTCATTGCAATGTGAACCTAAACACTAGTGTGTGGAGGAAAACGTCTCATTTGATCAGAAATGAGAAGTTTCATTTTTTCTGGCTTGATTTTTACTTTTTGAATCACAGTCAGATGAGTGCAAACACTGTTTCAAAATGATGAGTTAAAAGGTTTCGTTCTGAGTTCTTGAGACCCCCCCTCTCTCCACTCTTTGCCTTGTGCACCCTCCGAGCAGACGCATTTTACTGAAATCCAGTCCAATGCACTGAGGAATTCGCTTGCCTTGAAACAGTTTCTCCCATTATTTTGTTCTTTTTGCTAAGTTTCTTGCAGCTGTGTTTTTGCTCCTACTGTGATTTCATTTGTTGCTTTTGTTGCATGCCATTCTGAGAGCTTGACCCTAAAGCAGCATCTCTGTTATCATTGGGGCTGGTCCTAAGGTCACCCCATGTGCTGACCCACAGGTGGGACATGGCAAAGCTTCATCCCTAACAGCCAGTACCCGATGCCTGGAGCATGTATAGGCTTGCTTCTAGCTGCCTGCTGGTGCGTGGTGTGAGTCCTGCTCCTGATGCTGTAAAACATGTCTGAGACTTTATCAGCTCAAGTGTAGCAGATCCTGGAGCAAAAGACAGCTAAGGTGTGCAGTATTAGGACCCTGCTTCTGATATTTTTATTTTTTTTCTTTCTGTGGAGCCTCTATTCTCTGAATCTCTGAAGCAAAAAGCAGTTGCAATTTGGAGTTGGTGTTTGTTTGTACCTCTTGGTTTTTTTTTTTTTTTTTGAGTTCACAGCATCTTCATCTTGTAAGTGTTAGCCTTAAGCTCTGGCTACTAATGCAGGTAATCTTGGGGGTGGAATTTGGGAAATCCCATTAAATAATTCCCATTTGCAGCAACCTGAAGGACTTGGATGGAGGTATTTGTGTGGAGCTGACATGTTTTAGGCATTTCTCAGCTTCCTGTTGGCTTTCTCTTCTGATCCCCTGAGCTGGGGGTACTTAGTGCCAGCTAAACAGAGCAAAGCTGTACCAGAGGGAGCTGCGGCAATAAACCACTTGTGATTACCACTGAAAAGGGCTGGTACTGTGGGATCTGCAGCCCAAACCCCAGTTGCTCTACTTCACTGGAGGTTCAAAATATTTATCCCCAGCCACTCCGGAAGCCTCTTCTCCTCCTGCGGCTCTGCAGAGAAGTGTTGCTTGCGCAGCGGAGCTGCGGCGTCCATGCAGACCTGCAGCCTGGGTAACCTGCTTCCCATGACCGCAGCAGTCCTGCTTTCTATGCATGGGGCGTCATATTTCTTTTTTTTTTTTTGGTGGTGTCGCTTGGGGCTACGTGATACTGAGTGCTGCCGGCTCTGATGTCACGTGTGTGTGTGTGTGGAGGTTCGTGGTTGTTCTGTTCCCCTCTCCCTTTCTCACCCTTCCTCAGGTCTTGCTCCTGCCTTGTGGCACGGCCTTGCAGCTCACTGCATTCCCCCTTTCAGTGCGTTCACCCTTCCCTGAGCTCAAAGCATCAGTGTGGCCTGTGGTGCCAGGCTGGGAAAGTCACGCTGAGCAATAAAAAGTCAATTCTGCCCTGTGTTAGGGAGAGTCCCTGTCTGGATTTGTAATTTCTACCTCCCCTTAGCTCCCCTGCCTGCAGCTTTGCCCAGCAGCATGGCCCTGGGGCGCACAGTGCTCCATATCTCCAGGATTTAGCTGTTGTATGACACCTTAGATGCTTTCTTGGTGGGTTCGCTGTTGCAGGCAAAGTGTTAGACACAAAATTGGTGACCAGAGGCTGCTTATTACAGGAAGATGGCAGGGAAGTTTCCCTTATTTCTGGCTCTCCTGCATGTTTTTTTTCTTGCCACCAGCTTGGATGATGCTCCATCCTTTGGTTGCAGTATGTTTTTAAACTCTTTTCTAAGCTGGAGGCTTTCTCCTCTGACCACAGACGTTTCTTTCTGCTCCATGCTGGTATGCTGTGTCCATGGTCAGCAGCCTGACAGACGGAGCAGCAGCACAAGTGACTGTACAGACGTGCAGTCATTAGGTGAGACTTAACTTTCAAACTGTCTTACAGTCTGCTGCTTACGGATGCTGTCTGTGCCCTGGCTGTAGACTATGTGATGGCCACCACTGTGCCTTCCCACAAAGCCATTATATTTTGTGAATGTGTATTGTGAATTAATTTGGACTTCTTTCTACAAAGAAGCATCTTGTGATCTAAGTCCATGGCTGGGCTCATGCAGTCCAGCTCTGCGTAGCCATGAGCTGGGTTACTGCATTGAAGCTAATCACCTTGCATTTAGTGGAGAGGGACAGGCATGTCCTGGCAAGACACAGGTGACCATCTTAGATACCCCTCAGCACAAGCTGAGCAGTCCCAGGTAAGTAGCTCAAAAAGAGGTGTCTGAATTTAGCTGTCGGCAGTTTGGTGAGATGAATCACATCTCACGTTTCGATTTCTTGGGCTGGGCTGAGCCCCCCTTCCTGCACTTCTGCCAAAGAACCCCACTGGCCCCCAGCCCCACCAGACCTGCTGTGCCCACTGTGGGACTGCCAGATGGCATCCAGTGGGGAGCAGGCAGCCAAACCTGGACATAAAACCCAGGTGCTCCTTTGCTCCTTTTGTGTTACCTTCTGTAGGTGCTGTTTGATATTAAAAAGACTCCGAAACTGCTTTTGCACGTTAGGTGCTTTCCCTGCTCTGTGGTGGGAGTCTCTCATTCAGCCCGGTTCTCAGACATGGTGAGAACAAGGAGCGATCTCTGTGTCTTAGTAAGCTTTCCAGTTCTCACATTTTCTGGTGTAAATGAGGCTTTGCAGTTCAGCAAGGCAACATTGCCCTGGTGCTCAAGGAGGACTCAAGTCCTGCTGTGCACTGAAGATCTTTACCTCAAGGGAGCTGCCAGGCTGGTACCTCTCTTCTTCCCAAGACAGCATTTACCACTAATAAATCAGATCTTTGTTTCCTACTGTTAGCACGTAGGGATGACCTGCACCATTCCTGTAGTGAAATAATTCCCCTTAGTATGGTTATCCTGTAGGCACAGATGCTGTTGTTATTCCAGAAGCAGGTTTTCTTCTTGTGCCACAAGTTTTATCTTCTGCTTTAGGATGAAATCACTGTCTAAATCTCTCTTTCCCATTTCACTTCCAGAATCCTGCAATATGTGCAAACCCCACAGCAATTTTTAGTGTTGCTGGTTCATATAATGGCTTGTTGCTCATCTATTACATTAAGGCTTTCTATGCATGCTGCTTCACCTGTCCCAGAGTAGGGGACTAATTGCTGTGAAAATCTTCCTTCCAGAGCAGTTCAAGAAATAAGTTGCATCAGTTGCTGGTGAGATCTCCCAGTGGACAGTCCCATCCTTCCCAGCAGAGGTACATCCCTGTAGCTGGACACCTCAAATGTGGAGTCTGCCAGTGATGAGCAGGGTGGCTTATTCCTGGCTGTAGTTTTGCATATCGATGTGATTGCTGAACCCCACAGCCACCCTGTGTGTTCAGGAGGCCAAATGCTTTCCTGTGTTGTTTGTTCAAACCAATGTCTAATTGACCTTTTGGTGGTTTTGGTCTTCTGAAAAACCACCTTGGCCTTGGTGTCTTTATCACGAGTGTGCTACTTGGTGCCATTCTGTCTGGATGACTTTTCCCTGGCATGTGTTCCTTCCTGCACACTTGCATTGTGGATCCTCACCATGAAACCCCCGAGTCTGCACTGCTTCTTGGAGCTGTTTCTGTTCTGGTTCATTCATTGGTACCCTGATGGCAGAAAATATTCACAACACTGGCCCCAGTTGCATTTGTTCACCCCTTAGCCTGCCTTTCCAGCCCTGTGCTGTGTGATCCTGTCCTGCTGCCCCTTCCCAACAGCATGTGTGATTTGTTTACCCCCTAAATCCTGCTCTGGATGTACCTTGCTCGGAGACCCATCACTAAGGTCTTCATGTCTCACCTTGGAGTAGAGCATGAATGAGATGTCCATGTGCCCTTAAGCCTCTCCTGTGTCCACTGTCAAACTAGATGGTGACTGAGCTGGGCTTGCACAGGCAGCATTAAATTACGGCTTTTTGTTTCAGATTTTCCTTTATGTCCTGGAAGAAGATGCTTAATTTCTGGTGTCCGCTTCCTTTCTTCCCTCCACACCCCAAGAAAAGGAATAAGATAACAGAGGGGGTTAACATCTCTTTTCCTGTTTTTGTTTGCCCATTGGTTGTATTTTGTTATGTGTAAGTACAGCAGATAGCATCATGGGGACCTTGCTGTGGTTCATTTGTAATCTGTCCTGTTCCAAGTAATTTGGCTCCTTGCTTTATAGATGAGAAAAGGGGGCAGTCCCGCAGGGTGCCTAGGCACTGCTATGACTGACTTCTCAAGAAGTCAGACTTAATGACAAATTTTTCAGTCCTATCCCTTGCTCTCAAGCCTGTACCACTACCTGGTAGCAGTAGTGGTGATGATGATCTTGGCAAGCCAACACAGCTTGGGTGGGTGAGTAGGTGTAAGGGTGGATTTGCAGAGGTGTGGGTGCTGATACCGAAGAGGATTTCTCTTGCATTTGCCTTCCGTGGCCTCATCGGTGTTTGGGTTTTGCAGTCCAAGGAGTGAACGTCACTCATCATCCCTGCCATGGCTCAGCATGCTCTTACCCCTCCGGGTAAGAGCAACTTTCGTCCTTGCTCAGCGGGACAGGAACATGAGACCCTATAAGGAAGTCGTGTGGTGCTGGGGTGTTTGGATGATACGCGCTCCTTTGCAAGCACTCTGAAAGGATGTTTGTCAAACCAGTTGCCTCCTGGATCTTTTGATATGCTGCCTTTGTGTGGTTTGAACGAACATCTTATCACCTTCATCTCCCTGCTCTTTGCAGAGCACTTACTTGAATAGTAAACACACGAAGGCTGAAGTTTGAACCTTAAAAATTGCAGGTTCCTCCCCTTGTTGCCCCGATTTCTACAAAGACTTCCTCCGGCTGCTCCCTCTCTCAGCTCTGAGTTTCTATCTTTGGCTCCCATATGGGGTGTATAGGAGGCAGGAAAACCTTGCAAGCTAAGGATAGTTAAAAACCAAAATTTCTTCTGTAATCTAAGAAAAACAGACACTTTCACTGGAGGAGCAGGTACCACCTGTGCACTTGCTCCACCGCATGGCACGGCTGCATATCCAGCTCCTCCACTGCAATGGGGATGCATCTCCCAAAGCTCCCATGCTGCCTGTTGCCTACTGCCCATTTTGAGGATGGAGTGGAGGAGGCAGAAAGCCGAGGTGTAGCTCAAGGGAGATGATGACCTTGCTGGGGTGCTTGTTTGAGGATCTTGCCATGAAAAAAGCTCTGGTTGGAATCCATTTGCTTTAATTCCCAATTAAGTGGTTTTCCTTATGTTGCAGCATCAGCCCAAGCTCCTTTTTTCTTTAGCCTCATCAGGCTTCTTGCCCTTTTCTCCCCAGTGCCCTAAGCCTTACCACAGCAGTGAACCAAGTGCTGAGCCACCTCCTCACACTAACCCGTGAGTTAGCATCTCTGCAAGGCAGTCCATGTCCCTTCACCCATTGCAATTGCCAGCAAACCTGGGCAGCGTGTTCACGAGCTGATCCTGTGGGCAAAGGGGCTTGGATTTCCTCTCCCATTTCCTGCCCGGGATGCTCAGCCAGCAGCCCCAGAACAATCGGGGCAGGAAAGGGCGTTATTCTGCTGTAAAGGTACCCAGGGGCTTTTTCTGGTGCTGGTGGAGTGGTGCCTTGCTTCTCTGCTGCAGAGTCCCCTCTGGGAAGGTATAGGAGTTTCAGCCAGGTCCTCTCCTGCCCACGGGCATCTTGGGGAGATGCTGCTGGGATTTGCTATCATGGAAGGGGAAATCTCAGCTTGTTGTATGGCTGCCTGAGTTTCCTCTCTTGGGAGGAATGAATTAGAGCAGGGCAGGATGCTGGCTGGGGTGGTGCCTCCCCAGGGCATCGTGATGGAGCCGTCTGGGGTGGGTGGGCAGGGATTTGCCCTGCTGGTTGGATTGGAGGTGGCTGGTGTCCCAGGAGGAGGTGGTGGTCTAATTCCCTTCAGTATTTGGGAACACCTACTTTGCACTTGGTCTTTGAGCTCTTTCCCTCTGTTCCCATCTCATGGTGGTTGTCCTGGGCTCCACCACTACAGGAGGAAATTAGAGAAGTCCTTTGGATGTTGAAGATGGGACTCATGTGGACCTTAATACAAGAAAAGTGCTTCTCGTTGCAGAAAAGCCCATGTGACCCCTGATTCAGCTTCTCATGTGCCCTGTCCTGAACATGTGGGAATTGCCAACGGCCTCAGTCGTCTCCTCGACTTGGCCGCTGTGTGCAGAGGGACCTTCTGCTCCTGGGGCAGTGTCATCCTGGGCACGAAGGAGTTGAGGTGTTCTCCTTTGCTCTGATACTGAGCAGAAGAAAAGCCGTGAAAGGGAAAGGTCCCAGAGTGGTGACGACAAGTGGGGGAACCACAGTCTGTCCCAGCTAAGTGGAAAGCCCCTGTCGTGGAGCTGTGACACCCTGAGGACTGCCCGTGGCCTCAGGCTTCACAGCCCAGCAAGAAAACATACTCTTCTTTGTTGTTGTTTTTTTCATATTCTTTGAAAACTTTGGGATTTTTGCAAACCTTGTGCCTCAAACCAGGACAACAAGTGAAAATCTAAAAGCAATGATCAACAAATTCCTGCTTTCCACCAAGGGATAAATGTTTACCTGTTAACAGGAACATTGTAATTTATCTGTCCACCTTTTTAACTGTGACAGAGATGAATGAAGACTTCTAACTAAGCAATCTCAGATGGAAATTCTCCAAAGATCTTGCATCCATGCAAGGTGCTGGGACAATTTCACAAATACTCTTAAGATTTCCAAACTGAGCTTTGGTATGCTGTAGCTTTTCTTACTCACTTTAATAATTATTTTTTTGTCTTGTTAGAAAATTATCAGGTGCCTTTTGGGCAATCAGGCCTTCTGAGGGGTAGGGTCAACTTTGCCCCATGGCTATGACATTGCTAATTGTTGGCCATTTGTCAAAAACCAGGCAAAACTTCGAGGCAAATTGGTTTCCCTCAGGACATGGGATTCTTAAAAGCCTTAGATGTTGTCACTGGTGTGGCCGAGAGTGGCGTAACATTACTGGCGTCATGTAACGTCATGTAACGTTAACGAGAGCAAGCCTTGCTTTCTGCCTGCTTTGTCCTAGAGCTGTTTGCGAGCTGGCTGTCTCCCTGTGTCCTGATCGGTGCAGTTGTGGTTCCCGGGTTCCTGGTTCCCCTCTCAATCTCTGTCAGTTCCTCTTGCCACCTCCGTCAGGGTGGTCTGCAGATGCACCCTGCTGACAGTGGGCGGCTGTCCTGCATGGGAGAGACAGAGAGAAAAGTGTTTCTTGGGATGTGCAATGGTAGGTATTCATCTTGGTTGGTCAGATATGTGTACGGACCAGAGCGGTGTGAGGTGATGGTGACTCTGTCTAGGTGAGATCTAGCTATCTTCTTGCAAGAAGTCCAGTCCTTTCTGACTGTGCTGATACTGCAGGCGGCAGGAAGATGGCATGGAGGGTAAGGAACATGTCTGGACACCTGGAGACTTGGCTTCTGCTCCCAGCTATGCCACAAGTTGCTGTGGGACAGCAGAAAAATTGCTTAACTTTTCCAAACATTGTTTTTTCTGCCTCTTAAACGGTGACTTTATGGTTTGCATGGTGTTTGGAGGCTGCTTTTAAGGTGCAAAGTTACTGGAGAAAGGAAACCAACCTCATCTTAGAGAACATCCAGGGCCTGAAGTCCCATAGCTTGATTTTGTAGGGCTAGGATCCAATGCATGAGCGAGGTGTGGTGGGATAAAGCCCTTCTGCTTGCTTTGCTCAGCTCTTGCTAAGACTGTGCAGAGCAGGAGTGGCAGTCAATCTGGCCACACTTTTCTGTACGCCATATGCTTTCTGAAGAGAGACAGTTAATGCCTTGTCCAAGGGTGATACTCAGTCGTTGCCTGAGGATGTTCCTCACAGCTGTTGTGGTGTCCCCTCTGTTCCTGACTCCTAGGAGCAGTATCTCTAGATGCTTCACACAGGGGCTGAACAGATGTGTGGGCACCGTATTGTGTTGTCTGCAAACCTGCTGTCAGGAGTTTTGTGACAATACAGTGCTGGAAGGTCATCAAAACCCTTCTGTCTTCCCTGGGTGGTGGTGGTGCTCTCTTGAAAGTGCTATTGACACCTGGGGAGAAGGCGGGGAAACCCACATCTTTTGCAACATGTTGCTCTGCTTGGAAATGAGCAGAGGAGCAGCCAGCCTCAGTGACGAGGATGTCCCCGAAGGGTGCTGGGGCATGACCACTTGCAGCGTTTGCTCTGGGTGTGTTGTGAAATATGACCGCAGGCAGTTCACCGTTCAGTGACTGCTCTGTCCATTCCGCCGCCTCTGAATACCTTGCACCTTGCGGTTTTGCCAAAGCAGCTCCTGGTTTAGCAGCTCTGCTACTGGGAGTCCAACTGGAGGGAGGTGATGAAGGGACAGGGGTTTTTTTTGGTGGTGTTTTTTTTCCCCTGCAGAGTTGCTCAACACCCTCATAAGCCATTGCAAAGCATTGATTAAAAACCTTGACCTCAACACTTATTTTTTTCTAGTGCTCTTGAGATACTTAACAGAGCTCCTTGGAAAGTCTGATTACATCCTCCAGAACTGTCCCTGCCTTGTCGTTTTGCTTGGTGTGGGTGGGAAGGAAGGCAGAGTTTGGGGAATAAACAGTAGAAAAGGTTAAAAAGTTTCTGCTCGGTTGTGGTGGACAAACAGAGTCCTCTCCTGTGAAAGATGCTTCCATAAGCACTGCCTTGGGAGAGGAGGTTTAGATTCGTGTGTGGTCTGTAGCACACCAGGAAAAAAAACACAAAGATTTTGTGTTTTGTGGTTTGAAAGTTATGGTAATATCTTTGTCATATTTTGTCCTTAAATTCCCTGCCTGTTCTGTGCTGAGATATGAAAGGCATTGGGAAAGGATGGCTGGGCTGGCACGCAGCTCGCCCCGAGCATGTGATGAGGAGCGTGTTCCCCTCCGAGGACCGAGCTGTACTCTAAAACAAGCTGATGTGTGGGGAGGTGTATTTTTGTGAGCTGGGTGTTGTAAAGGGTGCTTATGAGTCATGCTGTGTTCTTAGTCACTGCTTTCCTCTTGCCACAAGTCATGACTAAGGTGCTGATGTGCAGATTCCTCGCTCATTCAGTCCTCAGCACTGCGGTGGAGCGTTTCTTGGGCATTCCTTGCGCACGCACTGTGGATGGATAAAACTTTTGGGGAAGACCATAATAACAGGCTGTGGTAGCAGGACACAAGAAGCAGGAGCCCATGAGCCTCTTTGGGGTAAAGGAGAGAGCTTGCATTTGGCAGGTCAGTGGTTCCTCGTTGTGTGTTTGCTTTCACCTGTTTGGAGCCATTGGTGGCTCCTCTCCAGTGTAGGAAAGGACCGAGTAGCAGGGCTGGAGCCAGCCTCGCTGGTCCCTTGGCTCTCGGGAAGCCCCAGCAGCCGGGCATGGCTTTACTGAGCCCTTTTGGGGGAATTGCCAGGAATTAAGTGTGGGTGGAGGTGGCCATGCTGAGTGCACCAAATAGGGGGGACTGGGTGGAACCTCTGCCGAGATCACAGCAGCTTTTGCTTCTGCCAGGGTGGAGGTGGGGAGCTGTAATGGGTGCAGCCACCATTGAATACTGAGTGACAAACATCCAAATAAGCAAAGAATTGAGCATTTTGGGGTAGCGTTGGGAACTGCACAAGCATGTGACATAGGTACAAGGAACATGCTGTCTGAGATAGAAAGCAAAGGCTTCCTTGGCAGGTGTTTTTTGTAGTACTGGCAGGTTTTATTTCTTATTCCTGGATTATTTTTTGTGCGTTTGTGTTGCTTCTAACTAAGAGGCAAAGAGTCTGTGGGATGAATCCTTCTCTGTGCGTCGGGAGAGGGGAGGCGCCTGCCACAGGGTCCCTCTGGATGTCAGGGCTGGCACTATGGGGAGGAGAGAATCTCTGCCCCGGCACCTCTTTGATTGCTCATGGTCAGGGCAGATCTGAGAAGTCAACCTTCTGGGCAAGTTGCTTTTATTTTCGTGGTGTCCCAGACAGATACATATGCATTGAGTGGGATAAAATCTTCCTCCCCCCAGCACAGTCTCTGCCAGCCCAAGGTTTAGGTTTGCACCTTGAGCCGCGGAAGAGAGGTAAGATGCACAGAGCCGTGTTGTGAGAAGGTTGCAGCCAGGCATGCAATCCGCAGTTTCACAATGTCTTCAGATGTTGGGGCTGAGGTCCTCTCTGTATTTTCCTGCATTGCCACAAGGGCACGTGGACCTTTTCTTCATGTTAGCTGTGTGGCAGCAAGGTGACAGTACAGGAGGCTTTCTTGGCTGGAACAAGGTTAGCACTTGGGAGTGGGTTTGTGACCATCGCCAGTGGACACTAGAGCTGTCAAGGACAACCCATACCTAATGCAAGGAGTAGGAACGTGGGCTCTGCCCTCACTTTTCCTAGGTTGGACCAGATAATCTTTTGAAATTCCTTCCAGCCTGTTCCTTCCAGGGCTGTTCTATGATTCCCATTGACCCCATTGCAAGGTGCTGCAGCTGTAATCTCTTGCACTGTTATCTTTGATGGAGGCTAACCCAAGATTACCTCCTTGCCACAAACACGTGAATGAGACTTGATCTGTCCCGCAGACGGAAGTTGTGAGAAGGCAGATATGCCTGCAGCAGGTCAGGGGGAGGGTGCCTTGGCCCCACAGCCTCTCATGATTGAGTTGTGGATGTGTGCGCCTCCTTTTCTTTGCCATGATTGGGAGGGATTGGGGGAGCAGAAGGGAAGATGACAGCTAACAGCGTGGGGTGCACCGCTGGCTTTGGGGTTGGAATGGGTGACAGGAAGCAGTAACGGGGTGCTCTTTCACCAAGAGCATCTTGTCTGTGCTGCAGTAGAAGTGTTGCAGTGCTCTTTTCCTCACATTTAACTAAGAGCCCAGTATACTAACTTTCTTCCTTCTCTTTCTTTAGGAGATGAATTAAAATGCAGCATACCACGTGCACAGAGGACAGGATCTACCATGCACTGGAAAGGTGTCTACACGGGCTTAGCAGAGATGCTGTCTCCAGCAGATGGGCTGGTAGGTGACCTGTTAACCATGGGCTTGTTGGCCATGAGCCTGACACCTGACAGCCTCGATGGGGTCAGACTCTTCTGTTCTTCTGTCTCTGCATGATCTGCTGACCTACCTGGTAAGAGGGAGCTGCTGGTGCTACTGGAGGCTCGGAGGCCTTTTCTCCCTTCCAGTGTTCAAAGCTAAAAGTGGGATCTTCAGTCTTCCTGAGCCTCTTGTTGCAGTAGGAAGACGTACCAAGAAGCTGAACAAGTCATGTTAGGTCTTACATAGGTAAAGCTCAGCACAGAAGCCATGCACCTTGCCAGTTGTCCATGCTTGAGCTGGAAAGAGGAGGAGTCTTCATTCACCATGAGGAAAGGCTCCTTTGTGTGATGAGCTGGCCTTGCCTTGCTTTGATGCATACGGTCCTCAAAACCTACGGGTGTAATCTGTGCTGCATTGTCAGAAGCAAGTGTGGAGATAATGTTATTGACTTTATTTCAGTCTAGATCAGATACTGTGGTGGCCATAAAGATGTGAGCCATGTTCAGAGGGCTGCAAAGGGATTTGGGATGGTGGTGGTGAGGGCAAAGCAGCAATGGTAAGCAGTAACTTTTGAAAGTAATTTTGACCTGTCTTCCTCATACTCACACTTGTAGGCTGCAATTAAATCACTCCCGAATCCTTTTGCAGATGAAAGAAATGAAGTGAATTTGGGGGGCTGTCAAATCCAGGTTTCCTTTTGTCTGTGCAGATCTTCTTTCAACCGCCTGTGCTTTTCCGTTTACCTATAAGTCAAGAAAGAGATGCAAGTTGTATCCTACATGGTGCCAAATACTGGAGTAATCCCTCTTGCCATGCCCATTTCCTCATGCCTACTGGAGTGACGCCAGCTCCCCATGCTGTAGCATCACCCTGGGTCCCGGTTCACGCAGCTATGACCAGGACTTCTGGATCCTTTTGGTCTCTCCACGTTCTGGGAAACAGGCCCTGAATTGTGACCTACATTCCTGGTTGCTGGAAGCGTGACCTCACATTTGGCACCATTACAGTGTATGTCCAAAGGAGTCCATCTCGCCAAGCAATTCATTGTGCACCGCGTAACTCACCTCTTCCTGTAATTATAATTAATCAATTCCTGTGTCACTCACAAACTCTGCCCTTCTCTAATCCCAGCCCCTCAGCGCTGGTGTTTGTGTTAGGGTAGCCTTTAAAAAAACAGCTTAGTTTTTCTGGCTCATTAGCAAAGACAAGACTGTACAGGACACAGGTTGGGTGGTGGTGGGCTCTGTTGGAAGCAGCTGTGCTGCTCAGTGATTCCTCATTTCTAATGATTTTCCCCCATCTCTCCGCCTGCTGGTTTTCAGTCCTCTTCATGTGGGTTTTGTGGGGCTTGGCAGAATGACCTGGCATTCCTGAGAGAATCTCAGGCATTTTATGTATCAGAAAGTTCCCTTTCATCAACAGCATTTGTGCTGTTGCCAGAAATCTTCAGCGTGACCGGCGAACCCTGTTTCCGCAGTCATTGGTGACTGTGGTGTTAATAGCTTTGCTGTGCCCCGGCCCCAGGGTGCTGCTTCTGGACAACCCCTGGGGCAGCGCTTCTTGACCATGCCTTTAGTGGTGTTCCATGTGGGCTGTCCAGCCCTGCTGGTTTTTCACATGTTTGCTTTGAAAAGTTGGTGTTTCACATCTCGCCCCCTTGCAGTTGGAGTAGGAAGTATTTTGTTATTGCAGTAACGTACATGATTTAGGGAAAGCATAATGTACAGATATACCTATACCCCTTAACAGGCTATCCTATTTCTTTTCAAAACCAGCAAAAATGTTTTCACATTCTTCTGCCTTCCCCGTGTTACAAGCGACAGTTTAATTACTGCTGTCCTGTGTCAGATCCAGGCTGTTATTTATGGCAGGGCTCTGTTCCTCATAGTCAATGAATCCCTCCATCTTGTTCTTAACTCTGCAGTAGCCTTCTCCTTTCTCATTTTTAACTTCTTATATCACTTCTGTTTCTCAATTTATTTTCTTTCCCCTCTTTTTTACCATTTCTGTGCACCAAAATCACATGCACCACATCACAGCTTTTTGGGCTGAGACCTTGCAAGAATTTTGTTCACTTTTAAATTATTTAATGCTTTATTTTTACATGATAATTTTACAGGAGGTTGCTCCAGAATGGGTGAGTAATTGCTTCCGATGTATCGTTTTCCCTCCGCATAAGTGACTGAATAGCTGAGGTCTGTGAAGTCAGCAAAGAGGAGAAGTGTGAGTGCTTTGGTCATCACAAATTTATACTCTGGATGAGCCCGTGGTCAGCTCTGGGGTCTAGACAGAAAATCTTTCCTGAACTGCAGTGTTTATTGGACAAACCAAATGAAAATTGATTGTCTCTGACTCACAAAAAACCCTGTTAGAATAAGTGTTAGGAAAGACAGCCTCCTTTTTCCTATTGGAGATCCTCTTCAGAGAGTTTGCCTTCTTCCATGTTGCTGGAGAGAGATGATAGTCAAATCGGAGCGTGCTAAAGGAAGAAAAATATTTTACTTCTTGCTGGTGAGCGGTGAAACAGGGAGCCTTTGGTGAAGGAGAGTGCTGGGCTTGGGTCTGGCTGCTGGCAGCACTGGGGATGCTGTACTGGGGAGTCAGAGGTGTGAGAAGGGCTGGAGGATTGCAGTGGATGTGGAGCTGCTGGGGAGGCTGTAGAGCAGCCCATTGCCTGAAAGGTCACAGGGATGGGAAGGAGCTGTTCTGTCTCTGCCATGGGGCTGCACACAAGTCGGAGAGGACGAAGGATGCTGGTGAGGGAGGATGGATGAAAGCCACCGGTGAGCCAGAGGAGGAGAGGAGTCTTCAATGATACGTCTTACATGATGCCCAGGCAGTTCAGTCTGCTCAGCTCTAACAAAAGAAAGCTTAAGATCCTGCTTGATTGCAGTCATCTAAATACCCTCATGGGGAATGAACAGAAGTCTGGTGTGGGGATCCTCCAGCTTAGTCACTAAGTAGCGAAATGCAATGTCTGAAATACTTCCAGCTCTAAGTGCACAATTAAGGTGTGCTGGTTACTAAACCTTGCAAGTTTTAACCTTTGAACTGATTTCTCCAGGTTTGTGGTGGGTTTTCTTGCTGAAATCACTGCCCAGGTTGGGTGGAAGTGCTGGGGTGGCTCCAGCCCTGGGAGGTGCTGCTGTGCCCTGCTCAGGGGGCTCTAAGCAGCTGCTTGGAAACGGGAGCTGCAGGTTGGACTCCTGTGCGGTGCGGGATGCATCCCAAGAGGATGCTGTGACTGTGGGGCTCTGCTGTCCCCTGTGCTTCAGGCACCTCTAACCCCCCTGCTTACAAACTGCTGTGAGTCGGCCCTTCCTCTGGGCAGTCCCTTGGAGAAAACTACCTTATTCTGGTGAGGGCGTAGTGGAAATGGTGGGAGCAGGTCTGGGGGAGGGAGGAAACGGAGACATCTGCTTTTCACCCCTCCATCCGTGTCACCTCTGACGGCACTGGGAGCCGATGCCCAGCCCGAGCGCTGTGGGCGATGGCAGCTTGGGCATGTGGTATTTCTGTTTTATTTCTTTTTTTCCGACTTGACAGTTGCCCCATATGAAGAGTGGTGGAGGGGAAATGTCAACCACTGAGGTCAGGAAGGAGCCGCTCTGGGAGGAGGACGTCTCGGTGCACTTCTCAGAAAAGAAATCGCGAAGCCTCATCCTTCCGAGGCCGCCCACGGGCCCGCTGCCACCCGGCTCCCAGCACACTGCTGGCATCTTCATCGGCGCCGATAGCGATCAAAGCAAGAGCATGCACTGCGCCCAAGCTCCCTCCTGGTGCAGGGGTCTTGGTGCAGCCTCTGCCCAGCGCTAGGTCCCTGCTTGGAGGCTTTGCTCTCCCAAAGGGAGATTTTTCTTTGGGTATGCGTTATGCTGGGCTCAGTCTAAGTGTGCTGTGTAGGATGCTGGGATAAGTAAAGCTTAGTCCTGCTTCTGCTGCAGCTCCATGTGTCGCAGCCCCAGCGTCCCGCAGCTAGGGCCATGATGTGCTCTGGACTGCCTGTGTTACTGGCAGATAAATCTGACTCATTCTCTATGTATAAAGAAAAAATAAATAGTGCTGGGTTGCTGTTTTAGTAGAGCAAAACTGGATGGATGAGCTTGAGGGCAGGGTGGATGTAAGCAGTTTTTTTAGCTGTGGGGCTTCCCACTGCCCTGCTGGGAGGTCTCTGGTGCCTCTTGTGACAAATTCATAGCATTTAGAGGCTGGAAGGTGAAGTTCTAGTTTGTGCTGCCTGCACCTCCAGATCCGGAGATCGCCCCACAGCTCCTGCGTGGACCGCTCTCCTCTAAGGCGTTGAGCAGTTTGTGTGTGTGATTTTTACTTCCCAATTCCCTCAGCCAAGAGGCACCTGCCTGAGCTCTGCAAACCCTGCCTTGATACGGTTTTAGGTGAGTGAGGTGAAGTGTTTCTCCACCAATACAGGACTTTTCAGTGCTTACATAACTCAATAGAGAGGGGGTAATGGGGAGCACAGCTCCTGCTTGCAGTGATAGCAGGAAGAATTCTGCCACTTGCCTTGGGGGGCATCCCAGGGCATCCCCAAGCTGTGCGCTCTATGCAGATTTGGGCCCTCCCTTGCGTCTCATAGTGAGAAATGGGGTTTTTTGGGGAATTAAAGAGCAAGTGCAAAGTCCAGGAGAAAGCCTGGTTCAAGCTTTCTGCATGCCCTCGGTGCGCATCCTACCCTTGTCCACGCTGGGACAGGGAGGGTGCCTGGTGTGGTCTGGCACTGCTGGTTTTGAGCATGCCTGGCACAGTGGAATGAACCCAGTTTGGACTTTGTGCTCAGACCCGTTGTAAAACACTGCTGCCAAGTTGTCCCTGTGATTTGTGGCCTGACCCAGTGTGGTGGCATGATTCACCATTGCAGCAAACCAGCAGTGGAGCGTCTGCTCGGGTGCACTGAGATGGAGGTGTTGGCTGCAAAGAAAACTTTCTGGAGCTGGTTTCTCACCTGGCTGCAGCCTCTCCCTGGCCTGGGAATAAACCAAGTGCTGCTCTGCAGTTCATAAAACTCCCCGGGTGCTACCACAGCACCCAGCTGTGTCCCAGGCAGATGTGGGACATCTGCAGAGGGACGGAGAGGGCACTTGCAGGTGGGTGGCTCCTTTCTGCTTTTAATGTCACCTGGGGCTTTTATTCCTGACCTGTCCACATTAGGAGAATCACCCTCCATGCCCGAATAACCTTTTTAGTCAGGATACAGGGGATATGGCTGCAGGGACTAACTCTGCTCCCAGTGGTTGGAAAGTGGATGCTCATGACCTGGACTGTGTGCAGAGGGAAGGGAATTCCTACCCAGGTCTGGATCCTCTGTCCTGACTGATGCCTGGAGGTGCCGGACACTTCAGTTTGCCACGTGCTCCTTGTTTATTGTGTCCAGGAGTTCTGAGCTGCATTTTGTGCTTGAGACTATTTTTAGCAAGGACGCAGCTGTTTTGGTGTGTCTTTGCCAAATTTAGAAGCTCAGACCCTGGCAGCCTACTGCCTCCCTGCACCATTTGGCTTAATCCCAGGGTAATCCCAGTGCCTTGCCATGGCCATGAGTTAAACAGAAATTCTGCTTATAGGGATGTTATTCAAATATACCTGGCTGCATCCTTGTGCTTCAGCTCACAGTTACTGTAGGAGACCCAAAAATGCGTCAGAAGACCTCGGGTCTAAATTATATTTGTAAGACGCTTCCCTCGAGCCCTGCCCTTGTCCCTGCTACCTGCCTGTCCCCCCAGCCCATTAACAGCAGGTTTGCCCCAGCTCCTCCCCAGGGAAGCAGCCCAGCGCCTCTCCCTCTGCCCCATTCAGCACAGAATAACGCAGCAAGCTGCTGCCGCCGCAATTTCCTTCTCCCTCGCTAGAAGTGAGAGGAAGGAAAGAGCCTGAGTCTTGCTGGGCTATTTGTATTTGTGGTTACGCTCACGCAGTATGCAGCGTTCTCTTCGTCTGGTAATGCACCCCGATGGAGCTCAGCTCCGCTGCTCTCACGGATCCTGCCCCACGCGGTCCCGCTGCAGCTGCCCAGGGCAAAGCCTGGCCGGGCTCTCTCAGGTGAAATAATCCTCCCGGCTGAAGCAGGATGGGTTGTTTCAAGGCACCACAAGCCCAGCTGCTTCTTGCTGAGGTCAGCAAAGCTCCCAGCAGCTCTGACCACTTCTGCTGGGCCAGTTGCTTTCTTGACTATGTCACAGGTGTTGGGGCTTTCCCTGGAGGGTGCTGCACTCTGGGACAACACTGATTTATTTGAGCAATCTTCTGCAGTCCTCCTAGGCAGAGCCATGGCTTTGTGCCATTGCACTGACTTATGAAAGTGGCTCAAGGGAAAACTGGAGCATCGCTGAATTACCAGGTCGCTGTGGCTGTGCCCTCACTGACAAGATATCACATCTAAGGTTGTGCTCTGGGTGTCAGCAAACCCAGTATGATGCTGGCAGTACTGGAGGCAAATTAAAATTTGTAACTGTAATTAACAGCAAGTGCATCTGAGCTCCTTGGAAACTTTCCAGCAGGATCTTTCTCTGCTGGAAAACGTTGATTCATTGAAAGTGAAAAGTTGCATGGCAGCGGGGGAGCTTTCCCGTGGGGGAAGGCTACTGCCCTGTTTTGTCCAGCTAAAAGTTAGGCATAAAGCCACAGAAATAGGGTGTGTCCTGGTGAGCAAATGCTTGTCCATGGCGGGGTCAAGTGAAGGCTGTTTTTGCAACCTGAGCACTAGTTTTGCTTGTCTTGGCATCGGCCTTCTCCCAGCTGGGCCATGGCATAGCTCTTCCCCGGTTTACATTCATCCTGTTTAACACCTAGAAGGTGTGTAAAGGTATTTTTATGGCATGTACATATCTTGTGTATGTTTGATGAATTTGTAGCCTCTGCAGCTGGGAATAACATTTGAGGGACAGACAGCATGACCTGTAGATTTGTGTTGAATACCACTGTCCCCTTGCCAGCTCACAGCATTGCTTCTTCCTTGTTAGCTTCAACGTGACAGCCAACACGCGTGGGTTGGTGTTTGTTATGTTTCTGTGCCACTTAATAGACCATGTGAATGAAGAGTGGCTGGATTTATATTTATTTTTCCTCTCTGATTGTTAGCCCCACTTCCCTGCAGTGAGAGATGCTCTCTTTCTCTCTTGGTTTTGCTTTTGGACTGAGCTTGGAAGAGCCCCAGTGCCAGTACCCCCTGAACTGTGCCATAGGCTGTGGCTGAGCTGTGTGATGCCTACACTGTGTCCATTCCTGGTGATAAAATCATGGCAATGTGGGATGAGGGAGATGCAAACATGGACCTTTCTCAGATATTTGTTTGGTTGTTTGTTTGAAATTTCCCTATAACTTTTCTCCACCGGACTGTGTGCGGTGCCTGGGTCCCTGGGAGGAAGAGGAGGAGGAGGAGGAGGAGGTGCTACTCCCTCCTTGGTCTGCAGATCCCAGTCTGGAGCCGGTGAGCGCCGTCTCCTTCCCCGGGATGCAGGGCCAGGATGAATGGAGGCGCCCGGCAGCCTTCACTCAGATCATTTCCTCTAAGACCATCTGGGAGGTGGCCCTGACTGCCAAGAAAAGTGACGGCCTCGGGAAACACCTTGGGCCATTGTCAGCAGTTGGGTCCCAGCAGTGAGAGGCAGATGTCTGGGGATGGAAGCCAGGGGGGTTTCAGTTAACCAGGGAGAAGGACCCTCCATCCGTTTGCATGGCAATTCTCCTCTCTCAGTATCTGGGAAATTTCCTGGTGGGGTTTTAATACATTAATAAAAACTTGAAGGTGCTAAGAGATGGAATAAATACAGGGCAGGCTTAACAATGATGCTGATACGAGCTCTGACTGCTGCGATGCTGATGTGGTGGTGCACCTCCAGGCTGTGCGGAAGCTGGTCGGGGGGATGCAGTGTCTTCCCTCAGGTGTGATGCACCTGGAGGGGGTTGGATGTGTTGCCTAATGGGGAGCTGAATGTTGCAGGGTTTGAGTGAGTTTATAGTTGGGATACTGCATCTGGGGTGCTTGAGCCTGGGGCAGCAGGGCAAGGGGCTGCACCTAGTGGGTTTTCTGTGCTCAGGCAGACTGGAGGTGGGAATACACCTATGCTATGCACATCCCTCTGGCCTCTGCAGTGGGCACGTGGCAGCACAGGCATGTCAGCTACCCGGCCTGCCGTGGGGAGAGGCATCCAACCCAGCTGAGTGCATTGAGCTGGGTGAGCGAGAGCACTAAGGTGCTCGGGTACAAAGTGGTGCCGCTGAGATAAGCACCACTTGGCAAGATTAGATCTGTCCGGAATGAGGGTGCGAGGTTGTTTTTCCTCTGCCGTGATCTGACACAGGCGGCAAACACCTTTACCCTGACCCTTTCCCATTGTTCGTCCCTCCTGTGACCTTCTTGAATGGGGCTGTGCATGACGGCAGCTCTGTCTCCCCCGCAGCCGGGTTGTGCCTGAACTGTTGGAGCCTGCAGGAGCTGGTGAGCCGAGATGCCGGGAACTACCTCATTCTTGTGGAGAAGATCCTTGGCAAAGCCAAAGAGGTGAGTCGGGGGGCTACCGGGGAGGGCTGTGGGCTTTGAGATGGCGTCAGCTCCAGGGCTTGCCCAAAGTGGAGTTTTGCAGAGCTCAGCGGGTGATTTTGGGTTGTGCTAAGGTATTGCTGGAGCACTGGAGCTCGGGGGCGGGTGATGCTGGGTCAGCAGGTCCAAAACGCTGATGGGAGCAGCTCTGTATCCTGCTGCCTTTCAGCACGTGGGAACTGCGAGGGAAAACCCCAGCTCCAATACCTGCTCTTCAGGCAGCACTGCAGATCCATGGGGAAGGGGTTTGATTTCCCAAAGCGCTGCTCGGCGCCATGCAGGGGCAGCCTCAGTCGCAGGGCTGCGCAGATGGAGCCAGCCTTCCCCAGACCTCCCCCCAGCGTAAGTTGGGAGCTGCTAGTCCAAGTCAGAGCAAGCTGAAAGTTTCCTGTTGTTTTTGATGGAAACTTTGCTGCAGCTCTGCCAGGCTTCCTGCAGGGCCAGGAGTGGAGCTGGGACGCTGGGGACCATGGGCAGGGTTTGCTCCATGTAGCAGCCTGTCAGGTGACAGTCAGGTCAAGCACAGTGGGGAGGCAAAATGGCAGTGGGGCTGATCAATTGGCCTGCCACAGTTCTGTCATGTGCCGGAGAAGCTCAAGGCATCATCAGTCAAGCAGGGTCACGCTGGGCTGCGGACGGGAAGACCTCAGAGGAATCCCTTGATGTGGCAGGAAATGGTGATGTGTTTCCTAAATCCTCAGCACTGGGATTCATGTGATGGGGTAAATGCTGCCTTTCATTTTTTGGGAAAGAAAGGCTGTTTAGCTGCCAGGCTGTGGAGCAGGTACAAGTTAAGATTAGTACAATTTGGTTTAATCTTTTTTTTTTGTTGATTTTTTTTTTTTAAGAGGCTAAATTGATTTAGTTGCAGATAGTGTTTTATTACATTAGGGTTTATGTCAGGAATTATTGCACTTTATGGTGTGTTCATAGAAAAGGGGAGACAGTGTCTGCAAATGTATGCTTGAGCCATCACTATGTCCCTCGGTGAAATAATTCTGCCGGCTATTTACTGGCAAAGGCTGGGACAAAAATACACGGTTTGCACTGTGCTGCTGAGCTTTGCAAGCCGCTTGCAGAGGCTGGGCTGCCTGCTTGCCTCTCCAAACTGCCTGCTTTTGAGGCACTTTCATAGAAATTCACGCAACTGCAAGGATCAGGAGCATCGGAGGGCTGGGAGCTTGGCCAAATCCTGCTTCTCGAGAGTAAAGGCAGAGTGGCAGTCTGTGCTGATCTGCGTGTCTCATTGGTGTGGGTTACTGGGGCTTTAGGGGTTGTTTTCCCATGGAGACAAGGGAATCTGCTGGGGATGGTGATGTGATGGTGCGGGTTGGGCACTTGGCTGCGCTGTTGGGGAGTCTTCTGGCACCTTCAAGGATGCTCTCGGGTAACACTCGTGGCGAGCAGCCCAGCTCATCCTTCTGCCCTCGGGCTGTTTCCTATAGGTGCAGGAGAAGTGCGACTATGACCTCGTAACGCCCCTGGCTCTGCTTTTCTACTATGCGGTCCTGTATGTAAGTCCCAAGGCTGCTGCACATAGCTTGATCCCAGCCCGCAGGGAGCACAGGGTCCAGGGTCCCGTGGAGCCACGCAGAACAGTCACTGAAATTGGGGTGACTTTCGTCTGAAACATCACGGTCTGCTTTCATCAGTTCATCTCAAAAAAAGATCCTGTATGAATCTACAGGGATCAAGACCAGGCAACCATTGCACGAGCTGAGAGATGAAAAAAAGGAGCTTCAATGTTTTTAATCTTTTTATTTAAAGATGGGCTAGTCAGAAAGGGAGACGGACAATATCTCAGTGCAGAGAAGGCAAATTTTTTCATTACCCTTTATACTTGAGCAAAATATATAGGCAATGCTAATGAAAAGAAGGAGTGGAGCCTTCACAGGAAATACTTTTTTTATTATTATTATTAGCACAATGCATCATTATCCCAAGGAAATCATTGCTGCCAGATCTTGCAAAAGCACAGGCTGTAATGCGATTCATCTGTATGGATCTGCGGTTGTTAAAGAGAAATTTATATATAGGCTTTGGCATGTAAGCTACAGCCGGAAGGTTGGGAAGGTGCAGAGCTGTGCCCAGTGGGCATTCTTTGACCCTTCCTTGGGAGAGGATGGGGTGTCACAGGGTGAACCGCTGCTCCAATCCATTTCTCCTCCTCCCACTTGCAGCCTAAACCCTCGAGATTTTATGCAGTGCTCGAGGCCCCTGTCCTTGCACCCCTTCTAATTGGGTCTCCCCATCCCCTGCAGGCTCCCCACTTCCCACCGGGCTCCAACCTGCTCCTGAAAGCTGCCAGCATATACCACAGCTTCCTGACCTGGCCTGTGCCCTACTGCAACATCTTCCGTGAGCTTCTCACCTTCATCGGCGACGAGCTCAAGGCCCCTGGTAAGTGCTCCTGCCCCGCCACGGGGTTTTCGTATGCTGCTAGCTTCCCCCAAAACACCCGCTGCTGAGACTGCCTTGTGTTTGCTCCCAAGACTTTCTTGGTGTTGCTGTCTCATGCCCCACTTGCTTCATGAATCCCCTGAGTGTGGTGTCCACATTTACCTTGTGCATCCCACACCTCAGCTTTTTCAGGAGGCAAGGACCTCTGCCCTCCATCCTCTCGATGATTTTCCCTGGTGGTCCAGCACAGGGCGAGACCAGATTCCTCTGGAGGAGCAGGCAGGATGGATGGTGGGGTTGTGTTTTTGGTGGCTGCCTTGCATGCAATGTGGTGGGAACATCCCAGGGACTCTCAGTTGTGAACCAGTGTGAATTAGCAAAACATGTAACTATTTCCTGGCTTTCTTTCAGTCTGAGGGCTCTTTTCCATGGCAAAGCACGTGCTGCTGCTCCCGCCCAGCCCTGGGCTTTGTTTGAGATGCTCAGTTTGAGATGCTCGGTGATGTAACTGGGGTGATAACAGTGGGTCCATTCATTGGCAAAGGTGACTGGAGCCTTTGAGCCTGCCCTTGCGTGGAGATTTCCATAGGGCTGAGGGACTCCCTGGCAATTTCTTTACAGCTGAGACACTACCTTGTGATGCGGCTTTGGGCACATCTATTGGCAGCAGCAGCGCTCCTCTTAATTAAGGGCTCCTTATAGATGTCCTGTTGTTCCCAATGGAGCAGCTCTTCCAATTATTTCTAAAAGGCCATTTCTCCTAATCTCCCTGTCATTTGGTGGTTTATGGAGAGCTGTTATCACACGGAGCAGATTTCAGCCCTTGTTTAATCCTGCGCAGGGCCGTGGCAGCAAGACCGGCTCTAAGCGGGACTTGGGAGGCCTCAGATGGGTACGTGGGCTGTAGCTGAGGCTGGGGATGCTTTCCTCCCTTCCTCAAACCAGGCAGCTACTTTGGAGAGCCCTGACAGGGATGTGAAACGCAGGGTCTCCGTCACGGCAGCAACGTCCTGTGGAGATGGGAGCTTGTAGGTGCAGATGGGATGAAAGATGCTTTCAAAGAACAAAAAGATTAAAAAAACCAACCAACCAAACAAAAAAAACCCCAAACCCTATGCAGTGTTGGCACTGGGCTGGCTGATTTACCTCCAGCTCAAGGCTTCACCAGCATAAATGGCCATGGCCACCAGGCAAGGTCTGGCTGGGCTGTTGTGCTGTGTCCAGCCTCCAGCTCAGAGCTGCAGGGCCAGCACAGATGTGGGGACACTTGTCCTATGCTGCTGCAGTCGTGGACTTCCCCAGCTCCTTCCTGGTCGTTTATTGCTGTGATGCCAGTAGCAAACCATGTTTTACAGACCCCTGGGAAAGCCCCAGTGCCGGGGGCGGTTTGCTACATCCTGCTCTTGTGCCATCACCACCATCACCAGCACCCGGGGCTCTGTGAGCTGGGGACTTTGGTCCAAAAGCTTTTTCCCCTCCTACAAGCATATGAGATTCCCCCACCCCTGCCAAAAGATGCTATGTGAGAGGTGTTGGCCTGCTGGGGCTGGGGGCCTCTCCCCCCAGCTGGAGCCAAGAACAGCGAAAACGTGTCCTCTGCTGGTAAGCTGGCCAGGACCTTATACGCTTGTTGCATCGCCTCCGTGACCTGCTGTGAGGCTGAAGCACAAGTTTTTTATTGAGATGAGGGTAAATATTAACTGAGAACAAGCTGCTGTCAATATTTGCCGAGAATGCAATAGCTTTTATCTGCAAACTGAGGCTGATGTCTCTGTAAGAGGGGTGAACACTGCTGTAATTGGGGTGCCTGTGCTGGGCCCCCTGTGGGTGCTGCTTCTTGGCTGCTGAGCAGCAGCTGGGGTTGGAATATGGCTGCCTGCAGTAATAAGGGTGCTGGATCTTGTTGCCACCATAAGATCTTTCCCAAGATGTACCCTAGTCCTTCTGCCTTTTGGGAGTGACACAGGCTTTGCTGTTGCCACCTAGTCCAGGTCCATTGAACATTGCCTGGTTGGGGTTCCTGATGGCATCCTGGGGTTGGTCCCAGGGAGGCATCCAGGAACATGGACTGCTCGGGCCAACTCGCTTCTGCTGAAGCCAGGCTGGGCTCCATGTCTGCAGGAGGGAAGGTGGCAGGGATCTGCTGTCCATAAGTGAGATCCAGGGCCTGGAGGGGGATAAAGCAAGTGGCAGAAGCTGCTAAATATCACCTGTGCAATTCAAAACGGATCCCACATCAGCAGCGGGGCAGAAGGGACTGTGGATAGAGCAGCTCTCGCTTCCCATCCTCTGGTTGCATTCCCATCCCCTTGGGCTTTCACCCTTTCCGTCCCAAGGCTCCCTTGCTCCTGGGCTGGTCCCCTTGCATGGTGCCTTGTCCCCATAAGGACTTCTGGTGCTGCCATGCCCACTCCAGGCTGCAGCTCAGCCAGGTCAGGACCACATTAGGAGGCAAAGTCAACGTACTCCTGAAGCAGAGTGGTCTGCGGTGGTGCCATGTCTCCTGTCCTCTGCTCTCTCCCCCAGGAATCTCCTTCCAGAGGCTGGTGAGGACGGAGCAGGGGCTGCCTGTGAAGAACTATCAGAGCTCCACCGTGTAAGTGTGGTCGTGGGTGCTGCTGGCGTCTGTCTCTGTAGCAACCCCACTATCCCACGCTGCTTGAGCAGCAGTGCGGCTGCAGCAAGCAGCATCTCAAAGGTGTAGCGGCGGGTGCCAAGGAGAAGAGCTGGATAGCTGGGCTGAGCTGTGGCAAAGGACAAGGAAAGTGGCTGTGACATTTCCACAGCCATGGGTCAGGGTCTGTGGGCTCCCCATGTTGGTTATCCTGCAGCCCTGCTTACTGTATGGCTGCAGATCTGGGTGAAAACAGACGAGGGAGGCAAAGTCTCCTCTGCAGGAAGCTGCTGATCTTGGCACAGGCTGGAGAACAGCCAGCAGGCACTTTAATCTGTGTTTGTGAGCCACCAGCCCAAGGGGGGACAGAAGTGTCCCCGTGCAACAATTAAAGAAAGCCTTGCAGCTCTGAGCGTAGTCAGACTTTGCACTTTATTCGAGGTCTGAACCTTTCCTCCAGCCAGGGAACCTAATTTGTAAATAGGAAAATGAGCCCGGGTGGTGTGTACCCTTCCTGGCTGCAGTGCCAGCCCCAGCCCCAGGGACAGTCCTTTGTGCACAGCTGCCTCCACTCTGTGCAGGAGGGGTGTCCTGCTGTTCTGGCTTGCCCACTCATGCTGTGCAGCTCTGGATCTGCACCTGTATCCCACCCAGCTGCACCGGTGCTGCCGTGTTGCTTTCCCAGTACAGCTCCGCTGCTCTACGTGCTTATACTGGTGCAAGTGCAACCACTGATGACTTATGGCATGATGGCTGTATTTGCATAAAAAGCCCTGAAAAACTGGCACAAAGTTGTACACAAGCTGAACCTTGGGCTTACTGAAAGCTTGCGCCCATTGCCTGAGCTTTCTAGAACCAAGCACGCCAGAGCATACCCTTAATTTAGATGCATTTTTGCTCAGTGAGGTGGACTGCTCTCATGAATGAATGTAAGCACATGCCTACATGCTCTCTGGACTGCAGGTTTGGGAGTCCAAAGCCTGTGGATGTTTATTTTGTGGTCCAGACCAAAAATGCAGCTGAAGGATGCGTCTCTGCTCCTTAAAGCCCAGAAGTGATGCTCTGACCTGCACCTTCCAGGGGGAAGATGTTCTGGGGGAGCCTCTCTTTTTCTACTCCCTCTGTTTCATCGCATGTGCTGGATGTCCAGTTCGGACAACTGGCTGCTGGGCTGGAGCCCTGTCTGGGCTGGCTGAACAATTATTGGACTGGTGATATTGCAGATGTGGCAGGAGAGATGGTGCCAGCGATGCACCATGGGGCAGGATGGAGGGTGCTCACCTGTTACCTGCTCCCTGCCCCTGGCTGGCACTGCAGCACGGTCTGGCACCCCTGCACAGACCCGAGACGCTCCAGCTGTGACTTGTGTGAGAGGACTCTGCCATCTAGCGTGCACTTGTCCAAGAGTGTCATGAGCCACCAGCGTCCGAGCCTGGCAGCCCAGACTCACCGCTGTCCCCTTGTCCCCAGGACGGTGCTGCTGCTCAACCGCTCCGAGGTGCAGAGTGAGTTCCTCTCCATCGCCGAGAAGCTGAGCGCCAGCGACCACCCGCAGCGCGCCACGCTCATCGTGCTCCTTGAGCACCTCTACCAGGCCAACTTCGGCACCCGCTGTGACCTGGAGAGCCTGCACCACCTCCTGAAGGTAGGCTCAGAGAGCTTCGACTTCAGTGATGCCATGATGCCGTTGGGAGCAGTTTCATGCAGTTGGCTGGCAGATTTCCTGACCAAAATAATATTTGATTGACAAAAGAAAAAAAAAGTTTTGACAACACTTCTTGTAGGAAAAATACATGTTTTTCCCTTCTCTTCTCAGGTTAGACCTGAGGTCTACACTTCTGTTTTGTGAAGTGTGGCAGGGGGGGAAATTCGCCTTTTACTCCTTTTCCCATCCCTCAGTTGAGAGAGGAAGAGCCGCTGGATTTGAAATGCAGCGAATGTGTTTGTTTGACCAGAGAAACACTTTGCTTTGGTGTTTGGCGGGGGCAGAAACTTGTGAAGAAAACCCCTTAGGTTGTTCAAACACTTTTTTTTTTTTTCTTTGCAGATATTTGGGGGGATTTGAAGGGGGTAGGAGGTAGAGGAGGGAGAGAGATTTGGCCAGTGGTGTATAGTTAGTGACCTTCCCCAAAGACCTATGCATTGCCTCTGTGGAGGGACCCCCCTTGATGTCTTATCTTGGCTTTGCTCCCCCCAGTCCAAGACACTGGAAGAGCTCTCAGAGATCTACGCCAGCGCTGCTGATGCACAGGAGATTGCAGCTGCCAGCAGCGACCCTGTCCTGGCCCGGGAGCGGCTGCAGTCCGTACTGCGGGACATCGCTGGGGCTGCATCCTTTCCTGCCATTGCGGGTGAGAAAGGCCCCCCAAGCCCCTCTTTCCTCCAGGGTTTTCTACTTGCTTAGCACCCTGCAGTGGCAACGAGCTCCTCTGCGCTGCAGGAGCTGGGAGACAGCCCTTTGAAGTGCGAAACCTCTTTTGCACAAAGTTTCAACCTAGCACAACAACTACAACAAAAAAACCACCAACCCAGGTCCCTTTTCATAACCACGCAATGAGCCAGAAATTGTTTCTCATCTTTCATTAAAACAGCAACAACAACAAAAAAATTCTCCAGCCTTTGTGGGTGAGATGAAAACATTAAATCAGAATACAATGTCAACAGTGATATCTGATGGCTCTCAGAGGTGAGAACTATTGCCTTGTCCCAATTGCATGTGACTTCACAGGGATAATGTCAGCAGCATCGGTGCTCTGCATGACCTGGGCTGCCCAAAACATGTCCATGGGGCAGGCGACATCTCCCGCTAGCCACGAGAGCTGTCAGGAGCAGTATTGGGGTTCTCTACAAACTAACTTCTCTCCCTCCTCTCTTCCCAGGTGAGGCTCAGCCCCGCAAGCTCCACACCATCCCCATCCCTGCTGCTCGCTGCTACACTTACAGCTGGGATCAGGATAACTTTGGTAAGCAGAGGGGTTCCCCCGTCCCCCCTAGTGAGACTGTAGCCCTCTGCTCCCCATTGCAGGGGTGGCTGAGCAGCATTTTAGCTCCGCTGGCACTGCCATGTGCAGCTGGATGTGTGGCACAAACTGTGGCCGGAGTCTGAAAGAGCTGGCAACAAATTGTTCATGGTGATGGGAGAGATAACACAGTGGGCTCCAGTGTTGCCTGGACAGGAGAGGACATGGGCGTCAGCTTGGGCACGATGCCTGTTGTGATCTGGAGCAAAGCCCTCATCCGAGCTGTGGGCACGAGGCACTGGTGGCCACAAAACATGTTGCTGGAGACAAATCATGCAGAGCTTGATCTCCTGGGCAAAGTTGTGCCTTGCATTAAGCTGGAACAGATTCATCACACCCTTGTCCATGGGGCTATTGGTAGGACAGAGGCCTTGTTTGGTAGAAAGCACCTCTGCAAGGAGTAAACCTTGCTTGGGCCCTGGAAATAATTGTTGCTGGAAGAGCCTGACTGCACTGAGATGCCAGGGCTTTGTGGGGTTGAGACCCCTTGGATGTTACAGCTCCTCCCTGACCCGCAGCAGGGATGGCCGAGGAGTGAGTGCCTTTGCCACGCTCTCAGCCTGGCCGCAGCAGTTTCGCAGGGGAAACAGCAGCTTCTCCTTCTGCTGAGCTGGTCACTCCATCTTCCCCATTCCTGGAAGACGTTTTCTGTTCCCATGAAGATTTAGTGTTTGTTGCCCGCTGGCCCCAGCAAGCCAGACCAGAGCTCTGGCTTGGGCTTTGCAGCGAGTCTAGCCTTGCTGGGAGGCCACCCACAGTAGGGTGATTTGGAGTTTGATTATTAAAATACCTTGCTTTCCTCCTGCCCTCTGATTAAACCTGGATCAGAGATGGGCACGTTGTGAAATCTGTGTAGGAAGAAAGCAAAACCCCAGCTGGTGTTTGCCTTTCGAGAACCCAAACAGAATGTGACCTCAATGAGAGAAACACGTTTTGTTTTGCTATTGCATCTGAGCACCTTATGGCGATCTAAAAACTTTCAGGAGGAGGTTTTCAGCTCCTTGTTTGAAACCGTGCAGCATCAAAGAGAGCGTTGGCCACGCTGTAGTAGTGTTGTTGTCTGGGGTCATCACATTTCCAGTGGCTGTGCTGGATCCTGTACCAGACCCATTCTCCCTTTGGTTGCCTCTCAGATGTCCTCAATGATGTCCTCAGCAAAGAGTGTAGCGTTGTCGAGCCCATGGCCTTGGAGAACGAGGAGGAGGACGAAGAGGAGGAGGAGGAGGTGGAAACCGATGGCTGTTGCCCCGAACGGGACTCGCTGCTTTCCCCCATCTGCTCCATTTCCAAAGACTCTGTGTACTCCACACTGTCAGAAGAGGGATCTAAGCCCTCGCGAGTGTCCCTCTTCACCACCTCCAAGGACTCCATCTCGGAGCTGACGGTGGTCTCCAGAAAGTCCCTGAAGTCGTTCGTCTCTAGCCTGAAGGACTGCATGGACAGCGGGTACGCAGAGGACAGCGACGAGAGCTCCCTGGACATGGTGGGGAGGCCGGAGCTGAAGGTAGAGAAGACCCACCACAAATACAGACACACGCTGACCAACAAGATCTACAAACTGTTCAAGAGCAAAAGCCAGCTGGTCCTGAGGAGAGACCTGAAGGACTGCCCAGACATGGGCTCGCTCTCGCTGCCTCTGCGCCGGGCCGAGAGCCTGTGCACACCCCAGGCCAAGCACCGTATCCCAGCACGCTCCCGGCGTGCTCACTCGCTGCCACAGCACGTCCTAAGCCAGCGGCTGCCGGCCCCACTTGCCCCACAGCACCTCAGACTCCACCGACGGCCCTTCCTCAGCTACGATGAGGACACCAAGGTGTCCACACTGCGTGTCGTGGTCTTTGGCTCTGACCGCATCTCGGGGAAAGTGGCCCGAGCCTACAGCAACCTCAGGTGAGCCAGGTGGTGTGGGGAACCCAGCTACAGGTACCTGGCCCTGCTGGAACACGCTAGAGGGCTTGGCTCACCCAGTCCTCTCCTACCTTCTCCTAGGCTCAAGGAGAGCACCTGCCCCTCACTGACAAGGTACTTCAAGCTGCAGTTTTTCTATGTCCCTGTGAAGAGGAGCTGCTTGGCTTCTTCCACCCTGCTGATGCATCCCTCCCCATCGCTGGGGGACCCGCAGCTCCGGGCCTCAGCACAGGCGGTAGGTGTCCTGCTCACCGTGGGGCTTGCAGTGCCACTGCTGCTCTGCTTGGCCCTGAGAGCAGCGTGTGAGGAGGCTGGCAGGGCAGGCTGAGAGGAGCGTTGGTGTCTCTTCCCACCAGCCCCAAGCATGGGGTGAGGAGCCTGGGGGGGCCCTGGGTGTGACCCCTGTGTGTCCAGTTTCAGGATCCCACCTTGGCTGGGATGGAGAGCAGCACCAACGACATCTCCCACTACATCGGCATGTTGGACCCATGGTACGAGCGCAACGTTCTTGGGCTGATGAACCTACCCATGGACGTCCTGTGTCAGGTATGTGCGTGCCAGCTGGCAGGGCTTGGCGTCCCCTTCCCTGAGGTAAAGGGCAGCTGAGCAGAGAGCTTCTGCTTAGCACTGGGCCACCATGATCCTGTACAACAGGCTGTGCTACATGGACACAGGCTGGAGATGGGTGGTCAGGAGGAGGGTTTCTGTCCCTAGCAGGGTGGGATGGGCAGTTCTTGGCACTGGGCTGTGCGTACCATGCACCCCATCAGCCTTGTGACTTATTTTCTCATTTCAGTCTGCCAAGCCAGAGGCTGAGCCCCAGGAGGACTCCCAGGAGCAGCTGCCCATCCTGGCTGACATGATCCTCTACTATTGCCGCTTTGCCACGCGCCCTGTCCTGCTGCAGCTATACCAGACAGAGGTAGGCAAAGGGGCTCAGCTCCGTCTTGGCAAGGGTGAAAGGGAGGTCTTCTGCCTGTGCCACCAACTCGGCATCTGCCTGTGAAGTGGATGGGGGTATGGCACAGCCACCATGTGCTGGTGAGGCAGAGCTCAGTCTCCTCTTATTCCCTGGGTGCCCATGGTGCTTTGGCTGATGCTCCTGGCTCAGGGGTTGAGAACATGCAGGTCCTGCCCAGACAATCCTTAAGTTACACGAGCAGTTTCTATCCAAATACCTTTCCCCATGACACAAAGTGACTCCTGTCAGTGCTGACAGGTTATTTACATCACTGGAAGTCCCTCCAGTGCTCTGCTTTCCAAACCAAGCCCCTCCATGAACCTTGTTTTCCATGCCCTGCTGTCTGCACAGGGCAGAGGTGGTGGAGAACGTTGAATGCACAGCTGCAATGACCGCTTTGGTGTGGTAGCATGGGACCGGCTGCAGTGGGGCTGTGGCAAGCAGAGTTGCTGTTGTTCAGGGATTTTTGTCACCCAAAGCGATGCCCAGACCGTGCTGTTAGGCTCATTGTGGGTTTTCTTTCCAGTGGGTTGGGGAGTTTTCTTTAAGTGAAAGTCAGGTTTTTGGGTTATTTTACTTGCTGGTGGTCTGTTAAAACAGTCAGAAGTACAGCTAAAGGCAAGTGTCACCCAAGGCAGTTGTTGAAAGGTGTATTTTGAAAACATGAAAGGATTTTCCCAAACTGACCTGTTTCCTGCAGAAAGGAGTGAGGGGGTGAATGTTGCCTGGTGTTGGCTGGGTCTCCTCACCACCACATCTTCCCTCTTCTCCCCCTGGCAGCTCACCTTCATTGGGGGAGAAAAGATGACTGAAGTCTTCATCCATTCCCTTGAGCTGGGCCACTCGGCAGCCACACGGGCCATCAAGGCATCAGGTCTGTAGCTGCCTCTGCACCCGCAGCCTCGGGGTGGAGGTCTGTAAACCGCTGGGATGGGAGATAAATGGAAAGAGAGGCTGGAGGGTGTGTGGGCTGCAAGAGGTGTGTGAGCCCAGGCTGCATTGTGAGCAAAGATCCAGACAGCTTTTCACAAATTTGGAAGTGAAGCATCATAGTTCTTGCATTCGTCTTTAGGACCAAAGCTGTGGCAATGCCTTGTTTTTACTGCTGCTAACTCTAAAACGTAACACAGCTTCAAGCCTATCAGCACCTGGCCAAGTGCAGTTCTTCATCTTTTCTTTTTGCTGCTTTGTGTTGTTTGCGCTTTGTCCAGGAGTGTAATTTATAAAAACCCTCTTTCCATTTCCTTAGTTTACTGGGCAAAGCAAGATTCATGCTTGTGCTTGGAGCCTTCCTGCAAGGGAGATTCATGAGCTTTTACACTAGGACTTTATAAAATTATTAGAAACAAGAACCAATGGCAGAAGCATCTGCCTGCATCGTGGTCTCCAGCTCTCTCCCAGGTACCAAGGACAACATTCTGTCTGGTGCGGTGCAGCTTGCAGAGACATCTCATGGCCAACCAGCAATACTGCATTTAAACACGTTGCTTAATTTTTTTTAACCAATTGCTTTTCTGTGATCTTGCCTTGTCTTTCTAAACAGAGCTCATAAAATATCCACCATATGAAGTGTCACCACCCCACTCCCCCAAGGTACAGGCTTGGCCAAGACCACTTCCCAGTAACTCATGAAACCACCAATCCTTTCCGACTTTGATTCACTCCCCGCCCCACCAACCCCCCACCCCCCCCGCCCTGCTTTGGTTGTCTGGCAGCATACCACTTAACATCTGCAAAAAATTATCCAGGGGGAAAAAAAGTTAGTAAGTGTTGGGCACAGTATTTCAAGGCTCATTTAATGTGGGCACAAATATGCCCAGAAAAACAGGAGCTGGGTTAGCAATGTGACCATTTATTGCTTTGTGTTTTCCCTGGAGCACTGACCCCTCTGCACCGGCTTAGCCAGCACTGCTTTCAGTTTTGCAGAGCTGCTTGTTGTGCTTTGTGTTCAGTTTTTTGCACTGGATTAATTGTGTTCTGGCAGCTTTTAAGCCACCTTTTCTTTTTGCCTTTTTGCTCCACAGCTGTGTTCAGCAAACCATTTTTTTTTCCCTTTCTGTAGGTACTGAGTGTGCTGCTGTATCAGTAGCCAACTGAAAAATGAGAATAAAAGGCCACTGTGTGACATTTGCTTCCTGTTTTGTGCAGGTCCAGGCAGCAAAAGGCTGGGCATAGATGGAGACAGAGAAGCAATCCCACTAACACTACAGATCGCCTATAGCAAGGTGAGTGCACGGGACTTGCACAAAGACAAATGGGGCAGAAAACCACTTCAGTGGTGGGCAAACATGTCTCTCAGCTGGGGGCTGAGAGGAAAATGCTGACAGTCTGCTGGAGGAGCCTGAATCCAAGCCTAGATGAGCCTAACTCAAGCTGATTGTCTACTTACTGGCTAATTCGGGGTGGCTTTCCACTCCTGTACAGCCCACTAAAATAGGGAATGTGCAGCGAGTTTCCGTAAATGGATAGGTACTCAATGCCACTTTAATGTGGTGGACTTTGCTTCCAGGAAGTAATCTTCTGCTGGTCACAGCAGTCCTCCTATTTTGTTTGGTTCCTTTGCAGTTATTTAGTGTTAAGCCTGGGCAATTTTTGTAAATCCAAAGTTAAATGAATTTTAATGCCTACTCAAACTTTGTCTGTGCAGCTCCAGGTAAACCCAGATCTGAGCTAGTCCAGCCAGATGGTTAGGGGTGGGAGGCAGGGTAACATCAGCCTGGAGCGTGGCATCTCACAGGCTTTGGTTGGTCTCTGCAGACAGCCATCAGTGGAAGAAGTCACTGGAATGATGTTGAGAAGGTCTGCACATCCGTCAACCTTAGCAAAGCCTGCAAGAAGTATGAAGAACTAGGTGGGTAGAGGTGGTCTTTGTGGCTTTGCGTAGGGAGGAACAGGAGGGACGGGTAGAGCAAGAGGACAGTGTGGATCTTCTAGCTGGAACAAAGCAGAGATGTGTGAATGCAGGAGAGGATATGTGGAAGGTGCCTGGTGTTCCCTGGGGCATACTGTAGTCCTTGGCTGTCCTTAGCACCACATCAGGGACGAAAGGCATTTGATTTCCCATTTTCCTAAAGCTTCCAGCCAGGGAAATGGGATGGCCATTAGGGATTGGGCTGGGATGGTCTAAAAAGCAGGATGATCACTGAAGAGTGGTGCTTTCCAGAACAACATTTGTTTAGTAAGGAGAAGGAGAGAGGTAAAACTGTTGTTAAGTGAAGTAGGACCAATGGAAAGGGTGCTTGTCCTGCTGTCTGCAGCACCCATGCCTTGCAGCCAGCTTTCAGCAGGCTCTCGTTAAGCTGGTGCTTCAGCCTGGTTTCCTTCCTGTAGCTCAGAGATAGCTGGCTGCCACATGGTTTTGCTTCATAGTTTGTTTTTTTTTTTTTCTAATCAGGTTTCTGATGAGGTATTAATAAGGCTTTGAGCCTTTCAAAAGCAGCAAGACTTTTAGTCTGTCTGTGTGTATTTAGAAGCAATACCTGTTCATTCTTGCTTAAGAACTGCTGTTTTGGCAATCAGACATCCAGTTTTGAGTAAACTGAGGGGTTTTTAGTTCCTCTTTCCTCATGTGCTTTGTGTCTGGCAGATGTGTGGTTTGTGAGCGGAGTAGTCAGGCCAAACAGGTGACCTACCAAATAGGAGACAGCTCCTAGATGCCCCACAGAGCTCAACCTAAACCTCTATCCCTCCTGTCCCACCTGTTGCTACCCCATCCATGAAGCCATGCAGACAACCCTGGAAAAAAACCAGCAGGAATTAATTTCACACCTCCTCTATATATTTTGAGTTGGGTGTTTCTGCGCTAGTTCAGGACATTTACTTGCACTACCAGTGCTGTGGGTTTGCTTCAGGGGGTGTCCTCAGTTCCACGTTGGGGAGAAGCTTCTCCTTCATGAATACCCTTCCTTCCAAGAGAAACCCTTGTCTGTTGGTTTTCACATTCAGCAGTTTGACCACAGGATGTCACTGTAATTCCAGACACAAAAAAGCGTCTCTAGGTGGACTGCAAGAAAGGCCAAGCTGGGAGAGCTAGAATTTCCTCATGATGATGGGGCAATGTACTTTCTCCTGTTTTGACCCTAAGATAGTTAATTGTCCTTTTCTGCTATGTTTGGAAAGCAGTTGGAAATTGCAGAGGACATTTACCTCTGTGTTTCTGGTCGCTTTCTTTCCATGTGGGTTAGCATGAGGGAAGTAAAGCTAGAACTGTTACTGCATTTCCCCCAATGGTGGGGTCCTGTTGAGAGCCACTGGCTCTGGGATGCTTTGAGGGGTGGAGGGACCACTTGGGTTCCCACCAGTGGCCCAGAAGCCCCAAGTGGTAACAGTTTTCTTTTGTTACAGCCTCAAAGACAGAGTGTCTCAACCTAACCATGACAGAGGTGGTGAAAAGGCAAAACTCCAAATCCAAAAAAAGTTTCAATCAGGTAACTCAAATCATGGTGCTTTTACATTTGGTAACAGGAGGTCAGCCTGACTCAGCTGGAAGGGAAGCAGGGCAGGAGACAGTAGCTCCTTGGGGGATCCATTTGCTGTTGGCCACCAGGCCTGCCTTAGGGGTGCCCAGCAACCCTGCTCCCCTTCCCTGCACAGGGGAATGCACTGAGCCTGGCAGCTCCCTCACTCAGATTCTTTCTATCAGCAGATCAGCGTGTCCCAGATAAAAGTAGACAAGGTCCAGATTATCGGTGTCCATTCCTCCTTTGCTGTGTGCCTGGACCAGGATGAGCAGAAGATCCTGCAGAGTGTAACCAGGTAGGAACTGCAATGTGGCCAGCTACCCACTGCAATCAGCCCTCCTGGGATGATGCATCCTGTGTGTAAGGACTTATCCATGAAGTGTGGGTGGTCACCAGGGGGAAAAGGTCCTGAGCACCATGGTGGATCTATGCCAGATGCCCAAGCTGGGTGACATAGCTCCAAGCTCTATAGTGCAGCTGAGCTCAGATGGGATGGATGGTCCTGATCAGATCCCAGCAGTAGTTTACCTTCATGACTGCCACAGTCTAAAGGGTGGTCCACAGTCAACTGTTCAACTCTAAAGACAGCTGTTTCAGCAAGATCAGTCATAAGCCAGAGGAAAGCTATGCAACATAAATGAGGTATTTGGAGACCACTGGGCATGTGAGCAGAGCCTTCAACTTCTAAACCTCATTTGGGTTTTCCACCATCTTTGGCATACCCATTGCAGAAGGAACACGTGATCTTCATGGGAGAGACTGGGTTAGAGCAAGAATTATTCATTTGACTGTTCGTCCATCAGTCATGTCCCCAGGGCACGAAGCTGCATCCGCGGGTGATGGAATTTGAAAACTCACTGTAGACAACGTACTTCCATGAGCACAAAGAGATCAAAGCAGTTGATCCATGGGTCTTAAAAATGTGCAAGCATTTTAATTTCTCCCTCAGAGAGAGCAGAACTCTGCAAGGTTATACTGCCTCCAATGGAAAAAAGATTTTGGATCTTATTTCTTAAATAACCCTAAAGAGGAGTGTTTTACTTAACCTGTTTGTTGTGCAACTCAAGGGGCTAGTGGGAGAGTTCAATGCACGAAATGGAAAAGGAGCTACTTCCCTCTCCCCAAAACTTGGGGGATGAAAAAGTTCTCATTTTCCCTAATTAGTTTGAGAAATTACTCTTTAGGAATGCTTAGTCTGGAGAAGAGGAGGCTGAGGGGAGACCTTATCGCTCTCTACAACTACCTGAAAGGAGGTTGTAGCAAGGTGGGTGTTGGTCTCTTCTCCCAAGTAGTTAGCGATAGGACGAGAGGAAATGGGCTCAAGCTGCACCAGGGGAGGTTTAGGTTGGATATTAGGAAAAATTTCTTCACAGAAAGAGTGGTCAGGCATTGGAACGGGCTGCCCAGAGAGGTGGTGGAGTCACCATCCCTGGAAGTGTTCAAAAAACGTGTAGACGTGGCACTTTGGGACATGGTTTAGTAGGCATGGTGGTGTTGGGTTGATGGTTGGACTGATGATCTTAGAGGTCCTTTCCAACCTTAATGATTCCTAGTTTTTACTTTCACTAAAAAATAATCCAGCCACTAAGCCAGGAAATGTGAAATTGGTACTCTACCCTTAATTGGTTTAGTGGTGGACTTGGTAGTGTTAGGTTAATGGTTGGACTGGATGATCTTAAAGGTCTTTTCCAACCTAAACGAGTCTATGATTCTATGATTCTGCTGTCGGTCCCAGTTTGAGCCAGCTTAAAGACGTAAACTCTCAGCACTCAGACTCCAGTCCTATTAAAGACTTCACTGATTCCTCTTTGTAGATATTTCTGCTGCACCTGAGGACCGTGATTCTCAGCCACACACCTTACTTATAACTTGGTTTCTTTTTGTTCCCCTGCAGGTGTGAGATCTCTGTATGCTACAAACCCAGGGACAGTGATCTTTTTGCACTGAGAAGATCCTCTTTGCCTTCCCAGGACCCCTCCGAGTTTCATTCTCTCCTGTGTTTACCTATTGCCACCTTCAGTGGAGCACTGCCGTAGAAGAACCCTGTGTCCTCTCAGGCCAGACTCACACCCAACACCAATATAGCCTCAGGAAAAAGGAAGCTGACTGTCCTCCTTTGGGCTGGAGACCCATCTGTTCTTGTCCAAGATATCCTGCATCCCAAAGGGTTAGCATGGTGGCTGAGCTGCTCCTGGTCTGGGCTTAGCCCATCATTGGGAAATGAAAACATTGGTGGTGTGCTCTGGTATCTCTCAGGGTTCCTCAGCAGTGGGAGGAAAGTGGTTTCCTTGAGATCTCCACCTGGTTCACCAGACTGCCAACACCTGGATTGAGAGGGCAAGGCAAGGACAGCAAATGGTGCTGCGGCTGTATTTGACAGTGACTGCAAGGCCAGTGTGATCTGGGGGGGAGCTCATGGGACATTTTGGAAAATGAATGTCCTTGGCTGAGTGGTGGTAGGTGGCCTTCAACACACATGGAATTGCAGACCACCCAGCCGAAGTCCTGATGGCATTTCACCTGTAACAGGTCGAGGATACTCAGGACAGTTCTTTTGGGATGGGGACAGGCTTTCTCAACGTTTCCTTTAAATTATGAAGGTTGGGTGTCTTGCAGAGAAACAGTGCAGAGCAGAGCGACCCACCTGAGGCCAAGAGAGACCCCAGCATGGGTTGTAGACTGCTGCTTGCAATCTAGTGAATTGAGTGCAATAGGCCATACCAGGGCATGGACCGCTTGTCATGTATACATGCGTTTACTGTAAATCCAGGACCTGCAGGAGATGAACTTCCAATTTCTGCAGAATTTCAGAGTTCACCCAGGAGATGTACTCCCTGGGCAGCCCATTTTCTTGTGTCCTGCTCCCCAGCACTGTATGCCAAAAACCAGATGAGAATAACTTCTGTTAATCAGCACTTTGTTATGTATTAGCTACCAATTTTTCTCAATCTGATTAGAGAATAACAAAAGGTGTTTTTTTAAATAAAAAGAAAAGGGTCTTTTGAAAAGGCAAATAAAATTTAAAAGGAAAATATTTTCTGAACTGGAATGATAATCTGCTTTTGTTCTCAACAAAAAAGAACCCCAAACCCTGAACCACAAATTCTCCTTCCGCATTCTTTTCTTTTTAAAAAGAAAAGTGGAAAGAGGAACACACATGCTTAAATCCGAAGCGGAAAGAAGGTACTTTGCTTTAAAAATGTGCATGATGAAAAGTTTAGGATCAGGGCTCAAGTCAGATCCTTGAAGTGCTGCATAGCTGAGAGTTTTGTTCTTGTAAGTACAAAAGATTTAGCAAACAGTTGCTGATAAAATAAGCAAGGCTGTGTTAAGGCTAGACTAGTTAACAAAACTAGTTTTGCCTCTTGTAGATATGGTCAAATCAACTTGATGGAGCTTTTTTCAACTTGCACAGCATCAAATCTGAGCTGGTCTGTGGCCTTTCTGCATCTGTGAAGGATGGGACTACAGTGAGTAAGGTGTGTTCGGCATTTCAGGCTGGGAACACCAACTTACGCTGGCTTCCTAAATGAGATAGGTTATACAAAAAAAAGTGCCTTGGGGTTTTGGTGTGTGTTTATTTATCAAGGTGCAGTAGCAGTTTGAGATGGTCTCCTGCTCTGTCAGGGGTTGTCATCCCACAGCCACTTCAGCTGAAGCTGCTGGACCCAGCACAGCTGGAGTGGGATGCGTTCCACCACCGTTGAGGTGGGATGTGGTGATGTGGTGTGGGAATGCTCTGTGGGGTAGCTTCTCAATACCCACCATCAGTGGTGACTCTCCATCCTCTGGTCTTCTCCAATGGCACTTTGTGCATAGGTGCTCCTCATCTTTACTGGTGTGATACCCACAGCTTCACCTCACCAGCACAAGGAGCATCCCAGTGTGGATGCTTGCATCAGGTGTCAGTGTGCCACAGGAGTTGGTTGAGAGCCAAATCTGCCACCCCAGAGCCACCAGCTCTGTGCTGGCAGGGAGCAAAGAGCTTAATGCATGCAGGCAATGTTTGTCGGGTTGCTCAGGGTCCAGCCAAGGTCTGAATATCTTCAAGGATGGAGATGTGCTAGTGCATCATGAGGTAGAGAACAACATAAGCCAATGGTCATCCAGAGAAGGGGTCCTTAAGTGGCCAATCCTGATCTGGTGGCTAATTAGGAATACAGAATGAATTAGCATCAATAGGCAGGAAGGAGATTGCCTGTGCTGGATCCACTATTCAAGTCATTAAGATACTCCTCTGAAAGGTAGAAAAAGCAGGTGCCATCCTCTTTTGGCAGGTGGGGTGATAGAACCCACCTTCCATGGTCTAAGTGGGTCATCATCAGGTTATCTGAATGGAGACATTGCTGTGAGGCATGATGAATGCTCCCAAACAATGACAGTTGTATCTTGAAGCATTTTGGGTGAGGGAAAAATACATTTGCTCCTAAATACAGTATTTGTTTAGGCTGACTTTTCTTTAGCTTTACTGTCATGTTGGGGAAGAAGTTTGTTTCCAAAATTCACATGGTCTGCCAGAGGTGAGAAAAGGTCTGCCAGGCCCAGGATCAGGATGGCTTTCTGGAGAAAGCTGGAGCCTGCACCCAGGCTGGGACAAGAATAGCCCAAAAATTTGGTTGGTGATAGGGCACTTCGCCTGGGTGTAGGGACCTGCCCACAGCCTTGTGCAGCTTGGCACCTCTGATCCCTTCCTCATGCTCAACTAGTTGTTTGTCAGAAGTGCCAGAGCAAACCTTCCCCTTGAACCTTTGCTTCCTGGTAGACAAACATGTGGTTTCATGGGTGGCATTTCCAGATGCCCTGCAGAGACAGACCAGCAGATATGGGGGGATGACAGGGGATGTGGAAGCCCACAGGGACCTGGGGCTTGGGGTTGTGGGACTTGAATGGGGCTGTTTCCAGGAGATCTCTTACAAGGAGGTATTTCAAAGGTGCTCATCTGCTCTCTCAACTGTAGCAGGAAATACAGGTTCATGAAAGGCAGGTCCTGCTTGACGAACCTGATCTCCTTCTATGACCTGGTGACCTGCCTGGTGGATGAAGGAAAGGCTGTGGATGTCATCTACCTGGACTTCAGTAAAGCTTTTGACACCATCTCCTATAGCATTCTCCTTGAGAAGCTGGTGGCTCATGGCTTGGACGGGCGTACTCTTCACTGGGTAAAAAACTGGCTGGGTGGCCAAGCCTAGAGAGTTTTGGTGAATGGAGTTAAATCCAGTTGGCGATGGATCACAAGCTGTGTTCCCCAGGGCTCTGTTTTGGGGCCAGCCTTGTTTAATATCTTTATCAATGATCTGGATGAGGGGATTGAGTGCACCCTCAGTAAGTTTGCAGATGACACCAAACTGGGTGGGAGTGTCGATCTGCTCGAGGGTAGGATGGCCCTGCAGAGGGACCTGGACAGGCTGGATCAATGGGCTGAGGCCAACTCTATGAGGTTCAACAAGGCCAAGTGCCGGGTCCTGCACTTGGGTCACAACAACCCCATGCAACACTACAGGCTTGGGGAAGAGTGGCTGGAAAGCTGCCTGGAGGAAAATGACCTGGGGGTGTTGGTTGACAGCCGACTGAACATGAGCCAGCAGTGTGCCCAGGTGGCCAAGAAGGCCAACAACATCCTGGCTTGTATCAGGAATAGTGTGGCCAGCAGGAGCAGGGAGGTGATTGTGCCCCTGTACTTGGCACTGGTAAGGCTGCACCTCGAATACTGTGTCCAGTTTTGGGCCCCTCAATACAAGGATATTGAGGTGCTGGAGTGTGTCCAGAGAAGGGCAACGAAGCTGGTGAAGGGTCTGGAGCACAGGCCTTATGAGGAGCGGCTGAGGGAACTGGGGTTGTTTAGCCTGGAGAAGAGGAGGCTGAGGGGAGACCTTATCGCTCTCTACAACTACCTGAAAGGAGGTTGTAGTGAGGTGGGTGTTGGTCTCTTCTCCCAAGTAGTTAGCGATAGGACGAGAGGAAATGGGCTCAAGCTGCACCAGGGGAGGTTTAGGTTGGATATTAGGAAAAATTTCTTCACAGAAAGAGTGGTCAGGCATTGGAACGGGCTGCCCAGAGAGGTGGTGGAGTCACCATCCCTGGAAGTGTTCAAAAAACGTGTAGACGTGGCACTTTGGGACATGGTTTAGTAGGCATGGTGGTGTTGGGTTGATGGTTGGACTGATGATCTTAGAGGTCCTTTCCAACCTTAATGATTCCTAGTTTTTACTTTCACTAAAAAATAATCCAGCCACTAAGCCAGGAAATGTGAAATTGGTACTCTACCCTTAATTGGTTTAGTGGTGGACTTGGTAGTGTTAGGTTAATGGTTGGACTGGATGATCTTAAAGGTCTTTTCCAACCTAAATGATTCTATGATCCTATAAATAGGAGAGAGCAGAGTCAGGCTCCCTGGCAGCTCTCAGTCCCTGCGTACCATTACAGGATTAGGATTAACATGCCCAGGGTGTCTCCTCAGTTAGAGGTCACAGCCCCATAAGCAGTGTCCCCTCCTTACACTTTGGTGAGGAAAAATGGTGCCTGTAGCCTGGGCTGGGTGCAAACAAGGATGAAGACATCTGGCTTCTAACTTGTCTCTAGTCTTCTGTTTCCTGGAAGCCATCATTAAGGAGCAACTTGCCTCATGCATCTGTGACAGCTTTTGTGGGACCAAGCTGGGGTGCTCCAGCAGTCTTCCCATGCTGTCCTCTGTCCCTGGGATGCTCAGGACAAATCACCTCTGTTGCAGTGAGTGAGTAGCCTGGGGGGTGGTGTGCTGAGGACTACAGCCTGTCACTATGGCTGGGCTAAAGGTCCGCTTGTCCTGCTCCACCCCCAACTTGGCCATGGTAGCTGGGTTGAGCAGTGGGGCTCATTCCCCCATGACATGAAGCATGCCCAGTGCAGGATACAGAAGCAGACTGAGCCTACATTTCCCTCCCTCCCTCTCTCCACAGGTACAGGTCTCAGCAACCATGTGAATATTTAGCTGGAGCCTAGAGGTGCCTTGGTGGAGGTGGGCACCTGCAGGGTGGGTGCAGCCCGTAACTCATCATCTTCACTGATGGGCAGAGTGGGTGTAACTAACAGCTGTTGATCGATGATTGTAAAACATGGCCAAAAGGAGGTTGTGATATCTTTGTGTTTCTCACTTTCTGTTAGAATGTGTTTACAAATAGTTTCAGATAGTGAGAGATATTTTCTGGACTCTCCTGATATGACTAGTGTGTCTAAATATGCAAGCTGTGGGACTCAGGTTTGCATGAATGGAGTTGTCTATTAGTCTTTTTAAAGCCTTTGAATAACCCTTGTGCATACAACCATGCCAGGAAATACACAAGACTGTATTTATCTGTCTACCTGCTTATCTCTATCTATCAATGAATCATTTGTATAGCATACATACTCAGCTTGTGTGTATGTATATGCATGTATGTGCTGTAATATGAATGACAAATGCAGATGTGGGCAGGTGGGTGGATATATACCTACACACTGCACATTACTTTTTAGCATATAAAATAGTTCCACATACTTTGTATTGTAAGAAAGTATAAATATGTGTGCAGGTCAGTGTGCAGTGTGAATCTTTGTTACTTAAACAGCTCCACCCCTGCCAGGTGCATTATTAAGTATAGTAAGTAATGTGATACAGATAGATATGGTTTGGTTATTAACATATAACCTGGCCAGATAGAGCAGGTAGGTGCACATGCGTATGCATGCTTTTTATGTAAGGTTTCTCTTTCAATAGACACATAAAAACAAAAACCCAGAAATCTAAGCAGCCCCTTGCTCTATGAGCAGCCGCAGCCTGGCAGTGAAAAACCTCTAACCGTGAAGGTTTTGCTCCAGCACACACTCAGCTCTCCCCTCAGGCAGGACATGGGTGGGGACCACATTAGCCCCGTGGGTGCTCAGGGGCAGAGACGCCTGCACACGCTGGTGCTGGGATGAAAGCGGGTGACAAACAGCAAACACAGGAGTATCTCAGCGTTAGGAAAGGCAAAGGAGGCACTGGGCTCCAGGAGCATGACAGCATCGTATGCTTGCCCTGTGAGCATGCTAGCAGTGAGAGATAGACAAGAAAAAGCTGGTTGAGTCCTTGCTGGAGAGGGAAAGCTATCCGTAGATGATGTTGAAAGTGTTAAACGCATGTTTGCATGAAGTGGGAAGAGCCCAGCTGGGACCTGGTGGCTTCAGTGTAAGTCAAACACAGGGCCAGATTCCCTTATGCAAGGTAGGTGCACTCAAGAGTGTTAAATGCTTTAAATCACCTGACATGAAGAAATTCCTGCCAAGATGCTTCAGGATTCAGCTAAAGGCTCGCTCTTGCAGTGACTTTTGGGAATGGGTAGAGAAAAAGTGAGGTTGCAAGACTGGAGAAGGACAAGTGAAGGACTGGCCTTTAAAAAGGGGGAAGAAGGTGGAGCTCTCTCAGCTTAATTCAGCTGCTGGGAGAATGCCAGTGCAAACCAACCAACCCTTTGCAAGTACCTGGAAACAACAGGGAAGTGAAGGATTTTTCAGAACCAAACTGAGTTAAACCAATGTGGTTTTGCTCCTACAGCAGCACAATGAACCCCCAGGACATTGAGGAGCCATTTGAGTGCAGTGGAGCTTCTGCTGCCGCCTCTCCTGTGCTGCCTGTTAAGGGAACTGGGGAAACACAGACCTGGTGCATCCACTGCAAGCTGGATGGGAGGCTAGCACCCATGGCCTGAGCACAGGTTCGTTGCCAAGCTGGGAAGATGGAGGCAGGTGGCTGTGCAGGGCCTGTCCTGCTCCTGGGGCTTTCTGATCCATTCATTAATGAGATGGGAGATGGAGCAAAGAGCATCTGAATTGCCTTCACAGGTGAGGCTGAGCAGGATGGTGACTCCAGCAGAGAATTGGAATTTAAAGTGAACTGAGCTGAGTCCAGGTTTTTTGCCTCTCCATAGGTTGCCGTTAAGCAGGGACAAGCACCAAGATTCCCCTTGGGGTAGGAGTGGCAGCTACATGGTAGGGGCTGGGGAGTGGCTGGGGAGGTGGCGGTTCTGCTGGAAAAGCTGTGGGGATGCTGAGGGTCACAAGCTGGCTCTGAGCTGCTGTGTCTCACCTGGGTGTCACAGGTCAGACTTTACAGAGGGAGCACCACTGGCATGAAAGTCAGGTCCACCCTCTTTTCTCTGCAAACTGCCAAATGATGGACAACATGGCCTCTGAGGGGAGCTGTAATGTTTAGACTCAGCTGGAGAAGACTGATGATAAGGGATGTTGCTTGAAACATTCAGGTTAGGCAGGGTGAACAGGCAGGGATGGCCATGCAGGGGGAGCAGAGATGATCGTCGTGCCTTGGGCATGCACTGGGAGCTGGTTTCTGGGTCCAGCCTTGACCTGGGATTCTCCAAAAAAGCAAGCCTTGGGATTAAGGAACAACATGCCCCTTTCTCTGCCTTATACAGCAGGTTGGAAGCTCAAGCAGCATTTTGAAAGCCCTGCTTGCCCATCCTGAAAAACGTCTGTAGAAACAGCTTGTCCACTCGGCTTATCAGCTCAACGAGTGAAGTGGAGCAGAGTGACTGTGATTAAAAAGAGCTGTTTCCTGTTGCACGCTATCACTGGCAGAGCCGATAAGCTGGAGGATTTGATCTCATTCCAAAACTGTCACCTTGGTACCCATGGGAGAGCTGTAAATTCTGGGAAAAAGAACCTGGGAGTTGTGAGCAGTGAAAAACCATAGCCCTTGGCACACGTGCATGCAGCACTTAAGATTTTGGACAAAAAGCAATCTCTCATCATTTCAAGAGGCTGATCTCTTCCTCAGCACTGGCAAGTCACTGACAACCCGTGCTAGTACAGGCGCGCCCAGCTCATTGGGATGAGGCAGCTGCAGCACCCACCAGCGATGCTGGACCAGTTTCCTACAGGTGCCTCAAAGTTCCCTGCTCACAAGTGGGTACCCTGAACTCGCAGCGGGTTTTCCATCGCCTGCACTGCTGGACAGTTGTGTGATAGCAGGCGTGTAATTACAGCCCTCAGGATGGTGGGAGCTGTTCTCTGGATTGGGATGAAAAGACAAAGCTTGCTGGTTTCTTACCAGCTGTTTGCCTATGGTTATTGGATTCAATTGGCTTGGACTTTCAAACCAGTAATTAACCTGTAGGTGAGCAGTCGTGTCTCCTGGTGCTAGTACCTGTACAGTTTTTATCAAATAAGATGATATTTTCCACCCTTGCGGGACATACTGAGATACTGCTCAGACTTGAAAAGTGCATGTTTTATTATTATCTTCTGCTGCTGCTATCTTCTTATTATGGATTTTTTTCAAGACAAAACCCAAATGCTGGAGATGGCTTAGTTTGGAGAAATGAAAAAGACAACTTAACTACCATCAAACTGGCTGTTTGCTTGGCTTTCCCTTTCCCCAAATCCCCTCATCTTCTATATTTGCTAAAGCTGGAGTAAAACTAGAATAGGGCTGCATTCCAGGGTGGAAAATAGAGTTGCAACATCAAAATATTGCTTGGTTTGTGACCTGTTCCCTTATATACTGTAAGAAAATCATCCATTGACTAAAGCACTGGGGATTTGGACATCTGCCAGGAGGAGGTTTCCCTGCAGGATGGGTGGTCTAGAAGGAGTGGAGCTCAAACAGCATCCTTTTCTTTGCACAAATACCTTTGCTTCCCTCAGAAACTCGTTTGACTTGCTAGGTATGTTATTAAAGCAGCCACGTAATGACGGAAAACTAAAGCAGGGAAAACTAAAGCATCCATGAATAGAAACCAGGGCAGGAGGAGAGTTGTCCAGAGCTCCCCTTCAACAGGAACCTTTGTGTGTTTGCAGGGTGTGGAGCAGCAGCCAAAATGGGAACCGAACGTCAGCGCCGTGATGGGGAGGAGAAGCATCTCTGTCTCCGCTGGCCCCGCTTGCTGCCAGCCCTGGCATTGCCACCAACGCTCCTTCAGCCCCACTGGTGCCGGTGTTGAGCGGGGGGCTGTGAGGTGCCAGGGGCCCTGCATGCAGCTGCAAAGCGCCGGAGCATGACTGCCAGGAGGGAGCCAGCCCCGGCTGGTATCGGTGCGTCACGGCCCAGTGGTTGTGCAACGTGCTCTCTGGTGGGGAGCTGCTGCTGGTGCTGGTGCTGGTGCTGGCAGGAGTTCAGGTGCCAGCGGCTGTAGAGTCTTGAGAGGACAGAGGGTTGCTTGCGGCTCCCATGGCAGGAAAGCCCCTTTCTGCGCAGTAAGTTCCTCTCCAGGCTGGAAAGCCCCTCCTGAATTAGTGCTTCAGGTGAGCTCTTTGTATTTATTTCAGGAGACAGACTTCTTCTGTGTGAGGGAGGTTCAGACTGGTTCAGAGCTGTTGTGTACATTCATCCACAGAAGCATACAGGCATGGCCCTTTATGGTGCTCCTGTAATACCTGTAAATCACAGAGAACAGCGTTTGCAGGGACAAAGAGCTGTTTTGTACTGGGTCCATGCTGCTTGCCACACAAGAGGTTCTCTCTCTACTTCATTTTGGTTTCTTCCTTTTTTTTTTCTTGGTCTTCTCACTGAAGTCTTTGTTTGAGCGGGGTCATACCTGGCTCTTCCTCTCACTGTTGCCAGCACAGGTTGGCAGAGATGTGATGTTATCTGGGGTGATTTAACAGTTCCCCATCTGTTCTCGGGGTGATAGTCAGCTGTGTTTCAGTGTCTAATGGTATCAGCTGCTAACTGGCAGCTTGTTACAGAAAACATGAAGAACCAAACCCTTCCTCCCTGTTACATGTGTTGCCACAAGAGAACATGACCCCACACTTGGAGGAGGGCTGATGCTGAAATCCAGCTGCCACTATGACTAGACATGGCGCATACAGAAAAGTCAGGATGGGAAGGTCTCCGGAAGGGCCCATTAGCTAAATGAATTTTGGTTTGGGATCCCAAAGTTGATGGCAATGAGGGGGGTGCTGGGAGTGTGCTACAGAAACAGTCCAAGGAAGCTCACTGGCATCCTCCTTCTGTAGCTGTGCAGAGGGAGATAGTCCAATTCTCGAGAAAATAAGGGGGAGGGTGAAAGTTTGGGACCTGCAGTGGCTAGCTTGAGGGGTGAGGAGTGAAAATATCCAGCAGCAAGTGGGAGACACCGGCCTTGAAAGATGCTCGTGGAGCAACACCAAAGCAAGAGCACATCTGACAAAAGGGTGCCATGTAGCCTGTGCCACCCTTTTCCCCTCCTATGCAACTGTGTGGGGCTCATACCCGACTCGTGTCAGGGTATTGGCTTCACAGCTCACTTTCCTCTGGCATTTGCATGGGAAACAGTATCTGTGTGGCAGTTCCTGCCTGTGGCTGGAACTCCTGCATGCCGGGTAACTCCTGTTGAGGAAGGACAGACACAACGTGGCATCAGAACTGATGGACAGGCACAGGACAATAAGCTATCGAACAGTGATGTCCAAAACCTTAGCCCGGGCATGTTGAAAAAACTAATTCTCATGCTAGCAGGGACAAAGCTTTTGCAAACAAGATCCCATGTGTATATGCCACAAGCACGCTGCCCACAGGGCTGGTCTGGGGTCTGCTGGTGCCACTGTGCTCTGCAGTGATTCTGTAGTGGGGTGAGGACATGTGCGTGTATCCTTCATGAATGGGAGTGAATGTGAATGAAAACAAGACAAGGAAAATGAGGATATTATCATCTGCTGTTGTGTGCTCCTGTTGTTTCCCTGGAGCCTTCCTGCCTGCAGGACGGCTGCTCGGCTGTGCAGGACGGCGAGCTCACCAGGGGAAGGGGATGCTGCTCAGCGCAGCAACTTGGCACCAGTGCAACGAGTGGGAATTGAATGCAAGTATTGCTGACAGCCAGTTAAACTGCCTCCTCCTGCCTTTCTCTCCCAGTCAGGAAGGAAGTAGGTTATTTTTAAATCTGGGGCCCAGGTATGTAACTGTACCTAATCCTTTTTCTCATGTAAAAGAAGATGGGAAGTGATACAGTATCAGCTGCAGTTCCCACGCTCCCTCTATGAGTACTTTCTCCCCCCAACCCACTTACCCCAGAAAAACTCAGCAGCTCAAGCACTGCTCTAGATAACACGTGGGGTCATGAGTTGATCTAGCAGGGTCCTGGCCATAAGCGGTGACGGCACTGGTTGTGGCAGTTGCTGGCTGGAGGGGTCGGCCAATGCCATTGAGCTTTCCTGAACACTTTGTACAGTGAAGCATGGGGGCATGCACACATGCTCCATCAGCTGGCTGGACTGACAGAGCTGGTGGGTTCACCCCAGTCCTGCACCCACATGCCATAGGGATGAACATTTATCTCCTGATTTGGGCTGGATCTGACGGGTCCATGCATCCCTTCCATGTGCCAGCCTGGGCTTATGCCAATGTGCAAATGGGTCTCAGCCCTAACTGAGTGTCAGGGCACTGACAGACTTAAGCAGCCTCACCTGGGGCCCCATTTGGGCTCATCCCAGAAGCTGCACTCCTGACACTGAGTCACAAGTGGTGACAACATGACACCCTGCTGAGCACAGCCAGACTTGCTCCAACCAATGCGCAGCCAACAGCTCTATCAACGCAATGTCAAACTCCTCTGCAAACGCATTCCAGAAGGGGCCGGGCATCCCCTGCTCAGGCTGCATCCTTGTGCTGGCAGCAGGCAGGCAGGGGCTGCTCTGGGAAGCTGCAGGGGCTGGCATTGAGCAAAAGCAGATGTGCGCAAGATACTCCAGGCGGGAGGCACTGGCAGAGACACAAAACACGGCACTTGGATCGGGGAGCTGGAAAAGTGTCTCCTTGGACAGACTCCTCCTTGTCTCTCGTAGCAACACTGTTTATTTCGAGGTGCTGGGTGTGCAGCCTCAAGCACTCTCTCTGCCTCGCTGGGAGGCAGCAGCACCAGAGGAGTTGTCCTTGCACGGGGTGGTCGGCAGCACAGTGGAGGCTGTGCCAGTGCCAGGGCTCACCACGTCTGCCCCCAGACAGGCTCGTCCCAGAACAGCCTGAACTGCATGGCTGGTTTTGGGGGATTAGAGGCAGGGCACGCCTGAGCCCTCTTTCGCCTGCGCCTGCACGTCTGGAGAGCACCAGGCGAGCGCGACCTGCACGGGGACAGCTTTCTCCTTGAGGGACTTCTCTGTGAAAGAGGAAGTTGTCTTGAAATAACTCCGGTGCTTCCCTTTTCACTTCGCAGACTTTGAAGTGTGCTGCAGAGTCTGGCAGCTGCCCCGGCGTTCTCCCAGCACCCGCCGACCTCCTTGCCAGGCACAGTGGACCCTGCGATGACTCCTCCAGGACCCCACTCTGCTCCCCCACACTGGACAGGACATCGGATGCACATGTGACTTGCTGGGCTCCCTGGTGCCTGCCCTGAAGAAGCAGGTAGAGTCCTGGAGGGCGCGTTGCTCCTGAGTCCATGCATGGGGAAATGCAGTGTTCATCCTATGTCTTGTCTTCTCTCTGCTCCTTTGAGGGGGACCTGCTGCTCTGCTGGTCCCCAGTGCTGTGCTTTTACTGGGGAGTGCTTTATGTCTTAGAGGTTGGCAGTGTGTGTGTGAGTGCTGCATCCCTGTGGATGAAAGACCCTGGAAAGCCTTTGAACGGGGTCAGTTTGGTTTCCTTTCTCAGAGAGAATTAGGGGAGGGGGCACTGATGGTGCTGGAGAAGAGGAACATGCTGTTTCTCTGCAGGAAGGGAATATTTGTGCAAGCTTTCCCTGCTGCACCCTGTCAGTGAGTGGAATCCTGGTGGGACACACAGTGTTTGCCCTGGAGCCTGTCCCAGGGAGGAGCGTAGAGACTTTGCTGCCTGTGCCACTGGAGAAGACGCGGGTAGTTTTGATGTTGTTACCGCTCTGGCACTTGTTCGAGGCCCCCGGCCACTCACTGCACACACATCCCCCATGCACACCCCGCAGACAGCTAGCAACTGCTTGCTGCTCAGCCCAGATGGGGTGAGTGAATTACATCACTGACTTGGGGCTGTTTCAGCACTAGCTCATGCTTATTAATTTTGCTCTGTGTGAAACAACTCCCAGTTGCAAGGAACAGAGTTACCTGCCCAGAGCTGCTCCCAGCCATCACCCACTCTTGCCCCGGTATTGCTGGGGCTCCCCGCTTCCAGCTCCTTGCCCCATAGGGCAGGCAGTGCTCATGCATCAAGCCCCGGGGGGAGGCTGTGCACTGGATTTTCATGCAGCCTGGGGGTGGCTGGCGTGGCGCACGTTCCAGCACTGGTTGTTGTGTAGTCGTGTGGCTGCCCAGCTTCCCCTCCCCTTGGCCTGGTGCCTCATCTGTCCCTTGGGGGCCCTGAGCACTGCCGCAGTGAGATGGCAATAAACAGTGATGGTAGTGGCGATAAGGAGGAGAGTGCAGCAGCACCATCCTGAAAGGAAATAAAAATGGGAGTGCTTGGGGCCCAAGCTTCAGAAAAACGTAGATGAGCCAACTCTGTGCAACAGGGAGGTTTTAGTCCTCCTCCCTGCTGTGCGCTGCTGAGCGTTTTCCTCTGGCAGCATCCTCTGGCTGCACCAATGGCACCAAGCCTGCGCCACTGCACCCTGACTGCTCACCTCCCTAGGATGCTGTTGCCCTTCCATGGGAGCTCTCTGACTGTCTATGCAACATAGCAGCAGTTTTTCTTTTCTGCCTCTTGACTAAGTTTGAACACAGAAACAAATTTATCTGGGCTTCAAGGAGTGATTTATCATCTCCGAGTATTACACAAACTTTTAGGCGTGTACTTGTTTGGTACTTTGGTTGTGGAGTGAGTACATGGTTCCCAAGGCTTTCTCAAACAGTTTCTGAGTTCCTCTGTGGATGGCTCAAAACCATGGGACATTATTCAGTCTTTACAGCTCAGGGCCCCACTGAACATCTAAAGGTATGTCCTACGTATGCAACGGAAGAAAACATGGGTCAGTCTGGTGAAATACATGGCCAGCCTCTGCTGTCACATGAATCTGTTCAAACTGCACAGCTTTCTCTCAAACATTAATTTGACCTGAGGAGATTAATTAATTTGACCTGTTCTGGCAAGACCTGGCCTTGCTGCTTGCAGCAGACACCGGCCTCTGCACGACTCTGCCCTGTAGTCTCTCCCCACCAGCTGTGAGATGCTGTGGCTCCAGTGCTGCCACAGGGCTGTCCTGACATCAAATATTGTAGGGCTGTTATGAAGATCAGTTATGATGGTGTTTCTACCCTAAAATAGCTTGCCATATATTTTGGTTCTTCTTAGTCCTGTTTCGTAAAGAGACAGAGCTATGAGACTTTGCTGTCTGTTGCCTGTCCATCAGTCTGGGACAGCCCATATTCCTGGCTGGATGGCCCCAAACTGGACAGAGGAGAAGAATTCTCGGCACTGGGCGAGATGGCACAGGGCAGCTAGCAATGGTTTTACTGGAGCTTCCTGGACCTTATGGGACAACATGTTCAGATTGTTGTATGACAGAAACATTGCTTTTTTTTTTTTGCTACAAAAGTGAAATAATCTCCTTCAGCTCCTCTGCTCCCAGTGTTTGGGAAAGAGCTGACCCAAGAGGACTCTCATTTTGGTTGTTCAGCCTTCCTAATGCTGACCACATCTCCTACCTACACATGGGGGCTCTTAGGAGTTGCTTTCCCAGTTGCTTTCTTGCTTTTGTGCACTTTGCTGGTGTTAATGGTTGTTCTGAAGGCAGATGCCGTGTTGGCTGAGTCACGTCTTTCTATTTTGAGGTGTGACACGCCTTGAAGACAGCACTGTCCATCAAACATGGTTTGGGCAGGAGCTCTCCAAGGGAGCTGTTGTCATGAGTGATCTGTGCTGGGACAACTTTTTCTTGTGCTATTCTTCAGTCTAGACTGGCATTACTGGGGGGGGGGGGGGTGTTCATGGTCCTACTGAAAGTTGTGGTTTCTGTTGCTGCCCATACCATGTAATTAAATCTTGTTATTGACCCTGTCCTCCTGGTGCAACATTATATACTCACCCCTTCCTTGCTAATCTGCTTCTGTTCCTGCTCTGTCTTAGCCCTGTCAGCAGTTGTCACATTGTTCATTCCCCACTCCCAGGGCAACGCCAAGAGCACAGCACTAGCACAGTCATCTGCTGACACTGGGGGAAGGTGCCATGCACAACATGCTGGGGTCACTGTGGCTCTGGTCACCCTCCTCTGGTGATCCCCCAAGCCCATAGGCAATTGCTCCATGCCCTTCGTTAGCTCCATCGACCTCCCCTCCGCTGTTGGGCAGATGTGGCCACCTGAGTGCAGCTTCCAGCAGAGGCTTGGTGAAATCTACTTCACTATGGAGGGGAACAACAGTGTGTCCCTGCGCAGAGCTGGGCACTGAGATACTGTTGCATCACTGAGGCAGGGAAGACGCAAGTTATAAACAGCGCTGGATTCACCACTGAGGCTTCTGGATACAGGTATACCCCCGGTGGTCCCTCATCCTCTGGTCTCCAGACTGCCTGTGGTCAGGCAAGGCAGATGGGTACCGATGTGCTACCAGCAGCCACACTGCCGGAGCACTGCAAGAAACACCAACAGCATTGTGGTGCCAGCTCACAGCATTGTGGCACCAGTTCAAACGTGCTCATGAACTCCTGCCTGAGCAAACCTCACTGCAGCCCCATGGGAGCTGCTTGCTCCACAGCATGAGATGCTGAACACACCCTGAAACTGCTGGTGAACATACTGTACAAAGGCTCAGGGAATGGGACTGTATGGAGGCAGAAAGCAGTTGTGCCATCCCACAGCCCCTTCCATCTCAAGCAAGTAGCTGGCTCCCCGCCTGGCCTCTCCCAGCCTGGCCACATTTGGGAGCCTGAGCTCTGCCCACTTTTATTTCCCCCTCAGGTGGACAGCACTTGCCTAGGCTGTTTGTGCAAGCAAACCTGGCAGTGGTTTTCAAAACGCACTTATTTTTTCCCTCTGTTTTTTCCAAAGCCAACTCTGGGAATGGAAAGAGAGATGCTAAATCTAAAAACCTGGTGTTTCCGGAAAACTCGTTGCTTTCCTTAGAAAGGATGAAACATGACGTTGGCGAGGAAGTCTCCAAAGAGTCGTTAGTGTCCAGGAAGCCACTTGACTTCCACGCCAGCTTTAGCAAAGGGCTCTGGTGCTCATTCAATGCTGATGGGCAGATGAATGTCCACTGCAGTGCAAACTGCAAAGGTGTTTCATTAGTGAAATGGCTGTAAGAGCCATTCTCGCCTTCTGCCTCCATGGGCATGAGTCTCCTGGCAGGGATGTGCCTTGTCGGAGCAGCCAGCAGGCAAGCAGTGCAGCAAAGTGTTGCTGGAAAGCAGAGTCTGAGCCTGAGATGCGTTTCCTTGGCAGTGAGAGCCTGAGGGAGAGCATCTGGTTTCATATCAGAGCTGTCTGAAAGAACAAGCCCTGCCAGGTTTTGAGCTGAAACTGAAAATCAGTCCAGAAGGGGGGCTCCAGGCTGGTCCACAGCATGCGTGGTTCCCCCGCCTCTTCTGCGGGTCTCCTCCACCCTGGCAGCCTGTCCAAATGGGGCCACAAACAAGGCTCTTTTAAACACAACCTGGCAGATGATCTTTATGTGGTTTTTGAGTTTCATAACGAAAGTTTTGCTTAGTTTTCATTTTAACTGAGACACCTTGCTCTGGGGTGGCTTATGTAGAGTGAGATGGAGCCAGACACTGCCCTCCATGTTTATCCTTGGCCATGGTTCAGGTCCTCAGGGGAGCCTGGAGCTGCTGTTACCTGGACAGCAAGGAGGGCTGGAGGCTGGAAAGCTGCATTTGTCCCCCTTTCCTACCTCAGCTGTGCAGCTGGGCTGGAGGTCAGGATCAGGGCCAAAAATAGCAGCTGCTCCACTGGCAGATGGACATGGTTTAAAAGGAGGGTGCAAACAAGATGTCAAACCTGCCTCTGATGGACTCCCCTGGATGATTTTGCTGTAACATCAGTTAACTTGTCCTGGTGTAAGTGATGACTCTGGGTTCCAGAGGAGCAGTTTTGGGGGCTATTGGCTATTTGAGCAGCCCAGAGGATGCAACGTCAGATACTCAGGTTAGCTTGGGGGGAACGGCCCACTTGAAACTTCAGCTCATGCAGTGAAGAAATGTCCCTGTGGCTCACATTTGATACTTGTGCTTCAGCCGCTCTCGCCAGAGCTAAAAGGAAATGCGGGCTGGGCAGCCGCCCCGGAGCTTTGTAACATTAGACGAAGCCTCTGATGTGCTACTTTCATAACCAATCTTACTCAAAGGCAACTGCAGGGAGAAGGGGGAGGGCAGTGCGAGGGGGTGGTGAATTCTGGTCTGCTCTACAGGACTTCTGTCATCTCATGACGAAACGCTACAAGTACGTGTGCTCATGTGTCTTCCCTACAGCTGAGCACTTGCTGCGTCTCCCTTCAGGACACTCCGGTGTTGAACAGCTCGCTTGCCACTGCCGATGGTATTTTTACAATCCTTCCTCACACCAGGAGCAAGCCGGGGCGTCCACTGCAGGAATGGGAAGAGTTGGAATTGGGGCGGTAACTGGTGGTGGGATGGGGGAGAGGGGAGAGGAGGAGCGTGGCTGGGGGAACAGCTTCCCATGCTCCGTTCCTGTGCAATACGTGTGTTTTCTTTGCGAGTGTCTGTAGTTGAACTGATAAACAACCACAGGAAACCTCAGACATACCCATGTAGTGAATTTGTAACTAAATACAGGGCTGCAGAAGGCGTGGAGAGGCTGGCTTTGAAGCAGGACTAAATATAACTCAGAGAAAACAAGCGTGTGTGCACCATGGGCTGCGCTTGCCCTGCTGTGTCACTGCTGTCCTTGGGTGAAGCAGGGAGGTGGGAGAGGGGACATCCCCCGAGGCTGGCCATGGTCAGCACAGCTCTGGGCAATGGTGTTTGGAACCCAAGCCAGGGTTGTGCTGGGCAGTGGAGGGTGCTCAGGCATGTTGGAGAGCCGGGGCAGGACGGCGTGACTGGGCTTCCCAAGCGAGCCTGCCTGTTTGCTGCTAGCCCAGCTCCCACTGCCAAAGGGTTTGGGTTTACGTTTTCTTTCACGGCTTCAGGTATTTCTGCATTGCTTGGTCTGTGTCTCATGTGTTTCACCTAGTCTAGAGGCTTTGGTTTTTAGCAATTTACACCAGCTTTTGATGATCTGTGAGACAGAGCAGCAGGTCTTTTGGGGAGGCTGTGCATCCCCATGTTGATTGTCTCCAGGGGACAGACAGCCTGAGTCACTTCTCTCCATGAAGTATGATGGGGTTGAGATGACTTATGTGGATGGATACATCTCCATCCTTCTGCTGTGGGATTTTCAATCCTACCCCAGCGTCCTTGCATACTGAGGGCTTAAAAAGGACTGAGCTTCAACTCCTGCCATGGATTGGAACTAAGAGGGAAATATCCTTTTCTTGGGACAGGGAAGTGCTTTCCTGCAAAGCTGGACTGTTCCTCCAGCGGGTGCACCAGGCTGGGAAGGCAATCCCATCACTGTGCCACATGCTCTCTGGGAAGTTTACCTGGTTGGGCTTTGTTGTAATGGTCAGCAGAATGGAACAGGCTGGGGGAGCTGGGCTGCTGTGGGGTGGCACATGGCCCAGGTGGCCTCCTAGGACTCAGCTCCAGTCCTGGTCAGGCTGGATTCCCTTGCAACTTGTAGAGGCTCTTGGGTGTTTGCTGCCAGTGTGTTAGCAGCACTTCTGAAAATCCCCCAGGTCTCTTGGTGGTGAGGCTGTGACTGTGCAATGCCTTACTCTGACAGTCTCTGCTCATGCTACAGCCACGCAGGGGTGTGTGGAGGCTGGTAGCCAGGTGAGCCTTCCACTGGCGCAGGACCGCATAATGCTGAGCCTGAGGCAGGGTCCTTTGGGACTGCAGGTGACGTAGCCTCACACCTATAAGGGTACTAGCCCATGTCATAATTCAAACAATCTAACAAGGGCTAAGTGACCATGGATCCTCCTTCATGGAGGACAAGAGCATCCCAGCCTGGCCTCTGCATGCAGTAGGGACTGATGACCCTACAGGGACCAATGACCTTCTGTCTGTACAACTTGGTGGTGTCCACACAGCCATAGCTGGGGCCCTGCAGGCACATCCAAAAAGCACACACAGTAATGCATGATCTGCTGAAACCTGCCTCATCACAGTGTCTTTGCTGTCTGTCCTGCTAATGACCAGCCCTCAGAGAAAGGAGAGGGCATTGGTGTGGTCTCCCCACCATGCCTCCCTGGCTGTAAGCACCAGCGAGGGGACAACCCTGGAGGAAGGTGACTATTCCCTTGTGCAGGCCTGGGCCAGAGCATGATGCAAATGGGGAACCTCTGCTCAGGAGGAAGGTGGTTCAATGGGGTGAGCACTGGGAGGATGGAGAGGTGAGGAGGGAGGCAGACTGGAGGATCCCAGCCCCAGTGGCCTCACCTCCATATGGGACTGCACTGCATCTTGTATTACCTTGGCTAAAATAGAGCAGCTGTCACAAACTGTTCCCCACCTCGAGGTCCCCATTAACTGCTGCCCTACTGAGGATGGGTTTCTGGGCTGCTCAGCACCCGATGCTCAGCCAGGTCTTGCTCACAGTCTCTCCATCACCTGGCTAGTTTGGAAAAGGAGGGTGAGGCTGCAAAGCCCTTTAACCCATGGTCTTATCTGCCAGTTTCCAGGGTGAACTGTGCTTTCAATGCAAAGTTCTTAATTTTTAATAATATAGCCAGATGATTTCCATAACTACCCCAAACTCTTGGGAGAGGTGGCTTTCGAGTCACTAAGTTGTTTTTTTTTTTTCAGTAAAAAAACCCTCATGGTTATTGAAAACTGAAGAGAGGAATGTGACTTCCCTTCTTGCCCTTCCTTTTTAATTTTTTCCTGCAAATGAAGTAAAATACAGCTGATGCCATGGGTATTTTAAGTATTGCAGAGAGGAAGCAGGGATTTGCAGCTCTGCAAAGAAGTGGGATGAATGCAGAGAAGACTCAGGTCTTGCTGAGCTGGCAGACAGCAAAATAACCAGTTACGGGATGAAATGTGTCTTGTGTCTGCTGCAGGGAAGGGAAGAGATCCAAGGGGGGAGGAGGGGGACAGAAAGCAGAGAAGCCCTCACGGGTGTGGATCAGGGAACTGAGAAGCTTCTGCCTCTCACTGGCACTTTTGCAGGGCTTGCTTTTACGCCCCCCCACCCCGTCATATTTCCCCTCGACTCATCTGTCGTCTCCCCACGGTCATGTGTGTTGGCTAGGGCCTGTGAGCCCTTCCTGTTTCTGGGTAGAAAGCTTGTGGTCACCCGTGAGCTCAGACACATGCACATGGAGCAGAAGCAAGCCTCGTCTGTTTTCGGCAGCATTGTGCATGGGCTCTGCTGCAGATGCCGTGGGGATTGCTGCTTTGCCGTCTAGCTCCCGCCTGCTGCACCTTGGCCAAGGAGCCGGTGCCCTTTGGCTGCGCCTGGTCGCCTCCTCCCCCTCCCTCCTCCTCCTAACAATGTGCCTGCTGGGATGGTCTTGTGCCCCGAAGGGAGCTGTGATCCTGGGAGCTGGAAGGATGCAAGGGAAGGTGAGTGCAGCCTGGGGCCGGGCAGGTTTGGGACAGGGTCCTTCCTTATGTGGTCCCTCTGCTCCCACTTGCAGTGGGGATGGTGCAGGGCCAGGCTGTGATGGGGGATCCTATTCCCAGCCTTCAGGGCAGCTGGGCAGGGGTTCCCAGGCAAAAGCCTGTGACCTTCTCTCTTGCATGTCTGAGTTAGTCTACCAGGCACTAGGACCAGTGCAGAGTCCATCCCCAGAAATGGGGACAATATCCCCCTACTTGTGCCAAGGATCAGTCATTTCGGGAGAGATGAGGCAGGCGGAGAGGGCTGTCTGTAGTGGGAGGCTCTGATGTCTTGCGTTCCCCTTCCTCTGGGGACTTGCTGACACTTGCTGTCAGCAGCAACCGCTATCTGCTGTGCTGGGATGTGGGGATGTGGCACAGTTAATGCTGAGGGTCTGGTCCTAGAGACTCGGTGAAGTCCCCTTGTCTGAGAGTGTCCCTGTGTGAGACACCAGACCAGCAGTGCAAACCTGGGAGGGGGGACCTGGCTCGCCCAGGTCTCTGGGGGAGAAGCGGGGGCTGCAATGCAGCTCAGACTCTCTGTGCTTGCCATCCCCACACAGCACCTGAACAAGCTGTGGGCATGGGGGTACCCTGGCTGGCTCACAGCACGTGGTGGGCCAGGGCTCAATGGGCACAAAGTGCAGAGGTGACTGTAATCAGGGTCTTTAGCCCCATGGTCTGCGGCCAGAAGGGGTGGCAATAGCAAAGGACTCAGCAGCAGGGGACTTGTTCCTGCATGCAGAGGATGCAAGGACTTCCCTCTCCATCCTCTCCAGAAGAGGACTGGCCCCAGCATCCCAGCATCACATCCCAGTGTGTTGCATCTGGTCTCCCAGGGGATTTATGGCTGCTGTGTGCTGGGAACAGCCTGGCAGGCAGAGGGGCACAGGGTGGGTGTTGGGGAGTGATCCTATCTCAGCAGGCCAAGAAACAGCCTGGTGCAGCGACAGGGATCCTGTTACACCCCAGGTTTCTGGGTGCCAGTGGTGATGTCTCCCACTGCTCTGACACCAGCACTGGGGTCTCCATGGTGTGTGCCTGCAGTTCCACACACCCTCTGCTAAAATGCTTTTTCACCCAAATCGGCAGCTCTAAGTGTGTCATTGGAGCTTCAGGTGGTTATTGTGTCCCTGCAGTGACACATGGCTTCTACCTGGTGTTCAAGGAATCCCTCCTGCCAGGTGATGGGCTCCATCCCTTATCAGGAGCAGCATCACTGCCAGGGCAGGGGCTGGCAGTCTCCCTCCCAGGGGTGTGTAGGTTGAGTCTTTTCTCCCTGCCACTCTCTGCTCAGCCAAAGAGGTGCCAAGGTGAGATCATCTGGCATAAATCAGCCTGGCTTCATTAATGTCACTCAAAAGCTACCCATGCACCTTGGCTGGGGAACAGCCTACATCTCCACACGCAAGGAACTGTCTGTAAATGCTCTGCACAAAGGCTGAATTTAGTCCTTGGTTACAGCACAGGCTCTTGCCTTCAAAGCCTTCCTCACCATGTTACTGCATTTGGATTTGTGTTGGAGTGATCACAGGGCCAGCTGCTCTCAGGAAATTCCTGGTGAAGCGCAGGAGGGGAAGGGCAGGCAGCATCCCCATCTGCCATGGCTGGGGAGGGCAAATGTGGTCCTGCTGTCTGAACTGCTCCAGAGTGGGGCTGATGCTGTTCAGCCCTTCCTATCCTCAGCCTTGCATCCCTCCTTCTCCTTTGGTAGCCCTGGTACCCTTATCCTTGGGGAGCAAAGCAGGCCGAAAACACCCCAGTGGAAATGGGTGATTTTCTGCTCGTTTAGGTCCCTGTGCTGGTTATGGGCAGGCCAAGTGAGAATCAGCAGCTGGTGCCTGGCAGGAACCAAACTGACCTCAGTCTTCCTCACCAGTCTGTTTCCATGTATGTCCTTTCATGCTTCTTCCCATACGACATTTACCTGTCCTCCCGCAGATGATGAGACTGAACTTTGAATATGCTGGAGACAAGTTTTTGGCATTTTATGTTGAATTTTCTTGGGAGACCCAAGCAGGCAGGTGGGCTGTGGATTCAATTGCAGCTCCTCTTTGCCAACAGTGAGGAAAGCCAGCACTTTTTAAGCAGTCAGGTGAACTGAGAATCAAAGTTTTTCAGGCAGGAGGAACTCATGTTGCTCTGGCCCTGTTGAGTCCTTTTCTAAATCTGGAAACTGAGCACTGGCGAGCAGGTTCCATGTTTGGTCACCAGCTCCCCTCCCACACGTGGGCAGGTAGGATGCAGATGTGGAAAACCACCAATGCAATTAGCAGCGGACTGTGTTTCGCTTCGGCAGGCAGCCTCTCCTAGCCCTGAGGCAGGCGTGCTGGACAAGCCCAGCGTGCAGCCCCAGCTCCACCACTTGGTGCAGGAGGTGTGGGTCTCCCGTGGTATCCAGGACCCCAGCGCTCTTCCCAGCAGGAAATACCATTTTGAGAACAGCGGTGCCAACCAGCTCACAGGCTGTGTAATGCTGCTGTACGGCATATGATGCTCTTAAGTGTGCAAGGGATTAGGAGAATCATTCACTTGGCTTCTGTAGCCAGTGATTCAAGAGGGTGGGTGATCTGTAATTTTTGAAACTAGGAGGATTAATTGATGTTATCCTCTGGCCCAGACCCTGGCATACCAGGAGGCACATCTTATTTCTGCCTGCAGAAGCAAAGCCCGGTTTGTCCACAGATATACAGCTGATGCTTGGTGCAGGCAGTCAGCGCTGCAGTTGGCTGTGGCCGGGATGTGAGAGCATCCTTCCCTTGCTCATCACTCCGCACCCAGGGTGCTGAGCATCTCTGGAGAGTTCCTGGCCAGGGGTGGCAGCATGGGCACAAGGGAGAAAGTGGGTGGCTGTGCCACAGGCAGGATCAACCTGTGGGCAGCACTGCAACTCACCCGCAGGCAGAGCTGCTGCCATCAGTGTGGGGTGCGGAGGGGGAAATGGTTTGCTGACCTTAGTGGAAACCTTCTGTCCTGCTATGCACCCTGGTGCACCCCAGGGTGGTCACCTTGGAGGAAAGGGCATATCCATTGCTGCAGCAGTATCCACATGCTGCAGAGATGTGATTCTGAGGTTAGTATCAGGCATCCAGCTGAGCAGGAGGAGAGTCGGCATCTCCTCTCTGCTCCCAGCCCTGGACCAAGCTGCCTGCCAGCTGTGCAAGCAGAGACACAGGTTTTGCTATAGCAAGCACCTGTCCTGTAGAAGGACCCCTCTCCTGGCCTCCCTTGTCCCCTCTGCTTTCAGCCACAGCCAGGAGCTGCCCCCATGGCACTGCTGCCCAGTGGGTGGTGGAAATCTGCTGTGGTGGCTGGGTGCCAGGCCTTGTTATCCAGCCCCGGGGCCAGAAATAAAGGCCACACAGGTCTGGGGTGGGTTTTGAAAACTTTGTGTGCTGCAGGAAACCTTTAATGAGCTTCTGAAAGCTGCTGAAAGCAGGATGTTCTCGGGGCTCGAGTGGTGCGTGGCAGGGGCGTTCCTGCACGTGTTTGTCCATCTTCCCCTGCAGCCGCAGAGCTGTTGGGTTTGGTGATGGATATTTATAGATTTAGGACCTACCTGGGTAGAGTTAGGTCCCAAATCACAAATTAAATAGGGTGAATCCTAAATAGAGCAAAGACATGAGCACAAGCGTGGGCTGATGGCCTGACTGTGCTTGGCGGGCCATGGAGGACGGACAGGACTGCATTGTTGTTGCTGCCTGTGATGGTTTGGGAACCCCTGGAGGTGGCTCCCTGTTATCAGCCACAAATGTGGGTATTTCAGGGAAATCATAGAATTCAGAGCTATGGGCTGAGGTTTTTTCCATCCATAAAGGCAAGAAGAGAGAGCAAAACCTGCAGGCTGGAAAAGCCTCAATCTAGATAATGCTGAAAGCAGTGTTGCAGCTCACTCAGGCTGTAAATACAGGCAGCACAGTCCTGTGGTTGCTGCTGTGCCCATGGATGGGGAGACGGGAGAGGGCAATGCAGTGGGGGAGACACTGCCTTGCTGTGGGCACTGGGGGGGCAGGACCATGAGGCACAGGAGCTGCAGGCCAGGAGGGACGCGGCTGTGGGGTAGATTGCTACAGCTGAGCATCTCAGTAGTCGTATTTCACAGAAGATGCTGGTGTCTCTTCTCCCCTGTGCCTGCCCTGTGCTGACTCCCCAGCCTGCCTGTGGTTTTGTCACAGGCAAATCTCTCTTCCTTCCTCCTTGGCTCTTGGGATTATTTTTTTTTCCTCTTTCTTTGGAAAGAACAATGCTTGAGGGCAAGGGAAGCTGTCTGGCTCCAGGCTGGCTTCCCTCTGCAGTGTAACCAGCTCCCGAGCTTTCCTCAGGGTTTGTTACTCTGGGGTGTTGGATCAGGATGGCAGTGGATCAGCATAACAAGCATAGAAACCTCATGGAAATTTGGTGTCTTTTTTTTCTTCTTTTTCTGGTTGGACTTTGCATTTCAGACTCAGTTTGACTTAACCTGAACATTTCTTCCTAAATCCTGGGGAGGATAAGGTTCCTGATCCTGCCCTGCTCAGTGATGCTGATGCTTATCCCTGGGGGCCTCCTCGCTGTGGGAGGCTTTGGGGGCCAAGTGTTCAGATGAGTTCAGCTTCAGGCTGAAGCTTTCTCCAGCAAAACACAGCCCCCTGAGACATGCTGTGCTCACCCTTAGGGCTCTGCCTCCCTGCTGGACACTCTCCATGCTGGGGTCCCATGTCCATGCTGTCCTGGTGGCTTTGTGGTTCCATGCCAGGGTTCGGGCTGATCCTGATCTCCATCACCAGCCTGAGCTGAGCGTGCCCTATTTTTTTGCAGGCGAGACACAGGACCCAAGGCCATGCCTGTGTGGAGTGAGGAGCAGCTGCACGTTCATCCAATCATTGCAGACGCCCTGCGGCCACCGTGCACACCCTGTGCTGCAGCCTCAGCCTGGCCATGGAGAGCACAGGTGGGTGATGCTGAGCCCCCCAGGGTGCCAGGGCAGGAGGGGTTCCAAGCGAATGAACCCGTGTCATCTGCTTTCTTGTGCCTCGATTACCCTCTGATAAAATATGTGGATATCTAAGGAGGATTCCTTGCCACTGGGCAGACCTTGATCTTTGCAAGGTGTTGGCAAACCCTGCTGGATAGATGGGAAATGAGGCACGAAGCAACCGAGGGGCAGCCATAAGATTTGCTGTAGAGAGGCACTTTGAAAGCACCAGGTCTGGCAATGATTCACATTTGAATTTTAAAGCAGTTTTATGTTTTATTGTATTTTTTGTGTCCATTTTTTTCCCCATCTGTGTTTTATTTTCATGCTGTTTCACAAGGTGGTGTTGGTCTCCTGGCACCCCGAGGCCAGGTTATCAACACTGAAATGTTTTATTTCATTTCTAAGCTGCTACTATTTGTCACTGGTAGGTTGGTAGGTTGAGAATTTTTAGATCAAAGTGCCTCTTGTTTGTGTTAGAATGAACACTTTGACGCTCTGCTCCCCATGAAGAAACCTCAGCCTATCATGACTGTAGTCGCTTTGATTTAGAAAAAGAGGACAGTATTTATATCTGTGCTCAGGAAAAACTTCCCCTGGTAATTAAAAACATACACAAATGAAAAGAATAGGAAATTTCAAATAGTCCATTACTACATAATTCCCTAGTGCAAAACCAATGAACATAATAGTGAAATTGAGGAGCTTTACAAAATCACTGGAGAGAAAACAAAAAGGAGAGCAAATATGAATTTCTACAGCAAAATTTTGACGTTTCCCCAAATGACACTTCCAAGATAAGAAAAATCCCATTTCAAAGGACATTTTTGCACTGTAGTTTCTCCCATGTGGGTATGATGGCATGAACTGTGCTGGCAGAGGTGGGACTTCCCGGGTATGCACACACAACTTTGCCAGCACATGTGAATAATTATGAATCCGAGCATGTGGTTGTTTTCTAACATAGCTTCAGCTGAAGCCACAGCAGTAAGTACTTCTCTGCAGAAGTCTGAATTGAATGAATCCTCTGTACAAGCATCCTTAAGGGGATGGACTTCCCTGGGGTCAGTAAATAGGAGAACTATGTTGGCTATTGGGGTGTACTCAGGAATAAGCCATCCCCAATACTTTAAGTTTTGCATTTCCCAGTTGTCTTTCATGCAGGGCTCGTTTCTGCTGCCCCTAGGCCCCATTGGACCCATGGCACTGCAGTCTTGGGCTTGGAGAGGGCAAGAGTGGCTTGTCAATGTGTCTGTCCATACTGCCTGCCCTGTAAGCTGGTGACAAGGAGGCAGCAAGGATACTGTGAGGGCCAAAGTGCTCCTGCTCTCTGCTGTGCATCACCAGTGGGAACAATGGCAACTCTGGGGTGCCATGTCCACTCCCCTGCATGATGACCCTGGGCCCACACACCATCTAGAAGACACAGTAGAAGAGCAAAAAATCGCCTGTGTTTTTTGCTTCAAACCCATCCTGAGATGGTGCATGGGTCTGCATGGGACGAGGCAGCAGAAAATCAAAGCTGCTTCATGTCCTGCATGATCATGTCTTGATGGTCCTCTGCCCACAGGAGCACTCACTGGAGATGGCCCTGTTTGTCTGACCCTCCAGCTGAGCTGTGAAATCCCCCCTGTATTTTCCTATTTCCCTTCCTGTAGCTCTCAAGCAGCCAGCTCCCAGCCTACCTCCTCCAGTCACTGTTCCTTGTAAAGTCCAAAGTGCCGCCTGCTCCACGAACTGGACCCAGCCCAGTTGGCTTTATTTCCTTCCAGAGCCGAGGAAGGATGTTTGGATGCTGTGGTCCTTGAGCACAGCTCTTAAATAACATCACCCTGGCTGCCTGCTCTGTTTCTTGTAGGTAAAGATGAGTGCCCACCACTGTCCTCCTGCCACCTCTGTGATGTTAGGGAAGATGGAGCTGTGGCACAAGAGGGTGTGGAGGGAATGAGCAAATTGAGGAGCAAAACTGGGCAGGAAATGTGGTGGTAATGACACCAATCCCAAAATGCAATCCCATGTGGATGAGACAACTCAGATAGGGCAGTATGTGTCTGGAGCTCCCTTAGGACCTGGATAAATTGCTCCTTGCTTGCATCCTTGCCACACAGGCAAGACCTGCTCAGCCACTGCTGGCAATGGTCTGGACCCCAACGGTGAACATGGAGGCAGGAACCTGCCCCAGGAAAGGGCCCTGGGGTACGGTTACCACAAACATCTGAGATCCTCCCCTGGATCAGGCCATGTTCCGGCTCTTCCAGCCTACAACTTCCTGCAGGAGGAGAACATCACCTAATAATACCCAAATTTATATAATGTTTTTTTTTATTACAAAGGAACAAGAATTGTTTTGCTGGTAGGGAAAGAGAAGCCCAATCTAAGAAGAGACATAAAGACAGGCCATGGTGGAGTAAAGGGACCTTGCAGCTTTCCCGGCTGACACCCCACATGCTTTCAGGGCTGACTTTTACTTTACATCTGCGATGTGTCAGTGAGCATGGCCAGCCAGCTGTCATGAGAGCTCACTCGTGACCAGAAACCCTCGCCCCATGTACAAGCCGTACCCCAAACTGGGTCTGAGGTTGTCAGACTTATTTTTGGCCAAGAACAGGATGCAGTTTGGTTTTGATGTGTAAGAGGTGTGTGTGGTGGTTGCCAGGCAGACCCGACCTTGGATCCCTGCCTGGGGGAGCAGAAGGGGCTCGGGGCTGTGGGTGGGTGGTCACACATCAGGGAGAGGCTGCGAAGCATCGTGGGTGGAAGGCAGGAGGCGGCATGCCCAGCCTAGTGGCTTTGCCTGGGTTTCCCACAAAGGGTGAGCTGCCTTTGCGGGCAGCAGACCTTGTTGCAAGAGTGGTCCTTGTGATGGGTATGAGGTTGAGGCTGAATCCATGGAGTGCCAAAATGCAGAGGTGTTTGTGCTTTTTCATGCTGCCAAGCTGTGGTTTAATTTAATTAGCTTCTATATTTAATGAGTGATTTTTTTTTTTTTAATTGAACAAGGGGAGAGAGGGGCTCTGCCAAAGCCTGCATAAGCAGTCTTCTGCAGAGCTTCCCTACTGTCATGTCCCTGCAGGAACGCTTTGCCCTCCAGCATGGCTCCCGGGGCCACCAGTCAGTGAGGTGGCATTTGTGGGGTGGCTTGTGGGGTGCTGGTCTCCCAGGGGTGCTGGCCTGGCTGTTCACATCCTCCTCGTCCCCACAGAGGTGGAGTCGGACATCCTGCGCCGTGTCCGCACGCTGCTGCGCGAGCTGGACGGGCACCACCCCGCCTGTCAGTGTGACCGAGGTAAGGCAGACCCCCAGCACAGCTCCCAGGGGCCAGCACCTGCCATCCCCGGTGCTGCCTCACTGGGGCATTGCTTGCCCCAAACTCCGCACTGCTCCCTCTCTCAGATGGCACAAGGGTGGCCTCACCTCCCTGGCGCTGCTCTGCCTTTTCTAACCTGCTCTCTGAGGTCCTAAATCTTTTGCAAGCTCCTGGTGTCTGCTGTGCACCAACCTCAGCAGCTTTCATCCCTCTTCTACATGGCTGTTAAATCTTCTGCACCCTTCACTCACTCAGGGGGTCCGGTGTGGAGGTGGGACATCAAATGCCAAAGTTTGTGATGCTGTTCCCAGCTCTGACACTGACTCACCACACAGCCCCAGCCAACTCACTTAACACCTCTGAGCTGGCATCTCCATGTCTCTCCCTGTGGGGGTATCGCTTTGCCATGCACTGCTCAGCTCCTCTCTAAAAAGTCAGTTGAAATCCCCGTGTTATGGTTTTGGAGACCGTAACCGAAAACTCTAGTCAACCCAGCAACTGGACTGCTACAGCCTTAGAAAACTTAATTGATTTTGAAAAATTGATTTTACTTCAAGTACATGGAATATTTAATTAAATAGCTAATTAAATTTGATTTTGTCTGGCATGAGCCTTGACATCTGCAGGACTGAACTGCTTTGTGGTCCTTGCTCTGAGTGTGAGCTATTGACAGTCAGTGTATGGGTGCTGTGTGCTGGGACTAGCAGGAACCCAAATTCCTGGGGACAGGCAGTCATAAACAGAGCAACAGAGGGAACAGGAAACAAACTGCACGTCCATTGCCCCACCTTGCTTTTTTCCAGCCCCCCAAGTCCTAGGATGTCTGGGACCTTTTTCTAAAGTTTTCCCAGTGTTAAAGGTAGGATACATCAATGCTGCATCCAGAATCAGGGCAGCAGCATACTTGCCCCTTGCAGAGGGTCACTGGTTGAAGCAGAGGGCAGAGAAGCCTGGTTTAGCTCTGATAGTGATGTCAATGTAGCATCCCGGTGGGTGATTGTTGCAGCAACAGTGCCCAGGTCTGCTGATTCCTCTGTCAAACACTGTTCCTGACCCATTGCTGCTCTGCTTTGCAACCTGCTCTGCTTTCACTTCTCAGGGATGCTGCGATGGACCCTGCACAAAAAAATTGACCAGAATCCCAGTAACAGCTCTGTCCTGGTCAGGATCCTGGTAAAGGAGCTGGAAAGGGTGAGTACTGACTCAGAGACATCCCCTGAGCACCAGGCTCGGCCCCTCTGTGGCGTGTGCCCTGCTGCAGAGCCTGGGGAGCAGAGGCATGGGGACTCAATTCCACCCGCAGGGCTCTGCCTCCCTTCTGGGGCATCCGGGGCTTGAGATGGCTAAGGTCTTTTTAGGGGCCTTGAGCGTAGCTAGGGACTGTGGCAAAGAGTGGAAAACTCTGTGGGACACCAGGGCAGAGCTGTGGCTTGTCCCAAGCTGACAGCTGCAGGGACCAGGGTTTGCCCCAAAAGTGACAGCGAGCCATGGGCAGACCAGGGAACCCCCGCAGGCTCCTCAATGCCACAGCAGCCAAAGGCACCCGGCCTTTGCAGCTTGCAACTAACACAGTGCAAAACACTTCCGACCACCCCCAAATCTCCCTCATCCCACCCCAGACAGCTGTAGTCACAGGTGGAGTGGAAATTTCTCCTCCATGTCACTCATTTCCTCCCCAGAGGGTGTCAGGGCAGAAACATCTAACCCAGTATCCTGTCCTGAGAGCATCTGATGGAAACCTTGTGGTGGATTTTTTGTTTCATTGATTTATCTTGTCCTTTTTTGGCCTCGTGTAAATATTTAGCACCCTCAGCATCCTGATGCAACCTGGTTTGTGGTTTGATGAGATGTCATGTGTAGAAATAGCACCTTTTCTTTCTTATGAGCCTGCCTCATTTTACCCAGCGCCCTCTCATTCCAGTGCAGGGAGGAAGAGCCCATGTGCCCCTCCCACCTCCACCTCCCCACCCTGGTGATGAGCCCCTGCTAGTCATCCTTTGTGCAGAAACCTCCCCAGACCATTTTCTCTGCATCTTTGCTATTTCTCCTTTCGAGCTGGAAGGATGGAGCTGCCTTGCTCAGCATTGCTCAGCTCTGATGTCTCCAGCCAGCCGCTGCTCAGCCCCGGGAGGGGCCAAGCACCCTCTACAGAATCTGTCACCTCCCTCCGTCAACCACTCTGGTATCATACACTTGAGCTGCGTCAGCCCAGAATGGACCCTGCGCGCACATTGCAGCACTGTGAACATCGAGCGGTGATTCCTAATCATTGTTTCCTGCCTTTTAAGCAGCTCTGAGGCTATTTGCAGGATGTTTTTCTCATGCTATGGCAGTTTAGCTTCCATCAGTGCCTTGGGGAGAGGGATCTTACCAAGCAGTTTTTGCAAATACAGATAGACAGGAACACCCACAACAGCCTTGGCTATGGATGCAGGGATTCCTCCAGAGGGCTTGAGGTCTGCTTTCCTCTGAAAAAGCCATGTCAGTTCCTCCCCTTTATACCTATTATCACTCTGTTACTCTTATCTTTCTTTGCCCAGGAGGGATGCCAGGCCTCCTGGTCTGTAATTCCCTTCAACTCCCTGAAGCTCTTGGAAATCAGTGTAACTTCCCCCCCCCCCCCCCCCCCCCCCCAAATTTTATTCATTCCTCTGGTAGTGCAGCAGCTCTGAGCAGTCAGTACCAAACACAGATAATAATTTAACAATTTCACACTTGAGTTCCTCCAGGGCTCTGGGCAAATATCAGCTGGTCTCAGCAATTCAGTATTATTCATTTTATTGATAATTTCTAAAGCTTTGCTGCCATCAGTTCCATTTAACTCAGATCCATCAGCACAGCAGCCCTGAAGAAATGTGCTGGAAATATCTTTGGGATGGAAGTATCTTTCCCAGGTTTACCCAGGGGCATTCCTGTTGCTGGAGCTGTCAGTTAGAGCCAGGCTGCAGGGAGGAGCCACGGCTGCGTCAGCTTAAGTATACATCCGGCTTCCCACGGGCCAGGATGGGGATGCAAGAGCATCGCTCCTCCCTGTCCACTCTGGTCCCACACTCACCAAGTGTAAAACAGGCTTTTCCCAGAGGGTTCCCAGTGGTTTTATATTTTCACATGAATTTTTGCAACAGAAAGGAGCTCCTTAATGAGCTCAGTTAGAAACTTTTGCTCGCTCTCTCCTACTGTGACTGCTGCATATGTGCTCGTGGTTTAACCCCAGCCAGCAACTAAGCACCACGCAGCCGCTCGCTCACTCCCCCTGCCCCAGGGGATGGGGGAGAGAACTCGAGGAGTAAGAGTGAGAAAACTCCCGGGCTGAGATAAGAACAGTTTAACAATTGAAATAAAATAAAATAGTAACGATAATAATAACAATATAATAACAGTAATAATAATATACAAAGCAAGTGATGCACAGTGCAATTGCTCACCACCTGCTGACCGACACCCAGACAGCTCCTGAGCAGCGATCGCTGCTCCCCAGCCAACTCCCCACAGTTTATATACTGAGCATGACGTCATATGGTATGGAATAGCCCTTTGGTCAGTTTGGATCAACTATTCTGGCTGTGCCCCCTCCCAGTTTCTTGTGTACCTGGTAGAGCATGGGAAGCTGAAAAGTCCTTGACTAGCATAAGCAGTACTTAGCAACAACTAAGCCATCCGTGTGTTATCAACACTGTTCTCCTACTAAATCCAAAACGCAGCACTATGCCAGCTACTAGGAAGAAAATTAACTCTATCCCAGCTGAAACCAGGACAGGTGTACAAACCACACTCCTGCAGCAGCTCCCAGAGCCTTCACATCTCTACAACAATCTTCAGCCCTGTGATGCAGTGGTGGCCACTGCAGCGTGATCCACACCCCCACACCCTTCCCCAATGCTTGGCTTGCTTGGGATGCCCATTGGGCAGGACCTGTCTGCCCCAGGGACATCCTGCCCACCCTGATGACCTGTGGAGGGACCCCAAACCCCACCTTGACCTGGGGAGCATCTCCCCTGAGCCAGGGCGAATTCCCATGCCCTCCCTGTGTGCCTGAGCTGCTGAGCAGGTGGGCACAGCACATCCCAGGGGCTGTGGTGGGTCCCCTGGCTCTGGTCTCCACTGCTGCCCCTCCCAGCACCCTGCCAGGTGCTGCTTGTGTTGACTGTGCCTTTTGGTCCTACAGGCAGAGCGAGGTGACTTCAGACATTACATCATCCCCTTGCTGCACACGCTGATGTACACCTTGATAAAGGTAACCTACTGCGGGCTTTGCTGGGGCAAGACCCAGGGAAATCAGAAGCCACAGGAGGGGCCACCTGAAGTCACTCAGCACCTATTCCTGTACTGAAATATCCCAGTACCTGCCCAGCAAAGCCCTGGGACTACCACAGGTGGACTGAACTGTGCATCTCCCTGTGTGCTGTTTGATGGCTGAGACATTGGCACCTGTGACATGTATGGGAGTGACAGGTCCTTCCAGCTGACCCCCTTTTCCGGAGGTGTTTAGGTGTCTGATGGTGCAGGAAGCCACAACCTGGCAAAAACATGTGCCCACAGCCCTTCAGCAGGTATTGCTGGAGGTTTCCAAACCATTGTAGGGCGTGGTTCTGCTTCATATATTGCATTTAAATCCAGATTGGATGGTGTAGCTCTGTGCCCTCCCACCTTGGGGTCTGTTGTGGGGAGAGCACCGTTAGAGATCACTGCCTGTGGCACCTCCTTATCTGCCCCTTTCTTGCTTCAGGCTCCTTGCATCTCTGACGAACTCTGTGGCAGAGTGTATGATTTCTGTAAGAAGCTGCTCACCCTGCCCAAGCCTTTCTGCACCATCGGTTTGGATTATGCCATCAGGCTGAAGATGGAAAGGACAGCACCAGGTATGAGGGCTTCTCCGCTCTGCCCATGCACGTCACTGTGAATGGCTTGGGTCCTTGAGGCAACAGTAGTGAGGGTTTTGGGGGGTTTCCATACCTGAGCTGGCCTTTGCCTAATGCAGTGAGGCATGGCAGAGATTTCTGCAGGCCAAACGCTTGGGAGTCTTAGGGATGCTTAGGTTCCCCTCTCCTGATTTCAGGCTGCTGAGCCTTAGTTGCTAGCAGAAAACCTTGGGGTCCTCCTGCTGTCAGTGTAGGCACCACCAGAGTCAAGTTCAGCCCATCTAAGGCAGGTGTATATACATCCTCTGTCTATATGGGAAACAGAGTGGTTATGCTCCCAGCCTGGGCATCTCAATATATTTTGTGGAGGTCTCCTTTTTGCAAAGTGAAGTCTCCATTGGGGATTGAATTGCAGGCTGTCCAGCATGGGCTCACCTTTTGCTACCTGCGCATCAAGTTTTAGACACTAAAACATCATTAGTTTCTGCAGAGAACAGTCCCTTTTAGAAAGCAAGCTAGAGTACAACTCTATTTTCCTTTTTCTCTACATTGCTCATTAAAGTTCTTGGTAAAGTTTTCTTTAATAAGAGTCTTTAAAAGCAATCCTTTAAAACAGTGCAAGGTGCAGACACCTGGTGAGGTGGAGGTAAAATATGAGAAACCTGGTGGGAAATTAGAGAGAAAGTGTCATTACTGGTAGTCTCAACCCATCACCATCACCCCGATGCTCTTCCCCAGTACCACTTTGTCTGAAGCTCCAAGGTTCACCTTTATTTCACCTGACTTCTGGTAAAACAATGATTCAGTGTGGAGAGATGGGGATCTCCAGTGGGGCTTCTCTTGGAGCACCATAAGGTTCACAAGATGATTGCACTTGAGCAATGTGGGGTGGATGTATCTTCCCCAGAGCTGGGTGAGGGTAAAGTACATCTCTCGTGATTCAGAAACACGTTGTGCTCTTTATATCCACCCAAATGCTGTCCCCCGATGTGGCCCCAGGGATGGAGGCTGGGAGTCGGGCTCTTCCTCCTGCTTCCTACTCCGCTCCTGAGCTCATAACCCACTAAGCAAAGGAAGGGAAATACAGGAAATTGTCCCTGAATAGAAGGGGGTTTCTTTTTATGTACCATGGCCTATCTTTGTCCTTGACTATTTGTAACTCTGGGCCCAATTCTTGGCTCATCTCTCTAGCAACGGGTGTTCGCTGACTTGGCAGACACACTGTCAGCCTCCACAACTGGGAGCAGCACTGAGCTGCTCTGGTGAGTTGTGTTGTTATTTCTCATGCTCTGACTTCTACATGTTTATCTTCTTGCATTTGCTAGGTATGTTGTATCAAAGAATGGTCATTTCCGAACAAAGTCTTAAAAGCGACCCGTACCCTTATCAGGAAAAGTGAGTAGCACCTCTTCTAATGGGTTGTAACTTCTATTTCTTTTATAGTCTCATAGCAAAATCTGTCCTTTTCCTGTGCTCTGAATTAATGTCAGATGGAATGGGCAATTTGGACATAAATGACATGGCAGCACGTGGTCTTGGGGGACACAATTTGGTGGCATTCAGTGTCTTGCTAAAATGAGCTTTGTGCTGGGAGGAGCACGCTCCTCCTATGTGTCCCAATTTATTCCTGTGGACCTGGGAGGCAGGAAGCCTCCCTTGGCAGGGAGACAGGGCAGAGAAGGGGAATATCAGCAGCAAACCTTTTTCTCTGCATGGGATAATGGAAACGTGAGCTGCTTGTGCCAGCCCTGATGTCAGTAACAGGGAGTCCTCATCTCATCTCATCTCATCTCATCTCATCTCATCTCATCTCATCTCATCTCATCTCATCTCATCTCATCTCATCTCATCTCATCCCATCCCATCCCATCCCATCCCATCCCATCCCATCCCATCCCATCCCATCCCCCTCTTTTTCCTCCCGCCCCATGCAGGATTTTCATCTTTGCTGATCCGGAGCTGCTCTCTGAAGCCATCTGCAATGCGCTGGTCACTGACACAGAGGCAGCTCAGGTCTCCCAGAGCCCCCGGGCATGTATGTGTTATGTGATCATCCACGCCATGCAGGCAGCCCTGGGTGAGGGCTGCAACATCAGTGGCTTGAAGAGGAGCCTCCAGGTAACTAGCACCATGTATGGTTTTCCAATGGTCCTGCTCTTGCTGGGCACCTCGGAGCAGAGAAAGGTTTTCTGGCAAGTGGAGATACGCCCCCAGCTCCTCACTGCTGGTTTCCACCCCCAGTAGCCCCAGCGTTACTTGCAAGGCTGGGCTATGAGCAGAGCTGGTGTTAAACTAAGAAATTCTTCCGATATAAAATATTTGAATATAGCAGGACCTAGAGGTTTTGAATCTTAAGTTTGAGTCTTCAGTTTTGCACAACAAAGCTGGGCTCTGCAGCTGAAATACAGGCTCCTCTGTGAACCACTGGTCATTGTAAAAAGAAATGGTCATCTCACTGGTCATCTCAGCAGAAATATTTCAACCAGTTTTCTCCAAAACCTCCCTCAAGGATCTGTAAGACCAATGTCTGGTTCAGAAAGGCATCTTCACAGGGGTTCTCAGTGATTTGCAATCCAAGGACACCGTTGTGTGTCTGCTGTCCCCATCTCCCAAGGATCACTTGAGCTGCCAGCTCTGCTGCTGACTCCCCGAGCTCATGGCAGCTGGGAGCACAGTGCCCATCAGCTGCAAACCAGCCAGAAAAAAAAGCTTTAAGCATACAGTACAGCCAGCATCTCTCCTCCTCCAGCCTTCCCTGGGGACAGGAGGACATTTGTGCCCTCTGCTGCGAAACAATTTTTGCAGGACTCATTTGCCCTCTTTCTGCCCGTGGAGCATCTCCTTTTTTCACACGTCCAGATGTTAATAGCTGTTCCTCGCAACAGGATATGCCCATGAGGGATGTCGAGCACTGGTTCCAGCAAGTGGTGGCTGCAGTTGAGTGTGCAGGAAACGAGGCAAGCGCAGACCGCAGCCAGCATGCAGCAAGGCTGGAAAAGATTTACCACGCCGTCCTCAGCTCCTTGCAAGCAGGTGAGCTCCCAGCCGGCCATGCACAGTGGGTTAAGGGAGCCATGCAAGCTGGCAGGCCCCTGCCTCGCTGCCATGCCCTCACCATTGCCCTCCTACATCTGTCCATCCCCACCTCCCATCTGCCTCCACTTTAGCAGCATCCATCACCGGGATCAGGTCGTTGCAGGCTGGCTCCTTGCAGTGGCCTGATGTCCAGGATGGCAAACTGCACATGGCAGTAGAAGGTAGATTTGTCACCTGAGGATGGGGGCTGTATTGATCTCTGCTGCTAGTTCAGCTGCCCTGAGTCTCAGAGACATGTCTCTGTCATTTGCAAAGGGTGCCATACGTGTCAACCAGGGGAGGTTGGATGGACTCTCTAGTGCTCTGCTGGTGTAAGATACATCCTGCCATGGCCTAGATAGAGGAGACACTGTGCACCACTCCCTGAAACCTCCTTGCACTGATGTGGTGGACAGTGGTACTACCACCTCCTTCCATGCCTGGCAGTGCTCTGTTCCTGCCTGGTGCCATCAGGGCTACATGGACTATAATGAATGTCCCCATCCATCACAGCTCCTCACACAAATGTGGGTAGACCAGAGGGAAATGGGGGTCATGCTTCCCTCTTCCTGGCTACTCCTGGTGGAATGTCCCTGCATCCCAACCCCTTCCTCCAAAAGAGCTGGAGACTATCCCACTGCAAGATATGGGGAGGAGCAGTCAGTGGTGCAGGGAGAGGAGTCGGTCCATCTCCTTTTGGTGGCAGCCAGCTATTGAATTGTCCCACTGCTTCTCACAGAGCCATGATGGGTTAAAAATAGCCAGCAATGATGGGGTCAGAGAGCTCCCTTGCATCTCAGCTGAGATTGCCAAGGAAGGTCCTGCCATGTGTGTTGGAGGCCCAGTGCTTGAAGAATGTTTTATTTATTCTGCAATCTCTCTGCTGGCTGCAGCAAAGCAAGGTCCTTCACTTGCCTGTGCCCGTTTCCCCATCTTCATTTCTCCCTTTCACTGATGGTGTGGGTACCTTCTTATGGCTCGATTTCTGAGAGCAGACATCTGTGATTACAGCCTCAGGTCTGGCCAGAAGGCGACCAGGGTGGGAGAGCCCTTGGGATCAGCACAGGCTATCTCAGTCAGTGTCTAAAGCACAGCACTGGTCAGGGTTTGTGCACCTGTGTGGGAAAACTGTCTGCTCCTGTGTGTTACAAGCATCCTTGTTTCCCCCAGGTGATGCTCCCTTGGCAGGGCTGCAGAGTACCCCTCTGCCCAACCCTAACATCAGCTTTCACCTCTGGACAGAAGATGACCAGCTATGTGAGTACCCCAGGGGGCTGTGGCAAGTTTGGATGGTGCCTGAGGCTGGGAAGCCTATGCAAAACATGTCATTTGCCATGTCATTTGGGCCATGAGTTTCATAACCCTTACCCAAGTGCCAAACTTGTGGAGTCTCATGCTGACTGCACCAGCCTTCCTTCTTGTGGGGTGTCAGGGTCAGATCAGGGGATTAGTGGGGGAGAGGGGTGAAGGAGATGAGGGGGGACCCCTGTGGGACAGGCTGCAGCAGGCTGTGCCCAAAGTACCTGATTTGAGTGATACTGAGCTCTCGTGGTGCAGTGTGAAATGGGACTGAAATGCTGATTCCTCTTGGACCTGCTGGTGGAGATCTTGGCCCTCTGGTTTGCATGAGAAGAGGGGAGCCAGGGCAGGATGAGGGCTTAGCCTGGGTTTGGTTGCATGTCCCTCCTTGAGCTCCATTCTGCCAGCAGGGAAGGAATTGGTGCTGTTCATCCGCCCGCTGTCGCAGAGCTGTGAGCCCGACTGCCTAAGCCAGGACCTGGACAACTTCGAGATCCAGGACATCATTTCAGACTGCGAGTGCTGCGAGCAGACCCGCTTCTCTGTGCTCTCCACTGACAGTGGCATTGAGCGAGATCTGCCAGTGGCAGCCGAGGAACCCTTTGCCCCTTGCAATGCCGAGACAGAGCAATCCCGGCTCCAGAGGAAGGGTGGCATTAAAAAAAAAACATCACCACTGGAGAGCATGGCCTTCCTGCAGGCTGGCTGCAATGGTCCCGGGGTGAAGCCCCCAGTGAAGCTGCAGAGGAGACCGGGCATCCCTCTGGAGCCCGTGGCCCTGCTCCAGAGGCTGCACACTGCCCGCATTGTGCTGCTGGGGGACGACCGGATCCTGGGGCGCCTGGCCCAAGCCTACCACTCTTTGAGGTAAACGGCAGCGAGAGCCTCTGGCTCTGGGGGCTTGGGGAAAGGGAGGACATAGTGGGGACTTTGCTCTTCAGCCTGGTGAAGCAGCCAGGATGGCTGGGGTTGGGTTTGGGCTCCAGTGAAACCTGGCACAGGTGTTTCGCACCCAAATGCATCTGACTTCACTGGTTGTGGTGCATCATTTGGCTCTGTTGGCCCAAATGATGCACACAAGGAGTTTTTCCCTTCTGTCCATGAAATGGGTTAAATGAACAATAAACGAGGTAAGACATTTTCCTATGCAAAAGGGAAAAACACTAAAGAAAATCTGTTTTCCAGTTGGCTCTTCCCAGCTGGTTCACCTGGGCCAGGAGAGCAGTGTGGGGTGGGTCTGGGTTACGGTGCAGGCAGCAGCCTGGGGAGCAGAGCTGGCTGCAGAGGGGACCACCGGTCCCAGCCAAGAGCCTGTCTGCAGGATGCCCCTTACTCCCATCAGTTCCCCTTGCTCGGTTTGGGAACCCAGGGACATTACTACCATCCTGTCACACTGGGCAAAGGAGGCGTGCAAGGAGGGCATGTGCTCCTGTTGCAGAGCAGCTGTGGTCTCCTGGCACTGCCCAGCCTTGGCCAAGAGCTGTTTTCCTCCACCTTCCCCTTGTGACACAGCTATTTATTTTTCTCTTTCAAGGAAGCGAGAAACACGGCGAGTTTTCCTGACTCCCAGGCTGAACCTGCAGTTCTACTACATCCCGGTTGTGATGGGGCAGCCAAATACCTTGGCTGTTGTGGTGAGTCTGGGCTCGGCAGCTTTGGGTGCTGCCAATGGCTGCCAGCAGCTGACTGTTTTTGGAGGAAGAGCAGGGGGGTTTACAGGAATTAGCACCAACCAACCGAATTCACATCTGTTAATGTCCAGTTCCTAGAACAAGGAGGATAGGAGCCAAGAGAGGGTGGCTGGGCTCAGTTTGCAGACTGACTTTGGGAATCCATCAGCTCCAGAGACATTCAGGTTGCTCCAACCACCCTGATGGGTGATAACTCACAGCCTAGAAATGGTATTCAGTTTTGCTGCTGTGCCCCAGCTATAGGAGGATCGAGGGAGCTTTAGCAAAGTGCTGATGCTTTTCTCACCTCCCAAACACTTAGGGGAAGTGGTCGCCCCTTACTGAGGGCTTTGCCTGGTTCGTCGTGGCCCCAGTTTTAATTCTGCAAGTCACTACCTTGAAGTTTATCTTGGGCAAATCTCTTCCCCTCTGACAGCATCTAGACAGCAATAAATAAACAGTTGCACTTCTCACAATATTTTAAGCTGGCCCAGAGCTGGCTGTGAGTCCTGACAAACATGCCATTATAAAAATGAGTATTTCTTCTTTTCATTCTTCACTTAATTTTTGTTCTTGAGCACCTGCTAAATGAGTGCTGCAAGAAATGTTTTGCCATATTCTCTGGACCAAGTGGGGAAGGCGGAGGTATGGAGGAGCTGCTCACGGGGCATTCATGCCTCAGCTCCCTCTGCCTCCTTTATGGCTCCCGGTATTTTGAGCCACGATCATACTCTGAGCTGTGTGTTTCTCCTGCAGGACCATGCTGCCACTGGCCAAGAGGAGCTCTGCGAGGTGGCTGGGTACCTGGGCAGAGCTGACCCATGGTACGAGAGCAACATCAACACGCTGTGCCACATGATTCCCAAGTTGGCCACCATGGTATGAGGGGAACCTTCCCACCTCCCCAGCCTGGCCCGTTTCCCAAACACCTCTGTGGTACCTGAGGATGAGCTTGTGCCCTGCAGGGCTCCTCTGTGACCCAGATAGAGGCTTTCTCCCTGCAAACCCCTGGCAGTTGGGAAGTTGCATGTGGCTAACACTGCCCCAGCCACAAGACCCATTTGGTGTCATGGGTTTTTTTGGCCAAGGGACAGGAAATGGCAGATTTCAAGACAGAAAATGTAAATGAGGCTTTTGCTGAAATACCCCCAGCTCTCATTTCCTGGCAGTTTGAGCCACCATTGATAGCCTACAACAAAGGCTGGTAGGTGGGTACAAGCCTTCGCTTCTCCCATTTGCTTTGACTAGTTATGGCAGAGCAGTTCAGCGCTGCCCTGGGTGACAGCTCATTGCTCATTATTTATCTAGAAAGGCGTGAGGGTTTGTGGCAGTGTTTTTGAGAAATGACTGTGGCTGATCCATAATGTGGTTTGTCCCCCCAGCCTTCCTCTCCTAGCAAACATCTTGTGACTGATCTGTTCATCACTGATGTGATTGCTTACTACGTTCGCATGGGCATCCAGCCTGTCTGCTTCCAGGTCTATGCCGTGAAGGTGGGTGCCACATGTCTTGTGCCTTCACGTGGCCCTGCAAGGGCTTGCAGAGCCCAACTGCTGGCAGAGCTGTGCAAAGTCAATGGGGTCTGGGGGCTTTTGGCAGATCTGAGCCTGGATCTCCATGCTCCCCAGCCCACCCCCTCCTTGTCAGGCTCCCAGATCTAGTGACTCCTCCCGGTAGTGCAACTCAGCCAGAGTCAATGATCCCGGGAAGGTTATTTCAGGATCACACAGTTCAACAAAGTGAACCTTGGAATTACCCCGTAAGAACACAGATTTCCTGCTCTGCTGGACTCGGGTTTGCGCAGGAGCTCTGGCACCTCCTGCTGCTTTAGATGCTGTAAGCAACCAGGAGTTTTCTGAGTGGCTTTGGCAAAACCTTCCTGTACCTTGCAGGCGCTTTGCAGGGCTTCCTGAAACACTGTTTTATTTATTTCCTGCTGGCTTTTCTCTGAAATGGTATCAGAGTGAGACCTGACATTTGATAGGAGAGCAAAGAACTGCTGTATTCAGTCATGTAACATCAACCCCCCCATCTGCTCCTCTGGCAGTTTTCCCCCTTCAAAGCTTAGGGTGGCACTGATGCACATATCTCCTTTTAATCTACGCGTAGCCAATGTGATAACCTGTAGCAGCAAAAGAGCAGCCATTACATGAGCAAACTGGCATGTCTTGCAAAGAGTTTGAAGAGCTTTGGTAATTACTGGAAGAGTATCACCAGGACTTGAACTAGTAACATGTAGCTTGTAAACACTTGGAGCACCTGGTCCTCAGCTTGTGTGGCTGGGGATTTTGGTTTTTTGGTGAATTTTTATTCCACTCATTTGTCATCCAAGACAAAAATCAAAAGCAAGTGAGAGAGTGGGTGACTCAAGCAGGGGAAGAGGAACTGACTCCAGATGTGGTTTTCAGATAGAGGCACCTAACATACCCTGTCGTCATACAGGGTGTGATGCTGCTTCATCTGGAAACACTAAGCCTGTTTTGCCTTTTTGGTTAACACCACCTGTTCCTCTTTGGCTGCAGAGAATCTTCCTGGGAGTGAGGGTCAGCTGCCACACGGGTTGGACATAGGGCTAGGAGTGGCTAGGATCGGTTCTCCAGGACCTTATCTTCAAATTTTGCTCAAAACAAGCCCATGAAAATAAAATAATTAATACGTCTGAAGTGACCAGTTGATTTAGGTGTATCAGATACAAATTACATGCCTTGAAGCTAAGCCAGCATCTGCAGTCAGGCCTGGGAAGCTGCTCCCCTTCACCTGGGTTGTCTCTGGGTGGATGGCTGGGAACAGACCCATCTGTGAGTATGCAGTGACACCCAGTGGCAGGGGACACTGCCCGTGGCTCTGTTGGCCAGGTCCTCCAGCCTCCTGGCAAGGCCTGCCATGCTCCTCGGCTTCAGAAAACAGAGCAAAATCAGTTCTCTCCAGCCCACAGCCCCCCCCGGCTGCCATGATGAGGTCATAGATTCCCTTTGATAATGTCACACCTGGGTGCTCTGGACAACCTTTTGATGTCACAAAGCCCAGTGCAATATCACAGGATGACTGAGGAGGAGCTGTTCTTAGAGATTTTCCTCTCTCTCAGATTTTCTTCAATGACCCAGCGCAGGAGCCAGCTGAGGATGTGTTCCTCGCGGAGCTACGCACCCAGGTGCAGGAGACCATCTCCCACAGAGGTGCGTATGTCCCCCCAAGCTGAGCCCTGAAGCAGGGGCTGCCATCCTGGCTGGGGGTCCTACTGGCCCCAGCTCCCACTTGCCCTATCCCTCAGCCTGCAGCAGTCAAGGCCATGCTGTGGGGCAATATCCCTTGTTCCCTGGTGAGCAGGAGGCCTCCCTAAATATCTCCATCTCCCTCTCAGGCGCATGACACCAGGCTGAATGAGAGACCTTGTGGTCACTGGCTCCTGATCTCAACCATATTTTGTACACTGTGGCTTTGGTTGGCTCCATGACCCTCTGAAGCTGGACCAGCACCATATTTTTGTTGAGGAAACAAGCTGGGCTTTACAGCCATCCCTTTTGCCAGATATTTTCCTTGTTAGAAATTCTGCTTCCCTGAGTTGTCAGGGATGGGACAAGGGTGCTTGAAAGGTGGACCATTACGGAGGTTACATCCATTCCTTCCATCAATGCACCCCAGTGTCCAATCCAATGGATGCTTGCCACTGCTGTTGGGCACAGACCCTCGAGTGAGTCCATCTCACTGGACCCATTAAGTGCACAGAGCCTCAGCTCCCATAGGCAAGGAGAGAGGGGCCAGTGTGCCAGCTCACGACTGCTGCGTGACGGAGGGGGTGGCTCATTCCATGGGAGGACCCCTCTCTGCTGACAACAGACAGGTGGGATGAGTAAAGCCTCAATCCTACCCCGTTTCCTCTCTGCAGATTTAAGCATGACCAAGAAGAAAATGACCCTGGATGGCCCTGGCATAGATCTCTCAGTAACATACAGAAAGGTAAGTGGGTATCTGGGAAGCCCAAAACATCTCTGTCCACAGGGCACAGATCTCCTAAAAGGAGTGCTCTGGCCCTCCTTCTTTCCTCTGGAAATGCACTCCAGGAGAGGACAGAGAGGTTGTGGTGAATTTTAAAAGCCTGTTAGCTAACCCTGCATTTATGAAAACATGCCCCCAAACCTCTCCACGTCTAACCTCTCTGCCAGGGTGAATTAACAGAGCCTTTCCTGCAGGTTGTGGTGAGTGACCGGGTGAAGGAGCTGGCAATGTCCCTGCGCTCCACAGGTCTGGTGATGAAAGCCATCCCAGCTGACGAGGCTGAAGGTGGGTTCCTCCTGCTTGAGGCCTTGCAAAGAGGGTTTGCTGAGTTTTCTGTTGCTCAGTAGAGTAAATCTGACCATAGTACTTAGTGTTATGTGCCTGTGCTGTGGGGGCTGAATCACTGACATGCAGTCATTGGTGTCACCACAGTTTATGGTTGTGCATTTTCTCATGAATGATGTGCCTGGGGCTCCCTCTAATGTGGGGTTCAGAATAACCATAATCTAGGCTTGGAAGCATCTTCCTCTTGCTTCAGCCTTCCTCTTTCACCTTGCCCTTAGCATAGCCTCTGAGGTATCCACCCTGAGCATGATCCCATGCAAACCCTTAGCCCATGGAGCTTGCTACAGTCCTCCTTTTCTGCTGTCCTATGTATCCTGTGGAGCCCTGGCAGTGCACCCGAGTGTGGGATCTGGCACCAGCCCCACTCAAAGCTGAGCTAAGATCATGTCATGGTCCAAGTGTGACATGCTGCTTCTGTTGCAGATCTGGTGTGTTTGAACGTGAACATCACCGAAATCGTTAGGATCAACAACTTGTCAGGACGATCATTCTCAGTAAGTAATATGGATGCTCACGGCCCTGGAGGGGTCAGCCAATGTGTGGGAGTGAGTCCCTTACGACAATGGTGAAAGGGGAAACACTCTGCAGGCAAGGAGAAGGCTTTGGGGCCACCCTGCACAGAGTGATTTGCAATTACTTTCCATGGAAAAGTCTAGTTGAAGCTTTCCATGAGCCAAAGCCTGAAATGCCATCCCTGCTGCTCAGTGCCACATTGAATCCTGTCTTGGGAAACCCTGAAGTACTGAGCTGCTGCCGGGGTGATTCTGTGACCCCAGGGATGAGGTGGAGAAATAAGGCTTAGCCCTAGTCATCGTGGCTCCACTTGGGTACCAGAGACGGTCTGTAGTTTTGTGATCAACTCCGTTAGCTCCACAACCCCAGCTGCAGTGCCCTCCCCAGACCCCATGTGTTAATCCCCACAGGGCTCACAGGAATAGAGGCCATTGGAGAAATATTTTAACAAAGCATAAACAAGAAGCAGGAACTTCAATTAATCTAATTACCAACTCAGAAAGATGGGTATGCAAGAGATGGGACTTAAAACCTGGGTTCCTGTCTTTTTTGTTTTACATGAGAGTTCAAGTAGACCCCAGAGGACATGCTGCCCCATAGGAATGTGTCACTGCAGTTTGGGTGGCATTAAGTATTATTATGCCTCGGTCATTTGGGGTTGCACTGGAGCCTCCAGTCTCTCAGATGGTATTTTTAGCTAGCCAGCACACTTTTGCTTATTTTCACCTGGCTTTTGGAAACATCAAGGTACTGCAGCCCACACTGGTCACCAAGATACACTATGGCCCTGGAGAACAGGCCGTGCCCCACATCAGACATCCCAAACCTTGCAACCTGTGCAAGCATTGCCAGTTTGGAATGTTCGCCTTTGCAAAATTTGACCAGGTTGTGATTACAGAAAAAGGACAAGTGAGACACTCCCCTCCTTAAAGAATTCACCTTGCATCACATCTGAGATTAAAAAAACAAAGAGAAGTGTCATCATTTGTCCTTTTCATACCCAGTATACACACACTACCCATCACTACACAGCCCAGGGAAGGGAAGCGAGATGCTCACTGGGCTCTTCCTCTTCTCTCAATCCAGGCCGTGGCAAACAGGTTGAAAACACGCAATATCAAAATCAGGAGCACAGAGCAGAGGCCCTTCATGGTGTGCCTGGACAAGGACAGCAGAAGAACCTACAGAAATGTGATCAGGTGAGAATGCCCCACACACCAGGCTCTGAGCATCTCACTGGTGACCTTGCATCCCTCCCTGGAAGGGCTCCCAAGGTGGCAGAGCTGTTTCCCAGGGAGTCCTAGTCCTGATCCTCATACATGACAGAAGACCCATGGGCAAATACATTGCTTCTCCAGGGAAAGCGGGGCAGACTGGTGCTCTTCTATCTTTGTGTTTGCCAGTGAGGCTGTGAAAAACAAAATGGTTCTTCCATATTAAGTGAGGTGTTGTCATTATGACAGTAGAAGCACAGGTACCTCCAGGGGCAAACTGAGATCTTAGGCACTGAGATCAACAATACTAAACTAGGAGGAGCTATGGACTCCTTCGAGGGTAGAGAGGCCTTACAGAGAAATCTGGATAGGCTAGAGAGCTGGGCAATCACCAACTGTATGAAAATTAAGAAGAGCAAGTGCTGGATTCTCCACCTGGGACAGGGTAATCCTGGTTATACGTACAAATTGGGGGATGAGAGGCTGGAGAGCAGCTCTGCAGAAAGAGATCTGAAGGTTTGGGTTGATGGTAAGTTGAATATGAGTCAATAGTGTGGCCCAGCAGCAAAAAGGGCCAGCCATGTCCTGGGGTGCATCAAGCATAGCATAGCTAGTCAGTTGAGGGAGGCGATTGTCCCACTCTACGCCGCATTGGTGCGGCCCCACCTCAAGTACTGTGTGCAGTTTTGGGTGCCTCACTATAAGAAGGACATCAAACTAGTAGAGTTTGTCCAGAGGAGGGCGACCAAGACAGTGAAAGTCTCGAGGGCAAGAGTTATGAGGAGCAGCTGAGGTCACTTTGTTCAGCTTGGAGAAGAGAAGGCCAAGGGGTGACCTTATCGCAGACCACAACTTCTTCAAGGGGGGCATTGGAGGGGGAGGTGCTGATCTCCTCTCTCTGGTGACCAGTGATAGGACACGAGGAAATACAATGATGCTGTGTCAGGGGAAGTTCAGATTGGACGTTAGGAAAAGGTTCTTCACTGAGAGGGTGGTCAGTCACTGGAACAGGCTGCCCAGGGAAGTGGTCATGGCACCAAGCCTGTCAGAGTTCAAGGAGTGTCCGGACAACAGTCTTAGTCATATGGTTTAGTTTTAGGTAGTCCTGTGAGGAGCAGGGAGTTGGACTTGATGATCCTTATGGGTCCCTTCCAACTTGAGATATTCTATGATTCTATGATCTCCTTATTTATATCGTGGAGCTGATGCTCTCTGCACTGACTGCATTCCTCACTAGGGTATTCAAACATATGATGGTGTGGGGGAGAGAATACAGTCCTGTGAAAACAGCAGGGATCAATGTGCCTGTAGTAGTTGTAGTGACATATGATGTGTTGGACGTGAACAGACAGGGTCTGTGGTTCATGGTCTATGAACCATGTGGAACATATGTAAAACGTGAATTTCTGATAATCTAACTGAGCCAGGCTAAGGACACTGGTTTTGTGGTCAAACACTAATACACATCAGTTGAAAAAGCATAAAAGCAGCTGCGCATCTCAGTACGACAGCCCTCCCTCAGCAGCCAGTGGAGAGACCTGATGTTTAGTCTGAGACCAGACTCTGGCCCTCAAGGGCATATTTGCACATGCAGTAAATATGTTCTTGTGCTTTTGCAGCGTGGAAGTGTCTCCTTGCCTAGAGCCCAGCTACTGCTTGCAAAAGACAAGGACAATGAAATTCAGCCTGCACGAAACAGAAGATGTGGGTCTTGTGAAATACATGCCCAAGTCTCTGCTGTTGCCCATCAACACATTTGCAGGCATCATCCAATGAAGAAAACAAGAAAAAGCTGGTGTGAGAGATGTGACATTGGGTCGTCACAGAGGAAATGGAAAAAGAAAACACACTAAAAGCCACCAACAGTGATTTTACAATGGTAATGGTATAAAAAGCTGCAACAGCAGAGGTGGATAGGGCTCAGGGAGGACAGCTGTGCCCTGCTGAATGACAGCGATGACCACAGCTAACACGCCCCTGCCAAGGCACACAGCATTGCTGAAGAACTGAGTTTTAACATTTTGCACAAGTCAGGGAATCCCTTTGAGCTTCTTCATTTCAGGAAGACTGGGGAAAATACAGCTGAGGTGATGGTGCTTGCTGTGGTTGTGGATCACAGAGCAGTTCCTATCAGTAATATTTATTATGGTGATGTCTCATAGCCCGACAGGGGATCAGGGCCTGTTGCGCTGGGTTCTGTACAACAAACTCTTCATTCTGGCACACAGTGATGTATTTGGGCAAACCAGCAATTATTTCCCTGACTGATTTAGGAAACCTCATTGTAAGCCTGACCACAACCGGGAGAGCATGTGTGTTTAATGCAGCTTCTATGGAAGTTGGTGGAAAACCTGCTGTTGTTTCAAAGGGGCCACACAAAGTAACAATGAATGGTGTGAAACAAAGACATGGGAAATCCAGTGCAATACTTGGCAGTGGTGAACAGGGCAAGAACAGCTCAGGCTGCCTAGGCAGTGCTGTGGGATAGGCTCAGCTGTGAATGATATAGATCTACTTGAAGAAGAAAACTTCTTTGAGCAGACAACAGCTCTTTGACATCTGAGCTGTACCTTTGAGTTTACCTGGGATTTCACTGTGGCTTTGCTACGCAACCTCTCCATGTAGTGGAGGTAGCTCTGGTCTGGAGCCTCACGAGCACTGGTTGCATTCCTCCTGTTGTACATCCCGGGAACAACCACCGACAGCCCCAGCAGCAGTGGACCTCCTCCATGAGGTTAGCCAGCAATACCTCTGCATCCCAGTCTGCCTTGCAGTCCTGGTTTGGTCTGTGTCTGCTGTGTGGGTAAGAGATGTAGAAGAGCAGAGTAGTGCTCCTGGGAATGATGGATGGGCAGGATCCCTGAAAGACTTCTCCGTTCCTTTCCTCTGCTGCTACCATGGTGTAGAAACCCTCCTCTGGTTTGCAGATGGGCCAGGCTGAGCAGTGACAGCACAGCTCCTGCTTCCACCCAGGCTCAGGCTAACCCGGTGTTAAGGATGATCGTGAAGGAGGACCCTGTCTTCATTCCAGTTTGTGGCTGACCGAAATAATGGAAGAACCATGCTGTGTATTTATTGACTTTCTGAATGTGATCTGTGGTTTCTGGGGTGTCTCTGGGGAGCCTTCCCTAAATTCACATTGAAGGGGATTTGGGGGTATTCCTTCTATGACACTATCACTTTTTTTATTCTCTTGGCTCCCAGATAACTCATTACCTGGGTTGACTGCACTCAGGGTTGCTTGCTTGGATCAGCAGCCCAAAGAAGGTGTTGTTTAGCTTTGTATATGTGCACAGCAGCTATTCCCAGTCATATCTGGCTGTCATGGATGGGGAGTCCCTGGAGCCAGCTCTGTGCTGCAGGGTGATGCTAACCCAGCTCCAGTGGCATTGGCAAACCCCTGCATTAGCCCCAATGGCTGGGGACAAATCCACCCCTCTGTCCTGTCCAGGTCTTCCCGGCCTGGGGAGCTGCACCTCTGGAAAGTCACTTCTGTTTAACCACCCACACCTGGAATGAGGAGCCTCCAGGCTCACCTCCAGGTATCCCAGTCCAGGGTACTGGAGAGGATTTTCCGTTCTGCAGAACTGCTCTGAGCTTGTGGGTTGTCTTGGCTGGTTAGGCTCCATAGAAATCTTCCTTGCATTTCTTGCCACGTGCACAACGCTTTAGGCGTTCAACCCTCAGACTTCCCTGGTCCTTCTCTTTGCCAACAAGCACAGGGCTGCTGTATACCTGCTCCTGTCCAGCACTGTCACCTGGCACAGCAGGCACTTTCACTTCTTACTTTGAATGTACCATGCAGTCTAAAACAATTGCTGAAACACACTACTGGGGGCACAGCAGCTCTAGAGCTGTCAGCAGGTGATGGATTATTTAGCAGTGTAAAAAGCCTCCAGGTCCCAAGAAATATTTAATCCCAAACCAGCACCAACAGTTGAAAGATCATGCTGGGCAACAGCAACATGACCATTTCCTAAGGAAGCTACCCTGAAATGCTGGCAAATGTAGCCCCTCACTCCTGGCTGAGCCAAGCACAGTCCGACCCTTAACATCACCTCGTAGGAGTCACAAAGCTGCAGGATCTCAGCAACAGCGTTCAGTTCTTCAGTACTGTTTTTCACCTCCGTTCGCTCACAAATAAAAAATTGTTGATGCCCACCAATACCAGACTTAGGCAGCAAGCATTTTGGCCCTGAAGGAAGCTGAAGTTAGACAGGAGGCTCAGAAACAAGTCAGGAAACACCCGCTTGCACCAGCTGTTTTCCCCTGTGAGCTGCTGCATAGGGTAACAGGGGGCTTAAGGGGTGACCCATGGCTCTTCACACCTCTGTGTCCTTGGGGCTTCATTGGGGGGTTCATTTACCCTGGCATGCAAGCCAAATGCTTACAAAGCCAAGAGACAGTGCACTGGGTTGGAGCATGGTCTGCAGTGTCTAGAGTTTACTCTGTATGGTTGTAAATGGTGTAGATGTAAGTTATTTGTATAGGTGTCAGAGATGATCTGTATCAGAAGGTGCAATGCTTTTAATGCCAATTAAAAAAGAATAAAAAAAAAACCAGCAGAAACTGTCGGTTTGGTTGGTTTTTTGTGTTTGCATGTGGCTGGGGTTGGTGGGGAATAAGCTGGTAGGAATAGAAAGATATCAGTGTCATTTGGCCCTCTATGGCTGATGTCTTTTCCTCCCCACGTTGGGGCTACATGCTATGTTACGCAGAGAGACACTTCATGGCCAAAGAGCTCTTTTGTGAAGGGATGGGCAGAAATGGCTGAACTGTAGAAATTTGGAAGCAGGAGTCTGTAACACCCATGCCCACTGCTCCTCTATTTCCCTCTGTCCCCACAGCCTGTTCCCTTCAAAGTCTGCCACTTCAAAGCACCCCATTCCCTTAGCGGGGCCAGTGCTTGGCCCAGCACATGTAGGCTTGGGCTGGGAAAGGGATGAAATGCTGGCTTTCTCCAAGCATCCTCTAAAGCCTGCTGATACTACTGACCACAGGAGGTGCTCATTGATAGAGCAGAAACAGTTCATGAACTTGTGTTAATGAATTAGCACAGCTGTGAGAAAGAGAATTTCACAGGTTATTTTATTTACCCCTTGAAATCACGGGCACCTGATGCAGATCACAGAGCATCCATAGTACAGGGACAGTGTTCAGGTATACCCTGTACCCAGGAATTGGGTACAGAGCAGCTCCATCTTCCGCACAGAGTCCAGGTGAAATGCCTGGAGGAACGTGGCAGGTGGACCTCAAGGAGATAAGGGTGGCCGTGATTGCCTGGAGACTGGGAGACCACAGGAAACCTGAGTGCAGTGTGTATTCATAAATAACAGAAACTGGAGGTAGGGTTTGTAGGCACAAACCCTCCTGGCACAGCTGTGTTAGGGGTTTTACCTGGCAGGATTCCGCACCTCCCTCCAGCTCATTGGAGACACTACCAGCCTTTCAAAGTCCCTCCTGAATACATTTATTTAAGCCATTCTATCATGCTTGTCTTTGTTACACCCAAATGCCCCCAGCTCTTTCTGCGTGCCCAGCTTGATGCTAGCAGAAACACAAACAGCTCTCCAGTGGACGATGGCTGATGCCAACCTGGCTTGGCCAGAGTCCACATGTGTCCCTGCGTGGTGCCTTGCTGTGTCGCCCCACGGTCCCAGCTGTGTCATGCCAGGTCCGGCTCCCAGCATGAGTCACTGCCACCTCCTCCTCCTGCACAAACCCTGACCAGCCTAGACAGCAAGCAGTGCTTTGGCACTTGCAGGTACTTAAGGTGATCCCCAGCCAGCTGCCTGTGAGGTCTGCATTCTGAACAACCTCCTCCTTCCATCACTACTCCCAAAATACCAACTAGGACAACCTGAAAACATCCACTGGCTGTAAATTGTTAAACGCTTTGTGAAAAAAGAATAAAAATCACCTCTTTTCAAAGGAGTATTCTGCACCAAAATTAACACCTTCAGAGGCAGAATGATGAGAAATCCTAGTATTATAGATCACATTTACATATGGAAAGAAAATTCATTTTCCACCAGCTCTGTGTGAAAACCCACAGACTGATCGAGGGGGAGGACAATGCTGTGTGGCCACCATTAATGGTGGATCAGTGTGTCTTCTTCATATGACCTCCCCAGCAGCACCGCTGCAAGGTGCTGGGAATAAAGCAGCTCTAGCAGCAGTGTTCACAGCCCATCCATATTTCATATCACACCGGGGTGATTTCAGCAGCTCAGGCAGCTCTTCCCTTTTCTTGGTTGAACTCATTGAGCTCTCCACGGGCACCCAGAGTCCAGGTGGTTCTGCCTGCCTTTGCCCCATGGCACTCAGAGGACAGACTGTAAAGCCAGATGAAAACACTGCTGGGATAAATGCAGAACAGAGGAAAAGCCCCTCTTAAAGGTGCTTCAAAGCACAGGGAATGCGATCTCCCCTTGTCTTGCTTTGGGTTCATTAAAATTGAGGTTCTGCTGGTTTCTGTGCTGTGCTATGCTGTTGGTGTGTGTTTTCTGCGTGACCGCAGGGGCTGGAAACAACTCCATGGGATATCATGTCATGACAGCTCCTGTGAACACCATTTGCATGAACACATGGCATAGCATGCAGAACAGCTGGCTACAGAGCCCTGTAGTAAAGCAGGACTATGAACACATGAACACATCACTCAATGCATGGGAACAAAAACAGAGAGTCTGTGCTGAAAGAAGTGTATTCCCCATCACAAATGACGATTTAGGAGATCTGACTACACTGAACTTCTGAATTCAGTGATGCATGAGCTTATTTTTATGTGTTTCCTTGCATCTTGCCTGCTCTGCCATAGCAGAGGCATTGCCACATCTGCAGGGAGTGCTGGAGACCATCAGCATCTGAATAACTGTTCCCTTATGGAAATGTATGGTGTAAGCGCCTGGCAGCTAGCCCTTCTTGAGCTTCACAGGGCTTGAAAGGAGAGGAGTGGAACGAAAGTGTTAGCACCAAGAGGAGCTGTGAGCAGAGAGCTGTGGGGGCCAGGGGACATAGCTGCAACCCTGGGGCAGCTGCCCTAAAGCAGCTTAAACCATCAGGGTGTGAAATTCACTTGGGAACACTCCAGATAAGCTGAAAGCCAGGAGTGATGCAAAAAAGGGATCAACGCTTGCTTGTGGGATTAGGATGTAAATTTGTTTTCTAACCTCCATAGAAATAAGCCCTAACAGCCCTGGGAGTCAGACTGACTGACTTCCACAAGGGAGTTACGGGGTTAGATTACAGTCACCTGTGATAAGAGGGGAGTGGATATGGCTGCCCAGAAGATGGGCCAGTTATCTGTGAGCGGGCAGGGGATCCAGGCCAGCCCTGGCGGCAATGGGGAAGGATGGAGGGAGCTCCGATGCCTGAGCAAAGCGTCTCGAACAAAACCCAGCGCCGGATCGGTGCCTTATCCCACTGCAGCGACCTGCTCCATGGCCCAGGCCGGGTCAGCGCATCCCTGTGGCATGGGGCTGAAAGCAGGAGGGTTATTCTGCAGGGGGAGTGGGCTGGGGAGTACCCAATGCCAGGTGGTTGCCTTGCTTGGAAACACGTTGTGTGGAGCTGGTGAGATTTTATATGAAAAAGGGAAAGCGTTTCCTCTCTGCTTTGTGACTAGCATGGAAGGTTTTGGTTCTCAAATCCATCCTGACTCTGAATTGAAGAGTTTAGCTTTTTTTTCTCCACATGCGGGGAAACACTGGAGCAAACGTTTCCTTTTGGGACCTAAACCAAGTCGGAACGTTCCTGCCACTTCAGGGAAAAAAATCCCGTGTGTCCCTTATTTTCTGCGTTCAGAGGCAGCAGAGCCGCTCCGCTCCTTCTCGCAGCGGCTGGGATGCCCTGGCACGACGCGCCTGGCACGGGAAGGCGCGGCAGGGAAGGCCTTGGGGCAGGCGAGCACGGAGATCCGCGTCTGCGTCCTACCCCATGGCAGCCTGGGCCTTCATCTTACCCACGGTCCGCGAATCCCATTCCCTCCAGGATAAGGATAAAAATGAGTAACTGTTAGGATCGAAAACAAATGTTAATCTGAACAGGAAGCATGAAGTCCGAGCTCACTGTTCAGGCTGGGGCTCAGTCAGGTGTGCCAGGCTGCTGGCCATGTAGCAAAGCCTGGCTCCCCGCCCGACGCCCCCCTCCAACACCCTCCTGGCGTCGTGCGCCAGCCGGGGCTCCTCGGCCCCGCCACGGCCCGCAGGACGCCCTTCTCCCGCGGGGCGGCCGCGCCGGGAGCCCGGGCCTGAGGCGGCGGCGGCTGAGGCGGCCGCGCCGAGGAGAGCGCGGCGCGGGAACGGGGCGGGCCGCGGCCCTTCTCCTCCCGGCCGGCAGGCGGCGCTGACCTCCCCACCGCCCGCCGTCTCCTGGCAACGGGGCGGGCCGGGGCGCGGCCCCGCGGGCGGCGGCAGGTGCGGGCCGGGCGGGCGGCGGCGGCGGCCCGCGCCGTGCAGGTACGGTGGCCGCGGCCCGGAGGGGTGGGGGGGGCTGCCGGAGGTGCGTGGCCGCCTCGCCGGTGCCCGCGGGAGGAGCATGCGGCGGCGCCATGAACGAGCAGTGGGACGTCGGCCGGGCCCTGGCCCTCTCCGGCTTCTTCCGTCTCCTGCAGGGCGCGGGCAAGGCCTGCGCGGCCCCGTTCCTGACGCTGTACCTCCGGCACCTGGGGCTGCCGGCCCCGCTGGTGGGCGTCGTGGCCGGAGCCAAGCACCTGGCGGCAGCTCTCTGGGCTCCCCTCTGCTCCCGCTGCCCCAAGGGCCGCAGGAAGCGGCGCCTTCTGGTCGCCAGCTCCTTGCTGGGCTCGGCGGGGGCCAGCCTGCTGCTCACCCTCATCCCACCCGCCGGCGGGGACGCGGGGTACAAGTACTGCAATGCCAGCCAGCAGCCGGGTGACCAAGGGGCCGCCACCGCGGTGCCCGGTCCGGGCACGAGCAGCTACAGCGTTTTAAGCACGAGCGCTATTACGAACGCGAAAGCGGTGTCAAAAGAAACGATGGAAACAACTGCTGACATTTTGATAGCGAGCAGAAAGCCAACGCTAACCGGTTCAGCCTTCCAGGGATTACTTGGCCTGACAGATACACTTGAGAAAAAAGGCAGAGGGGTTGGCAAAGGTGATACAAATGGCTACTTGGATGGTCCCTCTGGGTGGACAAGTTCTGTGAAAGCAGTTAAGCGGGAGACACGAGAACCAGAAATGCCGGCTTCCTACAGACCTCCCTTACGTGGACTCAAGAAGCAAATGAGCAGCCTGGGTTCTGCTGCAATAGATCTTGCTGATAATGCTGAAGAAACCCGTTATGCTACTGAAAGTAGTGAGCTCTCTTTGTTTAAAACAACTCGTCCTACTGTTAGAGATGCTCACGTGTCTGGAAACCTTTCAGACCACCAGACAGATGCTCTAGATGTCAGCTTCGAGGCAGTGCAAAACATCTTTCAGGACAGAGAGCATCAGATTTTTCTTATGGTACTGGGTGCTATTGTGCTTTGGGAGTTGTTGGCGACTTCTCTCGAATGGACAGTGGATGAGAGTCTCTATGAATATCTTGACTTCATTGACGCGACTGACAGGTACGGCAAGCTGTGGATTTGGAGTTACCTGGGTGCATCTGTAGGCGCCTGCAGCATTGGCGTATTTGTGGATCAACTGAATTGCTTCCTCAGCGGTACAATCACCCGCCTCGCTGTCCATTTCTATGGCTATGCTCTCCTGATAACGCTCTCATTGCTTGTTAGTGTCTTTTTTCCCATCCATGTTCCCAAGAAAACCGACCGTGTTAACAAAACTGCCAAAGCCCTGGCCCTACTGTGGAGCGATGGCCGAGCAATCCTGTACACCATCACCGTCTTCCTCACTGGTGCGGCTGGGTCTGCAGTGCACAACTTTCTATTCTGGCAGATGCAGGACCAAGGCAGCAGTGAGCTGTACATGGGGCTCTCTGTGGCTGTTGGGCTACTTGCTGAAATTTTGCTTTATTTCTTCAAAGGGAAGTTGCTGAGGACTTTCTCGAGCAGCAAAATTGTTGCAGTGAGTCTAAGTCTCTTGGCAGTACAGCTTCTCTGCTACTCCTTCTTGTGGACTGTGTGGTCAGTTCTCCTTATCCAGATCTTATCCGCCTTCAGTAGCGGTGCTTTGTGGTGGGTCGTTAACGTGGCAGTGGATGACATAGCCGCTCCAGGCATGGAGAGGTCTCTGCACACTGTTCTGCAGGGCCTCTGCTACAGTGGAGGAGCAAGCTTGGGCAGTTTTGCGGGAGGATTTGTCGTGAAGCACTTTGGCCTTGCAGTTCTGTACAGGGCATGCTGCGTGTGCCTGGTGCTGTGGCTCTTCTTGTTCTTAATTGTCCAATCTAAGTTGCCACGGCAGAAAAAAATTAATTATTCTCGTCTCCTGGCTGCTGATTCCAGTGATATGAGTGACTCTGATGAGGAGAATGAGAGAGATTGGCTGGTAAAAGCTATGAAGGATGAAAGCTTTAATAGGAGTTGGTCACAACAGCATAGGATTAACTAATCTGTACTTGAATGTAGGGGGTGGATTGGTAATGTGGTATGATGATGATGCCCAGAAATGACCGTTAATTCTGAAGTGCTAAATATATACAGTATATATCTGACAGGACAGATTTTTATTTTAAAAATTTTATAACTCTCTTTATTTTCTTTATTTATAGCGTTCTTGTAATTTTTTTCTTTTTAACTTAAAGATTTTGCTTCCAAAATCATAACAAGGTGTTCCGGGTATACATTTGCTGAAATGAATGTAGCTAAGTTTTTAGTCAAAAAGCAGACTTGAATTGAATACTTGATCCCCAGAGCTGATGCTGTGGAAACTGTGAGCAAAAGCTGTGACCTGTACTTCGACATCATTGAATGAAAAATATTGTAATGCTGACAGCACACCAAACTTTTTCAAGGTGCTATGTCTGTGAACTTTTGCTGAATAAGGGATGTGAATAAAAAAAGTGGTTCATTTGCTCTGCTTTGATTTGTAAAATCAGATTTTGCTAGACTGCCTGTCTTTTCATGTTTTGGGATTTAAATATGCTTCTGCATTGGCATCTATTGGAAAAAACCTACCATGTCTGCTCACAGTCAGTGCCTGCTTGGCTGTCCAAATTCAGCAGAGCAGCCTGTGGACTTCCTTGTGTTCATTTACCTAAGGTGGCACCCAGCATTCAGGGTGACCAGGAAGTAGTCTACACTCGTGATCTGAGTAACTTCTGTGGGCTGGGAATTAACATAGGGCAATATTCATTCAGGAGGAACTTGGCACTGGCTGAGTTGATCTGGTTGAAGCTGGTGATCTTCCCTAGGTCAGTTTGGCCTGAGGGCAGCCCTCTTCTCATGTTTCCTGTTTAGAACTTAATCTGTGTCCTGAACAGGGCCTACTAAGTCCAGAAGGATCCGCAAGCTGCCTTATCTGCCTTGCCTTAACCTCAAAAGCACACAGATTTCAACACCTCTTCAATAGGTAAGATTTGCTTACAAATGAAAAATTGGTGGTCTGATCTCATTAAAAGATCTGTGTCAGACCTTAAATGGAGCTGGTGGAGAATCTTTGAGCCTTACAGTCCTTTCAGCTACCATCAAAAGCTGTTGTCAGTTTATTAGGTATTTCCTTGGTCAAGGAACTACATCATTCCTTTGCAGAGGGATAGATTTTAATACATCTTCCTAGTATTTTACAAGCCATGAGACAGGCAGCTGCAAAAAGCAGAATATTTATTTAAATGGATATTTAATATGTAACACCCAAATGGCATTGCGGTCTGTCACCCTGCTGTGTTCTGGACTCAGTAGAAAGTGGTTGGAGACAAGGAAAAGCAATGCCATTGAAGATAATCTCTTTCTCTGTATGCACCGATTCCAGATTATCTGTACATCAAAGGCTTTCAGGGTAATTAGCTCTCTGTTTTCCTGGCACAAATCCACTATGCCATACAGAATACTCTACTAGAAAGACTCTATAGATAGAATTGTCCTCGTGCCAAGAATAGCTGGAACTTTTTATTAAGACGTTGCCTTCTCCCAGGAATTCAAACTCAAGTTGAGAACAATTTTAGTGTCAAGAATTTATCCCAGCCTTATTTTCATATAATACCTCAGGAACTCTAATTACTTGTTAACAGAATATCTGACTTCAGTCTTTAGTAACAAAACTGCAAGCAGCACATCATAGAGCCGTCAGTGCTTTTGTGAGATGAATGCGGCAGAAATAGCTGGAATGGTTTAAAATGCGGTTGCTTCTTTAGCTGGAAGTGACTGCCCTCATTTGAAGCCAATTAAATGGGTGATACGTACTCTTTCTATCTGCTTCAGCACAAAATCAGCAGCTGTAGTTCCAGTTTTGCAAAGAGAAACCTTGATAGGAAAAGTGCTTGTGCAATCCATCCTGTGACCATGGCATGACTCCCCTGGGCTCTTACCTCTGTGGTTGTTTTGGCCATGGATGTTTAGATGTGCTTAGCCACTACCACTATGAACAGGGAGGATTTAAGGTATGGCCTAAAGTTTAACTTCAGTGTAATAATCTTGCATGATAAGATTTTTTTAAAAAGTTGTTAATCCAATGAACATATCTGGTGCTGATTCAAGGGAGAATCACATTTGTACAGTTTAAAATATGTTCTGAATTACAAACCACTATGGAAGTGGATGTGGCACTTCATTCACTGAAGAAATTGCACCAATTCCATTAAATCATTTTCCACTGGGGTTTATACAGTTTCTGTGTGTAAGCTCTACAACATTGGTGACTCAATTTCTTCTTCTCTGATGGTCACAGACCCTGCAAGCCAAAAGGGTAATGAAGGAGGTGGACTTAAATTGTTCTATGTGAGACTTCGCTCTGAGCATGGCTTTATTGTTCTTGCAGATGAAAGAACATGCTAAGGCATTTAATATTCTTGGGAATAAGATGTAACCGAGAAGAACCAAACTGCCTTTGGGGAAAACAGATTCTCATGATGTATTTCCAACCACATTAGCAGTTATTTTTGCATTACGTTGCAACTATTTGCCAAAAAATTGATGTTGAAACTAATGTTTCTTTAAGTTTTTATTCTTAAACAGCAATTGTAAGGTTAAAAGTGATTATAAAATCACGTAAGATTTTACTGTTTGCCTCCTTCACGGTGAACTTTAAGCAAATTTCAGAGGCTTATATGTAGAAGTACTTTTTTTTTTGCCCCTTGGTGTCAGTCCAGGGTTTAAGTTGAGCTGTGTCCTTCTTCTCTGAATACAATTAGGTTTATTAAGCTCAGGAGGCAACCATAGTTAGCACTGAGGAACAAGTTGTGCACAATGACAGACTTTGTAGCTCTTATATTTTAAATTTCACATAGCTCAGTGTATGTGTACTTTGTGAGAGGTTTCAAAGGATCTAAGTAAATCAGTTTTATTAGATGAGACATCAATTGCCAAAAAATGACAAAGGCCTCTTTGCTTATCGGGAAACAACTTACAAGCCCTGCAGGTAGTTTCGGTATACAGCTGATGCAACTGAACTGGAATCCGAGTAACTCATTGCATCAGACACCTTATCTTGCTTTTTAAAAATTTGTTCCCAAGTTATAACGGAACTAAAATCGCAGATTCTGTCTTTCTGGCACTTATTTTATGATGGGATATTGCAACTGGTTCCTTCAGCTCCTCTCTGTGTGCACCTCACATCTGTGGTTGACTTAAATAGTGTGGCACTTTCAGAATACGGAATTAGATAAAACTCAGTGGGTGCTGATCTCTCAATGTTCATTTTTCTTGTGGATCTGATCAGCATAGTAAGATCCTTTCCAGCATTCTCCAAACATTTCTATAATTCAGCAAACGACCACAGCATGTTTCTTTGTGGACTGTAGTGAAATCTGCCCAGAATTCACAGAGAGGTTTTTGTATTTTTGTAATGAGTCATTTCCCAAAATCATAGATATGGTCCATTTAAGGTAAGTCCATTTAGCTGTAGTTTCACAAGAAGAGGAGAGTGATATTTCTGAGAGCTGTGGAGTTATTCTGCATGTTCTGAATCAAAAGCAAGAGCTCTTGAATTGTCTTTTCTTCCATGACAGGGTGTAATGCCTCTAAGGAATGATCTGTGCTGTCTTCAGTGCTGCTAGTAAAAGTGTTTCTTGTTCTGTTCCTCTTTAAAGTACAGACAAGACATTCCCACTCTGATCTGAACTCTTAGGTGAATTATGATTACAGCATGATACCGAAATTCTGTGCCTTTATAATATAGGTCCCATATAGACTTCTTAAAACATTAGGCAGCTCCTGACCATTACTGGCTTGAGCGCTAAGTAGTACTAATGCAGGGGGAAAAAAAAAAAGTCTATCTTGAAATACCTTGACACTCCCAGCTTGGCATCTGTATTGCTGTATTTATCAAGAGGGAGCCAATGTAAAGGAATCTCTGCTAATTTAGACTGTACATTTCTTAGGGAACAGGTAAATTTTTTTCTGCGTGGTTTCTCCCTGGGGTCTGGTTTTGCTGTAATATAAATTACTTTTCTGGCCAAGGGCAATTTTTTACTTTAAATTGTGTATGTTAAGACCATAAAACCGTGAACCCAAACGTAGAGGCGAGTATGAGGCAACTTTAAAATTAACCTTTGCTTCACCTTTAATATTTAATAATCTTGCTTGAAGAAATCAAGGAACAGAAAACATAGTTATCTTATCACAACCTCACCAGTACAGCAGACAGGGAAGTTGTTGGTAACATGGCTTCATTTTTGAAACTTTGAGAACATTTCTACCTCTAATCATGTTGAAAGGTCAGAACTGTGTCGGTAGTTACACCACCAAAAATAGTAGGCTTGTGTTAACATGGGTTTTTATTGTTAGTAAAAGGGATTTTGAGCCAGGAAACACGATCACATGCTGAAATAACTTTAATATTCAAAGCATGAATTGAGAAACATGAACCTGATTTTTTGACAAATCCTAAGGAAAATAAACTTATTAAATAACTCCAAACCAGTTATTCTGACATATACATCCCTCCACAGGAATAAGCATTCAGGTTCTTGGGACCACAGTCCTTTCTCAACAAGTGACAAATTAAAATACTCAGCTTCCTTCTGTCATCAAGATGCGCCTAATTGAGTTGGCAGCAAAGAGCCCTGTAAGCATCACCCTGGAAGCATTTTTGAAGATTTGGAATTTGTTGACTGTGCCTTAGCAGTATCTGTTGTTTGCTGTTGCCTACTCGGGTTGTTTCTTTAAAGAGCTTCAAATGACTGTGTCCATCCTATGTTCTCCAAGCTGCATTTTAATTCTCTTTGTATTTGTCAGCGTCTTTCAAGTGCCTGAGAGATTGTATTATTGTTGCTTGGTACTGGATGATAAGCTTATAATGTATGTGTACTTTCTGTTGTGTAGGTGCTTGATTTCTACAGAAGTGACTGTATACAGGGAAATATTAGTGCTTTTTAAGACATCTTCTGTTAGGGGCCTGAAAGCGTTGCTGCTAGTGATTCTCCTCTCATGTAGACCAATGCGAAAGTCACCTCAAGACCCCTTAAAACTTCTCAGCCATGGATTCGGGAATGTAGAGCATACCTGGGTGAAGGAAGAACCACAGGGTTCACCTGTGAGGCAGGTTGTGTGGGGCACAGCAACTGTTTCTGTAATGTGTGGTGCACTTGGTTTGCCTTTACCTCTGCAAAATGGATTTGCACATAATGATTACATTCGATATAGCAGACTAAATAGCGTGTGTTAATTGGATCATAACTGTGTATGACTCTGGACTGTTTGATTTAATCCGATGTTTTTATTAAGAATAAAGTTAGCGTATAGAACGTGTTGAATTCAAGTTGCAGCCCACAGCAGATATGGCTACTTATGGCGAAAGTAATCCTGTAGAGTATTCAACTGAAGAACTGATTAAAATATTTACATGTTCATTTTCTCTGCATTGTGGAGCAATCAAAACAAGGTGAGTCACTTCAGACCTGAGTTCATAATTATAGTGATGGCGGATGCTCATCATTTAATGAGCTGAGAACAGCTAGTCTTACCTTTCACATTAAAACAACCAAACCACAAAATCCTGAAGTGGCTGTGTCCCTCAGCTGGGCTTTGTCTGACAGGCAAACTGGGAGCCTGGGAGTTAAAATGACAGTGCAGCTGCCTTACAAAACTCAGGGCATTCCTGAACAATTCACTCAAATAGTGAAACTTTATATTTTTCAAGAAGCACAGTTTCAGCTCTGGGGTGCGTTACAGCACACTTCTGTGGCCTTGTGGCTTTGTGCTGCTCCTGTCCGAGAGGTGCTTCTGTGTTTTCAGGGGATTGCTGGAGCAAGGTGCTGCTGTGGCTGCTAACAGTTCACCAGCTCTCAGACGCTGCTGCATTTCTAACCCAGAGCAGCAGCTGCCACGTCTGTTCTTTTTTTTTCACCTTTTTTTATGCATAGACTTAATTTTTTGTCTCCTTATTTTGTTTATATGCCACAGTTATCCTCAATGAATGAAGCACCATCTCCCTTGCGCATGTCCTGGTTTAAAACACTGGACTGGATCAAAAGTCAGCAGCTCCTCTCTGGTTTTTGGAGATGGGAATTCCAAGATTTTGCTGAAATTTATGTCAGTTCCAGTAAGAACGTTTCATATGGATTAGCTCGGCAGCCTGTTTCATTGGTGAGGGGAGCAGCTAGAGGATGCTGCAAGGTACTGATAGGAGATACCACAGTCTGGTTATTTCTCTGCAGGGGGTGATCCTCCAGACCCATCCCTTATGTTGCCATGCCTCTGTTTTGCCTACCGATAGCTTATTTTATTGCATTGACTACTGACTTCTAGCAATGTCCCTGCCAGCCAGAGGGAGGTCAGCTGGGTGGCTGGATGAGAGGGCAGAACCCCACAGCTGCTCCCCCAGGCCTGGCACTCACCTCTCCACTGCCATCACCCCTGCTGCTCTCCAGCCCAGTGACTTTGGGTGGCACTTCCCAAAATGTGCTGGAAGGTGTCCCTGAACCCCCTCGCAACGGCGGTGTGTCCCTGAGCACAGCCTTGCCCTCGCCTTGGAGCTCTGCTCTTGCACAAAGCCAGTGTGGGGACATCAGTGCCACCTGCAGGCACGTCCTAGCAGAGAAATGTGTCCTAGCAGAGGATGCGTGTCCCCTCCGTGTGTTTTGGGGAAGGTGCTGCCGAGGTGTGTGCCTCCATGGGGGACAGCACGTTGTGAATCCTCAGTGGAGTAAGCGCTTCTGGTATCAGTGAGCGAGGAGTGTAAAACCCTGCGAGTGGGAGGGTTTACAATCCACACCTTGTCCTCACCTTCCCCGTGCCAGTTTGTGGGGATAAGCTTTCAAGCTGGTGGGACTGGTCATTGCTGTGTCCTGCAGGAGAGCCCGGCCGGAGGGAGGAGAGGGGCAGTGCTCATCGTCGAGATCACTGTTGCTGTGGGTGCTGCTAACAAACCTTTGGATTTCAGACCAACACACACCTTTGGACATTTTTTAAACAATTGCTGTTGCGTTTTTCCATAGGGAAGAGTTACTTCTGCTGGAAAGCACAGTTACCCTTGCTTACCTCCTCACCATGTCCTTAGGGGGGGGCCCTGTTTAATGCCGTGCCTCACCCCACAGCGCGCCCCATGTAACGCACGCACTTCTGTAAACTCCCAGCTCCCCTCAGGCTGGGCGAGAACCTGGCCATGGTCGGGGTCCGTTTTTTGAATGCTGCTCTGCTGTTTGCTACCATCATGCAGGCTCTGCAAAGCCTAGTTGTCTTATCATAGAATCATAGAATCGTTTAGGTTGGAAAACACCTTTAAGATCATCCAGTCCAACCATTAACCTCACATTACCAAGTCCACCACTAAACCAGTTAAGGGTAGAGTAATAATTTCATGTTTCCTGGCTTGGTGGCTGGATTGTTTATAATGAAAGTAAAAACTAGGAATCATTAAGATTGGAAAGGACCTCTTAAGATCATCAGTCCAACCACCAACCCAACACCCCCATGCCCACTAAACCATGTCCCAAAGTGCCACGTCTGCCTGTTTTTTGAACGCTTCCAGGGAGGTTCCACCACCTCTCTGGGCAGCCTGTTCCAATGCTTGACTACCCTTTCCGTGAAGAAATTTTCCTAATATCCAGTCTAAGTCTCCCCTGGCGCAGCTTGAGCCCGTTGACTCGTCCTTACTCCCAGGAGCAACGCGTGTGCCCGCCCGAGCGTACCCGCCAGGAAGCGTTTCCCACCCCGCCTCCGGTGCGCCAGGCGGGGCTACTCTGCTCCTTGTGCTTTGAGTGCTGCGGCTTTCGGCAGACTGCCGGGGGTGCGGGGGTGCGGGGCAGCCTGTCCGGGCTAGAGCGGGGCCGTGCCGCCGGTGCCCGAGCCGCGGGGAAACAAGGCGGGCGGCGCGGCCGGGGCCGGGGGCGCGGGGCGGCGGCGCGGGGGGCGGCGGCCGGCAGGGGGCGCGGAGCGGAGCGGCGGGAGCGGAGCGGGCAGGGCTGCGGCATGGAGGGGAGCAGGACCCCCCCCCGCTACGGATCGCTGGAGTCCACCCGGTGGCCGCCCGCCGGCGCGGGGCCAGGTGAGCACGGCGGGACCGGGACGGGCAGGGATGCTGCCCCATCCAAACTTTCCCCCCATCCCCCGGGGGCTTCGGGACTCGCCGGGCACCCGGGCCCCGGGAGCTGGGGGGGAACCGGCCGCTTTGTCCACCAAACGGGGCCCCGCGGGTGCTCCCCGTACCGGTACCGGCACCGCCGGAGCCCCCGTGCCGCGACCGTCGGGACTGGGGCAGGAGGGGTGGGGCGGGGGGGAGACGGACAGAGGGAAGGGGTGGATGGAGGGGAGGAAGGGTGGAGGGGAGGAAGGGTGGAGGGAAGGGGGGGATGGCTGGAGGGAGCGAACTGGTAGAAGGAGGGATGCAGCCCGGCCTCCGGCTGATGCTGCCCGGAGAGGCACGGAGCCGCTGTGCTGTCATGCCCGACTGTGGGCATGGCTGTGACCGGGAGGCTGGGGTGTCCACCCTGTCCTTCGCTGCCTTTTCCCCTCTCTGACCAGTTCCTCCAGTACGACCTAGGGTGGGCGGGGGGGGGGGCACCGACCGAGGGGTTTTCCAGGGCAGGGTCCCCAACCCTGAGGTGGGAGGAGAGGGCCCAATGCTGTGCTGTGGGCAACATCCTGGGGAGGGGAGGCTCCTGCAGCCTCTCTGCCATGCCATCCCTCCGACCTCTCCCCTTCCCCATCCCTTTCTGCTCCCACGTAGCCCCTTGCACCCAGCGGGATAGGGACAGACAGCTGGAAAGGCAGGGAAGGAGGGATGGAGCAAACACCAGCATCCTGCTTGGTACTACTGTGTGGGGGTGCTTCCCGTGAAGCTGCTCAGCTGCCTGGTGAGCTGCCCAAAGTTTTAGCCCTTCTCCTTTGTGCCTTCCAGCCCAGCAATATGTATCCTTCTCCCTTCCCCCCCCATCTCTCCTGCAGGGTGGGGGGAGATGGAGACCTTGCCCTTGGTGGGGGTCTGAGCACTTTCATCACCTGATCTTTTGCTTCCAGCAGCTGGGTGACAATCAGGGTGGTCCAGGAAAGGGTCAAATGCTTGATGGACTCAGGGTACTGGGTATGGCCCAGGCATCCCCCCTCGGGTGCCTGCGAGCAGGGTTGTGGCTTCGATGTTTGCTGGTTCAATGCACTTCTGTAAACTCCCAGCTCCTGGGGGACCGTCAGGCTGGGTGAGAACGTGGCAACGGTCGGTGTCTGTTTTTTGAATGCTGCTCTGCTGTTTGCTACCATCCCAGGAAATCTCAGGCCAACCCTGTGAAGCAGAGAGCACACGCAGCCTCTTGCTCTGCTTGCGCTCAGGAGGTGACCAGGGGAGTGTGCACACAGCAGCAGGGTGTTGCAGAGGGGCTACACCCCTGGTGATACCCCCTGTAAGTCATCCCGGGGTACCTCACCCATGAACTCTGGTCTTTTCTATGGCTAACATGGCCCCAGTGGTGCTGACTGTGCCAAGGGCTGCACATACACAGCCAGAGAGATCCCCCCTGGCTGCAATGGGCCAAGGCTGCATGTTTCTCCGTGGTTTATTAGAGGAGGCAGCTGGGGCACTGGCAGGGATACAGTGCTGTGGTTTGCAGGCTGCCTGTAGTTGTGATCTCTCCCATCTGGGTATGATGTTATCCTTTGGGACCAGCGTGCTCAGCTGTGTGTTGGCAGTCCTGGAAGCTTGTGTCCTTCCTGCCAGGCAGTGTGGATGCCGGAGACCTCCCTGCCTCTGACAAGGCTGCTCCAGAGCCAGGCAGTGGGTTACCTTCGCTCTCACTATCGAGCTTGTGGAGCAAGGGCTGATTTGGATGGGCTGAATGCCCCCTGCCCGTGCTGCTTTCCGTGGCAGAGAAAAGCACACGGCTGAGTTAAAGGCCTCTTGGGATGGAGCCCAAGAGCTCTGACCCCCTCCCCAGAGGACTGTCAATCAATTGCCCAACTTTAATCATGAAGTAAATTGCTTGAAACTCAACCCTGTGCTGGTTGCTGCTGTGACTCATCTCAGGCTTGCTGCTGGCTGTCTAAATGTTTTCACCAAAGCCATATGGTGTGGAAGTCTCTGGCTATTATACTTCTCATTAATGATACTTGCTTCCCCTGGGCCTTCTGTGATGATTAGAGCATCTCAAAGTTTAAATCAAAGCTTTCTCCCCTTTCTTGGTTTGCTGGGTTGAAATGGTGCCAGTCGGGGATCCTTTGGCTCCGGCAATGTGGGGTTGATTTCTGTGTCTGGCTCCACTGTCATGTGCACAGCTGTGGGAGCAAAGGGACCCCTCGGCAGTGTGGCTGCACATGGGTGTCATCCCTCTCCATCCCCAAAGGGATACTCAGGACAGTGAGCTTGATCACAGCTTTAATAAACATCCTGCCTTAGGCCCTTGCTGGTGCCAGGCACTTAGGTGGGGTATAAGAAACCCATTCTCAGCTTTGGCAGACCCACCTCCAGTGAGGTCTTTTGCCCAGCTGTCTGCTTGCAGGACATGCCGGGTTTTAATCCCCTGTGAGCTCCAAGTGCCTGTACTTGCCATTTGTGACTGCTGTATGGTGTCACTGCCATCACACAGGTTCATGGGTGCATGGTGCCCTTTGGTCTCGTCACCGTCTCAGGAAAGCTGTGATCTGGCCCATGCCTGTAGCTGCTGGGGTTCAGGAACTGAGCATCACCCCATAGCTGCCTGGAGAAAGCATCTCCTCAGCCAGCTGGGAGGATCCATGCGCATCCCAATCAGTTGTCACAGACTGATCTCATTACACGAGAGGAATTGGGATTGAGAGGGACCAAGTCCAACGCCCTGCTCAAAGCAGGCTTAGTAGTTAAATCAGGTTGCTCACAGCCTTATCTAGGAGGTATTTGGACCAAGGATGGAGATCCCACAACCTCTCTGCTAACTGTTCTGGTGTCTGAACAACCTGAGGAGAAACATTTTCCTAATATCTCACTGGGATTTCCCATGTTTCAGTTGTGCCCATCACCTCCTTGTCTGATCTTTATGCACTTCTGAAAGGAGTCTGGCTCTGTCTTCTCTGCATCCTCCCATTAGGTAGGTGAGTACAACCATGAGATCCCCCTTCACCTTCTCTTCTTTGGGTTGAACAAACCTGCTTCTCTCAGCCTCTCCTCATCTGTCCCCTGCTCCAGCCCCTGCCCTCACTCAGTTCTTAGTCCTGAGCAGATGCTGGCAGATGGAAGGAGTCTCCATCGGCAAGTTCATCTTACCATCCTATCAGCTGCATATTAGTCACCTGTATGGATTCACTGGTTTCTTGTGAGGTTTAGTGGATGGTTTTGGTGCAGAGGCATAGCTCTGTGTCCCTTTGTCTAGGTACTCCCCCCCAGGGTTCGTGGGCTTCATTTTGCAGGCGCACTAGCCTGGGACTGCCCTTCCCCTGCTTCTGCCCTGAATTAAGCAGCTCCAGGCACATGACTGTCCTCTTAGAGCTTCTTGTCCAGGACTTACTGCTTTGGTAAGCAGTTCCCTGGCATGCCTGAGGACTCATCTTGCCTGAGGGTTGCAGAGTGCCATGACCCTGGCCACACCACCCTGAAGGCACAGCCAAGGGCTGAGGAGCTTCCATTGCTCTGCTGCATGGTGTAGACCTGGCCGCTGTCCCCATTTCACAGCATGCTCCTGACCTGCAGTGGGAGGCTGCTGGGAAGTGTCCTACAGAAGGGTGACCAGGGAGGAGGGGTGCGTGAGGGCAGCTCCTTCTGAGCAGGGTGGTCCCAGCCTTGCTGTACTCCCCGTCTCTGATGGGAACCCACCCATAGTCCAGCCAGGAGCTTTCTCACTCTTGTGGGCAGCTGCCTACAGGCTGAAATCATGTCCCAGCCCCCTGCCGCAGACAAGGGAGAGCAACCCAGCATTGCCACCTCCTCCCTTCATGTACACAGGCGAGTATTCACCTCTCCCATCTGGGATGGCTTCTGCTAATGAGGTTCTGGGATGAGAAGGGAGAAGCAGCGATGCTGACACCTGTTTCAAGCCCTTGCTCTCACCCACTGGGAAACAGCTGGCTGATAATCTCAGCCAAATACTTCTGCCACCAGTGATCAAATATATTCTGGGTTATTCACCCACCCACCCAGACCAGGAGTGACAGTCCCCCTCCCCCAGACCCACCCGTGTGCTCCCAGGAGTGATTAGATTTAGCCTTGGCTAATGAAAGCTGCAGTAATCTCATATCTTTGTTTACTGGAGCATCTGTAAAATAATCATCCTTGTCATTTTAGCCTGGTCATGGAAGCAACACTTAGAGCAATGCAGCTTTTTCCTGACAGGTCTAGAGCTGCACTGAAGTACAGCCGAACCCCAGGGAGTGGCTGCCTACAAACACACGCTGGCTGTACCGTCTGCACCTTCACGTGTGTCATTACCTGTATGCCTGCTGTCATCTGCAGGGAGATCCTGCTTGTCCCTGGCGCATGGTCCCAGCTGCTTGGCAGCACTGGGTGTGGGTGCAGCAAAATATCCCGAGCAAGAGGAGCTCTGGGGTGGCAGAGCAGCAGGATGCTTGGGACGAGGGACCTCAGTATCCCGGTCCCCTAGCAACTGCAGTGTGGTCCCCTAGCAACCGCATCCTGGTCCTGTAGCAACCACAGTCCGGTCCCCTAGCAACCCCCTTTAGGCCCGTAGAAACAAGGCTAAGGGAACGTTTCTGTGCAAATTTGCAGCAGAGACATTGAGCAAGAGCTGATGGAGGGCAGTGCGTCCAACCCCACACCTCATCCAGCCTATGTATCTGTTGGTCTGTCCTGAGCAGGCACTGGTTCCTGAAAGCATCCTGACAGCTTAGAATGGGGAACAGTCGAGGATTCAGCAGGCTGGTGTTGGCTGAATGTGGCCTTTGTAGCTAGGGGAAGAGGGAGATAATCTCCAAGTAGTCCTCATGAGTTTCTAAGCCAGAAACAGCAGAAAATTATTCTTCAAACCAGTCACGCTAACCCAAACCACTTGTATTTCCACTATTAAACCTCTGCCAGCAGCCTTGGAAACATGCCTCACTCTGAGAATGATTTCTCAAGCAGTTTTACATGATGGGTAGAGGACCAGTGAGTGCAGAGTGTTTTGTTGCCTCATGCCTTAATGCCTTCCTGACCTGTAATGCTCAGCACTGGCCTGGGTCCCATTTGGGATCGCCAAGCCACACTCTCCATTTCTGACATCTCCAGTTCCCAGACCTCAGCTGCCCAGAAAGTCCTGCTCCCAGAGCTGGTGCTCCTTAGCTGTGCTTTCCCTTCTCCCTGCACAGGGAAAGTCCCAGGGCTGCAGGAAGACGAAGTCTTGGAGGGGGGGTGTGTCCTGTGGAGATTCAAAGGAAGCAGACTTTGCCTCTGACATCTGTGATTTTTAATGTTTTCTCCTAGCCTGGCTTTGCTGTAGCTACTGAGTCCCCTGTTCCTAACCTGAGCTGTATGCACATCACAGGAGAGCCAGATTAGCCTGTGTGATAAATGTGCTGCTGCATATCACTGATAACAAGCTCAGTGATGTGTCTCTGAAAGCCAGACCAGGCTAGTGGGTGGGAGCTGGCCTGGGAGCAAAACCTCAGCTATCCCCATAAAATGGGCTGGGAGCCACTGTGGAACGTGCAGGCTTGCAGGCACTGTGTGAATCAGCATGGCATCCTTGTGTAAATCAGTGTGACAGTCTTGTGTAAACCAATGGGATATCAGAGGGACATCTGTGTGTAAATCAGTGGAGGCGGGGGAGGCAGAGCTGGTGTCAGACCAATGGATCGCGGTTGCTTGGCTCTTGTCCTGTCCAGCCCTAGGACTGCCACAGCATTTTTCTAAAATATAAATTACAGCCCCTTTTTCCCGCATTTTGCTGTGAGGCTCTTGCCTCTTGCCCTGAGCAAATGACATCCCCTTTCCCTGCCTCAGTTTCCCCAAGTGGGTTATAGAGGTGATACTCAGCACTCCAGAGGACGAGGAAGACAAACTGGCCTGCTGGGTACCATGGGGGCTTTTTCCCCCAGTGAGTTGGGAAGGATGAGGGAATCTCCATTCCAGCCGGTGGGGAGAGGGACCAGCTATGGGATCTTTACCTCCACAGCTCCTTAGGAGGCCCCTCTGTGCTATATGGCCCAACGTTTGGTCCTGGCACATACTGGAGGACAGGCTCATGACTCTGGGTGTCTGTCCATGTGCTGGACATGCCTGAGGCTTACATAGTTCTAGAAAAAGAGAGAGATATTCCTGTCCTTCCCTCCAGCAGTTTTTAGCTCCCTTGGCCTCCTGCTGTTCAGCACAGGGGAAGACCCCTGGAAATCTGGGGCTTTCTCAGCAGTGCAGAGCCTGCCACAGCATTGGTGTGAGCAGGGTGTGCTGCAAAGCCAGCACAAGCAGGCAAAATGATGCTTGTTTCTAAGGTTCAGAGAGCTGCAAGCTCAGATGAGGTGGCCTGCTGGCCTCCAAGGTCTTCTTTCATGCAGATACTTCACGCATATTGCATGCATGTTTGGAGTTGCGCTCAGCAAGCTGAACCAGCTTTGATGCTAACGCAGCAATGAGCAGACCTGTTCCAGTGCCCAGCCTCACACAAAGCAAAAATAAAGGCAAAACACAGTCATCGGCAGCTCAATGCCCTTGTATATGTCGGTGACTTTCCATGTGCCTGTTGGGCTGTCTCCTCTTGCAGCACCCAGCAGGGTAGCAAGAAGCCTGAAAATGGGTTTAAAAGTGCACATGCTTAGTGGTTATGCTGGTCTGGCGTTTGCAGGAGGCGTCCCTGTGACAGCCCTGTGGTCCCTGTGGTCCTCAGTACGTGTTTAACATCTGCTGGCTAACGTGGCTCCTGTTTCATTTGCAGAGGACGAGATTGTTTCCATGGCCGACTCGACCACCACCATTGATGACATTGAAGGGGAGCTCTTCAAAATTGAGAGGATCAGGGAGATCCTGGTGAGGAGGGAGTCAGAGCTGCGATACATGTGAGTACCTGCCTCCTCCCGCACTGTCCCCCCTTCCCAACGTCACCCCAGCATTTTCTGCCTGCCTGGTCAAACATGGATCTTCCCTGGGGATGAGCAGAGCTGAAGACGCTTTCCACCTCGTTTTCCACCTGGAATTGCAGCCTCTCCCACTGCTCTGGCATTGCTCTCGGAAGGGGCTTGAATGGGTCCCTGTTACAAAGCTGCCACTGATGCTGTGATGATTTGAGCTATGCAAACAGAGTTTATGGCACAGGTTTAACTACACTATAATGTTTCCATATTCAACCACAAGCACCCTGCCTTTCCAGTGGGTCCATACGCTTTACTCTTCCTCAGTGCATGGCTCTTGGGCTGTCCTTGGGATGGGACCTGAGGTTCGGTGGCTCATTGCTGCTCTCTGGACATAGCGCTTTGCCCCAGCATGCAGATCTCTGACTGTTGAACAACCACATGACCACAGTTTACTTTCTCCACGTTGCAGTATTACACATACTCCCAGCTCCTCCTTTGCTCACCCATTCCCTGGCTGCCAGGGGACATCGGGACACATCGGGGCTGGACCAGCATTGGTGCCCAATGCCTGTCTCCACACTGCATCCTGCTCTCCACTCCCAGCACAGCCTTTGCAACCAAATGCAGAGGGAAAGATCTTCTCCAGGGTCCCTGTCAATAATCAAAGCAGTTTCTGAGTAAAAATCCAGAGACCCTTCACATTTAAGGCAATCAAGTAGTCACTGTGTTGCAGTGCTACTAACCAGCACTCAGGGTGATAAAGAACATTTTTCCTGGGTATATCTGGGAGGAAAAGGACTGACTAGCATTCATAGTCTGGGTTGATTAAGCTTTTTAATACCACTAAATTGCTGTAGTCAGCCCAGTCCTGAGATCCCATGCTGTCAGGTCGACACAAAGCCTGGGATCTTTTACTGGTAATGGCAAAAACCATATTTACTGGGCTGCAGTACTTGATATGCTGCTCTTTTAGTGTGTCTGGGTCCACACTGGTACCTGCACTACAGGGATCACCAAAGCCTGGAAATGCCTGTGTAAATCCGCTGCCTGGGGAAGCTATGAGCTGGACTGTGGTTTAGAGGCTCAGATTAGGTGTGATGACCTCTTTAAGGCACAGTTCCCCCTGAATATATTGTTGAAAAGGATTTTTGGAAATCATAAAAAATGTAGTTCTTAAATGCTTTCCATGGCAACCAGTACCTAAATCTCACAGGTGCTGTCAAAACTCACATCTCTTGCTTTTTCTTATCCCTTTATTTCTTTTCTTCCTTGGCTTGCACTTGGAAAACAAAAGGAAATCACCTACAGAAACCACATACTGGGGTGGGTATGGATGCAAAAGTGATCACTTGGAAGTTTGGAAATGCCAGGATTACGTGTCCGAGTGGTTTGGAGGAGCTGTAGGGAACCTGAGCATCGGCTCTGTGGGGTGCAGCAGCGGGGAGGAGCATGGCTCTGCAAGGCAGGGAAAGCTGAGGGCTTCCTTGAGCATCTCTGCTGGAGAAGAGGGATCCCCAGACCTGGGTTTGTCAGGACAGGGTTAAAAATGTTGGGGACCTGGGGCTGAAAGGGGCTTTTTTTCCCAATGGAGGAAAAAAATGTGAATAAAAGTGAAAAAAATCCTGAATATTAATTCAGGATCGTTTGGACTGTGGGGCTCAGGGCGATGGACATCTCCACTGATGTGCTACCAGATGGGGGATTGACCTGCCTGGTCAGTTGATAGTGATCAGTGTTTTCTTCTTGTTGGAAATGTCAGACTAAAACATTCCAACATTTCTGAGACGTCTGTGATGTAGAAAACAATGAAGCTCCCAATATTTCTCCTTTTATAGGGCAAAAAGAAAGGTCTGAAACTCCTGTGGGAGATTCAGCTCTGCGCCTCACCCACTCAGTGCTCTGATCTGCTCCCCAGGGCCAGACAGGGGTAGCACGGCTACGGCTGATGCTGTAATAAATTTTATCACCAGTAGTAGAAATAATCTCAGCTCCAGCAGCAGCCTTCTGGGTGTTTGTCTTTGCAATCTCTCCCAAGTTTTACTGAAATAAGAATTTTTATTACTGCCCATTTATTTTTCTCATTATCAGTTTTTACAGAATTAAATTCCAATTTAATTTTAATAATACTTCAGTTATGATTTGACTGTTTATTTTAATTTTAATAAGTGTATCACTAGCAATCCACCTGTTGTCCATGTGTCCCATGCAGACCTCCCTGCTGGTGCTCTTTGTACAAGCTCAGGGCTCAGCCACCATAGGACTATGGGCAGGCAATAAAAGGATAAACAGACCTCCCTGTTCTCCACGTGCAGCTCCCAGACATTGGCATCAGTGGACCTGCTCGGTGTGGTATGCAAACAAATGAAGACACTGTCGGAGCAAAAATCTGACAGACCCAAGAGAAAGTCTTCTCCCCTGCCTGGGATGTTCTTCTCCTACATCAATATCTCCCAGGGTCCCTCTTCGTCAGTCTGTTTATTTTTCCTTACCTATTTAATATTCCTGGTGTCCTCGGCTCAGCTGACAAAGCTGCATCTTCAAGTAGCTCCAGCAAATATGACTCATCCCAGAAGGGGTGGACGGCATGACTCAGTGGAAGGGCCAGCAGAATTATTGAAGATGCAGACAGGGCTTTTAGTAATGCACACTTCAAAGGGAACCAAAGGCACATCTGCTCAAGGTGGCACCAGCTCATGAGTCAATCGTATTATCTGTAGACACAGATTATGTATTAGGATTTCTTGTCACTCATGGCCATGGAGCTTGCTAGAAATCTCATCTGTGCTTTCCCATATGCCATGCAAAGCATACAAGGAGTCCTGCATCAAAGGCTTGGACAACCTTGAGAAGCTTCTGCTAAGATGCTGGGGTGCTTGGTAGGGCTTAGGAGGAGGTATGGTGCCTCTGTCTATGTGGAAAATGGGTCAGCTGATTCCTTGTAGTCAACATTTGGATATGCCAATCCTCTTGGAGGCTCAGTCTAGACAGGTCAACCACTGTGGCCTGCGATGTTGGTGCTTACCAGCTTCTTCATGAAACTGGTCACTGAACATGATATTTAAAGGGGGAAAATGCTTCCCATCCCACCCCATGTAGGCAAAGCACTGTGCACAGGGCAGCGTGGGGCCAAGTCCTGTATAGACCTGTCTTGTCTCCAGCTGAGAGGTTTGTGTCACCAGATATTTTCCCAGCACAGACTGCTCATGGTTCAGTGCCCACATGTGTTGTCTAAAACATCCAGGGCTGCAGTCACAAGTCTCTAAGGTCTAGGGAGACCTTAGATACAGGTGTTGCTGAGATATCGGTGGATTAGTTGCGCTGTCATAAGGAAATGCTTCTGGTCAGAGTGTCCACATCTACCTGTGGGTGATGACTGGAACACCCTCTTCTGCTGGTGGAGCTGTTCAGCACCATTTGAATATGCTGCCTGACACCAGACCCTCTGCCACGGGACTTCTGTTGCCTTTGCTGGCTCCAAGCTCCTGGAAGATGTGTATTAAGACTGATATGTCAATGAAGAGGTTGATTCATTGATGCACCAACTGAGCAATTTCTGGTCCTGGGGCATGGGAGCCTGTTACACCTGGAAAATCTGGGGCTGGATTTTGGATGGAGACACTTTCTTTCAGCTTCAGACCAGGTAACAAGAGGTGGGGAGACACCAGATGGTCTGGCCAGAGTGGCTCAGCCACACCAGGGTAAGCCTGGAGAAAGAAGAGAAGCGTGCCAAATCCCAGCTCAACAGTCCAGCCTTGATCATGAGATTCAGTGCCTTGCCATCGGGTGCAGGGGCTTTAAAAAATGCTTTTCAAATGAGCCGACAGCCAAAGTCCCTGATTAGGGACTTCAGTTCCTGGGTATCTTAATGCCAAGGAAATGGTGCTTCACTGGCTGCTGGCTGGCTGCTGGCTGGCTGGACTGTGCCGAGGCTCGTGATGCCACATCAGAGCAGCACTGGCTTTTCCTAATCTTCCCAGTGAGGGATAATGTGTGAGGAGCCCTGGGAGGGCTCAGAGCAGGAGCAAAAGTGTCAGATGGGTTGGTCTTGTCATGCTTTGGTTGGAGATTGGCTGGCCCTAGGCTGATGCAACCTTGGAGACAGCTGGAAGGGCAGACGGGGCTGGGCAGCCCTTAGGTAGCTGCTCACTGTGTGCACAAGTTTCTGGCAGAAACCAGGAGGACTTTGAGGAAAGGACCCTAAAGGGCAAAGCAAGGAAGTCTCTAAAGCCAGAGGCTACTGGCATTAGAGAGGTCGGGAGATGGGGAGCACAGCAGGCAGACCAGAGACAGCTCTGGGGGTTACTGGAGCTGTGACTTGTCTCATCTTCTGTGGTGTCACCTACCCAGGGGAGCTCCTCAAGGATGGCTTGGTTTGTGGTGGAGAGAGGTCTCAGCCATGAGCACTGTCTGCTCTTGGGAATTGCCTCACCATGGGTGAATGCATAAAGCTCTTCAAACTGAAGCACTGATGCTCTTCGTGGCCAGATACCATTGTTCCTCAGACTTGTCCAATCAGGGCTTTAGCGAGGGCATAGGCATGCAATTTTAAAAAATAAATCAGTAAATAAATTTGGTTAAGTCTTCTCTGCCAGCCCTAGTGAGCAGCGAGCAGCACTTGAGCTGGTACACCCGTGGAGGGGGCTGAGTGTCTGTGGCGCTTCCAAGACATCATCAAACTGCCTCCAGCACGGACAGGGCCATGCATCCTGTGTTCGCTCCATCAGCAGCTGGTGCTGACATTTGAGTTAAGCCCATCCTGATCGGTATCTTGCTGCTGTTGTGTGGTTTGAGCCAGAGATGATTTCATTTCCTGAGGCTTCGGCAGGCTCCTTTTCTCCTGTTGAAATGACCTTGTTTCTCAGCAGACACCTGCAAAGTTTGCACATTTCCCCCCTCTCTTGTGTTTCATTTTTCTACCTTTTTTTAATTCTGCAGAAAGGCAGTATAAAAATGTCAGATCTTTTTATGTGGCAGCAGCTTCCATTTGTTTTTGGATTTTGCTGTTTGGGGATTATATTTTGGGAGAAGGAGAAACACAGCTGCTATTGCATGGTGGATGTGCCAGGTTTTAATAAGGCTTCATTGTCATTAGAGTGATAAAACTTTTTCTTTGCCAACAACCAGTGACACAACTCATGTAGCTCCAACAAAAGCTCTGAGATGAAGTGGGCTACTGTTTCCTGTGGGAAGGCAGGTAAATCCGTGCTCCCCATTGCAGGCACTGAGTACATTGCCTTCCAGTGTTGGCTGGGTGTTGTTCTGGAGGTTTTAAACCTTTCCTCTCCCAGTCTTTCCCTCAGTGGTTTCATTTGTGTCTCTGCAGGATGGATGACATTCAGCTTTGTAAAGAAATCAGCCGGCTGAAAAAGGAGCTTCAAAAACTCATAGCCCTTCCAGGTAAGGCTTTGTAAAACTTCAGAGAGCTGCAATCAGCAGAAAGGTTTCCATGAAATACAAGAAGCTCTTGAACAGCTCCCACCCCAGGATGCTCCCAGAGACACTGTTGCTGCAGGCAGTGTGCGAGCATCAAGAAACGTGGCTCCTTGGGTCTGACCTGAGATCTTTCTTGAGAGCTTTGCTGCTTGCAGTACCACCAGGGAGCCCTTGTCCAGGCCTGGGCTGAAGGGCAGAGGAAACAGAAAAGGAGAAAAAACATGAGTCCTTTGAGGAAGAGCATGGGTCTGGTATAGGAGGAAGACAGGAGCTGAGTGATGTGACAGTGAATGCTGACACAGTGGGATGTGCCACGTACACCTAGGAGGATCCCCAAATGACTTGAGAGAACAAGCAGGGGACATTGACAGACCACACGGTGAAGGGGCCCCTTTGGAGGTAGCAGGAGGGGGAGTGCTTTCAAAGGCCTCAAGAGCATGACAAGCAATGAATTCTTGCTGTGACCATGTCAGAAATGTGTGTCAGTGATGGAGCAGATGGCAGCAGCTGCCAGGGAAGGATTCCTGGTTGCAGGATCCAGGGTAGGATGGGTGCTAGGGGGATGTCATGCCAAAGGGGGTCAGTGGCGTCCCTGATTTAGGTGAATTCATCATTCAGGATGTTGAAAAGAGGCAAACAGTCCAGGGCAACATATGTGAAAACTTCAGCTGGGGGGCAACACTGCTTTTGTTCCCCCCTTACCATGCTCAGTGACCCTCCATGTCCCTGTTGCAGCCAGAGCCACCCTTGACTCTTCACAGCCAAAGGTTTGGTTTGCCTAAGGATTCCCCTCAGCCAAAATATTCAAATGAAAGCCCACACCAAACAGCTCAGGGTTTGAATGAGAATGAGCAAGAAAGGCTTCACCACAAGCTGTGTCCATCACTGTTCATGAGGCTATGCCTCCTCCTAGGACATCTGCATTCAGCCCCCAGTAAGGACTTGACCTGTGTTTTCAGAACCAGATGGGAGACATATCCCTGCTTGTTTGTACCCATCCAAGCATTAAGGTCTGGACCACCACAAGTATCTCTCTGAAGATGCTGCACTCACTGAGACCAATGAGTGGGTAGCAGGGGGCGATGCCTGGATGTAGATAAGGGACCAGCTGTGCACATCTGTTTCCCAGAGCAGCAGCTCAACTCACCTGTTCTGTACCCAAGGTTATCTCAAAGTCACGGGTGCCAAGAAACCTTGTCCCTGTCTAATGCCATAGTTTCGCTATGCTGTGTGTGCCTGTGAATCATCAGCATGCAGTTAGAGCACAACTGCTGCTTCATATGCAGGTATTCATCAGTTTAATACAACCTGGTTGCATCCAGAGGGAGGTTCAGACAGGGGAGGGGAGGATTCTGCCATAAAAATGGGAGCTGCTTGCAAAACATAGACCCAGATCTCGTGGGCTTTTAATTCAAACACTTTCTAGTTCATAAAACAAGACTTGACCTAAACGATGGCTCAGGACCAGAGATAAACTTGGCCTTTTCTGAAGCTTGAGAAATGTGTCTGGCTTTCCTTCATCTGCTTTGGTCTTTCATGTCTAGCCATTTCAGCATTCCCAGATTCAGCTGAGAGCAGAAATGCTGCTTGATTAAGGGATGCTCTTTTTGTCATCTTTATAACTTGGCTAATATCAGACTGTGCTGGAAAAATCCTGCAAATCATTGGTCTTGTGAGACTATAGGAGCAGATCATTCATAAAAATGGGCATTGAACTTTGGTTCGGATAAAGATTCAAACACATCAGTGCTTACTCAGAGCTCAGCCAGACCTGTGGCTTGAAATCTCACCTGAGCAAGGTGCCTTTAATAATTCAGAGAGATATTGTGGTCACGATGGACTCTGACATCAGCAAGTCAGAAAAAAAGATGCAGTGTTTATACAGCAGGTATGTTAACTCTGACATGCTCTAACTCAGGAATGCAGATTGTTAGTTAACTCCAAATAGCTGCTATGTTTGTGCACAGCCTGATGTTTCTGATTTGTCTGGCATCCAAATGACACTGTAAAGTGCTCCTATTCCCACCGGGCAGGTGGGAGCTGCTGCACAGAGACAGTGCCCATTGCCAGGCAACTTTGCAGTAACTCTTCATGGTAGAAGACCAGCAGCTGTGGCCCAGACCTCAGTCCAGATCAGCTTTCTCTGTGACGAAGCTTGAGTTCACTCCCTGCACAAGACTACAATTGTGGGAGAAACCTTTGTTTGCTGGGGATGTTTCTAACAACATGATGATTTTGAGAAGTTCTTCCTACTCAGACCCCTACAGCAGCACCTCTGATCAATACATAGCAGACTTTAAACTACAAATCAATACATAATTTAGGTAACTGCTGAGACCCAGCCTACAGGGTTTGCTCCATACTGTGAATTTCGCTGCATTTTCATGTAGCTGAAGGAAGACTAGAGACTGATCCATCCTGTGCTGGATTGATTTTGGAGCTGACTGCTGAATTCAGAAATGGTATTAAATAGCTGCAGCACAGTCATAGTTTCCACCTAAGGTAGCTCTCCATTTATATTTAACACTCCTTAGCCCTATCTTTATCATCTTCATGTATCCCACTTATTGCTATGTACCAATTTATATAGGACATGACTACATAGTGATGTGAGAGTTTTCAGGTCTTCACTAACGCACTGCCTGAAGATATGTGGCACAAGTGGGTCCCACGGTGCTCAAGGTAGGTCAGTCTAGGGCTTCAGGTGACAACCAAGACTTCAAAATAGCCTGGCAGACACTTGTGGTCATCCTTGTCGCTGGGGTGGGAATGGGGCTGACAGTGGTTTTAAAGGTCAGATGTAGAGGATGAGGTCACAGGGACCGTGTTCAGCAAGGGAATAAGGCTATAGAAAAAGTGTCTCTGTGTGTATGGGATAAATGGTGGTGTGAGGTGCTCCCAAGGCACCTGGGCATTGTTGAAAATTCCCTATGCACCTGAATTGCTGGGTTTCTCAGCCACATGGAGGGCCTGGCTCAGAGGTCTCTGGACGCCTACCCAGCTCAGGTCCAAGCTAAGACTGGTTGGGTGTGCTGACATGGGGAATGCAGGTTAAGCACATCCTAGCTGAAGGATGACATCCAAGTCTGGTATTTCTGAACTTGCTGAGACCCAGTACCCAGCCTCTTCAGCAGTGCAGGGTGAAGACCCTAGGCGAGCCATGGTCATCTTCCACCAGAGAAGTCACCTTGCTGAAGAGCCCTTCCTCTGCTCTGCAAAGCTCACAGTTGCAACCTTCAGTGCTCAGCCCCCTGAAAATTTTGGGGAGAAGCTAAAAATTCAAAGTTTGATGACACCAGACCTGTCTTCTCCCAGCCAGGGTGGTTTGGGATGAGGTTGTTGCTTATTTAGCAGCGTGTATCTGGGTCCAGATGCTTACTTTGGGTTGGCTTTTACCCCCACTCTCACATCTGCTCCCGGGTCAAGCAGAAGTAGAGCAAGCTTGGCCTTGGCATGGGCAGGATGGCCCCTGTTGGTGTGTTAAATATGTTCCCTGTGCTGCAGAGAATGAGAAGTCCAACGAGGAGAAGCAGAGGGAAGAGGAGCTGGTACAGCAGATACACAAGCTGGTGGAAACACGGGATTTCCTGGTGGATGATGTGGAGTTTGAGAGGCTCAGGTAGCTGTGTGAAATTTATTCCTTGCGCTTAGGACAGTGCAGTCTGTCCTCTGATCTGTGTCTTGCCTTGCCACATGGTCCTGAATGCCTTGCTGCTCCTTTCCTGAGTGCTAGCCAATCTCTTTGTCACAGGGAAAGGGAAGAAGACAAGGAAATGGCAGAGTTCCTGCAAAGTAAGCTCTCCAAAAGCTACCTCCAGAAAGAAAGTAGGTGGTTGATGAGTTTTATTCCTCGCATTGAACCTCCCTGGCAGTTTCTCCCCTTTCCTAAGCACTCTGTCCCCAAGATTTCATTGCTCTGCATGGGGCTAGCTTACCTGGAGGCCATCTGTTGCTGGAGGAGACTGTGTGGAAATGGCAACTGGGGGATACTGGTGCTTGAGATCACATTGTGGAAATGTCCTGAATAGGTACAGATGTTATGCTTCCATTTCCCACCCAGCATTTCCCAGCCAGCATGTCCTATGAGAATGGGGGTGGGTAGATGTCCTTTTATGGCTGATGTACTTCATTTGATCCTTTCCAACCAGCTCCTTACATTTCATCGCACCATTAGCTAAGGTGACAAGTTGTGGTATCCATCCAGTCCTCCTTTCTTCATGGCCTCTGACAGCTACCCTCTTCCCTGTGCCTCCATCATTGCTGGAAGAACACCTCCCCAGTGTGGTGGGAGGCATTTCCAGCCCAGGATCCCTGTGCTTGTGCCTGTAGCACACATGGTGATGTGCTTCCTGGATGCAGGAGCTCATGCCCAGCTGTGGGTCTGAAGAGGGTCAGCATCTTAGCCCTGAAAGGAGCTCTAAGAAGAAGCGATGGGCCTGTGCTCTTGTCACTAGACAGACACTGATTCCTCTTTCCATAGCTCCTGTCAAAGAGAAGAAAATGACTTCCAGGGGGCAGCAAACCTCTGCACCATATATGACCAAAACGGGCCTCACCCTGCTCAAGGAGTGCTGTGGCTTCACCTGCTCCATCATGTAGGCCAGCCCCCAGCTCCTCTGCACAGCACATGACCACGGTAGTGTACACATCCCAGGAAGCTGGGCCGGGCAACAGGGGCTTCCTTGGTGTGCTGAAACAGCCAAGTGCCTGTGTGGTGAGCGCTGATGTCTTGAGACACGCACAGCTCCTGGTGCTGCAGGTGTGGTGCGTGAGGGACCGCCAGACTGCAGCCCTGCTCTGGGGGGCTGCCATCAGGGAAAAGTGCTGGAGCCCCACAGAATCCTGAGAGAGGGTCTGGAAGGGAAGCAGCAGTGGTTGTGGCTGGGAGGAGGATGAGGGGATGGAGGGAGTTGGATGGAGGGGGAAGAGAGATGGAGGGCAGGGAGGAGCGGGGCCAGGCTCACTGCAGGGAGCGTACCACAAGCACCAAGGCATCTCCTTGTAAGCACATACAGGAGGGAGGTGTTGGTCAAATGTACCACTGCTGTGCACAGCCGGTGCTCATGGAGTTAAACTACCAATGCCTTTGTCTTCTCATAGCATCTTCTCTGAAAGCCTAATAAGCCATCAGGCCTTTCTGTCATGTGCCTTCTCGCTGAGCCTCCTGCCTGCTCCTTTTCAGCAGGTTGCAGTTAAATCACTGGCATGTGCTGACAGCCACAGGTGCCCAACCATAAATTGCTGTGCCCATTAGTTTTAAAACAGAGTTTACTAAGGGCCAGGCTGTGTCAGTTGTGAAGGACTATCCTCTGGCTGCTGAGGAGCAGTGAGACACGTCCCCGTCCGCTTGCCAGTGGTTCAGGACATAAACCCATTTCAAACACTGTCACTTTGTAGAAGTCTCAGGGAGTGGCAGACCCATAGAGAGGTGCTACTTGCTAGTGCAGCCTGGTGAGGACTTCCCCACCTTACCCCAGGAAGAGGCTGAAGTGACCAGGCTCACAGAGATGGGTGGTTGGATCCTCACTGGACCAGCTTTGCCTGGCTCAGGCTGCCTCCCTGCTCTTATGCCTATGCATGACACTGCTCCACAGCACAGGCTGCCAGAATTGGTGTCTGTGGGGTGCAGTCAAGTCAAGCAAGGCCTAAAGAGCTTGGTGTGGGATGGAGCAAAGGCTGAACTGGTGATAGCAGGTGAGCTGAGCTCAGCTGACAGTGTGGTGAGGACACAGGTGAAGCAAGTCACATCTGAGATGAAGTTATATCTATAATGATGTGCTTTATTATAGTTGAAGTGAAATTCTGGGCTCCAGCACTACAAATCTGAGTCCAGACTTTACAGCTCATCACAAGGCAGCTGCAAGGAGGTGAAATCACCCACCCACTCAGCAGCCACCTTCCTCTGTGCCTGTGCTTCACTCAGTAGGTGACAAGCGTGGCCAAAGCTGAGTTGCTAGGTCCTGACTGACAGCATGTGTGACAAGCACTGTGTAAAAGGAAGATGATGGATGATGGTAATGGAGGTCCAGTGGGTTGTAGTCTCTGTGGGAGGATACATCTTATCCTTAATATTGCTGGAGACTTCCATTGTGGCAGGTGGCTTGACACCCAAGAGTTAGCCTCAGTGGCATTAGGCACTCTAAAGCAGGGTTGGCTCTCTAGCCATGGGAAAAGGGAGGCACCAAGGGGATCCCATGGTTGCAACCCATGGTTTCCTATCTCTTGCCTTTCCTCCCCAGGTCTCCAGCCAGAGTCCATAATCTGCTCTCCTCTGAGAGTTTCAACTTCCCGTCATTGTTCATGCTTCCCTCTGCAGTACCACCACCGAAGAGACTTCCCAAGCAGGCTGGTGCAAGCTTGAATGATGGCATATGTCCTTGGTGCCACATCAACGGTCGTCTCCTCCATGACATCAACAAACACTGACTTCCACCCAAGCTCAGCTTGGAAGAGGTGTGTGCAGCAGCAGCAAGTCCATGACAAAGAGGACCGGTGAAGTCTTTCACCTGGACAGAGTAATAAAGAAAGGACTGTGAGCTAATGTTTGGAGAACATTGTCCTCCACCATCCAAGACATGCTGTGGCCACAGATGATGTCTCATCCTCAGCCTTGTACCACCTGTGAGTCTCTATGGGATGATTCCTGAGGACTCTTGGCGGGGAATGTCTCTGGTCTGGGTTTCATTGTGCTTGTATTGGTTTTATTGCAAGGTGCTCTATGGCTCTGGGTAGAGCTGAGCAAAGTGTGAAGGGCAGTCCCCAGAGCCAGCTGAATGAAGGGTTAATTCTTGTGAAGTTATCACCTGAGCACAGACCTGGTGCGTTGAACTATGGGCAGATGAGTTGCTTCCCCCACCTCACTATTACTATATTCAGTTTTCAGCTCCAAGAAAAAGGAGGAAATTAACACAAAAGAGAAAAGGAGAAAAATTCAGAAGAACAGGGCAACATGCAGAAGGAAATGAAAACCAAACAGGAGTCTGGAAAAGTGGCAGGGGAAGGTGGAGACAGCAGGTGAGAGACACTCTCACTGCCAAGAAGGCATTCAGTCCTGCCCTCCAGTGCCCCAGCCAGCGCCTCTGGGCTTGACACCATGAGCTGGACATAAAGTCCTGTGCAAAAGACTCATGGCACCCTGAGGTCACCCAGTGTCTCAGTTCCTGTTGTCCGTTCTAAGCATCTACCTGTATTGAGGTGGCACAGCCAGAGTTGCTATTGCTCATTGCAGCAGGACAGGGGCTCTCTTTCTTGCTGGGTGTGAAGGCCTCTTACATCTCCCAACCTGCACTTCTGCCCTGTAGGCTGCTATGGCTTTACTGGCTGTCCTGGGGTGGCCTCCCATTTGGGTGGCTGCCCAAGAGCTCTGGTTGCCCTCTGGCCAAAATGTTGATTCCTCCAGCTCAGTCCTGCTGCATCTTGCCGTAGGGTCTTCAGATGGTGTTCCTGCCTGGGTCACTGTCAGTCATGCCCATGCCATCTGGCTCTTTCCATTGCACCTGGTAGCACATTCATCCTTATAAAACACAATGCAGGTGGGATCCTTCCTACTGCAATGCCATAAGCAGGTCCAAGTTCCTCCTGCATTTCTTTATCAGCACTGCCAGAAAACACAGTGCATGGGAACCTGTTCTCTAACCATTGCAAGGGGGTTTCCACTCACTTGCCCTTCTTGAGCAACCTTCTCCCCATATGGATCTCACCAGCAGCCAGAAAAGTCCACAAACTAAACCAGTGTCTCTGCACACTCACAGTTGGGGTGCAAGGCCCAAATGGGCCAACATGGCACCTGGTCATGTCTAGCAAACTTGACCCTGCTTTGGTTCATGTCACCTCTGAGTTGACTTCAGTGGTCTCAGTCTGAAGCCTGCTTCATTTTGTGCTGCTTATTGTTAATGACCTACAGCATCCTACAAACACCTGCCAGTTCCTGGCGCTCTCCTCACTTGGGAGGGGCTTCAGTGTGGGCTGGAGGGAGCACCCTGTAGATCACGGGAGCAAATTAAGTCACAGAGAGCTCCTCTCTGCTTTTCCAACCCTGTGTAATGGAGTGAGGCGCAGTACACAGTTGGGGCTCTTGTCCAAGCAGGGGTGACAGGCCATCATTGGTAGCATCCATCCTGGAGCTGATGGGACAGATTGGGCCACTCACTCCCTGCTCTTCCAGAAACTGTCCAGTAGCTGCTTTGCTTGATCACTCTGCAGTCATGTACGTAGTGCAATATTGGTGTTTGCTTTGGTCCAAACAGACCAAAGGCTCAAGACCTAGAAGGCCCCCCTCACTGTCCTTGCCTTCCCCAGGGCCTTCTTGGGAAGGGTGACTAACCGAGCCAGTTTGTTTGGTTGGACCAAGAGGGAGCCAAAGGCAAGGAATAGCCCTTGATTCAACACTTGCTCCCCTAATTCATCCCTACCTCCACCCTACAAGGCCCCAAGACCCAGACTTCAGCTGCTGAGCAGTGCTTGGGCAGGCAGGGAGGATGGCCGGGGCGGATGGGCAAGGTCCTGGCCTGTTTTGTTCTGTGTTTGCTGGCTGTGTTTGTGTGGCTGGTCATGGAGAAGGAGACAGGCTGCCGTCCTGGTCATATGAAACTATTTGGCCTGTATTTTAACTGATGGTAAAGGTGCGCAGCACATGGGAGCGACACTGTTTCATGTGCATTGATTTCAACCCAAACAAATAAATGTCTGTTGGAAGCTTGGTTTGTAGATATTTTCCCCACCTGGTAACTTTGCAGAGAGATGTCTGAGGCTGTGTCAAAGCAGGGTGGCTGAAGTGGAGCAGAAACAAGATCCTAAAAAGTCAGGCTGAACTTTGGAGTTCCCTGGTGTTGCAGGAGTACAGAGCAGCTCCTGCTGCTGCAGCAAGATATCCAACCCTTCCATTTCTGGCTCTTACCTAACATTTCACTTTTGGGCCAGGCTGAAAAATCTTTGGAAAGGCAAGAAACTGCCTCCCTGGGTTAATATCCTTTAATGCTCAAAGCCCTGAACTCCTTTTATATATTTGTTCACTGATAACAGCCTTTGGTCCTCACCAAGCCTCAATGGTAGCATTTATAGAGTGTCTGTGGAACATCAGAGGTCTTCTGTATGTAGCACTTTGCTTAATGGAGCACTGAAGGGGGTCTGGCTGCACCATCTCTTCTCTTGGCCCCCTGATTCTCCCCCTCCTGTATCCCACCCCTCAGGTGCTCTCAGGAGGAGGAGCAGGACTGGCAGGCCTGCAGACTGTAGGTTCTCATGGGTTTTGGTGTTTCCTTGTCCTTGGGATGGGTGATTAAAGAATATATGAGAAGCACCTCATGGTAGACATGCTGGAGAAGACAAGGAGGTGGGAGATGGGCTGAGTAGGAGCAGAGAGGCAGGACAGAGTCTGTGCTTTGCTGGGTCTCGTCAGTTGTCTAGGACTAGGGAAGCTTGCAGTCACTCACAGATGTGACGTGCTTTTATGCAAGCAGCTCCTGAGAGGGGACCAGGCAGCTCTGGCACCCACATCTTCTCTTGGATCAGGTGGCTGGAAACTGCATGTACAAAACTAGGCTCTAATTCAGGTGTAATGACTTCCACATCTTTGCCATCTGGCACCCAATGGTGCTTGGTATGCCAAGTCAGGATAAGCGCTAATCATGGGGTTAAGAAGCCAGCAATGTCTTCTGAAGTCACTGCTGAAGACAGTGGTCAGTACTAGCACAGGGTTGTCCCCATGCCTCCTTGCAGAGTGCCTAAGAGGGGAGGTAGCAGGTCTCCAGGTGACACCATCCCAAGGGATCTGGAGCTAACAGTGCCTTTCTGTACAGCCGTGCTCTGTGTCAGAGCATGTCCCTGTCACTCAGACTGCATGGTGGCCGCTCTGCATCTGGCTGCTCTGGGGCACAAGCTCCTCCAGTGGGAATCCCACCATTGGTGCTGGGGCAGAACTGCCCTGCAGAGCAGAGTGCGCAGCATTGCTAGCTTATGCCCACACTGATGGAATAGCAGGCTGCTTGGGAGGAAATGTTGACAATCCAGATTAAACCAATAACAACATCTCAATGTGCTGGAGATTTTCCATCAACAAGAGGCAAAACAGACTGCAGATTTTGCCAATAATTTAATGATCTCTTCTCTGTGCCAAGAGAAAGAAATCTTACAAAAAAACCCACCCAAACCCAAAAAACACAATGCAAACAAATCAAAACCCTGCAATTCCCCAAGGAGAAGGCAGGCTATTACAAAAAACTTGTTTATTATACACAGCATCATGGAACTGAAACCCTGTTACCTGATTAGGTAATTTTAGTCTTTGCTTCTATATCCCATGGCATCATTAGTCACATAGGTTTCACTTCGCCCAAGAAAGTGAATAGAGCTGGTAGGAACTGCATCTTTGCGATGCTCAGCACACTGGGCTTGGGCAGTGGGTTCTGCTACCTCTTCTGTTGGTGCTGAGGCCCCTGAGCCAGCAGGATGGCTCCAGCAGGCAGGAGAAGGGGAATATGGTGTATGGTACAGGAAACCCTGGCAACCTTGATGGTCCCCTCTCTGGAGCAGGACTCCAGGACCAGCACAGCTCCAGCTTGGCATCTTGTGGCATCTCACAAGTGATGAGAGCGGAGCTTGTCTTTTTGCTAGGCTGGGGTTGCCTTGGCTGGCTTTGCCTTATCTTAGATGAGAGGGTTTCCTTCCTTTCCAGCTCCCCAGGGAAAGGGAAGAGGAAGGATGAAATGAGTTTCATAGGCTGGAGCAGCCAGTGTCTGTCCCCCACACTTCTATAAGCCCTGGTTCCCCTTCCAGGCAAGCCTGACCAAGGATCCCTTCACCTGTCATGATAGCGTCTGCACATTTGGGGTACCACCTTGTCCCCTTTACCCCATGGGCACCATCTCTTGCCAAGGCTTCTTGAAGAGGCATCTTTAGGGGCTCCTAGTCATGTGAGGAGAGGTGAGGAACTTGGGATATGTAGACATCTTGTAGCCATCCAGGGCACGACCTGTACTCCATTGGCCAGAGCCTCTCTAGTAGACTCATCTGTACAAGGACACTGAATCATTTGAGCTGGAAAGTCAAAAAGTACTGTTGTGGAGGTTACATCTCTCTGAGTGTGCTGCTGGCTATGAAGACCACTATACATGGCTCAGATAGGAATCAAATCTCCTCTTGAGCAGTCAGGGATATACCTTCTTGTCATGCCTTCCCACCTGGGAGAAGGCCAGAGACAGCATCTCTTCTGTGTCACCCCCCCTGTCCTTCTAGCAGCTTGGCTGGGTCTAATTCAGGCTGATGTTAGCCACAGCTTTGTCCCACCACCCTTGCTCATGACAAAGACATCTGGTGTCTCTGGAGATAACTCCCTTCCCCTGATGTGCCCACAGATAGAGAACCCTGGGCTCCTGGTTTCTCTCTCCACTAGCTTGTCTGCAACCCCTGTGGTGGACAGCCTGACATTGTCTCAAGAGTTTGGTGAGCTGGTCAGAAGGTCACAGTGCTGCATCTGAGGAGCAATGCCATCTGTCCAGCTCTATGGAGGAAGAAGAATTAGTTGCAATGCCTCCTGGCAATTTGGGACTTCAGGCGTTTCACTGTGTGGGGGCATGGATGGGGCTACAGAACCAAGCAGTTCCAGCAAATGATGCTGCAGAGCAGCATCCTCACACACTGCGGCTTCATGTTCAGGATGGGGAGGGCTGCTGGGGCTGAGCAGAAGCAGACAGGACATCAGAACCAGTCAGGAGCACAGGTCTTCATCTTGGCATTCAGGCAGAGCTCTAAGGGACATGCTGAGTGTGATGTACTGGCTGACAGATGGACAAAGCCAGGCCCTGAATGAAAGGGAGAAAATACACTGAAACAGATCAGCAAGTGCCTGGTTGGACCACTGTGTCTTGTCTTTCTGTCCTGTGCTGAAGGTTCCTCAGAAGAGCTCAGCTCGGGCATCCAGATAAGAGACAAGTCTTGGAACTGGCCAGCCCTCAGTGTCCAAAGGACTTCGGGAAATCTGCCCCATCAGTCTGTCCTCTCCATAAGCCCAGTCTGGAGACAGCCATGCCCTCAGACTATCACTTGGAGAGTGGCACGCTCAGAGCTGCAGCCCCCCATCTTCCTCAGTGGCTGGGCAGAGCTGCCCCTCTCCCATTAGCTCCCATTAACTCCCATCAGCTGCCACCAGTGAGATACATCAAAGTGGGTGAGGGGGTGGCTGTGGGTGGAAGGAGAGGGGACAGCTGAGTCACCTTTCAGGATGGGTCTAAATGGTCCTGGTCCCTTTGGATATGTCACTGCCAAGATGAGATGCAAGGGCACAAATACACAACATCGTCTCTGGTCGGATGAGTCATGAGTTGACTTTTCCAGTGCAGGTAGCAGCTCTTGGTATCGTCACCAGTGCCTCTACAAGACATTTACCAACCTCTGGGACCCCTGAGGGCCTCAGCAAGGTTCACTCTCTCCTGCTTGTTTTTTTGTCTCTCTTCTGTTGCTGTGTATTTGGTCTCACAGAAGAGCAAGGAAGGCCAGCATCCGAGGATGCTCCTGACTGTGGGGCAAAGGCTCTCAGATCCAGCCCTGGCACAGAGAGCTGCTGTCTCTGAGGAGCTGACATGCTCCTCATGAGGCCCAATCCTGGGGCTGAGCACTGGATCACTGCATGCAAAGAAATACAAATATATTTACTTCGCATTGAGAAATGGATTTTCACTGGCCTGAAGTGCTCTGCACCATCTGTCTCTCAAGGCCACCTCCCCAGTCCCAGCCATGGTGGAGAGCGCAGCAAGGCTGAAGGTGTCTGCTTGCTGGGGAAGGAGGCCCAGGCATGGCAGCAGGAAGGGTATGGCTTTTGGGATTTGTGGGAAGTTCTTTCCGTGCGAGGAATCACGGCAGACCCACAGCCCCCATGTAGGTTGTTTACCAAAGGCCCCATCTCTTCTTCATCCATCTTATCCCCCTGAGCATTCCCCCACAACCCTCAGCTCCTGTCCCCTAAGCCCTAAGCCACTCTGTCATTCACCCCCTGGGTGACCCTGGGCTCCTCTATGCTGTTTCTGTTCCCAGACTGGGCATCTCTTTCTTCCTTGCACTTTGAGGTCCTTGGAGGAAAGACTGTGTACGCACACACCAAGCAGAGCAGAGCCCAGGCCACAGTACTGGTTTCATCGTGACTTCAGTAAGACATGAATCTGGGCTCCTGCCACAAGAATATGCCTCTTGGCAAATGTCGGCACCATGGGACTCCCAGCCCACTACAAGGAGGTGTTAATGCCAGAGCTCTCAGTGCACCCACAGGCTCTGCAACCCCTTCCCCACCTGCCAGCGGTCTGGTTGCCTGTGCTCAAGGCCAGCCCTGATGTGGGACAGCCATGTAGTCTGGGATCAGACTGCTGGAAAAACAGATAAGGCGTGAGAAGGAGCTGTGTGGAGCCTTCACTGGAGCTTCACCTGCTTTGCTCGGGAGCTGCATTTATGCTTAGATCCTTGCCCTTAGTCGTTGCCTTGCAGGTAAGCCTGTGCCCAGCCTTGTACCTGGCTGATTCTCACCTTGCCTTGATGACTTGAGTTTCTGGCTTCAGCTTGGACCTGACTCATCACTGCAGACTAGCGTGGGAATCACTGGACACAGCCATGAACCTCTCTGCTCTTACTCACATACCATGGGGCTGCATCCTGTCAGTGAGGATATCCTCCTGCCTGCTTTGCTGTCACCTTAGCTCCTTCCCTTGAGGAGCAGCCCACTCTTGTCCCTCCCTGCTTTACAGAATGAACATAATATTAAAGTGTAAGCACTTGGTGGCTGCATAAAGTTGCAACAGCTTTTACTTTTCCTTCCCAGATGAAATGCAAACTGCCAGTCACCTCCCACTGCTCTGGGGATCTATTCAGAAGAACACAGGGCATGTCGTGGCCCACACTGCATTTACCTGTCAAGGTTTCAGAAAGAAATGAGCTTTTCTTCCACATATAGCAGCTGAGAAGCAATTACTGCCCTTGCCTCTGCAATGGAGGCTTTCACTGTTGTGTTTTCTTCTGCACTGGCATCACACTGAAGACACTGCACAGGGTCATTTTCTGCTGATGGATGGTAACTTGCTAAGCTTCAATGGCCCAACATGGGTCTGAGCTCAGAGGCTTGAGGGAAATTGGGTTTCCTGGATGAGATCTTGCTGAGACCTGACCTAAGGTACTGTGCCTCTAATTGAGGCATTCTTAATTCATAATCCTATGAATTCAAGTTGCAGAGGTAGCAACAGCAAAGACAGAGGGAGCATCCTCTGTTCAGGCTCTACACCAGGTGTTCCCACCCTGAGCTCATCCTTCCTCTGCTTTCCAAACAAGCAGCCAGCACCAGCTCTGGGGTGCATCTGTTTATCTTGTTGCTCATGGAAGCACAGATTTGGGGAAGGGAGGGGTTAATCTGTGCCTTCCTCACTCTCGAAGGAAGGGGTCAGGTGTCTGAGCAACCCCCAGGCATTATAAACACGGACGAACTGGACTCAGACATTTCTGGAGGATGAATCTACTGGCTCAGGACAGGAGTAACTACCGGAGAAAAGGGAGCAAGAACATATGATCAATGGTCTCGCCTCAAAATCTGTAAGCTTATGTCATTGGGTCCTTGGTCCATTAAAAGGTCCTCCCCAAAAGAGTCTAAGCCTGGCCTGAACTCCAGTGTGTCTCCAGAGCCATTTTTAGTCCTCTTGTTTTTTATTTGTTGTGTTAGCCCTCACAATGAACAGCTAAATGCTCAGTGCAGTAGCTTTGGCTGGTTCATCCTTCACCTATATCCATTCTCCACACTTTCCCTAACAGCTTGAGGGGGAAGGTGAGTTTTAGTACATAGCACATGGCTGTGCAGAGAAATCCACATCCACGGATGTGCTGGGTGTGGTGGTGGAAAATATCTGAAGCTTTTACAAAGCATAGTTCCCCCACCCCGTTGTGACATCCCTCTCAAACATCTCAGAGCTTTGTCTGAGTGGGATGTCCAAATGTGAGCACTAGGACTAAGCCCTATTTGAGACTTTATTCCTGTTCCAGCCTGCTCTCCCTATCTTGCATGCTTTGCTGGGACACTGACTCCTGCAACCAGAATCCCATCTACCAGAGAACGCACCCCAATGGCATCTGGTGTGAAGCTGTGGGATGGAGCTGCTCTGATATTTCCAATCCTCTCAGGAAATGAAGAGACACCTTAAAATATTTTGTTATTTTTAATAGTATACAAGGTATCAGCAACTGTGCAGGACAGAAGAGCCAGAAAGGTATAAAAGGTGGAGTCTACAATATCTGTAGGGCCCTCTGTCCTCCTCTTTCCCTTCCCACCCTGCTGAGCCTTTGCTGGCAGAGCAAGTCATGTTGGCATGTCCCTTATAGCTCTGTAGGTATAGCTGCTTGCTGGCGGTTCTGTATGTCCTTCTGTTTCACCTCCATAGAGATGTCTGTGAGGTCTTGGATAAAATGCTGAATCTAGGATGGGGAAGAGACATGGCAGAGCTCAGAGCAGGGATGGGAACAGGAGGCAGAGGGGAGCTTGTTGGCCCTTTTGGAGGGCAAATTTCACCAACCAAACTGAGCAGGAGGATTTTCCTTGCTGGATCGGCACCACCAGAATGGGCTTTTGTGGGTGAGTCTGAATTCAGGGCAAGGGTGAATGAAACCAAACCTTCGCCATGGGTTGATCTGCAGCCCCTGCATCCCCTGCCCCAGCCTGCCTGGATCCCATTCATTCTGCCCCCACAGGGACCCACATCCTGCTCTGCCTCCTCGGACAAGGCAGGTTTGCCAGGTGCCCTCTGCCCATTCCCCATGTCCAACAGAGAGCCCAGGTGAAAAGGAAGGTGTCTGTTTGGCACATTGATTTCCCTGGGCTCTGCCCTCCCCTTGGGCAGCTAAGGGTCATTACTGCTCCTCTACTGCTCCCTTTCTGGGCAGGAAGAAGGGTTCTGGCTTGGCTCTACCATGTTCAGCTGTCTGTGGCTGTCATCTGCTGGCACGTTCAGGTTTGCTTTCAGCTGCATGCTCATGCACTGGAAGAGGTTGAAGATGGCCATCTTGATGGTCCCCAGCTTCAGGGTTTTCTTGGCAGTCATGTTCTGGATGTCAGCCCAGCGAGTCTCCTGAGAGGCAAGGAGGCATGCAGCATGGGGACATGCCCCAGCAAAGATGCTGCTTAAGCACTGGAGACCCTGCCTTGGAGACCCTAACTTCCACACTCCTCTGTTTTGCTAGGAAGAACCTGTCCTTGCCCAGGGCTGCGTTGGATGTGGTTCAGCTTGGTGTGGTGGAAGCAGATCCAGGAACCACCACAGCTGCTCCTTGCCCCAGGAACCTCCCCATCTTTCTGTCAGCTCCTGCAGTCCTCACTCTGGCAAGTCCTCCCTGCAGACCCATTTGCACTTCCCACAGCAGGGCTAGCTGATACCCTGGGAGCAGCACATCCCACTGCCACACTCCCAGACAAGGTGCTTTCCAGCTTTGCCTGATGGAACCCAACTCCTGGAGCCTGGAGTATCCAATAAGGGAATTTGACAAGACCCCCTCAGAGTGATGCAAAGGGAGCAGAGGCCAGCAGAGCTGAGGACATTTCTGCACACTGGGCACTGGCTACACATTGATGTGCCTCATTACAGCCCAGTTTACCACCAGTCTGGTCACTTTTGGACTAGTAAGGAGGGATGAGAAGAGGTGAGCCCTGGTGGGCAGATGCTGTGCAAAGGATGAAAACAAATAATAAAAATCAGCAAAACCAACTTCACTCTGAAGCCTGAGCCATGAACAGTGCAGACCATGAGATGTGCCACACTGAAGCCCCATTACAAAGGTGATGCTGGAAGGAATGGTGAATGGAAACGAGTATGACCAGGCTAAACAAACCCAATAGGAATGTGGTGGAGTATGCTTGGGTTTTGTGCCAAGGTAGACCTCCCTAAAGCCTGATCAGCTGATCTCTTTTGACTATGAGTTCAAGCAAGAAGTGGAAGATCATGACAGCTTTGTGAGGGCCTTGTTTTAACACCTGATGTAACCTGCTCCAGACCTAGTTTGTCATTCTTCATTCTACAGCCCCTTGGAGGGATGAAATTAGGCATCTCCTCCAATCACAAAGGCTGCTACTGGGCCTTGCCATGCCCCCATGGCTTAGGGATGAGCCATCAGCTAGTCTTGACACAACCAAGCCTTGGAGATCTTCCCCTGCTGGCCCCACATTTTCTCACCCAGGGGAGGACGTCACTTTGAGCCTGGTCAAAACGTAGTTGGAGCTGCACCAGCTCATTTTTGTACTCCAGGATCTCAGCTTCTTTCTCTGCCGTGTACTGGTCCAGGAGCATCTTGGCTTGCTCAGACATTTCCTTGTGCCCCTGTTGTGACTGCAACAGGTCCTTGTGCATCCTCATCAGTGTCTTGTAGCGCCATATGACTTCCTGGATCTCCTCAAACTGCAGCACAGGGTTCCTGGTGTTAGTAATCCCCCTGCCCTCCCCTCATCATGATTGCAAGTCTCATGCTGTTTGGCACCCTCCCTTGACCAGGGACAACACCTCCCCCAGGTGAAAGATCTTCCCTTCTTGATAAGACTATTGCCTCAGTTGGTTTGTGAGCATTGCCACATTCCCTGTACGATGACACCTCCCTGTGCCAGTCCCAGAGCTGTCACTGCCATAAGCAAGGGGAGATATTGCACCTCTTCCCCAGGTAAGCAGTGCTCTGGTAAAACACAAAGCACAACTGCAACTGCTGAGTCACCTGAACATGGGAGGGGGCAGCTGGGACTGCAGGAGTATGAGCGATGCATGGAGTGATGCCTGGGCATCGCTGAGAGAGGGCATAGCTTTTTTGACAACTGCCTGGGTTCCCATTCCTGGGCAGCTTTTCACTTCTCCCAAACCACCAATGTGACATGAAACAGTGATGCAAAGGGGTCCACATTCCCCTCAGTCCTGTGCTTTCCCTCCTTCTAACAGGATTTTTTTGTTTTCTCAAGCCTTCACCTCCTTTTCTGGTTCTCCTCCCATAACTTGGGTCCCCTTGGCTCACCTTGGTTGCAGGGAACCTCTTCCCCTCCCATCTGAGGTCTCTGGGTTTGACCCAAGTGTTATGATTTCCCTGGACTTGCCTTATGTCTCTCTCATGTCCAAACTCACCTGTGAGATCTTCACCACATCCTCCAAGTATTTGTTGAAGATGGAGTACTTCTGCACTTTGTTGCAGAGTTTCTGGTGCTTATTTCTCAGGGCTTCCAGTTCCCTCTTAGCTCTCAAAAGCTCACTCTCCTTTTGCATCTTCCTCTCTCTCTCTTTACTGGCTTTCTTCAGAGCTTGGATTCGCATCTTATCATTTTCCTGGTGATGTTTACCCCACCAACACACACACACACAGAGGGAAAAGGCGGCAACGGAAGATGAAGCTGCATCACTCAACAGCACTGGGAGGAGATACGTTCACAGAGGAGAGACCAGTACTGGAGCACCCCTGGGAGCATTTTCACTCCCTGTTTAACAGGGCCATCCCTCTTGCATTGACTCTTTGGTCTTAGAGACAGGCACCTGGGATGGCACTCTGATCTTCAGACCTACTGGTAGCTGCCCCTGGAAGACACCTGGGTATCAACAGTGGGGACAGACTGAGAACCTTCTTGGGGGATGTTAGGGGCCCTCAGGAGATCACACTGGTACAGGACAAGCTCTCTCCCCGCCAAGCCCTACGGGGGCTTTCCACATGTGTGGTACAAAACCCTATGCCTTGCCAGTCCCATCCCTCGTACCTTCAGACTCAAGGGCAGCTTGGACAGACATGGTGGCCCAAGGTTGACTCCCCAAGGAAGGGGAGGAGGTGGTGATGTGGCTCAAGGTCATGTCAGCCAAGCTGATTAGGGGCAGGTGTACCTTTAAAATCCTCCCAGATTTCTCCATGTAGGTTTTCAGCTGAGTCTCCTTGGCATGGAGGTCCCTCCACTGACAGGTTATGACTTTCATCCTCTCCCTGAAGGCCTGGCAGCATCAGAGCGAGCGTGACATGGCTGCCCGCACCCGGAGCCAGTCACCTGCCCACTGCTGCCCTCCAAAAAACCACAAGCCCTCCCAACCATGCCCCAGCACCCTCCCGTCTTTCTCACCTCTTCTTTCACCTCCAGAGCCTTTTGCATCAGTCGGGCTTGTTTCTTCTTCTCCTGGAGGTGAATAAATGGAGACAGGGAGTCCTCCTCTGTCAGTCTGAGTTTCCTGCCACAGAAGTTTTCCTCGAGGTTACACGCTGGGTCCAGTACCTTGGCAGGGTGTTGGAGTGCTCTGCTCTGTGACCCCACATGATCCCAGGTGGGCTGATGGGGCAGAGCAACCCAACACTGTCTCAGACCCCATCTGGCAGCATGAATGGCATCCCCACTCCTCCCCAGTGGGGATCCCACTGACAGAGCAAGAGGGTGTTATAGGGAGGAACAGGGCTGGGGAAGGGAGGTACAAGAGGAGACTGAAGTGGTGGACAGAAGGGATGGGAGTTTGCCATGGTGAGGGAAGGAGGGATGGAGGAGACAGGAAAAGAGGATGGAGAGGATGGAGGCAGGTGGAGAATCCCCCTCACCTGAGCAAGAGCAGGAGGTTCTGCCTGTACTGCATGCAGAAATAGGCTGACAGGTCCTCATCTCCCATGGTGGCCATCACTCCAGCCACCAGCAGGACCCAGAGAGCCCAGGTCCTCCCAGCACTGCTCCTCTCACAAGTCAGCCCAGGAGCTGCCCTGCAAGCCTGAGGGCTTGGTTGTGCATGGGAGAGGCAGCTAGGCAGGGCAGTAAGCCCCTGGGTGCCTCTTACCTCCGCTTTCCCAGGACCTTCCTTGACCTAGTTGTGCCTGTGGCCACCGGCTGTTGGTGGCCAGTTTGCATGGAACGGTTGCCAGGGGTGGTTGGAACATGCTCGGGTGGTTCCTTGGCAACTGAAGTGGGGTGATGCCCTTACATTAGTGAGGGGGTCTGACCAGGACCAGGACTCTTCAGCACTAAAGGAAAGCTGACGCACTAAAGGAAAGCTGATGCACTAAAGGAAAGCTGAACAAATGCAGATTTCTTTCCCTTCCTCTCATTTTCTCTGTTTCTTCTCTGCTAAAAATCAGCCCCTGTTCCTGTGACCTCTGCTGTCTTGGGCAGGTATTTCAGTGCCCCTGACATCAACATCCCACTGTCTCAGAGCTCAGGGTAGGAGCTTGCTCCTTCTCTCCCAAAACACCAGATGGAAAGACTGAAGCACATCCTCAGGGGTGCTTGATCACTGTACTGCCCATTGTTCCCTCTGTGTGTGGGACTGAGGTCTACCATTCACTAAAAATTAACTGATTTTTTAAAATTTATTTTATTTTTTCCCCACAACAAGGCATTTGAACAAGATCCATTGCCAAAAATAAGGGGGGGCAGGGTGGTATTCATGGGCCAGGTGGGGGAAACCCTACAGATGATGGTGACCTTGGGGTCTGCTCTTTCCACAGGAGATTTCACCCTCTGATGTTTGCTTCTGTCTTCTCTGGCTTCCTCACTGGCTTAACATACAAGAGCATTTTTGTGAGCTACTGAAGCTGAAACACCCTTGGCTTAGTGTAAAAGGGTATGAGTCTCTGGCGGGAGAAGTCTTCATGTCTGTTACAACCCTGACTTGCATCAGGGAAATTGTTTTCAGGCAAACGTCAGCCCTTTGCTGATTATAAACCAGCAGGAGCTGGGGAAATTCTGCCAGCTGTCTGGCACTTCAAACAGCAAGATGTATGGCCCAGGAAGGGACCATTTGTTATATGAGAGATGCTTCATTTAGAGACAAATGACCCAAGGCAAAGCAGTGAATATGCCTGGCTTTTATTGCTGAGGTTCAAATCGGTCCTGTCAGTGACAGGTGACTTCCCCTCTGTTCATCCCAAGGTCATCATGGGGCTGTTCCCATGCTGACAGGTCAGGCAGATTAAACCTCGTCTTCTGGAGCAGTTTCTGGACCTTGGCAGGGACAAGTCTTGCCTGGGAGTGGGACAAGTCTTGTGTGGGAGCGGGGCTTGTGCCTGCCTGCGAGGTGAGGGGGCTCAGCCCTTCCTCCAGCAGGCAGGGATCCTCTCTGGAAAAGTCCTGCCCACCCTTGCAACCCCTGGGCTGGAGGAGCTGCTGGTCCCCAGCAAAACACAGGAACCCACCGGATGAGCAACCAGGAAGGTCTCAGCATGTCTGAATTTCAAGTACTTGCTGCAGAGCCGCGAGTTGGGGCAGAGTCTGGGAAGTGACAGTGGCCTGCTCTTTCACACCAGCAGAGCTGTGGAGCCATGTGTGTCCTTGTCCGCCAGTGGCTGAACCGTGCTGCCTGAAATTTAAAAAACCCTACATTTTTGGGGAGAGCAGTCTGAAGCAGGTGCTGGGCACCAGGTTCAGCACTTCAAGCAATTGAAGTTCATTATCATTATGAATAATTGTAGACAGACATTTCCAAGGGGAAGCACCAGCTGACTTCCCAGTCTGACTGAGAATTCCCCATTATATGACATTTTGTCGCACAAATGACAGATGGGCTCCAGGGAGCAAGTGATGTCATCAGTCACCTTCCTGCTTGTTAGGCATGTGTAACACCAAGGGGCTGCCCCTGTCCCTTTGGCTTCACGGTATTTCATTGTTCCTGAGGACGTGCTGCCCTTCTGCAGCAAGGATAGAAAGTGCAGCCCATAATAAAATCCCTGGGGTTTTATCTTCCCCTGTAGATAGCTGTGGGATTCTTGCTTTCCATGCTGAATGCTCTGAGCAAAGTGACTGCTTCCTGCAGGTTTATGAATGAAGGAGAAGTCACCACCAGGTTTTATTCTTACTGATCAGTAGAAGTTGCGGCTGAGTCCAAGGAGGGTCAATCAAATGGTAGAGGGCTCAGAGGGGGGTTGGGGATCTCCCAGTACTCTTGTGCCCAGGGAAAGCCCCTTCCTGTGCATCCTTTTTGCCACGTGTTGGCAGTGGGGAGCTGCAGTGCCCACTGACCTAGCACAGCAGAGAGCCAAGCTTAAATTACTTGTGTTACTCTCAGCCTTTCTTGTGTGGCATCCCACAGACCAGCCATCACCAACATTATCTCATGGATTCCCTCTGCTCCTATGTGTTTTGGCAGACAGCAGAACTGCTTGGATTGGAGATTTTTGTGTGCCCCATCTGTACAGCACCTTGTGACATTTGCTCCTTGTCATCACCAGAATGCCATAATGACTAGCACAAAATACATGCACTGCAGCAAACAGGTCTGATGCCATTGTCTGAGGCCAGGAGTCCCCAGAACTTTATTCAAGGGGGTCATCTTATGTGTGAGACAGTGAGCTGGCTGAGGACAGGACTGTTAAGTCCAGAAGATGTGGTGTGAGATGCACTGTCATTACCAGGGTACCAGTGATGTCTGCTAGGGTGTTGGGAAGATACTCTGGAGAGCAGCTCCCATGGACTCACCTTGATGGGTTTCCCATGCAGCACATGGTGCTGAGTCTCTCCTGGGACAACCCCAGGAGAAGCCTGGACAGGGTGACTGGGTCTGTCTGGCTACATTACTGGGGATCCCCAGTCTGCCGTTGTTTTCTGAGTTCCTCCATGTTTGCAGTGATGAAGCTTGTATGTGCTCATGGCTTTCTGTGGTGGTCCCCAGCATACCTGGGCCAGAGTATCACTCAGGGGTTCCCCCTGCCAGTGTTTCTCTGGGCTCTTTCATGTTTGCAAGGATGATCCCTTTCACATATTACCCAACAGTCATCTCCAGCACATCCAGGCTCTGATGGAGCCCTTTGTGCTTGCATTGCCCAGCCACAGCTCTGCCCAGATCAGCTGTCTGCTGTGGAGAGGACACTCAGGCCCAGCATCTGTATCTGAAAGATTAGTAAGGAATCAAAAGGGGGACTAGTGCCAAACAGCCACTACCCTGGGGACATAGGGACAACCTAAGCTAGGAAAGGTGATCTCAGTCAGCCCTTGTGGTTGGGAGGAGAGGAAGAGGAGAAAGCAATGCTTGGAGGAGGAAGGTTCAGGATAGAGGGAGAGGAAATTCTGTGATGGCCGGAGAGAGAAAGACATGGGTGACCAAGTGGGTCTGAATATACACCTTGTATGTATTTTACCCTGAAGGTGAAAAGGCTGGCCTAACACAAAAAGACCTGAATTTTAAGTACCCAGTGACATGCAGGTACCTGTCATGCAGCACCATGGTGCTCTGGGCACTTGCACCAACTCCCTCCTCTGTCTTACAGCACCCTCATCCCCACAGGACGAGTGAACTGAGCCCATGAATCAGCCAAAACCATGTGCTCTTCTGGCTCTTGCCTGCTCTGAAACCAACACACCCCATCAGTGGACCTGCTCTCTGGAGTGCTGGATCCTCTTGGGCTGGTGTCTGGTGGATGGGAAACCCTGAGCTGGCATCGGTCCTCTGCCTACCTGGAGGGAAGCCAAGCAGGATGAGATCAGTGAAAGTGCTTGCAGACAGCATTTCTTTTTTTTTTTTTTTTAATGTTCCTAATCACTATTTGCCACTTTTATCCTCACACCAAGGTTTTATCTTTGACAAATACTTTCCTCCTCAATACACTATGCATTAAAAAAAGAATTTCTTCCTATTATGCTCTCCATAGCAACTGCATCAGCTTGCCATGAATAAATTACCTCTGACTTGACATCCCTTATTAGAAATAGGGAAATGCCATTTCTGAGTCATAGCTACCCAGGAGAAACCTTTTCTGTTCATCCCTTAGGTACATCCCCCCACCTTCTTACTCTTTGAAGGAAACTGCATTTTTTTTTTCTTTTAAATCTCCTCTGCTCTTGAAGCCCCTGGAGTTGAAGGCTGATGGAAAGCTGACACAGACTTCCCCTTCTGGCCTTCAGAAGCTCCCAGCGCAGTACAAAACACCCTTGGTGATAGCTGATTCCTCTAAATCACATTGAGCTCTGTATTGGCGTGATTTTGAATGGCCAAATCTCTTCCCAGCCTCTTTGTCCAGTTCTTGGGTCCCCAAGGGACAGGCTTAAGAGAGAAGATGAGCTTCTATCCACGGAGAGCATGACGCTGTATCTTGGTGGGCACAGACAGCATGGGGACATTCAAACACAGTATCTTCATTGAGTGTCCAGGGCTTTTTGGAGTTAGGGAGCAGTTTCATGTGGAACTGGGACCATCTGGAGCTTAAGGAAGGTCCCTGCCCCACTCCAGGAGTCTGTCCAGCCTGAGATACCTCCCAATTTGCCAAAGCATTCGAGTTTTCTCTGGGACAGTGTGGCCACGGCCCAGGAGAGGGAGCACTTATTAAAGAAGCATGCAGTCCCAGATGCAGTCCCAGTCCTGCCCTGTTTTCTTGCCCTGGGATAACTCCAGACAGCCTTTCTGGTGGTGGGCAAGGGTCCTGCCCTTCTGCACAGCACATCCTTCCTATGCCCTGCACAGCATACCCTTCCTTCCTACCCATCCCAGCCTGCCCCTCCGATGCAAATGCAGTTGATGCTGATGGCAACATAGGATAAATGTGCTGATGTGTAAGGGGGAAGGGGTGGGGGAGCCTGAGGCACTGCTCCATGCCTCTCCCCCACACCACTGCACTCCCCTGCTACCTTCTCGCTGAGTCATCTGGCACAGCAGGATTTCAGCTTAACCCCCAGAAAGCCAAGGCTGTTGGATATGCCCATCTCCTCCGAGAACCTCAGTGCCTCTTGGACAGGCTGGGCTCTGCTCTGTGGAGCAGATGTTTTCCCTCTCCCAGGGTTCCCTGACATGGATTTGTCCCAACATCTGTAGCTGAACCCCAATCCAAAGGGCACATCAGGGTGCACCTCCCACACTGTGGCTTGGGGGAGGAGGAGGCTCAGGCTTGGGGGCTGATGCAAGAAGCAGCAGGAGCTAAGAAGTGGTTTCCAAACACCAGACTCTCCACCTACTTGTAATCTAGCACACCCTTAAATTCACTTGTCATTTCCAGGCACCTGAGAGACAGCATGGACTAATGGGAAAGCACAGGGCAGCTCTGCCCTGCCACCAGACAGCTGTGTGGCCACAGGAAATCCTTGCCTGCCTCTGTCTCTGCCATTCAGGTCAGGGTGAACCTTTTTGCCATGTAGCCTCATCTTCCAGCATTAGCCCTGGCCCCAGACATGCCCCTGGGGCTCCTGCAGCACAGTCACTGCCTATTGCTTTCTCCAAGTGCAGGTGACACACTGAAGACGAGAGTGAGTTGGGAGCACCAACTTTACCAGCATAATCGTGTCATTTCAGGAAATTTTTGTTATGTGAAGGTTTCACTGTCAGTCCCTGTGTGTTTATATAGTGACTTCTAAAGCCTGGCCTCCTGGAACCATGGGATTATGTGAGGCTCTTCAATCTCCATTAAACAGAAGTTTCCAGTTAAACAACCCCCCTGAAAACTCATAACCTCAAAATCAAGTGCATAGGTAGTCAGGATGCAGTATTTTGTGTTTGAATTTTTGCCTATTTTTTTCATTCTGTAAGACCTGAATCACACAGGCTTAGGGGTTAGCCATCCACAAATGCTATGGTTATGCCATAAGTTTCATGGTGCCTTCTGAAATCCCACCTCACCATACAGCTTTGAGCAGAGCTGCCTGCTCTTCCCACCTGTGGCAATGGAAGAGATTGGTTTTGGTTTCCCTGGCTGCTACGGTGGGTTTCTGTGTGTATCAGGCTCCACTATCAGGGCAGTAACTTGTCTGGGTTCTTATTTGCAGTAAGTTATCTCTGTTCTCACTTAGCTGGGTTACAAAAAGGAAATAGACTGGTGAGCCCACTAATGAAATAGGTGTATAGGCTTTGTTGGAAAGGGTTATTCCACACCTCCCTGCCATCCCTGGTGCTTCAGCTGCTTTTTCCCATGCTGGTGTGGTTCAGCCTGTTTAGAAGAAGGATGCCTGCACGTGGCAGCAAAGCAAGGAGATGGTGAGTATTTGCTGCCAGTTCTCAGTGCAAGAGAACAGCAGCCTGTATATTTGGGTGAATAAGAGAAAAAGGGAACACTCTTTCTGATTGGAGAAGATCAATTCAATACAGGTATCCAGGGATGTGTCCATTTTAAGACCTCATTTGTTGAGCAAATCTTTATAGCAAGTAAAAGAGATCAAAAAGGACAGTTTGCTCTTTCATGCACAGAGTGGTCCATGAATCAAAAAATAAGGATGATGCAGCAGAAATAAAAAGTAAACTACGACTCAGTATCCAGACCTCCCCGTGGTAGCAGCAATCATTGGACTGTGTTAAAATGGGCTCATTCATTTGCTGTGCAATGGGGAGGACGCTATAGCTGGAGGAGGAGGGGTGGGTCTGCTTCCAGCCTTCAGATGTTGCCTGCTCTCCAGCTTTGAGAGCTGGTCCCCAGGCCCACACATCTGGACACAAAAGGAAAGCAGCAGCAGGCATTTATTTTTCTCAGGAATAGTTTGCTGCTCCTTTTTTACACCCTAAACTGCTCAAAAAATGCATTCCTACCATCCAATAGTGAAGGCTCACAGGTCTGCCCCAAGGCAGATACAGCTACCCCTTGCCAAGGGTTTCAGGGCAGCAAACTGCCCTTACGCTGTTTCAGTTCAAGTTGGGATCTGGATTGTGTCTGCAAAAAGCACATTTAAGGATCATTATCCAACTTCATGGTAGATGTCTTGAATGGAGACATCTCCATGGGTCAGGCCATCCCAAGCTCCCATTGTAGCTGGTGAGAGGGATAAGCACTCCCAAGGCATAACACATCTGATCCCTTAAGGCTGAATGAACTTCTGCAAGCTCCTGCTCCAGGAAGGAATTCCTTGTATCAGGAATAGCATGGCCAGCAGGAGCAGGGAGGTGATTGTCCCCCTCTACTCGGCACTGGTGAGGCCGCACCTGGAATACTGTGTCCAGTTTTGGGCCCCTCAATACAAGAAAGACATTGAGGTGCTGGAGCGTGTTCAGAGAAGGGCAACGAAGCTGGTGAAGGGTCTGGAGCACAGGCCTTATGAGGAGCGGCTGAGGGAACTGGGATTGTTTAGCCTGGAGAAGAGGAGGCTGAGGGGTGACCTTATTGCTCTCTACAACTACTTGAAAGGAGGTTGTAGTGAGGTGGGTGTTGGCCTCTTCTCCCAAGTAGTTAGTGATAGGACAAGAGGAAATGGCCTCAAGCTGCGTCTGGGGAGGTTTAGATTGGATATTAGGAAAAATTTCTTCACAGAAAGGGTAGTCAAGCATTGGAACAGGCTGCCCAGAGAGGTGGTGGAGTCACCATCCCTGGAAGTGTTCAAAAAGCGGGTAGACATGGCACTTTGGGGCATGGTTTAGTGGACATGGTGGTGTTGGGTTGATGATTGGAATGATGATCTTAAGAGGTCCTTTCCAATCTTAATGATTCCTAGTTTTTACTTTCATTATAAACAATCCAGCCACCAAGCTAGGAAACATGAAATTGGTACTCTACCCTTAATTGGTTTAGTGGTGGACATGGTAATGTTAGGTTAATGGTTGGACTGAATGATCTTAAAGGTCTTTTCCAACCTAAATGATTCTATGATTCTATGATTCTCTCCATGGACTATCCAGGGCATCTGTCATGACCAGCTTACACAGACACATCCAATTTGGCCACTTTGAGCATCCTTGCCAGGCCCTGCAGCCCCTCACTTGGCCTGGGACCTGCCTAATCACTGGATTGAGCCTGGTCCCCCAAGCTTTCCCTGGGATTGACCTGTAAACAAGAGGTCTAAGGATGAGGAGAGGAAGTCTGCCTGGCTGGAGCTGTGGGCTGCAGGGGCAAAGGATGCCCTGATGGTGTGGGTAGACTTCATGGCTAGCCTTGCTGCAGGCAGGTCACTACATGTGCTCAGACGTCAGTCCTTGTCAGAGGTAGATGCTGAGACTCATATACCAGCTATGAGCTCTGCTAAGGATGCGAGAGTAGATTTTCATGCTCCAGTTGGACTTCCTCAGCCTTAAGAAAATGACCTCTTCCAAGAAGCCATCTGAAACCTTGTGTGCATGAAGCAGGCTGCTGGATGTGACCAGCCCCTCAGTTCGGGCACCATGGTTTAACCCAGCCCACTGTCTTTGAAGAGCCCTCAGCAAATTCCTGCAAGCTGCCCTAAAGCTGGCCTGCCTTCAGCTTAGTGTCCTCTCCAGGAGCCGATGGAGACTTGGTCCTTGATGGGAGCATTCAGGCTATGGGGCTGGGGATGTGGCACTAGCCCAGGCAGTCAGAGTTCACACATCAATTACAGCAATGCAATGTTTGTGGTACACACACCTCTAGGACCTCTCTCCTGGCTGGGTTTTATCAATAGCTCTGTCATGGCTCTGGATTTTCATCTGACCGGGACACCCAGGGGTGCCATAAGCCTAAAACCGTCTGAGTTCATCTTTTGTGGTGCAAATGATCTCAAACCCAGAGCATCAAATGAACAGTTGTTTCCCAGGAAAGCTCTGACAAGCACAGCCAACCTTGTGGCAACATCAGGAGGGCACTGGAGGCATCAAAGTGAAAAGAAAGTGTCTCTTTTTTTGTCTTAGATTTTTTCTTTTTGCTGGGGTGAGGCAAGTCCTGGGATGTGGCATCAGTCTGAAGCTGTTCTCATACTGCCCAGCCTGGGGACAGAGACAGTGACCTGATCCCCAAGGTGCATCTGGGCAGAGTTGCAGTTCCAGAGAGACCTGCCATAAATAAATCCCCCCAGCTCCAGCACTCAGCTGGTTTCCAGTGCACCACGTTTTTTTGGAAATAAAGAGCTTCCTGCACTCACATCAGTTGAAGCTGCCTCATCTGCCATGGCTGCTGTAAAGGTCTTGCCCTCCCTTTCTTCCCCATCAAAGATCTGATTTCAGCTCCACAGAAGCTCAAATGCATGGCAGGATAATTGCAAATCTGGAGATCTTCAGATTTCTTGGGCTGGATTCAGCTCTCTGGTAACCAAGAGGAGCTCAAAGTCCTTTTCCAATCACTCAGTCCTGGGTTAGTTCTTGTTCTTGGGCTTTGAAAACCCTCCTGCCAGGCCTGGTGGCACCAGAGCCCACATGTGATTCCACTGAGCCCATCAGAGGAGACCCAGGCAGACGTGGTGCCATGGTGGTGAACACCAGGCTTCTGCAGAGCTGCTGGGCAGGAGGACAAACAGGTTCCTGGTGTTGTCAGAGCCCAGGGACCATAACAGAGGGATGTCTGGATATCTCAGCTGTGACTATGGCTCCTGAAGAGGACCAGACCTGAGAAACATGAAGTCCCTGTGGGGAGGCTCAAATCAGTGAGGCCAAAGAGCATGGATGAAGTCCAAGGCTGCTCACTCACGCTCCTCACACCAGGCAGTGGCCACCCCAGCCTGCAGCCAGGGCAGAGCCTCCCAACCCTTAGTCCTGCAACAAGGTCCAGGCTCAGAAGCAAGATCAGCTCTGGTCTTTGGCTTGAATCACACTGCCTAATCACAGATGTGCCGGGCAGGATATTTCCACAAGCTGAGAGGCTCTGTTGCTGCTCCCAGTTGCTGAGGAGGGAACATTTTTGTGTGCAGCTGTGGCTTTTCTGAGCGCTGACACAGCAGGCACCATGATCAGCTGGCAATGCCATTTCCATGGTATTGCCTCATCCTTAGCTGCAGCCCAGCATAGGTCTGAGTCCAGCCCACCATGCAGGATATGACCTCAGGGGAAGGCTGATGCAAGATGGGAGGTGCTTGCAGACTGGGATCACCTCTGCAAAAGGGATGCTCAGGTGTTTGTTATCCTCTGGGAGACCAGGCTTTTCACCACGAAGCCCTGCAACAGTGCAGAAGCCTTCTCACGTCCTTTTCTACTTCTCCATAGTGGTGCACCAGATCCGTCCTCACTCCTAGACAAGTCCTGCTGAAATCAGTGCCGACTGAACAACAGAAAGATTTCAGGATTAGACCTGCCCAGGTCTAGATTTGTGCAGTTTGCTTTTGGGCATTGCAGTCTCTCCTTCAGCCTGTGACCCCCACAGCATCCCCCTACAAATGCACACAGCCTGGACCCACTCTGGCTGTGCCAGTGTCCCCATACTGTATTCATGCAGCCGATGTCTGTTCCAGACCTGCATTTCACACTCTGGTGTGCTTGCAACCCTGTAAAGCCCAAATGCACTGATGTTACTCTTGCATTAGAGTCACACCTCCTTAATCAGGAGGGAAAATACAATCCAGAAATCCAGGAGAGACCGTCAAGAACCTCCCTTGGACCACTCCTGCAGCCTGACAGTCACCCGGGGGGCTGGATTTTGATGAATGTGTTAAGCTGCCATGATCCGTCCATGCCTCCTGGAGATGCAGCCTCATCCCTCGTCCCCAGCTGCTCATTCCCAGCCCTTCACACCCCTCGTGCGGGCATAAGTGTTTGGGTAGCCCTGCTCTGCTCAGTTCAGGGAACCAACTGCCTGGAAAACATGGCCAACATCAAAGACCCATTCAAGAGCCCATGGAGCACTTGTGTGGATGAAAACTTGTGCCCAGGAAAGGGAGGGTATTTGAGAAGTGGGGCAGTGCATGGGGAAGGGGAGGGCATGGCTTGTGTCCTGGTGGCCATGCTTTACACTGATCCCTCCAGCCTGAAAAAGATCTCCCCCGAGCAGGGCTGGTGCCAGGGCCGCAGTCCCCTTTGGAGATGCAGGGCAGCCCAAAGCATTGATACCCTCATAGCATCACTCCTTCCTTTCCCTTGGGCCATCAGTCCTGTGAAAAGAGCACATGAGGCTTACTTGGTGTGAATTGATTGTACTAGTGTTTATAAACCATTTAATAATTCACCCCAGTTTGGTCCGATATCACTGATGGTGGGTTGATAATCCCTCTCCTTTTTCTGGCCAGGCTTGTTCCTCTCCACCCCATCTTTCTGTTCTCTCCAGCACCCCCATGAGCTCTCCCAGACCCCCCAACCTGAACACATCCCATGCATCTACATGCTCCTTTATCCCACCTCTCCTGTTCTGGCCTGTTTTCTCACCTCCCCTTTCATTAACTATCTGGTACATCTGGATTTTTATGAAGATTAAAGCTAAAAAAAGAAGCCACCAAACTCCTCTGCATTCCCTACATCCTCCTCTGTTTGTTCTTTCCTGATGAGCAGCAAGCTGAAGCTCTTCTTCATCTTCCTCCCTGCAGATGCTCTTTATTCGGCCTGTGGTGCACCTGCATGTAGCAGCCTCTGCTTTCCCATCAACATCCCACTCACTCATGTTATCCTTCCAGGTTCAGCCTTGCTCATGTGCTCTTCTTCTCTTTGATGCCCCGGTGTTTGAGGGCTTATGCAGCCCTCCCGCTCCTCTCCTGGCAGGTCCTGTGTTTCTCTGTGCTGCAAACATTTCCCAGGGAGCTGAGAGAGAGTCTTGCTCAGAAGCTACCAGCTTTCCTGCCATCCTTCCCCTCGAAGATCCACTGCCGGGAAGGTCCCTGTGGGCTGATTCCTGCTTTTTTCATTGACTTCCATATTCCATGGCTTTTGTCCTTGTGTTTTGAATCCTCATGTTCCAGCTGCACTACCCCTGAAATCTGCATTTGTACCTTTTTCCCTGGTCAACCCTTACTTGAAGCTGAAACTGAGTAAAGAGATCTGATTTAAATGTGGCATCTCTTTGTTTTCCACCAAAACAAGCCTCATCCACACACTCTTGCTCTCTGCAGGGTACAGCATGTCTGGTACAGAGGATGCGGGAAAACTATGTGCCTCTAGCTCCTCACCACACATCCAGAAAAATGAGGAGGCGATGCCATCCCCAGGCTCTGGGAAAAACAGCAGAGGGTGTGAACAGCGAGAAGGAGATGAGCAGCCAGGGTGGCACACCCAGCGATGGTGGGCACCTGGAGGTGAGGAACCAGCACTCATTTCTATGGCTGTCTTCTCCATCATACAGCCCTGGGTCTCAGCATCCCCCAGCATCTTGTGCACTCTCTGCAGAGCTGCCAAGTGCCCTTCAGGAAGACTGGCTGGTCTGCAGGGACACACAGCTCCTCTTGCACTGGCTACTCAAGGCTTGTGCCCTCTCAGCAGACAATGGTGTGTCACTGGAAGTCCCCAAAACCCTCCATAGGTCTGTGAGACTGTGCAGAGCCTCTGAGGACAGCTTGAGTTCAAGCTGCCAGGCTGCAGGCTGAGACATGACCTGGAGGACTTTGTCCTGCTCTGAAGATGGAGAGGGAAGGTGTGCTGATGCACTGTGGACCATGGAGACCAGGGGAAACATGGCTGCCCAGGCTGAGCCAGAAGATGGGTTTTGCACACAGATCTGGGGTCTCAGAGCCCAATCAGGGTGGATGGGGTGGACATATGTCCCAGATTAGACAATTTGGACATTTTTAACTGGTGTGAACAGGGCTCTGAGCCTGGTGGATGGAGCTCAGCTGAGGGGGTCACTGGCCATGGGTGTTTCCACCTTGCCTTCATGGAGCTGAGGAAACTGTGGGCAGAGCAGGACGCTGGTTTGATGTAGGGCGGCAGGCCCCCCTACCCTCCTGTACCCTTCCTTCCCTTCCTCCACTTCTGAAGTCCCCAGACCTTGCAGTCCCTACCCAGAGACCTTGACAGTGAGGTGGCCAGGCTGCCACTGGGATTTGGGAAGTCCCCTGGGATTTGGGTGGGCTGGGGCCAACCCTCTAAACAGGACTGTGCTTCACAGGTACTGGGGGTCTCTTCCCTCTCCTGGGGTTTAGGCATCCTTTATCTCAGTCCCCTTTATCTTGAGGTCCTGAAGCCAAATCACCAAGCAGGTGACTTCTCCAGTTATTGGCAGGTACAGCCAATAACTCCCACTACAATATCCCTTCATTGGCTGTTAAAGACCCCAATGGAGTGTTTGAAGGGGGAAGGACCTTCAGCACCAGGGTGGTGTGGGGTTTTCCTCCTCTTTAAAGACATGTGGACCAGTCCTTTTCACAGAGCAAGTGTACAGCTGGAAGTCTATTAAGGCAGTTTTATGGGAGCTCACACTGAGCGCTCAGATTAATTAGCTGGCAGTATTGCTAATGACCTCCACTGCAATGAATTGTGCTGGGAAATACACAGCTCCGAGGGCTTCAGGGAAGCGGGTCTGATGGCAGGACATGGTCCCTCTCCAGACAGGCTGTCTCTCCTTGCACAGGCAGAGCTGCTCCCTCCATCTGGAGGGCTGCAGATGTATCTGGCCCACCCAGGCTCTGTCAGGACTTTCCTATTTGTCTCTCCTCCATCCCACCCATCTGCAGCAAGCAGCCCCAGTCCTCAGATAGTCTGGGAGGACCTTCCCTGCTTGCTGGCCCTGCGGTGTCACCAGCAAGACCAGGGATTTCCAGGATGGCCCAAACTGGACTAGGACTTGGCTGGGGACAGAGTAGAAGTGGGGAGTGACCGCTGTCCCTTGGTTTGCCCATGCCTGTGCTGGACTGTGTGCTCCTGACACTGGGATGTCACCCTGGCAAGCCTGTGGGCCACAGACAGCAGTGACTCTCTCGAAAGGGCAGATGCTGGGGATAGTGTCACCAAACAGTTGGCAGCCACCAAGCACTTCACACATCTCATTTGCTCCCTGTTTCCAGCCCAGGTCTCCATGCCTGGGACCAAGGATGACATCAGTTCCTGGGGTAAAAACTTGGCTGACTTAGGTTTAATAGCATCACTGGTCTGAGGTTCGCAGCCTGCTCCTTTCTTGCCTCTGAATTCACACTTGCCCTCCACTCAGCAAAGCACCACTTCTTCCCAAGGGCCACCTTCTCATCATAAAGGTGTCTGGAACAACGACAAGGTTCATTTGGGCCAACTGTAGTATGCTGCTGCCTCCAGGAAGGAAAGATGACAGAAAAGCTGAGAAAGCTGCAGAAGCAATGTGGCATGTCTGATGCAGGCTAGCCCCCCCTTACTCTCCCTCCCTGTGTCCCTCAAGCCCTGGGTCCTCCAAAATGAGCAGTCCCTAGGCTCCCAGGGAGGACAGGGCAGGAAAGAAGGGATGCTCAGGAAGGGTGCCTGTCCCTGCTGATCATCCCCCGGGGCAGAGAGAGAAACTACAGCAAGTCTTTGGCGACCACCCTGGCAACTGGCAAACCTCCCGCCCATCGTCTTGGGACTCTGGATGACTTTGTATGGCTTGTCTGGGCTCTGTGATGTGTTTGATACACTTCTCAGCTCGATCAGGGATTGGGTTCCCATGGGTCTAGAGCTGCGAGGATGCAGAGTCTTTGCTGGCAGCTGCCTCTGCATTTCTGATCCCTACACACATAAATAAACCAGGGGCCACACTAAAAGCCCCTGGTCAGGGGCTCCCCACGTCTCCTCAGCTCCTTCCCTCCTCAGCAGCTCTCCACTGGGAGGATGGACATGTCTGTGAGATGTGAGCACTTGAAATCCTGCCCAGAAACAAAACATTTCCCATGTTAGGGAGCCAAAAGAGGTGAAATGGCCAGTGCTGTCCTGGGACCAGCCAGATCTGAGTATTAGTCCTGAGATGGACAGAAAAGGCAAGGTTGGGAGAGAAACCCATCCTGGACGGTGTGCTATAAGCCATGTGGATGCAGGTGGGCTGGGGGAGGCTAGAAGGTGGAACTAGTGCCCAGTCCACATCCAGTGTCCTGTTTCCCACAGGTACATCTTCTCCATCACAGCCACTTGGTGCAGGAGCTGCCCTGGTCTGAGCTGGCCTGGGGACAGCGGGGTTTGGGATGTCTGTGACTCCCATCTCATGAAAAGCAAGGGGTGAGGTGGTAACATGATGCTGCCTGTACTGGAGAAGGGCAAACAGGTCAGGTTGCCCCATGGGTAGGTGGGGGTAGCAATGGGGGATGGATGTGCCTCAGCCCCCCCAGAGCTGCTGCCACCACCCTGGAGGAGGGGGTACTCTCCCCCCGCCACTGGGTGGGCAGCAGTCAGGGATGTGCCTGCAACCCCCCAAAGGTCTTGCTATGGTCTCTCTGGGGTGGCATCTGAAGGCTGCAAGGTGTGTGGGACTATATATGGCCCTGGGTCACTTTATGCAGGTTCTTTTCTGTGGGACCAGCTCCCCACTGTGCCACCCTCCCACTGCGAGAGGCCCTGGGGAAGCCCTCCAGGCATCCATGGAGGTGTCTGTGCTGCTCAGGGAAGCAAGGAGTGCAAGGAGGTGCGATCCCACAGCTTCCACCAAGTTCAGCATGTCCCCTGAATCACAGCAAGGGAATTCAAACTATGTGCAGGGCACAAGAGTTCAGAACAAGCCCAAGTCCCCAGCTGACCATAAAAGTCTGGCCAAGATGAGGCAATGCAAAAACTAAACATTCAGGCGAGCAATGGATCCCAAGGACCACAGCAGCTCTTGAAGACAGCGTCAGCTCAGTTCTGCTTCCCTGATGAGCTGCAGTCTGGGTGCAGCCCATGGTGGATCTCTATAGGGTCCTGCATGGGAACTTCAGCTTCTGGGGTGGTGCAGGCAGCTGAGATCCCTCTGCACCCCACAGCACTGGCTGGTCAAGGCTAGGATACAGCAAAGGGAAGGGTAGGAGCCTGACCCTGCTCTGCTGAGCTCTGGAAGAGCCAGGTGCTGAGCTGCAGCCAGCGTTTTCCCCTCCAAACTTTACCAAGACCAGGACATACAGAGAGCCCTGAGCTGATGCTGCCTGTATATCCCTTTGGCTTTCAATCCACAGGGTTGTTGGAGGGGCTATAGGGGATATATTCCCAGGATACAGGGATAGAGGTTTCCCAGGGAAAGTGTCCAGGAGACCACAAGCAGGGGAGCTGGCTGGAGTCAGCTTCAGGGCAGAGAACAGGCAGCACGAGATGCCCCTGTGCTCCTCACCGTCCTGCCACCTGCTGAGTGGTTTGCTTCCCATCCTGCCTCTCCCTGCTGCCTCTCTCCCTGCCTCTCTGCCTTTCTTGCTGTTGAGATCCCTTCTAGCTGCTTGGGATTTCCCCTGGCTTGGGGAATCTACCTTCCCCTAAAACTGTGTAGTTGTGTGCAACCCGCAGCAGCAGGTGCAATGGGTGGAGCGGTGCTGGCAGAGCCCTGATGCTGTGTCAGACCCTTCCCCAGGGCCTGTGATCCTGATCCTCATGGGAACTCCCTGACACCCACCAATTCCCCTTCCTATTTACGTACAGCTGCTGCTCACAAATGGGCTTCCTCCAGCAGCTTTTTGGAGTGGAAAAGCAAGTGAAAACCTGCCACGATGGGCTGCCTGTGAGGCAAATGCCTGTTTCTCCAAGGCTCATTCACTCCCTGGCTTGCCAGCCGGATCACCTGCAGCAGGAAAGAAGGGCTCTGCCTGTGCTGCGGAAGCCCTGGGCTGGATGCTTACTGACTGCCCCCCCACTCCCTGTGGGGCAAAGCTGTTCCCAGGGCTCCTGCCTGGCCACAGGCACCAGGGTCTGGGGCACATTTGAAGCCAGAGCTCAGCCTGAACATCACAATGGCCCATGGTGGAGCAGGAGGCACAGCTCTGTGCATCCATGGCTCAGCTGTGCCCATTGGGTCCCCTCCACCCTCCCGTTTGTGGCTGTGTCCCCTCTGCAGGATGAAGGCTCTCATGAGGAGCAAGAGGCAGTGCAAAGACCTTGGCAGACCCCTATTCCCAAGCTGAGGAGAAGGGATAGGCACTGGGGCTCAGCAACCCAGCACGAGATCCCCCAAGCCTGCTGAATCTTTCAAGCAAGCCTGCAAAGCTGGCCAAGAAAGGACTTGCCTAGGAATGAAGGGCAGATGAGTGCGGTTCATGCCTCACCCTGCCTTTAAATGGAGAAGCAAGACCTGCCCGGTGCTGCTGCCTGTGGTTTTCTGGCAGCCGGTTCATGTGCTGGGCTGCCTGCCTGCCCGCGGGCAGCACGGCCAGGCTCGGAGGTCAGCCAGTGTGCAGCGCCGCAGAGCGACCTTCAGCCACGCCGGGGGGCTGTGCACATACTGGGGTGGGACCTCGCATGCACACAGACTGCAGGAAAGCAAGCCAACCCTTCCCTGAGCACGTGGGCTTCCAGGGTCCATCTGGGAGGTCAGAAGCAGAAGCTCAGGAATTCAGGAGAAGAATGTGTTTGTTGTTTGATTTTTCAGTAATACGTTCCGGGTTGTGGCTAAATCCTGTTTGTAAAGTGCTGAGCCTGTTGCGAGAGCTGGGAGCAACCTGCACACAGAGGCAGGCAGGGGAAAAGCCACAGCACGTTCCTGTCTCTTCTGGTCAGGCAGCTCTGTGCCGCTTTTTCTCAGCAGCGCTGGCCCCCCCAGCTTGGAAGGGAATTGCTCCAGGGATGTATAGTGGCACTGGGGGTGGAACCAGGAGCCCTAGGGCATGTGGTCGCAGCAGGTCCCTGTGCACACTGGGGAACAGACCCACAGCAGGAGCAGAGCCCGTTCCTACCCAAGACATCTCCCCAGCATTGCCCCTGGGATGGGGTGAAGCATGCTGGAGCCTGAGCTCCTGAGATTGCACTTTCAGCAAACTCACACTGATTTTGGGAGCCCATCTGGAGACATGGGAACTCCCTCCCCAATTTTCAGAGGGTGCTGAGCCAAAATACCTGCAAAACCAGCCCTGCTGAGGCTGGGATCTTGCACCAAGAGCCCCGCTGCTCCCAGGCAAGTGGGAGCAGGGGGAGCCAGAAGGCTAATGTGTTTTTAAGTGGGGATGTCACTTATAAGCCTGAATCAACGCTCTCATTTCCCTGGGGACCCCAGTAGTGACATTTTTACTGCATGTTTTTTGGAAGGGGCCCAAGCAGCCAGGAGGCCGGGAGCCAGTGCAAGGCCTGTGTGGAAAGGCGGCCAGGCTGCTGGGCTGGTCCCTGTCATGTACCGCAGGGCCCCGGAGGCGGACAGACCTGCCCAGCCTTGTCCTGTAGTGTTGTCCCGCAGCCAGGGGCACGTGGTACCACCATCCCATTGCTGGTGTCCTGGTGGGACAGCTGAAGCAAACCACCCTCCCTTTGCTGCCAAGAGGCACCTCTGTGGGGCATGGAGGAGTCCCCATGTGGCCGTGGCTTCCTCACAGCACATCTCCAGCTCAACAGGGCTGTGTGACATGACAGAGCAGGAAGGAGATGACCCAGGCTGGGGCTGCTGTGGCCCTCCCTGCACAGCAGCTGTGAGTCCAAGGAGGTTTACAAGGAGCTATGAAAGCTGGAGACGGCAGGGGCTTCCCTGGGAATGGGAATTGTGCATTTGATATCATAGAATCATAGAATGCTTTCTCCAGAGAGGTCCCCAGGGCCACTCCCTATTGCACTAGAGCTGCTTTAGCCAAGCCACACTGAATACGGACACCCACCAGGTCAGGACCCCTACTTCTGCTGGAACACTCAGCTGCCTATAATCCCCGGTCTATTTTAGAGAGGGTCAGGTATTCATATCCACTGTGCGCCCCAGGTTGGGATAGCCAAGCATGGTCAGGGTGTGCTGGCTGCCACGGCCCCAGCAAGCCAAGGAACAGTGTGGCTGCTGTCCCACCTGCCCACCTCTGAAATTCCTCACCACAAATGGCTGGTTTGCTTTTGCAGCCGGCTTTTCCCAAGGGACACCCACCGTGGGGTGCTGGATCCTCGCTTAGGCTGCAGCACAGGGAGCAGGGCAGCCCCAAGGCTTCCACGCCATGTGTCCCCACACCCCCTCTGCCCCATCATGCAGAAAATCTCCTGGGGAAAAGACTTGGGGACCATCTGCTGCTTAGAAAGTCTGTTCAGGGCCCTGTTCCCCTCTTTCCTCAAGCTGCCAGGCCTCGCAATAAATCAGAGGATTTTCCCGGCACAGCACTCCGTCTGCCAGACCACAGCACTATGCTTGCACTTTTGTCTCTCATTCCTGATTACTTCCCTCCTGTTTGCTTCACTGTGGCCTTTGCTCTGGAGTTAACCCCCCTTTTTCTCGGGGATTCATCAGCAATGCTCTCTCAGAGACCTTTCCCCCACATCTCCTGTCACTGCATGTGGGTTTGAACGGCTGAGGTTGGGAAATGCAGGTGGGGGTCGAAGCCGTGCCCACCAGCACAGAGGCCTGGCTCTGAGTAAGCATTTCCAGGAACAGTGACTAAATTGTCCAGTTTTGGCTTTAATCCCCACGAGTTTTTCACCTCCTCTGGTTTTGAGGCATTCAGGGCATCCTCCATGTGCAGCCTGGCATGCCTGACGGCACCAGGGCAGGGTGCCGGAGCTCTGCTCCCACTGCCAGGCAGTGCTCCTCCAGGCAGGATGTCTGGCAGGCAGGGAGGGCTGGAGGTTGCTGAGGCTGTCCCACAGCTTGGTAGGCAAATGAATGATTTGGGGTACAATCCCTCCATCTTCACCCATGCAGCATCCAAGCAGAGTTTGCAGCTCCACAGCTCCAGATGCACAGCACAGGGTCACAGCTGTCCTGGAGCCAGTGGTGCCCTCCCTGATGGGAAGGACCCCAAGGCGGGGTGTGTCACCCCAGGACACTAAGGGACAGAGCAGTCTGTGCTGCAGCACCTCTGTCCTGCATCCCCGGCCAGGGTCCTGGATGCCCTGCAGAGACAGCGGGCCACAAGGACAGGCTTCTCTGGGCTCAGCCACAGCTTGAAACTGTCCACCAAGTACCCAACATGTCTCCTCTGGGACTGCTGGAGGGGATTCATCCTGCTCTGAATCCTGTGTCCTCCTGGGGTGTAGAGAAACCAGGCATCGAGAAGTGGAGGGGCTGTCCCACATGACACCTGGGTCCACTGGTGACAAGCTAGCCTTCCCTGTGGCCCCCAGACCAGCCTGGCCTGCTGGTTAGCTGCTCCTGATGGGAGCTGGACAGGGCTGAGAGAGCATTTCTGCTCCATGCAGACCGATTCACTTGTTCAGTCTGTGGAGAGGGAATTTACCTCCGTGTTTCCATGCTGGTAGAAAGAGAGTTTATCTGAAGTAGTGCAGGTAGATATCCTCACCAAGGGTGGCATCCTTACCCAGATCCTGCTCCAGCACTGCAGTGTATGAGACATCAGAGGAAACATTTGCTTCTGGTGCATTGTGTTAGGGAAAATGTACAGGTCAGCCCAGGTGAGGACTTGGTCAGGCTCAGACACTCCCCTCTCCAGAGGTTTGTCACTGGAGAGAGAAAGCAGAGTCAGGAAGGGGATCACTGTAGTAGCACAAGAGGAAAAATTGGAACTAAAAGCCCTCCATCAGCTCAGAGCCTACCATACCCCTCCGGAAGCAGAGCTTTGTTAGGAGCGAAGCATTGCAGATGAGAAAAGATGGTCGGCTCCAGCAGTTTCTCTGGAGGACAGCAGCTTTGCAAAGCAAAGGCTGGCCATGAGGGCTCCACCAGCTGTGCACTGCTCTGACCAGGGGCAATTCTCAATATCTGCCTGGGTTTGTGATGAGAGGAGACAAAGAAACCACGACAGAAGCAAAACAATCTGCTGTCCAAGGTTCCTCCCACATGAGGGACGGGAGACAGACGTCTCTTGGCACTGCATTTCGTTTTCATCCCTTGGGAAGGGCTCTGACACAGCATGACAGAAACCAGAGCAGTCCTGATTCTGATGGGTGGGAGAAGGCTCGTTGCTCACTCTGCCCCAGCTCCATGCCAGCAAATAGGCACCACGCTCAGTAGAGGCGAGGATTTGGCTCTCCCATCCCATGGACCGTTAATATCCCATCTGGGGTGGTGACTCACTTGTGCCCTGGGCTTGCATGCCTTCTCCTCTCACAGTGGGTCAACTCAACCTAGGCAGTCTGACCCAGATCACACTGCACCAGCGGACGTGTCCATGAGTGGATCTGGTACCCCCTTCCCTTCCCCTGGGGCAGCAGGGTGCCAGCATTTCTGACAAAAAAGGACCCCCTCTCCCAGCCCCAGGGCCTCTCCCTTGCTGCAGCTCTGCAGTTTCAATGAAGCCCAGGTGGCAACAGCCCAAGAAACTCAGACACCTTGAGGGAGACACAACACAAGGGGCCTTGTGCAATGAGTTGGTGGACATGGTGGAGAGCCCTTTCAGCAGGAAGGGGAAAATCCACTGCAGGCTCCAAAACAGCTTCAAATTCTTGGAAAGCTGGCAAGATGGGAAAGGAAAAGGAGATGCAGGTGAATAGTACTGGATTTTTTGCTATTAAATAGCACAGCAAAACAAAACAGTCAGTGTTTCCATTCCACTCAGTGTTCTGCTCATTTGGCCTGGCTTTTCATCGCAAACTGGGATGAAAATAGGACTTCTTTGCCACAAGACTTCTCACACTTTTCCATTTAGAGAAAGGTGTTGAGACTTATTGATGCTGAACTGGTTAAAAGCAAACCATCCCTGATGCCCTTCCTCAGAGGAGGTCGTTTCTGAGTGGTGTGTGCCATGGTCCCATCATGGTGCTCTGCACTCTTGTGGTTCCCAACAGACTCCACACATATAATTGAGAAAGACTGGAGAGCATCAAGAGAGGGAAGTAATTGTTCCCCTCTATATGGCATTTTTGGGGCCACTTCTGAATTAACGGTGTCCAATTTTGGGGTCGCCAGTACAAGAACGACACTGACAAACTGGAGAGGCTCTGAGATGGTAGGGACCTGGAGCACAGGACATATGAGGAGTGATTTAGAAATCTGGGTTTCTCCAGCCTGGAGAAGGTATAGAGGGGGTCTGGTAGTCAGCTGGCTTCAAATCCCTAATGGGAGGGTATAGAGACAACAGCGGTGGTTTCTTTTCAGAGGTGCACAGTGGAAGGACAAGTGGCAATAGACACAAGTCACAGACAGGGAAATTCTGATGAGATTCAACAAAAAATCCCCTTCAGCATGAGGGTGGCCAGACCCAGTGAGCCTGAGGGGTGTCCATCCTCTATCCTCAGCTAACTGATCTATGTTGGCCCCACTCAGAGCAGGGGTTGGACCAGAGACCTCCCAAGGTGCCTCTGAACCTCAGATCTTGTGTTTTGAGAGAACCAGACTTGCTCAGGGGAGTACTAAAACAACTTGCCTCTTCTACTGACTTCTGTGGTCTGTGAACCTCCCAGAGACCAGGACTCGCAGGTGGCACAGCAGGGAGTCCTCTCTGGGAGCTTCCCACCAACAGCTTTTGGGTAGAAGAGTCCAGACTGATGCCACCTTGCCTGGAGATTTGGGCCATGACTCCCTGTTTGTGCATCTGGCTAGTCAGAGCCACAGCCCCAGACCAGATCCTGGTCTCAAGAACTAGAAAAACAGTTGAATTTGTTCACATGACTCATCCTAGAGAAAAGGGACCAGTGCCCAGGAGTCCCATTTAGCAAAGTGTCCTTGATGCAGGGCTACAGCCAAGCCCTTCCTCAGTTTCCCAACAGCTTTGCCTTGCACGTTTACAGCTGTTTTCTGGTGTCTTTGCAGCACACTGGCTTGTTCAGGCAAAAAAAAGGGAGAGAGTTTCCACCCAGCCTTGCCAGGAGGTTGTCCTCAAGACAGCAAAGGGGTTGAACGTGGCTTTTATCTGCTTCCTAATCACAGTCTTTAGCCAGAAGAGATGGCAACATTCACCTCCAGTTGTCTAGGGTCCAGGGTCTAGGTCGTGGCGAGCAGAGGACTGTCAGGCAGACAAGGAAGGGACAGAGACTCAACAAGGGTGGGCAGTAAATATGGTCACATCCTCCCAACCTGCTCACATGTGGGATCTTCCTGCCTACCTGCAGGGTACCACATCCTGCACAGGGCTGGCCGCGCTCCCCAGGAGGGCTTGCATCATGCCACAGGGCAGACAAGCCTGCACTGGCCTTTAAGCTCAGCTTTACTCCCTGGAGGTGCAGCACCAGACCAGCCGCAGACGGGCACCAACCGCTGGAGAGGGCAAGACGGTCACTGCCCAGACATGTCCCCACTCACTGGAGGTCAGTCCCTGTCTGCAATCGTAGAAGCGAAGCCCGAATGCACAGATTTGTGGTAGGAACTGTTTCAGCCAGCAAATGGCTGTTTGCAGATGTAGGGAGACAGGAAACATCTGCACTGTCATAGCTGGCGGGTCCTCCGTAAACACAGGATACATTCATTAAACAGCCTATTTCCCTTCTCCCCCTGCCGGTAGGTGCCAAGTCAGCCTTTGCTCAGGTGGGACAAGCGAAGCTTTGCAGGCTCCCCTCCAACGTTGTACCTTGCGGTCACACACACCTCGGCCTAGGGGATCTGGTGGGGCAGCCCCATGCTGGGACCAGCACCCTGCTGTGCTACTGCAGTGTGGGGATGCTGGGGCTCAGGGTGCTCCCTGTGCCCCAACTCTTGGCCCTGGCACACCCAAAATTGGGCAAAGTTGGGCTCTGCAGCAGATGCCTTCCACAGGGGACATGGTTGCTGATGCATGTTTTACTGAACACATCACGTTTCAAACTCTGCTTTCTCCAGTATTCCTGTAAGCTCAAGTAAATGGCTAAAAGGACTTTTCAAGGAATTGCTCATCTCAAGACAAAGCAAAGCTGATGCCTGCATCAAGCACAAATTGAGCTGGCCTCTTGGTGACTGTGCCAGAGTGGTACCAATGCTTTGCATCCTCTGGGCCGGGTTTCCCCATCACAGTTCAGGGCGCTCCCTCTTAGCAGTCCCTGAGGATGCTCCAAATTTGAACTCCCGAACCTGGACAGACTGTCCACAGAGGAGTGATGCAGCAGAGGAGTGGCTGTTCTGCATGTGTGGTTTACCCTCTTCAGAGATAAATAGAGGACTCTCAGTGCTAAACTAAATTAACCTTGAAAAATTAATGTCACAACTGACTGCAGCAATTAGTTGCTTTTAATGAGCTGCTTCACGCAGGCTGATGTGCGAAGGTCCTGGAGGAAATCAGTACCTACCACACATGCCCCTGACAACTGATGACTGATAGGAACTGGCAGCCACCTCCCAGCCACTTCCCAGTAAGGAATTCCCACATTTGTGGCTCCAGTTTTCTGCACACATGTTTATAAGCTCAAGTGCTTACATGAAGGCTCCAGAGTCCAATGCTTTGCTGGTGTGCCACTGATTTTCAGGAGAACAGGAAAGACAGTAATTTTTTAACAGATGTTGGGTAAGGACAAAGCATAACAGCATTTTTATGTCAAATCCCCAGGAAAAGAGCAAAGAAACAGTTTTGGAGCTGCAGCCTGATGTGGGGATGTGCAACAGCTCCCCGGCACTGATACAGTGCTGACCACATCTGAGGAGGGTTGGGCACTGCAGCCAGGACCCAGCCCTGCAGGACCCTGTGCTGTGACCCTCCAAGGAACTTAGCTGGGGAAGGGGAGTGCAGCCCTGCTGGGCCCCACTGTGGGCTGGCTCGGAGTGGGCTCCCTGCACTGCTGCATACTCCAGCTGCTCTTGGTCTTTAGTTCCTGCTAAGGTGGATCAGCCTCACTGGGACATCCCATACCACAATGTCCTGGGGTCTCTGCCCTGCTGGGAGATCCATCTCCACCATCCAGGCAAGCCTGTGTTGCTGAAACAAAGCAGCAGCCTTGATCCTGGAGGTATGGAGAGATACCAAGCATTGCTGGCTCTATATGGAGAGCTCTGCAGAAGGCATGCACCTAACTCAATGCCCTTGTTCCCATCCCTGTGCCTCCTCTGCTGTGCCCCAGCAAGAGGCATGCAAAGCGCATGCATACATTAGGGACTTGCAATGGTTTGGGATTGCTAGGGGATGCCAGGCTGTCCTCCCAGGCAGGACATCACAGCAGCAGGCTGCAAGCACCCCTCACATTCCTCTTTCCTGCAAGAAGCTGGTGCCACAACATCGCCTTGCTTTGGGGAATTCACAAGCCCATGCAGCCCCTGGCATTGCTCTGTGGTTAGCCTAAATCCACTTGCATGCTGCAGAGCAGCTTAAACAGATGCTGGACCAGATGTTTGGCTCATCTTCCCCTGCTTGGGTCTGCAGGTCATTGCTCCCACGCTGCATTTCCCTGCCTGCTCTATCTCTGTATCCCATCAGGGGCCCCATGCCACCCCCCTGAAGGTAGTCACTATTTCCTGCTGCAGAGGCAGAGGCAGAGCTCCTCTGAATCAAATCCTACATCCAAATATGCCTCATCTCTGGAGGGCTCCTGTCCCTGACCATAGTCCTGGTGTTTTGCTTTGGGCTCAAATGTGCGGTAGAAATGTTGTTCAGGTGCCAGTGTGGGTCCATCTGTGTCTCTGAACTGCAAGATTTGTTTTTACAAAACCACTGTATAATCCCAAACATTGCATTTTGCTGTTTGTAGGTCCAGCTTAGAACAAAGTGATTGCTAGAGATGCCTCTGATTCTTTCCCTGGGTCTTCCTTCTCATTGTGGCTTAAAGTAAATACTAATAAATCTAAAGTGGATTTCTTTCAAGTGTAACCTCCTCTTGTGTATGCTCTTGATTTAGCACAAAGGCTCCCAATTTTCTGTTTTAAAAGTTATAACCATGTAAAACTTCTCCTGTACCAAAAATTCAAAACAGATTAACATTTACTCATTAACCGCTGGAAGACCACCAATGTTTTATTTTCTTTTCCCTAGTGCAGTTTGCTTATCTCTGAGAAGTCTCTGCTCTGCACTTACAGCCAAGATGGTGCATACGGAGTACTTGAAACCCATCTATTTCTACCAGGCACTCCATAAACAGTGGGTACTGCATGTGGCTAAGGTACTTAGACAAAGCTTTTCACAGTGAAAATGGCCTCATCCTGCAACCTCCCTGGTGGTGTCCATCCACAGGTATCAGGAGGTCACTGCAGACAAAGCAGAGGACATGGCCCCAGAGCGAAAGTACCGTGTGTCAGGGGGAGCTTGTTCTAAAATCACCATGTAGCTGTCATCTATAAACTTGGAAGCAGTGCCGTGAAAACTAGATTCCTCTAGTGTGGGGCAAACCTGGATGTAATTGAGCCTTGGAATCTGCTGCAGTGTCCAATTTTTGTGCCAGAAGTGTCAGAGAAACAAAAGCTGTGGCAGGATGTTGTATGTTTTTGGTGTGATTCAGCAAGCCACATGAAAAAAATCTGCTCAACAATTTGAAATGGACCAAGCCAGAATCCAGCCCGTTTGTTTTTCAAAAGCTTTGTAATTTCCTGGACAGTATCATTAAAGAGGGATTGAAGTGTTCAAAACCTACTCCAAATGTGGTAGATTTTGCAATGCTCCCTGGAGCTCTTTCTAAGTATGCACATGCTTTGCAAGCAGAGTGCTCTGAAAAAGGACAAATCCTTCTAGGTTTGGCACTATTTGCTCAGATGTACTTTTCAAGAGTTGCTTGCCCATCACATCTCTTCCCCAGCACACCTCTTCCCCTCTGGTTGGTTGGTGCTACCTCAGGTAGTCACAATGGCTAAACCCAAAACAGATTTGTCCGTGCAATGGAGAAGCCACAAAGGCTGGAGCACTAAAAATTACTGAGTCTGAAAATTATTGTTATCCCTTACAAAGCCCTGGAGACATCTCAGCTCCTGTGCTTTGATAACCCCACATCTACAGGTCTCTTCCTTCTGCCCTGAAGTGCTCCTGGACTGGAAATGAGCAAGTCAAGTCTTGATCAAGACTTGGTCCAGCACATCTTCCCTGAAGTTTTGACGTGCCTTAAATCTAGGGAGGATCCTAGACTGGTGGAGACCTGCTGGTGACACAGCTGAGTGGCTTATGCATGCACACACATGAGGAATGGCTCCTCAAAACCAATCCTTTCCCCACATCCCCATGGTGTTAGAGCCTGACCCAGGGGGTTGGGGCTTCTCTCCATGCCAGGCACTGCTGCTCTGGTCTGCAAAGCCCTTCTCCTCCCTCCTGTGGTGCAGCACACCATGGGGACCTGCATGTCCCACCCCTGTGTACCAAGCACTTTGACTTCTGCAGTCCCACCAGCTGCACCACTTGCAGCTCTCCTGATCTCAAGGGCTTCATGCCTGCAAAAAGCCCTCCCGTGCTGCATTTCAGGACTGTGCTCGTACCTCAGATAATGTGTGATATGTGATTTTTTTCCTTTTTTGTTATGGCTTTTCAATGTCTGGCAATGGGGGTAAGCTCACACTGAAGACTTTCTCTTGATGGCAGCCCAAGTGTAGGTCTTTCTCTCCCAGATTTTCTTACAAGAATAAAACATTTTTGACATTTTAATGTCTGTTGAGGCTGGTAGGAAGTGGTCAGTATATTCTAGCTGACTAGAGGCAGCAAACAGGCAGGTAAAGACACAGTGGAATAGCCTCTGTGATAAAAGTGTCTTTTGCAAACATTTACAAAGCAATTCTCCCTTACTCAAGTTTTTTTTCTGGATCTTGTATCTTTATGCCATAAAAAAAAAAAAAAAAAGGCCCTTTTTGACAATAAGCATGGATTTATTAATGATGTAGACTCTAAGCTCCTTGAGGCAGAGTGTGTTTCCTATTCAGGGAGTTTAGGACCAGGAAAAGCCAATAAATTGCTTTGTTTGACCTCCTACGTATAATCATTTTGGTCCTGTATTGAGCTTGCAGCTTCTCTAATGACTAAATCACACCCTCAGCAAGGTATTCAAAGGTGGGGACACCATGAGATGGAGCATCTGTCCTTCCTCCAGCTGGTTGCGTCTCACTTTAGCCACCCAAACCCTCTGTCCCCTTTCTACTGGGGCTTCAGCTTGTCCCCTTTCTCCCAGAGGTGCCCTTCTCCAGGGCTCCTGCTGCCTTGTGACCCAGGGATGAGACCTGCTCCAAGGGTTAATGACATGGAGCTTGTCATCAACTGTGCTGCCTCTGGGTATTGCCCCCAGCCCTTCACCCCCCTCAAGCCACCGCAGGTCCAGCTCAGGTGGAGGTATGAGGCACATCCAGCCGGGATGGGTGCAACCTAAGGAGGTGTGTGTCTGCCTGGAGACACCCTGTGACTCAGGGCATTGCGCTACCTCGACTGATACAATGGAGAGACCTAGAGGTGAATCTTAGGTGAATTCCTCCTGCAGAAGATTTGCACTATGCCCGAGACCCACTGGCTCCATCCATCCAGGGTGAATCGCTCCTGAATGGACTCTTTCTCTTACTTTGCCCCAGGCTCTCCCACCTGCATTTCTGGTTGGGGTGGCCCCTCACTCAGACATCTGAGACACCCTACTCTAGTCCAGACAGCTTCAGCTATAAATACAAGTCAATTTGCCCTGGGATTATCCAAAGACATTGACCCCAAGCCTCCTGGCAGCCTGGATGTCCATGAGACCTCTTGTCCCCCTGGTGCTCCCTGGGCTCTCCCAGGGGGAGGCAGCTCCACGATGTGCTTCTCCCTCTTCACCATAGGTCCCAGTCTTCCTTTCTGAAGGTCACCCATGCCTGATCCACCAGGACCTCCTCTGCTTTGTGTGTCTCTCTGGTCCAGGTCACTGCTTTCTGGTGCGGGCTCCTGTTCTGACCATATCACCAGAGGGACCAGGGCTGTGAAGGTCCTTGGCTCCCTGCAGATAAGGACACCTTAGACCTGGCCAGGAGGAGAGCAGAGGGGCTGGAAACAGGGTCAGCAACCAGGCAAAGCTTTTGCTCCTGGGGCAACACAAGGATTATGTGCCATTTTATTCCCCACAGGGCTCGGGAGGCTGCGAGCATTGCTAGACTCTGCTGAAGCAGATTTCTCTCCAGACACAAAGGAAAGCCTGGAAGGGGGTAACCCCTAACACTGCAGACAGCTCCAGGGCCAGTGTTCCTGTCTGGCTCCACTGCCACCGGGTATGGGATGCAGCCTGCCATCCTGGCCATGGAGACCGCAGGTCCTGGTGGTGTGGTGGCTCTAACAGCCGCAGCCAAGTGGCATGGGGAAAGTCACTCCAGAAGAGCAGTGCTTGGCTGCAGGTCTGCAGTGACCCATTAATCCATCCTTGGGGGAGCTTCAAGTGGCATATCTGGAAGAAGGGAAAGCTCACAATGAGCTGCCGTAATGTCTGACACAGCAGAGGCCCCAGGCAAAGAGGATGGGTTGGGCTGGGCTCTGCCTGGACACAGGAACAAGCTGAGGGGCTCTGGTTGTGCCTGGGTTACACAGCCTGGAGATAAGCCCCCTGTGGTATGCTGGCTCTGCCGAACCCTCACACCACGTGTGCCCCATCAGCTGTCTCCGCCTTGGTGCCTGCAGAGCCCCGAGCACATTCTTCAGGATTTAATCATCCTGATGGGGAGGGGGGGCAGGTTCCCAGGGCAGTGAGGGAGCCTGGCAAGAGGCAGGAGGGGAGACGAGAGGGAAAAGAGGAGGACTGCGCTGGGAGCAGAGGAGCCAAACTGTTTTAGGTACTCTGCATGGCCCCAGTTGGGTTATTTATAAGGTCTGAGGTCAGGATCTCTGGATCGAACAAACTCATTTCTGCTGCATGCGCTAATGGATCCAGGGCTCCAGAGCCCTGAGATCACCTTCCAAATACAGCCTGGTCTCCAGAGGCACTGAGCCACCCCACCAGCTCAGGCTCACAACCTCCTGCTTGCTGGGACTCATACACAAAAGGGCCTTAGAAACAGTGCTGGATTAGACCAGCTCACAGGGCAGCCTGACAGGAGCCAGGACCTCGGCCCCAGCCGCTCTGTTCTCAGCACCAGCATGATCCTGCCCACAGGGATGGAAACCCCATTCCCCAAATTATTTTCTCAATGGTTCCCTTCCCAGAGGAGGGGAAAGGAGATCTGCCATGCCTTTGACCCAGTTGGGACTTGGCCATTCGGCAAAGAGCAGCTATCCATGACCTCCCCTGCATGAAGAACTCTCACTGACCTCCTCCAGACCGGGCTGCTGCAGTCCCAGCTTAGAAGACATCAGAGCTGGGGTCTGAACCAGCCTTCCCCAGCACCACTATGGCCCCAGGTGGATCCCCTCGGCAAATCCTGGATACGCCGGGCAGCGAGACTCCCTGCTCCCACTCGCCTGGCCATTTGCTCTGCCCGGGAAAAGGCAGGTGTGGGGTGAGACAAAGCAGAACACAAACATTGCATTAATGCCAGCTGGTGCTAATCAAAAGTTGATGTTGCACGGCCCAGCCAACAAACATTGCTGGGGATCTGTGGGAAAAATGGGATCACATGGCAATTCGCACTCCAGCTGCTGCCTTATCTATCCTGGAAACGTTATCTCATGCAAACTAGAGCTGGAGCTATTTTATTTTCAGCTGAGTAAAAATGTGTCAGTTTTATATTTATATATTAGGCCACAATCCCATGGGAAATTAATTTGCCCAACAGCAGAAATTCTGTCATCGCACACATCAGTCAGTCTGGGAATGGGGATCTCCAGACCAGGGCCCTGAAATCAGGGGAATGGCTTAAAATAATAACCATGGGAGGATGTGGGAGACTAAGCAAATTACAAAAACTCCTTTCCAACTGCAAATGTATTGAGGGGGCATTTCATGGTTGATATATAAACATAGAGCCAGAGGCTCGGCCCAACTCCCATCTCAGTGGGTTCCCTCATAGGGAGGAAGGGACTCAGCCCACGCATGCTGCAGGGCGGGGAGGGACCACTCTGGCCAAGGTGGACCCCACACTGCCCCTGTCCCAGCCACAGAAACTGGGCAGGGGACTGTGGTCTGGGTCCTGGACATTGCTGCATCCTCACCACTTGTGGCACAGCAGGTCTTGGTGCCAGGGAATTCCCCGGGGAGATGCCCAGTCATGCACCCCTGTGTGCTTGGTGGTCCCAGGGGTCCAAGGCAGAAGCAGAGCCAAGCCCTCGCCTCTGCGGGGTGCTCTGGTGGGTGTCTTGCCTGAAAGCCATTTGCTGGGGCTGGGATGAGCCTGGCCCTAAAACTTCCCTCCCCTGGAGATGTCATGAAGCACTGGGCACAGAGCATCCCCCAGGCCACCAGAACCACCTTGGACCTCCAGCATCACGTCTGCCCCAGGCTGGGAGCTGGAAAGCAGTCCAGGGGATGTTGAACCATGACCCTCTGAACCCAGGAGATTACGTTGGCTCAGTGGGCACGCATCTTCCGCTCTCCAGCACCGCTCCCTGCGCCCAGCAGATCCCCACAGGGTGACGCACATGTCCAGGGAGCCTGTCCAAACTGGGGGGTGTTGAGCCCTGGCCATGGAGCTGCCTCATTGGACTTTGGCAGCTTGGACAGACAGTGTGGTGGCTGCCAAGTCACGTGGAGGCATTTGCTGCCTAGATGGGTATGTTTGCGTGGAGGGAGCAGTAGGGTACAGAGGCCCCAGGGTGGCTAAGGAAATAGCCTGGGGGATGAACAGGACATTTTAAGGGGATGCTCCCTGTTTTTTCTGGGGAGGGGAGGGGAGGGACGGGACAGGGGACAGCCTCTGAAGTCCACTGGGCAGCAGAGCTCGCTGGGACAGTCTGGAGAGCATTGCTCCCCCAGGCAGCACCCACAGCAGAGGGTCAGGGTTAAGGTTATATGTGCCCCCAGAAGCCCAGGTAGAGATCCAGTGGCTGAACCCTGCCTGGCCCTCAACTCATGCAGCCAGCACTAGCACTACGACAAGAATGAGAAAGTACAGTAGCCAACGTGCCCCCCAGATCCATGTCCCCATATCACAGCTTCCCCAGCAAAGACCCTGCCACCAAGCCAGGCCTGCTTTCCCCAAACTAAGCCCCATTTTTTTATTCAACAAGCCTCCTCCAAGCTCAAGGTTTCCCTTCCTCAGCAGCCATTCAACCCCAGGTGCCTCAGTCACTCTCTCTGTCCTGCTCTTCCCTTTTTACCCATCCTGAAGCCCAAAATGCCCACTGAAGTGAGGGTGACCCATCCCACTCTTCACTGGGGGTCCCACCCACAGTCCAGCTGGGTCTGGGAGCCAGACGGATTATCTGGCCCCACTGGGATCAGCTGGTGGAGGGGGTTGGAGACCCCCTTCCCTGTGGGGGCAGCTCTCCCGCAGTACTGTCACTGCCTTTCTGTGCTTCCCAGCTCTGCAAATAAACTGTGCTTCTTTCTTCAAATCCACAGGCTTCCTTTAAGCCTCAAAATGTTCCTGGGAACTTTTATCCTTCCCTCTCTGCTCTGGCCATGCAGAGCGTGTGGGCTGGGCTCGGGTGCTATTATCTAGCTGGTTAATAATGCAGCCGAATCCCCCTAGGTTTAATGAATAAATCGAGCCTGTTTTCTCATGGAGACACTCCCACCATTGAAAACACCCTGGCTGAGTTGGCGGCAGCCTGATTTATAGCCAAAAACACCAAGGCCACGCCAGCCTCTTCTTCTCCCCTTGTTTCTTTTTTTAGGAGCAAAACTGGGGGGCTGAAGGGGGATTGGCACAGAGGGAGGCTGAGACAGGCAGATGCCCCTGCAAATAACAGGGCTTTGTGGGACCCAGAAGTTCAAGTTTCACATAGTAAATAGAGACTGGTAGAAGCATGAGGCTGGAGCAGAGCTGGGAAGTGTGCTCCTGAGCAGCTCCAGCACTGACGTAAGAGCAGCCCCAGAGCTGGCTTGCTCACCACATACCTAATTTTCCCATATAAGGCCAAGGAGAGCAATAACTCTCCTGGCAAGCAGATCAATAAAAACAGATGGTGGGCTTACAATTAGAGATTAAGCACATACCAATCTAGAACAAACAGGCCATAAATCATACGTGAAGGAGGGTATTTATAGTTTAGATCACATTCCTTAATTAATTCAAAATGGCCCAGAAAAGAAAATAATACAAAACTGCTCTTTTCTGCTTTGTTCCTGCCTTGCTTTTGCAAAGCTGCATTCTTTTCTCGGGGCATGCAGGGGACGGGGCAGCCGCAGGAAAGACGCCTGCGGAATGATCCAGCCCAGGCTGCTGGGGGAGGAAAGCAAAGGCTGAGGGTCTGGGAGAGAGCTGCAGAGCAGGCAGTGAGCACCTGGGGCTTGATGGCATGCAGGGAGAGGGTCAGAGCATGGCCGAGCACTGGATTTGTCTGCACACCCCCAAGTTCATGGTACACCTCCCCCCACGAGCACATCACCAGTGCCATGTCCCCAGGGTGGGCTGGTGGGACAGGATGATGGACCTGTGGGCTGAAGATGCAGGAGCTTCCCACATGCCGCAGCTCTGGGGGCATTTCCATGGTGGGGATGCTCCCAGGATATGATTTGGGATCTCGTGAAGGACAACACAATAGACCATCTATTAGCACAGGTCTCGCTACCAGGGCATTTGACCTTTACGGCAATGGACAAGCATGTTTTTCATGCAGAAATTACTGCACTAAATTAACTTGCTCTATAAAATGTTAACAAACTCCTCACTCTTGAGGGGACTGCCAAGCTGGAGGCAAATGCAATGTGACAGAGACAAAACGCCAGCCAAAACTGATTAGCTCTGAAAATATACCTGGGCCTGAACTGTGGAAAAAGTGTCCCAGGCTTTCCAAAGCACCTCTGTGACTCCAGTCCAGACCTCTAGGATAGTTAGGAATTATTAATTTTAATGGGAACAAGGTACCTAAGGCCCCTGGGCAGTCCAGACTTCAGGAAGCCCCATCCAACCACAAGTCTTGCTCTGAACGCACGAAATTACATCAGGAGGATGGAGAAGTTTCCTCTTTGTTAACACAAAGGACTTCGCCTGACTGTGGGAAGAGCTGTGTTGAGCAGAGGATGGTACGGGGATTGCAGGCTGAGTGCTGCATAGCTCCCCTGTGCCCAGAGAGGGATGTCTCCCCTCCCTGCCTCTGTCTCCTTGTCCCCTCTGCCCTCCACCCTCTCTCCCAGTGCATGCCCATTTTTCCAGCTCTTCTGCTCATCATATCCCACCAGCTGACCCCACAGCAAATTCTTAATATCTTTGCTTGGCAGGGTTAGTCTTGTGCCAGGTTCATGATTTTAACTGGCCTGCAGAGGGTTCTGGTGGGCCCTGTGCTGACCCATGCTGCTTTCAGCTACATCCCAAAGACCCACCGAGTGGCAGAAGACCCCAGGTCACCCAGCAGCAGTAGTCGAGCTCCATCCCCACCACCTGCCCCCAGCCCAGGGGTAGCAGGGCCATTGGCACCCTGAGGACACAGTGCAGAGGTAGCAACTCTCACTCTGTCCCAGGCAGGAGAGCAGAGAACCAGGACAGCTGTAAATATAAACCAAGTCCTTTGAAGTTTGTCCTTCCCTCCCTGCTCTCTGGAGCATTGTCAAACAAGTGGGGCATGAAAGACATTGCTTGTCTGATGGAGCTGGAGACCCTCCAGGACAAGGAACAAAGGAGGGACCCAAAGCACAGTGGAGCAGAGAGCACCCGATTGTCCACCAACTGCCCCAGCACCACCAACACCTCCCTCTCTCAGCAGCCCCTATGCCTCATAAATTGGGAAACTGGGATAAGGGGGCTGTAGCAGCCAGAGCTGAAAACAGTCACTCATTGACCAGAGGTAATTTGGGAAGAGAGCCTGGCCCTGGAGCAGTGGTATGGGGTGGGAATCCACATTTGTTCACATGAAGCAACCTCATTAGCACTGCCCAACCTGGGGACATCACAAGGGGTCGACCTCAGAGGAAAAACTGGCCTCTCTCCAGCACAGCAGTCTGTGCAGAGCAGATCCATACGTCTCAGCCCCATTTAAAGTCCCCTGCTGGACAGGGCTATTTTAAAATCTCATTTGCACCCTCTTCCCATCTTTTCCCACATGCGAGGGTGGCTGGTGGGGCACCATGCCTGGCCCTTGAGCTGAACGATGGCTTTGCAGATTGCGTTAGCACCATGCTATTTGTTGTCTTGCCACAGCGCTACATTTTGTGGGTTTGTGGTGGGGGCTGCGGCCTCAAAGACATGAGAAGCAATCCCAGCCATGACGCACTTCTCGTGATAGCGATCGTGCAGACATTCACTGACAAGCAAGTCTAATCAGCATGCGAAATAGCTTGTTAGCTGCTCTCTATCATAACCAATCTGTTGACAACCTAGGCTCGCGTAATAAATCAGGACTTCAGATCATGAGGCTATAATAGCCCTCTGCAAACTGCTGCTGTGATGTTTATGGCAGCCCAGCTACTGCACGGTGACATTCCAGACCTGCAGGAGTGGCGGGGTCAAGGAGGGCTGATCATGTGCCATCAGGTGCCATCAATGTGACTTCCTCTCGGAGACATGTTTCAGCTCTGCACTGCATCTCAGAGGGCTGCATGGTGAAGAGACTCCACCACAGAAGAGGCAGAGGATCCCCAAAGCAGTGCTGGGGTCTATTTCATGGGCATCCAAGATGCAAGGGCCAGGATCTTTCCCAGGAATGGCTTAATTTACCAGAAAGGCAGTAACCCATGCACCACCTACTCCATGTGCTGATACCACTTTCTGGGGCTTTCCTCCAGCAGAGGTAAGTCCCATAATTGCCACCGTTGTCCTTCCTGGTTGCAGGACAGTCGACCCCTGACTGTCTCCAGCTCCCCCATCAGCTAGCCACCATTGCACTCATCTCTCTCTCTCTCTCATATAACTGCTCCAACAATTACCTTTGCATATGAAATGCACCAAAAGATGCCTCTGTGTTTTTGTTGGACTGAGGTGGAAACAAATTTGCCCTTAAGACAACTCTTTGGAGAAAATGGTTTAACTTTTTTTTTTTGGTTCTTACCAAATCTTTTACATTTTTGCCCCCAACACCTTTTCATGCCCTGAACCGTATTTTCATCATGTCCATTCTTCTATTCAAAGTAAAAGGTACATTGAAATCTTTTGTGCAAAGCATTCACAAATGTTTAAACTATCCAAGGAAATTAAAAGATACAAAGTTCTTGTAGCCTTGAAGCAAAAGCTGTCCCTAGTTGTGCTTGGTGCTGTGCTCTGCCCCAAAGACTGTCTGTCAGAGGAAATAAGGAAGACCACGGTGCATTTTATAAGAGGAAAGCGATGCCACAGAAGGTGTCCACAGTTTCATAGGGTGTCACACTGCTGTGAACTGGCAGAAGCACCCTGGATGCAGCTGGGTAGCAGGCGGGATGGACTGATGGACAGAGGATGCCTGCCCAGGTCTTTGCAAGCCCACTGCTGTCCCAGCCCCACCCCTACTGTCTGTGGAGGTGGCTAACTGCAGAGTGAGGAGCTGTTGGCAATCCTCTCTAGGTAATATTTAGCAATCCCCAGTACTGGGGATGCAGACGAGGTGTGAAGCATTGCGGTTGTGTCTCCTCCCACACCCCTGCAGTGATCTAGGTCCTGGTGATGCCTCAGCCCTGGACCTGCTCTCTGCAAGCAGGTGAACATCTCTGTTTTCAGCCTCCTCCACTGAAGTCCCCTGCACTGGCTTTCACCCAGACAAACTTTGCTGATGGAAATGCCACCCATCCCGTCTTCATTAGTCACAGCCTTTCTCCACTGTTTTGGGCACCTGCTGTTTGCAGGCTCAGCCAAACTTCCCCTGGGGACTTCTGGCAAGAAGAGGATGTCCTCTGGTCTGACAGCGGCTGTGGAGGGCTCACTCTGGGATGGGTCCAGACCGCAGCAGCTGAACCACCTCCCTGCAGGGCAGTTGCATTGGTGTGAAATGTGCTGCAAAGCCCATCTCCCTCCCGGTGCAGGCTAGCACAGAGTTATTTACAGGCTGTGTTAATACGATGGACATCATGCCAGCTAACGCACAGGGATTAAACCAAAGCCCTTCAAATGAAATGTGTGAACTGCTGCAGAGGGAGGACGGCGCCAGCCTCCCCAACGCACTGACAGGGCCCAAACTGCCCGTGGAGCTGGACACACTCTGTGGCACCTTGTGCTGCCCTGTGCTCATGTGTCAGCTCCAAGCAGACAGACAGGTATATCAAATATGTCCCAATCAACAGAATTGTAAGCTTGTCCCTGTTCAACACACTTGCTGTTGGTGGTTGTCCACTTGCTCCTGGGGAGCAGCACCTCCTATCTGGCTGCTTTCATCTGGTATTAAATCACTCCAGGAATCCTCCTCTAGCAGTTAGTCAGCCTTCTCCTCCCTCCCAGAAAAAAAAAAGCTGTTTTGTCAGTAAATGTGATAAACATCTCCCCTTCATCTAGATTCAAGGAGAAGCTAATCAAAATATTTACACAATCCTCATGATACTACACTTGCCAGGGCTTTTGTGATGTCCTGATTGCGGCAGGTCCCCCTTAAGCATTGCCCCAACCCAGAGGAGGAAACCCCAGGCTGGCCACTGCAGCCCTGGTGCCCACAGGCATCTCACATTGCCCCCATGGCTGCTTTCCCAGGCTCGCTGTCCCCATCCCACCCTGTGCTACTGGTTGCAAGGAGCCACATCTGTCAAGCAGCCGAAAGCCTTGCACATCCACGGGAGTGGGGCTGGAGAGTGTATTCACTTGCTCATCTGGCTGGGCTGGAGCAATTAAAAGAAAAGCACATTAAAACCTGCAGTTCTGCACAGCACCGGACAGGAGACAGCGTCTCAGAAGAACCCTGGCTATGGTCTGTCCAGCCAAGCATGGGCAGCACGGGGCTGAGCTGCCCATGCATCTGCAGATCTGCTTTTGCACATCCCAGAGCCTGAGGCTCCCTTGCCCTGCTGAGCCCCTGCCCATTTTGCTCAGGGTGTGTGAATAACCAGCAGCCAGCACCCGTCTGGGTAGATGTTGAAATTTTGCATTGCAGAGTACCTTGGGCAGGTGCATGGGTGTTTCTTCTACCTTTGTTCACACTGTGAGATTAGAGTGATGACAAGAGCCACATCTTGGCCAGAGATGCTGACAGACTGTGCTCCCAACTTCCCTGCTCATGAATACCACTCACCTAACAGTGAACCACAGTAATATCAACCCTGGACTATCAGGTAGTGCCCAAGGGGACCTGTTTGTCCCCTCTGGGCCACCAGCCCTCCTGTAGTCCAGCAACTCTCTGTCCATCTCAGCTCATCCCACCATACCCAACGGCTGTCTGTCCATCCCACCTTGTCTTAACCTAACATTCACCTACTCCCACTGGTCGTATTTGTTGCCAAAGACCTTCCTGGATGAAATGCCTGATATGGTGGCCCCTTCCTCTCAGATTTGCAGTGAGGCTTGGTAATTTTCTGGTAATTTGCATCCATCTAGAGAAGTGAACATGTGCTGCCTCCTGCAACACCCTCCAGATGGATATCGTTGTCCCCAGGTAGATATGACCAGAGATGTTTTCATGAAGTCAGGTAAATCCCGACTGAGATCAGACCAAGACCTTCGTTTGCTTTTGTTGACAGTTCACACGCCTCCATGCCCCAAATGGCATTGGGTTCTGACAACATTCATCAGCAGATGGGAGTTGCCTGCACTGGTACCAGTGTGTGATTTCACTGTGCGGGCTGCAGCCTGGCTCCTCATTTTGCATCCGTTTATGAAGCTGCAGTAATGAAGATTAGATGCTATGTTTCTATTTCCACCTTTCACTGCAATTTGCTTAAACGTATTGGCACTGACGTGTGGCCCAGCCCCTGCTTGGCCAGGTGAGCCACATCTGCCAGCAACGCATTTCATTTGCATCTTTAGTAGCTGTGGTGGATCTGGGAAGGCTGTTATAGACATCTGAGAATACGGATCTAGAACAAGGTCATCTTTTTGTTTTGGTTTTTTTTTCCAGGCAGTATAAAGAAACCTGTGCTACTTTGTTCCTGGAGATAAGCTTTTCCTGCGCCATTGTTACAGGCTATTTTCCTTGATGTACTCTATTTTTGGCACATGCAATAAGCCCTAACATCCTTCCCTATCTCTATGTTCACTGGAGTCCAGTTTAAAATATTTCTGGCCTTTATCTTAGATTTTCCAGTGCTGAAGTGATAGTATATATCCTTTAGACCTTATTTTTGTCTTATGAATCATCAACCTTTAAATACGACCCTACGGGGTATAAAGAGCCCCTGCTAAACAACAAACAGTGCTGGGGTAATAACATAGCAACTCCCTGCAGTCTCCTCTCCAGCAGTAGCTCTGGCACTCAGTTTGCATCCTGCCAGAGTCTAGATGAGTGTTTTTGATCCAGCAGAGAAGTATTAGTTCAAGCTCTGGACTTCGCTCCCACGCACTTTTATCAAATGCTCTTGAAGTGCATTTGAAACCACTAAATCTTCTATTAACAGCCCTTCTGCAGATGGAAAAGGTATTTCTGCAGTCTTGTGGGGGCAGTTTGTCAAGCAGGTTTCACTAATATTGGCTTCCTATAAATAAAGACATGAAATATTTGTGCTGGTTTCTCCTTCTTTTGGGATTTTGGTGCTCCAGCACCAAGTTGGTCTCCAGGTTCAACCATGGTGTTGCAAAGGTGGGTATCGATGTCCTCCTGGGGACTGACTGACTGACGGCTCCTGACTGACGGCTCCTGGAGGTGTTTGCCCCCCCTTGCAGAAGAACAAAAGGGTATGAACTGGCCACAGAGAAATTCCCACTGGAAAGTTAAAGGGTGTCCCAGCTATTGGGACAGAGAGGTTCTGTCACGCACAGTAGGTCTTCATGGCCCAGGAGGTGCCCCCCAGTCTTGTATTCCTTTGCAGTTTTAAGCTTGTCTTGTATCTCCTGGGGAATGAGACACGCTTAATGCACTTTGTGGGCAGGCTGAACCTCACGCCTGTTGCACATCTGTGTGATTCAAGCTGCTAGACTGGGGACACGGTTCCCAACACCACCCACACTCAAAGGTTTGTTGTATTCCTCTGTCATCAGAGGGAGCTGCTGCTATACCCTCATCCTTATCTTTCACACTTTATTGCAATAACTTCTCACTCAGGCACATTATTTCCATCATAGATGATTTATTCTGTTGTCTTTGAGTTTTTGACTGAGCCTTAGTCCAGCAGTTCTGGCTGTTAAAGAGTGGCTCAGATCCATGAATCATGTTTCTCTACTCTTTCCAACTCAAAACATCACCTGTATAAAATGAAACGCCCCAAACACCATTATAAATGGCTTTATTTTTCTGTGCTACCCCACAGTGCTGCCTACCACCCAAATGGCAGTGAGGTCAGTGTATCCTAAAGAAGAGCTCATTGCACATGAGATTGCTCCTGTTTTTCCAAGTCTACCTGCCAGAGCCCTGCTAATGCACACAACGTAAAAATATTTGGCATGAGTCACCTCCCCCAGAATTTTTCCCCTTGAAAGCAGTGGAAATATTCCTCCTACATATGTAGTACGTTGGGTCTGGGTGTGATGGAGAGTTGTGTCAGCTGCTTTCCTGCGGTGATCACTGCACACCTCCACCCTTGCGTGGGTGTCCAGAGCAATGTGCTGCCTGGCACTTCTCTTAGCCCTTCCTATGGGGACGGGCTAGGGCACCACTGGGCTCCTCTACTTCTTTGCATGGAGCTGGGTGTTTCTCTGGTCAGGGGAAGACATCTTCAAAATCCTCTATAGCTCTAGCCCTCCAGCTAGTAAATGTGCTGCTATGAAATCTTTGCTCCTAGCACTTTCTGCCTGCTTACAGGTACTGTTCACCCTTACAATGCTCTCAACTGTACATTTTTCAGTTTGTACATTTATGCTCAGATTGCTCAGCTCCTCAGTGGGGATGAGTACGGGAGGGCAAGTCTAATGTCACCCTCATGCCTAAATGTGTGCCTTTCAGTCACTGCTAATATCTGCTCCTGAAGCCACCCCAGCTGCTGCTTTGGGATCTAGTTTACGAAAAATAAATGTCCTTATTGCTTACAGCCTGCTGGTATGCTTGTCTTCTTCACCACTGACAACATTCCTATGAAGGATTTCCTGAATTAGAGGAGCTGCTGCCTGTGCTGACACAGCCCTGTAAAGCAACAGAGTCCAGAGTAACTCCTAGCCATTCCTACTGGCTTCATTTGTGGTGTTCCAGGCAGCCCAAATTCAGAGATGGCAGAGCTTTCTTCCTTAGGTTTCCTTCCCTGTAGTCCTTGGGTCTGCAGTCACTTCCAGGCTGGCACAGCCTTGTCTATCTGGAGGGTCTGGTGTGGACCAGGTATACATCCTTGCTCAAGGTCAGCTCTAGGGCTCTGGCATTTTTGCCCCGATCTCTGTTGCAGTTTGGTTTTGTGCTGGGGACCTGGTTTGCCTCCTTGCCAAACTGCATGGCTGGCTCTCAGCCCCAGTCTGGCCTTCACCTCCTTTCATCTTCCACTTTAAAAGCATATCTCTCAGTCTCATTTGCCTGCTGAGTGCAGGATACCAGAGACTTCTCCAGCAGCTTTGTTGCTGGCTTTCACTGAGTTACAGAAAAGCCATTAAGTGTCTGTCGTGGTTTAGCCCCAGCAAGCAACTAAGCACCACGCAGCCGCTCGCTCACTTCCCCTACCCCGATAGGGATGGGGGAGAGAATCGGAGGAGTAAGAGTGAGGAACACTCCTGGGTTGAGATAAGAACAGTTTAATAATGGAAATAAAGTAAAATAGTAATGATAATAATAACAATATAATAATGATAATAACAATAATAATATACAAAGCAAGTGATGCACAATGCAATTGCTCACCACCTGCCAACTGATACCCAGACAGTTCCCGAGCAGCGATCGCTGCTCCCTGGCCAACTCCCCCCAGTTTATATACTGAGCATGACGTCATATGGTATGGAATAGCCCTTTGGTCAGTTTGGATCAACTGTTCTGGCTGTGCCGCCTCCCAGTTTCTTGTGCACCTGGCAGAGCATGGGAAGCTGAAAAGTCCTTGACTAGCATAAGCAGTACTCAGCAACAACTGAAAACATCAGCATGCTATCAACATTCTTCTCCTATTAAATCCAAAACACAGCACTATGCCTGCTACTAGGAAGAAAATTAACTCTATCCCAGCCGAAACCAGGACAGTGTCAAGTGCTGAAATCAGGCTGCCACTACCTCTCCCTTCCCGTTGGTCTCCATAACCTGCATACCCAGAGGGAAGCAGTGTTTAAACCCTCTCTCCACACTCATGGAGTTTCTCCTCCAGAGCTTTAACTGCTCCGCTCTTCAACTCCATATATTTTCTTAGCTCATTTTCTTCTGATCCCATGGGAGGCTCACCAGCCCAGGGCTGTGGTGGAGACCTGCTTTGGTTTGATGTCTCTGTTCTGATGCATCAATATGATGTAGAGAGCTTCTCCAGCAGCCCTGGGCAATGTTTCTCCACTGTGCAGTCCCGTGTGAGGAGGGAGGCAGTGTGCGTGGGCAACTCTCCACCACAACCACAGCAGGAGCAGCCTGGATAGCGCCCCAGGGCTCAGGTGTGCTGGCCTAGGGCTGGGTGAGACCCCAGACCTGTTGGGAGCTGCACCCCATCAGCTCTTGCCTGGAGACAGTGGTCACCAATGCAGATGTCCCCACAGTATAGGGCCAAGTTGGCTCATCCAAAAGCTCCTGGATACCCCACAACCTTGTGGTCTGTCCCATCCACTCACCTGGCTCAGCTCCAATACCTCTGTGTCCTGTGGCCACCACCACAGAGCAGAGGATATCAGTGGCATAGCCAGACCTTGCTCTGCACCTCTCAGGAGCACACTGGATTGGCTGGACCTTCCCCAGCAGTATTTCTGCCCCTTGACAGCAGCACAGACGCCAGCGGGGCTGCACCCATGAGCAGTCTTTGATCCCAGAAATGCCCCATGCTGGGACCTAGCTGGGACTCAGCACAGATTCCCAGACTAAACCCTTCCTGCCTGGTGATGAAATCACCCATCAAAAGGCATGCAGCAGTGCTCCCACTGTCAGCCAGACGTCTGCAGTGGGCTGCAGGGGAAGGAGCTGGGAAAATAAACACATCTTCCTGTGCACGTCCCCTGCTGCTGGGAGGATGCAGTCACTAAAACCAAACCTGTCCTTTCTGCCCTGGCTATGAGCAGGGCCAGCTTGACTCCTGGGTCATCAAATAAGTACATGTCCCTGGTCAGTAGGTACCAGATTCACCTCCCAGGCAGGGACTTTGAGGGTCACAGGCAGAACCTGCTTTGCCTAATTTTGAACATACCTGAAACAGGAGGTTGTCAAGGGATGGGTAGGGACAGGAAGAGGGAAGGAGAGAGGAATTCCTGGGAAATCATGGCTGGAAAATCACAGGCCACAGAAAGATGACTGGGAGAAAGAGAGGAGAATGAGGGTAAGGGAGGTATAAGTTTTGGTCCACTGCTACACAGACATCCTCTCCTGGCAAGGTCCAGGGCAAGGTAATGCCTGCCTTGGTACTACTCCCAGCAGCATGGGACCCCTCACACAGCCCCCGAGCACCTTTGGGGTCACTGCACCCTGGAGCCACTGTCACAGCAGCATCAGAGGGATGCTGGGTTTGACCAGCAAAGGCTCAGCCCCAGTGTCCATCTCCAGGGCTGACCGTGCCAGGATGCTCTCCGCCAGGATGCTGGAGAGGTGAGAGGGGGCTGAGAGCAGAGGAACAAAGACAGCACTGGGCAAACCCCAGAAATAAAGAGGAAAAACACTTTCAGGAACCCACCTTCCTCACCAAAATAGGGTTGCTAATCTTATCCTGACATAGCCTTCAGACCCCAGCTCTGCCCAAAGGCGACCCAGCTCCTAGCGCCCAGAAAGGCCCACCAGGTCCCATGATGTCTCTTTGTTCAAGGAAGAGTTTCAGCCCCTGGAAGACATAAGTCAGCTCCTTCTTAATGTATTACAACTTAACAAGCTTGGACAAAGCAGCTTCAAGTTTCCCCCCAGGGGGGTTCAGCGAAAGCTGTGATTTATCACGTTCTGCATGTAGCACTTCCCTGGGCCTGACTCCTGTCCTGTGTCGAGTGCTGGCCCTGAACAATGCTAAAAATGCTCCTCTCCCCCATGATCGCTGACCTGAGCGTGACTCAATGAGCAGGGGGAGGACCACAGCATTTCACAGGGATTTTATTCTTCATCCAAGAACACCAAAGCTCTGTGCAAATATTCATCACCCCTCCAAGGCACGGAAACACTGCTGCCATTTTAGAGAAGGAGAAAATGAGTCATGGGACAATGAAGTGACTTGTCCATGCTCATACTGGAATGGGTCCAGCCAGCTCTGTGATAGGGAATTATGGGGGGCCCTCACTTCTGAGGTAGGAGATGAAATTTGAGGATTTTGCCACAATTCCCAAAGGCTTTCCAGTAACGGAGTAGTTCTAATGAGGCAAACAGCAGTAATCCAGTTGGGTTTTCAAGCCAGAGAGTTATGTGAAATCCCTGCCATTGCTTCCAGATATTTTTCTTGCTGATCCTGTACTTGTTTCAGAGGTCCCAGGATGCACCTGCGATGCACAGTGAAACGCACTAATTACCAACCTGGAACTGGCTATGTTTAGGATCATGAATTTATGGTGCAGGGTCCTTTCAAGTTAACTGTAACTGCCTTGATTAATCCTTTATTTATGGAGAGCCAACCTGGGTGGAAACAAATGGAGGGGAGGAGGAGTCAGGACACTTGGGTTCAGTTCCTTGCTCTTTAGCTCCGTCACTGACCCTAGACATGACTTGGCAGAAGAAGGCAGGCCTGGTGGTGAAGATATCAAATGAGATTTAGGAGATCTGCATCCAACTCCTGGCTTTGTCACAGATTCTCTGGATGACTTCAAGTAAGATGCCTGCTTAAACCTAGACTTGCATAGCAGCATTTCCAGGATCAGGGTGATGTCTCTTATCAGGGGTGAAGCCAAGGCTCTGCCTTCCTGGCATTAGGGCAAGTACATTTTGGCTATGCCAGCACAGAAAGCCCATGGCTGTCTGAAGAGCCCTGCCGCTGAGTCCCCACATCCAGTGCAGATGCCCTTTGGTTGAGCATCCCGTGTCCAGCCATGGGAAGCAGAGCAGTGTTGTGCTGTTGGAGGTCTTCCAGGGCTACCACACATAGGGTACAATGTGGATATACGGCCACCTGGACCAGGACATTCTCAGTGCCCAAGCAGTGGTTGTTACTGGTGAGAAGGTTTTGGTCCTCTCTGGCTGCACAACCACAGATCCGTGTGTGCACAGGACCTCCCCCAGTCCCAGGCTGTGTTGGAACTACAACGTACAAGCAGATCAGCCAGCAGGCTCATCCCACATTAAAGCTGCTGCAAGTAAAACCAGAAAATACAGTTGTCTCGCCAGCAACCAGCAAGACAACGGCCAAACCAGCCAAACTGGATAGAAACTGGTCAAGTAGTACTGCTCACCCTGGTTAGGCTGGGCTGAGAGCGAGGCAATGGGCAGGTTTAGAAAACACTCGTCAAACTCCTTCTAGATGTCTCTGCATGCCCAAAATCACTTTCAAAGGCATTGGCTACAGGCAAGGAGGACGATGGGTGACCCCTCGGTCCCGGTCCCAGCAGAACTGACTGCAGCTCCTGGAGACATGGAAAGTCAAGTTTTCTCTATTGAGAGCTGCCACTGCTTGAGGTTGTGGTTACTCCAGGGACTCAAAGGTGATGGAAGAGTGAGTTTGACTTGTAGGGCTGCAGCATGAGGAACAGCAGGAATCCCCTACGTGCTGGACAAGGACTGAGGGACACATACAGAACCTGTCTTACAGGAGTGTTGCTGTAGATGGCATTACTCGCAGACCCTGCTCAAAGCACCACTAGAGGACCTCTCCCCGTTTTGGTGGATGATGACTTGGCTTTAGTAATTTGCTCCTTCAGCTCCTCTAAGCTGACTTCTGCAATAGCCAACAAACCACATCAGGCTCAAAAAATCTTGCACGCCAGAAGAAGATGGAGGCTGGCAAAGTATCTAGGGGACAAACTGTACCCACTTATGCTAATCTCACTCTTCCCTCATTACTTATGTCCCCTGTTTCTATTGGATTTCTACTGAGGGCCGGGTGTCAGCCCCTCCAGCAACCATGAAATCCTCCTCTCTTCCCTAAAGGGGGTCTTCAGAAAGAGAAAATGATGTGATTATGAGGGATGACAAAAAAAGGGAGAAGTCAAAAGATCAAACCACTTAAAATGGGGACCTGGCCTGGGGGGACCCCAAGCTGAGCAACCCCCACAGTATCAACCACCCTCAAAGGCTCTGCCTGCAGATGTGATGGGAGAGGGATGGAAGCAGGCTGCATAGTCAGTGGAATTGTCCTGCAGAGCTACCTTCTCCTGCCTCTGGGGATGGCCAGCTTGGCCAGGGCCAAGGAGGCAGAGAAGATGGTCCCACCATATTGTGGGAAGGTGTAAATAATAATAAAAAAATAATAATAAAAAAGATGGTCCTTCCAATGGGGAAGGTGTAAATAAAAATGTGAGAAGAGCTGCCAGAACCTCAGCAAGAGGCTCTGGAGGAGCTGGGCCACTGCTGGGGACAAGAGATGGGCAAACCAGATATTTGGTCTGAACCAGCATAGCCTTCAGGAGATAAACATTATCCCACACCTTCTATCAGCAAAAAATGCACCTTGGACCTGCCTTCTCTCAACTAAACACATGGCAAGATCACGTAAATAAAATCCACCCAACCTTCATGTGTCTTCCTGGGGAGGTGGGTGAGCAAAGACCCCAGGCCAGGCATCAGCAGCAGCGTTCACTGCTGGGCCAGGAGGTGGGTGCCACCAAGCACACAAGTCCACTTCTCTGCCACAGAGAGCCATGAAGGTCTTGGCAGACAGCAGGCTCGTGGTGGTGGAGCAAACCACTGTGTACTGCCCTGAGAACCTCCCTCACGATGGCAGGGACCTCTGGCAGGGTGTTTGCTGCAGTGCAGGTCCACTGAAGTGGGTCTCCAAGCATGAGCCAAAGTGCTGGGTGAGTGATGTGGACTCTTTCATCCCTAATTTATTTGCTTGGTTTGCTAGTGTGTGACCATGGCTAATGGGAACCACCTATGAAAATGACATCTTCCCCCTTTAATCTTGAAAGGGGCTACTCAAGAAACAGTGCTGTGACCTGTAATATATTATAGCAAAAAAATGCACATCTGGACACAATCAGCTCCGTGCACCTGTCATGGCCAGGAAGTGGGACCTGCTCGTCCCTGCTCCCTGGGCAGGAGCAATGGGAAGGGATTTGGGACAGGAAAGGTGCAGAAGGGGTGACTCTCAACCCCTGAGTTTGCAGAGCTTCCCTCGTATTGTCTGCCAGCCACAGGACAAGCAAATGCAGTCATGAAACCAAGTTTTAATCTTTTATTTCCCATTCAGCAGAAAATGAGGGCAAATGCCCCAGGTTTCAGCAAAAGAACCCCTCCTCTGTCATCTTTCCCACAAGACCCTTTCGCTCTCATCCGATACCCCACTGAGATGCAGGAGCTCAGCCTCCTTTTCCAGCTCTAACCTGTCCCTCTTGTGCTGATGGCACTAGATGCTCTTCCAACTCTTTGCAGGGTTCCACCACGGAGCCACCTGGTATCCCTGGGGTTAGCAGGAGGATGCAGGAGGTCAGTGGCATGCAGAGCACCTCATGATGCTGAGCCAGGAGACTCTCAAAGGTCTGGTGCAGGATGGGATCTGAGCTGGGAGACGGGTGGCTCAGGAGGGTTTCTGTTTCAACTCGAGGGATTATTTCACTTCTTGGTGAGTTTTACACAGAAATCTGAAAGCCAGAACATTTTCTGTAAAAGGAACCAAAGGAAAAACATTTAGGGACAAAACTAATTCTACTGGAAAAGCTTTTGCTCTGCTCTGGAAATTGGAGACATGGCACAACTGGAGGGAACGTGCCTGATGGGGAGTAACAGGGCAAAGTGGGGAAGGTGAAACTATCCACATCCAGGTGAAAATATTCACATCCAGGGACCCCGGCTTCACCTCTGTGGCCATGTCCACAAAGCATACATCTTCCAGGCCAGTAAATGTGGGCAGTTGCAGAGATTGGACCGGAGGGATGCTGGAGTGAACCATGCTCCTCTGCCGACATGAACCCGGTGACCTGGACTCCTGGCTGCTGGAGCTGGGAAGGCTTGAGAGCTGTTCAAATGCAAATGAAATCAGCCCTGTTCAGTCCCCTGTGGCTTGCCTGACAGGTGATTCACATTTCAGACTTAGCTACAAACTGTGGTTCCTGGGAAGGAGAAGACTCCTTGCAGCTGTAAACCAAGGTGGGGAGTACCGAGCCACCAAGATGGAGAAGGAGGAATGGCATGGAAGGGAGAGAGAATCACTGACAGCCACAGTGGGACTGTCAGACCGCTGAGAAACATCTGCTCTGTGATATCGTGCTGAAGCCTGGACAGGAGGAGGCCAATGGTCTCACCAGAGCATGAGAAGTTCCTGGCTGGAGACCCTGACCATCACCTGAGAGCCTGGGCCAAGTTGAAGCCAGCTTGGCCAGGCAATGCTCAGGTCCTCACTGTCCCAGGAGCCGAGCACAGCCCAGAGATCTCAGCTGGGGAGATGGGGTGTGTGGTTCATGGAGGGCCAAGCAGGAGAAGGCTGGAGGTATCTCCTGGCTGGTGGCCTCCATGATGCCAGGAAAGCTCAGGGGAGGCCCCCATCTTGCCAGGGTGGTCTCACTAACCACAAGCATTCAAATAATCATCAGTCCAGAGTAAAAATAAACAGGGGGATCTTTACTATCTGAGCCTTTTGGTTTCACCCATTTCTCATTTTCTAGCTAGTTTGTTTCTGCAAAGGGCATTTTGTTGGAAGAGGAGAGAGACTAACCTCTCTCTGCACGGTGCCTCTGTGGAGACTCAGGACAGTTGGTGTCACGGTTTCTCCTAGATGACCCTGGTGTTAGTCAGCCCTGCTGATGGGATTTTCACAGCCTCCAGGTCTGCATGAGCCCCGGGGTCATCACAAGGTGGGGGCTGCCCACCTAGGAGCCCAGTCCCCAGGGCTGGGTGTGCACTGGGGCCACGTCCCAGGGAAGCCTTTTGGGGGCAGGAGGAGGGAGCTGTGGACTGTGAGAGGCACCAGAAACACCTGGTCCCGGGCAATGGCATCAGCTGGGCTGTTTTCAAGGCTGGGCAGAGCTCAGCCCGCAGGCAGGACCTTGGGCAAATCCTGTCCTCCCACCCCAGTCCGAGCTATCTCCCAGCCTACTCAGGGCCTCTACGAAGGCCCTTTGGCCATATGCAGAAAGCCTGCACAGGGCCTTACAGGGCTTGCCCGCAGGTGATGGTGGCAATGGTGAGGTGTGAGGCAGAGCTTACGCCCCACCCGCTCCTCATCCTTCTTGACACCCCTCCGCTCCCGTGCAGTGGCTGTACATCTCCAGGATGGGTCTTGTACAGGACTGCTGGGTCTGTGCATCAACACCTCCTCCTCAGCAAGGATGGTCCCCCAGCAGGTCAGGGGAAGCTGAGCTGCAGGCAGGGCTGCCCGCATTGCCAGCGCAGGGGTGGCTGCTCTGACTTGCTGAGTGCCGTTTATCTCCAGCAGCTCCCTCAAAGGCAAAGTGATGCCGGGGCTGATAGGAAACTGCTGAGCGAGCAGGGGCAGGGTGTGGGGCAGGTAACGCCGTGCTGTGACTCAGCCCTGGGCTCAATCCCCTTGATCTTCCACCCAGGCAGCCCAGCTGAGTACAGGGCAGTTACTCCTGATTTGGGATAAGGGCAGGACTCGGCTGTGTGGTCCCATCCCAGGGATGAAATGCAGTTTGGCTCCCATGCCAGCAGGGCAGCCTTCCCCACTGCCACCACTTATACCATTCCACATCCTCCATCCCCCATGGGCACCGAGCCAGCAAGGAGCCACCAGCCCCCCTCCTGCCCGGACCAGGATTAGAGGTGAACCACACTGTAAAACACACACAGAGGTATTTGCTTTCAAGGGCTTTTCAGGTTTCTACCCTTTGCCCAACGTGCCCTGCAGTTATTAGCAGGAAACACAACTTCTTCAAGCAGCAGAGGCCAGATTTTCAGCTGGCATAAAGTGGCATCCCCCAGAGCAGACTCTGGAGATGCGCTGCTTTACACCCACTCAACATGTGGCCCCTTGTCATGGTTAACCCCAGCCAGCAACTAACCACCACAGAGCCGCTTGCTTATTCCCCCCTGGTGGGATGGGGGAGAGAATCAGAAGAGTAAAAGTGAAAAAACTCATGGGTTCAGATAAAGACAGTTTAATAGGGAAAGCAAAAGCCGCTTGCACAAGCAAAGCAAAACAAAGAATTCATTCACTGCTTCCCATGGGCAGGCAGGTGTTCAGCCATCTCCAGGAAAGCAGGGCTCCGTCACCTGTAACAATTACTTGGGAAGACAAACGCCATCACCCTGAACATCCCCCCCTTCCTTCTTCTTCCCCCAGCTTTATATGGTGAGTATGATGTCACATGGTGTGGAATACCCCTTTGGTCATTTGGGGTCAGCTGTCCCGGCTCTGTCCCCTCCAACTTCTTGTGCACCCCCAGCCTACTCACTGGTGGGGTGGTGTGAGAGGCAGAAAAGGCCTTGACTCTGTGTAAGCGCTGCTCAGCAATAATGAAAACATCTCTATATGATCAACACTTTTTTCAGCACAAATCCAAAACATAGCCCCACTACTAGCTACTATGAAGAAAATTAACTCTGTCCCAGCTAAAACCAGCATACCCCTGGACCAGTATTTCTCATGGGCAGAAAAGCTCTGCACCACAGTTGAGCAGCTTAAAAATATTTAAGGGACTTCCTCAGTGCTGGGAAGGAAAGAGCTGATGGCTGGGAGTTGGCCCAGCAGGCACCTGAGGAAAGGCACAAGTGATGCAGAATCATCCTCCTGCCAAGGACTTCCCAGAAGGTGCAGGCTGCCGATGCGCGAGAGCTCGTGGCCATGGGATCAGAGGTTGGAGCACTGGGTGGGGAGCTGGAGGATGCTCAGATGCATTCCAGGTCTTAGAGGAAGAGATTTCTGATTAAGACCAGTCTTTTCAATACTAGCTTGGCCTGGGATATCAGATGACTTTGAACAGAAACAGAAAACTGAAACTCTTGGAAGCCTGCTTTGGCAGGCATAACAAATATATATGTTACATGCAAAAAATGGTATTAAGCTGGAGTTATGGGGGAGCTCAGATATCAGTAGTTTGGGGTGGATAATATTACAAGGTCATTGCTATTAACCTAAATCCAAATGTCATAAATCCAGGAAATTTGGAGCTGAGGTTAAGGGAATTTTAGGCATGTCAGGAATGCAGAGATCAGGCACAAAACACCTGTAGTGAAACCAGGGAGGGGAGAAATGAAACACGTCTTTAAGAGCAGGTTACATCTAATCCAGCCACAATGGGTATATCATTCCTCTGTGTCACTGCGGAGCAGCAAAAGCTCCTCCAGCAAAGCAGAGAAAAGAGGGGGGAGGGTATATGGTCATGAATTAACAAACACATTTGCACACAGCTCCCGTGCACGGTTTTGTGTGGTCCAGCCTGCCTGCACATGTTCCTCCCACTACACATGCAAGTTTTGGTTATTCTTAAGCAGGAGTGAGGATGTTTTAGAGAACCAGAGGCCCAGGGGACAAAAAAGAGAGGCAATTTAAATTTTGTGCCTATGAAGGGAAGGCTGGAAACGTGAACAATTTGTCTGAGTTGGCAGAGAGCCAGAGATGGGCACTCTAGGCCATGGAGTCGCCGGGAGGGTAGTGGGAGGACCACCCTGCTAGGACCAAACCACGTAGCTTCAGACTGGCCACAGCCATGACCTTTCCCATACACTTTTCAGCCAGGGATGCTGCCCAGCACAGGGACAAGTGTTTCTGCTGCAGGGACACATTTGGTCACAGCAGTGTTGGCAAAGTGGGGACTGGCCAAGTAAAAGCCAGTGGGAACTGAGGCCAGGCAGCCTGTGTTGGGGAGACTGGAGAAGTTGCACGGGGCTGACCAGGTGCAGGAGCTGCCAGCCATGGGCCCACTGCTGATGGGGCAGAGGGAGCATGTGGGTTTGCAGCCAGGCTTGTGTCCAGTCTCCAGGGACATGGAGCAAGCAAACGGGATGGGGTAAGTGCACAGGAAAGCGAGGCTCTGCTGCTGGACTTCCGCTGAGCTGTTTATTGGGGGGCATTACCAACACGCATCAGTACCCCCAGAAGTGATGCCAGGAGTGAAGGACTTGGTCCAGACTGAAGATGCGACATCAGCCCTCTCAGGACAGCAGCTCCCCGACACCAGTGGGGAAGCACCAGCCAGCAGCATGCCTGCAAAGGGGCTTCGCTCAAGGATACCTCTCTGCTTCCAGCTGTCACCCGCTGTTTGCATCCAGTTGTTGCTACCAGTGGAGTACCCCATGAAGCCTTCCGACTTGCAATTAATCCCTGGTGACAGTTTGTTCCCTGGATGCAAGAGGGTTAACCCCTCCAGTGCTGGTGGCACCATGCTGTCTCAGCGGGTGGGTGGGTGCAGAAGGGTTAAGTCAGTAGAGCCGCAGTTAATCAGATTGGAATCTGGTTTAATTGCAGATAGCCTGTGATTCTTGATGCCTGCTCTTACAAAGTGATGGAAAATGACAAATATTTATCCCCACTCTGGCAGCAACCCTTTATCTTCCCACACTGTCATCAGGCTTTTCCAGCCTGGCTTTTGGGAGGAAAGAGTGTAAGCAGATACTATATAAGGGTAAAAGCTGGTTTGGGCAGCTGTCAGCTTTTGCATTCGCAGCATTCCTGCGAGGAGAGGCTGGGGGAGGAGGTGTGAGACACCGAGGTAGCTCATGGGCACCCAGGTGCTGAAACATGGGCTTCCTGGGGTCCCCACTACCTGGGAGGAGGACGTGCCCGGTCCCAGGAGCACAGTAGAGTGGGCACCTTTGATGGGATACAAAAAAAGGGGGAGTACGTGCTCCCCTACTTAGGGAGATGCGCAAACCCTGTGTTAGGTGTGGGATAACCTGCAGTTATCCTTGAGCTAGGGGAAGGTTTTCTTGCTGTTGTGCAGTGATGTGGAGTGGTGAATTGTGCTGCTGCATTGCCCTCACATGCCCACGCCCTCTGCACTGACCATGCTGGGAGCACATGGGCAGGCAGAGAAAAATGCCTTTGGGAAGGCACAGGCAGGGGAAAGCAAGGCAGCCAAGCAGCTGCAGCAGCCACACAAGCATGTGCTGCTTCAGATATGGTGACATTGTGACCATGGTGGTCGCCTGGCCATGGGCTCTAACGGAGGGCTGAGCCCTCACCAAATAAACCAGGATTTCTCCCAGAGGAGTTGCAGTGCTGTGAAGAGATGCGGCTGGAGTCTGTTCCGGCAGCTGCAGCGTGCCCTGGGGGTCCATGGGGCTTCTTTACGCCCCATCTCCCAGAGTCCTGTGATTGCCAGCGCATCCCCCGTAGTGCTGAGCCTGGGAGCCCTGATTTCGAGGTAGGGGGCCAAGTGGGAACTCAGACTGCTGCCATTCCCCAGCTCTCTAAAAAATCAACCTGGTTTCTCCCCAGCTGCCCAAAACTCAGGTGGCTGTAGGGCCATGCCCTGACCACTCTGCAAAGCAGCTGCCCTCCATCCTCCTCCTGTCACTGCTTGCTGGGAACATGGATGGGTGTAGAGCGAGCCGCCGTGCTGCTGAATGAGGTGCTCGCAGGGCAGCCAGGCAGGCTTGGCTATACCAACGCCACACATGCAACCCAGGCAGGGGTACCCATGTGGACGTAGCTTGGGGGACTGCTGGAAACCCCCTCTTTTGCAGCACTTTTAGCTTCCTCCTTTGGAAAACCTGGGCTGCAAACATGGAGCTGTGAAACTGTCTGCTGCTGAACAGGACCTGCCTGGCCACAGCCGGTTTGTGGCTACACCAGGCTTTCCAGAAAAGAGTTGTTCCCCCCTCAAAGAAAAAGAGATACACAGGAGGATTTGAAATCTCTCCCTCCATCAGATGCCTTCAAGTAAGCGCATGTTTAAATATTAGAAACAAATAAATTGCATTCTGCCTCCTAGACTTCGAGGGGTCCTTCGGCTATAAGAGAGCTCATCAGCCTTTCGCTGTTTATGGATTACCTTGCTACCGTGGGTTGCAATATTACCCTGAATGGGTTTGACTCCCAGACATCCTGCAATATCTTAACTCCCGTCAAGCACTGCCTTTCTTTCCTCTGCAGCGCTCCAGGTTTGGACAGCCGCCAGTGTCCTCTTTAAATGTTACCAGAAGGGCTGGCAGGAATTCAGCCCTAACTCATTGCAGGTCCCGCATACATTTGGCTGGGGGTGAGGGCTGGCCTCTTTTGGGACCCTGACAGAAAATTTAAATTGAAATGGGAGGAGGGAGGGGAGAGAGCCCTATGGAAAAATAAAATTCCTGACAAGGATTTGTATATTAAAACCCCCCACTGGCTGCATCTCCTGTTGCAAATCGATAGCCCTGTCCCCTGCAGCATGGGCTGCCACCGTTGAAAACAGCTCTGGTAATGGTACAGATGTGCTGATGACATGGTTATCCCATGTGTGCTCAATCTGGTGGTGGGGGGGGCTTTACGCACCCTGAAATAGTGGCTTTGCTCCCCCCCCATGGTAGCTCCATTCCACCAGCTAATGCACCAGGGCTAAGAGTGTCCCCTGGGTGCAGTGGCCCCGTTATTTGTTGCTGCACTCCTCATTTCCCTGCTGCAGGACTTAAATTAGGGGATTTCCTTCAACTTGAAGCTCTTCTGTGCTGTTCCATCTCCTCTGGTGTTCTTTGCACCATGCAAAACCATCATTGCTCAGCACTATTTAGACACAGTCCCTGCATGAGCACTCCCCCTCTGTGCTTATTTCCACATGATTTTACATTGAAAAATCCCTTGACTCTCTGCCCTGGAGGCACAGCAGCACCCGCAGAGGTGTTTGTGTAGAAAACAATGCAAAAAAAGGGGTATTTTATTTTTCCCAGAATCAGGTTTAGTTTCCACGCAGTGCTGAGATCTGTTGGTGATTGAATAACAACACATGACTAAAATTACAACTAAGAAATAACAAATAAATAAACTAATGACAAAAATTTGAGCTACTAAAAGAGTCAAGGATTCATTTCAACCTCTTTAAACCCCAGGGTGTAAATACACACAGAGGAAGGAAGCCTCTGTTAAATATTCAGCACTAAGATCCTTCAGTGGAGGTGGGGGAGGTTGCAGCGGCTGCATCTCCAGACTGCCTTAAATTAATTTGCTAGATAGGTTCATTAAACTGATGCAACTGGGCTATGTGGACTTTCTTCAGTCAGGTTGTGGATGGTTAAGTGAAGGTGGTTGCAACCGCTCCTATGCTGATATGCGAATACCGGCACGAGGAGCTGCACCTGGTTAACTGAACCCAACAGGGTTCATCCTTTAGCAAGAGCAGACCTTCCTATGGTGCCTTCCAGCAAAGTCAAAGAAGACCAAGGTTAACATCCAGGATAATTAATACCCTGTTTGTTTTACAAACAACCTTTTCAGATGCTCAGACCAATCTCATCCATCTTAAACAGATGAGAAAAGGCACAAGTCCAATTAAAAACAAAATCATTGAATCATTTGCAAATCACCTTTATCTTCATCCTAAGGCTCTACCAAGCATCATCACTATGCTGCTCAGCCCTCCTCTGTGTCTGTGAGCTGGGAACAATTGTCAAGGAGTGTGTATTAGTCCCTGGTTTCTCCATGCCCCTGACATGGGCTGCAACCATGCCAAGGTGGGAAATGGGAACGCTGCCTGCATGGGAGCAGGGCGATGATCATGGGAACGGGGCAATGATCACAGGAATGGGGAGATGATCACAGGAACAGGGAGTTGACCACGGGAATGGGGAGATGATCAGAGGAACAAGGAGATGACCATGGGAACAGGGTTATGCTAATGAGAGTGGAGAGATGACCATGTTGGACATATCCTGCTTACTATGATGCTCTGCCCTTTCAGCCCCTGATGTCATGCAGTAGGAACAGTATTTTTGTACTTCTGGGAGCCATTTTTGTGGTACCCAAGAGCTTCAACATCTGTGCTGTGGTTGTCTCCCATCCTTCCTGGGCAGTACCCACGTTTTCCACCCATAGAGATCAAACCAGCACCATTCACACGTTGTGAACAAGCAATGGAGGCATTTTAAAAGTCATCCCATGGCTGAGTTGCTCCTGCTGGATTGGTGAGTGCCTTCAGTGCTTTGCTTCAGCCCTTTGCCAATACTGAGATTGCCCGTAGGGTGTAGGGGAAGCTGAAACTTTCCCCACCCAGCCCAGGCACGCTCCTTCAGGTCCCTGTCTGCCAGCTGGGGACACCTTCACCACATCATCACTCTGCCCCATCATGACTTGGGGACAAGCTACACCAGCACAGCACAGTGCCTGGAGGGGACTAGATGCTGCTGGTGGGATCCCAGTACTCAGGCCAGCACCAGTGCCACAAATGGGTGAGCACCCTGACCTTTAACGGGCATGTGCTCATTTTCTCTTTGGTATCAAGGGAAGTGCTGGTGCCCATACAGCAATGGAGCTGGGCTCTGCAGCACTAATGTGCTGTGTGGGCTGTGGTGACAGGGGTTAACTGCTCCTCACCCTGCTCCTCCTCACCTGCTTGAGGGAGTTTGTTCGAGGAAGTTTGTTCACTGGGACCCAGCAGGGATTCATCCCCCTCTGTCCCCCCTCCCCAGCCCAGGGAAGGGGTTGGCACATGAGTTACAAACACAACGACCAGCTGATAGCTGAGTATTGGCTTGCCAATTAAACCAGCAGGGTTCAGTCAATCATTAAATTAGATTGAATTAAATTCAATTAGATGGTGGCTGTGGGCAAACATCCCAGGGTGAGCCCAGCTGCCAGGACCATGATGGGAACTCCCTGTGTGGCACACCCCAACAGAGCTGGCATGCTGTGATACAGATGTGATACGAGGATCACTGACTGCTTCCCCTTGCAGCAACATCCCCCAGGAATAATTTATCTCCCAGCCCGTATGCACTGGGCTCACTTACTGGGTTTCTAGGGGAAAGGGTTTCTCCAGCTGGCCCTTAACCAGTGTCAGGAAGCTGGTGTCCATGAGGCCTGACCCTCCTGCTTTGAAGTCAAAGATAAATAGCTATGGAGGAGGCTTGTAAAGACCAACTGTCTCCTTTGAATGTAATATGATAAAACAAACTGCATGTGATAATTGATAATAGGAGGAGACCACCCTCCTCCCTTTTAGGCATACTATCATGCTCCTTGCACAGAGGCAAACTGGACCAGGACAGAGGTCCTTCATGCCTGTGAGACCAAGAAGTGATGTATCAGCATGAATGGAAAGGGTGAGCTGCAGCAGAAGAGACATATCCTACAGCCCCTGGGTCTGTCACAGTCTCTGCTGGACACGGGAGGGTGAGAGCAGCTGGGACACACTCCTCTGCCCCTGCCTCTGCGCTGTCCTGAGCTGGGGAGCAACTGGGATGTGCCCGAGGCAGGCAGCAGATCCAGCCTGGACTGTATCTCCTGTTCCACAGCAGAAGCTGCATTTTGCACCCTGGGAGAAACACTTGCACATCTGTGGCAAAAACCTACAGGCAAAAACCTTGAGGCCAACCTTACAGGACAGAAAAACCATGAACAAGCCCCTGAGCAGTGGCTGAAATGTGGCCATGCTGCTGGAGCTGCTGAGTGGGACAAGCAGCTTCACCACCTGCCGTGCTCAGCCATGCTTGTGCCCTGGTGTTTGGGTCCACTGGTGGATGACCAGGTGGGCTCCTGCTGGCCCAGCTGGCAAGCGTTATTCATTCAAAGACCAGAGAGGGGCTGCAGTGCCAGGCTGCTCTTGAGCAGGCGGCAGCTATAAAAAGCCCCAAAATTGCCTTCCAAGCTGGTGATTCAATAACAAAATGCAAAAGTAATATTAAAGCTGCCTGCTGTGCCAACTGCTGGCTGTTTGCAGCAATAAAAATGCCATAAATCAGCTCCAATTAAAGACTGCACAGAATCTAACAGGAGGCTCCAGCTGAAGCTGGGAAAATCCCCGGTATGCCATTGCTTGCCACTTGCAGGGGACTGGAGATGGTCGGAGGGTGCAGTGCTGCAGCCTGGCCCTGCAGGTGCTCACTTGTGAAGTATGAGATGGTTTTACAGGGTTAGGAGAGCTGGCAGCACCTGTGCCCCATGTTCAAACACACGGCAAGGCCTGGTAATGCTTTTCTGTGGTTTTCTAAGCAGACACAAGCTCTCAGGGTCAGGTCCAAAGAAACTGAAGTTGTTGCTAGCCCTGGAGACTACTGGCAGTCTGGTGGGACCTGCTGGCGTGCTCGGGCACTTCCATGCCTTCCTCAGGTGGGCCCTCAGCAGCTTACACATTCTTGCAAGGCAGGGGTACAACCCAAATGCATTATTTGTCTTTAAAAATGGGCCGAGGCCCCTGAGGCACCCCATCAACCATCGGCTCTCTGCTCTTGGTGGAAGGTTTCTCCCCTGTGGTCTGTTGGATGCCATCCTCAGCTCATTTTTTGGCCATTTGCTCCTCAGAGTGGGCCCTGAAGGGTTTTTCTCCTCCATGGCACATTAGGGCATTCAAAGAGCCCCTGAGGGCAGGTGGGAGGCAGGCATGCAGAGCTGGGATGGGCAAGGACAGGTTTGATTTCCAGCATGGGTCCCATCCCATTGCAGCAGCTTGGCCCATGGGCTGTGGGATGGCCCAAGTGTCCCCTCAATTCGCAGTGTCCCACCCACCCTGGCATGGCGCCAGCATGTCCCCCAGCCCTGCAGAGAACCGCCAGCTCTGCCATGCCTTTGGCTCCTCAGCCAACAGGCATGGCCAGGGCTTCCACCAGGAGTGCTGGATATACCCTGATGGGAACTTTTCAGCACTGTTTCTTCTTTGCTGATCCTTTAATTGGGTAAAAACCACATGGTTTTAGTTAAATCTCTGCCAGAAAGGAGCTATTGGTCTCAGATGGAGGTTCTAGCCCAAGAGGAAGGATCTGGCCCTTTCAGCCCAGCCGAGGACCACTGCGGGGTGGTGAGAAACCCCCCGGGCAGCTGCCCCCTGCCCACTCCCCAGCCATGATGAGAGCTCAGCTATCCCACTCTGGGGCTTTGGTGTAGTGAGGTCTTTCAGCGGCAGCCCCTCGATTTCTGCCCAGCCCCTCCAGCACACAGCCAGCCCAAACCCTGGACCATGCAGGGGACCTGTGTTCCTTGGCTTCACTTTTGTATGTAACAAATCTCAAAAAACCCCTGCTGGGTTTGCCCAGCTATAAATGGGGCATTTAGTTCAAATTAGAAAACATTCTGTGAGCCCTGGCAGCATGGGCGGTGGGACAGGGGAAGGAAAATGAGGGGATAAATAGGGTTTCCAGCTAGGGTAGCTAGGGTGGGTGCTGTTCCAGCACTGACACAGGAGCCCTGCCTACCAGCAATGGAGACGGGGCTTGAAAGAGCAGGCTACAAATAAACCCCACATCCGAAATGTGAGGAGGGGAATCTTTCTCACTGGGAGAGGTATGCATGACGTGCTCATCCTGCTGGCATCCAAGCACCTAATCTTGCAGTTGTGCTGCGTAAAGGCCGGTTCTGGACGAGGCAGAGATCCCCAAGGAAATGTGCCCTTTGCAAGTGGCTCCATGGGAAATCTCCGCTGTTTTCTTTATTTTTTTAAGTCTGCACGATCCTAGCTAGGTTGAACTAGATGATCTTCTGAGGTCCATTCCAGCTCTGATCTTGCAATGCCTAAGAAATTTTTCTTCTGGCCTTTCTACTATATAATGGCTAAAACTTTTCCCTTAAAAACAGTACTGCAAGTGAGAAGTGCTTCTGCAATGCGAGCAGTTGTAACTGGGATGAGAATTCAGCCAGGCGAATTGCAAGCTCCCAGCTAGCCAGAAGTAAAAGGGCAGCTCCCCAAACCTGCTGCACGTGCTTTTCCCAGGGACAATTTCCGATCTCAGGGTGTGGTGAGTGAGGCGGGGGAGGACAGATCTCGCAGACAAGTTCCTGCTTCAAGGGGAAAAGGGAGGTTCAGATTTCTGGTTGTTTTTTAGCAGAGGCTTGTGAATGAGCCCTCCTTTTCCTTGAGGGAAGAGAAATGCATGCCAAACCTTTGCGTGGAGGGTAGAAGGCACGGCTGAGAAAATCCTGCTCTGCCTTCCCAGCCTCCGCTCCTTCCCTGTGTGGCAGATGGAGGAAGGGGGAAGGAAGAGAGAAAGCAACGAGGGGGTGAGCACACATCCCTGTGCATGCCTGGGTCTCGCTCCTAGCATGATTGCAGCAGGACTATCCGAGATGGATCTCATCCTGTGTCCTCTGTTTCAGCCCTTTATGTTTGAAGAGGCTTGAGATTTTCTATGGAGTTTCTTGGCTTCCAGCACAACCTGTTAGCAAATGGCTGCGTGGTTGTCGGAGGCTTGCTTGGAGGGAATGCAAATCTTTCATTCTGCTGCTTGGATCTTGACTCATTTGCTGCAGAGGTGGCTATTTTTGCTGATCTGACATCAGGTTCACAGCAGCCTGTCCGACCAACTATTGTGCAATCCCCTTTTGTGAGTAAGAAGCAGACTTTCCATTCCTGATTTAGCTAACTTTTTAAACTATCCAGGACTAAAATATATGATGGGTGAGACAATGAAACTCATATTTGGTGCTGATCCCCGTGTGGCACCCTGGAGAACACGTCCTTTTTCAGAACGTTTCCTATTGACATAGGAGATAAAATAAACGGCGCGGTCCTAGAGGACAGCATGCTTCAAGAAATAAGCGTAACCTCATCTTACTGTAATTTATTACATCTCGGAAAGCTTTGAAACTCAAGCATTAAGCATCAGGCTTGAATTGCCAATTCCTTTCAAGCTTCTCCCATAGAAATGTTTACTATAAAGTAAATTTATTGCAGAATAATTTTTCTTTTATTCCTATACTTGTCTGTGTTTTGATCCCATGCAATAAAGCAGCCAATTTTTTATATGAGCAGTACTGCCTTTTCCTCGCACCTTCCTTCTGAAGGTGTCAAAGCACATTATACATCAAATGTGATCTCACCTCTGAAATGGCAAACGGGAATAACGAAGTCTCTTCCCTTTGCAGGGTGAGCAAGGGCAGGGAAGGTACCATGGCTGCCCAAAGCCACAGCAAGTCAGGATTTGAACTGGAAACCAAATCCACATGGATTTTATTCACTTGTGCCCTTGTCACCACTAAGCGCAGACCATGTCTGTGCGTATGCAACTCCTGCATTTAAATATTTAATTCTAAATCCTGGCTCAGTATTGTTCAGTACTTGAAGTTATGGAGAAAAAAATTGACCCAGAAAGATGCTAACATGTCCTGCTTTGCAGAGACGTGGGGCTCCTGGGGGAGGCCAGACCTGGGTCTGTAAGTCTTGGAGATGTGCCCAAAACCTGCTGCAGTAAGAAAGCAGGGCAGGGAGGGAGGACGCCAGTCTCTGCAGGAAGCAGAGGTGTCAAACAATCAAGGAACGGGGGTTGTTTGGCTTATTGGTGGCTGCTGGTAGGGACATGGGACAGAACAAAGCGCTGTTGGATGTCGATTGTGTGTTTTCCCCTTGCAGAAGTTTGTTCTGCCTGGCAACATCCAAAGCAGACTGGGGATGGAGGCGCACATTGCCCAGTATGGAAATTAGCTTTCCAATACACGCCACCAGTAGTAAGACCTCTAAATTAGAAATGAATGGATCATTTTTTGCCTAAATCCTCCACATTGTTTTAAAAATCTCAAGCGCTGCTTTAAGCTTAAGTTGTTCTTATTTACCTGCTCGGGTTCCAGCTCTGGAAACCCCCCCAGGGATATGCTTTGCCTTAAGCACATGCATGCCCTAGTAGCAACGGTATCATTAGCCTTCTGTTTAAATGTAGGGAAACAATGTTAGGATTAGGGACTAGCTGAGTTTCTATTTCAAATAAAGATCCTTTCTGAAAGATGTATCTTTCTGCTCTTTCCAGCCTCCTGGGGAAGATAAAAATATCATCTTTTCCTCCATGGGTTAAAGACATTCAGTGGATTTGGGGAATTCCTTCCTAACACCGGCCCGGATAAAAATAATTGTGTGATAAAAATAATAACTCAATGCTATAACCCTGACACTCTCCACGTGGCATCTATGGGATCTTCCAAGATTTTCCATGGAAATAATTTTCTAAATGAAACTAAAGTCTTCAACCAGCTTGTCTCTAGAATAATGTTTTCTGTGTGATGTTTCTATTTTTCTTTTAGAAGATGTTGTATGCCTAAAAATGGAAGTTGTGTGACTGAAGTGTGAAGCAGCATGGCGGAGGTGCTGACCCAGAGTGTGAGGGTGCTGGGGTGCGGGTGCTGCACCATCCTGAGGCCTGAGCCACTCCGAGGGGTGACCGTAACCGGTGCATGATGCTGCTCCTTGGGAGCATGGTTTTTCCAAAGGAAGCAAAATGCTCACGAGGCTGCTCTGTTGCAAAGCTCTGGTGCTGCTGAGGGGCTGGCATCTCTTTGTGAACACCAGCCGAGCCACTTGTGACCTGTTCGCTGAGCAAGGAAAAATTGTAAATCCTGGGAGATGCGGCATGCTGGAGGCCTGTATTTGAGCAATCCAAAGTCTGCGCAGTGTTGGCCTTGCTCTGCTGCCTACGGCGGCTTGCCACGCAGCTCAGCCGTCCCAGCCCCGGGAGTGGCAGTCCTTGCAAAGCGAAAAACAGCTGGGGAGTAACCAGTTCAGCTGTTCGGCTTTCATCTACCTGCGTTTGCTAGTCAACACCCTTATTTTTCGGTGAAACAGGATGTACGAGACCTCCCACTGAAATGGTAATTAAGAGGGAGACTTTCATATAAATCCAAGTGCCAGGAGTTGCGCATGAACTGATTTGTGTGCAGAGATGAGCAGAGATGACCGAATGATTTCCAGCTCCGTGCCAGGAGCCTGGTTCCCCACGGTTTGCATTATTGCCTCCCTTTTTGAACCGAGCAACCTGTCCAAAAATGCTAAGTTGTATTGAAATGCAGGTGCTGCTTTGAAACACTTCCATTTGTGTAGGTAGTCCCTAGGAAGTCCTGCTTCCTAAGCACAGGGGAAATGGGAGACAACCTTACTGTCCCCAGGTGCTGCCTGACACCCCCACCACTTCCCGGGATCCCCGCTGCAGCTTTGCCCCGTGCTAGTCTCCATGCTCCTTCCTGCCACTTCTCTCTGCTCCTCACTCCACTCATTGACTTGGTCAGAATGATCCGACACGAACTCCTTCCACCAAAATAGCTCTAATTCCTGAGCCACTCACATCTGCATTTGGTCTGGGCAGAGTAATGAAACCTGCAGCTCCGGTGATGGGAACCCTTGACGCTCTTAACTACCTGCTTGCGTGCAGGGTTGGAGCAAGCTGTGGTTGCAGCGAGAGTTTGTGCCCATTCCCTGGAGGCTGAAGGCACCATGTGTGATCCCTGAGAAGCTTTCTGAGCCAGGGAATGAAACATGGGAAGAATTTTGGAAAAAAACAGGGAAGGCCATCATGGCGTTGAAGCCCTCCGTCTCAAAATCCCAGGCAGCGGCAGTGCCGGAGCGCGCAGGCCGGCAGCCCCCCGAGGTATTACACTTGGAACCACCCAGAACTGATTTTCAAAGTCCACGTGAACCCACAAGACTCTCAGAGATGCTGCAAATGGCTTTTTTTCCCATGCTGCAGCCTCCTGCCTATCCGCCTGATCCAGAAAAGGCACTGGCAAATGGGCAAGGGCTTCAAAAAGCCTCAGGAGGGTGTTTAAGGAAGGGGAAAAACACGTATCTGAGCTTGAGCTCGGCCAGCCTGGGGCGGAGGAGGCGGGGGCTGCTTGGTGGCAGCCGGCCACGCAGGAGCGTGCTTCGCTGAGGGGGGCTGCCGAGCCAGCACGGAGACACTCAACTGAACTGGGCGGCTGGGAGACCACGTCAGACATGCAGCGAGGGCTGGGTTTTTGGTTTTAATAGTCAGGGTAATTACCCCCAGGAACAATTACGGAGGGCTGTGGCAGAGTTTCTAGAACTGGAAGTTTGGAAATCGGGTCCGGGTGCTTTTCTGCTGGACCGCCATCCCACGCAGGGCCTGGAAACCGGTGGTGGCCACTTCAGATGGGCACCGCTGAGGAGGCCGTGAGGCGACCCCGCGACCCCAGCATGGTGCCGCCACCCCCGGAGGCCGGCGGGAGGGCAGTGCCCGCTTCCAGCGCCCGGGGACGGGTTTCCCCGTTATCTCACACGTCGGTGGAAGGCGGCCCGGGGGCCGGGGCCTGAAAAACCCTTCATCGAACCAAAATACAGGGACGCTGCCTGGGGGAGGGGGAGTGTGGGTGGGTGAGGGGGAAGCGCGCGCCCGCCCCGCGCGCTCGCCCCGCGCTGCAGCACCGTGCGCGCCGCCCGCTGCAGCGCCGGGCACGCGCCGCGCCCCGCGCCGGGCGTGCTGCAGCGCGGGGAGGAGCCCGCCCCGACAGGCGTGGCGGACGCCCAGTGAGGGGAGCGCTGCGGGCCGACGGGCGGGCGGAGCCCGCCAATGAGCGCTGGGGAGGCGGAGCGAAGGGGGGAGGCGGGGTTTGGAGGGTAGCGTGTAGAGGTTGCTATGGCCGTGGCTGGAGAGCGGCCGCGCGGCGCGCCAATGGGTGAGCGCGCGGCGGCGGACGGACGTGGCCGCCGCCCAATGGAAGGGCGGCGGCCCGCGGCGGCGGGGGCGGTGCCGGCGGCGGCGGCGAGCGGGGGGCGGAGGGCTCGGTGTGGCGCTAAAGGCGCGCGGCGGGTGGGGGGCGGAGCGGCACGAGTGCTGAGGAGCCGGGCGGGCGGCGCGAGCTCCGGGGCACGGCGGCGGCCGGGCGCTACACAGGTGAGGCGGCGGGGCCCGGCCCGGCGGCGGCCCCTGGCTCCCGGGGCGGGCTCGGGGGGCTCGCCCGCGCGCACGGCCGGGCCCGCCCGCGGTGGGGGTGGGGCGGGGGCGGCGGCGGCGGGCCCGGCACTGCACACAAAGACCCCCTTGTGTGGGCCGCGGCGTCCGTCCCGCCCGCACCGCTGCATCCTCCCGCCCCCCTCCGCCGCCTCGCCGCCGCTCCCGGCCGCATCGGTGAGGGGAAGGTGGCCATTTTCTCCCTTTCCCGCAGCCTCCGCGCGGGCGGGGCGGCGGCTGGGCGGGGGGCGCGGGGCTGGGGCCGGGGCCGGGCTGCGCCGCGCCGCGCTCGGGAGGGCGCCGCTCCCGGGCCCCGCTGGGCCGAGCGGCCCCGGCCGCCTCCTTTGTCCTTCGGGGCGGCGGCGGGGCCTGCGGCCCTGCGAGGGGGGCTCCGCAGCCGCTCCCGCAGGAGGACGGCGGCGAGCATCAGCCCTCGGCGCCCGGGGGCGGTGCGGCTTCTGCGGCTCCCTAGGCTGCCCCTGTCCTTGAAAATACCCGGGCTGCGCTGAGGGATGCCACTCCCCATCTCCGCTGGTGCTCCCCCCACCCCCCTTTTGTTTAGAGCAGCAGAGCATGTGTAGGGTGTTTTTCGGTGTCGTGTCCCCCCTCCCCCTCCCAGTCGTCTTTTGGGAGTGTTGGATTCCTGCATGATAAATGTGCTCATTTGTCTATTTCATTTTAATGCTGTTGTTAACAGAGGAGCCTGGGTATAGTAAGCTGCTACTTGCTTTGCTTCTGCACAGGGTCTTTTGTGATGGGCTCTCTGGAATTGAAAGCCAAAGTGGAAAAATGACCCTGAAACTGTCTGTGACCCGCTAATGTTAGGTATATTCCTCGGGAACTGGTGTAAAGTCAGTCCATGCATTCATTTCAGTCTTCAGCTTTTAATTCCACTGGGGAACAGCACCGATTAACTTTATTGTACTAGTTTTATCTGATCTCTAGGTTTCACTACATCTCAGTATGCAACACTGAGACCAAGGTTATAAATGCATTTGGCTGGCTGTCGCACCTGGCCAGGGAGCTTTCAGAGGCTTGACAGCAAGATGCATTTGTACACAAAGGCAGCAATGGTGTTTCAGGTCTTTGTTGGAACTTCAGCTGTAGTCTAGCACAGTGGAGGCAAACAGCTATCTGAATTGGGGTTGAAAGCTCAGATATTAAATCTGTGGGCTTCTTGAGCTAACTGTAGTACTCCTTGACTAATTTCATTTTTCCTGGCTGAGGAGTCCAGCTATCACTTAAGGTGTCCCCTCAACTACTCCCTTTTTGTTGAATTTTTCTCTTAGAGGCTCTTCTAAAATACTTTAAATGTTGAGTCATCACCTCTTCATTTGAATTAAGCTGTCTGTAGTAAACGGTCTGCTCTTCAAATCTCTGAAGGGTTCAATGACTTCATGCTTACTTTAAAGTTGGACAACGTAAGAAATGTCCTTGCTGTAGATGGAGACATAAGTATTGTATTTAATTACACGTTCTTCTGGGGACGGGTGTGTTGCAGAACTTCTTCCATCAGGGTGCATACCGTAGTATGAAAGATGACAAATCCAGTTTGCGAAACCTTCCTTGCTTTTGAAGCTAACCTTTAGGTTACCTGCTGGAAGAGGCTGCCATTAGCTAATGTAATATTCTTCAGCAGAATTGATCTAGTGTGTGAAAAAAAAAAAAGATATTTAATGACCTGAGTACTAGGTGTAAGGCTTGACCTTGTTGCTTCTTGGGCAGTTACAGAAGAAGCTTCTCGCTCCAGGAATCCTGGATGTGATAGTATTATTAACTAAAAATGTGGTGGCCTCTCTTAGATAGAGGCAAATAGGTAAAAGGAGTGTGCAGGACCTCTTGTCAGTAGTTTTTCTTTCCCTTTCAAATTACCTGTGAAGCTGTTGGAAAATCTAACATCAGTCCTTGCTGTGTGAGATAAACTTGAGATCTGGAGACTGGTGGTTTTTTTTTTTTTTTTTGAATATGGTAATGTCAGCACTCACAACTGAGAACAGAAGCAGGCTGTAGAAATGCACAGTCTTATGTTTTTCAGGAAGAATATGAGCAAGGTTTAGCTAGCTTAATGGCCTGCAGAATCCCCAAGTGTCTCAAGTTCTTGTCTGTTGTTGGAAATTCATATTTTAAAACATATTCTCACTGCTTTCTGTAATTAGCTATCCACTGAACATTTTTTGTATTTTTATTATCTATTTTTTTTTTTTTTACTCTTCAATTGAAGTTGAGTTTATTGGCAAGCTTTTGGTAAATTTGCTTTTCTTCCTTATTTAAGGACAGAAGACAGATGCATATTTTTCCTGCTTGTAGTTCTTGTGTTTGTTGCAATGTCTCTCCACAGGTGGTGCACAATTAGAACCAGTTTATACAGAGTTTCCTGCACAGGGTCTGGGATTATATTTGACAGGTCATTTTAACTTTTGTATGGCAGTTGGTTTATTCAGAGGGCCACTCTGTAAGTAGGGGCTCTTGGTTGTATAGCAACTTCTTTAGACTATGGAAGAAATTAACGATGCTTCTTCATCAAGAGAAGATACCGATATTAGTGATAGATCATTTAATTGATGTGCCATAGCTCCGTTCATTTAATCAATAAGAATATGGTATGTAACATACACTTTGCTTTTTTCTTCTCCAATTTACAGGGTAATTGATAGTGGACACCTTCACTTCCTACAATGGCACAGAGATCTGGACAGGAAGATCCAGAGAGATACCTCTTCGTGGATAGGGCTGTGATCTATAACCCTGCCACCCAGGCTGATTGGACTGCTAAAAAGTTGGTGTGGATTCCTTCAGAGCGCCATGGTTTTGAGGCAGCCAGCATCAAGGAGGAAAAAGGGGATGAAGTGTTGGTCGAACTGGCAGAGAATGGAAAGAAAGCACTAGTCAATAAAGATGATATTCAGAAGATGAATCCTCCCAAGTTCTCTAAAGTGGAAGACATGGCAGAATTAACCTGTTTAAATGAAGCCTCTGTATTGCATAATTTAAAGGATCGGTATTACTCTGGGCTCATCTATGTAAGTACTAATTATTAGATTCATTACGGCTGCTAATTCAGCTGAACTTATCTGATTCCCGTTCCTTTACTTATCAGAAATGTAGGAATCAGGTCTTGGCTCTGATTTAGATAGCCTAAATACTTTGTGTCCCTAGCATTAGTCCAGCGTCCTTTTCCATGCTGTGTAAGGGTCAAAACTCTGTTGTCATAAAACAAATAATAAAAAATTCTCCTATGGAAATAATTCTGCAAGCATCTTTCAAAAATAGAATGCTGAATGGCAACTCTGGGTACTTAGCTCATGCCACTTGTTAGAGCAATTGCCTCAGACATGCTTAACTGATACATGAATAGTATCAAATGGCTTGTTTGAGCTAATGAGAGATTGCAAAACCTAACTTTGCTGAATTACTGTTGTTTAACTGCACATATGAATAAGCATATATCTTGCTTTAACTTGCTGTGTATTAGAAATGATAACAAGAGGCTATGCTATTATTTAAAAGCTGAAGTTGGAGCATGCTAGGAATGCAAAATGTCTTTTGGAATCTAATATCAACTTAGCAGGCCAGGAAAGAATGTGTTCAAGTGCTTAAAATAAACCAATAAGATAAAGCTTCCTTTTTTCAGTGGCTTTGAAGCACTAATTGGAACATCTGGCTTATCACCATCTTTCTATAGAGTTACAAATCACACCACCATTGATGCTGCTTTTGACCTCGTTCCTTCCTTGAACAATATTAAATGAGTGTCTGTAGTGTACAGTTAAGAGTAGCTCCTTGTCTCTTGGCAAACTGATTGCATAGTGACTTGTTGAGTCAGAGTATCATTAAGAGCTACAAGTAGACTGTCTATCTTAAAAGAAACTGGAACATATGCTTAAATGCTTGGCTCATTTTAATAAACACTTGTTCTGAAGCTTAAATCCATTTTAGTTGGTTCTGCTAGTTAGTTGGCTGACTTTCCCTTCCATCCAGGTATTAACGGCATACCTTTTTGATTGGCTTTTCGTAATATTTGGACTTATTAAAAATATATGCAACTTCAAAATATTCTTTGTATTTGTGCTTCTTTGTCAGTTTCCTGTGTGGGTTTTTGGTTTTTACCCTTCCAAGGCCTTATACCAAGACCTTTACAGCAGAGCTCAGCGAAAAATACTTCTGGAATGATTCTTGCAAGCTTATAAGTAAACTAATTGGATAATTAGTAAGGACTGGATTTAAAATTAAAAGTAAACAAGTTGATAGGTCAAAAGTTTTCAGTATATGTATCAATCACAATGCTAGTTGTTATGAAATTGATTACAACTATTATAACCATATTTCATTACAAAGGTTAAAAGCTGAAGGCCTTAAATGACAAAGCAAGCTCTAGTCCAAGGACTCCATACAGTAAACATAGCCACAAATGCTTCTGGAGGATGGTCTTGAGAACCTCTCGCTCTTCTGTGTACACAGATGATACAGTGCTGTTACTTTGGATGACTAACAAATTAAAAAAACCTCTGCTTTGTGGAAGGCTGGCTTATTGTATAGGTGGAGTTTAAGTGATATCCTGTAGGTGACTTCCCCCCCGCCCCCACTTCCCAAAAAGGTGCTTTCTGCTTTCATTCTTTAACTCTTGAGGCAAACTCTAAAACTTGCTTCTTTGGCATTGAGATACTGCTGTCACATAGGAGGATTACTGCATCAGTATATTACTAATGACCTCCCCCGCCCTCGAGCTGTAAGAAGTTGGTTGGGATCAAGAAGCTAATGGGTTTGTTGGCCTTAACTGGAGGTCTGAGTTACAGGAGCATTGCTGGAGGATGCTACTGTTACCAAGAATAATGTTTCTATGCAGCTGTAATAATTGCTTCTTGTTTGAAATTAAAACTCATCTTATTTTTTGAAGGCGGTGGGGGGGGGGAAGCAGTTGCGAGTACTATTAGGGTAGATGCTGAATGCTGGCAACAGGCCATAGAGAGAAACTTCATCAAGAACTTGAGCTGGTGGGGTTTTAGTGCGGTTCTGGTAGGGATCTCCATTAGGGTTTCCTAAACTTCTTGAATATGGCACTGTCATTGCTGGTGCTATCTGCACAGCCTGGAGCAATTGCCATTGCCTGCGTAACCTGCTGATGTTTGCCTGATGTAAAGAAAAGAGCCGAAGTTAACTGAGCTGATGAAGTGAATTATGGTGGTTTGGCCATGACGAGTCAGTTAAAGGTACATTTTGATTTCCAGATAGTACTCTCATAATAACTAAACTGAAATGTTATCTTTTGGTGTTGGTCTCAAGTAGTTAAGATGGAGATGGTGAACCTGGTTTGGTTTCTGTTAATTCACAGTAGGCAGCACACAGTGTTGCCTTTCTAGGAAGCAGAAGGTGAAAGACTGTCAACTGAAGTAGATACATATTTCCTTTCAATCCCTAGAAAGGAAACAAACAAGCTGAGGGATTTGGTCAGTGGGTCTAGTCATCAGTCTATAATCTACCTCTTCCAGATGACACTGCTGGAGGAACAGGGAGGGCTGGAGGAACAGGGAGGGCTGACTAAAGCTAGGTAGTGCCAGTTGGCATGACTGGGGCAGTGATGCTCATTTTATCAAGAAGAGTTTCAAGTAACATCTAAGTAGAGATGGCAAGGAGTTTCTGGAACTGCTAGCATTTCTAATGTCTGCCAAGTGACATGATCTTGGCCTCTCAGTTGCATTATTATTGTGCTGTGGGAGATGAACACAAATGGAGAATCTGGAAGACCAATTGCTTGTAAAAGCATGATGTCAGTACTTGGTCCTGTCTTTTTCTGGTCTGTTCATGACAGCATAGAAGATGACAGCATAGAAGATGAAAGGTAGCAGTTCTTGTACAAGTTCTGCTGGGAAGAATGGTTGGAGTGTAAACTATAGTGATCCCAGTTTTACTTTGGAGATGAAATAGCTTAATCTCTTGTTCCACTTTTAACATCACCTATTCCATTTCTTGCCACAAGGTTTATTTTGAATGTAACTGAAGAGTATGTGAAGGAAATTCTTCCCTAGAGAAGCTGTATTATCTTTGTAAATTCTTTTGAATTTACTATATATATTCACCCCTGAGGATGAGGCAAATCTATCATTATGATTTCTTGCACTTTTCTCCTTAACCCGTCAATGACTAGGCATGATCCTGCAGAATCTGAGTGTCCCAGAGATGATCTCTGCTCCTGTTTTGAGGCTTGTTTTTCATCAAGTGCAAGTGTTGGTTCTGTGAAGGTGCAGCCATCTACAGCAGGTTGTTTTTCCTCATTACTTCTACCTTTGGTAGGAGTTTTCATTCTGCCTTGTGTTTCATAGCTGAATTTTTCCAAATTTTGTTCTTTTCTAGGTATATCAGCATTTCTTGTGGCAGGGATGTATCATTTGAGTCACTAATACTCTAAACTGGTGTCTCATGTCTTGATGTAGTAGCAGCTTCTCATGGGTTTTGGTTACCTTAAATGCTTGTTAACTGTCAATTCTTCAGCTTCATATAAAACTTTACTGTTCTGCTTTAGAGTAGCCAGCTTTAACACTAGCTTCAGCATGGATTTAGTAATATCCTTCATAGTTGTAGATCTGAAACTGGAGGTAGTTCATTCTAAGGGTACCCAGGAGGAATACCCAAAGGCTTAGGAAGTCCTTTGAAGTTTTGGAATAAACTCAGACTGGTTTTGTGGTGGTTCTTGAATATCCTTATACCATGATGAACTGAGTTCCAGATGCCCCCAGAAAGGTATTGCTTTAAGAAAGGAGTGTAGTTAGAGGTTTTGGGTCACTGAGGTCTGTAGCCTGTGTGAGGAAACATCTTTATTTTTACAAGACCTGCATGTAAAATGCCACCGTGAAGGCTTCTAGATATCAGCCCTAGATTTTGGTTTCTCCTTAAGTCATATCGGCAAAAACTGATTTAATGGTGGTGCGGGGGGGGGGGCAGAAATAATCTTTGAAACAGACAATGAAATGAAGGCATCCACTGGAAAGAGTGGATGTTAAGGGTCCATCAGCCTTGAATGCTAATAAGTTCTCAAGACCACTGTTTCCTTAATGCTTTCTGACAAGCTGTGATAGGCAAGATGACTACTCTAGTAATTCTCCTTGTCACTGCTTCATGAGGTTTGGGGTTTCTCATGAACCAGCTTCCCAAATCTTCATGGTCCAATACGGTATCTGAACATAGGAAAACACTGACTTCAATTTTTAAACTGCTGTGCTGTAAGCTGTAGAGGTTCAGGAGGGGTTTTGTTCATGGCTCAGAGGTTTCTGGTGTCAGTTTGCTGTTGTGGGGGGTATGTGAAGCCCAGCTGAAGAAGGGACTTTGAGCTGTAACTATCTCCTTTAGTTGGAGTCCTGGGAAAAATGAGACACTTGAAATGGGTCTCTGGTTTTGTTGGGAAGGGATGGGAGTGGCAGAGGAGACAAACAAGAAGGAGAATTTAGTCTGAAAATAAAGTGCTAGGAGAATAGATGCTGCACTTGACAGTATGGAGGGGAGAAATACTTAGGTGCTTTGGAGAGCTACAAATAAGGTTTGAAAGCTGCAAAGGAATTTCTGGTGTAGGAAGAGGTGTTTTCTTCAACTTGTTCTCTCTGCACTTCAGCATCAACAATGTATTAACTTCAGCGTCTATTCAGAAAGCTTATATAGGCATGTCAGTTATGTTCAAAATTAGGCTTCTACTCAAAGTTTACTACCCAATTTGACTCATATGGCTGATATGAAGGAAAGAACTTTGTCAGTATTTTTTTAAAGTATTTAAGTTGTTTTTTACCATTTTGTTTTCTCTGCAGTTGGAAGAGAGAGTGGCTAGTTAGTGTGCAGTTTGAGAGTCCTTTTCTTTCACTTCAGATCAAGATGATTCTTTGTTTTTTTAAGTCTGAATGTAAATTTTGAGATATGGTATACCACTTCTATGACTGCAAAAAGCAAAGTGGTCAGGAGTATTCCTGATCACTTTAATGTTTCAGTGCTTTGTTAGGTAGCGTTCTGGATATAACTTTCTTAGTATTTTGAGTTTTTAAGTGTATTAAAAGCATTTTAGTTAATCAAAATGCAGCAGTTGTGTAGGTCAGCAATGTAAATACCCTATTTCTACTTAAATGGATAAATGTTCTTGATATTGCAGATGCTGGCTGGAATTGGAATGAATAAGCTAATGACTGTTTATACTTCTAAGTCGGGGCTAGGTGACACTTTTTCCAGCAATTTAAAGCTCTGCTTTTGTGTCAGTACTTCTTTTGATGGCAAGAAAGACCCTTCCATTTACCTTTTAAAGCATTTTTTAAATGTTTATATGTTCCTAAATACTCTATTGATGAATGTAAAAACCTAACCTTACCCTCATCTTGTTGACAGAAATATTTTGTTAAACCGACATGGGTTTCTTGCTAAGTGCACTAGCGAATACTAATAGTATGGATCCTGTAGAGGTTTGACACATCGTAATGATTTTTCAGAGAAGTGTAACATCTAAGTTGCAGATGGCTGTATTTTAATGGTCTGACTGGTAAGTGCAGACTAATATCTGAAAAATTCCTGGATAAATGGCACATTGTCTACTCAATGGGTCTATAAATGTTTGGGTTTTTTATCTTTTATAACTGAAGGAAGGTATCGCAGGACCAAAAGTATGTCTTGTGCAGTCAAAAGTTCTCATTCCTGTACCCAGTGTAGTAAGATGGGATGAAGTAATTGCTTACTCAAACATAGGGTGTAATTAAGCTACAGTAAAACCTAAGATACTCAAAATCCAATGGGCTCTATAAAAATCTGTTTAAAAATGTTGCTGTTGCCACATCTGTTCTAGTCCCAGCTCTCCTGGAGGAAGTCCATTGCCCACAGTTGATTATATATGTAGCTTACTGATACCCCCATAAATCACTGCAATTACTACTTAACTGCTTCCTGACCTCATTCAGTCAAAAGGATTAAAATTAATAGAATTTCTCAAAGGCTTGACTTCTATTAACCCATGTCAGTACCCAGATGGCCTGTTGCCTTGGTGTGACTGTATGTGGGATATTCCCTGGTGCTGTCTCTTGCTGGTGAGCCCATGGCCTATGTTTGGGTGCTCAGCTGGAAAGCTTCAGGTGGGGACATGTGGTGCAAGATGTGTGCATGCTGTAGGTAAAGTCAAGTTAGAGATGACTAGTTTTGTTATTCTTTGGGGAAGGATAAAAAGGTGGTGAAACACTCTTGAGGAAAGGGTTAGATGCAACTTCAAAGCCCTCCAAACTCTAATGAACTATGCATTATCTTCCCTGCCCACTCTTCCACTTTTTTTTTAGCAAAGACATTTTCAAAAGGGTTGGAAACTCTTTATGTAAGGCTGAGAACGCCTGGAACCTTGCTGCTAATTATTGCTCTCCATGTATATGCCTACTGGGTTTTCTTTCTACCAGTAAAGAAGAAAACATGCTTACTGCTGTGCAATTAAAAATACTTCAGCAGATTTTTTTTTATAATTACAAATATTACCTCTGTAATTGGTCTGCAGCCCTGTGCTGCTTTCATTTTTTATGTACTTTCCATTTTATTGGGGCAGAAGAGGGAAAGAATGAGAAATATGCTGTAGTCTCCAGTTGCAGAGCCTGCTGTGGGTGGAAGCTCTTACAAAACTGCACTTGAGGAGCTGTCTATAAGCTGTTTCTTCTCTTAAGCTGCTGCCTCCTGTGAGGCCAGAGCGTAACCTGGAACAATCTGTGGTGTTATATAAGCTTCTGTGTTCTAATTGCTTTAATTTTCCTGCTGGTCCAGTTGGGAATGTTTCACATTACCGAGTATCGAAGACTGGTATTAAAAGAACCTGTGATTACTTGATTTCATCTTTTCCTTAACACAAACCAGTCACTGGATCTAGTACCTAATATATGGCAGAAGTGCTGAGGTTCAAATTGTAAGGGCTGTTTTGACACAAAACTTGTTTTTAAATTAACTCTGATTTTTTTGGAAGACTCAAATGTGATCAAGTTGAGAGAGTTCTATGTAGGGTTTTACTTTGTTAGAAATAGCTGAGGGATTTAAGGGAAGTGAATCAATGCTCTCCTTGCCCTCCGGCAAGTAGAGGTATGAAAAAGTGCATGTTCTTGTCAAATATTCTGTTTCTATAAAAAATGGTAGCTTAGCAGCCTGAGAAGGTGCAACAACTTGAATTATGGACTCCTGTTCAAGCGCTCAGTGGAATGCACTGTGTTGCAAGACACCCCTTCAAGCTGTATGCCTGCATCAGGAGTCACAGGTAGCCCATTGTAAGCCATCTGTAGAGCAGTCAAGCTCCAACATGCAATTATACAGGAGACTTGTGAAAGGATATTAATACTTTCCTGGCCCTGGTGCAACGTAAGATCATCTTTTACCTTTTAGCAGTTGCTGTGGCTGAAGCAGTTGTGTTGTCTGAGTGGCTGTGACACTGAGCCTGTCTATCTCTGAGAGGTGGTGAGCTGACTCAGCAGGAGTATAACCTGCACTCCTGATCTAATGTTGTTTTTTCTCTCTCTAAACACATATCCTGTAGGCTATAAATGTGAAAATACAGTGCTGATGAACCTATTCTCTTCAGTGCTAGCTGTAGAGAACATCCATAGACAAGTCTTCTAAAGTTTGGGCTGTGCTTTTTCTTTAATAGCTTGTGTATGTGTTGTGCTTCTTCCCTTTCTCATTTTCCTCATGCACAGATTTTACTCCTCAGTTGCCCTGAGTAACAGTCAGTGGCTATTGTCCCCCAGCCTCTGTCAGGGCTGAGGTTTCCATTACCCTGCAGGAATTTCTTTACCCTTGTTGGCACTCTTGACTCCAACTTCTTGGGTGCCAGCAGGACTTACTGGGTTTTTGTTTTTATCTAGCAGTTTGGGCTTGTACAGAGACATCTGGGATAATTTCTGGGTTCCAGTCTTGACTGTGCCCTGGCTGGGGACCATGGGCTTGGGATGGTGGTGCAGGGGCTGCCCATGGTGCCGGGGCAGCTGTGTGGCCCCTCTGCCACTGCCCTGAGGGGAAGTGGATCACAGCTGGGCGGGGGGGCGTGTGTGGGGTGGGTAGCTGCTGTGCAAAGCAGAGAATGTGTTCCACCCCAGGCCACAGCCTCACCTTCTTCCCCTCTGAGACTGAAGAGCTGCCTGCCCTTCTTTAAGGCTTGAATTTAGGATTGGATAACTGCCTCATTCAGAGTGAAAATGTAGTACACAAGAAAATCATGTGAAGTCAGAGGACTTAATAGGTCTTGGAGTGTGAAAGGTGGGTCTATAACCTCAAGAAGTGAAACCAGACAAGAAAATGCTATGATGATGCAATTTACCAATCTAAAGAATGTGCTCTACCCCATTAATGTGGGGTACTGCTTAAAACATGTATTGCTTTCTAGGCTAGAAACTGCTGGTTTATATTTCACATAATAATAGGAGATGTCTAGATTCTTACTTCAGCTTAATTGTTTATGTAGCAATAGAGTAAATCTGTCACTTTCTGTATTTGAAGAACTGGAGATAAATGTTGAGCCTGGGTATTCAGGTGGTGCAAACTGATTGTTACAAATTCAAAAAACTTACCTGCATCTTCCTAAGTGGTGCTTTAAAGAGGCCTTTTGATGATGTGGCAGGAGGAACCAACCTAACAGTCATAACAGCATATTACTTGATGCAAGAACTGTGAAGCTGAGCTATTAATCTAAGAAATCATACAATGCTTTTGACACTAATACTACCATATATGTATACACAGTGGAGGTTTGATGTGGTTTTAAGGGAAGACAGGACAGGCCATGAAAACCTTTCTTACTCTGGAGCCCACACTCCAGATTTAGAGCCTAAATTCCTATGTGCTTTCACCTGGAAATAATGCACTCTCTATTTGCCAGTAGTTCATTTACATATACCTCTTTCTCAGGTTGCTTACTGCTAGGAATATAATGTAGTTTTCAAATAGGCCAATGCCAGGAACCTGAACTGTGCAGTCTGGGATAGCTTACCAAAATCCAAATTACTAAACGATATACTACTGGATAAAGCTTGTAAGCATCTGGAAACATTCAAACTCCACAATTAGTGTCCTGAAGGAGAGTTTGTATAACAAACTTCTGTCAGAGTACTGCTTTACTATTTGTCTCTGGAGCCTTGCCTAGACAGTGTGCACTCCAATATGCCTTATTACTGTTGGTTGATATTGTCTATATCATGTTCCTTGGTAAAGCAGAAATGTGTGCGTTTCAAGCAACTAGCTTGTTTGCAGCTGATCCCATGATCTCAAGGTGTATAAGCTTATTTACTTGCCTTTAAGTTCTTAATATACATACCTACCTCTGTCAGCTGAAAAATTAATGAAGTCTGATTCTTTATCCAGACTGCCTATTTACTGTAGCTCTTCAGTGCTTGATCATAACTGTAATTCAGATCTGACAGTTTTGGCAGTGTCCATGTACTGCACAACAGAGAGGAGGCACAGGGCATCACTCTGCCCCTTTGTGTCTGAAAGCTCTGGGCATCTGTAACAGTTACATGATGGTATTCATTAAGTAGGGTGTCCATTTGTAAGGCAGGTGTGCAAGTATTCCTGTTAATTCTTTCTACAGCTGGTCACCAAGAAGCTTTTCAAGGTGTGTAAAACAATCTTGGCCTACCTTTCATATCTTCATTTGGCATGCAGAAAGCCCGTATGTCCCATCTGCTGTCTTAGATATAGTAATGTACTGTGAGACTTGCAGTTATAAAATAGATGTATAAAATTTTTGTACCATTTACCTCCCTCCCAATTAAATTTGACTCAAAAGCATCCCTTCTGTGTTTATATGCCTACCAAGCCATGAAAACAGCCCACCATATGTGCCTGTGTTGTTTTCCTTAATAGATGATGGTCAGGAAGTTTGGGAGCCTTGTGAGAGAACTTGATTCCATCTTCCTTTGAATAAATGAAGGGGTGTGGTGATGTTTTGAAGAAAGTGTGCTTTTTAAATTCTGCAGGGAAATGGCAGGAGAGTGAACTGAGTGTCAAATGTGCAGGAAATAAAGATGTTGAAGGTCAAGGTGCTGTACATGAAGATCTATGTCACAACATAGACTTAATGGTCAGGCATAAAAGCCTATCCTTTAGATTTAGTTGCAAATAAATGAACCCCTGCACTGCTGACATGGTAGAATTTTGTGTTTTGGGCCCCTCAATACAAGAAAGACATTGAGGTGCTGGAGCGTGTTCAGAGAAGGGCAACAAGGCTGGTGAAGGGTCTGGAGCACAGGCCTTATGAGGAGTGGCTGAGGGAACTGGGGTTGTTTAGCCTGGAGAAGAGGAGGCTGAGGGGAGACCTTATTGCTCTCTACAACTACCTGAAAGGAGGCTGTAGTGAGGTGGGTGTTGGTTCTCTTCTCCCATGTAGTTAGCGATAGGACGAGAGGAAATGGGCTCAAGCTGCACCAGGGGAGGTTTAGGTTAGAAATTAGGAAAAATTTCTTTACGGAAAGGGTGGTCAAGCATTGGAACAGGCTGCCCAGAGAGGTGGTGGAGTCCCCATCCCTGGAAGTGTTCAAAAAACGTGTAGACGTGGCACTTTGGGACATGGTTTATTCTAGTCTACCCTTGATTGGTTTAGAGTGGACTTGGTAGTGTAGGTTAATGGTTGGACTGGATGATCTTAAAGGTCTTTTCCAACCTAAATGATTCTATGATTCTATTCTAATTTGGCCCTGTTCAACACAGGGCCTCCTAAATTAACCCTTTTCATTTGCCCAGGACACTTACTGGTCCTCCTTTAGATTGGCTGAGTTGTGTTGGCATCTAGCTGGACTTTGCTTATTCTGATCGTTCCCGGTTCACTGATCCATCCAGTTACTGCATTGGGATATAGTCCGGGTTAGGTATCATCAATAGAGGTCTGAAAGATTGTTAAGTTTGTTTTTATAATTTATAAATTCTTTCTGTAGCTAAATAGTAATAACACTTACTCTGTGTCTGTGTTGGAAATAAACAAAAGATGCCAAAGCAACTGGGGGGAGGAGAGAAGGATAATCTTCAAATAGCTGTTCTTACCCTAGCACTTAAGATTTTTTTTTTTTTTTTTTACTTACCAGATCAATTTATTCATGCCTGGGGAAGGGCAGTGATACTGGTGAAAAAACCAACAGCTTTTCTTTGTGAACATAAAAGGACCAAAACTGATAAAAGTTTTAGATGAATTTGCAGAAAAATAGAGGTGCTGCTCTTGAAAGAGGGTGACTCTGTAATATAGCTAGTATATACAGCAATACCCTTACAGCTTAACCATTGGTCACTGTTTTGAGAGTTCCTGTGCACAGTAAGATACAGACCAGCAGCCTGTGGAGGTAAATTGCAAGTCTCTGAAGCTGCGTGGGTGAAAAACAGACCAGGGCTCAGAAGTGCTGCTGGATGAGAGTCCAGAATAATCCTGGAGGAGCGAGGTCTGCTGGCTTAAGCAAATGTTCATGCCATTACACTGGTCAGAGGGTGTGTTGGGACAGATCTGGAAATGGACTTTGGCTGTGTGAATTCTTTCGCTTGTGACTAGATCTCATCTGCAGTCAACAATAAGTCTTTTTCTCATTATATGTGTCTGTAGTGGAGAAACACAGCATAGGTTCAGTGATTTTTTTTTTTTATTTTTTTTAAGCTGGTATCATATGATGGGCTTGATGAATGTGTGCCTTTCTTCTAGTTATCCTTATTTGAAGACTCTAGTCTTCACTGGAAATTAGGCTTGTGGTAATTCTTGATGTCTTCATGTCACCCATAGTAGTTGTAGATGAATGCAGGTGACCTCAGTTGAGCACAACAGGGAAGATGGCTGGCTAGGAATGTAGATTCAGTATTTATTGGTTAGTTGGCTCCTTGGTCAGTTGTACCATGCTATTAAAATAACTGTACTGCCTTCCCTCTCCCTTACAGTATCACTAGTGACCATGAATGAGTTTGGTCAGGGAACTGATTCTGTTACCAACCAATTCTTTTTGAAATTTATCTTCAGTAGTATTCAGCTTGGTGTATTACTGCAAGAGTGCTGATGCTGGCAAGAGGGACAGTGGTAGGAACATGAGGCTGAAAAAGAGGCTGGGGAGGAACTGCCCACTTGCCAACAGCCCCATGCTTATGTTGAGTTAATGCCTGATAAGTTGTTCTTTATGCTTGGGTCAGTTGACCTGATAACATCTGTCCTTTCTCTTGAGAAATAAATACTGTATTACCAAAGGTGTTTGGCTCAGGCACTGCAGGTACTTATCGTCCAGCAGATCTGACCAAAGCAGAGAAATTATTTTCCTATAAGGACATAAGATGTCCTTATGTCAGGACATCTGGCATAAACCCAGGTCCTTTTTCTTTACTGATGGTATTCCTGACTCAATTCAGAGATCACCTAGTGCCTGTCTTTCCAGAATCCCTTGTAGGTGTAGAAAGAACAGGGCACCTTTTCCTCCAAGTAAAATCTTTTATATGTTTAAAAAAAAAGCAGATCAGGGATTTCAGCTACTCTGTTCATACAAATGTAGCAGAAATATTTTTAAATTGACAAATGTTGTAAGAATCAGAGTTACCTGCTTAATACTATAGGCTCTCAAGAGCTGTTAATGCTGTCTGCTTACTGTCTCCATTCCTTCTCTCCTCTGAGCCTGCAAAGGTAAGAAACACAGTTTTCCTGACATTCAGAAATGTCAAAACTGGTCTCTCTTGCTAACATTCCTATGCTAGTAAAGATGTGAATAATATTAATGACCAAAAAGAGTACACTTTCAAAGCATACAATAAAATAAAGGTGAATCTGCAAAGGTAGGAGCCATCTGGATGCCTTGGTTTGGGGAAACACTGTGGATTAGCTCTGTTTGCATGGTGTAAAGCTGTCTGTCTGTGAGCTTAACCTGTGATCCCTAGTAAGGCCTGTACAGCCAGACCATGCTCATCTGTCAGTCCCAGATAACAAAGTATAAGTGTCTGACTGTATACATTTTTCTTTCATACATATTTATAAGGAAGTTGTCATACAAATATCTTCTATGGAGCAGAGATTGAACTGTTCTGAAGTAGTCTTTGATATTTCATTCACAGGGAAATGTGGACCTGTATGTATGGTTTGCAATGTGAGCTCAATTTTCTAAAACTTGAGGCGTTTTTTGACTACACAGAAATGCCTCAATAAGTCAATGCAATAAGCAATGTAAAATTTGTGCTTGATTTGCTTGATATTATAATAGTCCTGGTAACTTCTGTTCGGTATCAACTCTAAAAGTAGACTATGAAATGTGTGCAGTGCCAGCTGCCAGGCTATCCATCAGCCGGGGTGGGACAGTGGAGGGAATGACCTCTCCATGAGGAGACTTCTTTGGGATTGAGAAAGGCTGATGAGCAGGAAAGACATACAGATATGAGAAAAATAGCAAAGCAGAAACAGTGGTGGTTGGAAATAGGCTTTTTCCTTATCCAAATTATTTACTAGAGTAATTGAGATTATCAGTTCCTTCAAAAATGAAAAAATAACTTTGAATGCAAATTTTATTGAAAGACTTGAACATCAAAAGATGTCCATAAATCCTGTAACTTGGCAAATGGAAGGGAGATTTAAATATCTGTGGGAAAGAGATCAGATGCTCTACTTCATATTTACTCACATTTATTATCTTTAAATTACTTTTTACGCAGGTAATTTGAGAATCTTTTAAGAGAACTAGAAAGCAATAATTTGAATATAGCGTGTACTTTGAGTTGCTCAGCAAAAAGGACCTCAATTTTGCTCTAAGATAAATATTATAGAACCTGTGAAAAAAATTTTCTGCTCTTTATGACTAGTTCAATACTGTTTACTAACAGAAATATTTCTCTTTTTTTTTAAGACCTATTCAGGGCTGTTCTGTGTAGTTATAAATCCTTACAAGAACCTCCCGATTTATTCAGAAAACATTATTGAGATGTACAGAGGGAAGAAGCGCCATGAAATGCCACCGCACATTTATGCAATATCTGAATCTGCATATAGATGCATGCTACAAGGTAAGAATTAGTTAAATGTTACTTAACAGTTAATTGACAACTCTTTGTATTGTACCTAAAACTCAGAGCTTCGTTATCCAGCTATATAGTAATTTCTAACATGATCAGAAACTTTTCTAGTACTTAAACGGGGGGGGGGGGGGGGGGGGGCAGGGAGGAGCTTTCTTATCTAGTACCTTAAACTTTCAGAATAGAAATAACTTGGAGATTGACCCCTGTCAGCATATGAAAGTTGTAGTAGAAATACTTTCTTCTTAAAAAAAGAAGAGGTAAGATTCATGTCGAAAGATGTTAGTGCACTGGCTTTGAATGAAGTAAGAATGAAAAATTGTGATTGAAACAGGAAAGCTAAAGTATGTTAATGACTTGTCTCTCTAATTCTTTAAAAATGCTGGCCTTTTGGCAGCTGACAAATAATATGAAGTGACAATGAAACAATAGTATGTTTGAGTTCAAAAAGAGGTCAGTGAAATGCTTAAGCTTGAAGATTTTTAAATTTTTTTTCCCTCCAAACTGGTATGGGTCATGTCTGTAGTAGAATAGAGAGTAAGTCTATGGTGGGCATGTGTTTTGAATTTTGGCTTTAAGGCTGTGCTGGACAAATATGAAAGCTGTGAATCTGACATTATATAGATGTGTTGAAGTAAACACATGCTGTTGAACTTGTAAAATTGCACTTCTGACATAGTGTGTTGGAAACGCAGTTCATACTATCCAATATTGGTTCATATTTAGGTGGCTGTTTATTGATCTTGGGAACATGAGCATGTTGTATCTGGAAAAGTGTGTGTAATGAAGAGGCAGCTCTGAAAAATTTACTGTGTTTTCTGCTATAGGCCTGGTATAGAGGTACTGGAAGTAAGTTAAAAGCTATTTGACCTAGTTCACACAAACTAAGAAAACACTGTTTCTGCTGCCAGGTTAACCAACCATTTAAATGTAAGTCTTTTTTAAAATGACATTTCCTTTCTTTAAATAAATCACTGTAAGTCTTGGTTTCTTCAGTTGTGCCTCTGTCTTTAGGGCTGCTTAACAGTGCTCTTTCACCCCAGAAGAAACTATGCTGTTGCCACCGAGCAGGGTGATGCAGGGGAAAGCAACGGAAGGGCAGCAAATTGGGGCCACCAAGAGTTTTCACACCTCTCAATGGATATTTGGGGCTCTGTTTTTATGTGTGTTTTTATGAAAGAAAAGCTACAGTCTCTTGACCAGAACAATAGCCTCTAACAGCTCAGATCAGAGGACCCCTAATAACAAGTATATGTGGAAGAACAGAGCAAACTTTAAGATTATTTTAAGGAGTTTATTCCTAGCAGTCTCAAGTGGTTTGTGGATAAGGGCTTCCCACTCTAAAAGCACAATGTCTTTTAAAACTGTCTCAAGAACAATTGTCCTCTAATAAAGTAAGTCAATGTCAGTAGTTATCACACTTCAGGTGCTCTATATATTTGTTCATATACTGTGCTAGTACTGATTTATATCTCTGGAGATCTTGCTACATGTACAAATTTTACTGTTTTTGGAAGATGAAATTTTTCACATGCTGGTATATGTTTGGTTACAGTCTTGTTTTCTTTCCATACTGATATATGGATGTTTTTATTTTGTATCAGATCTGTGTCTTTCTGTGCTTTCTTTCTGATTTTGATTGTCCGAATTCTTTTCATTTGAAAGAATGAAGCCACAGATTGGAATAAGAGTAGATGAAAACTGTGCAACAGGATCAATTTATTAGGGAATAACTTCAAGGTTAACTAAATCTGTGTTTCTAGTGCCCTTCACCTGTATGGAGCTACTCCCGCTTATTTTAGCAAGTGATTGCAATTGAGCAGTGAACCTTGCATTGATGGTCTGCCTTCACAATTGCATTGCCAAAGATAAGTAAAAACTCTAGAATGGGCATTAGCAGTTTTGTGCTTGGCAAATATTTTATGAAGCAAACTGTTCTTGTCTGATGGGGTTGGATCAGAGGAAGAGACCTCCAGAGGAAGAGGAAAAACAGTGCTGCTTCTGAATTTATAATGGACTCATGAAACTGTTTACAGACATTGCTTCCTTTAGGAGGAGGGTGGTGTACAGACTTCTTTTGGAGATATGCTTGCCTGAAGTATGAGACTCACTGCTATTTGTATTGGTGATTTTATGCAATCACCCTGGCTTTACGTAGTCTTGTGAAGCAGTGATCGGTCATGAGAATGACTAGTGAGTATTTGCCTAAAGCGGAGTGAGTGGAGAAGTTTGGCTCAGTGCTGGTCCCTCCTTGCTTCCAGAGCCTCTAGTTGGGACCTGATGCAGGGAGACAGAGGCACTTCAGGGAACTGAATTTAAGTCTCCATATAAATAAAACTTGCAATTACAACTAAGGTTTTCTAGTCATTAGGACATCAAATAATACTTGTCTTAATAGTAGGAGATTATTACAACATTCAGTTTATTTTCCGGTTATCAGTGGCAACATGAGGTCAACTACTGAGTGTGCTTAGAATTTGGTAGGGACAGCTAGGTTTTCCCTGCCAGCCAAGGATTTAACATAATGCACAAAGTGTCTTTTAAATCTTCTAACTATGCCTTATGTTTTGCTAGACTTTCAATCTTAAACTAATGAAACAGAAAATGTGTATCAGAAACTTTGGGCTAGTAGAGATAGGTCTCTAATAAAGAACTAGCTGTATTAATTGCAATGCCTCAGATTAAGTCATCAGAGGTCTCTGCTACCATTTGTTTGCAGCATAATGCTTGACCAAGATGCTGCTGCTGGTAAGTTATACATAGTTATAACTATAAAACTGTTCTTCTACAGTTCATGTCTATGTGCGCATAGTTGCTTTGGGAGATAGAGGTAGGATGGTAGAGAGGGTGGGGCAGAGAGATTAATTTTTCCAGTATTACAGCAAGTCATGATATTGCTACTATAACATATTCATAGATTTCATTTGATGTGAATGACTTTTGTGTTTCCAGTATTTGACATCCAGAGTATAATTATTAGGATTCAAACCTGAAATTGAAACCATAGAAATGCAATTCCTTTGGATAATATGACCATACCCTTATAGAAATATCTTAGCCACTAACTTAGGTCAATGAAAGTGGTTGGCTGTATTTTTCTGGCCTGTTCAGTGGTATTTTGTTCAGTATAATCATGTTTACTTTCCTTGTAGCTAGTCACAAACTACTAATTTTCTAGGTGTTTGAGATGTATTTACACTGATAAACGGGATACCTGGACCTGGGCTGTGACTCTGAACAACCTGATTTCTTAAAACACAATTTTTCTGTGCCTGGTAATTGGGTGCAGGAAGCAAACTGTTACTCAGTATCTTAATGCTTTCATGCCTTTAATTCAGAGCATGGATGTTTAGAGATCAGCCTCAAGTTTCTGCTAATCTGAAGTTTTGTATGTTTAAAAAAAAATTTTTGCTTAAACAACAAAGATTTCTGGTTTATGAAAGCAAAAGGCTTTTTGGTCAGCAGAAACAAGTGACACATGTGCATCTCAGTAGTTATTCCGTGTCTTAAATGTTGCTGGAAATAATCTATTTTGTTAAACTGGCCATATAAACGAAGCACCGTACTTCACAGTGCGGCTCTCTGTTAGGAAAAGGTTGTATGGAAGCATTGCTAACTGCCAGTCGTCAAACTGCTTCTCTGTTCTTGTCCCCTTAAAGGATTTCCTCTTTAGGAGGACCTTCGGCCCTGCAGTCATCACAGGTCAGCTCTCATTTGTGCCCTTTAGTGGGGAGGAGAATGGGCTGAAAATCTACTTCAGTGCTTGTTGAACATGGAGGATAAAGGGGTGGGGGGGAAGAGCTGTAAAACAGAGAATATGTTCAAGAGGTCCAGTTTGCCATTTTAGAGGGAATAATATTCTCCAGAGAGATGTCATGGCTTACACTAATTCAATACAAGAAAGAGGGAGGTGCGGAATTACTTTTAATGGCTGAGTGTTGCAGCTGAACAGTTCAGTGGTGGTGCAGCTGTGGTGCACTAGGGATTTGAGAGAAAAGTTTTGCAAGAAAAGCAAGCATCGCTTGCTTGATCTCATAAGTGTTGCCTTTTCTGCAAGACTTGTTGTAAAGATTAAGTGTGAACACAGTCTTACTTAAAAACAAGCAAGACTTTGGGTGTGTTCTGGTTATGACAGGCAGGATTTCTCCTCAGGAAAAGACTCATTACCTAGTGCCTTGACCTCAGAAGATAATACCATGCAATTCAGCTTTACATACTGGATTTCCCCTCTCTCCCCCTTAGTAATTATTTTTCAAAGTAGTATGGTAGTAGGGTAAGTGCTACTTCAGGTTGTTTAGTGGATTTCTCCTGTGCTTTCTCTTCATTTTCCTAATGTTATGTTGAAACAGTAAGTACACAAACCCAGGGCTTCTAGGCATATTGAAATTGTTTAGCCCTAGACAGAAATCAAGTGCATAAATGCATAGGGTTGGAGTTGGTGTGCTTCACAAAAGAATGCTAGACTGAGCTTTTCACAGCTGCAGGACAGTTGACATGGTCATAAGGAATTGGTATCCTAATCCCTGTGACAACATTAACCTTAATTCTGTTTGGTAATACAATTTGCAAGACTTGCTACTGCTCTTCTATACTGCTAAAAGTTATAGGCCGTAAGAAGAAAACGTTTTGACAGGGACTAAGATTTTCTTTAAGAAAACAATTCTGCAAGTCTAATAGTTCATCTATGACTATATTTTACTAGCAAGGGAGACTTGAATGTGTGGAAGCAGCACTAACAAATTTTTCTTTAGTGCTTTTACCATACTTGGCTTTCTCTTCTCCCTCCTCCTTTCTCCCTCCTCCCTTCCTATTATCCCACTGTATTTCTAGAGGAAGTATGACATTGTTTTATTATGCCTCTTTATTCATTGACTCTTAAAAGTGCTTTGGAAGAAATAAAGGAAAACTTGTTTGCTTTGTTTTGCCAAAGACCAGCTTGCCCACCAATATTACTGTTGTATAATTATGCTTAGTCTCTCCTTTTTATCCTGTTTCCCTGAGGACATCTTGATGAGCTCTAAATTAGCACTGATATTTTAGGACTGCCTTTAATCCTGCTACAGAGAAGGTTTATCGGAAACAGTGTAATACGTGAAGCAAACGCTTGGTGTTGGAGAAGCCAGTACTGCCTACAGATGCAATACTTCTCTCTTAAAAACATCACATTGATCTACATTTTTAGTTAATCTTGATTTAAGTCTTCCATTTGGGGATGTTTGTGGTTCCCCCTGCCCCAAGCTATAGAAGAAAAGAATTGAAACTAAAATATGACTACTCTTACCTTTAAAAGTCTATTAAATCTTCAAATGGAAGAGCAAAAAATTGCTCTGAGACTAAAAAGCCTGGGAGTGATGACTAGCATTCTCTGTTTTGTGAGGCGTATATTGAACCTGTTGTCTGTGCAATTAATATTCTTGATATTTTCATTACATCTTGACTTACCAAAAAGATTCCTCAAAGCTTTTTAACTAGTTACAAAGTGCAGGATGGCAATCTAAGTGGAACTAGCTGCTTGGTACATGTAATGTGAAGGATTTATATGTCTCTCCTTTGTTATACTGTGACTTCTGTGTTTTCACTTTGTCCAATCAGGCTGGTGTGGAATATAAATACTTAGGTGACAATAACATTAATATCAAGATTGGTTTGTATACTAATAGGAATGTGATATGCAGTGGTCTTAATGGCTGAGTGGAGGGAAAGAAATTCTTGAAGCAAGAAATGAAATAGAAAAAACTGAAATCCATCGTGCTGAAACTGTCTTCCACCTCATTATTTTTGAATTTGAAGTAAAACGTGAAATGCTGCTGTCACCTATTGTGACCTATTGTGCAATATTTAATCTCCTTCCCCTCACTTTTCTGTTCTGTCTCTTGGTATTACATGTATGTGCTTCAGTTACTGTAAAGTTTTCTTTATGATTTAAATTATTGTGCCTTGCTAGACCATCTCTGAATGACATCAGTACCAATTACTTATTGAACAAACTCAATTGAACTTAGTGTCTAGAACTAGATTATAGTATACTGTCATGTCTTTTTCTTAATTTTTTTCTTAATGTTGGAAAAGTTTTAGTACTTTAGTGCTTGTGACAACAGTTCCTAACCTTTGTCTTTGTCTGTGTCAGAATGTGTTTGGATGCCTGCTCTTTATTGGTGTTCAACCTCAAGGTTACAAACTTAATTAGGCATGATGATATTTACAGTACACAACTTTTTTTCTTAAGGTTCAGTTGCTTAGAAATGTTACTTGAAGTGCTTGACTTAAATTTGCATAACTTCAAGAAGTAACTTTCTTATATTTAAAAATGAGACAGGAGTGACAATTGCTTCATAAAGAATTCTAAGTTTCTTTGGTGCTTTGGCTGTTTTCTCTCCACTTCTGAAGTGAAGTGTTGCAGCAGATTAGCCAGTTCCATGGTCTTTTCAGTTGATATTCTGACCAGCTCATGATGGCTTTAATTTTAAAACTTGCTATGCAAGCTGGCCTCATAATTGAATTGTGACTGTGCTAGCCTACAGACAGGAATTCAAGACTAAGTGCGTCCAACTTATGAAATCATTCATGAGATGAATCATTTTGTGCATATTACTCAGCCAGCACCTGCTTCTACTCTGAAGCTTTAGTTTAATTTAAACTCCATTTATTTCTAGGTAGTTGTGAAATGAATAATTCACTTCTGCTTGGCTTTAGCTTTCAGATGACATACATCAAGACATTATTGCTTGTGCAACAAAAACTTAAGCGTATTCTAATCTTGACAGCACATTGCACTGTAACAGCACTGCTAGGTGTTACATGTTTTGCACAATAACTGGTTTTTGTCAGTCATGTCTGCATTCCTCTGGGGTGTTGAACTAAGAGTTTAGCTATGCTATTAACTACTACTGATAGCAATTGCAGTAGCTCCTTTTTCCGCCCCCTTCCTCTTTACTTAAATTTCTTTGCTACACTCTGGCAAGGAAGCAACAAGATGTAGAAGCAGTTTTTATCACTTAGCAAGTGGAGAGTAGTGAGTGGCTGTTGGTGTTCTGATCTTTGTCTTCAATAACCCAAGGCTCACATCACCAACACGATTGCCAATTTATACCTTGGTGTATATCTAGCTTCCTTTCACTTGTCCATACCTGATGCTTTCAGGTATTTGGCTCCTTAGGTACTCCTGGCAGACTTATTGTATCTTCCTCAGCAATTCAGAGTTGCAAGGTGTTGTGCACCTCTAGGCTGCTGTTTCATAAAGCAAGGTGAATAAAAGCTCATGGCTTTCTGAATACTCTGGGGCATTAAAGTTCTTTTTATTCTAGGGCTTTTAAATAGTGATGGTAAAGCCATCAGATGATGTGTAGAAGGAAAACCTGGAAGAAAAAGCAGGAAGAAATGCAACTACCTCTTTCTGTGTGTCTCCTATGAAGTTGCTCAGGGAAGTTCTCAGGCTGGGAATATTCCTTTGAGGAAAAAAACATCAAGGAATCTCAAACTGAAGGATTAGTAAAAAGAGAAATGATGGTAGCAAACTGCAAGAACCAAATTCTTAAGCTCAGAGATGGAACAGCTCACTGACTAACTGTGCTGCACGTGAACATTTTGGCATAAAACACTTGGTACCAAAGCACCCAGATGTTAGCTACTGGGTGTCATCTTTTTTGAGATTCCTCTTCAGATCTGGGAGTATGAAGAGCAGTATGCTCATGATTGGTGCCAATCATGTTGGTAGAAACTGTTCCAAAGTATAAAACTAGCCTTTGCAGGAACATACAAATGCATGTAATATATCAAAACTCCATATAGCTTTTAAAAAGAGAGGTCATGCCTCGCAAATGCATTGATCTGTGAATGAATCTGCATGAACAGGGATGGCAATCTGATATGACCTATGTGGCTTTCGAAAAGTAATTTGATAATGATCCTAACCAGAGGCTCTTAAGTAATTGCAATATGAGAAAAGGCCTTTGTATACGTAAAGAACTAGTTCAAGATTGACCGATCTTGTCCATTTTTTTCTGCTTTTACTGTTTGGCAGGGTTACTGCTGAAAACCCTGTGGAACTTGTGCTTGTGTTCATGCTTCTTGGTTATAAACTTTTTGCCTGGAAAAGAGAAGAGGTTGTGAGGGGGATACTTGGCTTATGTTGTTATCCAGGGTAGCAAAAATGAGAGCCTGGTGTGAAGAACTGCACCTGTGCCTCAGGATATAATGGGTGCTGAAGGCCTATGCTAGTCCAAACAGCAATTTGAGGAACTCATGAACTTGAAGTTTAAGGATGATGGATCAGGAAATTTCAGGAGAATTTGCTGGTGAATGGGAAGGTGTTCTGGGGAGTCATCCTTACCTGCTAATTTTGGTCTGTTGTTTCTTTCTGCTGTTGGAGTGTGTGATACCAATTCTGATTCTATGTGGTCTATCTTGCTATATCAGTAAGTTTACTTTGTAACCTGCATATAAAAGTGCACGTGGATTAAATAGTAATAGTCTGTCTCTTTGTAACACTGGAGGGTTGTGGAGTGTGATGCGTTAGTGGGTGCCTCACTGTGCAGTGCATGGGAGTGGTAGGAGTGCAGGAATCTAAAAGCTGGCTTTTAAGAGGCTGATAAGACTATTTGAAACTGTAGCACAGCTGTTTATTATGACTGCATGGAGCTTAATTAGTCTTTATTGGGGTGCTTTCTATAAGTATTACTTCTTAGTACACTGAAGTGTTCAACTGGCCAAGAAGAGGCAACTGGTGAAATGTCACTATCTCTTTTTAAAGCAGTAGTTGTTCATGGTTACATTCAGCATCTCAAATGGAATAGATTTAGAAGATGAGATTAACGATTTTTGTGGTTGTTTTTTTTCTTCCAACAAAATCAGAAGGAACCATTGCCTTTAGTACAGGAATTAATTCAAAGTAGTTACTGGGTCAAAAATTCCTACAATGATTATTCTCTTCTTTCTTGTATCCTTGTTTTTCTCATCCCTTTCTTATTGAAGACTAAGGCTGGAAGAAAGGGAGTGTTAAGTGCTGAAAGTGGGTAAAGAAAAGCTGTAGTTGGTGGGGAGATACTCGTCTTGTTCCCCTCCCTCCATAGGAAGATATTACACCCCCTTAGGGTAATATACTGTTTCCATCTAAAAAGCTAGTGTATTAAGCTACGTAGGAAAAAAACCCACCAGTTGAAGCCATTTTGTAAACAATGATTGTTCATGACCATTTCTCATAAGAAAGGATTACTTTAATTATCAGCAGATACAGTGAAACTATCCAATGAATGTTAGTGCTTTGAACTTCCAGGAACAAATGTTTATGTCGGGTCTAGGGGAGTCTATGTGCTCAAGGGAGAGAGAGAAGAGGATTTTAAGGATTTCCCCCCTGTAAATAACATAAGGAATATATGATGCTCATGTTTAGAAAAATGGCAAAAGGGGGAAGAAAATGCCTGTGTGTGCACACAAGTGCATGTGAGTAAAAACTCTTTTGACCTTAAAGAAATGAAGGTCAACGTCTTTCCTCCAAAGGAAAGGAGATCTGAATATACCTGTGAATTTTTCTTTAAAAGCTGAAGGACAGATTTATATTGTGCAATTTCAAATTATTGTACTGAAATAGAGTTTATTGAGAACTTAGTAGTGATTTAGGCACAAGAGGGTAGGGAAAACATAGTGCTTGTCCTCTAAATTGTTGAACATCTTGAAAAAATATTCAGAATCAAACCTAAAGGGAATCTGTGTTTAAAGTATAAGAAAGTAGCATTAACTTGGGTCCTTCAAGGAAAGGATTTTAATGTTTGAACTGTCTTACTTCACTTGAGATATCCACCCCCCTTATCCTCCCCAATCTTAAATTCTAGACAAATGTTCATCTTGAACATTGCACATTGTTTGTGCTGTACCTTTCCACACTCACAAGGTAGCCTCAACAGTTTGGCATGTGAAGTGGTGGAAGCTCATGAGCTTTTATCTCCTGAAATATCTGATGAGACTAACAGTGGCTTTTACATGTTTTCTTGGGAAAGTGTTTTAGAACTTATAGAATCATAGAATCATTTAGGTTGGAAAAGACCTTTAAGATCATCCAGTCCAACCATTAACCTAACACTACCAAGTCCATCACTAAACCAATTAAGGGTAGAGTAATAATTAATTTCATGTTTCCTGGCTTGGTGGCTGGATTATTTATAATGAAAGTTAAAACTAGGAATTATTAAGGTTGGAAAGGACCTCTAAGATCATCAGTCTAACCGTCAACCCAACACCACCATGCCTACTAAACCATGCCCCAAAGTGCCACGTCTACACGTTTTTTGAATGCCTCCAGGGATGGTGACTCCACCACCTCTCTGGGCAGCCTGTTCCAATGCCTGACCACTCTTTCTGTGAAGAAATTTTTCCTAATATCCAATCTAAATCTCCCCTGACACAACTTGAGGCCATTTCCTCTTGTCCTATCACTAACTACTTGGGAGAAGAGGCCAACACCCACCTCACTACAACCTGCTTTCAGGTAGTTGTAGAGAGCGATAAGGTCTCCCCTCAGCCTCTTCTTCTCCAGGCTAAACAACCCCAGTTCCCTCAGCCACTCCTCATAAGACTTGTGCTCCAGACCCTTTCCCAGCTTTGTTGCCCTTCTCTGGACACCCTTCAGTAGCTCAGTGTCCTTCTTGAACTGAGGGGCCCAAAACTGGACGCAGTATTCAAGGTGCAGCCTCACCAGTGCTGGGTACAGGGGAACAATCACCTCCCTGCTCCTGCTGGCCACACTATTCCTGATACAAGCCAGGATGCTGTTGGCCTTCTTGGCCACCTGGGCACCCTGCTGGCTCATGTTCAGCTGTCTATCAACCAACACCCCCAGGTCCTTTTCCTCCAGGCAGCCACTTTTCCCCAAGCCTGTAGCATTGCATGGGGTTGTTGTGACCCAAGTGCAGGACCTGGCACTTGGCCTTGTTAAGCCTCATACAGCTGGCCTCAGCCTATCGGTCCAGCCTGTCCAGGTCCCTCTGCAGGGCCATCCTACCCTCAATCAGATCGATGCTCCCACCCAGTTTGGTGTCATCTGCAAACTTACTGAGGGCACCCTTGTCCAGATCATCAATAAAGATACTAAACAAGGCTGGCCCTAAAACTGAGCCCCAATACTTCTTACAGTGTTCAGTGATTGGAAAAAGTAACAACTTGACTCCACTGCTGAAGAATTCTATACAGCAAATCTGGGCCTTAAAATATTTTCAGATAAACATACTCATCAAAAGGCTTGTTATGGGTCTTAGAAAATACCCATCAGAAAAATGCTTATGACTTTTTTTTAGCCTAGCTATTGCTAGGTGATGTGTTAATCACTGGTGTGTATAGTGTGGGTGACCTTACTGGGGGTGGGGTGATGTCCTAGATGATCTATGTCCTGTCCTATGTGTGACAGAACAAAAAGCCAAACCATGTTGTGTTGAAGTTAGAAAGCCTAACTATGTATTGTTATCATACTTGCTATCTTTCCAAACTTCTGGAGTTCAGGCATAATGAAACACTTAGGAAGAGCCTGCTAGAGTGAAAGTTTGTTCACAGCCTGCTAGAGTGAAAGTTTGTTCACAACCAGTTTTGTTAAGTGGTTTGTGCTTGCTTATTTGTTTCAGAAGAAGAGCAAAAAATTAAATGAGTGAGCTTAAATGGCAGGTATTACAGTTAAAGGACCTCCTTGAATCATTGTTTTGGTTGATGATGTAATCTTTGTGTAGGCAAAATTGTATTACATGGGAAACGGAACAACTTAAGCAGCATTGATGGAGAATATAAACCACTGCTATGCTGAATACTCTATAAAGTCTAAATAAACATTTTCCAGCCTGTGGCTTGCCAACTACTACTAATCTTAGGTTACTTCTAAGCAGCATGCAAATAAAAACTGAAAAGTAAACATAGGGACAGCCTGTGTAGAAGACTTAGGAGCTGCTCATTTCTACTGGGAAAGTTCTTTGGGAGCCACAAATCAGGAAGGCTGAGAACTGTTCATCTGTGTCATTTGAAGAACAATAAGTGTAAGTGAGCAAGTCCTTACAGCTCTAGGTGGAGCAGTTTAAGAAGTTGTTGCTTTACAGATTGTTACTGCCCTTCAGCTAAGTTGCATTAAACACTTGGGTGAGAACCAGTCATTGGCTTTGACGGTAATTAAGTCACAAGTTGTAGCTGGCTTCTCTGGCTTGATGGTGTGGTGCATCAGGAGCGCTCTCACGTTCCAAGTTGTTTCCCACTTCATGTATTGACTATTTGTACATCTCAGCTGTTGCTTACAGCATGGACCAGCCCTTGGGACTGTGCAGTTTTCTGTGGCCTTTCTCCAAACTGAAGGCTGACTTGTATTCTCTGCTCATCTCCTAAGCCACTGCAGTCACCCGTTTCAACAGGCTAAATGAATTTGGTATTACATAATAGATTGGGGGTGTTTGCAAGTCTTGATATAAATCCATGTCTGTTTGAATGAATTTGAGAGGGCAGGAATGTGTTGCCTATTAACTTCTGCTCACAATGTGGCACCTCTGTTTTAATTTATAAAGTTAGACTTGCTAAAGTTTCTCTTAATGATAGTTAAAAAAGATAGTGAAAGACTGCCAGTGAAAACATAAACCATGTTTGAGCTTCTTCAAACTTAATGAGGACTAATAAAAAAATTCAAATTCTATCTGGTATGTAATGGAGAAGCTACCCACAGTTTCATTAAGTCAGGAGGATGTTGTCTAACAGCTATTTGTTTTCTCCTTTTATGCTGATTCAGCCCTGGCTAGCAACTCTGAAAACAAATGTCACAATTTTTTCTTTAGGAATTTAGGTAATTTCAAGCTAATGTTGCAAATACCGAATTCGTGACTTCTAAAATAGCCTCAGTTCATAGCTTGGCTTATTCTTCCAGGGTTTGATGGTGCTCTGTTAGGTTAGCTACTTGTGCTATGTCTGTACTGGAGTGCTTGTGCAGCAGCTTGAGCTGTCTGGGGTGAGTGAGCAAATAATGAGTGTAGTCATGAAGTCTGCTGTAGACGTGCAAGAAATACTTGTATTCAGTGCTACAGTTCACTGTAAACAAGTTGCAGGGTAAACCGTGACTGGGGTTTGACTGACCTCTGCTATGCTTCATTTGATGATAATGTAGTTAGCAGTCAGTCAGCAAGCGACACTGAAATCTGGCTGTTGTAATTTCTCAAATCTCACATCTTTTAGAGTAAGGGATAGAACCACTTTTTTTTTTAAAGCTTTTGTTATTTAACTTCACAAATAGCAGGAACACCTATAGAGTGTCTACATCAATGCTCCCACCCCACAGTGAAGAGGTGCTTTCTCAGCCCTTCACTAAAGACTTGGAGGTATCTTGGAGTAATTAGACAAAGTACACAAGAGGCAAGAGTGAAATACTGGTGGGTCAAAAGTGGTTTGTGGCAGTTCAACGTGACAGCTTTCTCGGGCTGGTTTCTAGGTAAAGGAAATGTAGTAGACTCTGGCTGTCAGTCTTGTATCATACTATATGGGAACTACTAGGTAAAAAAAGTTGGGAATTGGTAATTGATTTAAGGCAGCACTGTTGCGTTTGTCTTTGAAGTGGACAGCAGTGGGCTGGAGGGAGAGTTTTGATGTAATTCTTCATAGACTGTGTCTGAGCCAGCACTGGGGGCTTTCAGTGTTTTGTGGAAAAAGTGTCTGAGCACTGATGAAGCAAAACTGATAAATACTACTATTCTAAGTCTTAAAACCACTGGATACCCACAAGGAGTGGAGTGCACCTGAATTTGATCTTACTTCTAGTATCAGTTAGTTACATGTTTTAGGACAAAGAATGAGAATTTTCTTCCAGTTCATTGCTTGACAGTTTCAAAGAAATAAGACTTGGATGTAAAAACTGACCAACAGATGAACAAGCTGATGATAAGGCAAAAAGAAAAAGATGAATGCAGTTTCAAGGTACATCAAGAGATGGTTTTCCCCTGAAGAGTGCCAGTGGCCTTGATAATTTCTGACCTCCAGAAGTTCCTTCCAGCTTTTATAAGGGTAGTGAAATGATCCTACTCACCTTTCTTGAAGATACCTCTGATGTCTCCATCCTTCTAGTCACCTGAAACCTCCCAAGGAGAGTAACCTGACAGTGATCTTGTCCAGCTCCTTTAGCACTCGTGGATGTATCGCGTCAGATGCTTTGGGCATGTGTAAGTTCAGCTTCCTTAAATAGTCAGTACTGACTTGATAAATGTAGGTATTATAACTTGAAATGCCAGCTTTATAGTGTTAGCAAGTTACATGCTTTCTGAAAAGTTCACTTGAATATTTAATGGGTTACTGTTGGCAAAATACTGACTGTATTCCTGTAAACTGCCTTTGTCTTTTTGTGAAGTTGCAGAAATGTATATTGAAGAGTGAATTACTAAGCTGTACATAGCAAAGGTTATTGCACAACTAAAGGTAGAGGGGAAATGTAGGGTAAACAGTGCTATTGCAGAAATTTCATGGTGAGTGCAGAAATTTCATGGTGAGTGTAAGTGTGTCAGGGTATACTTGGTCTGCAGTAAGGTAGGTACTCAGCAAACAAACTTGTGCCTGTCAGTCTTCCTGTTATGCTTGTTAGAGATGTTTGTTGCAAGTCACTTCATAGTGCTAAGTGTTTGATAGTTTATGGAGTAACTAGGCAACATTTTAAAGACAAACACAAAATATATAGGCATGCTTCATCTCTGTAACCAGATATCTTTCCATGCTTATCAGTCCAGTAGGACTTGGTTTAAAGAAAAGGGGGGGGGGGGGGTGAGTTGGAGCTTGGAATCGAAGAATGGCAGATTGTCAGACTACCTGCATGCTTTATAATGTTGTGTAGTGTTTATCACTCAATCCTGTGAGTGCTCTGGCAGCAGCATAATCTGTGCTGATGGGAAGGTCTCTTTTCTCCAGGCAGTGACCCATTTTCATAAAACTTGTCAGGAATTCAACTTTTAAATGTCCTTGAATAGATTGATATTTGAGCCTGTTCACCTACAGTAGAGGGCAAATACACACAGATCTTCCAAGCCTGACAACCACAACAAACAGGCTATTGACCAGGGAACCAAGCTTTTCTTGGTTTATGGGCTATGGCACCTGAGAAATAAATATTGTCTAAAAATAAAGAAGAACCCTCCATTCCCCCTACACCACTACCTCTTTTTGGAAAGACAACAAGTTCTCCCATTTGAGAAATATCAGAGAAGTTGTCCTTCTCTGCACCATTAAAAGCATCAACTTTCTTGGTTATGCCAGCTACGGAAATGAGGCTGGCGTTTTATCATTGCTGAATAGGTATTTTATGCTCTGGAGAAATAAAGGGCAAGGCTACATAAGGATGAACGATCCATGAGTGTCTTGCACTTGAATTTTAGGAAGGACAATTCTTGATGTCCTTGCAGATAACAACAATTTCCCTCTCCATGATTTCATGCTGTTTGATGGCTGGATGTGTAGTAGCCCATAGCTTTTTCTTCAGCCCAAGTCAGGAAAGCATGTTAATACATACATCCATTTTCACTACTTTCCTAGAATTAAGCTTTTTACTTTGGCACACTTATTTCATATTTTTACCTAAATAAAGGCTGGATGCAAAAGGGAAGATGCTTACAGGAAGGGTGGTGGAATTGTGAGACAGTCAATGTTTGTATGAAAGTTACCAGGTCTGATAAGAGTTGTAGTTGCTGTCAAAGTAATGAGAGATTTGTTAAATCTGAAAGCAGGTAATAAATCTGTGGAATTGTCTTCATAGATTTGCATATTTATGTTAAGCTCAAAAAAATGGCTTTCTGGTTGGGCAGTTCACTGTGCAGGATAGCTCCAAATGGCTTCTTCCATTCATTCTGAATCAAATCTGAGGGGTGAAGGTAGGTCTGGCCACTTGCAATACTTGCAATGTCAATGTGGTAAAGGGCAATTGGAGCAAAGACAGTTGTAGAGGGTGGGTATCAGTTGACCTGTAAGCTCTGTTCTGTGATAAAATTTCTGTGCTTGCAATGCTACTGCCTTTGAGTTTCAGTAGGAAACTTGAAGACAGATTCTCCCTTTTCATTTTGATTATCTTTTATCAATTCATGCATTGTTGTGGTTTAGCCCCAGCCAGCAACTAAGCACCACGCAGCTGCTCGCTCACTCCCCTTACCCTGATGGGATGGGGGAGAGAATTGGAGGAGTAAGAGTGAGAAACACTCCTGCGTTGAGACAAGAACAGTTTAATAATGGAAATAAAGTAAAATAGTAATGACCTGCATTGAGACAAGAACAGTTTAATAATGGAAATAAAGTAAAATAGTAATGATAATAATAACAATAATAATAATATACAAAGCAAGTGATGCACAATGCAATTGCTCACCACCTGCTGACCAATACCCAGACAGTTCCCAAGCAGTGATCGCTGCTCCCTGGCCAACCCCCCCCCCCCCCCCCCCCCCCCCCCCCCCCCCAGTTTCTATACTGAGCATGACGTCATATGGTATGGAATAGCCCTTTGGTCAGTTTGGATCAACTATTCTGGCTGTCCCCCCTCCCAGTTTCTTGTGTACCTGGCAGAGCATAGGAAGCTGAAAAGTCCTTGACTAGTATAAGCAGTACTCAGCAACAACTGAAAACATCAGCATGTTATCAACATTCTTCTCCTATTAAATCCAAAACACAGCACTATGCCTGCTACTAGGAAGAAAATTAACTCTATCCCAGCCGAAACCAGGACATGAATGACTATAGCATGACCCAAGCAGAACTAAGTCATACTTTTAAGAAAAGCTGCTTTGTTAAAATACAGTAATTCATTTGTAGACAGACTCTATAGCTTTGAGCTACAACTTTTCAAAATGTTCTGCCTGAACCAATTGCCCAACAGATGCGTTTAATGTACATCTGGAACCTTCCCCAGAGTTAACAGGGGTTTTGTTAGGCTTAGTCTTTTGGGGGAAAAATCCTTCCATGGTTTGGTGAGAGAAGGGATGTGGAACAAAATGTTTTGTTTACTGACAGTCAAAACTTCATGCACTTTATTATATATACATAGTAAGGTAAACATTAGGATCTATTCTTACTGGATTTTCAAACAGGAAAACATGGAAGCTCTTTTGCAGCCAAGCAACAGGTTTGTTTGAGGAGCTGCCAATTGCTGTCGCCAGAGTATATTCCTCTGGGGAGACGAGAGCAAAGTAAGTTTAAGAGAGCATAGGGGAAAAACGGCTTTCAAAGCTGTAATTCTCCTTGTCCTTCTTGTATTCTGGTAATTCTCCCTGGCCTCTCTTCAAAGCATTTGTACTGTTCGGTGTTATATGGCTGGATTTCCCTAATGTGGCTGCTGCTGCTTGCATCAGTAAGATGTCTTTCAGCTCTACAGTAGTTGGTGTTAAACACAGCAGCTGATTCTTGCCTTGAGGTGTGAGAGTCAGTCTTCCTCTGGGTGGAAGCAATAGAAGGAGGAGAGCAAGAGTGAAAGAAATGCTTCTATGTCTGATACTTCCAGATGCTAAATATATAGCTTGATGCAGTGTAAGCTGATCTAATGATTAGCCACTGCCAAAAGAGTAAGACCCACTCTGATATTTGTTGCTTCATCTCCCTTGTGCTGGCTGCCCTTTTTTTTTTCCCCTTCTCCCCTCCCCCTTTTGTATAGACAGGATTAGTTTTCTGCTAGTATGACTCTGTGATCAGCTCATTATAGGTGGAGGTGACTACCAGTGCTGGCTTAAGGGAGGTGGTGTGATACACTGGGGATGCAGGAGGTGGCACCTTCTGCTGGCAGCAGCTACTTGGTTGGGAATGGTTTGCAGCTCGCCTGAGCTGGGGAGTGTGCTTTTGCGGTAGCTTAAGGGTGACCAGAGTGTGGGTAGCTGGTACAAGAGGTGGTTCGCTCACTTTCCGTGCACTAATTTCAGTGTTCATGTGGCTGTGTTTTGAACTGGATCGGGGACCTGATCTGGTTGAAAACTATATTTTGTTAGTTCCATCAGCTACTTGAACTAGCATCACGTGCATCTGCACAATCAGCTGCTGGTTCAAAGGGTGGAATGGGATGGTGAAACTGGGCAAGCAAAGCAGAGATATCGATGGCAGCTCAAGTTGAATTACAGCAGCGGGGGAGCTTCAGCGTAAGGCTAGTGTCAGGTTGTATTGCCTTTGTGGTTCCAAATTCTTCCATTCAAAAGGATGTACTAGCCTACAGAAAGCTTATTTCATAAGCAGAAAATTTAATTTTGTTTTTATTCATAGACTCTGCATAATTTTGGAACTTTGTTTTTTCAAATTAGGAATATCATAGTAACCCTTCTCTGTGCAACTTTAATGTTATGGTCTGCACTGTAGTTGGAAGACCTTGGCATATATTGAAATCCAAGCTGTATAACTCTGAAGTAATAGATTCCAATAGGACTTTTGTATTGGTTTAAAACAGAAGTGTTGGTCTTATGACATATCTTGAATTTAAGAGCTTGGTCCTCTTATTTCATCCCTTCCTACCACATACTTGTCCTCATGCTTATGTTCATCTGACTGAGTTAAATTGACTTACTGAGTATCTTTGATTAGTGAGCTGAGTTGCTTTAAACTATGATCAGAGAAGGACCAGAGTCTATTCAGAGGATGGAAACTGTGGTATTGGTACAGCAGAAATGTGATAAACCTTTCCCCAACAGACTGGAGGCTGTTAGTTTGGCTTAGCCTTTTAATGAAACTGTATTGGGTTATATGGGAGCAACTTGAAAGATATTTATGCTGATAGCAGAAGTTGTGTTATCTAAGTTGTCTTTTTTTGGGGAAAATGCACCTATATCATCTACTTTTGTGCTCAAAATGTAACGAACCTGTTGTGACTTTTGTCCAGAGTATCAACCATTCCAGACCAATACATTTTCTCACCCTTTGTATGCAAGTAACAGAGGCAATTAATGTCAAATTTGCTAATGCTATTCATAAGAGTAATATGGTACCAAAAAGTTATTTCTGATAGGACTTGCAAGACCAGCTGCCATATATCAAAACCAGAAGAACATAAACTTTTTTAGTGTTCTCTTAATGTTTCTGTTGTCATAATCCCACTGCTTTTGCCTACTCTCAGCTTTTATTTCTTGCAGTCAGAGGTTTCCCCCTTCCTTTTTTTGGTGTGTCTGTACAGGAGTTGCTATACATCATACAGATGTAGGAAGTGATCCAGTACCATCCCTGCAGTCTTGTCAGGAGCATCACCAACTTTTTGAATCTTATTTTGGTTCCCACTTTTAATACTCTAATATTCTTCTGCTCTCCTACTGCAATCATTCTGCTCTGTTTGTTACCCTGTAGGTAGGATTTTTGGAGCTAACACCTGCTTGCAGGACAGTCACAGGGGTGCAGCATTTGACTTGCGCTCCCGGTGAAGTGCAACCCAATGCAGTTTTTCTGCACAATGGGTAAGAGGATCACTGGTATTTCCTGCCATTTTTGAACAAGCTAGTACACAGGGTTCAAAGTACAACTGTTTGCATGTATTTAACATTTTTGAGTCAGAAAGCACCTCATATTTTCTGTCATACTTGATGTTAAAATGTAGTCTAAAACTTGTCAGTGGTGCAGTCCACAAGCCTCTAGTTTAGCCAGCTGTGACAATACACTGTAGCAACTGCCTGCTTTGAAAGACTTGACTTCATGTCCTTCAAACTTTCTATTATTAGACTAATTAAAATAACATTTTGCTGAGACCAGGTCTTTTTTAGGTGGTTTGCTTTTTTAGATGCGTTGTGTCTATATGAACATAGCCTTTTGATCCAAGATAAATTGGGGCTGCGATGTAGAAAAGGGACCTTGGGTCTCTCTTTTGCCAGTACAGTTTTTTGTACAGTTGTACAGAGTACATAGAGGGCACTTATTCAGCTCAACACAAATCGGACCAAAAACCAGTTTGTCATGCTCACCCTGTGGCTGTGCTACGCTGATGGCATGAATGCTGGGACAGTTGGGAGGACAGGGACAGGACATGATAGCCCCTTCAACAGTAGCCTGTCTTTGTTTTGGCTGTATACCCCAGTCACCAGGCTCCCTGGCAGCCCATGCTGATCTAAATCCAGGCATCTGTCTCTGACCCAATCGGCAGTCCTGCCTGTCTGTGCTGAAACTTAATTTCTGCTGCTGTGCAGCAAGCCTGCTCAGGGAGCTGATGTGGCTGAACATGAACTGTTCTTCTATCTGGATTGTTCATCAGGCAGTTTAATGGGGGGACACACAGCTCACTGCTGGATTTCTTTTTTACATGCTACCTAGCTAAAGTTGAAATTCTTCAATACTAATTGTTACCCAACAGTGCTATGAACTCAGCTCGTTACATAGGTAGGATGACTGGTTTCATACAGTCTGCAAAACTCAGCAGTAATTTGCAACTCAGTTTAACAATAGTTTTTCTGGACCCATTTAGAAACAATGTGAAATGTTGTTTACATTATTCTGCTTACCAGAAATAGTCATAAATGTATTGAGGTTGTATCTATGGACATAGATCTGTTTCAAACCTATTAAGCATGTGGGGAAGCTGCCTTGTAGCAACTGAAGCTGTCTCTTCATCCTGCTAGTATTGAGCTCTGTGTCCTAGAAGGAATAACGATCATCACACAACAATTGCTCCCTTTCTGTGATCACTCAGAGCCTCGTGTTCAAGGAGAAGGGGTGTATGCAGAGAGTGGCAGGGAGTCTAATGTGTAGTCCTGAGATGTACAGCTGAACAAAATAAAGCTTGATTTTTTTATTTATTAGATGTAATCCATTACAAATTACCAATCAGAACAGAAAACCTGTTTGAAGTTCTGAGCTTGCAGGAAGTGATTGTGTTCTTTTGGAGCTAGTGACAAACAGGTGAAGTGTAAAAGCAAGATCTTTGTGATGCAGATTTATGAAAAAGATGTTTAACTCCTTGAAAACCCTGGCTCAAACAGGAGGTGGAGAACACCTTTCACTGAAACGTTTTAATTTTTGCAGGTATACTTGAATGTTTTGATTATATAATTTTTAATATAGAGTGTATGATGTTGAAATATACTCTGCAAAGATCCTGTAATTATGAAATACCTCTTGCCAGGGTATAACTGACCTTCAGGCATTCTTTTCAAAGGTCATGAGTGTGGCAGTGGGTGTCACAGAAGTGCTGAGCTGCACCATATTGTGGAGTTCAGCTCTGTTCAGTATTTCCCTGGATGTCCTTTTGACAAGGCTTTAATGAAGAAGCTGAATTATGGAAGCACTTTAGGTGTGCATGTTCATTTAAAAACGTGGGGGAGGGGGAGCTGTAGAGCAAAGCACTTGTTTGCTGGAGATGTTAGTGCTATTTCCAAGTATCTGGTCATTAGTATTGTGTACTTGAAACTTTTTCTTGCTTAATCCTTAAGATTTTAAATAATTTGATTAATTTGGGAAAGGGTGCATACAGAATAAAAGATGTTGGGCCAGCTTTGTCTGAAAATATGGTTTAAAAAGATTGGTGTGGATTATTATTAAATTTAAGCAAAATTTTGGCTTTATATGAAATGGCAGAACTTTTAGGAATGTCTAAGCTGTTGTTTGAGGGGGCTGTGTGTGTGAACTGGAATGTTTAAGGGATATTATTAAAATTGCTTGAGAGTGTCCTTAGAATTGTTAAGCTGAAAAGCCGAATTTTTTTAAATATTCATTTAAAAGAAACTGTCTTGCAAATTACAGGACAGTATAAACAAAAAACTATAACCATGTTTGTTCTTGTTTTGCAGACCGTGAGGACCAATCAATTCTCTGCACGTAAGTGAATGCTTTTCATTTGGGCATTTTTGGAAATGTGTATTGTGAAAGGGGTCTTTGATACAGTTGTAGTAGTCAAAACTTGGTCTTTAATCTTGACAGGCAGTGTCTAATGGTTAAAGATGTAGCATGATTGATATTTAATGTGCGGATATATTCTTCTAATACTGTAACTCACCTTATTGAAAGTTTTATAGGCATATGCCATTTAAGAAATGTAGTTTAAAAATGTCAGTCAAGAGATCTGAATTATACACACTTTTTACAGCTTTTTTTCTGTCTGAAATGCTGTGCTTTAACTACTCAGTGTGTAGCACCTGAGGGGGACATGAATGAAAAGTTGGTCTAGAAACCCTGCTGAGCCACAGCTTAGCTTTGGATCTGCTTCAAACGGGAGAGCTCTGAACAAGTTGACACTAAGGTTTCCTTTTGCTTTCTCTGTGTGCACCTGAATTTGCCCCACCCGGGAGCAAACTTCTAGGTTCAGCTTAACTTTCGCTGGGATCTGGAAATGCAATGGTGGGGTAGTCAGAAGAGTATGAATGTGCTTTCAGGCTTATGACACTACTGAGCTAATCTATCTTTGGGCTGCTGTTAAAAGGGGTGATGCAGTTTCCTCTCCCACACAGGCTGTGTGTTTCTGCAGCCTCTTATGCTAGTATTGGGGATTGGCAGCCAACATGATAAGGTAGTTCAGGAACCAAAGCTGGCAGAAAACCAACCTTGCCACAAAATGATGCTTTTCAGCAGTTTAGTTCTCTGGCTCTGAACTCTGTGGGCTTAGAGGGGTACTAGTCTGAAGCAGGAGGTATGAACATGCAGGAGGGAACTGTCCTTGTTGGTAGCAGCCTGTGGGTTAGGATGGTTCATCTGTGTTGTGAAACTACACATTGGCTCCATTCTGAAACTACTTGCACTTAGCAGTCTTGGGTATAACTTCACATATTCAATTATCTGAGGGAGAGAGGGAAGATTGTTAGCTTGCATACCTCTGACTTGGTTATGTGATCAGTTGACCATACTGTGTGCCAGTGCATGCCAGCTGCATTGAGGCCATAGTTTGTGAGGATGCCTGCTTCCTGAAATAGCTTGATGGTTAGATTAATTGCTGGAAAGAGACCTAGGTTCAGTTTCCTTCTTGACATGAAGGGATTCAAAGCTTCATCTCCTGCTTCCTACAAAACTGCCTTAACTGTCAGACTCTATACAAGACTGAAGGTGGATCCTTTCAAGCTATGCTTTTTTCAACTATGGGTACTATGAATACAAGATTCATGGGGCCTAAGGACACAGAAGCAAATACGGTTGTGTAGCTAAGATAAAAGTTGATCCAGTTAACACAGGCTTGTCTAGGTCTGTGGTTCCTGCTCTTAGTAGGACTTCTGTTTTCATGTGATGACTGCTTCATGTGCAATGTACGAAACAGCCCTCAAAGCAAGGATGGGATCCCAGAGAGAAAAAAAATACTTTGTTCTTGTGTGTTTGAATGCCTTGGCAGTATGTGCTTGCCCCAGGTAATTTTTTTTAAGTAGCTTCATGTTCTGTGCCTGAACCTTGCACTCCTTTACATGGTCAGCTGAGACCACAAAGGCTGGAATGGCAGTGCTACAGGATTTAGTGAATGTCTGATCTGTTCATTTGCAAATTGGAAAGCCTTTAAGCTCTCTTGCCTTCAATTTTGTTATTACCTCACCTATAAGGTTACCATAAGCTTTTGATCCTTCTGTACTGAATAGGCAACTGAACCCTGTTTTAAATCTGGTACAGCACACTTCAGCGTGCTGGATCTTGTGATAGGTTCCGCATCTTGGCTAAGCAGTTGAAAAGCTGCTCGCTGTACATCCATTTGCAGAGAGATGCTTGCTTCCAGATGGAGAGGGGTTGGGAATGGGCACACGTCCTTACAGTCAGACCTCAGGAGAATGTGACCATATCCAGTAGTGAAGTCTGGAGCTGCTGGGGACTGCTCTGAGTGCAGTCCTAATATTAAGACCCTCAGAGATGGCCCTGAGGATATCTCTTCTGTTGGACATGTAAAATGTTTGGTGACAAATCTACTGCTCCATGTAAAATTCCAGAAGCTGGTGCTAAGTGAACAATATATCTCTGAAGATTTCAACACTGTTCTGGAATTGAATTGGAAAACTAAGTATTGAAACTATTAGTACCATGACACTGGACAAGTGTTGCTACCTTTAATTCAGTGCCTTGGTTGTACCAGTGTTAAAGGCAACATTTAATAGAAGTATGGCAGACTCTTAATAAAGCTGAGTTTGAGCAACAGATTCTAGGCTCTGTTGGCTGTCTTGACACTTTAACTTGCGTTTCTTCCTGAAGTACTTACACAGCAGTATAAAGAAAAACCAGGTTAAAAAGATCAATGTCACCAAACATGGTTAACAAGGAAATATGAATTTCCTCAGTAATGTGGTCAGATCTGTGGCCTCAGAATTATGAATGGTAAGGCATTGTATCTCCAAACTGGATGTACAGGACCAAAGACCATCCAGTCTAGGTCTTACCTTTTGAGAATATGAAGACATATTATGTGATAGATGCTATGATTCAAGGTGTTTCTGTCATCTTGAAGTTGAACACCAAAGTTCCACTATAGCCCAGGAGACCTTATTAACACTGTCTAACCTTCAGCACCATTTAGATGCTGACTATATAAAAGGATAGTAGGGGTTACCAGACTGCTGTTCAGGTTAATAAACACTTTTCTCTTAAAATAGGTTTGCCTTAGGCTGCTTTTCAGCTCTGTGTCCACGTTGGAGAGAAGTGCCATCAAAACCATTTGTATTCCCCTGCATGTATGTTTTGAACAAATAAAGACGGCTGTCTGATGTGGTACTGTCCTTAACATGGTTTTCTCCCTGGGCTTCATGGGAGAGCTGTATTCTTTTGTCAGGTTTGCATTATAAACTCAGTACTTGACATGTGGCTGGCTGGGATGTTAAATCCTCTTCATGAATGGGAAAGGCTATGGCAAATTCCCTTTTGTAGCAGGCTAAAAGGAGGTCTCTTGTTTTGATCAAGAGTGGGCTAGTGTCCAGGACTTTTCTTGCATTGCTGGTTCTGTGGTTAAGAGGTAAACTGTGTGTGTTTCCCTTCTGTGTCACTGGTTTTACAGGTCTTGGACTAAGGCAGGAATAAATAAGGTAGAAGGAGTGTGTCTTAACTGCGTTGGAGGTGGTTTCAGAAACTGCTTTGGCAGTTCATAAAAGGCTTGAGACGTCTTCTCATCCCAAACTTGTTGTCTCAGGACCTGGATCATCTGATTGACCCTGATCTTTAGTAGAGCTGAAAGTTCACAGAACACTTTTTCTTTTCTCCGGTAGGAGTGATTCAAGCTAGCTAGTGAGAAAGAAAACATCCCTTGACTTGTGCACTTTAGATGAGTGGACAGTTGTGGTGTGCCTGTCATTCTCCAGTCTCCAACTGCCTTGACCGTAATTGTCTTTAAGTATATCTGGAGATAAGTCTTTCCTATTGCTTGATGAAGGTCAGTCTGGTTAGCATCTTCACCTATCTCTCCCTTCCTCTAGTCGATCAAGTTTCCTGGGTTTTTTACCTTCCATGGCATTTAGAGTAGGGGGCCAGGTCAGCTCTCAAGTAATAGTATTTGAATCACACCTTACCGGGTCTTTGGATCCAGCCCCCTTTTCTTGACAGCCAGGAGTGCTGCTCTCAAGGCCATTGTTAAGTGTAAGATTGGTGCTATTTCAAGCCTTTGGGTTTGGTTTCAGTTCTTCCTCTACAAAGGCCATCTTGCACTTTTTCCAGATGCCTTCTTTTGTTTAGCTCTAACTTAGTGAATGTCCGATCCATTCATACTTACCTTGAAAAACCTTTAAGCTTTTGTCTTCAATGCTGTAATTACTTCACCTGCAAGATAACCTTAAGCTTTTGATCCTTCTGGACTGAATAGACAACTGAATCCTGATTTATATCTGGTACACATGGTATTTTTTACCCTAGGCATGAAAATGTGCAACTTAAATCTGGGGTTGAGGCTGTTTCATTGTTTTCACCTGTCCAGATCTTTAGGAAATGCCAGTCTGTTTCCCCTGAAAGGTCTGCTGTTGCCTTCATGCAGTCACTATTCCAGTAAATAGCTAGCTGTGTCCAGACATGTCAAGAAACTGCAAGGGTGTTATTTTGTGTATTTTCTAACATAGTTAAACCACTTTTGTAGCTACATTAAAGAATTTCTTATCTTGGATATTATGTAGACACTTTGGAGCTTTGTTCACACTTTGCCTCAGGAGTAACAGTGCCTAATGATCCAAGTTGGTTCAGCATTTGGTAGAGAGTAGTCATTGCATGACAGGACGGTATGCAGGCAGTATACCTGTTGAGAGACGGTGCATGCAGGTGGAACTTCTTGAGGAATACAGTTTGAGAATTATCTTAATTTTTTTCCCTCAAAGGGAATTGTGCTGAAGAATAACCTGTATTCCATTGAAATGCTGGAGATACAGGCATTCATCTAAATGCACTGTGTGGAGTGGGCTAGCCTGATGGATGGTTCTCCAAGCATGCCTCTTATCACATCTCATTATTTTGAAGGTAGTGGGATTACTTCGACGCTTCCTGTCTCAACTTCATCACCTGCTGATGTTCCATGAGGAGTTTGGGGTCTGACATGCCCTAAGGATGAGGAGTTTTGCTAAAACTGGTGATCTTAAAGTTAGTAATACTTTCTAAAAGTCAAACTTAATACGGGGGGTGAGGTGGGGTGGTGGAACCCACTGCTGTGTTCTCTGGATGCTTGTCTCAGCCTAACATCTTGTCCTTCACCTAACATGGAAGCTTGTTCTCAGGAGGGTATTACTCAGATTGCCTGCTGATGTGGCTGTCATTCAGTTCTCCAATCCAGACATGATTACATAGATGTCTTCCTGGTCTTACTGTAGAAATAAGAGTTGTCTTTGAACATAAAATGGTGTGCCTTCTTCCTCTCCTTTTTTTTTGTTACCTTCTGTTCTCTTCCCTTTCTACTCTCCATCTTTTAAGGAACCAAATATAGACAATCACATTGCTGTGGAGACTAGTCTACAGGGCTTTATTCTGAGTTAGTGGCATATAATCTTACGGATATTTATGAAACAATTTCCTTTCTTCTCATCTTCTATTTGTTTCATTGTACTCCCTCCTGTTTCCTCCAACTATGTCTGTTCTTGTAAATTGGTTGGTACTTCAGCCCTGGGGACAGAGTTTATAGGATAAACTTTTTGATGAAATTACTTATTATAGAGAGGCTTTTCTCAGTGAACCAAAAGTCATTTTCCCATGTCCAGAAGGACTCTGGTGTATCTCCATGCATTTGCTCCATGGTATAACCCTGATTTCCTCAGGTAGTAGTGATGTGACTTCTTATGTGCCCTTTGGCTTTTCACCAACTGGAAAACCCAGATATGTGCACAGGCACATACATCTGCAGTTCCCAAATCCATTGGACAGTTTATCAGTCATTGATGAAAGCCTAATTTGTTTGTGATCTTCTGTCTGTAAATTCTTAGCTTGCTGAAAAGGAAGGAAAATATATGTAGTTCCAGCAACTTCATGTTAACTTAAGTACATTATTAACCCAGTATCCATAAGAAATCAATTACAGAAAAGTGGTGCTGATTTCGCAATGTGCACATACCTCACTGTACATTTCTTAATTTCTGTAAGATGTGAAGTTGTAATGAACAGCTTTGTAGGCTTTTTTTTTCTTTGAGAAGCTGCAAGGGCTGATGTTTTGTTGTTTCTCTTTGATTATTGCTGTTTGTTAATGTTAAAAGGGCATGCCAGGCTGTTGGAGGCTGATGACCAAGATGAAGAAATTTCTGTTGTGGTGTACTAGGAATCTGAGAAACATCCAAACCTTTCCTGGCTTTGTTGTCTTTAGCTGCAAGGCGACTTTTGGAAAGTCAAATATGAAAATGTGCTACACTGTACTTTTTTAAGCTAGTATGTTCTAAATTGGAGAATCTTACCACAAGCTTATGGTATTCTCAAAACTGAGACTGGGCTTGATAAACAGTCATTTAGCAGATGCTTGAAGCCATAGAAGGATATCTAATACTGGCTTCAGTAGGAGTGGTGGGGTGTGGAGGGAATAGAGGCTGCTTATTAAAGGACAACAGCAGCAAATACCAAGCATATTTGTATACAACCTCTGGCTAGAGTCCAGCTTGTAACATTCCCTAGATAACTGGTGTTGAGATGATGCGAAGCATCTAGAGAGAAATGAAGGAGCTATAAAGCAGATTTGTAAATGGTAAAGCCAATTAGTGATTCTTCTGCACTAGTCCAAACTGTCAGTTATACCTCTTCGTTTCGGAAAATTAGCAAAGTCATTAAGGCATCCTTTTAATTACAGGTCTTGACTGTAAATATCTGTTAATTTGTAGCTGGCAGAAGATCTGCTCAGTTGTGTCTGAGAATAAGTGACTCTTCTGTTCTTTGCAACTGCTGTTGTGAGAAGGACAAAAGACTGTTGTTGGGGCTCTTACTTACGTGGTTACTTTCTCCTACAAACAATTTAAGTGTGTACTTTCATGTTTTGATGCCTTATGTAAGTGGGTGCTTTGTATGAAACAAGGAATTGCTGGCCACAGGACCTGTGAGTGGCAGGTTGGGATTCCTGTGTCTTGTGAGAGCGGGCATGGAGGAGATCTTGCCCAGGTGCCGAGGTAGTGGTGCCACTTCTCCTTTGCAGAAGAACCTTCTGCTCCCAGATGAACTTCATCCCAGGGCTTGTTGCTGATCAGGAATGATAGAAATAGACTGAAACTCCTGGGGAAGGCTTTGAGTGAACCAGACCCCTAGCATGGAAAATACTGGTTTGTTTGGTTAGTTTTTTAGTAATTTAATTTAAATCGAAGATGATCTGTAATGGGGTACATGGCACTAACTGCATCTGACCATCCTAATGTATTCCAGATGCTTATCCTCACAGATATTGTTAGTTTGCAGTAGGGGCTTTGTGCACAGGTAGCAAGATGAGGAAAAGTCTGTCTTTTTTCTTTGTACACACATTTTTGTGTCCTTCTGTCTTATGTGGCTCATGGCATGACATTTTGTATGTCCTGTGTAGCCCCGATCTGCTAGTGAAATTAATGGCTAGCTGGGTGGTGGTAGGAAGGGTGCCAGTCCTCTCAGTGGGACTTCAGTAAGCAACTTCTAAACTAATATGACTTCCATAAAATCCAGAAATGCATTTGCCAATTCATGAAGAAGTGGTGTTGCCTTGTCCTGCCATACTGAGTGCTATAACTATCACAGGAAGATGTCTAGGTGCTTCAAACCTGCTTGACAATAAGGAAAACAACTGTTTTAGTACTGTTTCACCTTAGAATAGGTCTTTCCCAGACAGGCATTTGACCTGTTCATAGAATAACTGCCATTTTAAGTGGGCTGTATGGGAAGAGCGCACTGCTCTCCTGGAAGTCAGAAGACCTGCTTCCATTCCTGGCTGTTGCCAGTTTACTTCAACCTGTGAGTTATCTTCTGCTGTGTTTGTTTTGCCTGTTTGTTGAATAGATTGCCATCTAGAAGAGGAAATAGCTCTTATTTCTGTGCAAGATCTGGGCTCATGTTGCTCAGGGAAAAAAAAACTGCATCTGGTTGAGAAGTCAGTTGCTAATTTTTGCTAACCAAATTGTAGCTGAGATAAGTTTGCCTGGAGAGTACTTTCCTTTATTGAAAATGACACTATAGCTTTACATGCAATGAATTTTAAACCATGTAAAAACTTTAAAGTGCTCATGCTAGCTAAGCTTTTCCTGTTTCAAATGTGCTTGAAGCTTCCTTGAAGCAGAAGCTTTACTGCTGTAGGGAAAAGCACTTTAACTCTAGATGCTGAATAAATTTACCAGTGACTGTCAGATTTTAATTTGACCTGTCTATAACATAGTTTGTAAGGGAGAGATCCTTCAGTTAATTGATGGATTAACTTTATACCTCCAACTTGAGGCTGTTGCTAAAGATGGTTTGCTTACTGGATGCACTGTTTGGCATAGCCCATGGCTTGAGTTGATACAGCATTTCAATTCAGGCTCATAAAGTTTTGTTTCTACTAGTACTGGAATTGAAACTGAAATAAAGGAGGTGAAATTATGACCCTACTGAAGTCATTAGCAAAGCTGCCGTTGACTGAAGTAAAGCTAGGATCTCAGCCAAGGGTTTTAGTTGTTTAATTTATGGTAACATATTAATTGAGTTGTATTAAAACAAAGTTTTGAAAAAGTTAATCTTTAGCTTTGATACCATCTCCATTCCATAAATATTGTACATAGTGTTACTAAAAGTTTACCTTTTTTGGGCAGGTTGATAGAGGTAGAAGATTTTAATTTATTTTTACAATCTGTGTGCTTGCACTCCTGGGAAAGAACTAAAGTGTGCAGATGTCATTATTTCTATAAATGAAAAGGACTTTATCCTAAATCTTCTAATTCTTTTATAGTATATGGCAGCAGAGGTATCTAACACTGTATCCTGCAGGAAATATTTGGCATATTTGCAAGCTCCAGGGAGAGGAGAAGTAGGATGATAACATCCATTAGTGTTGCTTTTGAATGAGAACTTGCATAGAGACTGTCGCTAAAAAAACCCACTATTAGATTTAAAGGTGTTTTTAGCAAAAGGAATGTATTGCAAGCTTTTGACCTTCCTGTGCTGTATGAAGCTCTACTGCTGTGTGTGCCAGAAAAGCTTGTTGATTAGTAGCCTCTTCTAAAACTGTGTGCTGCCCTTTTAGAAAGTTGACATCTGGACTGTATTTATTGTACTACTTTTTCCTCACTGGATGTGCCAGAGTAGATTTTCCTCCTTTCAAATTCAATAAGCTTTGTTTCTGTAATTTGACAGAAAAGATTATTTATCTAGTTTTAAAGGCACAACCAAGCTGTGATGACAATAAGAACAAATTGTATTGTTTTAAAATGTAAATATATATTTTGCTGTACTTCTTACCTGCTGGAATAGTTTTAGCATTAAACATATTTTAATACACATCTAGAAACAGGCAAGACTACTTTTATTATTGCTTATAGTCATGAATTATGTTAATGTAAACACTGCAGTAAAAGGGAAACTAGAAATATTTGGGAAGCAAGAACTGGCATCTGAGGTCTTTTCGTCTGCTTATCAATCTTCACATTTGTCTTGCATGTGATGACTCTGGGCCAGGTAGAAATGTTTTGGGTTTTGGTTTTTTTCATTAAGAGTCAGTGTGTTGTTCCACTTGTAGCAGTCCCAAAGTACATCCAGTTTCTGTATTGCATATTGATGGTATCTTGGCAGAAAGGAAATCCAGTTATTCATTAGCTAATTCTCAGAGTAATCTTCTTTTTAACCAGCTCTTCAGGTAATACCTTCCAAGTTTCTTCATGCAGTGTGCAAAGCTAGCATAGTCAACAAGTTTCCTCTCTATCTCTGGGAAGTTTTGAGTCATTGAGTACAGTGATTTCTAATCTTTCACACTGTATTATTTTCCAATGATGTTTGTCTTGTTGTGAGGAAAAGTGGAAAAAATGGTTTTAGACAGGTTGATGTAGTTGCTTCTGAAAAGCAGATGCCATCAATAACATCGGGTGCCTTGGTTAACCCTCTAGTATTGCAGGCCACAATTTGGTAACTGAGGCTATGATAAATGTCTCACAGGTTGTCAGCAGAATCATATTGTTCAGTGTTTTCAGTTATAAGTTTTCTCCTGCAAAACATAGGGGCTGATACTGTTCTGTCAGGTCAAACAGATGAGTTGTTTTACCTGAAGCTCGCACCTAGCTCTTGTAGGCTACTCTTCCATGATGAGTTTGCTAAGCTGCTGTGAGTGAGCTGCTTCAATCCCCATTACTACTTGCTCATGGATGGAGAAATGCACACACTCCCATCTCTTAGCAAGAGGTCACCTCTGCTATTCAGTTGTCCTGTGGGGTTTCCATGATTTAAGAGGATTGGAAGGTAAGAAGAAACAAGATTGAGTCTGTTCTCTTTGAAAATCTGTGGTAGTATCCTTTCTGTATATGAACAGTTGAAATATTAAGTGCTATATTGTCTCCTTTTTGCAGATGTTAAGTGTAATGTAAGGATAGGGGTGCTTCTAAGCTGCCTATCTGATCAGGAAGTGCAGGTCTGAATGTACTAAATACCAAAGGAAATGCAGACTAGCTACAAAACTGGGGTATGCAGCATGGTGGAGGAAGGTATTTATGAAGACTGCAAAAGAATGTGCTTAAATTCCCCCCGGTAAATTAACACTTCCATTATAAGTATCTAGCTGAGAAATGTGCAAGCACACAAAACATGTCCTTGTTACTTACAAAGTAGTTTGCTTCCAAACTAATTTCTGAACAACTGTTGAATGACAGAAGTACTTTCATTCTTTCCATGCAAATCCCCATAATAAAATCCTTAATAAAATCCTTTTTAGCTTCCCACTTCAGAGTTGCCAGTGGTGGTCACTGTCTCACTTGAAATGGGATCTTTCTCTAGTAGTTTACTGCCATTGATTGAATCTTGGCTAAGTTAGACCTGGTCATCCCTTTGATGTGTAGATTTATCCAAAGACCAGACCTAGGTTTTACAGAAAGGGGAAAAAAGAAGAAAGAAAAAAAAAAAAAAGCTGTAGTAACATCATTTGTGATTGCTGTGGTGTGAACTTGGCCACATTTCCTGCCTAGAATATCCCATATGCAAACCTTGCAATAAATTCTGTCTAAACATGTTCTGCTTTAAATCTGCCTCTGTCTTAAAAATGAAATGTGCATTTGCTGTCTTTATTAATCTGCATACTGTACCAGTACAGTACTGCACTAACAAATTCATTTCTTAATGAATTCATGTAGCTCCATGGCCACAAATATATTTTCAAACTAGCTAAGTCTGCGATGAGCAGTGCAAAGAATCTATTTAAATTGTGCTTTACTGTACCTTGAAACTGTTTTCTAAAGATGCTGAATGTTTCCATCAACTCATAACCAGCTCCTGGAATATAAAATATATTAAAATGATACTAAATATAAAAGTGTGTCTGTGTGTATATATGTATATAATGATTTTAAAAAAAAATATATGTATCTGCACTCTGAAAAATTCTGTCTCTGGCCTTGTGATCAAGGCAGAGGGCAAATCTGTTTCTTGTTATTTAAGGTAACAAAGGAATTCAGGCATATAGTCAAAAGCTTTTAATCAAACTAAAGTTATGCATTGTATCGACATCTTAATACTAAGGAGATCTTTAGGATGAAGAAAGTATTTAAAACAAATACTTTGTAGTACCCTGCAACATCAGTGCTTTTGGTTTTAGATGGTTAATGAAGGTCTGTTGTGTAGTCAAAGCCATAAATGGAATGAAATGAGGTTGCTATAAACAAAGGATTGATAAGTTGTTGAAAATAAATTTTGAAGGAAAATGTCTGAAATGTTTTGCAGAGGTGAATCTGGTGCCGGGAAGACTGAAAACACTAAGAAGGTTATTCAATACCTTGCTCATGTTGCTTCCTCCCATAAAGGAAGAAAGGACCATAATATTCCTGTAAGTTGGGATATTTTCTCATTTGTTTTTTGCTCTTTTTGAGAACTACCATCTTTGCATTACAAACCCCACAACTTTTTTATTAAAGATAACCTGTAATGAAATCCACATAATTTTGTCTTCACCATTATTTTCTCTTTAGTAGTGGCTGAAATGAGCAGTTGCATGAAAATTTCCAGTTAATGTTAGCTGTTTACCTTCTGTTGTAAAATTAAAGCCTTTATGCAAACATTGTAACTGGAAACAGTATCAAAGCTTTCTGATGCAGTAAACTCCGTTTTTCAAAAAAATTTAATTAACTTGGGCAATTCTTAGTGAATTTAGTTCCCACTAGATGCAGTTTTCAAGACTACATTGTGAACAAGCTTTTCTGTTCTTTCAAAAATTAACTTGGAGGTGGGAAAAATCATCAAGCTTAAACTGCTGTAGACTTGCTATATCTGGAAGTCAGCGGTTAATAAAGCTCAAATTTTATTACATTACAAACAACACTTATGTCAGAGAATCTTGTGGGTTTTGGTAACTTGTCACTAACTCTGATTTACATAGAACTTTCTTCAGATTTACTGCCAGACTTCAAAATTTGCACTGAATTTTTAGCAATTCTTTGCTTTAAAAAATATGAATGGGTTTGTATATCTGTTGCCATGAGCGCTTGGATCTCTTTGCAGTGAAGTATTAATTCAACTTTGATACAACCAAGTAGCTTGCTTTAATGAGTACTGGTGTATGCCTGCCTTGCTACGGTAGTAGCATAGGTGTCTCTGGTGGTTCGAAGCTTTCAAACTGTATCATCTGACTTAGCAGTGACAATTTCTGTAATTTCCAGTGCATGGCATTTAATGTTAAGACAATCTCGAATGTGTCAAGACTCAAACTCCTGGAAAAACAGGAGATGAGTTTTGACCAATTGTGAAGGAAAGGCGGGCAAGCATTTGAAGTGGGAGAGAAGGAAAGATTGCTCTGCAGGTAGATTTGGAGAAATCTAGTTAAATGTATAGGGAAACTTGAATCTCTGCTCTAATCAACAGCAAATAATGTGACCCTATGCATAGGTACTTATTCAAACTGTTGCTGGTTTATCACACAGAAAAGATCAAAATTAGTCTGAGTATTCATCATGCAGTCTGAGTGTGCTGCAGGTTGTGTCCACATCAGTTACAGGCCTTAGAAGGAAGTTTCTTATGATTGGAGTATCAGCAGTATTACATGTATGTTCATGGCATTGTCTTGTGTGTTGGGAGAATATGTGGCTCTGGGGAATGCTGTTTAGAACATCATTCATCGGACGTGCTTTTCCGTGTAGGATTTGATTTATCAATATTCTTGGCCTTACCGCTGTGCAGTCTTGAACAAAACCAGCACTTTTTTGTTCCATTTCTACAGGAGTAAAATTGCCTACAGCTTTTGGGGGGAGAAGGGAATTATGCAGAGAAGGGGAATTGTGCAGGGTTCGTACCAAGTACTTCTAAATGTACTAGTGACAACTTGGAATACCTCAGGTTGAAAGGGACTTCTAGAAGCCTCTTGTCTAGCCTCCTTTCAAAATGTGCCTTCCTTCAAAGTTGGATTACATTGCCCAAGACCTTGTAAAGCTCAGTTTTGAAAATCTTGAGGTATGGAGATTATGCAACCTCTCTGCAAACCTGTTCCAGTGCTTAACCACTTGAAGCCCTATTTTTGATTGTTTAAAAAGTACTCCATGTTTATTTGGCTCTTCTCATGCTGTGTTTCCATGAGCACTTTGTGCCCCAGTACATCTGCCAAAAGAAGTACCCCTTTCTGAGCTTTGTCAGTGTAACAGTTCCTGTGGCCACTCACTGGGCTTGGAGACTGATGCAGGCTCAAACTTGTTGTCTTAAAGTCCATCTGGCTTTAAACGAAACAAGTTTCCTCTGTTTCTTGTGTGGCTGCATGACTGGTATTGAAGTGAAGGCACAGAAAAGGAGAAAGCTGGGGTGGAAGATGTCAGTGAAGGGAAGGATAAATTGCCCTTTTAAATGCAGTGTTGGCTAATTCCATTTAAATTGCTGGTTGAACTGCAATGTAATTCTCTACTTACCAGTGTGATCAAATGGGATGGTGGTGTTCATCTCAAAAGAGGTTTGAAGATGGTTGTTGTAATCAGCTGCTTCATGAACCATTGATGACTGTTGTGATGAAGACTGGAAAAGTTTTTATTCTTTGTAAAACATAATTTAGGCACAGTAAAAATAATAGGGTATTGTCCTGAATGAAAGTTTGATACTTTGATTGTGTACGTCATTCAATGCAGTACTATAGTAAGTGCTGAATATATGTTTACGAAAAATGCAGAATGTTTGTGTAACCAAAAGAGTTTTGAAAATATAAATGAGTCTCCCTTGTTCTGTAACAATTCATTTTTATTTATATGTTGCAGACAAAGAATGTCTAATCTACACACCTAATACTCAAAAGTTAGGAAGTGTCAGAATTGGGTTTATATATGCAGCCCTAATTTGTTCCTGTTTACATATTCATTAGAAAAGTGTAGAGGGCTGGCAGTGATCCATAGTACCCATCTGTACAAACTTTGCATTATCCTGTGCACAGAGAAGATGCTAAATAGGCTTGTTAAATAGACTGCTAGTCATGGATTTATTTTTATCCATCCTGTTACAAATAATTATCAGAGACTGTTCTGAATGCTGCATGGATTTTTTTATGAAGCAATTTGTATGCTGATGAATGAATAACTATATTCCCAACACTGTTCTGAAGTCTAGGGTTAACTTTGTCTGTTTTGCCTGACAGAGTGCTGTAAGAGTATTACAAACAAATGTAGCCCCCAGTTTGACACCTCAGACCATGGCCAGAGTAGCACTGATGTTCTGCCATGCCACAGATGCTCACCAAGTACACTCTGCAGCAGCGCTGATTGTGAAATGCTCTGCTTATGCAAGGAGCATCATGTAGGAGCTCTACCCATCCCTTGGGCATCCTCATGCTCGGCATTCAGCTGCTTGTCCATGTGAGTTCTCTTTCCCAACAGCCCTCTTTCCTAACAGCTAGTGACTGTCCTCAGACAGGGGTCCTGTGGGAAATTGAGTCAATAGCACATTGTAACCACGGAAGGTGGAATTGCAGCACTGAACAACCTTAATACTAGCATTTCCTTGGTTTTGAGTGTTTGAATCTGTAACTACAGTTTAATTTCCTGTTTGTTCCCAAGGAATATTAAAGGTATTGGCTTGGGCACTGTGCTAGGAAATGGTAGGTGGTGACAGTAAAAATGCAGAAGAGAACCTTTAGTAATGGTAGGAATTGGCAGAGCTAGGTGAGAGTAAGGTAGTCCCTTAAATTAGGAATAGAGACAAATTAGGAATAGAGACACTGCTTTCTAGAGCCAAGTAATGGAGGGGAGGGAGAAGTACTTGGCAGTGAGCTATAAACATAGGCTCATCTAAAGACTGAAGGTGGGATGAAAGTGTGCCCGAATCCTTGTCTGTAGTGTGCTTGGTTGAGAGTCAGAACTGACACACGTACAGTCCTAGTCGGCATGTAGCAAGGAAGAGAAGATGGAAGATATCTGTTGTAAATAAGTGAAAGTTTTAGCTTCGCATCCAATAAGTTTGAGCTCTAAAGAATTTGGAGGGGGTGGGCTGGTGGTGTTAAAAACTTTGCCAGTAAATCTGAATATTTTACCTGCACCAAGCATATTGTGGTTTTTCTTCAGTTGATAACTGTGCCATGCATGGACCAGCTTTATAAAGGCAACCACTGTGCTTTAGCTGAGGTGTCTCAGACCAAAGGTGACCCATGCTGGTATTTGTTGGTCTGGTCAGCTATCCCATGCTACTAGGCCACATGTAGGAGCCTCTCTCACCTTTGCTCTCAATTATTCTTCTGTAGGCTCAGGAGATGTGGAGAAAAGGATCTTTAGAATAAGAGGAGAGGAAGAGAGCAAGGACAAGTAACTGATGAGTGTGGGGAGGAGGCTGATGTGTCTAGAGAGGGTTTTGGACAGATGAAGCAAGGAGGGTAGCGAGGAAAATGAGACTTCTAAACTGCTTAGCTTTGTGGCTTATCATTCCCATATGTGCCAAGTGAGATGGGAAAGAAAAGAATGAAATTGTGGTGGTAATGCATGTGTTAGAGCTACTTTAATATGGTTAAGTAGTGAGTCTTAATTCTGACTCTTGGGTTCTGCTTTAGTTTACAAACTGTGGTTTTGGATGGGGAGAGAAGTCAATGCAAAATATAGAAATAATTAGGAAAAAAATTGCATACATAGCTTTCCAAAAGAAGGAAAAGTGCTGGTTGTTGCTTACTGCCCAGGGGCTGCCGTGAACTTGCATGTTCTACAGGCTGTATGAGATTGGGGAACACTCTCAGCTGTACTTGTAGACTATGGATGTACATGGACCTGATTCATGGTCAAATACATGAAATCAGCAGATATTTTCAATCATGGTAGTATGTGAAGTAGTTAAGTTCTATAACTAACTACATCTATCCACCACTGTTTCCACTTCCAGTCATCCTGGTGCTATGTATCCCTGGTTCAGATGAACGGAATTAGACTTCTGTTCATTTCCCTTCTCCCCAAAGCCTTCCCACTCCAAACCTTATCTATTTTCACTAAAATCCAGCTTTCATGGTGGTGCCATTTTAAACTTCAGAAATAATTACTGGTAGTTTCAGGTTAAGGATTGCTTTCAGTGACTGCATTTGCCTTTGTAGCTGGAAAGTTAAATTGTTTAATTTGTTTATAAACAAAATTAAATTTAAACATAATTGAAGTACAGGATCTTGGGTAAACTCATGCAGACTGAAGCTCCCCTTAGTGAAGACTTCCCAGATGAGCTTTAATGGCCCTAATTTAAACACAGAGAAGTTAAATATGTGCCTGATTATGCTCAGTTCTGTTTCTAGTGAGGACAGAAATGGACACCCTGAGAGAGCAGATCATCTTGTCTGAAGATAAGCAAATGAAATGCCTCCTAGGTTCTTAGGTGTACCTGTCCCTCTCTAGCTATTACAGTAGGAGTGGTAGTTTCATACTGAAACATCTAACCTTTTTTCAGATGCCTGAGTTGTTTTCTGAGCAGGTATGATGCAGCATTGCAAAATTCACATCACTTAGCTGGCAGCGGTTTGGCTTATTCAGCTGCTTTACAGACCTCTGTCAAAGTCTGTTATTCTGCACTAAGACAGTGCTAGTTGTTTAAAATAATAGACGTAAATGGAGGAAGTGTGCATCTGGCTTGGTATGGAAATTTCTTGGTGTGTGTGTGTTTCACAATATTTTCTCCATAGGCTCTCTGATGTGAAGCTCAAGATTATTAATCTTGCAGACTAAGCCAAGGAAATAATAACAGAATAGAAAATTTCTGCAGAAACTGTGCAAACTTGAATTTAGAGGGTTTTTATTTTACTTTATTACATTCATGTTCCATTTACCCTGCTTTCTGGCAAAATTTTAAGGTCTTCCAGTTTCTTAAGATTTTGCTGCTTCTCATGTAGACAGTCATTCTTGAAAGAAACAAACAAAGCTGCTGTCTCGATTGTAGGTTTGCATTTCTTAAACACTTCAGGTACAGTGTGAAATCAAAATGCCAGACTCCCTAAGTATTGCTTTCCTCTTATTTTTTTAATAACTTTTTTATTTTTGAAGAATAATGATAATCTTATCCATACAAAACTACCTTGCAGTGACTAAGGCTGTAGAGAAAGCTACTTGTTGTTGTGGGTTTGTTTTTTGTTGTTGTTTGGCAAAACTGTGCAAAGCAGTGCACAACTAATTAAACTATTGCCCTTTTTCCTTGCTGCCCAAGGTCCATCTGTCATCTTGTGTTTTATTTGGAATTAGTCCTTTGCATAAACACAGGTTTTAGTATTTTGTGCATGCAATGACAAGCAAATAACTTCTTTTCTAAAATTAATTTAAACAGTTCCTGTTAAGTGAGTATATAGTTAAACTAAACCTACTGGCATTAATTATTTGGGATGTAACTTGCAGCTGGAATGCTTGCTTGCTAACGTATGCATTTGTTTGTTTGCAATGAACAGCCCGAATCACCTAAACCCGTGAAACATCAGGCAAGTGTTTTTCTTTACGCTTTTAAAGTTATGTAGGCAAACTGACATATATTCTTCTATTTTCTGTCAACTTCTATTTATAATGTGGGAAATCTTGTAGATGTATATGGCTAATAGTAAACTTTGTGAATATTTAACTGGCTTTGAGAGAGTGGACTAGTGAACAGCTTAAAAGTTCCTCAGTGTTGCAAAGCACTCCTCACCATTTTAAAGTGGTGTTACTCTGTCCTGAAGCAAAAGGTTCACCCTCACTCTAGTTGACCTTCTCCAATATGCTATCTGTGTACTTGGTTAATGTGCTGTGAGAGTGCAGAACACTTTTTTAATATTAAACAAAGTACTAAATAAGAGATTAATGGAAGCTACAGAATTCTTTTGATTAATATACTGTTTTGTCTGAGTATTTTTATAGCTTCTCAGATAACCTGGTAAGACTCTGATCTCAACTGTAAAAGGCTTGGCATAACCAATTGTTCTGAAATCAAGTGTTTCCCATGACTTTCTAGGATAAGTGGTGTGAGTGATGGTGGTATCTGTTCAGTGTTGCTGCCTGAATTAATGTTTGAGCTTCAGCTGCTCTTACTCCTCAGGTTGGCTGGAGCTGACATGCAGATAATGTTGTCTGTTTCCTGCTCCCCTAATCCCCCTCTTCCTGTGGGCAGCAGTAGTCAGTCTTTTCTAGACCAACTTCTTGTACGAGAGCAGGAAGTGCAGTACTCCGAGTCCTATGGAGTGTACTTGTGAAGAAGCATAAAGATGAGGGTTAGGTGGAAGTTGGGGATAAGACTGTGAAAAGAGATAAACAATTGCTGCCACATGTTATGCAAGATAAATGCTCCACTCGCTAACCTGAGATGGTAAGTGATGCCTTTTTGTCATGGGCACAAGCTCTTAAATAAAGAAAAAGCTTTGCAACAGCTCCGTATGGTGCAACCAAGGCTTGGTAACTGAAGAAACTACTGTGAGTTAGTTTAGCTGATTGTGTTCTTCCCCTTTACGTCTTTCTGACAGCTGACTGTAGTGCAACTTAAACTGTAGTGGAAAGGAAAATAATAAAAGAAATTTCAAGTTAAGTCTGGTGTATTGGAAGTGAAAAGAAATCACATGGACAGTTGTGATGCCTTTGCTAGTGTGTGTTAACTTGTTAAACCTCTGTAACCCAATCATGCATCTGAGCTCACAGTCTCATTTTCAGAAGTTACAGACATTCTTAGTATTTAACCTAATCCTCCCTCCTTGCAAACCTCAGTTCATTCTAAGGGTTTTTACTAAAATATTTCTGTTCCAAAAATAGATGGAGCAGTGTTTAGTTAACCCTCATTTTGCTTAGAGTTAGCATGTCAGGGTTGAAATAAACTGTTTGTTGGCAAACATTTTAAATGTATCAGTGGAAGCATGCTAATCCAGAATTCTTTACTGCATAAACCATAATCATTAACATTTCTGTTTCAATGTCATTTTGAACTACAGATTGGATCCCTGTTGTATGTGAGTAGCATACATATCCCTGCCTCACCCAGGCTTCACAATGAACTGAATCACTGGGGTGCTGGTTTTTCTGAAACTGAGACAATAACCTGTCCTTATCTTAATGTTGTCCTGCATGAAATACTGCATGACTTTACTTTTTCCACAACACTGCAATACTGCTTTTTCCAAGTTCTCTTTAGATGCCTATGTAGGAGATATGCCTATAGGCCAAATTTACATTCTTTCCAAAACACTGACCAGTTCTAAAAGAGAATTGGTTTTGGCTATAAAGCAATCCATCTAAAAAGGAAAACTACTAGATCAGAAGCCGTTTAATATAGTGCGAGAGGTTTGCTGTTTCTTAGTGATGGCTATGACAAGTCTACTTGCAAGTACAAACCACAGAGGCTGGCTAGGCTGTGATCGCTCTGTTTGTTCTCACAGTTTTCGCCCACATCTGAGGACCCAAGTGAATATTTTCTTCAAATCCTCAGAGATGATTGTAAAAATGAACTACTAAGAACTTTTTGCATTCAGTTGGAGAATTTGAGTACAATTATTTTACGATGCATTGTAGAAGCTCTTCTGCACAAAAACAAATTAAGGTGGTGGTACACAGAAGCACTTTAAAGCATGGACAAAGTGTGCCTGCAGTGAGATGCTTTCAAGTGGCACAGTGATGTTCTGCGGAGGTGTCAAATTTTGAAGTCAGTGTGCTTTTTTTTTTTCCAGAATAGCTAGAATTTAAAATGTAAGCTGTGACATGCTTGCTGTGTTTAATATACGTAATGTGGTTTATTTCAAGCTGTGTACAGCATGGTAAGCAAGCTTCTCATTTTTATACTTGGTGTCTTAGCAGGAGCTGACAGCATGGTTGGGAGAGGAGAACAGAAGGAATGGTGTGAGCAAATGCTTTCCCACTATCTGATGTGTTTATGTAGGAAACTTTCAGCATATAAATTGCAGACATGCATATAGTGGTTATAACAGGGATCTAGTTTTTCTCCAATTGTGGATTCTTTGTCAATTTAAAAGTGCTCCTGAGAACTGTAATGTTGGCAGACCTAACATATAGTGCATAGGCACTGTGGCCTGTGTAGTGTTTAGTGTGCTCTGGGCTAAGACTCGCACATTTTTCTTCTTTAGTTACTTCAAAGAGTATGTAGTCCCAAAGGGAATACATTTGGAAGTAAACAAATTTTGAGCAGATATCTTGAGGTCACATTAAAGAATGAGCAGCCTTTTGTTTCCAGGAGGACTCGAAATGTATTTCAATATACAAATGAAAGCCCCTTTTAGGTGTTAACTAATGAATTTTAAAAATTCCTGTGTAAGAATTGACCTCACGTGGAAGCCTTAAGAGACGTAGGTTTCCCATTCTTTGATGCTTAGTCTGGGGCCTTTATTCATGTATGCTATAAATAATTGGAAAAAGCAGGTTTATGAACACAAATGTCAGTTTTTGAGACTATATTCCAGACAGCTTCACTTTTTTTTTTAAACCATCCTTCAGAGCAGGAAGTCAATATCATATTTTCCTATGTACATACATGCCTCCTGGGCTCATGGAAGCAGCACAGATTTTTTTTTTTGTTACCAGACCTCCTCATGGACAGCAATTGTAAAAGCTGTTGTGCAATTTCCTTAAGATAAGTACTTTGATTTCTACATCCATTGGCTTGAACGTAAAGAAACGTTTAAAAAAAATGCATTAAACATACTGAGCAATGTTGGCTGAATTGAGCAATTTGAAAATGATCTTTATATTTGGTATTGCTCAGTTCCTATTATGCCATTCTGGCATGCTTCTCGGGCGCGTTCAGGTCAGAGATGTTGCAATGATATGAATGTCTGGCTGATTGAAAGTGAGTATTTCACTGATTTGAAATCCAGTTTGAAAATAGGTATTGCAAAATAGCTATTTGTTAAATCACTAAACAGGTAGTTTAAGAATAATCTTGCACTAAAATCTTAAAACAGTTAAATCAGTTTTTCCTCTTAAGCACTCAAAGTCTGTGCCTAATTTCATTAGCCCTAAATGTGAATTTTCTTTTCCATGTTCAATGATTTTCAACATCCATTAAGTCCTATTGGGTCACTGCTCTGTTTGTGTGTGTGTGTGTTTTTAAAAAACAAAAAAACCCCAAACAACCTCCAAAACCCAACAAAAAAAAACCAAACCCAAAACACATTATTCACTGGATGGAGGAGTCTATCAGTGGATTTGGAAGTGAGGGGAAAAATGATAACCCCCTTCTGAAGGTGGTATCACTGCCACAACCTGGGTATAAAATGACTGTCAGGAAGAAGCAGAATATAGGAACACTTAATTGCCTGTATACTGTGCTTATTATGTCTGTTTATTTTTCTGTTTGTGTGGTTTTTAGGGGGAGCTGGAGCGTCAGCTTCTTCAGGCGAATCCCATTCTGGAATCCTTCGGGAATGCAAAGACAGTGAAAAATGACAACTCCTCCCGCTTTGTGAGTTACTCCTTTTCTCTTTAGAGTCTATTAATCTGGATTACTGTTTATGGAGAAATTCCCTTTTTAGGAATTTGTCTAATTAGTATCAGAAGCTTTCTTTGTTCTCTTTCCTCCATGAATTCAGGTTCTCTTATGATGCTTTCTGTATTGTGTTGGGGTCACTGAAGATGCATCCTCACTGGCTCTTGGTGAAACTTGCTTCAATTTTTTCCAGTTTCTAACTTTAACCATCCTTGAACTGACAGTGGTGTTCATAGTATAACAAATATAGTTACGCTGTAGAGCTAAACTGTGGCTTGCATGCACAAACTACTGCTGAACTACTATAAAGTATGAAGGAGCATGACATCAACATGGAATTTGGCTAAATATGTAGCCTTCTTGTCAATAGCTATGACTCTATGACTTAGAGAGAACATCCTCAATTTTTAAAAAAGCACAAGACTTGCATATAAAAACCTCTCTAAATTTCCATGCCCTTCTGTCTGATTTACTGAAGGAAAGTCAAAAAGACAGTATGACTTATTTAAGGTGTTGGGCACTCTTGGTAGCTGGTTGATGTTTTTGTTGGGTCAGTGCCTTCTGCCACCAAAACAGTATGTGAACAGATAAACGCTTTTAACACTTTTGATGTGTTCCATAGTTTTAAAAATAGTGGTGGAATTCAGGCTGAATAGCTATTTACCATTTCTTAAAACTTCCTTTCCTTTGAAGGGTGGGGGTGGGGGGGAATCCATCTCCTATTTCAGGGGAAAGATGTTTTTAGCACAGCTTTAAAACTGTATAGGAGGTATTAAATCTTTTTTCTTGTGAGAACAAAACTAAAATTTACAGAACAAATGAAAGATTTCTTGGCTGCCTTGATGTTTCAACAGTTGCTTGGATTTATAGTGTATGAACTCTGCTCTGGTGATAAGGACTCTGGAAAACTGTATGACTAAATCCCTTAGCCTTTTCAATCAAGAAGGGAGTGCAGAATACTGTAGAAATTCAACTTTGACAATTTTATAGCCACATTATTTACAAGATGCTTATATGTTTTGTATAGGATTTATAATATCAACAGGTTTCACTGCATAATAATTCTACTTTGTTACACATCTTGAATCCATCAAAGATTGTACTAATTTAATGAGGATACTTTTTTTCATAAAAGATGTTAACATCTGGTTTGTATTATATTGAAGTCTGCATTGCCATCATGAACATAATCACTCAGATGGCTCCAGCTCTGTTTTTATAAAGGAGCAAGTATAATGCACTCCAGATGGTGTCATCTTGTGCAGAAAAAATAATCTTTACTAACAACCATTTTAAAACCTGACTTAAAAAATACATATCCTCCCACAAAGTGAGGAGTGCTGTTGTTCAGTCCATACAGACTTGACTGACTGTACCGTGCAGCATGAGGATGCCAGCCTGTTGCCTACTTGCTGATAATACCAGATAGGACTGAAATAAGACTAGTGCCAAATAATTTTTTTCTTTTTTCTTCTACCAAAGGCAGTATTGTCTTGTGTTTCAGAAAATAAAGTCTCGAGTTTGCAGTGGATAGGAGAGTGGGCTTGCTGGGTTCATGTGGCAGAACTAAATGCTTCCTTCTGATGTGGTTTTTACAAAGCCATGTACTTAGTGCTATAATGATAGTGTAAACAGAATTCAGTTGTTAGATGACCACCACTACAGTCTCTAACTGATAAATTAAAGATTTCATAGCCAGATTTGCCAGTGCTAGCTAAAAGGATGCTTTTAAGAAGGTGCACTAGATAATTAACCTCTCTAGTTCAGACTTCAGTGATGACTGAACTTTGAGGCAGGGAGTGTGTGGGTCCCCTCTTCTGATGTGTCAGCTTGTTTAATGACTGCATTTCCTCTCAATTATTTTTGTTCATGGGACTGGTGGCTTGACAGCAGGAATTAGATAACTTTTAAGGGTGAAACGAGTAAAGTGGTTCTGCATTATATCAGAGAAAGCCACTGTATGGACCTTATGTAATGCTTCATACTTGTTTTCACATGTAACGTGGCAAATTCAAGCCATGTCATTCTAAGAAGGCTCTGTGTTACCTGTTCTGGGTAAAACATTGTCAGCTGCCATTCCTCACATGCTAGTGCTGACATATGCCTTATGTATCTAGTCTATTGCCTGAATTTCAGTGAAATGTCGGTTTATTCTTTGTGACAGTTATATTTATAACTTTCTGGAATTGTTACTGAGCAAAAAGTATAAATACTTCAGTTACAAGCTGAGCTTAGAGTGTTCTGTTTCTTCATACTCAGAAATCTGAGTTTAAGTGTTGATCCCTAACAGGGCATGCTTGAAAACAAGCCTTGTTCTTTGGCATGGTCGTTTTAGCACCACTGGCTTTCCAAACAAACTGCAAATTAAATAGTAGGGAGTAACCTTTGAAGCTAGTTTAAAGTATTCCACCAGTTTTCTTGAAACTTGGAGAATTCACTTTGAGTTGAAGATGTACAACCACAGTCATGGAGCAGTTGCTTTGCTCTGAGACTAAGGCAAGATAAGGCTGGTAGGTAGGTTGTACCTTTCTCTGGATTTACTAGTCTGGTCGGCAGGAGAAACTTGGTCACTCTTGTGCACACAAATATTTTTTATGTGAATGGGCTTTATCAGGGCAGTTGAGAAGGATAGGGTGTGCTGGTAAGAAGTTGCAGTAGCTCAAATGATTGCAGCAACTTGTTCAGGCATAAATCTGCGGCATGGCAATATATTCCCCCAATATACACTTACTAGGTCAGGCCATTGCTAGAATACATATATTCTACAAGCTAGTAGAGTAGAATATTCAATATGAAAATCAATAGTACAGTCCCTGAGCTAAATAGATCTGCCAAACGGGATCTCACTTTAACATACTGATAGCGCTAATCTGTCAGACTTGAGGTGAGGATTTGGATGCTGATTGTAAGAGTGCTTTCAGAAGGCCACTGCAAAAGATATTAGTAGGTGGCTTTGTGGAGATACCATCAAAAGAAGCATTTAGACAGTTGTTAGCAAACTGCTGTGATGCTCCCTGATCTTCAAAACTTGTTTATATGTGGATAGAGGACTGTAGAAATTGGATGCAATGAAAATGGAGAGCCCAGTGTAGTCACTGGGTATTCCCACTGGTTTCTTCACATGTTTGCAACCAGGGGAATACCTAACAGTTTCATGAGCACAAACTTGAAATGAAGTAATGGTGCTGTTAAAAGTGGTCCAACTCCAAGCTGGAGCCTGTTGTCCTGTTGTGAATGTTTGTAGCCAAGTGACAAATCAGATTGGGGAACTGATGTGGCTTAAAACTGGTATAATATATCTGCTTGCAACCCCTTTCTTTCCAAGAGCTGCTCTACATGTGGGAAGCATGCTCTTTATTTGCTCCTTTGCGGAGAAAAGGAGATGTATGTGGAAGAAATGGTTATATTGTCTCTTTCTGTGGTTTAACCCCAGTTGGCATCTAAGCACCACACAGCTGCTCATGCACTCCCCCCTCATGGGATGGGGGAGAGAATCAGAAGAGTAAAAGTGAGAACTTGTGGGTTGAGATAAAGGCAGTTTAATAGGGAAAGCTGCTCATGCAAGCAAAGCAAAACAAGGAATTCATTCACTACTTCCCATTGGCAGGTAGGTGTTCAGCCGCCTCCAGGAAAGCAGGGCTCCATCACACATAATTGTTGCTTGGGAAGACAAACGGCATCACTCCAAACATCCCTCCCATCCTTCCTTCTTCCCCCAGCTTTATATGCTGAGCATGACATCATATGGAATGGAATATCCCTTTGGTCAGTTGGGGTCAGCTGTCCCAGCCGTGTCCCCTCCCAACTTCTTCTGCACCCCCAGCCTACTCACTGGTGGGGTGGTGTGAGAAGCAGAAAAGGCCTTGGCTCTGTGTAAGCGCTGCTCAGCAATAATGAAAACATCGGTGTGTTATCAACATTATTCTCATCCTAAATCCAAAACACAGCACTAAACCAGCTACTAGAAAGAAAATTAACTCTATCCCAGCTGATACAAGGACAGTATCCACCCCTTATTCTATACTATTTATGTCATGCTCAGGTCTCTCGCTATCCAATACTTCCTCATTAACCACCCCCTCCTTTCCATCCTTTGATATAATACACAGATATCATTCCCTTAGTCTGTGGACCACCCTTGTAAAATGTCCAGAAGTGTCCACAAAATGTCCACTGAGTTAATTTAGTCCATGACTTTGAGCTCCATCTCCAATGGTGGTCACTCAGGACAAGAGAGGTGGTGTGTTGTGTGGAGTTACTGGGCACCAAAGTCAGCTCAGGTTGGGTCACTGCTGCATTTGCACTGCTTCTTGTAAGGCTTGTCCTCCATTGGTTCAGGTGGTTCCTGCTATAGTAATTCCTATAACATGCAACTCAAATTGCTGTAACCCATGATTTTAAAGATAGTTGCATTACAATCTCCACCCCTGGTCCCTTTGGGCCAGACCATTGGGTTTAACATTGCAATGAACTCATCCCCTTGCCCCTGCTCCACCTTGGACTTATCCACAGACTGCAGTCCCTTAGGGGAGTACCTGTTCCAAGTGGAGCCTTATCTATGAGCCACAGTCTCTCCAGGAGTATAGCTGCTGCAGCATAGACTTATCCACAGCCACAGTTGCCTTGAGGTGTACCTGTTCCAGTGTGGCCTTCTCCATGGCTACTAGGAAGAAAATTAACTCTATCCCAGCCAAAACCAGGACATTCTCTTAGTCCTTTCTTTACCAACTGCTAGAAGAGAGAGGCCTTGCAGATAGCAGCCATCCTGCTTTTGGAAATGGAAGTAGAAGTATGATGGGCTGGGCAGCACACTGAGATTCAGGATTGCTGCAGATAAAGCACCTTTAGGTACCAGTAAGTTTGTTATAGAAGTATGTGCACTTAAATCTCAGCGTTGCTTTCAACCCTAGGCAGCATGTTCTGTTAATGTGAGAAATTGAGCTTCACTTTCAGAAAAGTTTTTGATAAGTCTGGATTACAAACATATCTAGAATACTAGTTCTTTAATCTTTAGAAAGTGTGTGCAGTGTAACATATTACATTGAAATGATGGCCCAGCATATTGAAGGGAAAAGATTTCATTTGAAGTTGTGTGAAATGCTTGTTATATGAATGCAAGTAGGTTTATGTTTTTATGTAGACAGCATTGTTGTCCTAGTAAAAAAAAATATTAGTAATTACAAAAAAATCTCTTTTCTTTGCAGGGCAAGTTCATTAGGATTAACTTTGATGTTACTGGTTATATTGTTGGGGCCAACATTGAAACGTGTATCCTACTTCATGCCACATCATTGTAAAATGTGTAAAACTTTCCTGAGTGTTTTGCTTTTAACCCTAGAATTCATTGGAATGCAGTGAAAGGTTACCACACTTCTACATTCCTTTGACAACATCCATCTCTGCCTTTATTTTAAAATAGTTGATCAAATATTGTGAAGTCAGTGTGCTTACTCGTGCTTAGAAATCAGATATTCCAAAATTTAGCACTCTGAAATCTGCTGGATTTTCAGACTAGCCTTAAAAAGAGGGTGTATTAAATAGAGAAACCATTTAAAGTATGCTTGCTGTATGAACATTTCTGGAAAAAAACTGCCTTCCTAATCAGAAGCTGACCTACTATATTGTGCTGAAAGCTTGGTTTTGCTCTCGTCAGCACTGCAGAAGCAGCTCTCTGCCTGGAAGGAGGTGGTGCTTATTATAAAGTGTTAGAGCTGGAAGTGCTGGGACACCTTCTGTTTTCTTAAGTCTTCTAGATACCAGTGTAGGTTCAATAACACGAGACCTACTAGCAATTAATACTGAAGTCTAATTCAGTTTTAGCTTTAAGGTTCATTTTAATGATTGCGTAAGAACAAGTGAAAATACTTGCACTGAAAGCCCTTCTCTAAAGTTGTTTTCTTTATACTAAAAATGATGTGTGTGTTATTCTTTTTTAGTTTGTTTAGCTTGTTTTCTGGGGGAATAGCAATAGGGTGGTCATAAAATTATGAAATCGGAAGTCTTAGTAAACAAAACCCAAATCATGTGAGTATTAATCATAAATAATGCTGCAGTTAAGCTTTCATTCTGTTGCTATGAGTTAAACTGCTTAATTTTAAGTGCACGGAGTGTTTGGAACTGTAACAAAATAGAATTTCCCAATAAGGCTGGGAAAGATCTATAGTTATTCAAAATATGCCTTACTGATAAATGTTTTTTTTCATACAGCACAAGAATGAAGGCAGTTTTTGCTTGTATGAAAGTTCAGATGAATTGTTTTGCCTAGAGCTCTGAAAACAGGAAGACTTAACTCTTAGGGAATTTTTTTTCTTCCATCACAAGAACTCATCCTTGCTTGTAACTTGTGTCATTTCAAATCCCTGTCCCATGTTTGTTTTACAATATGGAATATCAAGAAATAAAAACTTAAATAACATTCCAGCTTATGGCAGCTTACTAGCTACTATCTGCTGCACAAATTGAATTTGGGAGCTGTTCAAAGGTAGTGCAGATTGTATGTAAAAATGCAATGCTTGAAAGAAGTGGCAAATGTACTTCAGATAAAGTACTTTTGAGTTCAGCAGCTGCTGGGTTTTTGGTATTAAGAGCTGTAGTAGAAGACTGTAGTAGAAGTGGTTGAAAAAGAATGGCCACTTCCCCCTCTTACTTAAACTTCAGCTGATCCATTACAGAGAATTAAATGTGGGCTTTTACCAGTCTGAATTTGAAATCTCTTAGTTACTGAAAGTTCAAATTTCATATTGGACATACTTCTGTCATTACTATTAAAGTTCTCTTTGGTCTTAAAGTAATTATATAGCCTGTTTTGAAAGTTTTGTTTGCACTGGATGTCTTTAGCCAAAAATTGTAAAGGATCCTTGACTAGTTATAATCAGACTTGTTGGAAAAGTCTCGTGCTGTTCGTCAGGCTAAAGATGAGCGGACATTTCATATCTTCTATCAACTACTAGCTGGAGCAGGAGAACACCTGAAGTGTAAGTTCAGAATCTCATTTTGTAAACCTGTCGCTTCTGTGTGCGGCATTTGTTATTTCAGTGTTAACACAGTTGTGTTTGAACTGTTGTTTGGTCTTGAAACAGTGAGTTTTAAAAGAAGAATGAAAAGCCATGTGGCTTTGTTTTGAAATAACTTCTGTGTCTTATCAAGTATGCTGTCAAGCAACTGTTGCATTTCAAGCAAATGGCTTCTACATGACAAAGTACAGTTTGGGCAGCCTCTGGCTGGGAATTACTGGATTGAAACTGCAGTGCTCCCAGCTGATAAATAACAAACCTGGTCAGCAGTGTCAGCCATATCTGCCTTCAACTGGGTAGAAAAGCAGCCATTTTACCAAAACATAATGAAACCCTGTGTCTGTCTTCAGCCATTGCAGTACTATGTTGCTTATTGTCTTTTTTTTTTTCCATTGGTAACTGAGAATTTCTGTTGTGATGAGTGAAACTATATGAAGGTATAGACTTCAGAGAATTGATCCACTCTTTCTTCTCCTGCATTAGATAAACCAGTGTTTAGCATTCTTGATGTAGTAATCATCAATACCTAACTGCATTTCTGCTTGTGTCTGTTACCTTTCAATGGAGATACTTCTTTTAGGATATTCCAAATAGGGATTTGAGATGATGCTAGATCTGAGCTGGGTAATGTTCTGTTTACAGGCTTAATGCATTAAAGAGCTGATATAAGCAGCTACAGATAGAGATTCTGGGAATCTGGCTTCAGCTTCTAAGGTACACTCATATTTTTAGAGTTTCAGAAGCTGGTATAATGGCTTGTAGCCATATTTGAGGAACTGATTTTTCTAAAACATAGTTTGTACATTTAGTGAGAACAGAGTACAGGTGGGTGTGAACAGCATTTCTTCTAGCTTATTTTTCTGTCTCTTCCCCTTCCCTCCCATACAGCTGACTTGCTGCTTGAAGGATTTAACAATTACAGATTTCTGTCTAATGGCTACATCCCCATTCCTGGGCAACAAGACAAGGATAACTTTCAGGAGACTATGGAAGCCATGCATATCATGGGATTTTCGCATGATGAGATCTTGTGTAAGTTGGGGTGGTTTTTTTATTTTTAAAGTGTACCTTTTTCTCTTGCACACATGCACACACACTTGCTGATTTTAATGTCACCAAAATTAATGTTGCTTCAGTGTCTTGACAGCCTGCACCAAATGTTTACTGAACATGAGTTAGAGTTGAATTAAAGCCATTTGCCCAAAAAGTGCAGTACAAACTCATTTCCTTTCTGAAATCATACTTCGAGTTTGGAAGCAAAGTGACACAAGTAACAGAAGAAAAATTTGTTAAGCTGAGCCCTCCTCAATTAAACTGTTGCATGTGTCTTTTGGTAATGCAGCAATGCTGAAAGTGGTGTCTTCAGTGCTACAATTTGGAAATATTTCCTTTAAGAAGGAGAGAAATACTGATCAAGCTTCTATGCCAGAGAATACTGGTAAGTTGACCATGTTTGTATGGCTTCCTTTAACTTATGCTGTAGTTTTCTTCCTGCCATTTGTTTAGTGCATATCGGTAAAAATACAGAGCAGTCTTCTGAGCTTCCTTGATAGCGCTCTGTGCCAGAAAAGAGGCCGTGACTGTTGTGGGAGTAGCCAATGGACAATTAATAAAACCCCTCTTCCATTCTCGTAATGCAGACAAATTTAAGTAGCCATCAACATAATGTATGCTGTTTGCATCGCTTCTAAACTTTGAACAAGTATTTCAGTTGTAGTCGTCTTTATTGCTATCTACAAAGACTTAAGTGCTAGGAAAAAGTGCATGCTTAAATCAGTTTGTTTTTCTTTGGTTCTTGACAGAAGTTTTCTTGCCAATGATAAGAGCCCTGGAGCCAAGCACAACTTCCATAGTGAAATGGCTGAACATAAGAATACTATATTTAGAAAAATCTGGTTTCTGAAGTGGCATGGCAGTGTGACTAAGATTTAATTTATCAGTTAGTATCTGCAATGCAATCAGCATTTTGAGGAGTATATTTCTTCACAAAAAAATAGAGATAGCTGCTGAAACAAATTTCAGGTTTTTAATGTAGTACTTCAGTACCAGCCTTTTAAATGCTATCATGGAAAGTCAGCTTTGAGAATTGACATCAATGGAAAGAGCAGTAAGAACAATCATTCACAGGACCTGCTGCACATGCACAGCTCCAGTTCTTGTCTGTGTCTCGTTTTGTAATTGTCTTAAACTGCTGTGCAGGTAGGTTGCTTGCAATTTCCAAAACTTTTGTCACTTCTCAGGGCAGTGGCCTGCTGCCCAAAGTGCTCCAGCAAGCAGGTATGGGTAAAGTTCAGTAGTCATTGACTCAATATTTGGTGGCAGTTGGCACTTTGATTTTTTTTTTGCAGTGAGGAAAAAAGGTTGGGTGAGGGATTAGTTTTTTGGGCTTTTAGTGCCAGCTTAGACAACTCAACTGGGTCGTTGTCCATTTAGAAGGTGTGATGTAGAAAGATACAAATGCCTCTTACTTCCTGACTATATTGACTTCGGTGTTACCATTGGTTTTGGACATAAATTCTGAATTATAATACTGGAATAAATATATTGATACTATTGGATATTTATAATACTGGATACAAAATTCTGAATTAGAAAGCAAAGATGCTGAAAAGCTCAGATCATAGTTAAAGCATGTTTCTGTTCTCTTGTATTTAAAAATTACTTTAGTTATGTGGTCTTTGTTGTATCTTTCTGAAGACACTGAGTGAAACTGACTCTCCCTTCTTGTCATCTGTATTGTCACATCTCCCTGTAATGGATTTCCCTAGCATCCTCCAGAGAAATAAGTGTGTCTTGAGAGCGATTCATCTCATTTAGAGGCATGTGTCTGAAATAGGTCAGGTTAGTGTTTCCATAGATGGGAAGGAATTTGTGTGGGTAGTGAAGTGAACCTATTCAAAGAATACCCTATAGATAATAAATATAGAAAACAAGTATCTTTTTCAAGTATAGGTACAAGAGGTGGCAAGAAAGCCATATAGCCTTCATGGATGAAGAGGAGGGAGAAGCTGTATTTAGAGAACCATTTCATGCTTACCAGATTTGGAAGAAGCCTTTCTGCTGAAAGGGCAGAGGTTCATAAGCAACCGCATAAAGTTCATGCTTCAACTATGATACGAGTTTTTCAGTATCTTTGCTTTACAATAATTCAGAATTTTATATCCAAAACCCAGTAGTAATAAAACACAAGTCAGGATAGTCAGGGCTTTCTACAGTTGCACCTTTTTAATGGATCTTCCTCAATTATAAACAAACAAGATGAATTATGCTTTTTTTAAAGTGCAAGATTAATCAAGCTGAAATAGTGTGAACCAGTCCTACCCTTAGAAGTGATAGAACTTTGACTTGAAAATGGTTTAGTTTCCTTCAGTTAAATCTCTGAAATGCTGGCTACAGCCTCTTTCAGTGTCTGAATCGGATGTGATTTTTAGTATTACCTCTGCTATGGTTTATTGTTGTTATCGTTACCTAAGGTTTATTACAAACTGGAAAGCTAGGGACAATAAATTCTATGTCACAGGTTCATGGAAGAGGAGCCGAGTGTAGTGTTTGGAGTACTGCATGGGGAAGAAAACTCCTCCTTCCTTAAAAACTGTAATATCCTTTATATAGTATCCATTATACCATAGTACCAAGCTTATGCTCATGGCTACTTAATATTTTTGAGTTCTTGGGTTTTTTAAAGATCCTGACGGCACTTGTTACTTGACACCTAAGGTTGTAAGTTTTATCTGATGTGCTGATGTGTATTATTATGCCCAAAGCACAGAAATGCTCCTGTATGTGGAGTGAAAGAAGTGCTCAATGTGTGATGCCACCCTAATTTCACTGATCAAGTTGTGTGTTGATTCATGAACCCTTCTAATGAGTATATGGCCAGACAGAGAATCTCAACATTAAGAGCAAGTAGTAGTGTTTTTAATACTAGCAAACAAAAAAAAAAGTGGAAGCTCTTATATATTGGCATTAAAATCTATTTTCCAATGCTGATTTGTTTAAAAAAAAAAAAAAGAAGCTTTTTTCATTTTGACAGTAAAACAGCAAGCTGTCAGATTACAAAGATAATGGGTTAAAGTACTTACTGGATAGTGTGGAGGGCTTCCTGCTAAAGGGCAACACTTATCCGGACCTAAAAATACCTTTAGTGTCACCTTCATTTTTAGAAGTATGGAACCATAAACACCTAAACTAGTGGAAAATTTATTTAGGAAAAAGGGATTGATGCAGCAAGAATATGTAACGATGGTGTGGGTAACGCAGTGTTTCAAGTAATGATCATGATACCAGGAGAGTTCATTCTGTCTAAAGAAAGTGTGCTGCTGCTTGCGTTGTTACTCTATATAAAAAAAATTACAAATACATGTTTTAAATAGTTTAAACAACACATTTTGAAATAGTCTGTAATAGAAGCATTACAATGGCATACCTGCCTAAATTGAAACAGTTTTTAAGCAACTTTTAGTATGATGGAGTTGATGTGTGATGTCCTCATACTGTGCTTTTTTTTCCTGGAGATGAAAAAATGAATGTTTCCTATTAAAGTAGCAAAATGAACACTTTTACGTGGGCTATGGACTGTTACATGACTTCTCTGCAATTTCATGAAATCTAGTGTTTTCTGCACTCCTGTAAGAAAATTCAGTGGTGTGCTTCTGTAGAGACTTCCATCAGCCTTTGAGATGGAAGCCCTGCAGACGTGGGCTGCATGATAGGGTAGGCCTGTCCAAAAGACAGGAGTGCGTCTCCCTGACTGCTATTTTGAATGGCAGTTCAATTTTTAAGCTGGTATATGATGTCCTTTGTCAGTAGCACTTTTCACCAATGTTGTGGAGGATCTAAATGCTTACATTTACTACTTTGATCTCCAGTTGCACAGAAACTCTGCCACCTACTGGGGATGAACGTAATGGAGTTCACCCGGGCCATACTGACACCACGCATCAAAGTTGGCAGAGACTATGTTCAGAAAGCCCAGACCAAAGAACAAGTAAGTTTTGGTGCTTTAAAGGTGCAGTGAAACTGTACCTCATCCTGATTAGCTCTTAGGAAAGAAAATTGGAATTAAGCGTGTGCTGCCACTGACTTTATTTAAGCTTACTGTCTTTATTAAATGTTCTTCTATGGTAAAAATCAGTGGTAGAAGAAACCTTTCCCTTTCCTTGACCTTCTGCTGGGTTTATCCTTTAATGTCATCATTGTATGTATCAAATGCACAGAGAGCTTTTCTGGTTTTATGGAACAGTTTAAAAACAAGTTTTTCATAGCATTAATCAAACTGCATGCTGTTTCTACTACTAGTTTTCATTCCTCAGTGGTATTAACTCCATTAAACTTCTTCTGTGACTTAGTTTTTTGTGATAACATCCATGTCCCTGTTCTTTTGACTTCTCCAGGGTAAATAAATTTTCCTGTTTGGCTTTTCAGGCAGACTTTGCAGTGGAAGCTTTGGCAAAGGCCACCTATGAACGCCTCTTCCGCTGGCTTGTTCACCGCATTAATAAAGCTTTGGACAGGACCAAACGACAGGGAGCGTCTTTTATTGGAATTCTGGATATCGCTGGATTTGAAATCTTTGAGGTACTTCAAAACACTGCTAATCAGACTTTTATTTTCCCTGTTAATGTGCTTTCAGGACTGTGTAGAGCCACTTAATGCATGCATGTTCCAAGGGTGCAGGAGGGTTTTGTTTTGTAGCATGTAAATGGTTTGACAACCTTAAATTACAGTGCCAAAAAGTCATACTTTAGTCTAAATCATTCTTTTGTACATGATGGTTTTTCTTACTATATATAATTTAATTATAAGTTACAGGGAACATAAGATTTGAATAATGCTTATTCCAATTTTGTTTACAATATATTTGAATGTTGCAGAGTTTTGGGGAATTTCCTTGTAAGGTCAAACTTTTGACTTCCAGATATGTGGTAAATCCTGTCACTGAATTATTCTTTTTTACTAATGTTATTTTTGTAGTTGAACTCCTTTGAGCAGCTCTGCATTAACTACACCAATGAGAAGCTTCAACAGTTGTTTAACCACACAATGTTTATCCTGGAGCAAGAGGAGTACCAACGAGAGGGTATAGAGTGGAATTTCATTGACTTTGGACTGGATCTGCAGCCTTGCATTGACTTAATCGAAAGACCTGTAAGTTTGTGCATTAATAATGCTCTAAGGAGAAGAGGTTCCATTTATGGGTTTGTCTTTTACTGCCTTCAAATTGTAGGACTATACAGAGATTTATTAGAGCTGTCACAAAAAGTGAATTAACTTGAAGGCTGAAATCTAAAGTCTAAAATACCATGTAAAAGGTTTTAGCCCTATGGGATTTTGCCTGATGTTAGGGTAGAAAGCTGAGCTAAAGATATTAAGCTGCTATTTTTATACTTTTTTTCCCAAGTACTAATGAAGCCTTTAGTTCTGTCACTTTCATATTAAACAATGCCATTGTGTTCTAGGAGCTTGAGTGGTGGCTCAAAGCTTTTGAGAGGCATACAGTAAACTTTTTTTTTTGTTTGAGATCAACAGCAAAATTTCTGAAACTTCATTTAGGGTAGAGTTTTCCCTATAAATCTGCCTTGCGAATAGGAAAGCAGTATCTTAAAGGTTGTTTTGATCACTGTGCTTTTTAACATATTCTTCTGGTTGCTCAATATATGGAAGCTGAAGAGGGCCTCAAAGAGCAGGGGGAGCAGTTGGATTGGGGGGGTAGGGGAAGGGGGACAACAAAGATCATAATTCTGAAAGTTATCATTCTTCACACCTCAGAACTATGCTGACAAAATTATTTTATGACCTTTTAAATTAAATCTAGGGCATTGCAGTTACTACTCTCTACATTTCTGCGTGTGTATTCTAGAACACACATAAGCTGTCAATGATGCTATGCATCCTGAAGAGCAGAAAAGCCCATGAGCCACATTGTTGTATTTCTTTAGAGAAGGAAAAAAAGGAAATCTTGTTTCAGTTATCAAAGGTTTTCACTTTGTGTGTGGAACTTCAGAAAGTTCTGCCTCCTTGGAACGTAAATTCTGTGCCAATAAGCCTGAGGGGGTAAGTGTGGATGCTTTCAGTATGCAGATGTTTAGGTGAATATCCTAAAATGCATCAAATTACTGGGATTTTTTTTTTAAAAGCAAATGTCAGTACCTTCATAATTGTTCTGTAAATGTAATGCCATGCAGTAGGCACATAGTAGAAGCATCTCTCTTCAAATGTGTAAACTTTACATTCAGTAGAAACTTTTGAAGTATAAATTATTATAAACTCTTTTTTTTCCTGTTGCTTTCCTGTATGTCAGTCTGTCTTCCCTGAGGAAAATGATCCTGTCAAACAATTCTACAACTGCAAAATACAGACATTGCTTGTTTCCTACTTCACTTTACGAATAAACAAAGCTTCAGACGGAGTGCTTAAATTGTATGGAAAGAGAGGGAGTATATAAAACTATGCTGGCTGCTCAAGTTAAGCCTGCTGAATCTCTTTGGATGCTGCTACTGGATATCAGCACAGGGCTTGGCAAAGGGAGGCTCAATGGCTGCCACAGTAGTATCAGGTGGCTGGGAGGGATAATTGTCTTCAGTTTAGCCCACATTAAAGCATGACATTAACTACTGTGGGGATGTGGATGAGCTGCTGTGTACATATGTGTCGCAGAAATGTTTAGAAGGTAACTCTGGAGGTCATCTGTTCCAGTCTTGGCTCAAAGCAAGCTAGTCAGCACTATATCAGGTCACCCATGTCTGGCTCCAATATACATTGGAATGAATTTGTTTGAACCAGTCATAATGTCATCCATTGAACTGGACTCCCCCACAGCTTGTTTTAATTTAAATCAAATTTGAATCAGTTTAGACAACATCTTACTTGTGGCATTCAATGGTGTGTTTTAAATATTAAAATTTAAAAAAAAATATATATAAAAAAAATATTAACACAGATTAAATCCAACTGGATTTCAGGCAAATCCTCCTGGTGTGTTAGCGTTACTGGATGAAGAATGCTGGTTCCCTAAAGCTACTGACAAGACATTTGTGGAGAAATTGGTCCAAGAGCAAGGAACCCACTCCAAGTTCCAAAAGCCAAGACAGCTAAAGGACAAAGCAGATTTCTGTATTATTCACTATGCAGGGAAGGTAAGGGTTAAATGTTAAATATTTGGTTAGAAACGTTGGTTTTGGGAAAGTACTACATGGTATAGCTACCAAATTTAGAAATACTTGTGTAGGAGGGTGGCCTTGTTTCACTTTCTTGAACATATTCAGGAGTGCTCTGATGGAACTCTTGTTACCAAATAGAACTGAAAAATATCAATTAATATTAAATTAAGCAAATATTTCCATTTCCTTTTAATTTTGTTGTCAGGTCTTGCAGGTGAGTTTTTTCAGGACTTTTACTGAAAGGAATCTCTTCTGAGTATCTGTTTGTAAGTTGATAGTAGTGCTTGAAGTAGGATTGTGTCAGTACCCTCTTCACTTTTATGTTCTCAGTTCACATAAGATTTTCTGTATAGATTTCGTTCTGTAGGTAAGCTGGTATCTTTTTGGCTTTACTGTTAGCTCAATCTTTATTTTTTTCTGTTGAGGGACAGAGCTCAGCTGCAATGTGAACAGGTCCATGAAACAACTGTGCAGTTCTTGTCAGCATTTTGTGGAACATTTATGATCACCTGGTCTATTCCATAGGGCCATGCTATGTAATTGGTTTCATAAATAGTTAAAACTTAATCCTAGTACCAGTTTTTGCCCTGATATTTAGAAGAAACTCTGCAAATGATTGAGTCATCCTTTGATTTTCATTTAAAGTACTAATGCCTTGTTATCTAATCTTTGATGTCAGTGGTGCCAATTAGATAATTGTGGCAAAAACTGAAATACAGAAATTATACATTTTATTGTATCAATATTTAAAACTAAGTTAGAAATAATGAAGTCATCACTGTTACTGCAGTTAATAATAGATTAGTTGTGAAACAAAAGGTTACCTTTAGGTAATCAAAATGAAAAAAACCAGCTTGGTGCCTGACTATTGGAAAGTAATTGTTCTGAAGAATGCTTTACTTCTGCCAAACTGAGTGGGCATTTCCAGGATACTGGCACTGCATTGCATATCTTCCTCTGACAGAAGGCATTTTACACACTCTGATAGAAAATTGAGTTTCCTTCAAAGCTAGAATCATTTGTAAAATAGCTTTTACTGCAAGACATACTTAGATGATGATCTGATCTGGTTTTGGGTGCTGGAGGCATTTATATGTGGCGTTCCTTCCAAAGCCCTTATTTAAAAATAGAAAACTCAGTTTGTTTAAAGCAAAAACATGCTAGTCTACATGGAGGTCTTGTTGGATTTATGGAATTTTAGGGCTCTCTTTTGGGTTAGCATGAAACCATGCTGGTAGCATTGAGTTTTCAACTGCTGAACTATAGTCTAATTGCAAACCACAGAATTGGTTCTTTCAAGATGAGAGCTTTGTTTTCTTTATAGAACAAAGTGTTTAAATATAACTGATATAGTGAAATTAAAAAAAAAATCATGTTGCAGCACATCCTTAATTTACTCTCTAGTAATTTAGATAAAGTAATTAGGATCTATACTGGAGTTGCTTTTACATCTTCACAGTGAACAGTGAAGCTTTATTTTGGCAATAACACTAGGTTGAAAATGTATGCCAGCTATTAGTAAGCAAAAAGTCAGATTGCTAAATTTTTAAGAAAACTCCCATTTACTTTTTCAAAAGAATAATAACTTTTTGTGGTGTTTCCTTAGAACAGTTCAAAGTACAACAAACTCATAGCAAGCTAACATCAACAAGAGAATAGGAGGAAAACAGTATAGTTTTTGAAAGCTGGGGTTTTTTTTGGTGCTGGTAAATTTAAAACTAAACCTGGTAGTCTATCTGATCACGTGCAACTTGGCTACTCTCCAGGTAGACTACAAGGCAGATGAGTGGTTGATGAAGAATATGGACCCCCTGAATGACAATGTGGCTACACTCTTGCACCAGTCTTCTGACAAATTTGTTGCAGAGCTTTGGAAGGATGGTAAGAGATCATGCTCTGAGTACACAAGTTGTTAGCAATTTTTACCTTGCTGGATGAGTCGGTGTTTTTTTTTGTGCCTGTTCCTGCCTCACCTGTATGTTGTAAATATCTACAGCATTGTTTAGCACCAAAAGTACAACAAGGAAGCTGGGTTGCCCCTATGGTCCCTTGCACATGTACCATTTCTGAGTAGCTGCTTATCATGTTCACTATTTGAACTGATATTCACTTACTGTTTGTTACCCTGTGTCAAATTTCATCTGTAGGATCTTGTCCAAAACTCTTAGTTTGAATTGCTGCAGTTAAGTCCTGAATGTAAGCAGCTATAGTGATACTTGCTGTTAATAAAATGTTGTCTTATGTGAGCACTGGCACAGTTGTTTCTTGTTCAGTCGTGGGTCGTATCCTGGAAATCTGCAACTCCTAAAATAAAATTCATTAATAGCCATGCTACTGCTTAGATATTGCATATTAATATCAAATGCATTATTTTCCTGTTTTAACTGTACACTGCTGTTTAGCTAGTCTACCTGCACATCAGCTTAAAGTATTTATCAACATTTTTACCAAAATACCCCAGGAAGCAGAAATAGCCAAATAAATACTTACAAGGACTCTTTTATTCTAGTTTTTAACATCACAGTATATTAATTAGAGTATATTTACATGCCATAGTATATAAATCTTGTAGTGTCTTATTCCAGGAGGAAATTAATCTTGTGATATAGATGATGCTGTAGGTTAATACTGAGTTTCCCTCTTCTCAGGAATACTTACTTAGTTCAGCTACAGAGAGCAGTTTTAATGAATGTATATAAAGGACTTTTTGGTTGGGGATCTGCTCCTTTCCTTTTAAGTACACACACAGAAGCAAAAGTGTTTTGGTCCAGATATGCAAAACCTGCTTCCACAGATAATTGAAATGTGCATGGAATATGTTGTGGCCTAATTGCTTTTGTAGCACAGTTAAGTCTGTTTGCAATTGATAAACCTGTTCTGTATACTAACTGAAGTGTCTTGTGTATCTGCTCTTCTGTCTTTGTTTTTGCTGTTTCTCTGCCTTAGAGATTCAGAATATTCAGAGAGCCTGTTTCTATGACAATATTACTGGTCTTCATGATCCACCAGGTGAATGGATATAAAAACAGTAGGCCTACTAAAGGCAGGGCTGTTGGATCTACAGGAAAACCATTTTTGCTCGTAGGCTTGCATGAACTTTTCATTTCATGCTAAAATTGGGTACACCTCCACAAGGCAAATGGTCTCTGAGTGCGTTCGTATTCAGTTGCTGCTGCATACATATAGCATCTATATTTTATGCATTGCATTTAAGCATTGCAGATAAAAAGGTTCGTTTGCTTCCTAGTTCCATGTTGAGATGCAGAATTGCTTCTTAAGTGATAATTCTGGTAGCTCCAAGCATTTGAGAGAATGCGTAAGCTCTGTAACACTATCAAGCTTCTTTCTGCAGTCCAACATTGACAAAACTCTTGAACATTTTAGAACACGGATGTGTGTTTTGGGAGGAGAGCTGAAGAATGTATTGAAGTATCAGGATGAGTGCTGCAGTTGTAGTGGGGGGTAGTAAGTGAAATAAACTTCTTCCAGACTTGTTGGAATTGCTCTTTTATTTAAAAACCTCTTAATTTTAGTATTTCCCTTTGTAGAAGCTGCAGATGTGTTTTGAGGTATTGAGAAGTCAACAAATTCACTTATTTGGAATGTCTTTTTGAAGATGTTTTAGACACTTTATCCAACCTTCCTCATCCTTCTTGTATTCTTCTCCCCAGGTTTAGAAATACGTGTATGTGAAGGTTGTGCCTTCAAACTTTTGATCTTTACTTGGGTTTATCTTCTGCTACACATGATACATAGAATCATAGAATCATTTAGGTTGGAAAAGACCTTTAAGATCATCCAGTCCAACCATTAACCTACACTACCAAGTCCACTCTAAACCAATCAAGGGTAGACTAGACTAAAACCATGTCCCGAAGTGCCACATCTACCCGTTTTTTGAACACTTCCAGGGATGGTGACTCCACCACCTCTCTGGGCAGCCTGTTCCAATGCTTGACTACCCTTTCCGTGAAGAAATTTTTCCTAATTTCCAACCTAAACCTCCCCAGACGCAGCTTGAGCCCATTTCCTCTCGTCCTATCGCTAACTACATCACATGCTTGAGGAAGCTAGTGGTGTTTCCTAAAGTAATTACTAGAGGGCTTGAGTTCAGAGGCTTTAGCCAATGGATCGTTTTCCAGTCTTGCTGTTCAATGACTGCTCTTAACCTATAGGGAAGGCTTACATTTAACTTTAATAATCCTAACTGAAATATAAATAACTGTATTATAGTTGGAGGACAGAGGGGAGCAAAACAAAAGATGCACAATTAACAGATATATTTACAAAATAGTACATGGCTGAATAAAAGCCAAATGGTGTCCAGTCATTAGTGGTGTCTGGTGGGTGCATGTTTCTAATATTTACAAGCTGTTATGTTCATCCTCTGTAAGACTGATTCCCAGTAATGTCTATCCCATTTCTGGTTTAGAACTGAATTCTGCTTCAAAGTAAATATTTCGGATATGATCTTATGAACAACTTACCACCTACTTATTCTTCTAACTTTAATAAGCTGCTTAGATTCTTGTGTTCAAAACTGTGTGGAGATCTGGCCTCTGTTCTATACTAGATGCAGGACTTACAAGTGATTATTCAAACTTGTTGCCCTGTATTTTTCTGCTTTTAATTTTCCTTTTTTTATAGAACTTTGAAAACCAGTTGAGTATGAGTATGAAATAAAATATTGTCACTTATTTCTCAGATACAAAACTAATTCTGATAGCAAAGCAGAATTCCCTCTGCTTTGGTCTGAATTAATTTGAATATAACTTAACAAAATTTAAATTGTAGCCTACATATAGCTGCCTGTTTCTGGCTGGCCAGCTTGGATTTCATGGAGAATCAATATATGTTGTGCATTTCCTCAGTAGTAAGAAGTGTCAACTATAATTATTAAGGTGTTAGGCCGCCTGTGTATTTTTTACCAAGCTGTTTAATTATTGACATGCACATGGAACAGCGCTCATGATTTTCGTCTAAAGGTTTTAATGATGGTTGTCAGACTTCTAATTTGTGCTTCTGAAGAAGAAACCATAGAGATCCTTACCCAAAATGTTAAAAAAAAAAAAAAAAAAACAAACCAAAACCAACCCAAACTATTCTGATGCCTTTATGGCAGCTTTGTGAAGTGCTTTGGTGTGCAGTTTTCCTGTTTTGAAACTTGTCTTTTGGCTAGGGACGTTTTAGCAGTTGTATATAAAACTCAAAAGAATTTTTCAAAATAGCAGACTAGCAGAAGTCTGGCAGATACTTTTTTCCCCTCTTGTCACTGAAATAACACTATTTCCAACTCTTCTGTAAATAGTCATGCTTTCAAAACACTTTTGAATATTCAGTGAAACTCAATCTATATAATTACCGTAAGTGACTCTTCATTTTAAGCAAATATGCATAGATGTCTAATTCAAAATATTCAACCCAGAAATACTTTGCATTGTAAGAATTCAAATGATTGCCAGTTTCCAGGCAACTTTCTATCTCTTAGGAGTTGACTTAAAATAAAGAAAATGGCTTTCCTGGTCATGTAGAACTGCAAGTAAAGAGCTGGATATTTTAGTCTGTACCTACTAAAGCTACACTATTCTGCTGTATAAGTTTGTGGCTTTTGGTTCCACTGCTTCTGCACAGTGTCCCTAGTACATGCTGACTGTCTTGCCTACTGATGGCATCTTCTGTCATTTGTTCCACAAAGCTTCTGCTGCTGCACTATTGCTCCTCTTTCTGCTTATCTTCATAGCTGACAAATATTAAAGTCCACTTAATTATTTTCTCTTGTCCTTCCCAGTGGATCGTATTGTGGGTCTGGATCAGGTCACTGGAATAACAGAGACAGCTTTTGGCTCTGCGTACAAGACCAAGAAGGGCATGTTTCGTACTGTTGGCCAACTGTACAAAGAATCTCTCACCAAGCTGATGGCAACGCTCCGAAACACTAATCCCAATTTTGTTCGCTGCATCATTCCAAATCATGAAAAGAGGGTATGTACTACAGACCACTCTCTAATTCTTTCTCATTATTAATTTCTTCGCATGCATTTCAAGTTATGCATGCTGTCTGTGTCTTCCTTTGTGAAACTTGGCTTCTCATTTCAAAAGTTTTCACGCTAATCAAGTATCTTCTCAGTATTCCCCACACATGCCCTTATTTAGATGGTTGACTTTGTAGAGGGTAGCCTGAAAAACTTAAACTAGTTTTTCATTAATGCAAATTCAAAGACTAAAAATCATACTTGTTTTGTTTGTCCAGGCTGGAAAATTGGATCCACATCTGGTTCTAGATCAGCTTCGTTGCAATGGTGTTTTGGAAGGAATAAGGATTTGTCGACAAGGATTTCCAAACAGGATAGTGTTCCAGGAATTTAGACAGAGGTAACAGGAGGAATAGTCTTTTGAGTTTTTATGAGATAAAGTTCCTTGTTAAATAATTGAAGACACCCCCACTCCCTTCCCCAGCCCAACTGGAAGAAAATCCAAAACCATATGTGAGGTCTTGAAGTGGCTTGAACTCGAAGCAGTTAAATATTACAAGTTTATTCTAAAGACACTAGGGAAGGGGAAACCAATCTAAAATGAGCTTCTAGAAAAACTTTCTGGAGAAATTCCTTAGCTGTGCACTTGGTAACTATAGCTTTATGGGTTCATAATAATGTAGCTTACTGCTGAATGTAAAGGTGTTTTTTCTTTTGACTTAAAGGTATGAGATCCTTACTCCCAATGCAATTCCAAAAGGTTTTATGGATGGTAAGCAAGCCTGTGAGCGTATGGTAAGTGTTTATACCTATATATTGTTAACACATTGAAAAGATGAAAAAAAAAATTGTTCTTTCCTTGGTGTAAAAACAATGTGCTTACCTATTTAGATCAGAGCATTAGAGCTGGACCCCAACTTATACAGAATTGGACAGAGCAAGATCTTTTTCCGAGCTGGTGTCTTGGCACACTTAGAAGAAGAACGAGATCTGAAGATCACAGACATTATCATCTTTTTCCAGGCAGTCTGTAGAGGATACCTGGCTAGGAAGTATGTGTGCTCTTATGGTTTGATTTTTCTCATGGTCATCTTAAGTCTCTTTGATAGGGAGCTATGCATTAAAACTTCCATTTCAGGAGAGATTTTCTTAAGAAAGAGTGGTGCCTGATAAACTGTAGTTGTATCCAGGGTAAATAGGTGAATTTTTACCTAATGACAACAACAATTTTTACCTTCATTCCATAGCAATATCTCCTTTTCTTAACATTCCCTCTGTGACATGTGCAGCTGTTTATGGTACAGCTAGTGGCTGCAAAAAAATCTTTCTGCTCCACTGGAAGTTCTTAGAGATACTCTGGAAAGCTGCTTTTTTTGAAATTAAAGGGCAGTTCAGTGTATAATCCATCCCGATTTTATTTTTTTAAGAAAAACATCTGTTAAGAGTAAAAAAAAAATAGCATTTTTAATTATTGCTTTGAAAATGGTGAATCCAGCTTTTGCTCTGCCTCTTCATATAAGGAATGAGTACTCATAAATCAGTGTTGTCACTGAAACTTGAAAATAAGCCTATTTATGGTCTGCAAGTGTTCTAGGGTTAGGTAACCTAAAAATTTAAAAATACAGCTGTATTTAACATGAAATGTTTTGCTCTTTCTGTCTTCAGGGCCTTTGCAAAGAAGCAACAGCAACTGAGTGCACTGAAAATCCTGCAGAGGAATTGCGCTGCATATTTAAAGCTTAGGCACTGGCAGTGGTGGAGAGTGTTCACAAAGGTTCGTTGTATTCTGTCACTTTCTTTGACTTCTGTAAATAGGTAGATGCAGGTTCTTACTTGTTCCTTTCAAATCTTTGCAGGTGAAGCCTCTTCTTCAGGTCACTCGTCAAGAAGAAGAACTTCAAGCCAAGGACGAGGAGCTAATGAAGGTGAAAGAAAAGCAGACAAAAGTGGAGGCAGAACTTGAGGAAATGGAAAGGAAACATCAACAGGTTTGTGCCTAAGATCAGCTTTTGATATGTAGAATGTATATTGCACTATATCCTGTGTGAGGGAGCCATGCTGGGGAGACACTTGTCAGCAAAAGCACTGTGACTTGGGAGAGCTAACTCCTTTCACACTCTGCTAAAATCTGAAATAACAAGACACAGCATGAGCTATTCCTCCAGGAATGCAGAAACATCATGTTAATGAAACTAAACGTTTTTGGCCTTTCCTAGTTTACAGGAGAGTTTCAGTAGCAGTGTCATTTTCCTTTTCAGATGTGTTTTCAGGGTAGGATACTTCTGTGGTGTACATATGCTGTTTAAGACATGAGGAAGCAATTATGACAATTATTGGGCAAAACTGAAAATTAATTTATGCTGATAAGTAACACTGATACCAGTTTAAAGAACAGCTGAAAGAGTGTCAGTAAAGGTAGACATGTATTTATCACTGTGGTAATATTGAGACATGATAGTACTGGGATGGATATCTAGAATGGCAAAGCATCAGTTCCTATTGATGAAAGGGCTGGAAGGCATGGCCTATAAGGAGTGTCTAAGGGCACTGGGTTGGTTCTAGTTTGGAGAAAAGGAGACTGAGGGGAGACCTCATCACTTCCCCTCCTCAGGAAGCTGTAGAGAGCAGAGAAGGAGGTGCTGATCTCTTCTCTGGGATCCTGGGCCAGGACACGTGGGAATGGTTCAAAGCTCCATTAGGGGAGGTTCAGACTAGATATTAGGAAACGTTTCTGTACTAAGAGAGTGGTCAAACACTGGAACAGGCTTCCTAAAGAGGTGGTTGATGCCCGATGCTTGTCGGTGTTTAAAAGGCATTTGGACAATGCCCTTAATATACTTTAACTTTTGATCAACCCTGAAGTGGTCAGACAGTTGGAATAGATTATTGTCATAGGTCCCTCCCAAATGGGACTATTCTATTCTATTGTCAAATTTACGCAGCAAGAAGTAATGTGTTCCAGTTCTCTTCCAGTGACTCTAAGTGCCAGCTTCAGCCCAGCTACCCACAGCACTGCTCTGCCACTATACAGGGATGAGTGCAAGGAACAGTCTAGGAAACGGGCACTTCCCTCATCTTTTTGCTGCTGGTAGAACAGGGCACATGGGGTAGGTGCAGTGGAATCCGTTCCTTAAACGGGGGGGACAAGTGAGTGAACATTGCTGTGGCCCAATTACAAAAGCTGGTGTCTTCTAGACTGCTGATAAAGCCCTCTGCTAAGTCTTTTGGTTTTGGATATTGACCAGGGAGTCAAGAGTTGGAGCAGAACTTGGCCTTTAAGTAACTTTGTAGTTGTCATACATATAATCTCTCATGAGAGACTTTGAAACGTCGTTTTTACTGCTTTACTACCTTTTGTGTGTATTTGCAGCTTCTGGAAGAGAAGAACATTCTTGCAGAGCAGCTACAGGCTGAGACAGAGCTCTTTGCAGAAGCTGAGGAGATGAGGGCTCGCTTGGCTGCCAAAAAACAAGAGTTGGAAGAAATTCTCCATGATTTGGAGTCCAGGGTTGAGGAGGAAGAGGAAAGAAACCAAATATTGCAGAATGAGAAGAAGAAAATGCAGGGCCATATTCAGGTATGCCTCTTGGTAACTGGAAATGGAGAAGCATGCAAATAGGATAGTTAAGGATGAGAAGGCTCCCTCAGCATCTCTATGGCACAGAGGTATTTAGCTCCTTAGCACTATGTGTGGAATAAAATCAATTTGAATTTTTTTGTCTTCTCTTCCTGTGTTCAGTGTGTTTAGCTTCTTGTGGTCACCAGGCATGTGAGGGTGAGGAAAGAAAAAGAAAAGTCAAAATGCACTGTTGGTAGCTATGCAGATAGAGTATTAAAGGTAGCAACCACTTTTGAGGGGGGAGGAACTGGGAATAACTGTATGGGGCTTACCTGCTTTCTTATAGAAACAAAGACTGATGGGATGATGTCACTTATGAGAGAAATGTTCCTTTTTGACTGAAATCCAGTGAATATCATGAAGAGTATTCCTCCTTTGACTTCTACAAAACTAAGACAGCTTCATCTCCTCCAAGTTACTTGGGGTTTTTTTTTTGTGAAAATCAGGTGATTTAGATGCTTCCTTTTGCATACATGGAGACCTTGAAAAAAGGAATACCTGAGAACTTATCTGTCTTTCAAAATATTAAAGGTACTTGGAGGGGAAATAAACCCTACATCTCACAGCTCTTGATGCCTTTTAATGAGTGTCCATTAATGTGTGGCTGAGAATCTTATTTAAAACCATGAATGAATAGAAGCACAATACATTATTACTTTTCTAGTTGTATCTAGCTATTTATGCCAATATCTGAACCATTTCAGCTGTAATAGAAACCTTGATTCATACTGAAATCAGGAGATCTGTTCCCTGTGGTATCTCTTCCCAGACACTTATACTTTTACACCAGATGCCCTATTCAGATGCAGTATGCTAGGAAGTATTTGACATAAAGCCTGATCTGATTTCATTGTCAATTAAGTAGATTTTTTTTTATTTTATGTTCAGAATTAAGAATTTGAAAGACTCTGGTGAAGTGAGTGTATGTTTCCTAGACAGCATATTTCAGCCAAAGTGGAAACAGAGTATAAAAAATTCCTTGTGTATCACAGCCCTTATTTTGTTACCAGAACATTGATATAAATGAATCTAACAAAAAGTAAATGCATTTTTAGTGTTAGTTAGGGCAGGTGGCTTTTCAGAATAATGCATCTTTTTCACCAATTTAAAAAAAAACAAAATGATATGGGTAACCTGGAAAATGCACAGATGCAATTGCCTTTCTTCCCAGGACCTGGAGGAACAGCTTGATGAGGAGGAGGGAGCTCGACAGAAGTTGCAGCTTGAAAAAGTGACAGCTGAAGCTAAGATCAAGAAGATGGAGGAAGAGATCCTACTGTTGGAGGACCAAAATTCCAAATTTTTGAAGGTGAGACCAGTAAGCGCAGTGGAGATTCTGCACATAAGTAATAGTAGTACCAACTGAGAGCTCTCAAAACATTTGAGATCACTGTTACGTTACCTGTAGAGTTTGTGCATGAAGGCTTGTGGGGTTTGAACAGATTGAAGCTGAGACACTTAGAGCTTCTTTTAAACTGACCTTTAAAAGGGAGGTATTTGCCATGCATTCTTTCCAATTTCATGAGTCTTCCAAATCTAAGAGTTGGAAACAGTGTTTATCATAGCTACTGTTGTTCTTTGTAAACAGATTTCCACAAGTGTATAGCAAATGCTGTCCTAAAACCAGGCCTCCCGTGTGTTAAATTCCAAGTCTAACTTTCTTGGGGAAAAAAAATGTTCACATTTCTATACTATTACAATTAATCCTTAATATTGATAGGTCAGTCACTTGAAATAAAATCTGTATTATATATGCTGTATGAGACCTCTGTATGGATTTTGTATATTGAGTTATTTGTGGTGCTTAGAGACTCTTCAAATCGTATTTTAGAAGTTAGTCTTTCTCCCCTTTCTCCTAACTAGGAAAAGAAGCTGATGGAGGATCGAATTGCTGAATGTACTTCTCAGCTGGCTGAAGAAGAAGAAAAGGCCAAAAACTTGGCCAAACTCAAGAACAAGCAGGAAATGATGATCACTGATTTGGAAGGTTTGTTCTTACTACATTTGCCTGTTAGCAGCTTGGACATCATGCTAGAAAGGAATGGATCGCTTATTACAATGTGTGCAGTATCTGGTCCAGTCTGCTAAGTGTAATCTTGTATGTAGGCACCTTAATAGCTGTTATTTTTATCTAAATCTTGAAAGAAATTTGTGTTGCTTGCAAGACTTGTTGCGTTTGGCTGCTCAGTCTTTCTTATGTTCGTTAGTTTTTCATTTTTGAGAATCCATTTCATTTATAGATGCACTCAGAAGTTCATGTTGCATGCATCTCTTAGTAACAAGGTAAAACATCTGTCTCGAAGTTGCTATACTTTTCTATAATAACACATTAGAACAACGTATTTCTGGAAGAATGTTAGTATGCATTCGTTAGGCTTCTAATATTTTTTTTAATAAGCCAATCTGAATTGTTTTGCTTTTATTAATGCTTTGTTTATCTAAAACACTTCAATTTCCTTGGCCATTTATTTCTGATTGTTTTCCCTGTGTTGTCACCTTTACGTAACCTTTCTTGATTTTGCTTTTTTAATTACTTACAGCTGTAAATAGCTATTGTGCAACATTAATAACCTGCCAAGTCAAAGTTGCAAAATGTAAGGCAAAGTTGTGCTCTGTGCCCTAATTTGGAAATAGTTTTATCACTCACTGTATTATGGCTAGTGTTTCTGAAGATACTTGACAGATGTCTTTGGTTATGGTACTGTTCCAAGACTGATGACCTTAGAAATGGAAACTAAAGCTTAAATGTAAGGCATGCAATTTCTTGGCTAGTAAAGCACAGTAAAATGATATTTACTCTTTGAGATGATTCAAGAAGCCATTAAGGTCTCTCTGCTAGGGTCTTGGCACTGCTAGGTACTGAAATTTGGCGGGGGGGAACCCTAATTTGGTTTGCTATGAGCTTTCTCAATTACAAAATTGGGTCTTATGACACTGTTCTAACTGTCACTCACCAGAAATATAATGTAAAAACAGAGGGAGAAGTGCTATTTATTTGAATGAGGAACTGTTTAGAGAAAAACAGTGTTACTTTAGATCATCTGGAAAATCCCAAATAGCCCTGGGTGGCTTTAAGAGATGATTCTTGAACATGGCTCACTTTCCATGTAGAAGATGATGACCTGATCCAGTAGCAGGCATAGGAAGGGTGTGAGAGAAATCTCTGTGCTGAGGACCCACGAAGTATTGAACAAGTCTAATAACTTAGATTTATGCTAATGCATGTAGAATTGTGCTAATGCTATGCTAAGCAAAACCTTCCTGTGACTTAAATATATTTACATACTTGGTCATTAGCTAACTGTAAACAATGCAGCCAGTAACTATCTTAATCAGACAACAGGAGATCATATAAAAGTATTTTATTGCTATGGCACTGATAACTGGATGGTCTTCACAAAGAAATACCTTAGGGCAGGAGTGTCTTGGCTACACAAATAAATTACTGGAAGTGATCAGGGTTGCACAGTCTTGCTAAATATCAATGGGATGTGAGATAGTGGCATAGATATTTGCAAAAATGGTTTATCCAAGCGTGGTGGTTTGATACTGGCTGGATGCCAAGTGCCCACCAAAGCAGCTCTCCCCTTCTCAACTGACAGGGGAGAGAAAAATGTAACAAAAAAGCTTATGGCTTGAGATAAGGACAGGGAGATCACTCAGCAATTACCATCATGGGCAAAACAGACTCAACTTGGGGAGAATCAGTTTAATTTACTACCAATCAAAACTGAGTAGGAGAGAGGAGTGAGAACTTATGTAGGGTAATGAGAAATAAAACAAAATCTTAAAACACCTTTCCCCTACCCCTCCCTTCTTCACGGGCTCAACTTCACTCCCAATTTTTCTCTACCTCCTCCCCCCCCGAGCGGCGCAGGGGGACGGGGAATGGGGGGTTGTGGTCAGTTCATCACACGTTGTCTCTGCTGCTCCTTCCTCCTCAGGGGAGGACTCCTCACACTCTTCCCCAGCTCCACCGTGGGGTCCCACCCACGGGAGACAGTCCTCCATGAACTTCTCCAACATGGGTTCTTCCCACAGGCTACAGTTGTTCACGAACTGCTCCAGCGTGGGTCCCTTCCATGGGGTGCAGTCCTTCAGGGGCAGACTGCTCCAGCATGGGTCCCCCACGGGGCCACAAGCCCTGCCAGCAAACCTGCTCCAGCGTGGGCTCCTCTCTCCATGGGTCCACAGGTCCTGCCAGGAGCCTGCTCCGGAGTGGGCTTCCCCCCGGGTCACAGCCTCCTTTGGGCACATCCCCTGCTCTGGCGTGGGGTCCTCCCCAGGCTGCAGGTGGATATCTGCTCCACCATGGACCTCCATGGGCTGCAGGGGCACAGCCTGCCTCACCATGGTCTTCACCATGGGCTGCAGGGGAATCTCTGCTCCGGTGCCTGGAGCACCTCCTCCCCCTCCTTCTTCACTGACCTTGGTGTCTGCCTAGTTGTTCCTCTCACATATTCTCACTCCAGCTGCAGTTTGTGTCCTGGTGTTTTGTTTGATCCCCGCCCCATCCCCACTTAACTATGTTATCCCAGAGGTGCTACCACTGTTGCTGATTGGCTCAGCCTTGGCCAGCGGTGGGTCTGTCTTGGAGCCAGCTGGCATTGGTTCTATTGGACATAGGGGAAGCTTCTAGCAGCTTCTCGCAGAAGCCACCCCTGTAGATCACCTGCTACTGAAACCTTGCCACACAAACCCAAGACACCAAGTTTTCTTTAAGCTATACTATTTTCCAGTAGACCTTTTGGAGGCTAGCCTAGCCCTTCCAAAACTATGCAAGCCATCATTTTTTACAGTCCGTAGTTGTTCTTTATTTTTGAATCCTGATGTCTGTGATCACCTGGCCTAGCAGCAAAAACTTCCTCTGTTAGATTCCATTCCTTATTTTCTGTTGGGATGAGGTTATTTTTCTGTTCCCTTACTTGAAACTTTTTTCTCCAGTCATTGACTTTTTCTTGACTTTCTATCTAAATCATACAGTTCTACTTTGCTATTCATCTTTCCCAGTCACCCTTCCAGCTGCAGACTGGAGGAAGAATTGACACAGCATATATTAAACTTCCCACCCATCTTTCCACCCTGGTGCCCTGCACCTGAACCTTCTGAGGATGACAAGAGAAAACATTGCTTACAAATTTTTTTTCTTCCTTAGAGCGCTTAAAAAAGGAGGAGAAGACCCGTCAAGAATTAGAAAAAGCTAAAAGAAAACTTGATGGTGAAACAACAGACCTACAGGACCAAATAGCTGAGCTGCAAGCCCAGATTGAAGAACTGAAGATCCAGCTGGCCAAGAAAGAGGAAGAATTGCAGGCTGCTCTTGCTAGGTCAGAGCATGATGGGGCTTATGACTACAGAAGCGTGGTAGAAACCTACTTTTCCAGACAGAATTTCAGCTGACTGCAAATTTATCAGTTAGAACTGGGAACATTAAAGCAGAAGCCAGTTCACGTTTGTACTAGAGCATCTCTAGACACCTGTGTGCTGTGAGTAGACATGGCAAAGAAGGAATGGAGTGTTTTAGCAACATCCTTGCTCTACAAAGCTCCAAAAGCAATGTTTCACTGGGGTATAATAGCATTTGGGCTCTAGAAGCTTTTTTTAGTCTCCTAGAGTTCAGCCTCAGGAGGGAAAAAACAATGTAATTCTTGGAGAGACTTCTTAATGCTCAAAGTACTTGATAATATATGTCCTATTCAATCATTGAAAGATTTGTGTGGTAGTCATGCAGCCACATAATATAAACTAAACACCTTTTGTATTTTTTGAGTAATGATCCATAATTTTGCAGGAAGAGAAAATTCTACAGGCAGTGCATTTTTTGGTACAGTGCTGAGATCTACAAAACTGGAATACTTGAATGTAAACTTGAAAGCTTGATCATTCTACTAGTGTATCTGTATGTGTATGAAGTTTTAGAAGGTCTAGTTTATTCTAGTGGGAAAGTTGAGTTATCATTTGTGTACATAACTTAATAATAGACTGTTATGAGAATAGATCTGAAGCTACAAAATATCATTAACTGTTGTGCCTCTATTTAACAGAGGCGATGAAGAAGCGGTTCAGAAAAACAATGCACTGAAAGTGATAAGAGAGTTACAGGCTCAAATTGCAGAACTCCAGGAGGACCTTGAATCTGAGAAGGCATCACGCAACAAGGCAGAAAAGCAGAAAAGAGATTTAAGTGAAGAGTTGGAGGCTTTAAAAACTGAACTGGAAGATACCTTGGATACCACTGCAGCACAGCAAGAGCTGAGGTAGGATCACACGTCTGTGTAAGAATGCACCGTTAAAATTTGTCTTTAATTTACAAAAGACTAAAATGTTGACTTTGATTACCATTGATGCTTCCTCTAGGACAAAGCGAGAGCAGGAAGTGGCTGAACTGAAGAAAGCAATTGAAGAGGAAACCAAAAACCATGAAGCACAGATCCAGGAAATCAGGCAGAGGCATGCTACTGCCCTGGAAGAGCTCTCTGAACAACTTGAACAGGCCAAAAGGGTGAGAATAAAATTAATACAGAAATACACTTTTCTGTTTCAGGACTTCTTATAAGTAACACAAGTATTGTGGTCCTTTCCACTGATATCTGCAGACCTAAGTTGTCCTCTATACATGCATAACAATTCTAACTGAAACAAATATATCCTGCTCGTTTGAATATATTGCAGCTATTGGGCATTCTTGGCATCTATCTGAAAAGCGTTCATTAGACTTGGAAATGGTGCATCTAGAGATAAATTCACATAGTACTTCTGTAGGAATTCTCCAGCAGCCCACGTGCTTATTTGGACAGAAGCAGCTCTCTGCATGAGTGAGCTGCAGAATGTTTCCAAATAGGGTAATTGTAATGTTGGCACTCACAAATAACAAACTGTGAGTACAGGTAGTGTAGAAGTTCTTCCAGCCACTCTTAACTTCATGCTTGTACTGTGACCTCCAGTGCTAGATATCTGTGGAGTATCTTGCCAGTTTACACAGCTGTATTATGTTCTCTGGTAACCACCACCAGAGCAGGCAGGAGGAGGCACACCTGGATGGCATGGTTCCTCCTAGTGTAGCTTAAGTGTCTTGTTCAAAAGTAGAATTATTCCAATACTTCCAAAAAAAAGTGTCTTTAGTTTGCGAAATTATAGTTCTGGTCATTCACAAATGTATGTGTGGACAGTTCATCTACTGCAGTAATATTTTTATGTAGGGAATACATCACTTCCTTAGTTTAAAATACGAAGTGAGAAACACAGTAGTTAAAGCTGGTGGAAATTATAGTTTATTCACCTGAAGATCTTTATGCATGTCTTCTGCTCCTTATTCATTAAATATTCTCAGTAAGAGCATGAAAAGATGGAAAAATACCCTGCAATCTTGAACAAAGGTTCTGTGTTAAGATGATGTCAGTTCTGGTGATATAGTAAGGATGGCACTTAAACATCCCTTATGCCAATTATTACTTTTTTAAAAAAGGTTTTTGACAAATGTCAGTGCAGTGGCGAAAAGTGTTTTGTTATGCACTTCTAGGCTGCTACGCCTACTAAAATCAGGGCAGCTTTAGTTGATATCTTTCCTTTTATTTCTGTGAGATGAGCCGTGATGATCTGTTAATGGGCACATTCCTTCCTACTTACAGTGCTACTCTAACAGTCATTTTACAGCACTGACATCCCAGAACTTGTTGAATTCAATTCTGGTCCTTACTGTTACCTGTGATATCTGACAGTGGAATAACTTGCATTAATTTAGTTTTTTACTAACACATACAGAATGTTACATGGCAGCATTTTAAACACTCCCTACTTACAACTTGCTGAGCACTTGTTTTATCTTTGAACTTGTAAACCTGATTTGTTGGACTGAATATTTTTAGCAGAAAACTTTATTGATATGTAACAAAGTGTTGAATTTCTTTCCTTTTGTTTTTCCTAGTTCAAAGCAAATCTTGAAAAAAACAAGCAAGGCCTAGAGTCCGACAACAAGGAGTTAGCCTGTGAAGTGAAGGTACTGCAGCAGGTCAAGGCAGAGTCTGAACATAAGAGGAAGAAACTTGATGCTCAGGTACAAGAGCTAACTGCTAAGGTCACAGAAGGAGAAAGACTGAGGGTGGAACTGGCGGAGAAAGCTAACAAGCTGCAGGTAAGGCTGCATGGAAGTCCTAAACTGCTGAAAAATATGCAAGAAATTAAAAGCCTTGACCATATGCAGAAATGGCTAGGAAAAATGACTTTCAAAGATGCAGCTAGGTCTACAGGAACTGCGTCTGTAGCTGATGTGGGAGGTGATGTGAGTATACATGTACTTGAGGGGCCTTGAAGTGGTGACATGCCTCGGGTGCAGATAGCTGGACAGCCATGACTTTAATCCTGAACTTTGTGGGCTCTGTGAGAATTATAGTGGCTTCTAGTACATGGCTTCCCATCCTGGAGACCAAGTCCTGTCGGAGGCTCTGCTGACAGCTGACCTACAGGTTTTTGGCTTGGATATGGAATTGTGTAGATTGGTCCGAGCTCATTTGTAGGTGTGAGCAAAAAAGTCTACTGATTGATGATGGCCACATGTTTACTTTTGTGCTTCAAAGTTTGGGATCTTGACGGATGGGATTGCAAGTAAATGCCTGTTTTTCTGGGAAATGGAGAAAATGGACAAAACGCAGTCAGGGCTGACTTAAACCACAGCAATGAGTACTTTAGGTAAATCAAGCTAAAGTGCTTCAAAAAGGGAATGGCCCAGTTCTTTTCGGGCAGGAAGCTTTTGGGCGGTCACTCACTGTATATACAAGTAGTATAGTCTAAAATAGCAAGAGTTGGCACCTGGCAGTAACCTTTTCTCTAGCACTGATGCTTTAAACCCAGCTGCCACCCTGATAATCCCTGAATTAATGGTCCTGTAAAATATATGGTCCTATAATTAAAAATAGCATTTAAGTATGAATGCAGATATTGGAATGATGTGCTCTGTTAAATAGCATGCCTAACTCTTGTTATGTTATACCCTTAAGTTCAGGATTGACATCCAACTTCAAGTTCCTAACCAAACTTCAGGCTGAGAGAGTTGGGGTTGTTCAGCCTGGAGAAGAGGAGGCTGCAGGGAGACCTTATTGTGGCCTTTCACAGGAAAGATTGGGACTCTTTTTAGCAAGGCCTGTTGTGACAGGACAAGGAGTAATGGTTTTAAACTAAAGGAGGATAGATTTAGACTGGATATAAGGAAGAAATTTTTTACAATGAGGGTGGTGAAGTACTGGAACAGGTTGCCCAGAGAGGTAGTGGAGGCCCCATCCCTGGCAACATTCAAGGTCAGGTTGGATGGGGCTCTGAGCAACCTGATCTAGTTAAAGCTGTCCCTGCTCAGTGCAGGGGGGTTGGGCTAGACGACCTCTAAAGGTCCCTTCCAACCCAAAGCATTCTATGATTCTACATCCCTCCAGGGCTGGGGTATGTCCCATGTGCCAGAGTCTGCCCCACGGGGTCATCTGTGGGCTGGATGTGCTGAGTGAATGGGGAATCCCTCCCAGTCTGTCCCTCAGGCAGATGCTGTGGGTGCATTCCAACCCAAAGCATTCTATGTTTCTATGAAACTTTGGTATTTTTAGCTTGTTGTATCTCTGTAGTGGGACCAATTGTTGTCTTGCCATACCTGGAATTTGTTGAGGTTTTGTGTTCTGCTGTTCTAGCTCCTGGTGCGATGTAGGTTTTGCTGTGAGTCAGCTGCATGCTGTTACCTTTAGACTGCTTGCTTTGCAGAACGAATTGGATAATGTCTCAAGTCTCCTGGAGGAAGCAGAGAAGAAAGGTATTAAGTTTGCCAAGGATGCAGCTAGTTTGGAATCTCAGCTTCAGGATACACAGGTGTGTGCACGGTGAAGCTTGAACTTTGCAGTGAAGCTTTGTTCCTTATTGAAATGCTAACTGCATAACAGAAAATACATTTTCATTCATGATTTGGGAAGTCCCTTGGGTAGAAGCTGTATTTCCTATTGAAGTCTAGTGAAATGCAATGTATAATGACTGCTCTGGTACATATGGAGCTAATTTTTCATTATGTGAGATTCACTACTTACTAGACTGTAGTTGTTCAGTTTCTCTTTATTAGTCTCTGTGGGAGATAAATATTAGTTCAAATAAACCCTTTCAAAGTAGAATGTTAATGTAAATAAGATCCTTGGGGTATATGAAAGGCACGAGGGACAATACCCTGTCTTTTACTGACAGCTTAAGTTCTTAAAACTGCCAGTGTTTGGTTTTGAGTTAAATAATGCAGCTTTATACACATATTCATCACTTAAATATACTCCCCCCCACCCCCCCCCCCCACCCCGTATAAAAATGCTAGTGGTGACTAGTTGAACAATGTTAATCACAACTGGAGAGGTCTGTGAGGAACAGGATGGGGGGGTGGGGGGTGGTTACACCTTTTATTAGCTTCCACTATGACAGAAGTTTCCAGTGCCAAATTAAATCTATCTTTAAACTGACCTTTATATTTAAGCAATGCAGCAAAACTTGGAAGCATGCTGCTATTGCAGGATTTGCTGCTATATATTCTTCCCAGGTGGTTTAAAATAGGGACTCTACATGCTTGTCTGAAAGAAGAAAAATAAGTTTTGAAGGTGACTTCTGTGCTTGTCCTTTTAAAGATGGAAGAGTGTCATCCATTAACTTCTAGAACAGACAGTTGCATGGATTCCCTGATCAGAAGTATGCTTTATAAATGTTTAAGCGTGCCCAAGATGAACGAGCAGTGCCTTTTTGAAAACCCAAATTAGATGTCTTCATAAGCATGTCCTTGTACAAAAATGCTGTGAGAAAAATAATCAAACCTGAAACTCCATATAGAGTAATGGAAGGTGATAGCCCAAGGCCACAGTTAACACACTATGAACCAAACTGAACTTTGAATATGCCTGTTTATGTAACAGGAGCTGCTTCAGGAAGAAACCCGCCAGAAGCTCAACCTGAGCAGTAGGATTAGGCAGCTGGAAGAGGAGAAGAACAACCTGCAAGAGCAGCAGGAAGAGGAAGAAGAGGCCAGAAAGAACTTGGAGAAACAGATGCTTGCCTTGCAGTTACAGGTAAGCTGTTGTAAATGGCAGGACTTCTATAAGGCCTACACATTCCAGGTGAGATGAATTGGTGTCCCAAACCTTTCAGAAAAATGTCATGTAATTTGCACATGTGCTAGACCAGATTTTGGAATAAAATTTCCTGTGGTCTTTCTCCATTGCAATAATGACTAGTACAACTAACTGCAATGGACAGGACTTTCCCCTACTTAGTATCCTGCTAGCTCACAATTTTTTGTGTTACTTTAGTTAGCAATAACATCTATTTCTGGTTTTGTATTTTGGACCTTATGCCTTTCTTTCCTTCTCATGATGCACTAAGGAACATTATTTTCTTTTATTAAATTTCAGTTGGCTGATGCTAAGAAAAAGGTAGATGACGACTTGGGAACCATTGAAGGCTTGGAGGAAAATAAGAAGAAATTATTGAAAGACATGGAGTCCTTAAGCCAACGCCTAGAGGAGAAGGCAATGGCTTATGACAAACTGGAAAAGACAAAGAATCGCCTGCAACAAGAGCTGGATGACTTGATGGTAGATCTAGATCATCAGCGCCAGATTGTTTCTAACTTGGAGAAAAAGCAGAAGAAGTTTGATCAGGTAGTCTAGTTGCTGTCATCTTACTTCTTTCTATGATTTTTAAATGGCATCTTGTTTATATTGTTACTGCACAAATGAGCCTTGTATAAAGAAGGGTCTGACTAGAGTACTGTGATAAATCTTTTGTGAGCAGCTTGGCTTTTGTTAAGTGTAACTTGTCATTTATAACTGCAGTGAGCTAAATGCCAGCTTTGAGTATTGTTAGATCAAGTAATAAGCTCTTTATAGACAAAAAGGAAATTATATTGGAACAAAAACTTAAGAGTATTATTGTAATCCCTCAAGATAGATCCCTCAAGATTGTAATCCCTCAAGAAAGGATGTGAAGACTGAAAGATGAAAATAATATAAAACTTACTTAATCTTGATTAGTAGCTTGCTTTCCTCATCTCATCCCAGAGTAGCTGTACCTGTTTTCTTACTAGCACTTTGCTCAAAGCTGAGAGACTAGACAGCCTCTGAAGGCCAATTAAACTTAGAGCATTAACCATTTCATTGACTAAAACACCTGAGGCAGGAAGGACCTGATTATAGAACTTATGAGATGGATTAATTATTTCTCACGTTCAGATGCTGGCAGAAGAAAAGAACATTTCTGCCAGATATGCAGAGGAAAGAGATCGTGCTGAAGCAGAAGCAAGGGAGAAGGAAACCAAAGCGCTGTCTCTGGCTCGGGCTTTGGAAGAAGCCCTGGAAGCTAAGGAAGAATTTGAAAGACAAAACAAACAGTTGCGTGCAGATATGGAAGACTTAATGAGCTCTAAAGATGATGTGGGCAAAAATGTAAGTGCATTTCCACACCCTGTCTTGTTATATACTGCATAGGGAATAACACAGGAAAACTCCCTGGCTGGAGAAGTACATTTGACACAAAAATAGAACTTTTTGAAGCTGATTTATAACCCAAAATTCTGGAGGAATTAACACTCGGAAAAAGGGGGGTGGTTTTTATTAACATCAGGCCTCTTCAAAAGATGTGAAGACATGGAGAGCAGAAGTTGCTGGCTGAATGACTAATGGCACCTGCACTAGATTTGAGAGCTTGTCTCACTACTACTTTTTCTCTGTGACACTGCACAGTTCATCTCTCCAACCATCTGCATAGATGTTTGTTGGGTTCTCTAATACAGACTTAGAGATGCTGCTTTGCCTGTTCTGATTCATTGTCCAATTCGGAACATCACAAAATGTAGTGTACTGAGTGCATGTAATTTCTTATTTTGCTATTAATAGCTGCTGATGTTGAGATACCTGAAGGAGAGGGTCTGATTAATGTTTGTGGCTTAGGTCCATGAACTGGAGAAGTCAAAGAGAACTCTAGAGCAACAGGTTGAAGAGATGAGGACTCAGCTTGAAGAACTGGAAGATGAACTGCAGGCCACAGAAGATGCTAAGCTTCGTTTGGAGGTGAACATGCAAGCTATGAAAGCCCAGTTTGAGAGAGATCTGCAAGCCAGAGATGAGCAGAATGAAGAGAAAAAGAGAATGCTGGTTAAACAAGTATGTCTATTTTACTGTACTTTTTTTTTTTTACTGTGCTTCATAGTGGGAAGGGTGTGAGGTTCTCTTGTTAAAGCTCTGTGGGTTCAGTGATAACTTGCTACCAGAAAAATAAAACTTTTTTGCTTAAAGATCCCATCCTATAGAAATCCCAAGCACTAATCTTTACAAACAATAGAATAGGTCTTGTTGAAGATAGGCCACTGTCAACTGTTAGTGTTAGTCTGCTACTGATGGCCCTCCAAAAACACTCAACATGCAAGCATGGTTCTAAATTAACATTAAGCTTTGAGGAAAACACACCCAATATTTCAAGATTTATCACAAGAAAACAAAAATGTACAATTACTGAGAATCACCACTCTCTCACAAATAAACATGGCTTGGAGGGCTTTTGAAGTTCACTGCAATGCAAAATCGCTATTATCTTGCACTGGATGAGCTCTTGACCTAGCATGAGGAGGGAGACTTGCTTAAACAAAATATTTCATGTTGGTAACCTGTGGCATTTCTGGCTCAGTTTTATTTTTGCATAAGTTTGGTGTAATTCATGTTGGCTTGCTGCTTAGATATCTTTGTTTTGTTTTGAAAAATAAGTTGGTGTATAAATGCTAGTGAAACAGCTAGTAAATGCTAGTGAAACAGCTGTTTCAAAGGGAATGATTTCTTTTTATTGAAAATGAGGCAATTCTACTTCTTTTTTTCCTCTTAGCGGTTCAATTGGAATTAGTGACATCTGCCCTAAAGTAATACCTAAATGTGGATAGATGTGCTGGGCAAGAAACTGATCACTACGTAGCTGAAGAGATGAAATGAAAATGCTTCAGATGCTGAGTTGTCTTTTTTCCTTTTTGTCAGTTCAGAGATCTCTGCTTCCAGTTTGTGGATTTGTTTTTGCCATCTGCAGTGTCTTCCCATGTAGCTCACATTCTGTAGTCTTTTTCAACTGAGTAACGTTAATTCTGATCTGCAAAGGCCTTTTGGAGTCAACAACCATTTTGTTAGGATTTTGTGTTTGCTCCATTCTTGGAACTGAGCCTGTTAAATGCCTTGATTTCACAGGTGCGAGAGCTGGAGGCAGAACTGGAAGATGAGCGCAAACAGAGGGCTCTTGCTGTGGCAGCCAAGAAGAAAATGGAGATGGATCTAAAAGACCTGGAAGGTCAGATAGAAGCTGCAAACAAGGCTCGAGATGAAGCAATCAAACAGCTACGGAAGCTCCAGGTAGGCACAGCTAATCAACTGAGCTGCTTTCTCTCCTAGTGACAGTCTGTCAAAGGTGTTGCTTTTCATTAAATACATTTGTAGCTTGAAGGCAAGAGGAGTATTAGACTTGGCTGTGCTGACATACATCATAGTTTCTGGCCTGAACTTATCACCTGCACAAAACTCTTATCCTTTTGTTGGTAAGGAGTTAAGATTGTCTCCCACATACTTCTATTCAACAGTCATATTTTTCTTTATTTCAAGATTTTGCATAAGGATTTATGGGTATTGCTTTCTAGGCTGCATTTTTAAAATTTATGTTTGTTTGTATCTTTGAATGTACTGATTTGAGCTCAGCTCTTGCTGACTGCTGCTTCCTCAAGTTGAACTTTTTAAGGCATTTTCAGCCAAAAATGCTCCAGAGAGAAAGGACGAGTAAATTTCAGTTGCTTTTAAAAAGCTCCAAGATGCCTATTCTTTTTAGTTTGGCAAGAAAAAGCCAGTACTTGTGTCAAGGATTTATTTCCCATTCCCAGAAAAATATTCAACATTTAGTAGAGTTCAGTTTTGCCAAACATTTTCAGTGCCATGGCCCAAATTTGCAGGAGTATGAGGCCATGGCAAGACCATGTAAAGCATACAGCAAATTAAATTGCCTTTCTGCCCTGTCCACTCTCTTCCTTGGCAATCCTACTTCAAATCCTACTTCAATTGGATGAGGGCAATTCTGGAACTGAGTCCAGGTGCCGAATGAGAAGGGAATGTAGGTTAAAGCAAGAAATGCTGGTACCTAGCAGTATTCTGCTTCTCTAGTCCAAGAGGACAGGACAGCTAGAGAGTTCATACCCGAGTGCTGTACACTTTCATACAAGTACCTGAAATAGTGGCCTCATGAATACTGGTGGTATTCTAAAGATGCAGATACAACTTAAATGCAGTTTCTCCAACTTTATTACTCTTCTAGCATCTCAAGTCAAACTCACGTGAATTAAGATCTCAGCCTGTGTTAACAGTGTCCTAAGGGAAGAAGTATGTGCTTGTACATTATATGTGCAAAATGGTGAATTATGTTATTTCTACACTGAGAAGTTTCTTACCTTGCATACTAGTAATAGGTTTCATCAGTCAATTTAAGTAAATAGATTTTTTTTTTCCCCAAAAGTCAATTCCAAGAGCATTACCTCTCCAAGTTTCATAATAAATGTAATTGAGCAACTCTGTACTAGAAGTATTTTCCCTACAAGAAATATACTGATAAATGAAGTGAAGTCTTATAATGGGATTGACTTACCATTTCTGATGAGAAGTGAGCGATGGAAAGATGAGAAAATGAAGTCTTACTATGAAAATAAGAACTGAAAATGTATTTCAGTGGAATGGAGCCACTTTGGGAGGAAGGTCTTACCTCTCAAGGGCCAAATGCTTCAGAGCTACTAATAAATCTTGTGGTTGTCCTAATGCATCATGGCTTTTTCTTTCCCCTGCTTTCCAACTGCAGGCTCAAATGAAAGACTACCAGCGGGAGCTGGAAGAAGCCCGTGCATCCAGAGATGAGATCTTTGCACAGTCCAAAGAGAGTGAAAAGAAACTTAAAGGTCTTGAAGCAGAAATACTCCAGCTCCAAGAGGTGAGACTGAAATCAAAGAAATTTGTTTTTCTTGCTAGAGCAAGGGGAAGATCAGAGTTTAAAAAAAAAAAAAAATTAAAAAGCAATCTAGTGAGTTGAACAGAGAAATTGGAGCCTGGAGATATTTCTCTTCCCCCCTTCCCCAGGTCATTAGTGAGCTCCTTATGGCTTTGTAGGAATTATTCTAGTAGTCTGGACTTCATTTCCCTGCCTGGGTAGCAGGAAAGCTTTACTACTGCTTAAACAGATTTGATGCCTCACTAAAATTTGCAAGGTGGTTCAAGAGTCTCTGAAAGGTGCAATGCACAGTGTCAGTACTAAAATCAGTTATTGGAAATATATAAAAACCTAACAATCTCTCCAGTACCTCAGTGGACCATTTAAGTCTGTGGAGGTTTATCACTCTGCCATCTTAGGTCCTCATCCCTTTCCTTGATGGGCATGTGTTCCCTCATAGTTGGCAAATCATGTAAGATCTCCAAGCCTTGCTATGATCACTTATCTCCTATTATCTCTTTGGTCTGCCACGAGGTCAAGTATCAGCAGAATTGCCTTGTGTGAGAGACTGCTTCTTTTTTTGTCCTGTATTAGCCACAGACCAAAGTTTGAAGCAATTGCTCAAATTTCACTACACTTACTGTTTGAGCCTTTATAGATAACCTACAGCTTACTAGAGCTTTTCCATGTCATTCTTTTGTGGACTTCAAACTTGTCAGTTTTGCACTTGCAGAGCATTTAATTGTCCTTCTTAGCAAATGCCTGGGTGTTTCTACCACGTAATACAGTTTTATAATATGAGATTCAGTGCTGTTTCTACTGTTGTGCTAAAGCTTTTATTTTCTATACTTTGCTTTCATTCATGCTATGTACTCTGTAAGAACCTGAAACATTTACTTAATTTAGTGCCCACTTTACACTGAATGTGTTTATTAGAGCATGTGACAGAATAGTTTTCTCCTGCTGTTTAGGACTTGAATGTTACTGATCTTCACAGATTTTATTTTTTTCTCCTTAATTTTGTGCAAGGAACGCTTCAGGGACAGGGAGAAGTAAATCCATTGCAGTCATATGGCAGTTAAGGGGGTGAAATATCAAGATGATGTGTCCTGCTAGCTTCTACAGCTGTTGCTTCTGCTTATCCATTTAAAGACCTCAGTGATATCACTTCTGGGAGATACTGTGTAGTGTTATTAGAAGGCTAAATTGTTTGCAGAAGTTTTGAGATTCCTAATGCTGTAATGAATCTTTTCCTTTGCAGGAGTTTGCTGCATCTGAAAGAGCCCGTCGTCATGCTGAGCAAGAAAGGGATGAGTTGGCTGATGAGATTGCGAACAGTGCTTCTGGAAAGTGAGTCATCAAATGTTTTAGTTGTGCATCTGAAGAACTTAAGGCACCAGAAACTGTAGTTCTCTGTAGTCTGCTTGCAAATTCTGTATTGATCTGTCTTCATGATATAAATTCCTTGTTGTTATGAAGAGAATTGTTGACACAGTGGCTTCTCATGACAATTTGCAATGACTAAAGTATCAGAAGTAAACTAGCTGGTTGCTTTGTATCAGATCTGAATGTGTCATGACCCAAACACTTCCTTTCTAGGTCGGCACTGCTGGATGAGAAGCGCCGTCTGGAAGCTCGTATTGCACAATTGGAGGAAGAGCTTGAGGAAGAGCAGAGCAACATGGAGCTTCTCAATGAGCGGTTCCGAAAGACCACGCTGCAGGTGAATCCATTGTTGGCAGTGCCGTTGGGGAAATTTGTATTTCAGTGTGCAGTTAAGTGGAGGCTCTGAATAGCACCAAATGATCTTCTATTCTTCTCCTCTGAAAGGTTGACACGCTTAATTCTGAGCTAGCTGGGGAGCGGAGTGCTGCCCAGAAGAGTGAAAATGCACGGCAGCAGCTGGAAAGGCAGAACAAAGAGCTGAAAGCCAAGCTGCAGGAACTGGAGGGATCTGTGAAGTCTAAGTTCAAGGCAACAATTTCTACTCTAGAAGCCAAGATTGTGCAGCTAGAAGAACAGCTTGAGCAGGAAGCCAAGTAAGGAGAAAAAAAAAATCTGTTTGCCTGTGTTTGCTTTGTCAGCTGAATGTCTGAAATACCCATGCCTTAAGTTTTTTGTAGGGCTGAGATGTGAGCTTACAGCACAGGCATTAGGGTTTATTATCTAGAAACCTACTGCTTAAGGGACACACTTAACAAGACAGCTGTAAAGTGACTAGGGTGGAAAGTTTCAGAATCTGTTTGCTCTGTAACTGAAACTGCTGAACTAACTTTTGAAGTTAACCAGGTGAATATGTTGACTGCTAGTCCCAGGATGCACACGGTGCTGCAGAATTTTCTTGAGACAAGATGAAATGTCCCCTTGAGACACCTGGTCTCTTTGGTTAGAGGAAGCAAGTTGAACAGCTTAGGCATGAGAGCTTTAGTCACTTGAGATGAATTCTGTGCTCTGCAGAAGTCTGCTTTCTCCAGTGGGCGCTTTCTGCCTGTCCTTTCCATCTCAGTCCTCCAAATTTTTTTCTTTTGGTAGTTCTTCCCAGAAGGACTGAAGGTGGGCTGTCTTGTTACCATCTCCAATCCTTTTATGCTTTTGGATCTGTGGGAAGACCATGTTACTGGTTAGCAATAAATTTAAAGCTGCTCTGTTGAATCTCATTGTGAAGAAGCACCTCCCTATCCGTCTCTTTAGCGTGCATACCATATTCATATTGCTCCAGTGCTAATACTTTACTATTTCAAAGCTGCATCCCAGCCAGCCTGCAGCATATTAAAACCAAGTTCTGTTGATGGTGGCAGGTATGTTAAGAGGACTCAAGTGTCAGTTACACAATGAGACAAGAGCCTTTTGAAAAGGACAGACCTTGTGTTCCTAGCCTTGAAGTACTGGGACAAATTATGGCTTTTGATTATTCTAGGGAAAGAGCAGCTGCTAACAAATTGGTCCGTCGTACAGAGAAGAAATTGAAAGAAGTCTTCATGCAGGTGGAGGATGAGCGTCGACATGCAGACCAGTACAAGGAGCAGGTAGGTGGAAGGCTTCTGAGTTCTGTTTCTTAGCAAAGGCATACAAAACAATACTTTGAGTAGAAAGGGCTTGTTAAGAAGCATTTTAATGAAAACATTTGAGGGAACCCCCATCTTGATCACTAAACCACTAGAGTAGCTCCCAGCAGTCAAAGCCTCCCTGTATTAGCTCTGGTATCTCCAGCCAGGGTGGTCAGGGAGGACAGGGTGTTAGCTAACCTCTCTGACCTCCCAAATCGTGGGGTTGCAGCTGCTGAGTTTGATTCTGATGATCTGGTTTTGTATTTTAGATGGAAAAGGCAAATGCCAGAATGAAGCAGCTCAAACGACAGCTGGAGGAGGCTGAAGAGGAAGCCACACGTGCAAATGCTTCGCGACGTAAACTTCAGCGTGAGCTGGATGATGCCACAGAGGCTAACGAGGGCCTGAGCCGGGAGGTCAGCACCCTGAAAAACAGGCTAAGGTAAGTGGTGCCAGTAGCAGCAGGCAGGGGTTTATCTAAGCCCTTGTGTGCCCACAGACTGTCTCCATAATACATCCTTGGGGTGCATCCAGCTGTGGCACTGCAGAAGCTGAGCTGCTAACATTAGGGGATGGGTCAAACTGGAGCCTGCTGGGAACTGCTGACCAAGCCTGATGATGGTGACAAAGAAGCTGCCAGATGACAGGGATATTCCTGACAGCTCTTGAGCCTGAACTCTTTGGAGCTTACATTGGCAGGTTCCCTGGAGTTGCCAGTTCAATCCATCCATAGATAAATGTGACAGAGGAGACAGCTCAGGTGCGCTTTTCCAGTGGCTAGTACTGATCCCTTTTATCCCGATCTGGTGGGAGTGTTTCAGCACTTTCCTTGAGAGCAGGTCTTTGAGATCAAAGTCTGTATCAAGTATGGATGGGAGTCAGCAAAGGTGAGGCTGGTGCAGAACAAAAACCATCCCAACAGGGAGAGCAGCTGAACTAGTGGGCTTGTAAGAATGGCAGGAGGGGTGCAGTGCAGCACTTACAAATGAGCGGTCAATTTTTTTTTTCTTCTAGAGAACCCACTCTGTTTATACTTGGTCTGTGCTTGGTGCTTGTACAGAGACAATATTTTAAGTTACTTGAGACTTGCCAAATTAAGGTGATGGTATAAACTAAGCAGGAATACCAGAGTACCAGAACGTGTTTGCGCACAGCATACTGAACCCTTGGTTAAAGAGAAGGTTTCAAAATGCTGTGTGTGAAATTTGCCCCTTGGGTGGCCTGGAGCATGCTGCCGTGTTCCCCCACAGTTCAGTAGGGAGGTCTTTCAGGGGCAGCCACCAGCATGGGGACTTGGTCTGTGAGCGAGACATGACCTATCAGCAATTGCTGTCTGCTTGTTTTTTGCAGGAGGGGGGGCCCCATCACCTTCTCCTCGAGTCGATCTGGGAGACGCCAGCTGCACATTGAAGGGGCCTCTCTGGAGCTCTCAGATGACGATGTGGAGAGCAAAGGCAGCGACGTGAACGAAGCGCAGCCGGCCCCTGCTGAGTAGAGCCATGTCACAGCATTTGCATGCAGAGACCTTTTACACAATAGTCGGCAGAAGGAGAACTTTCCTGACCACCGAACTGCCTTGTGGCTGTAAATCTGCCTTACGAAACGTCGGCATGCTACAAGGTTACTTATCATAGGTCAACTATGTCTTAAGGCTCTCTAGCCTCACCATACTGTACCCTGCTTCAGATATAGGTACAACTGCTTTTTTATATATAGTAAACAAAATGGGATTGTCTCTGTTCAGTGCATCTATTTTCCAGATACTCATTGTAAAGCCATTTTATAAAGCATCATGTGAAGGATGAAACTTTTTTTTAATCAATACAGAAACTTCATTCCCAGAGGGTAGGTGGTTGGGACAGACCCATTGTCATGACTATGCATGCTTTGTTGTACAGACAACATCCTTCCATTTCTTCTGTGCTCAGACGGCCCTTGGCTGTATTGAGTGTTGGATCATTGAAGACCAAACTGCACCTGTATTTTTCTTTTCTCCTAATTGTTGTGATCAGCACACAATCAGCGAGTGAACTGTGAAAAGGCCTTGGGAAGTGTTAGAGGGAAATGTAGGGATGAATGAGTAGTGTCTATTTTTAACCTGCAATATCATTTTGAAGTGTTTTCAGCACCTGCTTCATCAGTTAGTGTTCCTGCAGTACAGGCAAACTGAAATAGCATCACCGTTCCTCATCTGTACAGTACTTCTGTGTTTGTAGAGACCTGCTATTACCATGCCCAACAGATCTGTATATATATTAAGGCTAGTATAATGTGAACACCAGTGGAAAATAAACATACAACACAGGCAAAATTAATTTATTAATTTATGGCTGAGTTAGTCTTCAGGACATGGAGCCAAGCAGCTGCACTGTGAGATGAGGCTTATGTGATACCTGAGCAGCCAGCCTGGTGTTACTGGGGGAGCTGGTCCCATGGCCCTCCGAGAGCAGCAGGGCCACCTGTACTGTGCATGTGGGGCTCGTGTGAGCCTGTGGATACAGGGGTTCAGTGATGGATGTTGCCTGCCTACGAGTTAACATGCCAGTGGATGTGAATCCTTTTTTTTTTTTTTGTTGTTGTTGTTGGTTTTTTATTTTGAACAGTATTACAGTGAGTAGTTAGTGTACTTTTTGTTTAAATAGCAGAAAAACTGACATTACAGAAAGTGCCTTAGACACTACAGTACTAAGACAATGTTACATATATAATTTGCCTATATAACAATGATTTAATGTATTAATTTTGACTGTGCTTCATATCATGTACCTCTCTAGTCTAAGTGGTATTATTGATATTAGTGACAATGAATCAGTGTTAACTAGGAAACTTCCTCTGCCACATGCTCAAAAAAACATGGATTTCCTTTTTTGGTTAAAAGCTTTAACATCTGTTGCAAAGGTTTTGTTGTGTGTGTTTGGATACTTTTAATCAAACTGGCTGTTGACCACCAGGCATCTGACTGCAACTATCTTGTTTTCTTGTATACCCATATTTCTAGACAATGATTTTTGTAAGACAATAAATTTATTCATTATAGATGCAGCCGCCTGCTCTGTTTACTTACAGGAAGAGCTATCTCCTGAGGCTGGCATAGACCTTAATAAATGAGAATATGACTGGAAGCTGCCTTTTCCCTTCTTACTGTTTTGATTGCTTGGGCTGTGAGGTGGTTGGTTCCCCCCCCTTCCCCCCTCCTTTTATTTTGACCTAAATACAGCATAAAGGCTCAACCCTTGACCAGGCCATTTGCTTTTGAACTTTAATCGAGCACAAAGGGAGGTCTGAAACCTCATGCTGACCTTCAGTACCATGGCACAGCCACAGCCCTTATTTCTGCCTTTGGCAGGATCTGGTCTCTTTTCTGAGCAGTTAAATTTCCTGTTTTGGGTGTCCTGTTGTGCAGTACCTGCTCCACTCATCAGCCTCGGAGCAGAGCTCAGTGTCTGATAAGGCTGGGGCAGCTGGAAGCTCGGGTGCAGGCTCTGCTGCACAGGGCAGCTGGAAGTGGCTGCTGCTCTGGCCCTTCCAGTGGTACCTCTGCTTCCAGCTGCCTGGCCTGTGGGGTTCCCCTGGTCCCAGGCACCAGCTTCTGGAACCCGGTTCTGTCCTGGGCATCTTTTGCTAAAATATCCCCTTCAATGCTGTGGCTGTGGCTTCTCCTGTAGTTGGGATGATGCTGGGAAGAGTGGAGGGGAGGTGGAAGGGCTTTTCCTCGTCTCTGTCATGGTTTACACACATCAGGCAGGAGGCCTGGACTCTGTGCCTGAACAGTTTACTGTTGCCTAGGGCTTTTTAACAGGGGGAAGGCAGGTTGACTGCAGGGAGGGTGACCCTGTTCCCCCCCCAAATCACTGCACCCCCAGGAGGGAGCTGGTCACAGGTGGGGTGTGCAGCCTTCCCCTGCATGGGGCAGGGATGGCGGCTATGGTAGGAGCTGGAGCGAGTGCATTCCCGGCAGCGGACAGGGTGTGCTGCCAGGTGCCTGTCCATGGATGGGGCAGGGCCAGCCTGGTCAGCGGCAGGAGGGAGGCTCTGTAGCAGGAACACCACAGCCCTGACTCTCCTGGGCAGCTGGTGCTGGAACAGCTGTCCCGGGTGGCGGCTTGCCTTTGCTGTGCCTCGGGAGCGCCTGGGCTGGAGCTGAGCTCAGCGGCCTGTGAGAGGCAGCACCGACCTTTGTGTGGGGCAAAACTGCCGTGCTGAGGGTGCTGCAGGGGCAGAGCTGGAGCAGGCACAGGCTGCAGCAAGGGCCCCTGGGGCTGCCACAGCTCCGTCAGCCCAGCAGGCACAGGGGAAGGGAAAGAGCACCCTGGGGGAGGGCCCCAGCCCTGAGCCCAGCTGTTCTGCAGAGCAAAGACCTTTCAGCTACTCCCAGAAGGCAAAAAGCCCTGGATGCTGCAGCTGGAGGCCTCTAACATATCTTCATGTTCTTCCCCAAACCAACTGGGAATCACAGACCTGTCAGCCTCACCTCTGTGCCTGGGAATATCATGGAACAGATCCTCCTAGAAGCTATGCTAAAGCACAGGGAGCACAGGGAGGTGATTTGAGACAGCCAGCACAGATTCACCAAGGGCAAGTCCTGCCTGACCAACCTAATGGTTGGCCAGACAGACTGACTACATCAGTGGATAAGGGAAGACAGATGTCATCTATCTGGACTTCTGTATGGCCTTTGACAGGGTCCCCCCAACATCCTTCTTGCTAAATTGGCAGGAGATGGATTTGATGGGTGGACTGTTTGGTGAATGAGGAATTGGTTGGGTGGTCACATCCAGAGGGTCATGGTCAACAGCTTGATGTCCACATGGTGATTGGTGACAAGTGGAGTCCCTCAGGGGTCCGTACTGGCACCAGTGCTGTTTAATATCTTCATCAATGACATAGACAGTAGGATCGAGTGCACCCTCAGCAAGTTTGCAGACAACACCAAGCTGAGTGGTGCGGTTGACGCCAGAAGGATAAGATGTCATCCAAAGGGACCTGGACAAGCTGGAGAGGTGGGCCTGTGTGAACCTCATGAAGATCAATGAGGCCAAGTGCAAGGTCCTGCACCTGGTTTGGAGCAACCCCCGATATCAATACAGGCTGGGGGGGTGAAGAGATTGAGAGCAGCCCAGCAGAGGAGGATTTGGGGGCACTGGTGGATGAAAAGCTGGATGTGTGAGCCAGCACTTTGCACTCGCAGCCCAGAAGGCCAACCATATCCTGGGCTGCATCAAAAAAGTGTGGCCAGTAGGTCGAGGGAGGTGATTCTGCCCCTCTACTCTGGTGAGACCCAAACCATTCCATAACTCTATGAAATCTTGCAACTCAGGACTCAGCCAAGCCCCCAGGACTTTCAGTGCCAGGAGCAGAGGCTACAGCAGAGGAAAGGTGGTTGCTCAGCCCGCATTCCAGCAGCGGCTGTTGCCCTTTGTGCACCCACTGAGTTATGAAGAAACACTCCAAGGAAAGGAGAGCAGGAGGTGCATGGCAGCGCAGATCAGCACTGCCAACCCCTCCCTGGGGCTTGGCAGAAAATACTACACGACAAAATACAGCACTGCCACAATTTCTGCAAAATCCAATGATTCCACATTAAAAGAACTTTATTTTTGGAAGATTACTCTCATTTGTTTGTTTTTTTCACACCACATCATGATCTGTGTTACCACAGTGGTATGGTATGCTGTCCTATTGAAACATGCCATATAGATTCTGAATAAATAAAGCTACAAAGCCCAAGTTATGTACAAAGATCTCAGGCAAAGATATTATGTTTACAAACCTATGTACAATAAAACAAATGTAAACAGTCAAATGCAGCAGAGGGTGCGCGGGAAAGGAGGAACATACAAACCCTAACGGCAAGGGGGGACTTCCCACCTCCCTTCTGCTAAAATGGTTTTTGCTAATGCTTGTAAATAAACCGACTTGGAGCTGCAGAGCCAACTGAATGTGATGGACCAGACCGGGAATGAAGCTTTCTAAACCTACAGATCAAACCCCGTCTGCATTTGCTGGTTCATTTTAAAAATCCACCAATTCTGAGGCACATAGATACAAATACATTGCTTGAAAGACCCACAAGGTACACAGTCGCCCAAAACTGTCACAGAAGCCTGTAGGTGACACTGTAAAATCCAGTCATATATTACACAGATCAGAACATGGTTGTGATGGTTACAGGGTCCTGGGAGAGGGGTTTCATGGGCAGTGCGGCCAGTTGGATTAGTGGCTTCCTAACGCTCTCACAGAGTCCCTGTTGTGGAGGTGCACGGAAGTTTGACTGACGAAGGCTGGGTATAGTCGGGCTGGGAAGCTGTGCTACCACAGGCACCGTGAGTGTGCTACAGTGGCTAAACATGTTACTGTCCCACACCTGCGTGAGTGTAGTAGCACTGAGGGAGAACACTTCAGCAATGCTCAGCCCTGCCAGCTCACACTAAGGCATTTGATGTTGTGACCAACACATGCTGGGCCCGTGACGGCCACCCCCTGCGTGCTGCCACGCAGCACCTCCATCCCTCCCTGCCTCTGCTTGGCCCTGGTCCCCAAGGAGCCCAGCACTGATGTGCAGGGCTGTCAGATGCACTCATCCTCCACGCCCACCCCAACACAAGGCAGGAGGCAGGCATGCACCAGCAGTGACAGCCACGCACCTGCTCAGCTGTAATTTATTAAGCTGCAGTAACTCAGTCACACACCTGGATTTGATTCCCAGGTGCAAATGTCCAAAGTGCCATCGCACAGCCTCACACAGGGGCCCTTTCAAGAGATCAGAGCCATACTGGGAGGACAGCAGCTGCACATCCTAAAGCAGCAGGCTGCTGGAGCAGGCAGGCAGGAAGAAGGGGAGCCTTTAATAGGAGTGGCCAATGTTTATGTCATGCCAAACCTAAGTTAGAGAAGAGATAAAGCGAGGGGCCAAGGACTGCCTGGCCAAGGTTTGGCGAGCAAGACTCTTGCATCCCCTGAAACAGAGCACTGCATGTCTCTGCTTGTGCAGCGCAGGGCATGGGGCCAAGTCAGAGAATGTCCGCTATAGCAACAGGAGAAAATAAACTGTATTAACATGTCATGAAGGGCCGCGAGCACAGGGTCTTCTCTGGCAGCACGGTGCAGGTCGTGTTCCAGCGGGGCAGGAATGGGGAGGAATTGGGAGCAGTTCTTCTCTTGGTGGGCTGAGAAAAGCATCTGCAAGTCCAAACACAACCTCCCGCAGGCTCATACACTCAGGGGGAGCATGCCAGGTGCTGAGGATGGTCGGGATGCTCCCAGTCCAGGGGGACCTTGATCAAAGCCATTTACTGCCCTGAGAAGCAACAAGAGACAGGCCATTAAGTGACAAGCAGCCCCAGGAGATGGCACCGCTCACCTCTCCCCACCACCAGCAGCTGGAAGGTAAGACCCCTCTCCTCACTTCATCCATCACCCTGACTGTACAGTGGCTGCTCAGTGGGCGCAGGACCAACATATGACCACGACAGGGCTCCCACCTCTGGCTGCCCACCTGCGGCCAGGGACACACGCAGGTGGGTCCTCACTCCATTGCACAGAGCGGGCTGAGGTGACCAGCCTGGGACGACAAGGGGCTCCTGCACACACCCTGAGCCCACTGGGGCTACAGGATCAGGTCTGTGCAGCTGAAGGCCCCAGGCACAGCAGCACTGCAGACTTGGTCCCCGTAATCAGCTCTTGTTCCCTCTTTATCGCTGCCTGTTTGCAGAGGTCTGCGAGCAGTGCACAGCCCCCAAGGCTGTGCAGGCAGCACTGCACTGCAGCACCATCACACAGGGGTGTGCAGCAGGTCCTTCACGGGGGGCTACACAAGCTCTGCCCTGTAATGGGGATGGACACCCACAGCAACAGCACACGGGCTCTGTGAGAGCAGGCAGGCACATGTTAAAGCACAGCAGAGTTGCCTCTATGCTATGCTACCCCCGGCTGGGGTGCAGCAGGGGCTCCGGGTACCTCCATGTGCCCAGGATCCATGGGCTCCCCCCCTCCCCAGGCTGTTGGCAGGTTCTCCACGCCTTCACCTCTCCCTTCCTGGTGGGTTGGGAGAGGAGCATGTGGGTGTGGCAGCTCTTCCATCTCTACTCTGTTACAGCTTTGACAGTTACAGCTTCTCTAATTAGGCTGAATACACAGCCTCTGCCCAGGCTCACCATCTGCTGATCACCACCACCACAGCCTCGACAACCAGAAGCGATTACATCCCTGTATCAGGACAGCGCATCCATCCCCACTGTTGTCCCAGAACCAGCACCCTGCCCTTATGGTTGGGTTTGTAATACTGAAGGTGGGGGAAATCCCCCACAGCCCTGCAAGGCAGGATGGGTCCCCACCTTCATGTCTGCCTGCCCCAAACAGTGCCTCTGCAGCACTTCACCAGCTCTGCCTGAACCACTGGCACACCCCAGAAGATGCCACTCAAACCTCTCCTGGCAGAGCTATGTTTGTGAGAAAGGACACTTCAGGAGTCAGCCTTCACTGCTTACATCAGTGAGCTGCAGCGAGTAAAACCAAGAAGAAAAAGTGCGAGGGCTCTACTGATGAGGAAAAAGCCAACGCAGGAGCTGGCAGCTCTGGGGTGCCAGGCTGCACCTGGTGCAAGCACTCAGAGGAGCACATCCAGGTTGCTGCCTAAGGGGCCAATGTGCTCGCAGCTCACGTGCGGGTGGCTCATGACACCGTGCCCGGGACAGAGCAGTGCAGTTTCCACGCTCCCTTTCACATGGTGCACAGTTCCTGCACTGCTTATATTCACTGGTGACCTTGTACCTCCTGGATCAGGGATGCAAAAACCCTGCCAGCAAACCCAGAAGGCAGCTGCCATCGCACCTGGGCAGTTACAAAATCCTTCCAGAAGAGCAGATGAAAAACTAAAATCTCAACACTTGCTAGCAAGGACAGATTCCCATGCTAAGGCAGTGAGCTGCCTTAGGGAGCTGGGCTGTTTCCTTTCCCCATCTTGCTGTTAAATATCCACACTAGCACAGCCCGGGTCAGAGCAGGGAGAAACCACCTTTCCCACCTTCTCCCCATTATCTGGAAACTTCAGCTTGAGTGTTGCTCCATACATTTCAAAAGGCAAGTGCCTCCCTGGCTGCATGGGGTGGGGTGGGAAGGGAAAGACAGACCAAATAGGATTAAATGCGGTCATTTGCTCCGTTTTGGAAGGGTTAGAGAAAAGTGCCATTCAATATCATCAGCCTGGAAGTGCTCATATTTGATAAGTCACATTAAAGCCAAGATCTACTGATTTGTCATGTTTCCTGCACTAAGCTCAGAGCTCCTCTTTGCGATGGACACTGTGAGACAGCACCCGACCCCTCCCACGTGCAGGATGTGGCCCCGCCAATGCTAGTACCCTGGGTGTGCTGGCTGCGTCTGCAGCTCGGTTGAAACAAGCACTGACTGGTCTCCACTGGGACTTCCCAGACATGCCACCTCCAGTGCGGCACAGTGGGACAGGCAGGCTGGGGAGGACAGCTGATCCCTCTCAAGCCCGTAGCAAGTGCCATTGCTCCCCATGCAGCCTGTCCTTGCAACCCAGCGATCCCCTACAGCACTGCACGAGGCCATGCAGAAGGGGCCACATCCCCGCAGTGCTCAAACCTTGGCATGTTATTCCCCTCTACACCAAGCTAGCTGCATTCCCCACCACCAGGCACCTCCATGCCGCTGCCTAACTGCCTCCCTGACATGACATATTTGAACCAAAATCCAACATGTGGCATTAGCACATGGCGCTACAACAGGGATGGGCCAAGCAGTACAAACTTCTCAAATATTGCTATTGCTGGGGCACCAACTGCTCCCAAACTGGGTTTCCAGCACCCAAGCTCTGCCTATGGGGAGAATGTCTCCCTGCAGCCATCACCATCTGACAGACCTCCCTCTGCAGGCAGTTTCTTCTTTTAAATGAAGCAACACGTCTCTAACCCTCCTCAGCTCCTGCTCAGACACATGTTTAGCAGCTTGGGTGCCCTCTTCCATCTCCCAGAAGTACATGAACAAGGCCAGAAGCCATGAACCCATCAGATGCTCAGCACAGATGCCACAGACATGACAGGACTCTGCCTAAATCACCCGTGTCACAAATAATCCATTGATGCCTGAAACAAGAAGAGAGACCAAGCCCCATTGCAGAGGCAGGGCAGCAAGAAGATGAGTGCAATAACATTTGTAACATTTAATGCTTAACTGGCACAAGATGTGGAGTGCTCACAGCACTACAATGCACAAGGGAGACCTGAGAAGGCTTTCTGCTGAAAATAGAAAAGACAGAAACCCCATTTAGAAGCCTTTTGAGATTTCCCCATTGTTTGCTAGTTAAAAAAAAAAAAAAAAAGAAAAAAGAGAAAAGGAAGGCAGCACAGAGTGCTTGTTTGTGGCAAGTTCTCCTAGGATCAGCTCCTGGAGTCAGTTACCTGCATCGTTCATTGCATCCTGCCAGTGCAAGCTTGCCCTTGGTGCAGAAATAAAGTAGTGGCTTTGATTTGCTGAAAGCCAGTTCAGTAAGCGGGGCACAGGAAAAGGCTTCAAATAGTAGCAGCAACTGGGGGGATACTGAAAGTTGGCATTATGGCTAAGCTTACTGAGGTCTTAGCCAGCCATGGATTTTTGTTGGCAATGTGAAAATGCACAAAAGAAGATGAAAGAAATCAGCATTACTGCAGTTAGAAACAGACTTAAAGGAAAATAAAATACATTAAACAGAGCAACTGTAAAAAATAACAAATAAATGTGCTGGGTGACTCTTGCCTAACCTCTCAGAAGTGAGCTGGGAAGAGAAGTCCTTGTGCTCGGTCTGCAAGGTCTCTCAGTGCTGGGAGGAGCACACGCATCACTCCAGCTTTCAGCCGCTCTGCCCAGGCCTGGCACACGTGCATGGCTGCTAGATGGAGCTGACACTGCCCAATGGCCCGGAAACGTGCTTCCAGTGATTAATCCCAGCCAGATCACTTGCCTCCTGCTTCTGCCTTGTTTCCGCATCTCTCAGACCCATCCTGACATGCTCTCTGGGGCCTATGCTGTGCCCTTGCTCTGGGCTTCCTGCTTCAGACCTCCCCCTGCTCTGTAACTTTAGCCAGCTCCCCGGTACATCTGTGCCTTTGTTTGCTTTCCCATTAGCCAGAACCACGACAACAGAGCAATAGCCAACAAAACACTGAAGGAAAAAACACGACCAAAGGGCAAACTCGTTTTCAAAATTAACTAAATTAACAGCAGCGATACTTCATCCTGTATCTCTGATGTGACTGATCCAAATCAGAAACATGCATGTATTTGAAGAAATATTAATTAGATCAAGAAAGCAAGCAGCACTTAGTATTATGGTTGCAACAGGTCACAGCACCAGAGAAGTTGAAAGAGAAAGATTATTGCCTCAGGCTTTGATCATGGAATATTAGTTGTAATGCTAAGAGAACTACCTCATGCAGTTAGCATAACCACCAACTCCGCACTTCCAAGCACCAAGTTAAAATGCATGCAGCTTTTCATTGCAAAGGAATTCATTTACCCATGACCAAGGTGGGGAATATGACCTTTTCACGCCTAGTGGAGAAAAATTGAGACAGGTTATGCACACCATAAAGACATTCTTCGGCATAACCCTGTATGCAAGAAATGGGGCAAAGCAAAGGTGTTAAACTAAACCTCACCAGACCTCTTTGACCTCTGCATAATGAGACTCTGCTCTGCATGGGCAGGTGAGGAGTCCTATTTCAGTGACAACCAAGACTTCTACCATACTCCACTGCTGCAAACGCATGACCCAGATAGAAGCCTAGAGCATTGCAAAGCACATTACAGGACATGGGATTACTCACCGGCATCTGAGTTTCCCTGGAAAAGGGGGAACTGTGGGTAACTTTTTTAACAGGCGGACTAGGGAAGAGAAAGAAGACCCTGATTTCACAGCCTCATGTATTACAATCAGGGTTGTGGACAACAGTGTCCACTGTGTAAATAAACCTTCATGCTTCATAGGACAGCTAGAAGTGGGCAAGCAGAGGCACTTCTCACATTCAAACTTTAGGTTGTTTTATTAAAAGAAAGTCCAACAGATTCACAAAAATAACCTAAGAATAAACATCAACTACAAGGACTCTGACATTCAAGAAAGCAGGAAGGGGAGCGGGGGAGCAGTGAACAAGGAGTTAATGCCCCGAGGAACAAACACCCAATGTTGGCTCACATGCTGTCTCAACTCTGCTGTTCAAGTGCCAGGCCTCTGTGGAACCAATCAAGATCAGAGCCATTTTGTTCCCCAACTGGATCGAAGTTAATAACCAAGTAAGAACAACTACAAAAGCAAAATATGAGTATCTAAGAACATCCCCAGGTGCTGTTCTGCTGTGCCCTGGCATCTAGACAGAAGCATCATGTTCCTGAAGGAACAAGTCTGCAGGAAACTAATCTTACACCAGACTTTGCTGAGTTTTTTTTTTAAAAAAGTACTTAAGTCCTGATTCTTCCAGTTCTCCAGCAAAGCTTCAGTACAAGCCCAGCTGTCCTCCAGGCTTCCCCTAAAGCAACGCTCAGGTAATTTCTCCTACCCCTGCTCCCCTATGCCAGCTCCTGCCTATCACTGTCTTCAACTGCCTGCTCAGCTCCACTCAGCAAGCAAAGAGTGGGTGTTTGATGGGAGATGGAGACTCATCAAACATTTTAACCAACAAAATGGCAGAGGAAGGAAAGTAAATGGAACTGTAATGATATGGCCGAGTTACCTCTGTCCCAATCCCACCACCCAACAGCCAGCTGTTCTTTAGGCAGTGGCTGCAGATTGGATTGGATCTGTGATCACACATGGCTGTTTCAGGCTCCAGCGTAGGGGCAGGGAGGAGAGTACAGGGGCTGGAGAGAGAGGAGGGAAGGGGAGAAGAAAGGGCATGCCATGACTCAGCCCCTCGCTCCCAGCCACCACAGCGCGCTCTGGATCTGATTCCTGCCAGTGACACGTGCCAGCATGGCTGGGAGCTCAGCTGCTGCTGCAGCATGTGGGCACGATGGGGCTGACCTCATTTAGGTAGCAGCTTGGTTTAGCTTACATGTGCAGACAAAATTATACAGGTTTTACACAGCAGCCGTAGAGATGTGTGTACAGCACAGACACTGCCATCATCCCCAGCATGTACAGACCTCAACAGGGACAGGAAGGTGGAGCAGGAGCTGATGTAAGAAGAGAGGAGAGCAGCATTCTGGGGTGCAGAGGAGAGGGACAGGACAGCAGGGCCATGCAGGGATCTCTAACAACTTGCAGATAAGCACATCAGTCATTTCCACCCCCTTACCCAGCTCACTAACATCCTCCAACTCTGATGTAGAAGTTATCTATCAGGAGGCTGGGTTTCTAAGCCTTTTTCAGCTACAACCTGCTCCCAACTCCAGGCAGCCAGCCCAGATAACAAGTGTGATGACAATCTGGATAATTAAAAGTGACCCCCACCCCACATAGCAATCAGCTTATTCGTCACACAACTCAATATAGCCCTGCTGCCTCCTAAGAACAGCTATAATCTCTCCCTAGCAACTACCCTGACAGCTTGCACCTGAATGGCAGCCTGTGCACTGCAAGAGTGAGCACTGCTGTGGTGATGCATGGACCCCCCACCCTGTCAGCCTTGCAGTATGCAGACAACCCACAAGTCTGTTTGATTTGCACATGACACTGACTTTGTTAAGTCTCCAAACTCTTCCTTTCCAAAAGCAGCACAGTGGCTCTAAAAACTCTGAATGCAAGTTTCTAAGATGCAACTTGCCCTGCTACCCACGTAGCAACCCTATTCAGCTCGAGTGAGGATGATTGTAGGAAGCTCAGCCTGTCTGCTACATATATGGCACTCTTTAGGTTGATAACAGCTCATTTAGTTCTCTAAAATAAATTCTGGATTGAGGATGTGCTGAATATTAGCATTAAATTGCACTGGCTTGAGGTTTAGCATGGAAGACTACTACCGTGCAGGGAGCACGGAGGGTGTTTTGCCCAGTGACACCAAGCAAAGCTCGCAATACCACTGTGCTAACACTGGAGGAACATGGTGCTTTTCACCCCATGCCTCAGGGCTCCTCATACAACCACTGGCCACTGTGCTATGAGGGACTGTGGCAAAATCCTCCTTATGAACCACTTCCTAGTATCCAAGAGGAAGCTCTGACCACAAACGAGTCACAGGAGACATGTGGGGTAGTTTTTCCTGTGAAAGTAGTTTCTGGCTTCAGGGCTGACGCACAGCACAGTCAGCATGGAGGCAACTGCCCCCTCAATCAGCCAGAATTATGCTGTTCATGAGGTTTTCTCTTTCCCTAACAGAGGGGGAAGTAGAGCAAACAGGGCACCACCCTCCAAGCGAGCATTTGCTGCCTGCACTCAGCTGTTTTTACCAAGGGAATCTCCAGATTTGCGGTTAATGTACTTCCCCACGCACGAGCACACCAGTAGCTATGGCAACTCTACCACTACTTACTTGAGATCCTTTCAAAAGGGCACATACATTTCACTAGCAGGTTTGTTGCCTGGGGTTTTTGTATTACCCAAGATGCAGTTGCCAAGAGATTAGGCAGCAGAGGGACAGAACAGGCACTGACATCCTACCAGCTAAGAGACAATCATGCTTGCTTTTCTCTTTGCTTTACAGAAGTCAGCACTGCCACCTTCCCCATCCCCTTGAGACTTTGGCTCCACAAATTTGTTCTATAGGATGAAAGCTGTGGTGGGCTAAAAACAAGCCAAGAAAAACTGCTCCAAGTCACATCCTGAAGCGCACTCCGCTTTAGGACAAAAATATACCCCAACTTACCCTTTGTCAAAGAAAGAAGTATGCCCTGGGTGAGGGTACTTTGTGCCATTACTGTTCATCATGCCGCTGTTAATGTTCCCTGAAATGTAGGATTTCCGTGATGCCTGGTCCTTTGCAAAATTTCTGCAAGCAGCTAATTTGGATTCTAAGGCCTATGAAAGGGAAGAAAAAAAAACAAACATCAAAAAAGTAATATCAGTAAGAGAAAGTATTTTGCTGCTTGAGTTTGTCATGACCCCAAGATCACCATGATCAGGACCCCAGTGTGATCACCTGTGGCAAAAACTGAACTAAATGGGAACAAAGCTGTCATTTTCTCTGTCAACCCAACACAAAGGAAACCCACACAACAAGATGCTGACGCAGACTGCCAGGCATGACTCAATTCCATTAGGGCTCAGATTTTAGAGCATATGAACTATTAATTGCCTAAAAAAAAAAAAAAAAAAAGCAAGCAAGCCAATTCTTAGCATAAGTTACCAAAACCTCCTGCTTCAGCAGCTGGAGTAGGGCTGGCATAAGCCATCAGAGGACTAAGAAAGAGCCTAAAGCAGAATCCTCAAGTTTGGGGACGGACTGTGTATTTGGAAAGTTGGATTTTTTCCCCAGGACAATGCCTTCTAGCATTTCTTTCTTAATCTTGGCCTGCAAACCATTGCCAGTTTCCTAAGCCCCACTGATAGGCTTCAGAACAAGAGGTGCTACAGCCACAGCAACACGAGGAATCAAAAGGCAGCAGCCAAGCCTGTCTCTGTGCTCTGTACTTCCCCTCTACTACTTCCAAATAAGCCTGGTGGGATCTTTTTCCCCTATACAAGGTGACAGTCTCTGCCTCATCCACTGACTCCTGGCAGGAGGGAGACCAAAATCCTGATTCTCTCCTTCACTTCAGAACATCACCTGCCCCTTCTGCTGTCTGTCACAAACTGAGGCTTAACTCGAATATCCATCTGGTCCAGCAGAAAATCTATTTGTTATATCCACCCTGTGCATGGGGGCATTCACACACTGGCAGATGCATGCACTGGAGACAAAAACTCATCTCCCCAAACATGGGGTTTGGTCCTGTTCCACATAGAAAAATATTCCATTAATAAGGTACTGACATGCTGTCAGAAGTAACCGAACACTATACAGTATCTTCTAGAAACCCATGTAAGCTTCCTTAGTGACTGTATAGGAAGATACAGATATCGACCTATCTCTTGGTCTGAAAGCACCTATCAGCGGGAAATAGCCAGTGTGATCGTGCCAAGTGACTCCCTGTCTCAGCTGCAAGTAAGAAAGCTGAGGGAAACCTTCTTGCAGAGAAAAGGAGTCTAAGGGGGGTGAGGCATCCTACAAGTAAGTAGTCAAACCCAAAGAAATCCTGAACATCCTGTAATTGTTACTAAAGAAATGCGCGAGCTGGAATTCTGTCTCAGTGGCAGAGCGTGTGTCTAAGAACAAGCTGGGAAAGAAGCATGCTTATTTGGCATTTCCTGTCCTTGCAGAGTAATCACATAGGATTGTGATTAAGCTCCCTAAATCCCCTGCAGACTCTTACTCCCAATGATCCCATTTTAAACATGTCACTCGGGAACCCTGAGTTGTCCTGCTGCCCTTGCAAACCAACTACGACCTCACTGGCTCCAAATGCGAGTAACAAGGTAATTTTTAATTTCAAAGTCTGCTAAAACAACTGTCTCTACTGCAGCTATTGCTATTCTCAGTGTTAACCACAAGAGACAGAGGAAAGCCAGGACCGGAGGCTAGACACTGAGGCTATCCATGCTTCCACTCAAAACACAAACCACTGAGGCACATCAACAAGCTTCTCATAACTCAAAAGTCATGTCTTCGTTCAACTGGAAAGCCTGGCATCCTAAACAACACTGAAACAGATGTTTAAAACCACTTCTTCCCCACTTACAGTGTTAATCCCTTTAAAGGCTCATGCATTTCACTTCATCACCAACTACAGATGGGAACATTTGGCTTTCTCCTGATTTATTTTCTCACTTTCTTATCAAAGCTTTCTAGATTTTTTTCCATTTTTTGCACCCGTTGCAGATCTCCCCAGGCACACGAGGAGACGCTAGCAGTGTGATCTCCCATGACATACAGTAAGTGTGCAGCAGGCACCCAGCATCTGAGATCCAGCTCTGCATCTCGGTCTCATTACAGAGGAAGCTGCAGGCCCCATTTACACTAAGAACAAGTAGCTGACGGTGTCTAACCCCATATACTAAAGTGCTTGAGAAACTTTTTACTCCAAATATGAATTTCATCACCCAAAATTGGCATCAGAACCTTAGTAACATGCTTTACAAATCAAGATGATTAAAAAAATGCTTTACAAATCAAGATGATTAAAAAAACCCCACAACATTATCACATACTAAACACCGAATGTGGATGATTTGGAAACTACAGTGTGTATTAAGCATGGGCCAAGGCATTGTTGTAATTGTGCACAAGGATGAAGGCTCAGTGACAGCAGCACAGAGCTGGAATACTTCAGTTCAGAGCACTCACCCCCACTTTCCGTAACAGATCTCCCACAATGTTGAGTGCAGATATTCTAGCTGAAGGAGTAAGGGGGCTGGTACCAAATCCGTTTGGTATAGCTGCAAACACAGACACATTTTATTATATGCTCCACTCCTCCACAGTTCATTTTTTAAAAAAAAAAATAAATAAATCAACTTCTACAGAAAAAGGCAAATCTAAAATCCTACTGCAGACTCTTTATACAATTACCCCACAATAACATACAGACTACATGATCACTAGCCATGGAAAAATGAAAAAGCTTAACTCCTGTCCGCTGCCCTCTTTCCCATTAGACCTACATGCAGAGTTCATGCACTCTCCATCTGCAATGCTATTGCCTGCAATCCATCTAATCCAGCCAGAGCTTCCCCTGGAATCTATTCTTTCTAATTTGAAAAATAATGTATTAATCCTTGTGATTGTCCATAGCATTCCAGATGGGGAATGAGACTGGACTAACATCCTGCTGCCTCACAGAGAAAACAGGACCCCTGAAAAGTATGTGTGGTAACAGAGACTCTAGCCTGTCAGAATCACTGACCACTGTTTACCCACCACTGCTACTCCACGTTTAAGCAGAAATATCAGTCACTGCACTTCCCTGCAATCCCAATGTCTTCAGTGCTCTACTGCAGGCATCTGCTGCAGCGTGCAAACGCCCACCCCCAAAAGGGGTATCTAAGCTTCATTGCCTTCCTTTTCCATGCTATTTACTCATTATACTCCTTAAATGCACCTGATGCTGCCCCAGGATTTAAACACACCTTATGCAATCCATGTGGGATCCACGCATACCTACATTTACTTCAAGTTCTCTAAAAAGCACCTGGGCTGAAATTCTTTGTTAACAAGCTGAATAAACCACCAAACAACTAGACACAATTTCTATGAATTATACCTTTTGGGGAAGGAAAACTATTTTCTGATCCTTTTCCGACGGGCGTAGCTGGTAAGGAGAGAGATGCCTGGACAGCCGAATCCATCTTCTCACAGTCTAGAGTTGGAGAACTGGGTGCTGACTTTCGGGTGACTTCTTGTTGCCTTTCTCGTACTGCTAGCTCTTGCCGTAAGTCTAAGCGTTAAGAGAAGAAAAAAGAAAAAAACAACCCCAAACAAAAAATACATATTTGCAAGTGATTTCTCTAACAAACACCCTCTCTATTCATTTGGGAGGGAGAAGGAGGAAACACTTTGCCACAATCCTATATGAATTGCTTGCTGCTGGCTTTCTCCAGCAGTGAGGACCTCCAGCTCAGAGCAGTCACAACCCAATACCATCACTTCCCATTACAGCTAGGAGTAAAGAGGCAGCAAACAGAGCCCTCCCAAGACCAGAGAGCTGCGTGGTCCCAGCAAGCACGGCAGGTGACTTCACCTCAGTATTTTTCCCCATCTGTAGTGTGAGTACCATGAAAAGTGTGTTACAAAAACTGTAGCTGGTCACAAATGCCTGCTGAACTACATTCAGCTCCTGCTCAAATAGAGGCTGGAAAAACGGAGGAATGACCTATTCTTGTGTTTCCAATTCCTTACATTATTCTTCCAGTTAATAATCCACAAGACTCCATGCTAGCCAAAGACAGTCAAAGGGTTCTATCCAGTTTCTTGATGCCTCAACAAGTAGAAGAGCAGACTGGAGATGCTGGGTAGTCCAAACGACAGGGACAGAGACTGGACATTAGGAAACCCGTGTTTTATTCTCCCCTCCTCTCCAGACTGCTGCTTACCCCTACCTTGTCCCCTCCCACTTCCACACATATTTGCTACAAAGAGCATCCAGCACAGCTCAACAATGAATCTATAAAATCTTTACAAGGGACTAGACGCAAATAAACAATATGTTACAAGGGGGTTGTTCCTTTGTGGGTGGAGCAACTTAATCTTTCACAGACCTCTTATTCCTTGCCTCAATCTCATACAATGTGCAAGAGCAAAATTAGTTGTACATTACGGCTTTTAAGTTACCATAAATATTTAGAACTTATTTTAAGTAAAACAGCACAGCTAAAATGAAAATCTATTTGGGCTCCTAGAACAGGATTTGTGGCTGTTCAATCAGAAATGTTATGTTTGCACTTGACACCCTATCAGTTCTTTTAGCGGCCAGTATTCCTGCTTGCTGTCGGGGGAGTAATATGTAGCTTTGCTACCCTAACAAATGCTAAAAATTTCCAAATGACTCATCCAAGAAAGAGGATGTCTTTTTTACTGATTATTCCAGTGTTCTAGAAAACAGTCCCCTAGGTTTTGCTGGTTTTTCCAGTTATTATTGCCCTAACCCCAAATTACAATACATGTATTTCCTCAGAAAGGACTTAATCTCCCTTTTCATACTTATTATAAAAATCCTGTGCTTCCAACAGAGGCTTTCAATTTATGGGACACAAACTTGGTTCAAAGAAGTTCACAACGGAGAACAACAACAAAAAATCCCAGCCTGTTGTCAAGTGTGTTGTCTTACATTCAGATCTGGGCCTTAACTGAGGAATTATTTTAGAAAGCTTCACTTGGGAAACAAAGTTGAAAACTACTAATCTCTAAACTACATTAATGTCAGGCATAGGCTTATGAGCCAATCATCCCCACTATTAGAGAAATCATTTTCAACCATCCATTAAAAAAATGCTTCCCCAGCATCCTCAATGTGAAATCCATTGGGGAATTTCCAACTCCTGATCATACCCCAGAACACTATCCCAAACATCTCTGATTCCACAGGTCTAAACACAGCCTTTACTGGAATATCTTAAATAAACTAGACAATTTCCAAGAGGTTTAGAAGGAACATAGGAGATAGGATTTTTAAAGAAAGTTATTTTACCATTTATCATGTATTCCCCTGTCATTTCCCTGTGCTTTCCCTTCCTGTACAAGGCATAAAACCACAGTGAGTGGGAACTTTTGAAGTACACTTCCTCAATTCTATTACATCTGTGGAACATAGCATTTTTGTACTCACCTGTGTTAAAAAACCTGAATGAATCTGATATTAATTTTGCCCTACATGAGGAAATTTTTCCTCTTAGCTACACTGGACATACGAAGAATAGAGAACATACTGTTAGTAATACCTAACGCTTACATTACGCATCCAGTTCAAGTCTCACTATGTGAGGCTTTCTATAAACATGAGCTTTGGTTGCTACACATCTCTCTTAGCAAGCCAACAATGTACCAAGACACAGAACTAATCAAGCAAGCCATACCTCTCGCTTCATCCTTTAATCTCTGTACAGAAACTAGCAATGATTCCTTGTCATCCAGTTCACTTTCTAAAAATGCATTTCTCTCAATAGCTTGGTTCAGCCTTTGTTCAAAGTCTTCCAATGAAACTATTGTTGCCCTAGAAACAAAATCCAGAATATTAGGTTCTTCAGCTCAGCCAACATAAAAGCATATTCAAAAACACAATAGAAGAAAAATGTTAGCAGGGTCTACATTCAAGTTAGTCATTTGAAAGCTATAGAAATACCTCTTAGAAAGGACTAATAAACTCCAAACAAGCAGGGGAATAAGATGAAAAGAACATGATAGCATCTGGCTCTCAGAGATCTACCAAAGAGCTGGGAAAGAGCCAGACCAGTGCACCCATCTCCATTTTTCCCAAGCCTTGCTCGTGCTGGTTTTGGCTGGGGTAAAGTTAATTTTCTTCATAGTAGCTAGTATGGGGCTACATTTCGGATTTGTGCTGGAAACAGTGTTGATAACACAGGGATGTTTTCATTACTGCTGAGCAGTGCTTACACAGAGTCAAGGCCTTTTCTGCCTCTCACATCACCCCACCAGTGAGTAGGCTGGGGGTGCACAAGAAGTTGGAGGGGACAGAGCCGGGACAGCTGACCCCAAATGACCAAAGGGGTATTCCACACCATATGATGTCATGCTCAGCGTATAAAGCTGGGGGAAGAAGAAGGAAGGGGGGGGACACATTCAGAGTAATGGCGTTTGTATTCCCAGGTAACCGTTATGCATGATGGAGCCCTGCTTTCCTGGAGATGACTGAACACCTGCCTGCCCATGGGAAGCAGTGAATGAATTCCTTTGCTTTGCTTGTGTGTGCAGCTTTTGCTTTCCCTATTAAACTGTTTTTATCTCAACCCATGAGTTTTCTAACTTTTATTCTTCTGATTCTCTCCCCCATCCCACCAGGCAGGAATAAATGAGTGGCTGCGTGGTGGTTAGTTGCCAGCTGGGGTTAAACCACAACAACACTGCAAAGCCATACATTTAATCAGTGCATTAGCTCAGGTGGTACTACACTCTCCAGAGCTGTGGACAGGCAACAGCCCAGCAAATGCAGAAAGCAGGGCACTGGGATATTACCTAAGACCCAGTTCGTTCCATGATTTCAGTGGGATAACTCATGTGTGTCAAAAGTTAGTCATGAGGTTAAGAGCCTTGTGGAAACAGGGCCTCAGCTCTCAGATCTTTTTGCCAGATAGCCAGAGGCTCACTCCTGCTCCCACTGAATCAATGGCAAAATTCCCATTCAGCAAAACGGAAGCATGACCTACTCCAAAACTGGGCGTTTCTAACAGCAGCCTGTTCATTTTATGCATTTATAAAGGACACATTTGTTCCCTACAGTCATTAAGCTGTTATGCAAGGGAAGAGGAGACTCCTTTGGCCTGTTTTATTTAAAAGGAACTATGTAAAGTATTAGGTACTTACTTCAAAGGGGCTTTGAGCTACAAGGATCACAAATATATTGTAAGAGTCACCTAGCTGGTAGTATCGAAAGCAGTGTTCTGGCCCAGCTTGCTCTAAGTCTGCTTGTTTCTCACAGGAACACGAAGCACTTTTGTCTCCCTGCCTTTCTTGCTGTAACATAATGCTACCAGCTAATGGAGGTGAACTCCAAGGGTAAACTGCACTGTTCAAAGAATCAAATGTCTTGGGGTTTGTTTGGGATTTTTTGAACATGTGTTATTTTCCCTTTTAAGGAATAATAAAATTATCAATCTGAGTAGCAAAGAAAAGATCTAGTGAAAACTTGAAGGAAAGAAGGAGTTTGCAGGCTTCACCTCTTTGCACGTTCCAAGTCATCGTTGGCCTGCTCCAGCTCCCTCACATACTTATGCAGCTGATCTTTAATGGCCCGTGTCTGGCTCAGGTCATCCTCTAACAAAGACACTTGCTTGTAACTTTGTGCATACTGGTGCTCCAGTTTCTCCTGAAATAAGAAGTAGCAAGATAAATATCAGTCGCATACACTCTCCAAGTCATCAGTAGTAAAATGGGACAAAGAAAGTAATATACTTGCTTCAGTCTGCTGATTTGGGATTGCTGGTAATACAGAGCACAAGTCGGAGAGGTAGAAGGAACACGCTCTGAACATCAGAGCTGGACACAGTATAAAAATCACAAATACTGCATTGTGCACAGACATCTCGCCATAACACAGCTGGCTGCTCAGAGATGCATCTCTGCATCTGTTCCCAACAGCCTGCACTGACAGCTGCTCTGAAGCCTCAAACATCTAGGAAGCCAGAGAGAAATCTAACTGCACAGCCTCCCCTTCAGTACCTCTCCCTTGACAACAGCCACACTATCACCAGAAATTGTCTGGTATCTCCATTAGCAAAAATGAGAGCCACTGAAATTTGTTACAAAACCTCCAGGTACCTAAGCTCATCTTCAAAAGACTGGAAGAATTCACTCCCAAACACACTCTCACCAGCCCTGAGGGTACAGACAGGGGCTTATGGAAAAACAACCAATCTTATAGAACACGGTACTGACCTTACAGATACAGCTGGGACCGGATATGTGAACAAGTAATCCCATAAACGTTACTTCCACTGGGTAAGCTTTCAACCTTTGCCTTCACTAAAATAACCAAGAATACCAAAAATAATGCTTTTCCAAGATACCAAAAGAGGCAGGAACTTGTTAGATGTATTGGGTTTGTGTGGCAAGGTTTCAGTAGCAGGGGGTCTACAGGGGTGGCTTGTGTGAGAAGCTGCTAGAAGCTTCCCCTATGTCCAATAGAACCAGTGCCAACCGGCTCCAAGACGGACCTGCCACTGGTCAAGGCTGAGCCAATCGGCAACAGTGGTAGCACCTCTGGGATAACACAGTTAAGAGAAGGGGAAACAAAAAAACCCCAACAGGACACAAACTGCAGCTGGAGTGAGGAGTGAGAATACGTGAGAGGAACAACTAGGCAGACACCAAGGTCAGTGAAGAAGGAGGAGGTGCTCCGGGCACTGGAGCAGAGATTCCCCTGCAGCCCCTGGTGAAGACCATGGTGAGGCAGGCTGTGCCCCTGCAGCCCATGGAGGTACATGGTGGAGCAGATATCCACCTGCAGCCTGGGGAGGACCCCACGCCAGAGCAGGGGATGTGCCCAAAGGAGGCTATGACCTGGGGGGAAGCCCATGCTGGAGCAGGCTCCTGGCAGGACCCGTGGAGAGAGAGGAGCCCACGCTGGAGCAGGTTTGCTGGCAGGACTTGTGATCCCGCAGACTGCTCCTGAAGGATTGCACCCCATGGAAGGGACCCACACTGGAGCAGTTTGTGAAGAACTGTAGCCTGTGGGAAGGACCCACATTGGAGAAGTTCTTGGAGGATTGCCTCCCATGGGAGGGACCCCATGCTGGAATGGGGGAAGACTGTGAGGAGTCCTCCCCTGAGGAGGAAGGAGTAGCAGAGACAACATGTGATGAACTGACTGCAACCCCCACTGTCCCCCTGCGCCACTCAGGGGGAGGAGGTAGAGAAAATTTGGTTTTATTTCTCATTACCCTACTCGGTGTCAATTGGCAATAAATTAAACTGATTTTCCCCAAGTCAAGTCCATTTTGCCTGTGACAGTAATTGCTGAGTGATCTCCCTTATCTTGACCCATGAGCTTTTTTGTTATATTTTTTCTTCCCTGTCCAGTTGAGAAGGGGAGTGATAGAGCAGCTTTGGTGGGCACCTGGCATCCAGCCAGGGTCAACCCACCGCATTAACATAGAGGCATCAATTAAAAGTTACCTTCTGCACATGCAGATACTTATGCAATTCCAGTCTGCACAGATATGGCTGTTCAGAATGAATTAGGAGATACTCTCTGAAAGATTTGCACAAATTGCCCATCTTCAGCTTCCGTTAAGGTCTCATAAAAGCAAGGAGGCCTTGTGGGAAAAAAAAACTAGTTTGTGAAGAAAGATGACAACGCAGTGATCTGACAAAATATACTTGTGTTGTCCACCCTGTTGCTATGCTGATGTTGCCTGTATAACTAATAAAGCTACTACTTGGCAAAGCCTAGAGAATTCAAACAAATGCGCACAAACTCCATGACAAGAGTTTCATGTGAACAATGAAATGAAATCAGAAATTTCCCTGGTAAGTTGCTGGCCTTATTTGGAGTACGTACCATACTTAAGTCTGGATCTTAGACAACTCCTTTACTTCATTTGGATATTCAGTGACCAAGAACAGACAGACAATGTAAAATGAGATCCAAAACGTATCTGTAAGAAGAGCCAATGCTATTACAGAAAAGACCTACCTTTAATGTCTCCACTTCACACTTCAGTCTTTGGTTATCTGCTTGCAAATCTTTATTCCTCTGCTCAGCTTGTACTAGCTGTGCCTCCAACTCAGCTTCTAATTCTCTGCTTCCCTCCTGAAATTCAGCCAGCTCTTCACGAGCTTCCTGGAAGCTGTAAGGAGAGGGTTTCATCAGTTGAAAATCCAGTATCTCCCAAGTTATAACAAAATCCACAGCTCTTCTAAAATAATAAGCTGAAAAAACAGGAGTTTTGAAGTACTTAAGTGTCATCCATAGACCTCTAAGGGGAAAAAGAAAAATGGGGAAATGAAGAAATGACATTAAACTTAGCTATAAAAGGAAATTAATTCTCTTATATCAAAACAAACAGCTACATTAAATGCATGTGTGAATACAAACCTGTATCAAGGCTATTTACAGGATTCATGGGAGTCTGAAAACCACTTTGTACTCCATTAGCTTTCACTGCTAGCAGACTTGATAGAGTCAATGAATTAAGCAAACATTTAACCTGATTTTGGTCAAAAACTGTAAGAGAGAACAACAGTCTCTGGATCTCTGCACTACCTGGAAATTTAAGGTTCTTGAAAAGCATGAAGGTTTGAATCTTGGGGTTACTGAGCACTTTGGCAGGAAGTCAGCACATACCTACCTTATGCCACTGCAAGTTATTAAATACTAGAAGTAGCCACTCCACATACTTTGCTTATTAAATTTGCATCTTTACCATACATAATAACTCAGCTCTTAGCAAGCAGCAGAGAAAACTAACAAGGCTTTAGGAAACAACATATCCATTGGTGTCTAAGACACTGGGTTCTGACACCCAAGAACAGCTTAGGGTTCTCAACATGGACAGGCCCCTCCACATGCCAAACACTACTCCCCGCCCCCCCCCACCCCCACAAAAAAAAAAAAATCCAAAACCAAACAAAAAAGCAGCTTGCACCTTGGGCTTGAGAGAGGTTTAACTGGTTTCACCTCAACTGCACGAGTAACACTGAACGCAAAGAAAGCTTTCCAAAGAAAATAAACAAACTAGGAGCCTCCAATGCCCCCAACCCAAAAAAAACCCAAACAAGAAGCATGGTATTACTCAAGACAGCAACCTCTCTTGTTGTTTTTGGTAACCAAAAAGCCCTGCACCCCCCTAAAAGATGTAAACCATAGCTACAGGCTGGACTATGAGGTACAATACACTTCAATAAATTGCAGCAGACACCAAATCAGCCACTTCTCATACCAGTAATTCAACTACAAGAAGCTTGAGGGAACAGTAATGATACAAGGAAAGCCCAAAGGTGCCTTCTTATGATAAAATATCAAGATACTACTTAAGGCAGCACTTTAATTATACAAAGATGCACATGATCGCAAAAGGGCTCTGCTCTTGCTCAAACATGCTCAAAACATAGCCTGGAGCTTATGGCATGGTAACACTGTGCAAGAAACACTCAGCTCCCACAAGGCTGGAAATTGTAAAGCTGGATTTAAAGCTGGAAATGCAGAGATTCTTCCTAAAATATCTAATACCCATCTTGGTGTGGCCTTGCAGAGAAACAGATTAAACAATGTTCTGGTCATTAAGAACCAAATCCAGCCTGCCAATCTACAACAGTACCTTTGTTTGTACTTCAAGGAAAGCTCTTTCCAATACGCAGTTTCCTCCTTTGGACTTGAAAAAGTCGGGATTTCTTCACTGTCCATGATCAATATGACCTGCAGGATACAAACATAAGAATACACTCAGGATAAATAGACAGGCAGACTGTCCCTGAAACTGCTGCTGTGTAATGGGCTTCATCACCACAGCGTTTCTGACAGCGGCATCCAGACTTGGCACCTGCAAGTGGGATGTTAATGATCCCTAACAAGCATCATTCAGCACAGAGACCTGCCACAACAAGCAACATAATTTTACCAAGCTTCTGGAAATGCTCATGCAGCAGCCTGAAATAAGACCAGAAATTTTGACTGTATTTGGTACTTGCCACTGAAACACCAGTGAATGCCACAAGCTCACTTAGGACCACAGTTGATAAAGATATTAAATTTTACAGCTATCACAGTTTCCACTTTTGTTCATAAAATGTTCTTAAAGAGATTTTGCCTCCTGTCGCCAACACAGTGATGCACACTACAACTCCTATTAGAGCTGCAAAGGCATTTGATGAATGAAGACAAACACTCTGAGGTCAACCACTAACATGCTGTGCTGTGGAGATTAAAATTCAATTTACTTTTCCTGTGTTGAGTCCTAGCTAATTCCTGCTTTTGTGTAAAACAGGTAGGTAACAGAAGTTATCCATATAGTTTTACTCCCTCTGTCCTCTCAAACAGACACAAGAAAGATCAGCCTCTCTCATAAAATTACATGGTCGCATCATACAACAGCACTTCCAGCCTGGAGGTGTTCAGAGGACCAGCTTCCCGCACCAAAGCAGGGGGACCACGCTCTCTGGATGAAGACCTCCTTTCTTCAGCTGCTTGGACCACTGGATGCCATTTGCATCACTGCTTGGCTATTACCCAGCATAAGAAACACAAACCCAACGTGTACTTTTTATACTGCTGCTCAGTAATAGAGCAAATACACAGTCCAGGCAGGGGGACACAAGACATTTGAGGCCTTGACACACACCAGGTCTCAGAAGCTGATGAAGATGAAGAAGTGGTGGTCATGGTCCTGCCATGCACAGCAGGACCAAGAGTAGCGTTCAGATAGGCCCAGTTCCCAACCACAGCCAGGAGATACACCACACCGTGTACCATTTCTGAACTCTCCCCAAGCAATCCCGCAACTCTTTTACAAGTAGGCATCTTTTTTTTTCTCCCCAAAAGCCAAGACTCAAATTCTGTTACTAAGATCCAGAAAAGAACAAGCTGAAACCAACCTCTGTTTAAAGCAGAGGCTTTAAACAACGCTTGCATCAAACTCATCTATCAGTAATAGCTGACCTAGAAGTCCTGACTTTCACACTCTAACAGGCATCAATAGCCAACACTGTCCCTTCAGGCCTAAAATTGTTACACTAATATGTCCTGCATCTCAGTGACCCACATTTTAAGACACCTAAAAGTGGGACAAAACAATGCCATGCTTTCATCAATGCCATGCTTTCATCAGAGGGCAGACAGGCTCATTTCAGAGACTGGCACTTATCTCACAAATAAAGCTGGGCAGAACTGGCACATTTATTCTTCAGCTGGGACTGCAGCTGCCACAGTGCAAGGGCACAAAATCAAATTTATCCAGAGGGTGCTAAGTGCCTTGAAAACACCCCAACTCTCACACTGTGTTTACTTAACTTCACAGCTTTATCGTAGAAGCAAGTTTGTCATGAACCAGGTCTCCACGCTGCCCGAGAGAACTGATGGTGTTTCCTTTTCTGCATTGCCCTGTACTAAGAAAACAAAACATACATGTGGAGCCATTATAATTCCCCCACCACATGTATTTTCAGTCCTGCTGTACCTCTTCAGATAAAAATTTCTTCGGGTGTATTTGCTTCAGTTGTTGCACCTGTTACCAAGGCAGCTTAATCACAACACAGGGACAAATCTTAAGTCCTACGCAAAAGACTGTTTACAGTGGAGGTAGAGCCCATGAATCACCTCCCAGACTGTCGTGGTTTTGCAGCCGGGTGCATTAAGGCGAGCAGACATCTGCTGTGGCTCAGGCACATGTCAGTTAGCTCCGGAACTGTGATTCAGATTGCCAGAAAGAGGTGAACAGCTCGACTCGGCTACCAATGCATGCTGCCTGTAACATCAGTCCTGCACTGATCTTACTGAAACCGCTTCAGTAAAAGCCTTCTGACCTTTCCCTCTAATGCACTCAGCTCTAAACTGGCACACTTCAAGAGGCTTAGATCAGCAAGAAGTACATTCTCCCCAAAATAAATGAGGCGTAGCACAGAACCGGGTCCGCTCCCACAGCTCCAGAGGAGCTGATCTCAAAAGGTAAACATCCAGGAAGCCACCTGTCAGCAAAATTCAGGATGTGTTTAGAAAAAAGTTTGTACAAGGAAGCATCTTAACATTGTTTCCTAGAAGTAGCCAAGATAAGGTACACCTGGGCCCAAGACTCCTCCCTGTCTGCTCACACAGGGCACATCCTTGGAGATAAACAACCGAGGAATCCCTGCAAACATGGCAGTCTGCATGAGAGCAGCAAGGGCTGTCTGGGACCCACAAGTACTTACGGAGTCACCAGCTGCCAGTGCCGGAGATTTCCGTGCCCTCCCCCCAGCCCCAGCCTTGTCAAAAGACCCTTCCCTTTTAGACACCAGAGGGAGGAGATTCAGCCCTCATACTTCAGGCCCCTCGGCAGCAACTCTTCCTTCCTAAACCCACCCAGCGGGAGCAAGCTGACCTTTTCCAAGTCCACCATCCCTTGCCCACCTTGCTTAAGCAGGTGATAGCTCATGATTACCCACGCCCCATGTCTACCATCATGCCTAACGCTATCAGCATGGATTTTTGATCTGCTAACTGCAATGCATAAACACCTACATCAGATGCTAATGCCAGCATGCAACACTAAGCTTCAACATCCATATCCGAGTTTTTGTACAGTTACATCACTTGTCTTCCCTCACATGCGTGAGGAGCAAGAGAAAGAGATAACAGCACATATACACAGTCTGCAAACAAGTTGGTTCATGGCCAAAATACTAGTTTGAGAGTTGGGAGATGCAGACAGCTTCTCAACTTGCCACCAGCACACATGTGGCCATAAGCAAATCACATCACTTCACTTCCGCCAACCTTTGCCCAGTCCCTCTATATATGGCACAGAAACAAGGGCCTACCTAAACACATGCATATGCCTGGCAGAAAGCAACTCCTAGGCCTTATCAGAACATAACTAGACAATTTTAAACATCTCATGTGTGGGAGAGTGCATGCCCACAGAATACCAGGACTTTAACAAAAACTGCTTTGCTTCAGCCTGTTGCCGGTTGCTCTGGCTCTGGGCATTACGTGAGGAGCCGAGAACCAGCACGGCAAGTCCTTCCTATTCATGGGCTTCTTCGCATACATGGCACTTGCAGAATCAAGCCTTTGACAAACAACACTGAGGCTTTCAGGATACAGACAAGACAATGCAGCAGCGTCTTCCAGGGAAAATGAGAGCAGGCTTATGCTGCTGCCCACTCGAAATTCATTACAACACGCTTAGCATTCACGCAGCACCCTGGGAAAACTCAGCTATGCGGGCATAACTCCAGGATCCGAAGCAGCTCTCAAACAAGAACTATGTTCAAAACACGGTGGCTCCTTTCAAGCCTCCCCTTACAGAGTCAGCGGGACAGAGTAACTCTCCACTGTTAAAATGGAACCGCTTTTCCATGCTGTGATCACTCAAAAAAAATGCAGCTTGTAGGTTAAGAACTTCTCTAAATCCGGGGGGTTTTGTACAGGACAAATCTGGTTTCCCACCTCCAAAAGCCTCCTTACAAGTGAGATGCTTAGTATCCTCTGGATATTGCAAGAGCCAAAGGCTGAATCCAATATGTAGCAGAAGTAACTAAACTAACATGCAGATGGTATTTTTCAAGTAGCTTAAGGAATCTTGCATTCAAGGCCAAACCAAAATCTTTAAGCAGCCACCTTTCCGCTAAGTCATGAAAACACAAACACAGCTTGAAGTGTAACACAGTACCTTAAAAAAGCTTCCTGGGCTCTCTATGTGACTGGAGGCTGCTGCTAGGGTTTGGATCAAATATCAGATCAAAACATGAAGCTTGAAATATAACACTATGCTTCAACTTTTACCCACCCCTTCCCACGGCTGGGAATCCACTCCTCCCCACTCTCAAAGTCAACTTAATTCACTGACGCATCGTGGTAAGGATGAGCTATAGAAGCATGTCCAAAATGATTTTACGTACTACTCAAAGGCAGCTGCAATTCACCCAGGATGTATCTGCAGCATCCCAAGCAGCTGGATAAGCCATCCCTCCTGATTTTAACCACACCACATTCTCCCATTTAAAACTATATGGCAAATACTTGTAAGCTAAAGTGAATGAATATTATTTAATGTTCATGAACAGGTCGTTTTCCTGCACATAGGCCACCAGCTTTCTTCTTCACAATCCTGTTTACCCAATATTTTCAGACACCAAACACAAAGAATTAAGCAAAGTAATGCCACTCAGGTGCAACAAGCCACAGTGCTAAGACTCCCCCATCCACACATTGCTGCCCCACCACCAAAGGAAATGCAAACATCCATGGGCCTTTCAAATTAAACAAGTAAATACCTAAAATAGGACTTGATAAAGAAATTCTGTCAAGCTCACCTCTGGCCTTCAGTTCTCAAAATAACAACCCATTCTGGCTATCAGAGTCCCCAGAACTGCCAAGACCCACGTAATTGCTATGGTCATCCCGTTCTTGCAGGGAACAACTTGCTGTTGTGTGCTGGCACCGTCCAGAGCTGCCACGAAGAGCAGGAAGGACTGTCAGCAAACCAGGTCTTCTTCCTCTTCCCATTTTATGCTGATTCACAGACAGAAAAGCAGAAGAAATCCTGTTTCCACCATTCTACACCTTCTCAAACCACAAGAACCAACAGGTAACCCCCCAAACCCCTGAAGCTCTGGATTTTTTTCCAAAACCCAATCAGGATTCAAAGCAAAGGAACCTGAGCACTCTAGCCAAAAACCAAAGCAAGTTTGCACTGTTTTTCACTTATTAGAATATGGAAAACAAACAAACAAAAGCCATGGATTAGATTTCACCAATCAATTTGAGTTTGTTTTTCTCATCCTGAAATAAGAGCTGGAGGCATTTTCATATGCGTTTTGGAAGGCTGCCTGCTTCCATTGCTGCTTCAGAAAGCAAACCTCTGTCTTTTCCTGCAATACTATTTTTGAACTGAATGTTCTCTGGTGAACCACAACAAATGCCTCCTTGCCTCTTAGAACAGCAGCATATGAGCTTTCAGGGAAAAAAAGTCACAGAGCCCAGCATCAGCACAACACTCCTTCCTCTGGTGTAATAATAAATCCTGCATTTCCAATTTGGACAGCACAGGAGGCAGAAGATAACCAAATCCTACCTGCAGGAACTTTGTGCCAGGTTCAGACTAAAAGCCTTTAAGATAACCAAGCAGCATACAGTAAAGCCTTCTTATCTCAACAGCCTCTTGTGGAATCGGCCTTATTAATCAAATAAAACAGGTATGCTTTACACCACATGGCCAAGACTTGCACACCTTGTGAATGTATGATATCCAGTGGGGCAAAAAAAAAACCCCTTGATGAGTTAGCTAGCACTGCCATGCAAGCCTTGAAACCAGAAGAAAGGTACTGATGCAAGAAGGCTCTTTTCAGAAATCAAGCTACAACTACCAGAGACATCAGAATTTAGTATTAAAAAAACATTTAACCCTTTCACAAACATGAGAACTTTAAGACATCCGACCTGTATTTGTTCCCAAGTAACACCCCTGAAGTGCCTGAAAAAGGAAAATCTGAAGAGGTTGGTGCTCCTAATGCAGGTTCAGTATCTGCACAGATGAAGAAAAGGCCCCTGAAGACGTGCATGTCCCAGAGCAACCTGGGCCTGACCATGAGAACAATTTGCTCCCAGCTCCATACCTGGCAAACCCAGAGGGACGGATCCACACAGAGCAGAAGGGTGTGGAGTAAACAGCAAACTGAGAAGGAAATTAAGGCTGTGAAAAGGATACGCTTCTTCCTGCCTTAGTCTTAGCTCTCTGGAAAACCACCTCTTAGAAAAGTCGGTGAGATACGATGAGCACCAGGAGCACTGATCCTGACTCTACAATGGAGGCTGACAGCTGGCACAAGCTGCCACATGCCTGCACCACCCCCACCTCTGGAGATTATCCACCCAACTGTCATCTTCTCAAACTCATAGTTGCCTGGTTTCTCTTTAAACCTTCAAAAATTACAGAGCATCCTACCCAGAAGCAATGAATTTATCCGAGAGCTTATGACATGCACAGCAAAGAGCTTGCAACAAATGACAGCACATGGGTCCCTTGGGCCTCCCTATTATCTCAGCAATTAATACCATCCCAATGACAACATTCCCTGGAAACATGGTGGCCAGAGGGCTAAGATGCTTCTGGACACTGCAGAATGACAAGTGACCAAGAAACTTAAAGTGAAAAGCACTTAGCACAGGTTTCTTCCAAGAGGAGTGAATTCTGTTGCTTTTACATCTCTGAAGTTCTACCAGTGCTAGGGAGGGGAAAATGGTTTTGAAAAAATACTACCCAAAGTCAGAGGCCAGCCATCAACAGGCAGGGCCTTAGGTCTCTTTAGTAAGACCTTAACAAGATGAGAGTTAAAATAAGGCCCCAAACTCTGCATTGATCAGGACAAGGAAGCAGCACAATCTGCTACTGAGCTTTATCAACAGAAGAGCCCTCGAGGGACACAGTCATATCAAGAAAAATATGCTCTGATGGGTATGTCTTGTTTTGCTCATGGATGAGTACAGTAGTGAAAAGACAGTTTGCTTGAACATACTTCATAGTTTATCTTGATCATGTTTATGGCATCACAAACATCACGAACTACTATAAAAAGACCATTTTCTTTCTGTAGTCTGACTTTCCCTGCTTCTCAAAAATAACTGTAATAGACTGAGGGAATAAATAGTACTTTGTTGCCATACGTTTTGGTAGTCTACTCCCAGACATGACTCCAGAGACGACTCATTGTGGCATCAAGGTCACAGACATCATCAGTCTTGTGTATTCTCTCCACTTTCTTCTTTGTCTTCTCTTTCCTTCTCCACCAAATGAGGTATTACCTCACATGTCTGCAACCTCTAAAGAGTCAGGGAAGGGAAAAAAAAAAAAAAGAGGGCTTTCCCCCCTCTTCACATTACCCTCACAAGAGGGTGAGGAAATTAAATCACTATGCCTCTGAACACATACCTTCACCTCTAATTCCCAATGACATGCAAGATCAAATCTTCACATGTGCGAACCAAAAGGAGAATGCCTGGGCTCTGCCCCTGCGTATACAAGATGAATACAGAGCCCAGCCAGGTCTGGCTCTAAAAGCAAGACAGAGGATCTCTTCCAGGGCAGACCTAACACTGTTAATCCAAAAAATGCACTACTTAACGCCCACCTGTCATATTCTGTACAACTGCCTTTAACCGGCGCTGTCAACCAGCATGCCTGTGCAGTCACTTTGCTGACACATCAAATTTAAATAGAAATAAATAAATATAAAAGCCTCCTAGTCATTTTTCTGCCCCAGGACAACTCCTTCCTCTTACAGTTACTAATACCTGTAAGAAAACACTGACCTTGACGAGGCCACCTACCCTCAGCAGGTGCCCAGGAATTGTTTCTGGAAAAAGGGGAGAAAAAAAAAAGAAAAAAAAAAGAAAAAAATTGCTCAACTATCTAAAGAACTCTTCTACTGTGGTTTCATATACTTAACCACTTCTCAGGGCAATAAACACCAGAAGTACCCTCTGCCTCTCTGAACTCATGACCAAGTCAAGATAGTTTCAGAGGGAAGAGAGAAGCCCTGAGTCACCGAATACTCCCGGCACAAACTGGCTGAGAGCGATGAAGCTGGGCTGCGGGTGCGCGAGGATGGCTCTCCTCCTCCCTAGGAAGGAGAGAGAGATGCATTAATGAGAAGTCACTTAACTGGAAGTCTACTCTAGTCATGTATTTCCTCTTGTGTCAGATGTGTTCATCCATTATGGCATGTCTGCTGCAATTTGGGTCAAACTCATCAAACTGGGAGTACGAGGCAGGGACTGTTTGAGTTTGGTCATGTTTATATGAAATACAACAAGACTCACTAAGCTGAGATGGAGGCGATAAAAACCTCAGAGAAAAACCCGTACAGAATTACTGAAAAATACTCGATAGAGATGTACCCTAGGCATCTGATATACCAAGTATTTTATGAGAATGAGGGCAAATCATATGTCCAGTTCTTTGTCTGTGACTGGGAGCAGACGACAGAAAAATAAACACCTTCTGGGACAAAGCCACCTACAAAGGAGGCAGAGTGACTATAAAGGGAGCAGCCACGCTCCCTGATGCCACCCAGGAAAGTCACCAAACTTACTCTGCCGCATGCTTCTACAAACACACACGGTTAAGTCCCTTTGCATTTGGAAATTGCTCTTATGAAGGAGTGAAGTCAAAAGCAACCCGCCACCATCAAAGCCATCCTGGCTGCCCTCCTCCCTGGTGCAAGACAGCACAGCACAGCCCACCACAGTTCAGCAGAGAGCAAGGAAAAAAAAAGTGTCCTTTCCTCTCAGACATCGGGAGGGAGTCACTGCCACAGCCCCGGGGACGGCGGGACCTGGGGGTGAGTCAGGGCGCCTGCCTCCCGCCTGCAGACCCGAGGGCAGACAGGAATAGCTCAGGAGCCGGACAGGCTCTGTCGGTTGGGCAGTTTTGGCTTAACCCATCCGAATTCTGCAATTTCCCTCTGACCCTTGCCGCAGAAGCGCACCATTGGGCTGCTATAACCGCCCCGGCCACCCTCCCTCCCCGTCAGCCGCTAGATACCCTGACCCGGGCTTGCCAAACCCTGACGCGTTCACAGGCCGATGTACGTCCCTGCAAGGACGTGCGACGAGGGGAAGCGAGGCGCGATGGTGCAGTAAGAAATCGCGTTTACTTCCTCCGGGCCCGGCCACAGCAGGCGCCCACAGCCCAGGCACCGCCAGCACGCACAGGAGAGCGGGCAGCTCGGGGCCCAGAACCAGGAGTTCTCAGGCAAACCCAGGCTCCGCCGCCGAGCCTGCCCGCGGGAAGGCAGTGCCAACCAGACGTGGCGCCTTCACTCACGCTCAGCTGAAAATACCTGTAAAAAGGGGGTTTTCCCCCGCAGGCAGCTGCTTCCGGGCAGGCACGGCCGGCCCCGGCGGGCAGCGGTGCCCGGACACCGCGTCGCCCACCCCGCGCTGCCGCGGCCTCAGCGGCTCCCGGCCCCGGGCTCTGCCCGCCGGCCCCCAGGAGGCGACGGGCGGGGGGAACCGGCTCGCGCAGGGCGGCGGCCGCGCAGGCAGGGCCGAGCCGGGCCGGCCAGTGACAAGCACTCGCTTCCGCCAATGGGAACCGGCGGGGCGGCGCCGCCAGCCAACGGCGCGCGGGGGAGGGCGGGACCTGCCCCGTTGTCAGTTTGCAGCCAATCGGCAGAGGGGTGCGGGACCCGCAGCCCCCGGCACCGCGAGGGACGCCCCCCCGCTGCCGCGTCCCCTCCCGTCCCACCCGCGTTCCCCCCTCGCCAGGCCGGCTGGAGGCCGCCGCGGGGGTCCCCGGCCTCCGCAGCCGCCGCCACTCACCGGAGCGCATCCCCTGTCACAGCCGCAGCACCACCCGCCGGCGCCGGGTCTGCCTCATCCGGGTACTCCGGGGGGCGGGGCCGCGCCCGTGATGCAACGTCAGGGCGGGGGGCGGGGACACTGCTGTCACGGAAGGGGCGGGGCGGGGGCGGGGTCTCTGCGGGTCGCGCGGCTGGGGCGGCGTGCGCGCGTGGCGGCGGCCCCGGCCCCGGCTTGTGCTTCGCGTCCCCTCCTGGGAAACGCCGGCACCCTGCCCCAGCACGGCGTTGGCGTCCCCCAGCTGCGTGCCCCCGTCCCGCTGGCCGCCCCCGGGGCCGGCCGGCCGGCCCGCTCTTCTCCCTTCTTACCGCATTTGTTGCCGGCTCCCTCCCTGTCTCCCGCGGCTCCATCCCCGGTGCCCTCAGGAGGGGCAGGCCCAAGCATCGGCACCGCAAGCCTGGGCCGCTGCACATCCATCGCTGAAGGCGAGCAGTTGAGAGGGGAGCGGGCCGGCACGGCAGCGTGGCCCCCGCGGCTGAGATGCCGCCCTTGCTCACCCCCATCCTTGCGGCTGCTGCCTTGCTCCCTGCGCGGCTTTGCTGTCCCAAGGCAACCTGTAGAGCAGGGAAACGCACTGTGGGGAGATGCTTTTTGAACCCCCAGGGACCCCACTGGCCCCGAGCCAGGCTTAGGGCAGCCGATGGCCTCCAAGACCACCCGTGTCCATCCTGGCTTTCTTATTCCCTGCTTTGTTGGCACAGCATTTCCCCGCTGGCAAGTGGCTCACCCGCTGCCCCACGTCGCTGCCCTCATGCCCTCTGCATGTGCCTCTGTAGCCCCCGGGGGCCACGGGCAGGGGAGGGCAGGGTGCCTCCATGGTGCCACCCAGACGGGACCTGCCCCGCAGCTGACTTTCCGACTCCCTTGTGCTGACCTAGTACTTAAGCTTTGTTTGCATGCTTAATTTCCTGCCCTCTGTAATTAGCTGTCTGGCCTGTCATTAACGGCAGGAGGTGCTGTTGGGATGCCCTCATGCTTCCCTTGCTGTGGGCTGCATGCGCGGCTGCGCCAGCTGCCCTCATCGGAACAGCCTGTGTCCTCCATGAGCACGGTGCCACCAAGGCCACCTTTGTCCCCGCATCTGTCCCCACAGCCTCTCCTCTGCCATGTCCCATCCACCCATAGGCGGGGTTATCCAGGGCTGATGCTTCAGTGCTTTTCCACCTTTTCCTGCAGCAGATGGGACAGGTCATTGCAGACAAGCTGAGGATGGAGAGTACGCACCTCTCCCACCCCAGCTGGGTGTCCAGCCAGCAGGATGGATGTCCCCTGATGCCTGTGCAGGACTTACAGGGTCACCCTGCATGACCTGGGTATTACACAAGGCCACAAATGCTGCTCAGCAGAGTCAGCACGGAGCCCAGGACGTGTGGCAAAGCGCGACTCTGAGCCACACGCTGCACCTGAATTAGAGGCTGCAAGAGGTGGGGAAGCCACAGCGTCCTCTGAGAAGTCATCCCAGTGGCAAGTTGCCCTTGGAGCTGCCTCACCTCTCTTGGAAATGGAGCCTTTTCCCTGTGTGTATTTGTGCACCCTACACTGTATACCCTGCGCCTGGCCGCACCCGGCTGATGTAGGTGATGTTCATAGCCCTGGTCCACCCCATCCACCACCTACCTTCTCACTTCAGCGGACCCCCTCCTTGGGTCTCTGAAACCCTCTCTGGAGGGCAGAGCGGGAGATGGAGGTGGCTGTGCTGGGAGAACATCTTCTCTCCCTGCATCCAGCCCTGTGCTGTTCCAAGCTGGGAGCAGCCAGAGCTGGCGGTGCTGACTGTGTGCACAGCCCAGCTCTGGTCGGGTGCCCACCATCACGCTCTGGAGCAGACTGGGTACCCATCACACTCTGAAGCAAGTTGGGTGCTCACCATAGCATTCTGGAGCTGGTTGGGTGCCAACCATGCTCTGGAGCAGGTTAGGTGCCCATTCTTGCACTCTGGAGCAGGCTGGGTGCCCACCATTGCACTCTGGAGCAGGCTGGGTGCCCAGTTTTCTCGCTGCACTTCAGAAGCTGTGAGGAAATGCCACGCACTGTTTACATCATGCATCCCACATGGTGCTGGTGCATTTTTTCCCTCACTCTTCAATTAGAGTGGCCCTGCCAAGGGGACAAAGGTGCAGTACAGTAATCTGCAAGATAAAAGCTGAACTCTCACTGGGGACCTGTGGTGGTGCGAGGGGTCTCTGCATGTCTGTCTGCACCTCTGGATGTCTGTCTGTGGGAGGCAGGGGTCAGTGCCACTCCTGGTTCTGGGCTGCGCACCAATACCCAGGCTGCTTGTGGGTACCTCGCTATGCCAGATAACCCAAGCATGGATCTGCAACCTTGCTACAGTCATCACAGAGATCATGACTTGCAAGGCTGCTGGAAATGAGCTGTGTGGGCTGGGGTGGGGGTGTGTCCTTTGTAAAAGTGCCAAGGGCATATGTACGCAACCCTAAATGAATTTCCCCAGGGGCATCTGTGGAGTGGCACACCCCCGGTCTCTTTTCCCTCCCATGGGATCCTTTAAACCGCAACCTGAGCTCCCTGATCCCTCTTTCCTGGGCTGGGTGCTTAGGTTAAGGAAATACCCTTTGCCTCTCCCAGTGGCCAGTGGCACCGCTGTCCCAGCCAGCTGCTGACATCAGCGCAGCATCTCTAGGACCAGGAATGGATGCCACTGGCTCCATCAAAGCTGCCTTTACCAACCACCTCTGTCCCAGCATGGCAGGGCTTTGCCTCCAGGGACAAAGGCATAGCACTGGTGGGGGCTGTATTTCCCAAGAGGTCTGGCATGCCCGCCTGGTTAACACTGATTTTTAAGTCAATGTTTGCTTTGAGGTCGCTCCCGGCAGCACCCCATTGTAAGCCGGAACTGTTCCCATGCGCTTGCCGAGGGGCTCCGCGCTTCCAGCCACACAAAGGAGCAGTCACTTAGCATTAGCAGCTGCACAATGCGGCCGTGTCTCCCGCCGGCCAAGCCAGGTCTGTGTTTTGCCAGCAAAAGCCCCTCTACTGAAAGGCCGGGGAGAGACAAAGCAGATGTAATGGATTCGAGTGAAGGGGGGATCTCTTACAGGGGTGGAGGGACCCAGCATGGGCAGGAGCCGGGGCTATCCCATGGTCTAGGTGTGGGGCTGCAGGAGGTCGTTTCAGCGTGGGGTGAGCGGGTGGACAGGGAGGCAGGATGGGTTATATGGCTATGCCATAGTGCAGGGAGGCCCGTGGGGGGGGACAGCCCCAAAGAGTGGGGTACAGGGTGGGCATGGGCCCCTGGGGGATCAGTTATGGACTGGGAATTATTGACCCAGATCTGGGGCCCCACAATGTGCAGGTGCTCCTGGGCATCCCTTGAGGAGATGCTGGTGAAGGTGCAAGAGGAAGAAATAGCCACTGGGACTGTTTTTTTTGAGAGGGCCAGGGACTTTCTCACTAATCCCTGCCTTGGAGGGGTGTCTTGCTGACTCCAGCAGCATCCAGGCTGGGCAGACGGATCTGGGAGCAGCCCAGCCAGAGAAGGGACACATCCCCAGAGGGACACATGGGGCCACCGGCATCTCCCCCCACGTCTCCCTGACTCCAGCAGCACTAATCCTGTATGCTTGTATGCCTTAACCTGCTGAAGTGGCTGGGAAGAGCTGGATGCCTCTCAGCTGCCTGGTAAAGGATTCTCTCATCAGTGAGGCAAAGCAGTGCCTGAGCTGCCCTGGCCATGTGGGGGGACCTGGCAAGACTCCAGGGCCAGCAGCAGCCCCCAGGACAGACAGCCATAGGGGAAAGGAGGCTTTGGGTGAAGGAGAAGCTGGGATGGAGTGGGACACAGCCCTGGGAGCTGGACACTGGTCTGTGCTGGGTGGCAGCATCCAGATCTGCTTGTGGCTCTGGAACTGCAAGCACTGCACATGGGATGGGGTCTGAGAACTGTCAACTCATTGCACCTCAGGAGCTTTGTGAGGCTTGAACTGGCTGAGCCTGGCCACTGCTGGGCTCAGGAAAGGTGGCCCCAGACCTTCAGCCTTCGGCCTCACACAGCTCCTGCTGAGGACCCCATGTCATGAGTCTGCTGGCCTCAGCGCTGGCAGATGCTGGGGTATACCAGATGCCCAGCCAGACTGACGTTTGCCTCCAAAGAGCCACGATCTCATATCCCCACCCCACTGCCTCCTTCCCTGGCTGACTGAGGGCAGTGTTTGGGGCAGGACCTGCCATCTACATGCAAGATTTGCCACTCACACCTACCCATGGTCCCCATCCGAGTGCTGCGATGACATCATCCTTGTAACCCAATGGGTTGAATCATGGCTGTGTGGAGCTCTTGAGGTGTGGCTCCTATGGGGCTCTGTATGCCCCCAGCAAGGTTGTGGGAAGGGATGGGACTGAGGAGGATGCAGGGAGGCATGGGGCTAGAGGAGATGTAAGGAAGTGTGGGACTGGGATGGATGGGTTTGGGAAGGGTGTAGGGCTGCATCTCGGAGGGATATCGGAGGCCATGCAGGGGAGAGTGGGGCTGGGAGAGGCACAGGGAAAGATGGGGCCGATAGTGATGTGGGGTGGATTGGAACTGGGAGGGATGTGGGGAGAGATGGGTTTGGGAGGGATGTGGGTTGGATGGGACTGGGGCGGGGGACAGAACTGAGGGTGATGCAGGGAGTGCAGGTCTGTGCAGGACATGGCAGGGTAATGCTGTGGGAGGTGTATGGAGAGATGAGGGTCTAGGAGGGCTTTGGGGAGTGGGGGTCCATGGGCAACAGCTCTGGAGGGGATGTGGCAGAGCAATGGCTCTGGGAGGGGATGATTGGCCCAGGCAGAGCCCCTCAGTGCTCCCTGCCCAGCGCCCACAGCAAGGCTTTGCAGATGGGGACATCCCATGGCTCTGCCCTGGGGCGGGGGCCCCAATACCTCTGTGCTGGTGTGTCCCCCAGCCACTGGCAGTGCTGGCAGCGAGGACAGCAAAGACTCGGCTTGCCTGGCACACACCATGTCCCAGCACCCTGCCAGGATGATGCAACAGCAGGGAAAGCAAAGCCACTTGGTGTCATGGCACCGCTCTGTGTCATGGCCGGGGGGACTCTCCCCCCCAGGATTAAGCAGGTCTGGATGAAGCCGAGTGCAACATATGGCCATGGCTCCTGCCCTTGCAATGCCTGCAGCAGTCTGGGGCTGATTTTCAGGGAGGGGGGAGGTTGAGGGCTGACCACTCCACTTACAGCCATGTGTCACTGATACCCAGGGCTCTCGTCAGACGTATCCAGATGGCCCGGCAGGATTGCTACCCAGACAGCCCAGGCAAAGGCAGGTCAGGTGAAAGCTTCAGGACAAGGAGCTTCACTAGGGCAGTGGCTGCCACCAGCTGGCAGCCACATCCCATCACCTGCTGGGGGTGAAGGACTCCCATCCTCTGTGGGTCAGCCTGGGGTGAGACCTCAGTGCTGGGGCCACGCTGCCTGGCCAGAGGGATGGCCAGATCCAGGGCCAGGGGAAAAGCTGACACTTAACAGGATACTTCTTCCAGCATGAAGGCAGCAAACCCCTCGGTTTTATTCAACAGCGGGTTCACTTCATTTATCCTCCCTTTATCCTGCACCCAAAGTTCCCCTCTTAGCTGTCTGTATCCATTCATACAGAGACTTTTTTTGATAAAAGTAGCTATATTTATTGACTAATCTGAGTGCTGACTTTGGCACCTGGGCAATATTTGCCAAATCACTTCCTTCAACAGACTTTGCCAGCAATTCCTAAAAATACTTGTTTGCAGCTCAACTTGCCTGTCAAAAGCAGAGCCACCCTGAAACGCTGATTTTCTTGATCATTGCCCGGCTGCTCATGGGGTGCAGCAGTGACCCTTAGGCACCCTGGATCTGCTCGTGCTCAATTTCCTGGGGGTCCCTAACAATGGACGTGGAGGGCCCAGGAGACGTGGGAAACTGCTGTGACAGCAGCCATGGCCCTAATGCCAGCTCAGGAGCCGGTCTCTGTGCTGGACCCATCATCCCGCCAGGATGCAGAAGGGGACACCCAGGCATCACATTTCCTGTCCCCCATGGGACACCATGGGTTGGGGGGTTGTCAGGACCCTTGTGTGTTTTCCAGCTGACCCCAACTGGAAGGGAGGGCTGGGGTTATCCTTCCCTTATTTTGACTATGCAGACTACAGACCCCACAGGATGGCGGGATGGAGAGAACAGCCCTCCTGCCTCATGCCAGCATGTCTGGGCGGATGCACTTTGTGCCAAGCATCCTTCTCTCGATAACCGACTTGGGTTTCTCTGGTCAGTGACCCAGTGAGCGGTCCCAGGTGGTGGAGCAGCTCTGCCTGCAAACTCTCTGCTCACAGGACCACACCAATTGTGTGGTTGTAAGATCCTGGAAAAATCATTAAATGATCCCAAATCAAGTATTTAGTGCTCCTTTTATCGAACCTTTCCTCTCCATGCTGCTCCAGGATTTGTGTTGTTGCAGGGCTAGAAGCTGACCTGCACTTGTTCTCATTAAAGGCAGCAACCCCTCTGCAATCTCAGCCCTCCAGGAGTCAGGTCTTGGAGATAAAACCCAAACTGCAACACAACCTGGCAGCCAAAACCACGGGGAACATCCCGTTTCAGTAAAGGGCCCCATATCATAGAATCATAGAATCATAGAATGCTTTGGGTTGGAAGGGACCTTGAGAGATCATCGAGCCCAACCCCCCTGCAGTGAGCAGGGATTGAACCCGTGACCTTGGCATTATTAGCACCACGCTCTAACCAACTGCTAATATTGCAGGGTTTCTGTGCTGTCCCCCCAGAATAAGGCTCGAGGGAGCTGCCTGGTAAAAAGGCAGCCAGAGGGGATGGTGTAAAAGAGCCAGGCAATGCCCTCTGCTGCAGGTGCTGCTGGTGATAAAACGTCCGTGGGGTGGCATGGCTCATGGCACAGCAGAGACCGGTCACAGGGACCATGGTGGGTCTACATCAGGTTTGTGTGCTTCTCCTGAGGGGCTGGTGTGGGCATCGGTGTGGGAGGACAAGCAAGAGGACAATCTGCCATTGTTTGGCCACATTTAATATTACCATTAAATTTGATGACAGAACCCTCCTGGGTTTTGATACACTGCTCCCCATCCTGCCCCTGTTCCCAGGAAGGGTCTGCTGAGCCACTGGGCTGGCAGGACCCCCAAAGTGAGCGCTGGGTGAGCGCAGCCCCAGTGGCCCAGGGCTCTGTGCAGGCAAGCGGGCAGCTGCCCACCCCTGAATAGACGCCGCCTTCTCCCCTGAGTATCTGCCCTCTTGCTTCAAAGCTGTATTGTTTCTTCATTATGCACATGATGCTGTGGATTACCATTACAGCACGTGATGCTGCAGATTACCATTGCAGCAACCCCCCTCTGCTGTCAGCCAGCATCCTGGAGGGGCCGGGGTGGGATGTAAGTTGGGACCAGGGCCAGGGAGATGGGGAGGCATGTGGGGAGGCAGCCTTGGGCCAGGGGAGAGGGATGTGGGCTGGATCTTGCCAGTACATCCACGGGGGGTTCTTGCAGCCCTGGTCTTGCTCATAATCTCATCCGATTGCATTTAGGCTGCCCCCAGACTCACTTGAGACAGCTCCTGTGGTGACCTGATGCCCTGCTTGGTGGAGGGCATCTCTGGGGGGGGAAAGTGTTGAAGGAGCCCCTGGAGACTGCAGTTGCCCTCCCAGGTGTGGGAAAACCCCATGCACCATGGGGCTGTGTGGCTCTGCATGGACTGGATGGGACAAATCGCCAACATTTGATGTCAGAATAGTGCTCCAAGGGCTCAGGCACAGGATCATTCCTGAGAGGGTTTGTTGCCAGCAGCAGGGAGGCAGGGGCAGGTCAGAGCTGTGATGCCCAGGTACCATGCAGGTCCCTTTGCAAAGCCCACAGCATCTGGTGGGAAAACAGATCAGCGAAGGATTTGGGGATGTACCCAGTTGTTCCTTTGTGTTTGATAAGCATTCATCATGTCAAATGACTGGACCTAAATTTCTGATCGTCAGGAGGATAAGCAGATCCCATCCATCCTGGTGGGGAAGTGGCAGCATCCCAGCTGGTGGGGACCACCAGCTCCAGACCATGGCATATCTGCAGAGGCAGGCTCAGGGCTTTTTTCCAGTGCACCCTGGACTTTTTTTTTTTAGGGTGGCCAAAGCACATCCGAGAGCACCACCTGCTGGGCACAGCAAAAAGCACTGAGAAGAAAGCTGAAGGAAGAGCTTCTGCTAGGTGTTTGGGGACGTCTTGGCTAAATCAGCATCTTGATGGTGGGTCTCCATCTTGGTGCCTGACAGGCAGGATGGAGACACCCAGAAAGAAAAGACACTGATTTTCCCACTCTGAATTCAAGCAGAGCAAGCATGAGCTTGGATGTCCCCGAGCTCGTCCATCTTTTCCAGCTATGTAAGTTTATTTTGACAGTGTAGGACTGGATATAACTCAGACAGGGGCCAGCACCCTTGTATCCTGCACCAGCATGGTGCAGCCCTGGGAAAGTAATTTTGCTTCACTAATCTTCTTCCCCAGCTGGAAATATCTCCCTGGGATAAGGTTGAACACAGATTTACTTTTCCCACCCCTTCCCTTCACCTCGTTCCCACCAATGCCAACTACTCACCCTGTTTAAACCAAGGCTGGGAAGAGGTTGGGGGAGAATGGGCCGAGCAGAAACTCCTATAAAGCCACAGATTTGCAGACTGAGCATTGCTAAGAGAAAACCTGGGGGAATTTGGGAGGGCTGGCCATGACCTGGGAGGGATGGGGCAGGCATGCTGGCCCCAGGGTGATGAGAAAAGGGTGCAAAGGGTATAACGAGCCCAGCATGGAAAGGAGCTGGAGGAGAGGCAGGAGGGGCAGCATCCCCACCGCAATGTAACCAGACCTGCCCTGCAGCTTCACCAGGGACACGCCCTGCAGCTTCACCAGGACATGCTGAGACCACTGAGCAGGGATACTGGCCATCACAGCCACCATTTTGTGGACCACTGATGACAGTGAGAGAGGAAAATACAGACACGGGCACAGTGATCTCTCCTGCAGCTTTTGGCAATCATTTGTTTACAGACTTCCCAAGCCAGAGACTTCACCCAACCCAGTCTTCCAGCAGCCACCGGCCCTGTGTATGGGCTGTGGCTGCACGGCAAAGCTCCCCGCATGCATCTTGCCATCAGGAATAAATATGGGAACCTTCTTGCCAGGATCCTGGCCCCAGCTGAGTGAAGGGATGGAGCACACGTCTCTGCTCATTGGAAATGTCCCTGCTTCATCTGTTAGAATTTGGAGAAGTGCAGCATGGGTTTGATATGGAAATATTGAGACCTATAGTTAATATTTTCCTGGCACCAGGCTCACATATAGAGCTATCTTCTGGCTTTAAATGTGCTTTGAAAATAAGCACTTTCACATAACTATATATAATAACATTTTCCCTCCTCCCCACCTGGTCGCTGAGAGTGGAAAGTCTGGGTAATGCTGTGGAAGACAAGGGCTGTCTCTGCAGCATGCTTTTGTCCTTGCAAAAGCCTGCAAAGCTCTGCCCAAAAGCCATCACAGTTGCAGGGAATGGATCCTGGCCACCCCGACCCTGCAGTGAGGTCTGTGTCCTCTTGTGGGTCAGAAATGTCCCTTGCTCACTGGAAGCCACTGACCCCAGAGCAGAGGAGGTCTCAGCTGTGGTCTCTAGAGAGAAGCTGAGCCTGATGCCACCTTCTTGCTTGGATAAAATGATCCTGGAGCCTTTGGCCCTGCATTGGGTTCAAGGGAGCTGAAACACGGGCCATGAGCTGCACTTGTTAAAGCCCAAGAAAAAAACACAGGCAGCATTTAGGAACTCTACACTTGAACCTGGTTTCTTGTCTTTCAGATACCAGCAGACTCAATCCTGTCACTCAGGAAAGATGCTGCTGCACGTGAAAATGGGGCAAAGGCACTGAGTAAAGCCATGCCCAGGAAAGAACGAAACTGCTGACAGAGCTGGGGCTGCGATATGCCAAAATCCCTTTGATTTTGGTGTGGTCAAAGCAGCAAAGGGAGGCAGACTCGTTTTTCCAGTGCCTATGTATAGAGCCATGAGCTCATAGTTTCTGACTGCAGAGAGCATTCAAAGTATGGGAAACAGGAATTTCCACCCCGCCTCAGTGCCAGCAGAGAGCAAACTGAAGCTGGGGAGATGCTCAGCTGCCCCAAATCTGCTCTTGCTGGCCCAGATCACTTGTCCAGCAGTGGAGATCTTGGTGGGTACAAGTAGACCTGGCACCTCCAGCAGCTTCAAGGAGGGGCTAGGGGATGGGGACGCTTACCCCAGGGGTGACTGTGCAACCTCAGCCCTGGCACAATTTGTGTGGAGAGGTTTCAGCCTCAATTTCTGATCATCCCAAGAAAACCAGGGTAACAAGTGGAGTGGCTTGGTCCCCAATCCTAAGCAGAGGTGTGGAAGGTGTTGATATGCTCCAGTTCTCCTTCCAGCAAGGGACAGGGGTTCATGGTTCATGGCTTGAGATGTCCCCTCTGGGGCACAAGCCTCCCACCATGGGTGCCCTCTGCAGAGGGCAGATGCATTTTGGCAGCTGTGCCAGTGCACGAGGCATCCCAGCAGGGCTGCACCCACCCTTCTCCTTCCAGAAACCAGCCCCATGTTGTAACCACTGCAACCGCTGCGCCCACAGGTGACTGATACTGCTGCCCACGCCTGCAGCCCTGCTCCCTGCCATGGCACCCAGCCATGTGAAACCACACCTCCTGCCCATGAAGGGACTCCAGGGCCCATCTCATCTGGGTTTGGGTGCCAGGGGTGCATGTCCTCTTCTGCCTGCTCCATAGACCCTGCAGAGCCGTGACACCTTCTTGAAGCTGAAGGACCACAGGGCTGGGAATGCTTCTGCAGAGCATCTCTCTGTCCCAAGGCAAGACCCCCCCATATGTCCAGGTGTCTCTTGAAGGCTTTGCATGATGGACACCCCAGGGACTTCAGGGCATTTAGGACCCTTGATGGTGCAAATCCAAGTCCCGCAGGTGCACCGCCACAGACAGAGCCGGGGAAGGCGTGCAGGTAGGTTGCTTTGGGGTCACTGCATCTGCTCTGGGGACCTCCTCTGGATGTGGTGAGTGGTGCTCAGATCCCTGTGGAACCATTCAGCAAGCCTGAGTGTGGGCTGGCAGCCCCGTGGCTGCTGGCCAGGCTGAGGGGTTGCCAGGGTGGCTGGGAAGAGTTGAGATGGCAGCAGGAGCGACCCACCCTGCTGGCAGTTTTTGCAAGGCTTTGCAGGGAAGATGCCTCTCGGCTTCTTGCCTGGGGTCAGGTGATGGACGGGCAGCATGCTGGGACACGCGTAAGGCCACAGGGAACCAGCCCACATGTGTCCAAATGGTGACTCATGAGCCATCGACAGCTGCTGAGACAGCCAAGCATCGGGCTCCTGATTACCCTGAGCCCAAGGGGCTCCTGCCACTGCCTAGACCACAGTTCCCAGAGATGCTAGAATGCCCCCAGGGCTGGTGCAAGTCAGCAGTGGCCCCTGTGCCTGCTCAGCTGTGAGTTTTTTGGGCCATGCACCGCCATACCAGGGCTCTGGTGAACATCCAACAATGCAGGATGGGGAGTGCAGGGCTGGCGGGGATGAGCATTTGGGGAATGAGGAGGGGAGGAGACACAGGGACAAAGACATGGCCAGGGTGAGGGATGGGGAGCAGCAGTGAGTGGAGGTAAGAAGTGTTTGGCAGGGGCCCAGCCCCGGTGCAGGATGCTGCAGCTCACCCTGCTTTGCAGCAGCAGAGGCGTTTGGGGTCCCTGCATCCCCTTTAGCACCTGTTTCATTGGGGTTTGACCTCAGGGATGAGCCCAGCTACAGCTTCCCATTACATGAGGGAAAAGCGGGCAGGACCATGCCTCCTGTCCCTTCCCTCTGACGCCTGACGCCAGCTCCTCACCCACTCCCTGGCCAACCAGGTGAATATCAGGCCTTTAAAACGTGAACGAGTTCCTCCGCATTCACTCCCCAGGAGCTGTCCCTGTCCCTGCTCCAGCTTTTGCGCAATGTGCCCGCATGAAATGCGCAGCCAACACCTCTGTGTTATATAGGTCTCCCGGTCCTCTCCCCAGCTGGAGCTTGGTGCTGGGGTTGGGGCACAGCCAGCCCTGGTTCTGGGGACAGTGGTGGAGTGCATGGAGTGGCTCCTGCCCTGGTGCCCTGCGGCAGGTAAGGGGGATTTGGGACATGGAGGAGCAGGTACAAAGGGATAGGGTCTCCTTCTGCAGCACTTTGGGGGAGCATCAAGTCCCTGATCCCTCTTAAACCAGAGCAGAAGCCTGGGTCTTTCTTCTCTTGCATGGGGAGGGGATGGTTCGTTATGTTCTTGTGGACATCCCGATGCAGCGGGTGGCTCCTGTGCAAGAGGAGGGCAGCCAGGGAGGGGAAGGCAAAACCTCCAGAAACAGCTGTGAGGATGCCCATGGGCACAGTGCAGGTTGGGTTGGGTGTGAAAATGCTACAAGGTCTGGAAAAACCTGCGTGTTTTATGAAGCTCCAGTTCCTGAACTAGTCTAAGAGAAGGGAGCTGAACATCCCTTATCCCCCCTCCCCTGTCCCTTTTCCCCTCTCCCCTCTCTCCTCTTCCCTGTCCCTTCTCCCTTTTCCCCTCTCCCCTCTTGCCTCTCCCCCCTCTCCTCTCCCTTTTCTCATCTCCTCTCTTCCTTCTCCCTTCTCCCCCTCCCTTCTCTCTTCTCCCCTCTCCCTTCCCTGAAGCTGCCATGTGAACGGTCCCTGCCCTGGGAGATGCACAGGACAGCTTCAGACCCAGCCCAGACGCAAGTTTGGGGATCACAGTGGCCCCATGATCCCCTTCACATCCCAGGCCAGGGTGGTGGCCAGACGAGCTGGCTGGGCTCTGCCCTGCCTGCTCTGACTAACAGGACACACCAGTCTCTGGGGCTTGCTGCCTGCACTGTGCTCCAGCGAGAGTGAGGAGCACCGCCTGAAGATGGTGGCGGCCACCAGCCTGGGACATCCTCCAGCAGCTTGGAAGGAGCCTGGCATGGGTGCTCGCTGCCTGCCCTGGGTATGGCACGCTTGCTCTTCATCCTTATGGGGTCCTGTGCTCCCACCTGCCCCACTGACCTGGCCTCCCCCTGCTCCTCCTGGCCCCTCTGCATCTCCGGGGTTGGAAACATCTCCCTTTCCTTGGCAGATTTCTTTGTGGGATGGGAGTTCCCACCCCCGCGCACTTGGAGCTGGCAGCAGAGCACAGAGGCACTTGTGACACAAGCTGAACATGATTTTTCTGTAGCAGGTGCTGAGCAGGTAGACACAGCTCCATCCAGGGGCTCATGCCTTTTTCTATGTGATTTTGCAGCCAGGGATTGTTGCCCCCAGTGGCTCTGGAGCTGAGGTCCTCCCATCATCTCTCTTGCCCCAAGGGCTACACTGAGAGGCTTAATGCTCCTGGAAATGCCCTGCCTTGTTGAGACCATGCCTAGTAGCCATCCACTGCATCTGCAAGAGGGCAAAGGCAAGAGAGCAGGGAGGAAGAGGAGAGATGAAGAGATGGATCATGCTATTTGTTGCAACCAAGACCCTTATTAACCCATCATGCCTCTTACTTGCAGCTGGAGAGTGCCTGTTGCTGACAGAGCAAGGATGTCTGAGACCTCGTCCAGCAAGGAGGGTCCCCTGGCCGAGTGTCCCGTGTGCTATGAGAAGTTTCACCCGCTGGAGGCCATGCACCGCAAGCTCAGCTGCGGGCACACCTTCTGCCATGACTGCCTGGTGAAGTGCTTGCTCTCCACCAAGCTCGACGGTCAAGTCCAGAGCAGCATCATCTGCCCCATCTGCCGTTATGTGACTTTCCTCAGCAAGAAAGCTCTATGGCCGCCCAAGGCATGCACCAACCCCCAGACACCAGAGATGCCTCTGTCACCTTCCTCCTTGTCCCATCTGACCAAAATGGAGGCCAGCAACACCTTAGTGGTGCCCAGCCATTTTGTGATGCCAGTGCAGAACTTCGACCGGTGCTGTAGCATGAGGAACAGCCCCATGGACTCGCAGGGGGTCCCAGGAGAGCTGGCGCGGGAAGCCCACATCTTTGTCATCAGTGACCACGGGATGCCACTGGTGGATGCAGACTGTGGCTCCCTGGAGAGGAGAAGTAGAGCAGAAACACAGAGCTCAGTGTCATCCAGCTCAGCCCTGGGGGTGAAGTGCTGCCAGTCACCCATCGCCCTTGCTGTCCTACTCATCTTGACTGTGGCCATGCTGGCAGCTGTGCTCCCTTGGCTGCTGCTGGTGAAGAGGGATTCGTAGTGGGGATGGGATCAGCTCAGGTACTGGAGAGGTGTCACTGATGCTGGGACAGAGCTAGGGCTGCGTCCTCTCTTGATAGATCCCATGAGAAAGTCCAGAAGCAGGTCCAGGTGAAGCTCTCTCATCTGGCCAGGGACTGAATGGCCTTTCAGACCTTTCAGCAGATCTCCAGGTGCTCACAGTGTCACTGCTGGCATTTTCTGCCCCTTCCCCTGCTAGTGGGTTCCTCCAGTGTCTTAGCAGAGAGGGTAGTTGCTCATCCCACACCCTGTGACAGTGCGTGCAGGGAGTGGCTGGGCTGTGCTGGTCCCTCCCCTCCATCCCAACTCCTGGGGGGCTGTGACCATGGCACCCAGGAACCCAGAGCCTGGGGACAGCCAAAGGCTCTGTGCATTGGAGGGTCATGCCGCCAGGCTGTGGGGCTTTTGGAGGTCCCCAGGCTCCTGGCTGGCTGTTGAGGTCATCAGGGTACATGGTGCAGCCACCCTGGAGCAGAAACTCATGGCTTTCCACCCCAAAGATGTGAGCCTTTAGCTACTGGGCAACAAGGGCAGTGAAACCAGAGGATGGAGAGAGTGATCCTGGCCTCCATGAGCTCACCTTTCCCTCTGTCAGCCAACGTACCCCTCCCTGCGGAGTGATGGGGTGGGAAGGGACGCCAGCTCATCCCCCAGGCAGTCCCAGCCTTGCACTCCCTCACCTCTCTGAGCTCCTCAGCGTTGCTGCCATCCTCCTGGTGTCACAGGCATCCCTTCTGCCCTGGGGCTCCAGCGACAGGCAGTGGGTGTGGGGCAGGGAGCTAAACCAAAGGTCTAGACTGTATAAGGGTGAAGATTTGGGATCCCATCTAGTAAGTGCTCCTTGCTAGAGCCCTGTGCCTCAGGAGAGTGATGTTTCTTCATCCCTACATCCAGCTCCTGAGGGTTAACACCCAGCAGCTCATTTTCACCTGTGCCAAACAGGTTAGGCACTGCTCAGCCCCACATGCCTCCCAGATTTGCCCTCTTTGGGACTGGTTCCACCCATGGGAGCGTCAGCCCCTAATCCCAGGGGCCCTGGTTTGGGAGGGGAGTGGACATCTGAGAGGCATGGTTGAGATTTGGGACCCTCTGTGCCTACTCTCAGGGGAGGGTGCAGCGGGGGCTGTCTGCTAGTGCTGGGGCCCCCCCATCACATTTTTCCCCAATGTACACCTCAATGCAGCATCTCCACCATCACCACCACCTCTGTCCTCCTGACCCTGGCCCTGGCCCCAGCCCCGTGGGTGCTGCTCTCTGCCCAGTCATTCAGGAATGTGCCCTGAGGGCCGCGGTGCTTTCACAGGCACCCCAATGTGTCCAGGAGCAGGAGCAGGGCATACCTCACCAGTGCCCATGGGAGGCGACAGCGGGGTGGAGGGCTGGTGCACTGTTCCTGTGCCCCTGAAGCGAGGTTCCTACTGCATGGCTGAGCATCAGGTAGGACAAACAAGTCCAGCAGTGCCCCAAAGCAGCTTTGGGATCAGCCAGAACATTTCAGGGGAACAAATAAGAACTGCTTGGGGCTAGAAAGGAGTGAGCAGTCTAGGGTAGAGGAGCTGATGGCATCCCACCCCTTCCTCTGGGGTTACAACCAGGACATGGTGCCTAGGTGGGCTGCTGACTTCCTGGCTTCTCTCTGTGACGTTGTTACTGCACTCCTGCACCATGTGCCTCAAGTTTCCTCACCCACACTTGAGGTGCAATGACACTGACCCCTGCATGAAGGACTGGGAGATTGCCTGGGGAAAAGTTCTTGAGAAACCACGCTGGAATGGAAATCCTATTTCATAAGAAATTATTACCTGATAACAACACATCCATGCTTCGTTATTTAATAATAAACGTTATTATTAGTCTGTCTGGGGAGTTAATGCAGGGTGCCATGGCAGAGGGCTGCTGGGATGTGGGAGTGGGCGCCCTCCTTGTCTGCACCCTGGGGGGGCCCGCCGGGGGTAGGGCTGGAGGAACTAATTTTGGCTGCTGTTGCTGAAGCCCTGGAGATATTTGGACAAGGCAATGGGGACAGTAAAGAGCTTCAGAGGCAGCACTGGGTTGAGATGGGATGTCTTGTGCTGTGTTGGGGCCACAGGCTCCAGCAGGACCAGCAGAGAGGGGACCAAGGCTGGGGGTATCAGCAGGGGCAGCAAGTGTCAGGGACATGAATGCGTGGGATGGGGGTCCAGGGGCAACACCCTCTTCTGAGGCGAGGAGGACATTTGCCACAGGGTGGCACTGCTTGGCCAGGGATGGCTGTCAAGGGCTGGCACAGTGGCAGGGCAAGCCTTGGGGAACGGCACATTGGGCCCCCAGTCCTTGCCTTTGGTGGGTAAGGGTCAGGCAGCAAGAGGTTGGCAATTGCCTGGGAAGTCCTGCACTGAGCATCCGCTAGCGCTGCTGGGGGTGGCACACTTCTCTGCCTGTGGGCATGAGCCAGGGCCCATTTGAGCCAGCACCTGCTGCATCAGCCTGCAGTCATGTCTGCTGCTCAGGGCCAGCTGATCACCCACCATCTCCACATCCTCACCAGAGCCACATCATCTCCAGGCAGTGGGACCCATGTTTGGTGCTCTTGGAGGCACAGGTGTCTGTTTTAGGTCAAGGTCTGCCTGCATTTGGGAGATACTTTCCCAGCCCCTTCCTGTGCAGATGGAAAAGCTGCCACCATCCTATTTTCTTGTTATTAAAGCTGATGGCCGGAGCCAGACCTTCCCAAGCCCTTTCCTGTTGATAGTCCCTGGGGAAGAGTTTTGGATGTCCAGCAAACCAGAGCCCCCAGATGCTGCAGAGCTTGTCCTCCCACCAGGCATGTGTTCATTAGAGGATATTGCAGCCATTTCCAGCTCAGTCCTGAGTAACTCAGTGCTTTGGTTTATCATGGTGACCTAATGTCCCAAGGTTAACTCATGCCTGCAGCTCTGGGACATGTATTAGATGGTTGTGTTCTCTGCAAACATCCCTGCATGGCAGGGACACTCGCATAGTCCTGCTTTGACCCTGCCACAACTGTCAGCAGAGATGCCAGTATGTGACTGTGGGCAGCCAGTCGCTCACTCACAGCCAAATTTGCTGGTGAACAGCCCCATGCAGCACCTTGAACACTTACCCTTAGCTGTAGGCTCCAGGCACATGGCTAGTGCTTGTGATTTGAGCTGGGAGCTGCCGGCAATTGCTGGCAATGCCCTGAGTGCCCTGGCTCCACTGCGCCTGTACATCACTGGTATCACATCCCAAATGCTCCCCCGACACCCCTGCCCCCCGTCCAGCCACCCCATGGCTCACATCAGCATCTCTTCCATGCTACAGACCTGGCCCAGCCCTGCTCCCCCTCTGCCCTTTCCATTGCTGGAGAGGGCTGGGGTCTCCCATCCCCTGTCCCACGGGAGGCCCTGGTGATGCTGGAGCCATGTTCCCCTGCCAGGCTCTGTTCACGAGCAGCTGCAGGTGGCCCAAGGCAGTAACTTGTGAAGTGCATGGGCCAGGTGGCCGTTAGAGCCCATTAGGGCAATTACTTCCTAATGTGCATGTGGAGAGGAAGCTAATGTCTCTCTCCTACAGTGCGTGCACACAAAATTAAGGGTCAACTAATGACATCGGCATAGCGAAAGGGCCAGAGACACATCCTCCAGGCAGCTCTGGAGGAGGGGACACATCCCTGGTGGACAGGGACTTTGTAGGACCCAGTGATGAGGACAAAGGGCTCTCAATGATGGGGCAAGATGCCAGGAGCCCCAATGTTGTTTTGGGACTGCTCTGCAAGCACACGGCAAGAAATAAAGCCCAGTCTGGGCGGGGGGTGGGTGCTTGTATGTAGGGGTAGGGTGTGGCCCTGAAAGCATGTGTGTGTGTGTGTGTATTTGCATGTGTGTCCATGTGTTCTTATGCCCAGCAAGCAGCTGGCTGTGTGCATGGGGGGATGTGTATGACTGTTGGTGCATGTGTTTCCATGCATGTTTTCATGCCCACATGTTTTATCTCAAGCAGCTACCAATGCACATGTGTGCCTCAGTAAGCACTACCCAAAGAGATGCTTGAGCCCAAGTGGGTGACCAGGCATCTTCCACCCCACCAGCACGATCTTGGGACTGTGGCACCAGTTGTCCCCATAGAGGGAGCTGACGAACTGATCTCCTGCTGGCCAGCACAGCCAAGGTGTGGACCTTGTTTGTAGACTGCTTTAAAAGCAGATGAAAGTCCTCTCTCCACTGCCTGCCTCTGTATGGGTCACTTAGGGGATGTCCCATCCCTCTGAACTCTGTAGTGCCCACACCTTCATCTCCTCCATCATGGTGGGGCTGGAGCTCTCCTCCACCCTGGCTGTGCTCAGGCAGGACATAAGGGTGGAGGTGTCAGAGGACCCCAGACCCCAGAATATGAGAGGTGCTTTCTCCTTTGCTGTGGTAGGAGAGGTCTCCAGGCCATGTCTCTTCCCAGAAGCCCTGCAATTTGGCCACAGGCTAGATGAGTGCAGGCATGTGGCCCCTAACTCAACTGGCAGGGTGGGCAGGTCACTGCTCTTGGGGTAATTGTCTGTCTTCTCCGATACCAATTGTGCTACTGACTCCAGCCCTCAACCCACTTGCAGCAAGCACCATCTCCTACTGTAGACATCTCCTCTCTCTCCATGCTGGAGACATCATGGTATGTCCCTGAAAGCAGCCTTTCCCACTCACTGCCTGGCAGGTCCTGGGCAATGGATTCCACCATGCCACATGATCCCAAACCAGTGTCCAGCGTCCCTGCTCTTGGGCATTGCATGATGCAGGCAGCATGCTTTGGTGTGTATTGCTGGGCATCACCACTGCTCAACCAGGCAGGCCAGCTTGGGGACCTTCCCTGGGTGCCAGTTGGCTGGAAAAGGGGTTGGGATGTCTCTGCCAGGTCTGTGATTTTATAAACATGGCTATCTGGAGCAAGCTTGTATTACCTGCTACAGATTTTGGGAGCCTGTTGAGGGAGGACTTGGGCACGGCAGCTGTCTGCCCATGCAGAGCCTTCTAAGGATCCTTCTGAGAATCCTCCTGAGGATGCTTCTGAGGATAGGTCTCCTCTCACAAGAAGGATGGGTACAGATCCTTCCCATCAACATGTCCTCTGCCCTCCTGAAAGAGAGGTCTCCTGCACTCCGGTAACCCCTACAGGAACACCAGTCTACACCATAAGCACAAGGATTTAATACTCTCTTTTTAGGAGAGGGCACCAGAATGACCCCAGGTTTGAGCCATTTCTCCCAAGTACTCAAAGGTGAGTATTCACTGGGTGGAGCACTGGTTTGAGCTAGAAGAATAGTTGGGTGAGGAGTGCGTGGAGATGAACAGATGGATAGACAGATGGAGTGTCAGGTCAGTATGAGAATGAGTATTAGCTGGAGGTATGCCTGTGCAAGGATAAAAGGCTGTGGGGATGAATGGGTAGATGGGCAACTTCCACAGTTCTCCATGTGGGATGGACAATAGATAAAGTGGGCATGGGGATGATACACAGGACTATGCAAGGTGACCTAATTAGGCCTTGCCATGATACTCCGGCCCTCACGAACCCCCTCTTTGGTTATGTGGTGCCTTGAGCTGTGCATGCACCAGGGTTGTGTTTCCAGCCCTGTCCAGCTGGCGTGGGATGGAAACAAGGACAGCAGTGGGTGAAAGTCCCAGGAAACACTGGCCAGCATTGCAAAGGGACAGAGCCAGAGCAGCCGGAAGGCTGGCAGGTGTTCCTGATGCAGCATTTAACACGTTCTCCTGCACAGTGTTCAACCATTAATCTTGCTATTCCCGAGTCATCTTCCACCACTGCCTCCACCCATCACCCATGGCATTGTTTGACTCTGCAGGTGGAGATGTCCTGCAGGCAGTCAGCATATCATGCTAACTGGTCTGCAGCACCTGGGGCGCCAGCTGATGCAGCCCCAAGTGTCCTCTGTCATCTCCTTCCCTTCCTCTGCCTAAAGGACCTGGGGTGGGATGGCTGCAGGTCATGGTATGCTCTAGCTATGCCTGTTGTCTCACTGGTACCTCTTCCCCTCCCTGTGCAAGCTATTCTCAGATGGCCTCAGATCCCTCTGTCATCCTCCAGTGTGGGCAGGACCCCTGGCAGATCCCAGCATGTGCGATTTCCCTGGCTGGAGAGCACACACTGCCTTTCCCTCACTAACAGCTCAAAATCTTTGCATGATGGCAGCAGGGCTACGAAGCCTGAGTGATGGCTGCATAATGCATCATTAGCAGGAGAAGGTGGCATTTTTACGGCATGGAGATGGGAGAAGTGGGAATTGCACAGGGCCCAGGAGCGCTTACTGGCCAGACACATCAGCAGGGTCCATTAGGAACCAGCCTCTGAAAGCCCCAGCTCCATCAGCTGAAATCTTACCATGAATAATTAAGAAGGAGACTTCTCTGAGCTGCCTCCCCTCCCCTACATCCAGCCCCAGGGCTCCGGGAGTGCCACGGTCAGTTGGAGGCTGGAGTGGGTCTGGCCCAGTTTGTCCAATGTAGCCTGTGTGGGACATGGACAAGAGGTGGCACTGACCCAACTGGCTGTCCCTGTGCCTGGGTCTCTCCAGCGAAGATCCTTTTGGCTTCATCTCCACCACATGGCAGACACCTTTTCATGTTTCCACCTGTTCCAGCACATGGGGCATGGCCCTGGGCTGAACTCTTCTTGGGCTTTGCAGAAGTGCAGGGGTTTCCAAGCCTACAATGGGACTGGAGGTTTGGCAGTGCATGAGGAGCTTAACTAGTGTTGTCCCTGTGAGATGAAAGCCCATGGCGCGGGTAGCTTACTGTGATGAGATCCCCAAGCTCTCAGCTTGTGGGCACAGGAGCTGGACTGGATCCAGACCCTTGGTGAGGGTCTGATTTATTCTCCTATGACAGCTGTTCGCAGCACGGCACAGCAGAGCCATGGTGCAGAGGAGCAAATGGCCAGCCCCGTGCTCCTCTGCATTGCCTGGCAGCAGCACCCTGGGACACATCCTGCTCAACTGGCTCTGGAGGTTTTACCCTTCCCTGTGTCATTCTTACAGATCCTTTTTGTCCAAAACTCAGCAACCTACCATGAAAAAAAGAACCCTGGAATATCATTAAGGGTCTGCACTTTCTTTCCAGCAACTGCTGGCAAAGACCCACAAATGTATTTTCTAGGAAGAGCTTCTTTTCAACAGGTTTTTGCTTTAAATGATGTCCTGTTTTGCAACAGCAAATTAGGCTGGGAAAACCACTTTCTTTGTCTCAAATGTGACTTCTTTGCTGTTTGATAGCCAGTGCTCCCTGTGGTTGCTGGCAGCAGACCTGTGCCTGATGCTCCTGGTCCTGGGTGCAGGTGGCAATCAGTGATGCTGAGGTGGGGTGCTGCAGAGCCTGTGCTGGGCACCCAACTCACTGTGCATGGGCAGATCCTGGCACATGCATACAGGAGCCCTTACATGTCCTCTCCACAGCAGAGCTGAAGATGAACAGTGTTTGTAATCTACCACAGGGTGCCTGAATGTGGGAAAGTCAGGGGTTTAATATGAACCTGAATGCTGAGAAACATTTGTGTGTGATAGGAAAGCCTAAGGTTACTTTACTTAACTATAAGGTGTGGAGCCTCCCAGAAAACTCATCCTGCCTGGTCAGATGCCTCGAGGCTCGGAGCTGCCAGGCACTGATACAATCCAGGATTGGAGGCAGCTTCTGTGGTATCAGGGATCTCCAGGCACCCATGTGGGAGCACATCCTTGGGGAGAGCTGATGATTGTGTCTGCTGGAGCAAGATCTCATCCCTGGTCAGACCTGGCCCCTGCCCTGGTGGAAGGGTTTGGTCCCAAGGTTTTCATTCCCTGGGAACTGGTTGTATCAAGAGTGGGCAGAGGGCAGCCATGAAGCACTGCTGAGAACTGGTAATGGCAGTCATGAATTAGCTTGGTGGCCGCTCGGGGAATGCACTAGCCATGAGGCCCAGCTGGATGGCAGAGCCACCCAGCCATCACTGGTGCTTTGGCAGGTGGTTTCCTCCCAGCCAGGCTCTGGAGCAGCACCCAGCCCTGGGCATGCACAGGGATGCTGGCATTGCACAAGGACCGTGTGTTGCCAGGAGCTGCTCTTCACCTTCACACCCAGCAGCTACAGAGAAGTCCCTGGGCAAGCGCCTTTGGCTGCTGGTGACACCAGTGCTTCCTTTCACCCCTCTGGCTAATGACTGCAGGTCTTGCAGTTACCTTTCAAATGAGCAGCAATTAGCTTCTGGCTAGAGAGCAGTGGGGCTGGGCACAGTAGAGGGCTGGGCTGTGGGATGGAAGGGGTGGAAAGACCCCTGGGGACTGCCCATTCCTCCATTTCCCCCATGGCCCCCAAGGCTGCAGGGATGTGTCTGTGCTTCAGCTGGTGGGCTGGAGGCAGGTGCCCTTTCCCTTCCTCATGAAAAATAAGCAGGACCATGCTTTTAATCCTGTATATACCACCTCAGACAGCTCTGTGGCATGAATGGTGTGAATGCTGGGTGTGTTGTCACAACAGGCAGCTCATGGATGAGGTTATGCCTCTGCCCAAGAGAGGAAAAGAGGTCTGGGCTCAGCCCAGCCATGCACTCTCTGGCTTCCAGTGAGGGTGTGAAGGTAGGTGGAAATTAGGAAAAATGCATACGTTTGTCTTTCCTTTTGCCCTGAATCTGAGAAAGGTCTATATGGACTCAGCTGAAGCCATGAGTCTGATCTGGAAGCTCTTCAATAGATCAATCTTTGTCAGAGAACCTGCATAGGACATGATGGAGTCTCTCCCACCCCAACAGTCCTTGCAGTCTATGGAGTTCCAGTCACTTGGAGGAAGGCTGTGAGAGGACATGGTTGAGGTCTCCATCCATGCTGTGGGGAGGAGGGACAGCAGACAGCTGAATAACTAGGAGTGAGGAGGAAAAGAAGGTGGAACACCTCCTCGAACACCTTCCTGGTCTGACTGCTGCATAACAAAGCCAGTCCAGGATGGTCTGCACCGTTCCCCATGTCCTGAGCCTCTTCCAAGCTGTTTTTTGTGCTGAGGACATCTTACACCAATGGGACACTGGCTTGGATCCACCACACAGGACACTGGAGGACTTGTAGGGTTGGGAGAGAGCTCTCTGGCGTGGCTGGTGTGCTACAGAAATTTCTGCATTTATGTGGTTTTCAAAAGTGTTAAGCTTAAATCATCTAGACACTTGGGGGGTAGTGGTGCCTCTGAGGACCCCTACAGATGTTACATGGCAGAAAAGGGCTAATGCTCAGAGTATAGCCTAATGCAGGTCAGAAGGGATCTATGAAGCTCTCTGGTCCAACCTCTGCTAGGAACAACCTCATAGTTAGATGAGTTTGCTCAGGACCTTGTCCAGTCAAGCTTGGAAATTCTCCAAGGATGAAGATTCTGCCCCCCCCTAGCTCTCTATAGTCCTGTCCCAGTTTGTGACCACTCTCATTGTGATTTTTTAAACAAACTTACATCCTTCTGGAATTTCCTTCAGTGCATCTCATGTCCATTGTCTCATCTTTTTGCTGCACACCTCCAGAAAGAGTTTGTCTCCATCTTTTCTCTACCCCACTAGTGGGTCCTGCTGCATCACTGAGATTGGGATATTTTTAGTTGCCCCCATTTCCCAGAGCACTGAGAGAGCAAGGAGAGGCGCAAAAGGTCTGAACTGCCCTTAAGGGCTGTTTGTCATTTCCAGGGGTTTGCAGCTCAGATCCAGCAGTGGCTTCATTTCAGCCCAGCCAAAGTATTGGGGCCCCCATGACTGAGCTCCCTGGCAAAGCCAGACCTTGGTTTGTCTCCACACAGGCAGAAGACGTATCGAGAGACCAGCCTCCAGCCGCTGGTACCAGTGCCTGTCTGGAGCAGGCAAGTGTGCACGCTCCCGGGTGGCTATGAAAACATCCATGACATTGCAAAGCAGTGTGCCATGGTCCTTCACCCTGGGGACCTGTTGAACAGGCCCCTCCTGCCACCCAGCGACAGCAGGGGAACAAGCAAGGGAGCTTTTGCTGCAGCAGACCCTGGAGCCTGTCTCTCCAGGATTCCCTACATGGGATTGCATTTCACTCTGGGCTGATTCCCACAGCTGATGCAGGACTGGTCATGTCCCCGCTGCTTGAATGGAAGAGCAGGAGGATGGGGCAGGCATCGGGATCCTTTGACTGTGCTGTGTCTGCAGATGCCGCATGCCCTGAGTGTGACTGATACCAGAAACTGAACTGCAGTAGCACTGGGTGGGGACAGAAAAATGAGCCTGCAAGTTACAAGGCAGTGCCTGGCCCTGGAGAGTGTAAGGAAATGGTCTGAGGGGGGTGATGTCAGTGCTGGCCTGGTGTGTTGAGGGTGGAGGAGCTGCTCAGCCTGGGCATCCGTCAGCCCTGGGCACCCTCCATGGCTGGGCAGCTGCAGCGATTAGGGCTGGTGAGGGTTAAATCCCAGTTCAGAGCCCACTCATTCCAGATCACCAGCTGTGCTGGGTCTAGCTGGAAACAGGGCTGTCATGACTATGGCAGGGACTGCCTGCAGGACCAGACATCCTGCTCCCTCCAGACCATGAGCTCCGGGAGGGTAGATGCAGCTGTGCAGGGAGAGGCAGGGATTGCTGCAGAGGGTTTGTGCAGTCTGGGAGAATCAGTTACTCCAGGATGTACAAACCCTGGGTACAAGGTGCTGTGCAGGTCCAAATGTGCAGGAGGACTTTATGGTCTCTGGCCTGGGTCCCCTGTCAGGTCAAAGAGTGCTAGTCCCTTTTCAAACCCTACCTCTTGCCTCCGAGCAAGGCTGGCTCTGCACATGGGTGAAGGGTGAAGGTGGCCCTGTAAGCAGTGGGGTCAGTTCAGAATTTCCCCAGGCCCTTTGATAAAATTCCTCACTGCAGGCTGGCTCCTTCCCTGATCAGCCGTTCTGGATATCTGGCTTCAGGCTGGCAGGCTGCCCTGGAGAAGGTCAGCTCCTGCCTGGGGAAGAAGGCAGTCACTTGCAGAGATGGTGCAGTTGCTTACCTCAGGGCTATGGCCAGTGATCTCCTGGTAACTGCTGTTTCCCAAAAGTTCCTGCTTCTGGAGTCATGGGAATATGCAAAAATTTCAGAGATCCTCTTAACATGATTTTATCTTTGAAGAAAAAAGAATTAATTAGTGACCTCTGAAGGGCCCACTGCCACACTGAATGCAAATGCAGGAGCCAACAGTACCTGTGTTTTTTAGAGACCTTTTTTTAACAAAAGCTTACTTGCACAGGAGGGGGTCTCTCCATATTGCCAGAGAATGGTTAATGAAGATGTTTGCCACTGATGTTCTGACTCTATGATTTATCTTTTATGCACTACCACATTTTCCAGCTCTGATTCTCCCTTGTGTAAAAGCTACTCTTCAACAGAATTGCTGCAAGCAGAGGTTCTCTCTTTACCCCACCACCTACTGTCAGTATACAAACAGCTTTGAAAGGGAGGGTAGCAACTTTAATAAAAAAGTCCTACAAAGGTGACACCAAAACAGTTCCCCCAGAACAAAACAGAATGCTGCAAAACACCCTGGCATGGGCTCTGCTCCTCTTCGCATCCCCAGAAGACAGCCTCATATCCTGCTTGACATGCTTGATGGCATCCCTTAGCATGATGACTCTCTGACTGATGTTCGGGGGAACTGGGAGGTGGTCCCTGTTCTACCTGGGACAGGATTAAGCCCCAAATAGGCTTAAGTTTCAAATGTAAGGTATTTCAATACTTTGAGGCTGTGTGACCTGCACAGCACATCCATGGAGTTGAGCAGAGAGCCTTCCTTCCCAGCGTGGGAAGACAGGATGATTAGGTGGCTACAAGGGGCACCAGTTGCCTCCTCATGGCAGAGGCTGAGATGCCAGCCCTGCCACCAGTCTCATGCCCTGGGAACTAGACAGAGAAGAGCTGCTAGATTCCGCCCCAATGAGGAGTTCCCACGATGAACTACTTGCCCACAAACCCCATTGCCACTGCCCAAGGTGCTAATTTTAGCCCAAGGTGCTAAAATTAAGTCCAGCAAGGCCAGAAAAGGTCTGATATCACCCATAAAGTGTTACTTGGTCCATGCTGTTGTCTAGGCAGCAGTGAATCTCAGCCTTCCCTTTGGAGACCCAACTGTTTTCTTCTCTGTGTGCTCTCCCTGGGGCCTCTTCAACTCTGCATGAAATGGCTGATGAAGATGGACTAATGTAAGCAGTATGGGCACACTGGGCCCAAATCAAATCTCCATCACTGCAGCAAAGTCTGTGGAGGTCTTTCTGAAATAGTGAGGGCGATCTCTCCCACATCACGTCAATGCATCTCCATCCTGAGCCCGTTTAGCAGAGTGTGTCTTGACTAACAGAGAGGTTCCTGAGTGCTGGCACTGTCCTGTCAGCCGGTCTCCAGAGAGAAGGACAAAGGGAAACACCAAACTTCATCTCAGAGGCAGATTCTCCAGGATGGCAAATCACAAAGAAATAAATTTTGGTAAAGGTGTAAACAACTGAAAGAGGCATCTGCAATGGAAAGTGCTGAATGACCTATTTGATAGGTGTTATATGTGCTTCCATTGTACACAAGTGTCTTTATGGTCAGCTGAACACAGCATCAAGAACACAGGAGGATGGAGATATGGGTCTTTTGGTCTCTTCTCCTCCCACCTGAGATTTGTATTTTGAGTCAGCTGGGAAGTATGTTTCCATGTTGAGCCACCACTGGTTTCCATGTTGATCCACCGCCAGTTTCCGTGTTGAGCCACCACCAATAAGACAGCTGAAGCACTAAATCCTTTCCTGGCCTTTGCAGCTGTCCATGGCTCCAGTTGTTCTTTGAACCACAATTTTCTGAGTATTTCATTAAGTGCCACTTAGAAAGTGCCTTGGACCTTGATGGTACTAGGTAAAATGTACCTGGGACATTTATCCAGCCAGCAGCTGGATTTTGCTTAGGAAATCCTCTGTCCTGTCCAATTTTGTTGTCTCTCTCTCCCTCTTCTGTTGAGTGCATCAATGTACAGAGGAGGTCCCCAAGCCGGCAAGTCAGCTGCACCTCAGGCAGTCTCTCCAGCTGTGAGTCCTGTTGAACCAGTTCTTCACAACCATGTGGTGAGGTTTGCAGAACTGGTCCAGCCTGTCAGCCAGATCCTGCGGATCTGCACCGGGACCACAGCTTGCAGTGGTTCCGCTGCTACCAGGTTGCTTGTGTTGGGCCCTCTGAGACAACGTTAGTGCATAGGAGTGAATGTGATGTACTTAGAGAGGATGTGAAAAGGTTATCAAGCATTCAAGGGGTGCCTTGAGTACTTGTGCCCAGAGTGCTAACAACATGCTCAGCAGATCAGTATAGCCAGCTCTATCTGTATTTTCGGTGATGGGTTTGCAAGAGTAGCACAACAGAGTCCTCATTTGGTGTTACTCCTTTTCATGCTTCTTGCTTGCTTGGTGCTTGCTTCTTACATTCGCACTCTGGTCCTTTTCTGTTTCCCTATAAATAGACAGTGAAAAGAGATGCAAATACTTTAGCAGATCTTGATGAAGACAGCTAAAATCAAAACACTGGGATTCAGGGGACCATTGACCACCAGACAGATCTGATACAGAAGCACCAGCAGACTGCTGCCTGGATGACAAACAGGATACCCATGACGTCTGGGGTGCCCATGCATGCAGCCATGTCAGCTTCTGAGCTGGGTGCTGTGGGCTGCCCAGTAATATTCAGGATCAGCCCAGGTCAGGGTATGAGTAAGGCTGCTAATATTTGGTCACAAAAGGAGGATTTTTTCCCACTTAAGATCTAGACACATGAGAAAACACTTGGCATCTTCAAGGCTGACATTTCCCCGGTGCCTCCCCTGGAGCAGAATGGGGGATACAGTGGCTGTGGTGCCATACAGGGGAAAGAGGTGTAAGGGACCCCAGACTCCTGAGACCACGCACAAATCATGAAAGAGGATTCCTGGCATGCAATTCCACAGGATCTTGGGGTTAAAGTGTCAGGGCAGGAAAAGCTGGAGGGTGCTGTTTTTTGGTGACAGGACGTTCAGGTCAGTGGGGTGACTTCGGGAGCACAGCCAGGTCAGGGAGTGGAGGAGGGCTGCTGTTTCCCAGCACCCTGCACACATGGGTACCATGTCATAGCCACTGGGCTACACTGTGCCCATGGCTGTAAAACACCCCCAGCAGCCCGGAGCAAACAGATTGAGTACAAAACCACAAAACGCCAGCAGTGAAAGATAAGCTCTTGGGTCAGTAATGCACTGGCTTGGGCCAGTTCTCCCAGTGCTGCATGGAACTGAGCCTCCAAGGGACAGGGACTCACAAATGCTTCACTCATCCTTATCCTCTTGTTGGTGAGGTTGTCTCTGGCAGGGATAGACTCTGCTCTAGCCAGTGTGGTTTGGGGACAGCAGAAGAAGGAAGGACCTATGTCCCTGGGATGGAAAGGAATGTTGGAGACCATCAGAGCTGGTGCTCTGGAGGTGCTGGGGTGTGCAGGCTCATGGGTGCCCACCACGGGAGAAGGTCGGATAGGGAGGTGAGAGAAATCCCACAGTGCCCTGCCACGGGCACACACCACGGGTGGAATGTTTTCCCTCTGGTCACTGGGCCTGGCTAATTGCTTCTGTCCATGCACTGGGGTGATTGAAGCCACCATGTCCTCCCTGTACCTGTGACCCTCCATGCCAGCTGCCTGGAGGAGGTGGAGGGCACTGAAGGCACCTTGTGCATACATATAAATACAAAGATGTGTCTGGGTTTAACTCATGCACCATGTGCATCCCACTGGGGAATGGTGCTCACCTTGCCTGGAGCCATGTGAGTTGGGTCACTATCAGAGAGCACAGATGAACTGGAGAGGGGAAAATATGCAAGCAGGAATACCCCATGGGGAATGCAGGATCCCCAGGATCCCCCTGGAAGTGCAGTGCTGGGACTGACCCAGAGCTGTTACATGGTGGGGTGCATTGGAGGCCTCTGCTCCTCCATGGAGCTGGATACAGCCTCATCGGTGCATGCCAGGAGGTCTGGGCACAGGGCTGACAGCACTTTCAGGTGAGCATCACCCTCCACCCCTTATCACCCCAAAGCTTTCTTCCAGCCATGTGCTGGCAATGCTCACTGGCTCATCCAATGTCAGGTACTGGCAGAGACTTTGCCCTCCAACAAACACTGTTCAGGAGCGGTCTGGCCCACCAGCCCAGGAGGCAGGAGTGTCAAGTGGTGACAGGGACCTTGCACCCATTTCCTCCTGGGTTCCCTGGGCGATGACACCAGCTCCCTGGGTGTTGTCCCTGAGCCGTGCACCTAGGTATGCACCCAACAAGGGACAGAAATTGAACGGTGACAAAGCCCTCAGCCAAGCTTTACAGGCTGGATTGAACAGGCTTAGCATTGGCAATTAAAAATCCCAGAGCAAATAAAGGCGGGTGTTGGTTACTGCTGCCCTTCCTTATATATATCTGCAGTATCCAACTAATGCTTGTTACAGGCTCTTATCTGGAGGCACATCAAGGAAATTCTTGAAGGAGGTAGTCCCAAGGGCACATGGGTGGAAAAGCACCCTGAGACCTGGTGGTGGAGGATAAAGCTGAACTCCTGGTCCAGGCATCCTGGTAAGTGTAGGGCTGTAAAAAAACATGACTCACACTGCAGCTTCCATGCTCCCGGGAGAGTTGAGAAAACTTCCTGGCTGCCTCTTACAGTGACTGCCAACAAGATAAGAAATAAAGAAAACTCAGTAAATAATAATAATTAAAAAAAATGTTTCTCACCAGTTGTGCGAGGCTTTATAAAAAACTGTGCAAGCAAATCTCTCTCGAGTGACTTGTGGATGGGGATCATGTTGTTTGGCAATCTTCCTGTGTTAGGCACTGGGAGGTACATGCCTGGGGTCACTGGCCTGGCTGAGATGCCAAAACTGAAGAGAGGTGAGTCTGGTCTCAGCTCTGATACTCACCCACATGTCAGTGGGAGACATATTCCCCATCTCTGCCTTCTCTTTGTCTCATGTACTGTTATAAAACTGTTAGCTCCTTGGGGTGAGGGTTGGCTCTTGGTACATGGGTGCATGCTTGGCTCCCGGCTGGGGCATCCTCCTACTGTCATCATCCTTTTGTCATGTACTGTACAGCTCTAAGCACTGTGGGGCTGCTTGTTAATTAACCTGGGCTAATTGGCTTCACCAGCCTTTCCAGCGTGCTGACAGGGAGGAATATCTCCTTGGGATGCTGGGAAGGAGGCAGGATGCCATCCGTGCAGCAGTGCTCTCCCGACATGCAGACATTTCCGCCTCCATTAGGCTTTGCAATGGTGTTGCTGCTCATAGGTGATGCCAAAACCAAGCCCTTTGTAGCAGCTCTTGGCTGACCTGGATGTTTCCATGTCACCACCAGCCCCTCCATGCAATGCAGGGGGTGGTGTTCAATGCATGGGTCTCTCTTGCTTATGTGCTGTAGGGACCAGGCTGTAGAACCCAGCCAAGGTCCATGCTGCCTGATCTTTCTGCCTGTTGGGCAACTGCCAGACAAACCAGGCATGTTCTAGACCAGCCCAAGATTAAGAAAGCATAATCTCAAAGCCAGTGTTCAAACATGGTACTTTGTACCGCATTTCTGTGTATTCAGCGTTTGTCACCGGGCTGTGTACAGGGCATCATACTTGTGCCTGGTGACACAACCTTTGCTTGGTTTTAAACTGTTCCCTGTTACCTTGCTGGAAATACGTTCCCTTCTGGCAAAACCTTCCCAATGTGGGCAGCCTCTCAGTGCACACTGGTGTGATGGGGGTATGCCAACGATCAGCCAGGCTTGCTCACTCACATGCCATTTACACAGACATTTTGGTGCAAAGTGACAGCCCGGATCTGGATTATTCTTATTGACTTTCTCTATTTGCCCGGGCTGTATTGCTGGGAGAATGCTCGTGCTCCCTGTCCCTCTGCAGCCAAAAGCTGTCACGCACGAGCAGTGGCTCTCTAGGACCCACAACTCACAGCATTGTCTGATGGGAAGAAATGAGGAAAGAAACCCCAGATACTAGCCACCTCCAATTTCCACCAAAATCCCCCTCCCCAGATTTGTTCAGACAGGCTGATCTCATTAAGACCAAGTTCCTGTCCATCAATAATCCATTCCAGAGCATTTTAAAATCTAATATTATTCCTGAAGAGTGGCTATCACCAGCAGGAAGGTCTGGCTGCCCTGCCAAGACCTCTGCGTTCCTCAACGCTAGCAAAGCAACCGTGAGCATACTGAGCTGTAGGTACCTTTCCCCTGAGGGTTCAGCTGGCTGGGTGATGCTGTGTGGACGAGCAGGCCCTTCCTTTTGGTCATTTTGGATGCTCTTCAAATGGATGATGCTTTGGAGCTTCCCAGCATGTGACATTGCTCCTCCAAGTGCAAGTTTCCATTTCAGCTTTGTTGGAGCTGTGGGTTAGTTAAAACCTAGCTCCCTAAAGGGGACCTCGATGTTGAATGTGTACCAGAAGATCCAGAAGACAAGGCTGGAGGCGAGCAGCAATGCTCCCAAGTAAATGAAGAAGTCCCAGGAGCTTAGTGGAGCAAAAATTCCCAGGAAGAGGATGATCAGCCCAACCACATCGCACAGCACAGCCAGGAGGAGTATCACAGCACAGCGGCCGATAAGCTTGAAGAAGGCCATGATGGAGTCCCCCAGCAGAGACTCTCAGGGCAGGGGCAGAGGGGCTGGCAGCATCCCAGCAGTCTCTCCCTTGCTGCCTCTGCTCACTGGCTGCCAGGAGGAAGTACAAATGTCACAACACGCCTTGCAGAACAATCGGGAGGGAGCACACGATACTGCTTTAACTGTTTCATGGCCCTACTATTGCCCTGCCTCTGCCAGTCCTGGAGTGGATCCCAGGGGCGCACTTCTCTGCACGATGCATGTGAGCCCTCTGGGGAAGCGACCCACTGCTGGGTTACCCTGTGACTGGCCTGGGTGTAGCTGCATCATGCCCAGCCTGCCTAAAAGGTGCCTAAAAGGTCCTGACCCATCCCACAGATGGGCCAAGCTCCTTCAATTTGAGAGCCTGAGGGGTCTCATGTCACTTTTGAGCAGCATCCACCATGTGAGGATCCCAGCAAAGTCTGCAGGACACAGGCTGTGACATCCTGGTGACAGCCTGGAAACATTGGTGTTCCCCTCTCTTTATAGGTAAACTGAGGCACAGGAATTTGTCCAGAGTGTCAAAAATATGTCACTCTTGCAACACCTCTAAAAAGCAGGTCTTGCTGGAGAGCCACAAATCAGAAAATCTATGTCATCTCCCATGCCAAAAATGGGAATCAAGCAAGTTAGTGATGAATCACTGAATAAGGCAGAATTTCCCAGAGCTCCTGGCTTGTCTCTGAGCAGCCAGTATCACTTTCCACTCCCAGGTTGCTGTGTGACACTGGGCACATCTTTCCTCTCCCACCTCTCTGGTCTGTGCATGCTTGGCAAACAGGGAAAGTCTGGGGGAGGTGGAGCATCTAGGGAGCCCTTGGGTCTGGGAAAGCCATCCCAAGACACGAGCACTGCATGGCCTGTGGGGTGGCAGCTGCCTGCCCTATCTCTTGGTCATGCAGAGGATGTCAAACCTTGAGACAGGGCTGTTGGGCACAAGGTTGGCATCAGGGACTGGAGCAGTGCCCAGTTGCGAGTACCTGCTGAAGATGGCCTTAGCTCCAGCAGATGCCAGGGGTTGCACCAGGAGTGTCCTCCCCCATCTCCCTGCCAAACCCAGAGCACCCAGGGCCCATCTGCCACCCAGGCAGCCCCACCACTGCTCTGCCATGTGTGGGGTGATGTCTGGAGGGAACTGGGGACATTACCTACCTTGACTGAGTGTTTCCTCTGCTGCCCAGGGAATCCCAGGTGCTAAGAGTCACCTTGCTCCTGCCTGCCACCCACAGTGTGCATCTCACAAATAGCAAGCACACAGCAGAGGAGGCTGCCCAGCATGGCCCAGTGGTCCTCTCTCTTAACCTTATCCAGGCTGCCGCTTCCAAACACATGGCAGATAGTGCTGTGCAAACTGCCTATTCCAGGATGTGCTGTTCCCTCCCAATCGCAAGGGTCTGCCTGTTCCAGGAGATAATTTTTTTTCCCTCTGTCCCTGAACAATTAAGGCTTTTAAATACACAAATAAATAACTAATCTCCTCTGTGCATTATCACCCTCTGGGCCTGGGAGAATCTGCTTTTTGCCAGTCCAGGATCAGCCCTGGCTTAATTACCAGCAGGCTGGAGGCAAGTGCTGGGGCACAGCTTCTTTCAGGATCTGATCACTCGGTTTGCACAAAACATGCTCTGAAATCTGCCTTCATGAGTGCTCAGCCAAAAAAATCCCTCGCTCCCAAACCCAGCCTTCAGTTTCTGGTGGTCTTCTCAGTGCCTGCTGCCTCCCAGGGACCCGAGCTGGGGAGTCACGCAGAACTCAGCAGCCAGAGCTTCCCCAGTCCCTGAACCCTGAGCCCAAGTTCAGGCTGGGCTTGCCTATATACCGGTGGTCTTCCCTTACCCCTGCCCTGCCAGGGGTGACGTGCGGCTCAGCCCCATGTCCAGTGCCTGTCTTGCTGTTGGGCAGCTGATTGGGTGGATACCTTTTTCTGTAGTATTCTTTCAATGGACTGCAGTGATTGTGGAGGTGGACAGAGGATGAAAAAAGAGGTTTACAGCTCTTTGCTCCCCAGTTCAGCCACATTTTGATGAACCCTCCTGAGCTTCAGCATTGACAATGATGGAGCTGCTCCATCCAGTTTTCTGATGAGCCTGAGCCTCATCACCATCTGAAAGGAAGGACCTTTTCTGTGTCCCCTCTTGCTCCCACAGCTGTATCCAGTTCCCACTTCCTTTGTTTTTCTAAGTCTTTATCTTCTGTTCACTGAATTTCAGGGAGTTCTTCCAGGTGATTAGACAGACAGTTTTTATTGCAGTGAGAGAGCTCCAGAAGATGCCTCAAGCCTTTTCTGTCCTTTCTAGCCTGGTCTCTGATCCCAACAGACATTAGCCACATGGGGCAGAGTAGGCATCACCCCAGGAATCTCTCTCAGACCAGTGACACCCTCCAAAAACAAACAGTTCGAAGGAAGATGGGTCTGATGCAAGGAGCTCAGATCAATCCAGGCCTGTCCAGCCCCACACTGCAAAAGGCTGGTGCCACCTTGATCTCACCAGACCAGGTGAAGAAGTTTTCTCCTGGGCTGCATCCCATGCCTGGGGCAACCCAGGAGGGAAGAAGAGAGCAAGAAAACTTGTGGAGGTTGTTGCAACTCAGAAACTGGGAATCAGTGACCCCACTCTGGAGGGTGGAATATCTGTGGCAACTCCTGTCCCACTGAAGGAAACACTGTGTGGTGGGATGGCTTGTCCCTTACATCTGGTGTCCCTCCAGGGGAGCTCTGGGGCCTGGGCAGTATTTACCACTGCAGACAAGGCTTCCTTCAGGCCTCCTTCCACTGCAGTCTCTGTCTTTCATGAGCCAGACGTTGCAAGGTGAGTACCGTGTATTGCCCTTCAGGAGGATTTCAGCAGTCCAGCTTGGATTTGCTCTGTAGGAGGCAGGGTTTTCATCTGGGTGCATTTCAGTGATGCTGAGCCCTGCCAAGCAGTGCATGAGAGCAGTGATTTGCCTGTGATAGCACAAAAGGAAATGTGACACACTAAACAAAGTCGCTCCCTGGGTTGGAAAGGAACCTAAAGGTTTCTGGAAGTTCACTCACCTCCAATTAATGGCTCAGAAAACTGCAAACAGTTGCATTTTGATTCGAAGATACCTAAAAAAGCAGAAAACTCTGCCTACCTATTCTGCCTTTTTCTAGCCCAGTTCTGCTGTAGCTAGAAAGATGACATTAGCAGAAAACACTTGTTCCTGGAGCTGGCCCAGAACAGGTTTGCACAAGTATGTGGCAAGAGTGAACCAGTTCTTCACAGGGAACAATGAATGTTGCTTCCCTGAGTTACATATTAGTCGGCAGCAGCAAGAATTTGAGCAGGCGAATGGAAGTGGTCTGACAAAACCTTTGGCTAGTGGGACTCAGTCAGTATTTACTTAACTGCAGCATGTGGAGACAAACCCAAGAAGGAGCCTTCAGAAAGTCTGTCCTGTAGTGAAGCCTGGGTAACTCCCTGTAGCATGGGCTCAGCTTTTGTGAAATATCTGCCTGAAGATGAGGCGAAAATGGATGGGCAGCATGGTGCTCTTTGACTAAGCAACCCAGGGGCAATTCATGTACAGTGATCTCCAGCCACAGCTCCACAGTTCAATGCTGGCTGTGCCCGTGGTCATAATGGCTCAAGCTGCCATAAATGCAGGGGCTGCAGACAAGTTTAGCTTTGGCAGGGGTGGGCAAACTGCCTCACCCGGCACAAGGGGACTGGTTTCTTTCAAGGGCCAGTAGCTCCATGCAGGGTTGGAGCATTTTGGGATTGGGTCTCTGCTGTGGGACTCAACAGCTGCAGGAGTGAAGCTGCTCTCCAAGCGCTCTCCTCCCAAGTCTGAGTGTAGGAAGACCTTCCTTGAGCAATTAACAAAAAAGCTCAGAGCAATTTATACTGAACTCTCAGGACATCTCCTTGGGGAGGAATGGTAAAAACAGCACACCCTTCCATGGTCCTCCTGCCCCCAATACTGACTGATAGACACTGAGTGATTGTACCTCTTCAAACATCTGGGAAAGGAGCCCAGACATCATGGCTGGACAGGAATAACATTGATTTAGGAAAGGCTCCTTCCCCCAGCGCTCCTTCCTTGCTGAGCCCTGACTGGTGATGCTGATTCTCTGGAAAGCATCCCACAGAGTACAACACTTCAAAGTGTCCTGGCGCATGGTGGATTAGCACATGCTCCCCTCTGCTGAAAGAAACTCTCACACTTTGCAGAGCCCTTCACATCCCTGACCAGAGGCAGCTCAGCCTACCCAGGCCACAGTGCAGAGGGGCTCCAACACCCCCTTCCCAACTTTGTGAACATCATCAAGCCTTGGCTGGCACATGGCTTTGGTGGGTACATAGCTGTTGAAAGCTTTTCTGCAATATCTCCAAATGCTCCCCAGGAGCAGCCAGCAGCTGGAGATGCTCCTGTGCAGTGCCATCTGCCAGAGCTGCATGGCAGGAGTGGAGGAGCGGCAGCGCCCATGTCTGACCTGCATGGCAGCATCCACTGGTGCTGGCAGGCACCGCTGTAAAACCACTGCAACAGATTTAACAGGCAAGAGCTGGCTTAGACTTGCACCTGCACCATGAGCAGCCGAAGGGCTGATGAGCACTAACAGCAGCAGTGCCCCAGGGACAGCTTATCTGCCCGCTCCTCCGCAGACCTGATGCAATCGGCTGTGCACAGTGCTGCTTGCCTTGGGCAGCAGCTCCTTCCCTGGCACAAGCGACCAGCAAACAGACGTGTTGAGCTGAGGTTGGTACAGCTGAGAAATATGCTGGCAGTGCTGGTTATACTGACCTGCAATTTCCAGCCACCCCTTCCCTACACTGGAGTTCAAAGACCTGGGTTAAGGCTACATTTGGAGGTAGAAAGCAAACAGAGCTGGAAGGTGGGTTGCTGGCTTATCCCAACCCCAGGCACTGTGCAAAACTCAGTGTAATCCATGGGCACATCCACCCAATGGGGGACCCTAAGGGCTGGTTCAGGCATGGGGGAAGGTGGGGTGCAGACCAGACCCATGCTTGACACCCCACACCCCCAAACCCTGCAGATCCAGCCAGGGCTGGGGGAGCACCCACAGCAGCCAGAAAAAACAGACAGACCTTCAACCTCCCGCCCTCACTAAGCAGAGGGGGGAACCCATGCACTAAATGATGTCTGTAACCACTAGGGAAAGCCAGAGTCAATTATCAGCACTGGGCAGAAGGAGGGGCTACAGCTTTTCCCAGTGAGGATTTAAATTGGGAGCCTTCAGGGCCATCACTGGTCCAGCACCTCGGTCCCTCAGGCTGAGGTGCCACCGAGTCTTGTTGTAGAAGAGGCAGTGCCATGCACACCCAGTGCCTTTCACAAGGCAAGCCTGGTGACTTGCTTCCCATTTACCTGCAGGGCCCTGGTCAGCAGTAATTGCTGATCTTCTCAGAAGAGCGGAGAGACCTCCTTTCAGCAGAAGAGGCTGTTGATTCTGTGCCAGTTGGGGTTTATGGCTCCTACCACTGCTGGAGACAACAAAAGCATGCCAGGAGACCAGCCTGCTGCCCTAAGCGATCCCTGTGATATGCCAGCATCAGCTCTGGGGTTGTTGGTCTCTCCTGATCTCAGCCACACATCAAGAGCCCACAACCCTGCAGAGCTTCCCTTCAAGTTCTTTCCCTGGATACCCTTTCCCAAAATATCAACTATCCCGTGGGGACACATATACACAGACATGTGGGATGCCCTTCTGAGTCCTTTGGTCCCTCCCAAATCAGGCAGGACATACTCCAGAGCTGCATCTTCCCTTAAATCCCCCAGCTTAATGATTCCAGCATGTAACCAAGTATGGAAGACCCAAGCTCCCATCTCCCTCCCTTCATCCTTGTTTTGTACCTTGTCCAGGGATAGTCCTGGAGGCTTGAACCACCATTTTTCTTGCCTGCACCCACCAAGGACTTTCTGAGCTACTTTCAGCTCTGCAAACAGTTTATGCTTCCCATACTGGTGCTCAGCTTTATAATTTGCCAGTGCAAAGGACATGAAAGAACTTTCCAATGAAATAATTCCTTCCACAAAGAGAAGACAGAGGCAGCAAGCTGGGCATGAGCCAAGCCTGGCTGAGACTTCCTCCAAGAGCTTTGGCCAGAATCAGAGATGCAGACAGATTCTCTGCAGGAGGTAAGAAGGAAGGAGCAGAGGAGACGAAAGTCTCTCTCCCTCTTCCAGCATAAACCAACCTGCTCTCCACTGGCAGGGAGAAGAAAAGCTATGTCCCAGTGGTGGGTGATGCTGCAGACAACTGCAGTACATACCTCTAGGGCTGGCTGGCATGGGCTGAAACCACACAGCACCCATTAGCATCAGGCTGCCTTAACTGTTCAGGGATTAAAATCAGCTTTTAGCTGTGTGGGGAGGGTATACAGATGGACAGATGGATGGAAGGATGGATGGATAGAAAGATAGATAGATAGATACATAGTAGGACTCGGCCTCCCCTGACAGCTCTTTTCTTGACAGGCTATGCTGCTACTCCCCTCCCCCCACCCATAGCTACCTACACTGACTGAGGGTCTCTCCAAGCAGTACATCAGGTTTTCTTCAAAAAGTAGTTTAATATTAACCACCCACACCCCAACAATTCCAGTCCTTCATCACACGTGTATTCTTGGAGGATGACAGCTGAATCTGACAGTCTGAGGAATGTTCCCAAGGATTTTGCTTTAAAACCAAGTCTTTCCAGGCCCTGAATTAGGGGAGAAGTGCTGCAAACAGGACACCACAAAGACTGGTCAAGCATAAAAAGTTATAAACCCCAAAATACATAACTATCTATGAGAGCTGCCCAGGAGATTCTGGTTGATGGTTCAGCACTATGGGGCAGTCAGGACCAGTGGTCACCTCTGTGGGCACCACAGGAGCCACAGGCACCTGCGATCCATGTTTCATCTGGAGAGGGATGTGAGGTAGCAAGGCTTGGCAGGGCAGACTGGCAGAAGGCACCTCCTCCCACAGACCCTCTCCAGGGCTCTGCTTCTTCTGTCCAGAGATCAACCATCACCAGGAGAGCTGCACCAGGGCATCACTGCCCGTCGATCCAGGACAGACAGAGCCTTACTGACTTGTGTGCATTCAGTGCAGAGTTATGTGGTGCTGTATTACACATACACTCAGCTCAAGGGCTATGAAATTCAGTTGGAAGGGACCTTCCTTGCACTGACACAGATACAGCAGTAAGTATTTGGGTCCCCCCCTCCCCAGGTGAATGCAGGCTCCAACCAGGGCTGCTGAGTCATGGCAGGGCTGCAAATAATGCAGCATCCCCTTGCAAGAGCTTACGAGGACAAGAGGGAGGTGGAGTAGCTGAATTTCTCCAACTGCCTTCATGGAGCCCTGCAGCTACAGACTGGCCCATGCTGGAAAGGCCATCGCTGGACTGGAGAAGGATTGAGCAACCCAGGGATGGAATTTAGGCTAGATAGTTTAAACTTTGAGTCTCAGAAGCTTCAAAGTAAGCTCCTGGTTAAACAAATACCCAGGGAAGCACTTGCTGGGCAGGCTGGTGGTCCCCCTGGTCCTTCCATAACGGTTAACCAACACCCCTACGTTGACACAGGTTGCCCTGAGCACAGTTGCCCAGCCACCCTTTCCAGAGTTTCAGGCTGTGGCCCACCCCAACCCATGGCTGAGGACCTGAGCCCCCACACTGGCCCAGTCCCACCCCCAGGGTTCTCCAGCATGGAAAGGACTAGAAAGTTTCGTAACCCCTAATGGGGTCCAAGTAGTTGTTGAATCCAAGAGAACTGAGGCAGGGGGGACATTTTCAACCACTTCTCGCTGGTGTCCTGGGAGCCGCCCCACCCCAGCAGTTCAGGAGTTCGTGGCAGGACTGGGGATTCAGGATGAGTTAAAACCAGGCTGTACTAGCCAGCTAGGGAGCAGGGTGGGATTCATGGTATTTCCTTCCCAAGGATGCATACAGGAGAGGCTGGGAAGGAGATTGACATCTCTGAAGCCCCTAAACCTTTGGTGTTTGTGGTGGTATGACTGCTGCAAACCCCGTAATGCAGGGAACATGAGTTTTCCTACCCCAGACACTGCTGTGTGCAGAGGAGCAGAGCTTTGAATATCCTGGGTCAGAGCATTGGAAGTAAACATTTTCCTTCTTGGTGCTGACTTCTGTTGCAACCTGATATTCCGGTTGGGTGGAAGGAAAAAAAGAAGAAAAAACACAACTACTTTTGTTGCTGCAACACCCAGATCCTGCTAGAGGAAGTCTCATCTCTCCCTGGGTCTGCACACACACGCCTGGAAGCTCTGGGTGACTGCACAGCCAGAGACATTTCTTCCCCTGGAAACACGCAGGTCACAGCAGTATCACATCTGAGTGAGAAATAACCAGATTTACTGTCTCTGACATGGTTTGGGTGAAAGCCCCACTTCAGCATTCCCTTAGCAAGGTTAAGGGGCAAAGCTGGGGCATGTTTGCTCACATCTGCCTCTGCAGCTTTCCTGCCCCTTCTCAGCAGTGCCAAGATGCAGGTCTGAGCTGGTTTAATAGTTTCCGTGTGCCTAAGACCTAGTGTGAAAATAGGAAGGATTCTTTTTTTCGTAAGGTTTCAAACTCACTGCTAGCATTGAGAGTCCTCTGAAAGTTATTACTCTCATTACTGCTCATTAAGGACAGGGAAGGGTTGCTGCTGGCTTTGAGTAAAGGATGGGCTACTGCAGTTCATCCCGTTGCGGTGTCGTCTGCTCCTTAGGGTGCAAAGAAGCACCAGCAGCATTTCAGGGTGCACGCTGAACTGGTGGCCTGGCTAATATCCAGACACAGGCATGAAGCTGACAACCCAGCAGGGACTTGAGTTATCAGCCCCCCATGGCCCCTGAGCCCTCAGCTGTTTCCAGGAATGAGTGGTGGGAGTGCTCAGGGGAATATATGTGCGCTTATGGACACAGGTGGTCACCTGCTTCCTTCCACAGTTAAATCATTTATACCCCAGAGGAGGGGGGTTAGTGTTAGTGCAATTCCCAGCAGCAGCTTCAGAAATCTGAAGATTATACCAGGGATGAATCCAGTTAATGCAAAGTGGGTAAAACACAATTTACATCCTCAGAGAGGGGTATGCAACACAGGTGTGCAGTATCTTTGGGCAGGTTTAACTTTTATTAAAGCCCAGGAATGAAGAAGCTGTTGCAGGCATCCTGTAGCAGGGTGTCACGTGGCAGGACAGCCTGCTCGGCAGGTTTGCTGGGGGGTTGACCTTTGAGATGCAGGAGAAACATTTCCTCTTTGAACTGCTCTGCAGAGATAATGAATTTTGTAATGGATTTCCTGTTCTTTTTATAGAACAAGGGAAGCTGGCAGATCGCATCTAAGCTTGCTTTAATGAGGACCAGACGTAATTATATTTGCTGAATAATTTTCTTAAAACATGGTTTTCTCTGGTTTGATCCAAAGCATCACACCAGGATTCAAACAGGCTTCAGCGTGAGTAGAAGGGAATATTGGGGAGCAGTCAAACAGTGCTTTGTGAGTGCATGGGAATGACCTGAAGACATGAACTGCCCTATGGTCAGATCAAAGGTCCCTCTAGCCCAGTGCTGTCTCCAGCAGTGGCAGGAGGAGACAGCACATGAGCCCAGCCCTTGCTGCCATCTGATCCCCATGGAATCTAAGATCCCCAACATCCACCACTGTTATGTTACAGAAGTTAGAGGGCACATCTCGCTCTGTTGCTTCTGCTGTCTCTTTTTTGATCTGTTGTCCATCAAGCCCTTTTGAACCCAAGGATACCCCCTGCATCTGCAGCCTCCCTTGTCAGTGGGATGTAGAATTTCACCGGTCCCACAGCACAAAGGCAGGATTTCACTTTTCAGCAGCCCTGCACACTTTTGCTGGGCCACAGTAGGGCATACACTTTATGTCAGCTCCTAATGAAACCCTTGTGAGCAGCCTCCAGGATACCCTGCATCTGTTTCCCTAAGTTGCTCTAGTTGAGCCTCTCTCACTTCAGGAGAATGGTGCATTTCCCAGTGCTGGGAGGTCTTTGCATTGCATGTGGAAATGCAAAATCCACCCAACTTCCTGGCAGTAAGCAGGCATTTATACCCTGTGCAACAAAGTGGAGAGTTCCCACTCTGTTGCTGGACTTCCATTTGCATGTTGATCTTCAAGCTGTTAATCTAGCTTTCCCTTCAGTTAACTGTCCCCCTACAGATCTGGGCAGCAAATGGCAAGAACCACCTGATAAATCCCCCTCCTCCTCTCAGCAAGCTTTGCTGATCCATGGGCTATTGCCTTTACCCTGACCTGGGCATGCTCCATCCTCTTGCCAGGCACTTTCCCGTGCCACCCATGTGCTCCTCACACTTCAACAGAAGTGTCCACTGAGTACATGTGCACACCTGAGACCTTCACCCAGGGCACATGGCCATCGCCCGTGGCTGCAGCACCAGTCCCACTCTTCCCCCTCCCAATGTCCTGAGTGAGCCCCTGCATGGTGGCCCCTGGATACCACACCATCATCTATCTCAAACACCTTATAATGCAGCCTCCCCTCTCTACCAGCAGGCACAAAACAATGGACATGAGACCAGAGCAGCAATGGGAAAGTCCTTTGGGAAAGTTTTGCTTTAATTAAACCTAATATTCTTGTTATAAATGACCAGTCTGGAATCCCATTAGATTCTTGGTCTCAGTGACTTCTTATCATATTTACATTTCATTGACCATCTCCTTATCCTTGGTCGTGAGACATGGAGAGCAGGACCCCTGCTCCCTCTCTCCAGGCCATTTGGTACTTCTAGTCCTCCTGTTGCATCCCTTTGGACAGCAAGCCTGGGCTGAGCAGCCTCTTGCCACAGCAGAGCTGTTTGCAGCAGGGAACATTCCCAGGTGCCTTCTCCAGACTGTGCAGCTTTAAGATATCTGTCTGTGACCAGATCTGCAGGCTGGAGCCAGCTGGGACCTAGTGATGCTCTTCATGTTACTCCGTGATTTCCCTTTCATGAGTCCTGATGTTTGTCTGCTCTTCTGACTGCAGCTGTCTCCCAAGTAGGAGTTTTAGGTGAGTGTCCTCTGCCCGTTGCAGCTAAATCAATAGAGACTGCTGCCTAGTGCCAAGTCAGGATTGCAAGAACAAGCAAAACCTTGCACGGCATGATGAATGGCTTGAGAAACAAATGGAGGTTTACTGGGTCCAGTGCTAGATCATACACCTTGTACACCCCATTCATGGACCTGGCACTGGCTGGTCAGGGACACACATCTGTACCACCCAGGAAACAAAACTCAGGGCCAGGTTGAGCCTGGGGCAAAGGGATGTGCATTTCTTGAATACTCTTAATCCAGCTGTGTCAGCTGCCAGGCTGGGAGCTGCTTCCTCAAGTTCTCCCAACACTGGTGAAGGGGATCTCCAGGTGCATGGGACTGGTCAGCCTTGGTAATATACTAGTGGGAGCCTGGCAGCAGTGCCAAGGTGAGCCTGAGCTCTGGTTAATTCTGTTAGCCAATTGTAGCACAAATGCTTCCACTTGAAGGCTGTGGGTCAAAGGCACCTTGGACCATACTTGCAGGCAAAGATGCTGAGGTGGCACTGATTTCAGATACCAGGGAGTTCAGCCAGAGATGACCAGGAGGAGGTTAAATATTTCCCCACAGGAAATCAACTCTTGGCCCCGAGCACAGTTCCCACAGCTACAGCTTCATGATCCTTGACTACAGAGAACACTCCCTTTTAGCTGACCTGCTGGGCACCTGCTGGCCTGGAGCAGCAGGATCTGTTACCCTCTGCTTTTGCCATGTCTCCTGATACTATGCAGAGCTTCCAGCCTGTCTGGCAAATTAGAGGGCTTGAAGGGATTGTTGGCTCCAGGATGTTGCGGAACCTAAAAGTGCAAACTGATTTGAAAAAGTGGGTAAACGAGGAGGAGCTGGGCATGTTAGCTGTATCAGTGACCATTAAACAGTGGTCTGGAGCAACATCTGGCTTCGCTCTGAGCTGCTGTGAGCTGGGAGGTGGACATAAACCAGGAGAAGGACTATTGTCTGCATGCCCCATTCCTTGCGCTTTTCTTGGGAGCTGTTGGCAGATGTGGGACACTGGGTTACAGAAACCTGAGGGCTTACATGAGCTTCCTCTCATCAGCAGTTGATGGAGGTTATCATATCCTCTCTGTCTGAAACCAAAGAGCGAACACATTGCAAATTCTCTCAGTGCACCCCCTGATAGTGTCTCTTCCTCCCACAGCATTTGGCAGAGCAATGGGGCTGCCTCGGCTTCCCTGCAGAGGTGCAGACAACAAAGAGGAGCTTGGTGGGGTCTCCTCTTCTGTGTTCCTCTTCTGCTTTTGATCAGCACTGACCACATCCTCATCCCACAGCAGGTGTCAGGGCCTTTGAGCCAGTGCTTGCTCTGCTTGGGACTTTCACTGGGCTGATGGAAGTCTGCCATGGGATCCAGCCTGCATCAGCACTTCTGAAAAATCAGAGTCTCATCAGTGCCTGAACCCAAAATTAGGAGCCGGACATTATAGGTCTATTTATACCAACCCAGATCTGCTGTCCAGACTGAGACCAGCTCTTCAGACTGAGAATTTGCATTTCAAATTTGTCTTTTAAAGTAAATCAGGCCTGCTGAAAATATAAAATCAAAGCAAAAACCATGCAGAAAGTATCCATGCCTTTCTTGGTGAATTGCCTCAGGGTACACATTTATTAAAGGCAGAAATACAGAATGGTGGAGATAACAAACCAGTCTCACCTGCCTGTGGTCCAATTCTGGTTGCACGAATAGGCTGATGGTTCGGGTTTCTGGGTGTCTCTGGCAGACATTAGTGCAAATGCAGAGATGCTGCAAAACAACTTTGCCTCTGCAGGCCTGGAGGAACAGCCTTTCTTAAACACCCTCTGCCAGGGGGGAGAAAAAAATGCTGCTTGTGACACTGCTCCTTGCCTTGACCATTTGCAGCAATAAATAAGGCTTGTGCATGCTCCATCCTGAGCAAGGAGTGAGCTCCAGTTTGCAGCCATGTCTCAGCCAGCTGTCATAACAGCTCAATGACAGGAAAGTCCAGACCATGGGCATTACATCTGGTCCTCCTAAGCTTTGCTGATGTGTGTTGCCTCTTCTGGTGGCCTCCTCTGATAAAAAGTAGCCTGGAACTACATTGTCCTGCTTCTCCTCTCCACTGTCTCTGGATGAACCATCTCTGGCCTCCCAGTTTCTGCGTCTGAGCTGCCGTTTACAGTCAGAAATGTTCACACCCAGCTTTATTCACACTCTAGTCAGCTGGCTTCTCTCTGCTGATGTATCTTGCAGAAGCTACTGGGCGGAGCCAGGCTACTTAGGAGCTTTGCTTTTTCCAATACATGACATTGGGTTGCTTGTTGGAGCTCGGGCTACCTTGCTGGGCCTAGCTGCAAAATCCTGCTCTCTTTTTTTCTGGGATTACTTGGATGAAATACAAAGTTCATTTTCACATGGTACAGTGAGAGACTGGTACATTGCATTTCACTTGTAGGGAAGAGACTTACTGGGATGAAATCCTCTAGGAGAGTACAAGAACATGTTTCTTTTTATGGCTAACCAACACAGGTGGGTAGAGGGGAGGGAAGACTTCCTGGGAAGGTCATGGGCTGCCCTCAGCGGTTAAAGAAGAAGGACTTGAGGCTCTGCAGAAACTGTGACTTCTGTCTCTGCTTCTGCTTCTTCCGAATGATGGGGATCCAGACAAGGCCACAAACAAGGAGCATCAGTCCCAAGGACAGGAAAGCCGGGCCACACATTTTGTAAATGTTTTTGTTCCTGATTTGGATGCAAGACAGGCTGGTGATGACCATCCCAAAGAGGAAGACGGCTGCTCCAACAGACACAACAATGACGGGCTTGTGGTATATGTCCCACTTGCTTCTTGATGCACTGGTCCAGACGGACTCACTCCGGGAGCTGATGCAGAGGGTGCTGGCCGTGTTACTGGTCAGTAGCTCCTTGGACTGAGGAGACTTCTCACTCCCATCAGGGCTCTTGGGGGGAACTTCCACGGTGACAGGATCTGAGGAGGAGACCTGAGATGGACGAAAGAGAAAGAGCAGAGCAGCGCTAGTGATGGAGGATGGATTGGGTGCTTTTCATTTGGTCATTAATTAGTGACAAGTCAAATGAAGGTGGAGAAGGCTTTGAGGGTCACTGCAGGGAGAGAAGAGCATCACGCCTATGAGAGCAATGAGATGTAGGAATAGGCAACAGGGTCCTGCAGGTAGGCTGGACTGAAGATGCCTGCAGAGTTCCACTGTCTCCCCCATGGACAGTGGGACTCCCGCAGTCCCTGTCCCTGTCCCTGTCCTGAGACCTTCCAGCTCCCCAGCTTCCAGCTCCCACAGGGATTCAGTGGTGGGGTGACTAGATGTCCATTAGCATCCACTACCCTGATCCTCCCAAGGCTCTTGGCTGCTCTCAGGGGGGTATCAGGGTGCTGCAAACAGGGCTGGTGATGCTGCCTGTGCGGAAGAGCTCTGTACCCCCAGAGCTGCTTTCCCTCCTCAGCACCTTGTGGCATGATCATCTCTCCCTCTTGTAGGTGGGGAAACTGGCACTGGTGTGCCATGTCAAGACTGCTCAGCGGGAGCACAGAAAGCATCCTTCCATGGACTGAGTGCTTCCTTCAGACCCCTGGGGCTGGATATTCCTCCTGCCACATCCAGCCTAGAGATGTCAGCCTTGTAGTAGCCGCAGCACAGGAGTTTCTCATTTCCTATCTAAGTGCACAGATGAGAGATGGGGAAATGCTTGTCATGCAGGAAATATTTCTCCAGCTGTAAGCTGGGGCAGGCTGCTGAGGAAAGGCTCTTAGGCTCAGTAGCAGGAGCATACCAAAACGCCCTGCCTTGTGATGGCTGGGTCAGCAGTGTGGCTTTTTGAGGCATTATTTTTTCACCAACTCAAGGAGAAAATACATTTTCCCAGAAACAAAGTGCCTTCAGCATGAAGAAACCATTATGGTAAATTGGAAGGGCTGAGCATTATGTTATCCACTATTTCCTCAGGGCTCAGATGAGGAGGCAAGGGCAGGAGGCTGGATCAGGGAGTGCTCCTGATGCACAGTCTGACCTGCTGCTGGGGAAGTCCAGCAGAAATGAACCCATGCAGGTATGAGGGCTGAAGAAGGCAGGAGAAGCCAGGAATGTGGATGCTTTGCACCCAGGAATCAGATTTTTTTGCAAAGCGAACTCATGCTTGAGCTGCCAGGTTTTCTCCCAGGGGTTCAGCAGTGTCAGGAGGGCTGGGACTGACCTGTCCTCTGCCAGGTGTTAACACTGTCCCCGCCCTTCAGGCATGGGGATGCTCTGCAGCAGGAGTGCAACAGCAGTACTGGCTTGGAGCAGCCCAGGACCCTGTATCACCCTTCTGCCAGCACCACAAAGCAGAGCCACTGGTGATTGCTGCCAGCCCCAAAGCTGTCCCTGTGGAGCCCCCCCATTTAGGGCAGCAGTCAAGCTCAAGTCACAACCATGCTGGCCTGGGCACAAGCTCTCGGTGGGGCTCAGATGGATGGGCAGTGCCACCAGAGCTCTGTGGTCCCTCCACTGCCAAGCACAGCTCTTCCTAAGCACTACACAAGCCTAAGTGGGCTTTGATCTGGAGCAGTTCATCTAAAACCCTGCTTTGGCCCTTGTTTGGCACACACAGCACCGTGGGCTGTGTGTTTTCTCAGTTCAGCCCTGGCTGCCCCCAGACCTACTGCTGGCCCGTGGGATGGCTCACCAGGAGGTGCACATCATGGGTGAAACTGGGCTGGATTTGCATACTGCATATGCCACAGGAAGGTCTGTGGCTGCAGCGGCCAGCAACAAGGTGTAGATGAGATGAGGATGAAGCCTGGTGGCCCCAGCTCGTTTCCCGTTGCTGCTAATCAATATGAGAGCATGTACCACATAAGTGCAGCTGCACAGAGGCTGCAAAACTGGCACAGCTTCAGAAGCACCCTCTTAAGGAAACCTGCTTGTATTTGAGCCATACTGGGCCCAGTGCCCATCTAGGGATGCTGATGTCTGGGTGCCAGCCAGCATCTCCCTTATTCTTTCACCTGTGTCCCCTGCCAAGTTTTGTGGTTTATTTTGAAAAGAGGCAGATGTAAGTTTTCAATGTAATCCCCCCAACACAGACACTGTTGCAGAAATGCAGATCTGGTGGTATTGACGTATTTTGTAATGTTCCAGGTTTGCCAAAATTGGACCAACAAGCAAAAAAAAAAAGGCAAGAGCAATGGACATGATTTACATCCCTCCCATCCACAGCTTTCACCCCTCTCTGGACAGATGGGGGCATTTCTGCCATCCTGATACATCTTTTACAGCACTTCATCAGGGATGATCAAGCACTTGACAAGGCAGGTAAGTTTGGTCATAGTAGCAAGCTAACCCTGTCTCTGCAAGCTGGACTGGTTGCAGTGGAGCATGCTGACCCCTTGGCTTTGCAGAAGCATGAGCTGCCATGAAATGTTGTTTTGATGGCTACAGCTGTGTTAGACATGCAGGTGATTGGGTACAGCTTTCTCTCCTTTCAGCTTCTGTGATGCAGCTTGCCTCACCATTCCTGTAAGTTGTGGCTCCAAGCAGCCACTGTATCCTCAGACAAAAAACAAATACTGACAGCAGTGTCCAGTGTTCTGGGGAGACAGTGAGGCTGGCTCTGCATGGGCCAAAACCTTCCACCTATACAACCTGCCCAGGAGTCAGCCCAGTCCTCCAAAAAAACCCCACCAACTGCAGTTTTGCAGAGATGTGTCCAGATCCTGGATAACTTCTTGCTTGGCTGGTGTGTGCAGCCTGTCCACCATCTCCCTTGCTCATAGCATTACTCTCTTCTAGCTCAAATGTTTTGCAAGCTCTTCCTGAAATTTCATCCTAGGTAGTCATGGCATTTCTTGCTTTTATCCTTGTAACATCCATTGTGGAGAGGTTTTATGATCAAGCCACTGTGTAATTTTAATTTGGCTTTGTGGTTGGAAATTTGCTTTCTTCTCTGGAATAATGCCCAGATCTCATATCTCAGCAGTCTAATGCAGTCTGCCCTGCCCCATCTTTCAGGCACCCCACTCCCTGCTTGCCTGTATTCTGCCACCCTCACTCTGCATCTGGGGGTACTCTGAACTCTGCAGAGCACCTTCCTCTTCATTTTGCAGAGCATTAATGGCAGGCTCCTACAGAAACCATCGTCTTCCTTTTAAAATCCCACCCATTTTATTTTCTGGCATAACCGTCCATCTCACCACAATTCCCAGACTGATCAATTTTCTGGCACTTCCTGGCAGAGCATGCTTTTTTTGGTCACACTTCTCTCCACATTTGGTCTTCTCTGATTTATATACTCTGCTTTGTATTTCTGTCTGTGCTTTTGCATGAGGCTCTGTATATTTTCCCCACTGTTATCTAGTGAAGGATTTCACTCCCTGCAAGTGGCTGGGAGTTTGTTTGTGAGCACTGCATGTATCTGCAGCTCTTGGGAGAGCTAATGTGATTTCAGTTCCTGCTCTGCTCATGCTCCTTCCCTAATTCACCACAGATGTGCTCATATTTGAAGAAGCGATGGTTGTACTGGGCAGCCTGGCAGGATAATGCTATCAGATTTCTCCCAATTTTTTTTTAATCATTATTGTTGTAAGGAGAACATCAGCAGATGACTGTTTGCTGCCTTGAAAATGCCTCCAGAGCACATCTCGGATTTCATGTGTGGTGTTGTTCTGCTGCTGCCTCTGAAATCTTGGGCAGCTGTTGGCACTGGACCTAACACTGGGGTCTTTCTTTTCCCCCTCCATAAGGAAGAGCCTCATGTGATTCTATTTCTTCTCCCTTTGCTCTTCCAGTGCTTTGTGTGGTGATGTTTGGCTTCTGAGCTGGGAGATTCACTGACGCCCACCTGCTGGGGATATCAGTGGCAAAGCAGCACAGCACACACTTGGGTACCTCCTGGACCTTGGGGACATTACATGGTGGTGCTGAGGAGAGAGCTTTGGACTGAACAGAGCACCTAAGTGCTCTGCCCCAGGTCCCTCAGCCCATCCTGGCTGCAGATGGGGTTCCTCACCCACCGGCCCCCAGCAGCAGCAGATCTCAGGACTGGCATCCCAGCCCAGGACCTCGGATGCTGCAAATAACCTGCAGATGTGGCTAGAGTTGTCCTAAAAGTGGGGCAACAGCCCGATCTGAAGACCTTACTCCTAAGCACAGGCCTGTGTCCTCCTGGCCATGCAAGGGCTGGATTTACTCTCCCAATCCAGTCCTCAGCCTGGGCATGTCCTTTTTATTTGGCGAGGCAGCCCTGATTCTTCAGGAGCTTCTTACATGCTCCTCTTAAGTCCTCACTGCAAGCAGTTTCTGCCACTTCTTCCTCCCACTTTGCATGGCTGGGGGCACAGGAGCTTCCCCAGCTCAGACAGTCTCACCCCAGGGATTGGTGTCCATCTCCTTCTGGCTCTTCCTCATGAAGACCCCTCTCAGCATCCCAGAATGAAGCTGGTCTTTGCCCTAGGACTAAGTAGGTGCCATCCCATGGGAGTACCGGTGGTACAGGTGAGCGTGGACCTGCCCCGGGTACAGAGCCATGGGTATTGATGGTGGTGTTGCCGTGTGCAGGGCAGTGCAGAGAGGCTGCAACACTTGGGGTCTCTGCCCTGTGTTTTACCACACAAATCACTGGGGAAAAAGCTAAGGATTTTGCAAACCAACAGCCAAATATTGCTGGAAATCCAGGCCAAGTTTATGGATATATTTTTCCTTCCTCTCTGCTGTCAAGCCACCTCCCTGAAGAAAGCTCTGCAACTTCCAGGGGTGGGACAGGCAGCAGCAGAAGCTCCTGCTCTCCTAAGCCAGGTTCACTTCCAGCCCCACATCCCTCTGGGAATCAACCATCATGGAAAATAAACTTCTGAGGAAAAGGCAAAGTGAACCCTACACTCCATGGATGTGGCTTGTTCTGGTTTACACCGTGGGGAAGCAAAAACACCAGCCTGGCTCGAGGGTCAGGCCTGGACAGGCTTTTCCTGAGGGCTCAGACTCTGCCAGCCATCCCCGAGCAGATAAAGCAAGTGAGCTCTGGTCTGCCTGGCACCAGTGCGGCCACTGGGTTCGGGTGAATGGCAGCTCCAGTGCTATGGAGCAGTTGGGTGGGTCACCTGAATATGTGCACATGCTTCTCCCACCCATCTCCGATCTGGCCGTGTGAGATCTAGATATTGCCCCACCAAAGCCCCAGGCTGTCCCACAGAGGGGGACCCCCAGACTCTCCCCACTGCCCCATGGCTCTCTGGGGTTTCCAGTAGCCTCCAGGTGGCTTGGGATGGTCCCCTGGCAAATGGCAGTATCAGGTGCTCTGCAAAATCTTGGGGCAAGGCCCAAAGGGTTCATTTGTCCTTCAGCCAGAAGATGTGTCCTGCCTGCCACCCCAGTGGGCAGGCAGTAAAGTCTTCACTGGTGGATCTGAGCTGTGAGGAAGCTGTAATGTTGCGGAATGCAGGAAAACTGAGAAGAGCATTTTAGGGCATGACTTTTCTGGGCATGGCTTTTCCTGCTGCTCTGGGGTGTCTCAGTCTGACTCTTTAATCAGTCCTGATGTTTAACCTCAGTACAGGACCCCATCCCAGATGATAGTCGTGGGTCCATGCTTGCCGGGAGAAGGGGTTAGCTGCTCTAGAGGACTCATGTGTGACCATGGGATGAGTGGGAAAGGAGGCTGCTGCGCTGACAGACACGTGCATGCATGCACTTTGCAGAAACTTTTTGTTAGCTGCTTAGTGCTGGCCAAGTTTAATTGAGAGTGGTTATCAATCAGGTACAAAGTGAATAGGAGTGAGATGTATATTCAGTGAGCCAGCATGCCTGAGGTCCCCAAGAAACTGAGTAAGCTGCTTCCCAGTGGAGGTGGGGGACCTGCCGTGCCTACAGCCATCCTGTGAAGAACTCAAGCCCCGCAGCTGCATGCCTGCTTTGGGGGACCTGCACACAGAGAGGTGCTGACGGGGGCAGCATCCCATTCCTTGTGCGGGTGTTGGGGCAGGGAATTCCCTGGGAAGGGACCGAGCACCGAGAGCCCACTCACCATGCTGTGCCTCTGTCGTCCCAGCTGTCACCGGTGGGTAGCGGCTTGCTGCGAGAGGTGAGATGGCCGCTTGCGCTAAACATCCCCTGAATATGCTGAGGAGGAACCCAGCCGCTGGCTCCTGTGAGCACAGGAGGAGCGGCTTGGAGTATCCAGCTTTCTGTCGCTGTGTGTCAGCCTGAAGAGGGCCGAATCCTGCTGGCTGAGTGGGCTCTGCTCTGGGAGAAGATGGGGAGAGTTGTGTCAGTGCCAAGCATGAATGCTAAAGCTCCATCCTCTCTGCTCCCTTCCCCACACCCCTGCTCGCCCCAGAGCGAGGAGGAGGCTGGCAGTGGCTACGTGGGCAGCCGTCCCTGCAGACTGGCTAGCTCTGCTCTGAGACCGGGGTGGAGAAGTAAGGCAACGTATCAGGGGATTTCACATTGCCTATAAGCCCCGCCAGATCTTGGATGTAAATTGAGATGGAGCCAGTGTCCATTTGCCAGTGTGGTGGAGCTGGGTTGGACCCAGCCATATGCGTCCCTTGGGACCAGTTTTCCAGCATCGTCCAGAGTTTAGATGGTCCCAGCAACACGCTCAGGGTCTTGCCGAGGAAAGAACGTCTGCCAGTCCCTTTTCGGGGCTCAGCAAGAGTATGATCCCCAGCCTCGCCATACTGTATCCCCTCTCCCTTGCTGCCACCCCCAGATCCAAACCCATGGAAATCCATCCTACTTACGTGGTGAGTGGTGAGGGATGGCTGTCCGCCCCACCAGCAGTGGGACAGGCTGCAGCAGCAGGTCTCACTCTCCTAAGCCAGGCTCACCCCGAGCCCCACATCCCTCTAGATGTTGTCTACTGGGCTCTGTTAAGAGTCTAATAAACAATGGAGCATATCCCAGCTCTGATGAGCTCACCAGCCTGCCAGTATATTGTTTAACTCTTTGTTTCCCTGCCTCGGGCCCCTGCAAGGCTGACTTCTAGGCCGCTTGCCTGGGAGGGTTTTATAAAAAGCCACAGTTTGGGAGGCAGTCCAGCAGTGTGGCAGGAGAGGCAGTGTGGGACAGTGCTTGGAGCAGGGATTGAGGACCAGGGGCTGTTGCTGATCCAGACTTGGCTCATCAGCAAGTTCCTGAAACATCTCTGGGCTGCAATTTCTGCACTCTCAAAGCAGGGGATCATAGCCAGTTTCTGCAAAGCGCTTTGAGGCTCCTTATTGAGACATTAGAGGGATGCAAGATATTAGCAATTAGCTCTCAATTAACATCCTGAGTCCATTACAAGGAAGGGAATGGTATAGGGAGGTGACTCTGGCATACTGTCTCATTTCACAAACCCAGGGCCAAACTTTAATACCCTCTTACATCAGTGTGAATCCACTTGCTGCAGGGAAGGGATCCAGCCTGACACAGACGTTACTGGTGGCCAGGGCCAGGTTCCAGCATCCTTGGGGCTGCCTCCATCCCCGAGGCCTCTTTATTGGTTTGGTGTGGTAAGTAACGGTACCTAAGCTGCGCCACAGATCTGGCCAGGGAGTGGGATGGGGTGGGATGGGCAAGTGGTTGTGGAGTTCTCATGGGGACAGGCATGCCCCACAAGGGTGGTGGGCTGGGTGCAGAGCATCCCAGGGCAGCACATGGGGCTGGAAGGGGAGGAGGAGGGTCCAGAGGGGCTATGGGTCAGGGTGGGGGATAACCAGCTCATCCAGGTGTGGAAAGCTCAGGCAGGAAGACCAGGGCTGTTTGTCAAGATGAGGTCCTTCAACTCAGCTCTGTGTAGACCTCTGTTCAGCAGTAGGGTGACATGGGACAGGTTATGGAGCTCTTCAGTAAGGGACAGATGGAGCAGCGGGCTCACAGACTGGGGCAGGGACAGAGAGGGGCAGAGGTGGAATGAGCTCAGCATCCTAGTCTGTGGTCTGTCCTCACCTCTTAATGGGAGGTGGATGTGTTAGCTGAGCACAATAGCCAAGTCTGGAGGTAACAGGGTGAGCTCCATTTCCCATTGACTTGGGAACGAGCAGCCAAAGGAGCCAGGTGTTTTGGGAGTGTTCAGGGCATATTTGTTTTAACAGATGAACAGATTCTTTAGAATTGGGAGAGTTGAGTGGATTCAGGTTCACTAGTACAGGTCCAAGGGGGTAAATTATTTGGCCTAAAGGAGCAGTTGGGGTAAAAAAAAAAAAAAAAAAAAAAAGAGGTGAGAAGGCTTCATTTCAGCACCTGTAGCAGGATGCATTTCACACTGTCCTTCTGTACAGTCTCCAAGCTGAACTGACCTTGTTCTGCCCTACTGGGGAGCAACCACCCCTGTGCTTCAGCCAGCTGCATTATCACATGGCCCTATTCATTTCAGCCCGCAACCTTGCCCCGTGCCTCTTGCAGGGCCCCTGATGCCCCCTTCCTGCCCCAAGGACCAAGCTGTGGTGGCAGACAGCAGGCAGGGACCAGGTCACAGGCTCTGGGCATGGTCACGGGCAGGAGTGCCTTTTGAACATGGAGTCGCCTTTATCCATGGCAACCTGAACAAGGCACCAGGGGCCAAATATTTACTAGGGATGGCTCCTGTCCCTCCGGGGCTGGGGTACATGTGACAGAACAAGGAATAATGGATTTAAACTCAAGAAGAATAGATTTAGACTAGACATAAGAAAGAATTTTTTTACAGTGAGGGTGGTGAAGCACTGGAACAGGTTGCCCAGAGAGGTGGTAGAGGCCCCATCCCTGGCAACATTCAAGGTCAGGTTGGATGGGGCTCTGAGCAACCTGATCTAGTCAAAGCTGTCCCTGCTCACTGCAGGGGAGTTGGGCTAGATGGCCTCTAAAGGTCCCTTCCAACCCAAAGCATTCCATGATTCTGCATCCCTCCAGGGCTGGGGTATGTCCCATGTGCCAGAGTCTGCCCCACGGGGTCATCTGTGGGCTGGATGTGCTGAGTGAATGGGGAATCCCTCCCAGTCTGTCCCTCAGGCAGATGCTGTGGGTGCATTCCCCACCCCAGCCGGGTCTCACCTTCCTTCCCAGGCCAGCCTGAGCTTTCTGGCTGCTGGCTCCTCTCCGCAGCCGGGCAGAGCAGTTTGCAGCCTCCCAGCCTCTCTGCTTCCTCCGTGGACACTTGCTGCCACCTCGCGGGGCTGTGGGGTGGGGACCGCGATGGGGACACTGCGCACGCAGGGGCAGGCTGTCCCTGAGCCCACCAGGGACGGAGCATCCCCCGCCAGAGCCCCCCACCGGCAAACGCATGCACACACGGTGGTGCTTGCAGAGATGCATCCCTGCAGCCGGAGGGGTTATATCACTGTCACCCCCGCAGAGGCAAAGGGAGCCCCAAGCACCTCAGCAGCACAGGTGGTGGAAAACCCACAGTGATTTGGCTTGCAGAGATGTCTTTGCACAGTGGTGGGGCAATGTGGCTTCCAGCGCATGACCCTGTGGGACTGTCAGCTGGGGTGCATCCCTCTCTGCGGAACTGTGTGCCCTGCATTGCTCATCATGACTTGGTTGCCGGCTCCCTGGCAGGCACAAAAGGCGAATAAGGATTTAATTCAACTGCCAAACCCTTTGGACAGTGAGATATGGTCACCACCCTACACAGTGACAGCAAATGAAAGCATGAGTCATACTTCGGTCCCCTTCCTTCTCACCCCTCCCTCCAAACTTGCTTCCTAGGGCAGGTGTACCAGTCAGGTCTGATCAAGCCCACCACAGACAATTAACCTTTTCGTAGCTGGGATGGAGGTAATATAACCCACAACGGTCATGAGTGCCATGTCCAGAGACCTATGAGCAGCTTAGGCAATTTCAGAGATGCCTATGGTCACCTGCATTGCTCTGGGCTGGCTAGCTCAGCAGCACAATGATATAGGCTAGGACAGGGTAAGATAGGATAGGATACGATAGGATATGATGTAAGGTAGGGTAGGCAGGAGGTGCCCAGGAAAGGGAACTCAGCACTGGGGCAGCTGAGGTGCCAGAGCAGAGTTATAAGAGGACCAAAGAGCCAGCAGAGCCTCATGGAGGTGGCCACAAGCATGATGGCATGAAGCTCCTGACATAACCTGACTGGGCAGCTCAGCTTTGCTGGACAGGGAGGCTGACCCAGCCCTTTCCAGCTCATTGTTTGACTTTTGTCTTCCAGCTGGTGCATGCTGGTGGCCAGTTCATCATCCTTGTGCTGCTGCTAGCGCTGCTGTTCACCAGAGCTATGCACCCTGCCTCTGTTTATTCCTCATGTCCTCACAGAGGTCATGTCCCCCACCATGGCAGTGTGCCCTGGGGTTGGAATGTCTCCCTGCCCTGCCAGTACCCACTGTCCTTCTCTGTCCCTTCCCATGTTGTCATGGTCTCTCTCTCTCGAAGTTGGATGGATGCTGGGCTTCTGTGGCACTAATTGCCTAAAAAGTGGGACAGCTGTGTTCATTCAAATAGTGAACAAAATGGGCCCCAGATATGCTCTTTGGGGCACTCCTGCCTCCAGGCAGGTCCCTCCTGGATGGTCTCTGCTTTTACCACCTCTCCTCAAGTTGTTTCCATGCTGGTGTCATGGTTGGTGAGGCTCCATGTTCTCCAGTTGAACTGGTGGTTTCCCATGTGGCCCAAATGGCTTGTGTGGGAGCAGGAGAGCCCCTCTCCATCAGCTGTTAGAGTTGAGGGACTCATATGGGGTCAGGCTGCATGGTCCTGCTGTGTACATACTGTTCACTCCTCCATGCTGAGGGGAGCTCCTTTGTGCCTCCTCCAATATCCAGCCCCATGTCCATACTTCTTCCTCACCCAATGCCCACCTATGCCCAGGACTAAGAGGGAGGTGGTGTTGGAGGTAGATGGTGAAGGTCTTTTCCAAGCAGCATCATTTCACTGTAGTGAAGGGGAAAAAAGCACATTGCTTTTGGCTGTGGTAGTGTCACAGAGCTCCCAGTGAGCTCAGGCTCTCCTGGGCTCTTAGTTGGGATCTCAGGCCCTGGACAGACATCCCTGAGTGGTTGCAACGATACAGGACAACTAGCTTCAGGCATTCAAAGGCAGCACTGAAAGCAAATTGTGAATAAAGCTGATCTCTTCATCTTCTACAGGGCCAGAGTAAGACGTGGGTGACAGGACCTTCTGCCCCAGGCTCAGGGATATGTGCGGGCATGAGGGGCCTGTCTACAGACACCCTTGACTCAAAGCAGCTTTGAGCAATGCTTGTGGGCTCCACAGGCCCCAGTAAGTCCACCCTGGGGTTTGTACAACTGACAAAGACACAGGCAGGAAGGACTTGTGGTTAGGGCGGGGCATGTTTCTGTTCAAATCCTAGCTCTGCCCCAAATCACATGATAAAGTCCCTTAATCTGGGTTAAATAAATAAAACCAAGGCTTTTCCTTCCTGTCGCTCCTTGGAAGAGAGCAGGGACAGGGAGGAAAGGAAAGCTGCTCTGTTCCTGGCTGTCTGTTGTGCATCCTATATGGAGTGGGAGATGGGGTACCCCCACCACCCTCCCCATAGCTCTGTCCTCAATGGGAGCATACTTATGCTGCTACAAAAGCATCTGTCCTGCCATAGCCGTTTCTGGTGGGAAGAGATACCATTTTCCCATGGATGTGGAACTGTTGCAGGGTATGACCAGGACAAGGAAGAAGTCGCATGCTGGATGGAGATGCGCTCACCAGAGCACTGCTGCTGGGGATGGCGGGGAGCGGATCCGTGCAGCGTTTCTAGTTCTGCAGCAGCAGATGGCGCTGTTGCCCGTCCAGGATGGTGCTGGCACGTCTAGCTGTGCACAGGCGGGTGAAATCCAAACAGGCATCTCAGGAGTGCTGTGTCCGTCCCAGGCCCCTGGGCAGGGGAACCTGCACGCCCAAAAGCCTTTTCCAGGCCCTCTTTCCCTCTCCCCAGCAATGCCACTCTCAAAACCTGCAATGCAGCAGGCAGGCATTTCTTTTACAGGGTTTAGCAGTACACAGGGCTCTACTGTGTGGGCTGAACCCTGTGCTGCACCAGCATCCCCATCCCTAGAGTCCCAGGACACAGCATCCCTCTCCCAAGTGTTTGTCTCACAGCAAATGGAGCTTGCATGGTCCAAAGAGTCACCAGGGAGCCCTGAGCAAACCTGGTGGCAGCCAGTGCCCCAGTTGCAATTCCCCTTCCTCCCCTGGGATGCAACTGAAACCTAACCTCTAACTGTAGCATGTGCAGCAGCTGTAAAGTACGTGCTCAGCATGGCTGCGGCATTGATTTCCTGAGCAATGTTATGGCAGGTCATTGATTCCTGGCTGGAGCAGCTGTGCATTGCCACCTATAGCACACCCAGGGTGAAAAGCTCTGTGGCTTTAGCACCTCTGAGTGGGGGGCCTGGTGCTGCAGGGCATGTGAGGCTGGCAGGGAGCAGTGAGCCCCTGTGCAGGTCTCCTGTCATGGCACAGCTTTGCCCAGAGGTGGATGGGGGGTTTTGACGTGGTGTTTTTTTTCTTGGCTGTAGAGACAATATTGCAGAAATCACATTTTCCTGTTGGAAAATCCCAAACCTGAAAAGGGAGATGAAGCAAACCAATCTTTTAACACAAACTACAGTGGAAAACCTAAAAGATTAATTCAAAAGTTGATTTTAAGATAGTAAAGGGACATTTTTCCATAAGCCTATTGTATGGAAAAAGGACTAGTGGTCAAATGTAGTCTGTTAAGGTTGTTCAGCTGTTATAGTAGAAGCCATGTGAGAGGGAGCTCAGATTGATCAATGGTCTGTGTGGTGTTTTTGTTTCTCCAGTGGTGAACTTTCCCTGCAGTAAGGATTGGCAAAATCCAGGAGAAATCCCTGGTGTTGGTGACTTAATGGCCCAGGTCAGGGCTGTGCCCATCATGTTGAAGCTGCCTCTGTCCTGGATAAACAGGATGAACAGTCTGTGCAAACAAGGCTGGACCCAAACAACAGCCCATCTGCAGGCTGCCCATGTCTGCTCTGTTGGCCCCATGACTGCTGAGGCCAAATCCAGCATTGCTAGACTGCAGCTGGCATAAACCTGCGTGGCCTGGTTTCATGTGATTGCAGTGGTACTCCTCTGATTTACATCATTTGGCCCCAAGCAAGCAAGCAAGCAGAGATGCCGGACCCTGCCCGTGCTGCCCATCAAGGCCAGGAGAGCTGGCACTGTCATCCTCTGGGCAGTGTTTCTGCTCATCACCAACAGCACGAGCAGAGGAGGATGTGGGGAGGCTCATCACCAGCTTAATCTGCCAGCCTTAATCTGTGTTTTAACAAATAGCTGGTGCTGGGGGATCCCTAAATGTTATTTGCCATTAAAAATTTGAAGGGAAAATATGAACAATTTGGATTTTATACTGTTATTCCTCCTGTACTGTGGTTTTATGTGTGCTGAGCCCTGCAAAACGGGTAAAATGAGGAAAAAAAGACACATGTGAAAACAGCTGGGAAGCATGCTGGCCTGCAGTGCCCCTAGAACCCCTGACAACTGAAAAGGAATGTCCAAGGGGATCTGCTTAATCTCCTGGAAAACAGCAAACTGAGCCTGAGCCCATTTTTCTGCTTGCTTCCCTGCTCCCAATGTCCTGCCATGGCTTTGGCCCAGATTCATAGCTGTTGCATTGATAAAAATCCATTTTCCTGAAAATCCAGGGTGGGAAGCATTGGGGTTGAAAGGACCTGGGTGCAGCCAGTGGTCATGAAGCACCTTTAGGGAGGGTTTGCTGGAGTCACTGTCCTCCATGGCAACATAGTGGAGAAACACGCAGATGCTCAGGTTTTCACTTCTGAACCAGCTGCAGGTTCTTGATCGGAGTGGAGAGTATCTTTGGCTTTGCCCGTGGAGGCAGAGAAAGTCTTAGCACCCTCAAACCATGCTGCCTGCTTCGTTTCTGCCCCAGCTCTCAGGCCAGCATGGACTATGCTGGCCTGGCTCTTGCTGCTCTGCGCTGGCACTGGCCAGAGCTCAGCAGCAAGCAGAGCTGGCAGTGTCTGGCTGCAGAGATGGGGCAGGAGCAGGAAGGTGAGCGCTTTCAGCCCCCAAATCCCAGCATAAAAGAGCTGGCAGCAAAACTTGGATGAGTTTTAGGCTTCTTTGTAAAGTAGTTGCAGAGCAATGAGGGGACCTGAAGTATCCTCCAGCATTGCCCACAGCCCACAGGAGCTTTCCTAGGCTTTCAGGACACAGTCATCTCCAGCTGACCATGTGGGAGCCATGCAGAAGGATGGGGAGACCTGTGTCAAACCAGGCAGTGTATGGCATGGGGGAATCCAGCCAGAAAACCTGGCAGGGTGAGGTGGCAGGAGAAAAGTCTGGCAGGAACAGCCCAGCATTGTTGTAGAAAGGTCTGAGATCCATGGGATGAGTCTACCACCAATGGCAAGTTGTGCTTGTCCTCATGGCACCAAATGCAGTAGAGGGGTTGCAAGGAGAGACAAGACGAAGATAGCATTAGCCTGCAAGTGATGGAAGGATACAACATGCCAGGAAGGGGATATGAGCCCCAACCCTTTGTTCATGGCAGAATCAGAGGCAGGTCAAGGCTGTGCCCTTAGTTATGGTTTAACTGGGCAGATTGTGTGTGTGAGTGTGAGGGTGAGCCGATGCTGACCTGTGCCAGGATGCTGTACTTTCCAGGTTCAGCATTTCAGGTGTGCACTATGGTCCCTTACCAGCCCATGAGGAAGTGTACTTTATGTTTGAATTACTACAGGGGGATAGATACCAACTCCGTAATTAGGGTTTACACCTTTGAAATCTTATATTTCTTTTGCAGTGTGAATATTTTGCAATCACAGAGCTTAGCATGTCCCAGTTCTCCATGTTATTTATTTATTTATGTTCAAAACACCTGTAGTTGTTAAATCATAATGTTTTCAATAAAAAAAAAAGGAAGAAGAAAAAACCCACCTCAAGCCCAGAAAAGTTTTTTCCTCCTCTGCCCCAAGCTTTGAGCCCTTGCTTTGGATCCTTTCTAGTTAGAAGCCCTGGGGGTCTGTTAGCTCCAAATTCATGATGTGTTGTAAAAATTAATATCATTTGCTTCTCTAAAGGAGAAAAAGGCTTGGCCTAAGTGGGAACTGGAGATTTCTTGCAGAAGAGTTTCAAACCCAGATTACTGTACTGATAGATTTCAGCCCTGGACAGAGACTGTCTCCATCAGTACAGCCAGGAGCAGGGCTGGGATCCTTGGTGCATTGCCTGGAAAGCCCTGTCACACTGGGCCAGTGGGAGGTCAAGTCCCACCTCCCACAGAGATACCAGTAACCTCAGTATGATAACAAATTCCAGCAACACGAGTTACCATCATGGAGCTTAAGCTGTGGAGGATTAGGGAAGTGAAGATGATTGCTTTGATCCACATCTACAGGGTGATAGGATCTATATGGCAGGATGACAGACTGGTGAGAGCTGAGATGGTACTCACACAGTTGGGAGAACATGAGGTTTCCCTGACTCCTCCTCACTGCTGTGCAACATGGCTCCCGTGAGAATAAGAGTGGCAACAGACTGCAGGGATCCCTTGCACCCACTGTGGCGGATGCTCAGTGCAGGGAGGCTGTAGTCAAGAAGAAACAAAGCTGGAGGAGGATCAGCCATGTTGAGACCAAGACAGATATACTCAGGGATGAGGAATGGGCTTGCTTGGTCCTTTGACTCCAGAAGATGTAGCTCCAACCAGGGCTGAATAGGGCTGCTCATGCCCACAGAGTAGGACACAGCTGCCTTTAATGCAATAAGGAAACCAGCCACAGTGCTGTGATGTTTCTGCAGCTTCCCAAGCGGGCTTGTCCTTCAGGATTCCTTGGTCCCCTGCCCATCCTATACCCCAAGGCAGGAGGCTCACATGGTCTCACTTGTTGGCTACAAACTTTCTTACCCTGCTCATCCATGACTATTATTTGTGCAGGGCATGGAGCAAGCAGCCGGTCAAAATTGAGAGCATTACTGTTTGGGATGATTTCTGTTTAGAAATGCTTTATACATGGATTAGGCATTAAAATAAATTTATGAGACAATTGCCCACTTCACTTAGATGAGGACATTAAAACATATTTACCCATTGCTTACTCTTAGTTGCTAAGTGGGCTGCAGAAGGACGTGGCTTCTTTAAAGTGTCTCATGTATTTATCTTTTTAGTCGTGTTTTTAAGCATACATGGTTTATTGCTTTATTGATTGAACAGAGCTTTGAATAATCAATATGGCTTTAAGAATTCACTGGGAATGACAGAATTGCAATTAAGTAGAGTATGTGGAGAGAGTGTTAACCCATCTCATTAATTAATGAGGTCACTTTTTCAAGTGTTTCATAGGAGCCTTTGGGAAGAAGGTGGCAATTTGTTGTAATCCCTGGAGACGTTTTTTCTCTTTCTTCCTGCAAAATTATCTCAGATCCACTGCCCTGTGCTGGTGACCTTCTTGTGTCTTCCTACAGCTTCTTTGTGCAATGCAGGACAGGACTGGAGTTGAAAGGAGCTGCAGCCTGTCTGGATGTCAGGGTCTTTTCCTTTGTGCCAGCCAATTCCCTGGCCCTGGTGGGTACACACCCCGTGGAGCAGCACCAATGGAGTCAGCACTTTGTCCTCTCTCCCTGTCCTGGGGAGATGCCTTCTTAGACCAGGGAGAGGTAGTGGCTGCTGGCACATCTGCAAGGTGTATGTAAGTTGTGATCTCAAAAGGGCTCAAACTTTTCAGGTTATGCAAGTTCATTCACATGCTTGTTTGAAAAAAGTAGATGCCTGGTCAGCTGGGTAGTTCTGGATCCCATAGACCTAGACAGAGATTATATGGGGCAAAATCTGGTGTGGGAACAGAAGGGATGCCATTTTCCCTAGCTGGGTGGGCTGATGAGTCCTGCTGCACTTGTCAGAGCTTGACACTGGGCTGGGGATCAGGTCAGAAGCAAGCTATGGAGGACCATTTCTCACAAACTGTTAAGAACAACATGCTGCAGCTGATCACAAATCCTCCACAGATGAAAACTCAGGCAAAAGTACATGTGATGGCTTCTTGAGCCAGTTGAGCATTTAGGAAAAAGTGATTCATGCTTATATTTGCAAATAAAAACATGTTATGTCTTTGCTTGCACTTTGCAGTCTGTGCATTGCTCAGGTAGGAGGAAAACTGTTGATAGATCACAGAAATTTTTCCAGAGCATAAGCATTTCACAGAGGTTCAGTGCTTGCTTGTCCAAATATCCTTATCAGACCCTCATTATTCACTTTCCCTTACACAAAACTTTGGTCCTCTCCTTCTATTAAGGAGCAAAAAAGTACTATTTTAGGCTTTCTCAGTGAATTGCTCATGAATAAAGAGACCAGTTGGGAGTAGGCTAAGAGATTGGGATGTCTCTGTATGAAGTATTGAGCAGTACTTAAGAAAGTCAATGGTACTGAGGTATTTGTGCCACAGAAGTAGGACTGTTCTAAGAATGACAATTAAAAGGAGACAGAGAAAGCAGCAGCATCTGATGATTCATGAGGAGAAAACTGTTTCAGCTGGGCCATGCTGAGATGGGTAAAGTGTCTGGGTCAAGTTGGGCAATTGTCTTCATCTGCTTCATGATGAGGCAGTTCTTAAGTGGTGGTGGCTGTAAGCAAGGGCTGAAGAAGTGCCACTAGGCAGTTGATGACATGAATCTTAAGATTTTAAAAAGGAAACTGGCTTGTGATGGGAAATGGGTTTTGAGCAAACTATTTTGAAATTGTTACTGCTTGATTTCTGCAAAATATGGGGATATTGCACTGCAATATCAAACTGGCCAAAATGGAGATATTTTTCTTATTAAATTGGATGCAATAATCTCCACTGCTAGCATTGCTGAGGCAAGAACATTATGCAATACGAGTTCCAGAGCACCAGGTTGATGGAGACACACATTTCATCTCTAGTCCAGGAGAGGACCATTTTGCACATAGGGCAGACTTTGGTTTGTATTCAAAGACCCACTTTACACCAAGCTCTTGTACCAGAAAAGATCATCTCCATGAGTGGTGCACCCTTCTTAACTTGACGCCTGATTTGGCTTCAGCAAACATGGGACCTTGTGAGTCCTGGCCCAGCTGTGCATTTGGGGCTGCCATCCAAGTGTCCTGCAGTCCCTGCACAAAGCCTGAGGTGCTTTTCTGGAGAAGCTAGACCCACTGTGCGCACAGTATTGATTGTATGCTTACTGCCAGGTACAGAAGACCCAGCCCAGGTCCTGCTTTGAATGTTTCTGAAAGCCGATGGAACCATGCGCCAGCTCATGGGACAATGGCTTGTAGGACACAGTTACATCAGAACAGCGATAACTGATTTTCCTCTGATGTGTTCCCTTCCCCAGATGGTGGGACTGATGTAACCAGCACAATTTCTACTGCTTTGTCAGACTGACAAAATTAAAACAAGAGAGCTGCTGCAAGTTGACACACTTTTAAATGGGAAGGGCTGGTGAGACCTTAAACAACAATTAAAAAATATTTATGTAAATATTTTATTAAAATTGTTCCTGCGAGACTTCCAAGTCCCTGATATTTATTGATGACCATCAGAGGGTTAACTAAATACAATGCAGATTTTTGCATATATGTTGTGCAGGCACACACATCTTCCATTTGAGTAACAAGATGGGTGATAAATAGCATGTATTAAATCCATAGTGGTTGTGGAGAATCTATCCCTCTCCTCTAGGAAATTAGCTGTGTCAAGGAAAGCAGCACTGAGGGGGAAGGCAAGAAGCAGGCATGACTAGGGAAGGACAAGGTCTCCAGCCCTATTGATCTGTGAAGACACCTGTTTGTGGCCAGGAGAGGGGTAGCCTGGCCCAAAGCAACAGCCGGTGCTGCTGGAGGGTCTTGACTGGCAAGGTGATTCCCAAGGGGAAGAGCAATGAACTTCCCCTGCTGGAAAGTGCCACTTAGAGTCACAGGATAATTCAGGTTAGGAGGGAGCACCAGTGGCTGGCTGGCAATTCTCTGGCTGCCCCTTTTTGATGCTGGTCCCATCTTTACCCTTTCTTGCTTTTCTGAAACTTCACTTCCAAGTCTCATTTTTCCCATGTATTTACACTGTTTCATCATCTTGGATTTCCACTTCTCCCTGTTTATTTCCTATATTTCTAGCATGCATCAATGAGAAACATGTGGAAACCAAAAGGAGGTCAGTGGGACAAATTAATTCTCTCTGTCCTCTGTGCTAAGACTTTATGACAAGTGGCTAATCATCTTTGATTCCTCTGGTACTCCTAGTAATAACATTATCCATGATCAACGCATTTAGCTCATTTATGGACTTAATATCTAATTCAACAGCACATGAGTAGAGAACAGGCAGCTATGTTCAGGGAGCAGTAACCCCTTTTTCATGTGCTTGCACTTTTTAAAAGCAGTTCACAACGACCTTTAGAAATTAATTTATCAGTTGTGAGAATCTGTTAGACCTCGGTCATCAGGTTTTTGCCTCAGGGTCCCTGCTGATGACTAATAGCAATTCCTCCTTTCCAGTAAAGGGCAGGGCAAAGCAACCTATCTTGTTGCCCTAGAAATATCTAGCTGGGTTTAGGCAACCTCTTCCCCCTTTGTTCATCATGTGCAGAGCAGGATGAGACCTGGTATCTGCCCATCACTACCAGCTACCTAATCTCCCACAGGCTGTAAAGCCTCTAAGTTCTTCTTGTGTTGTTCCACCACTGGCATCTTCCCTGAGCAGGCTGTGTCCTGTGGAGGGGTGATCCTGTGCCCATCTTCCACTTAGTCCAAGGAGGCACATGGTGGGGCTGAGATCTGTAGTCTGCACCAGGCATCCCATGACGGAGAATAATACTAAGCCTATTTCAGCTTCAAATAACTCCATTGTATCTAGTTTACATAAGGAGCTATAAATAAACATCCCTGCTCTCCTGCTAGCTTTCATGCTGTTTTCCTTGTTTGCATTTTTAATTGTCGTGGCAGCTGCAGCATTTTTAAATTCAGTGGTGATATCTATGTGACTGGAATGGGCTGGGAGGATGTTTGACACAAGTCCCTTCAAGCCAGGGAGACAGCTCCCAATGTGGTCAAGTCCTGGCCGTTGCCCTTGGGCTTCAAGAGGAGAAGGATTTGAAAAGACAGAAGGAATGGGATCATTCAGCAACATTCTTTGACATGCAGCTGTTCTTGCCCACACAGACCCCCGCTATGGCATCTTTTCTTCCATTTGGACATATAGACCAGCTTGAGGCACCTTCCCTAGCTTGTTTCAGACCCAGGGGCCTTTTCATGCTCATCTTTAAAGGACTTCACTTTGCCAGGCAGGTTCAGGTCAGCGGCAGCAGCACTCTACCTCTGGTATTGGGAACTTGACCTTTATGTGGTTTTATATGGGAGTTGGGGAATGCTGCAGAAGACCAAATTCTGCAGAGGAGTTGTGTTTGTAACAGGTACTGATGAGAGAGAATATCTCCTACACCACATTTCCCAGAGCAATTCATGGATACCAGGGCATGGAAGGAGTGGGCAGAAGTTGGGTTCAGGGTGGATTTGCAGCTGAGCTGAAGAGGAGAGGGGTTCTGGCCTCTGGTCCCTCTGCCTTTGCAAACACCCACAGGTATGTCCCTGCTTTTCTTTCTCTGCATCCCTATGGGCGAATTCATTACCATCCAGGAGAGTTTAGGTCAGTTGCGGAGAGGATGGAAAGTTATTCATATGGCAGCAGCTAACACTTTTGAGGCCACTCGGAGTTGCATTTTCCCTAAAACCAACCCTAGACCTATACCTGGGCATTGAGCTGCAACATCCAAAGCAGGAGGGAACAGTCCCATGTACATGAAACATTTCCTCCCTGGCTACTGCCAGCTGAACATTGTCCAACCACTGCAAACAGGCTGTCCCTTCAGGATCCCCCATCCCTTTGCTGCAGAGATACCTGAGCCAGAACTTGGAGCTCTGGGTGGGCCAGGAGACAAAGTAAATCAGTCCCTGCTGACCCCCTCCCCACTGCTGGCATGCTCTGCTCAGCAATATCCAGGCAGGTTACATGGGTGCAGCAATGGCAGAGAATAGCCAACTGGAAGACACAGTTATCCCATAATTTGGGGCTTGTACTGAGCTTGTGAATCAGATGTGAAGCCTTGGGAGATGGGTGTCTGCTCTTGTGAATTTCAGGCAGAGACACTGAGAACTGGAGCTAATCAGATGTTCCTTTCTGTGTGGAAAATATCTATTAAAAAAATCTCCAGTTTAAACAATACCTGGAAAATCTGCAATATCTTCACTGTGAGGAGTTTCTTCAGGAGTTCCTGGGATGTTTTACTGGAAATCAGGTGCTGCTATTCTCTTTTCTAGACCCACCTATCTGGGTGTTTCCAATGATGAACTGTGATCTACCCTTTTGGGGATGGGGAGCAGTGCATAGTGGCAGTTGTGTGGTTGTGAGGACTATGGGGAGAGGAGGCTGAAAGAAAGATCAGTTCACAGAAAACATGGTGCCTGTTCTCCAGCTCCTAAGAGGTCTCGTGGCCTTGCAGAGTCCAGATATCCCAGTGTTCAGACTGGCTTTTTTTCTTCTTTCCTCATAAGTGAGTTGTCCTCATTTTTATGAATTGGGGCCATCCCATTCTGTTCGTCAAAGAACAGGACATAAGGAAGATTCTTTCCAACAAAATCACAATTGCTTGGAAGTAAAACTTCATGAGAAATGGCCTGCTCCTCAGAAACGTGGGCTGGGGCATGGAGCTAGCAGGGGTCTTTATCTCCCCAAGTTTCCCTGGCAGCTGTTCCCTGTCTTCTGGCCAGGTATCTTTGGATACCCACACAAAGTGGATGGCATCCAGACAGTTGGGTGCAGAGGAGGGCTTTGGGGCACCTGTGGAGACCAGCTCAAGACTTTGTGCTTCTGCAGTGTCTGACTTAAGCCTCCTGCCCAGAGCGGTGGGTCAGAGTTTGGGTAGCCTGGGATCTCCAGCTTAGGGCCATCCCTTTTGGGAGGGGATGTCTATTTTTAAGGGCAGTCGAAGAGCCCTGAAGGTCAACCATCTGCTTAGAAAGACTTGTCACAGGCCAGGTGGGAGTTAACAGAGGAAGTCTGGGAGGTCAGTGCTGCCTGGGAGGAATGAGTGGGTCAAGGCAACGAGGGCCATGCAGGTTCCACATGAGACATGATCTCTAGTAGAAGAGATGGAGAGAGTCTCTCTTAAGGTTAATCTATCCATATCTCCTTTATGCCCATGTCTCTGATCTGGGAAAAGTTCAAGTGTGAGCTGGACATCCTGGGCCCCATCTCTGGGGAACCAGGCAGGGTGGAGTAGTTGGGCTTATGGGAAGCGAAAGGCAAGGCCTGAGCTAATGGGTGAGATTCAGAGGCCAAGCAAGGAAGGTTTGTTGGACTCCTACTGCTGGGTGGACTTCTTCAGCTCTTGGGGTTTCAAAGGCACTGAAGAGGAACAGAATCTTTAGAGGTGACTTCTTCAGTGCTGAGTCTCCTTTCAATCCCTCAGATGCCTTATTTATCCTTTGGTGTTTGTAATGAAGCAGGTGTGTGCCTGGGTACATCATTAATGAATATTCTCCTGTGACCCCTTGGTAATTGGTGTGTTTAATTGGGTTTCAGCTGATGCTGAGGCTGGATGTGCAGTAGCAGGGCTCTGCTCTCGACAGACTTTTCTTGCAGTGTGTCCTCAGCCTCCCCTTCTCTCACAGCCCCATGGCTCAGATTCCCAGGATCTGCCTCTACTCATCAAGACCACCTTTAGGTCATCCTTGACCAGGTGCACCCACACAAGCTATCCCTCCCATGCATATTATTGGCAGCATCCTTTGTCATACCAAATGCTATCAAGTACCTTTGGAAGGTGGCCTTACATTTAATGCCTTTGCATTAGCCAACAGTAGTGCAAAAAATAATTAAGGCTGGCCTCAAGGGACCAAGGGTGATGTTTGTGCCTCCTTTGCCCTTCAGCAGTGTAGTGACAGGTAAGCATTGTTGGTTTTCAAGTGACCAGCTTCAGTCCCACCCTCCCTGTCTGTCATCACAACCCTAACCACCCCACCACCATTTCTCTATTATAGCTCTGAGCCGGTCCCTGACAGAAGTGGAGCTGTGAATGGCTTCTATAACTGTACCTACTTTTATAGAGAAGTGGGGGGTCAGACGGTTGGGAGCTGGCAGCGACCTTTATTTGTTCTTCGATCTGATGTGGGCTTGCACAGGACCTGCTGCACACTCAAGTACTGCATAAGGGGAATGCTGGACTCTGTCCTGGGGCTAACAAAAGATACCCTGATCCTTGCTTTGCCCTAGTCCTCCATGTAGACTTGCATAAGCTGCTCCTGTGCAGCTCTGGCTCAGTAAGCATGGGCAGGAACTGTCTCCGAGGGGAAGGGGCCGCCAATGGGGACTGGCAGCGAGAGGCTCACGTGCCTGTGTAAAATTACAGCAGTGATAGGAGTTTGTTCGACAATGGTGTTATTAGCGATATCTTTCATAATTAAGTCACCAATTAAACTCTTGAAAATTAGGCGGAAATATCAAGTAGCGCATTAACTGGAAAATTTCCAACCAGTGTAATCCTATGGCCTTGTGATGGTTGGATTAATTATCCCTTATTAAATAGAGCTGAAATAAGTCTCAATATCTGTCTATTATTTCAGTTTGGCAAAGGTGGTGAGAGTTTATTGTTTTCCCAAATTTTCTGCCTGCTGTAGCCAAGGTGCAGGGGAAAGCCTCCCAGACACAAACTCACACTGTGCCCAGTGTCCCACTCTCTCCTCTTCCAGCCAGCACTGCCCTGCATTAGGAGCTCTGCATCCTTTCTCTGAGGGACAAGGGAAAGGACTCGAGGTCCCATCACACTTGTGATAAGACCAGGCCTGGAGAAATGGAGTGAGTACCCCAATTCCCACATACCTGTGAGTTACCCACAGACAGCACTGAGGGTATGACATCGACATCTGAGATGACATTGCATCTGTCCTGTGGCTCCTGGCTTCTGCCCTGTACATCCCTGTAAATCATACTTTTGATCAGGCATGGTCTGGAAGGGACTCTGTGGGTCACCAAATCAGGCCCTTTCTTTGAAGTGACCTCCCCAAGTGATCCTTTGTTTGAATAGCATGCAGGAAAACTGCAGCACCCATAGGCAGGAGCTGGAGGCTCACTCTCCTGTCTCCAACCTGACTGTCTCTCTGCCAGCAGAGCAGGGAGTCTGTTAATCAGCACTTGGCTTTTAGCAATTACATTATTTATTGCAATATGAAAACAGAATAATAATGATAATCACAAGAAAGGAATTAACCTGGCCAGAGTGAGGCTGTTAATTTTGCTGTGTCGGGATTGACAGGATCACTTTCTGGAGCATTTTTCTTGGAATGGTTCTGCCACTGCTAAACTCACTTATTAAAAGATGGCTGTGCTGCCTCTGTTAAGCCATCGTCTCAAGGTCAACACCAAGCATGACTCTATGGGGAGTGTCGTAATGCAGGGCCTGAGGTCAACAGATGAATAAACACACCTTTCTCTTATTATAAATCTCTTATCGTATGTGCTCTGAATGCAGCCACCTTCCTTTGGCTTGAATTTGCAATTTATATGCCAGTGTTTTCACTGCTGGAAGAATCAATACACCTGGACAAGATGCGAAATCAGCAGGATCCAGCAGTAGTCAAAAGAGAAGGCTGGAATTTATTTGGAAGGTGAACTCCCAAGCTTTATCTGCAAATTAAAATAATGTGGAAGAGCATGGGGAAGGGGAGCACACAGCCCCAAACCACTCTCTGGGCCATGGAGACCTGCTGTCAGGTCCAGTGGAGTCCTGGCTCCCACCCCATCCCATCCCATCCCATCCCATCCCATCCCATCCCATCCCATCCCTCTTAGTAATTTTTCTTGTGGGGTCCCCAAAACAAATTTTCCCAGGACTCAAACCCTCCCCAATTAGCCTGAGGTTGCAGCACCTTTGCTTTAAGTCTTTATGAGTTACCAAGTTAGAAAAAAAACCCATCTGTGTCTGGAAGTGGGGGAAAGACTGGGAAACATAAAGCTTTCTACATCCTTTCAGGTAGCAGTTCAGTGCCCCATAGCTGTGGCTTCCATCTGAGGCAGTTTTCAAGCTCTAATGAAATCCTCCTCTCCCTCTGAGTGGAAGGCATTAAAAAAACCCAAGCAAATCTTAGAAAACTTGAAGGTGGCTTGATTATTTTTAAGCATTTGCAGTGCTGTCACCTCTGTGATTTTAATTGCAAGTTCTGAGATGCTGGGAGTTTCTTTCGGTCCTGGGATTGGGCTTTGTTTTATTTTTGAGAAGTGGGGGTAGAAAATGTAATCTATAAATGCTTTGAAACCAGAACAGCCACCTGGAGTAGGCTAAAGAGGAGTTTCTTCCTGTATGTAGTTTTGGAAACTGTAGAATCCTCAGATTTCTGCAGGTTCCAGACATCCATCTTTTAAGATTAACATTTCCAGCTGATTATTTCAGTTTTGAGTTAAAGACTTTTTTTTTTTTTTTTTTAATTGCAGACTTACAGTATTCAGTTTTCTAACCTGAACTAAATGCTTGGAGGACACCAGGGGTTGGAAAGGATCATAGCATGTCATGGTCCAGTTCTTCACCCTGGCACATGCTTGTCTCTGTTCTCAGCTCTTCCAGACTGTATTTACATTTTTCAGCTGAAACCCATTGCTTTGTGTCCTATCCATGATGGACATGATAAACCAGCTGTTCTGTTCCTCTTTGCAGTTGTACCTGGAGACATACTGTTTGCATTGTCTTCTTTACATGAAGTGAATCCAATTCATACAGTTGTTGTTCACAGATCTTATTTTCTTGCTGCCTTCTCTTGCCTTGTCTTGAACTCTCCAGTTGCTCCATATCTTTCCTCTGCTGCAGTCTTGTCCTGCTGCTCCAATGGGTCTTTACCCATGCTGAGGAGGGAAGCAGGGTTATCTCACATACCCTACAGATATTGGTGTTGCTGCCTTTCCTACATCCCCAGAAAGTGCTCCTCTTCCTTCAGCAGCAGGACCTTATTGCAGATGCTGCAACCCACAATCCCTCCCACACAACTGCCCTCTTACCACCAATAACCACTGAACCACTGGCAAGCATTCTGCACATGGTTATCTCTGTCAAATTTGTGCCAGCCTGTAGCTACATCTAGTCTGGAAAACATTTATTTTAAAATAAAGCAAACAAAAAACCCAAAGGAAGATGTTTTGGTGGGCTCTGCTTGGATTATCAGATCAAGAATATCTGTACTTTTCTGCTTCTAGGTCCCTGAGGACATTTTCTGTCTTCATTTACTGACAGGAGCTGAGCACCCATTTGCAAAATGAAGCAGAATTTTGAAATTGCCACCTGGGGAGAAGGGCATGAAAGAAACCCGTGCCCTAGGTGCTGACCATTTTGTGGCAAGCAGTTCGTAGGGCTATTCACTTTTCATAGCAGGCAGGCTGATATGGGCAGTTAAGCAGGGCTTACTTGACTGATTAAATCTCAGTTATGATGCTATTTTTTGTATGTGGGGACAGGGCTTGCTTCCTTATACACATGACAGAACTGACTGAGGTCTCTGGGCCAATGTCTTGACCCCCAGGACAGGAGAGCTACTCTTCATGCACACATAGTTTGGCTGTGTTGGCTTGGCATGCTTGGACTTCTCCCAGGACAAAGCTTGTTCTGAGGATCATGGATTGCTCTTGCTAGCCTCTTGCTCGCCTCTTGCTCACCTCTTGCTCGAGACCTTCTGTTGTATGATCCAGCAACAACTAACCCTGATGCTGGAGAGCCTCTGACTCACCAAAGGGCATGAGGCAATCACATACAAAAGTTCCTCCTGATCCACTTTCTTTTTATCCTCCTCCTCTTTCCTAGTTCATGGCTCATGATGAAGGCAGTGTTTAGTCAAAAGGATCTGTATAAGGAGCTACCAACCTTCAAGCAATGACAATTTATCTCTTAAATCAAAAGAAGCCACATCATAAATCAACTGCAGGGGGCCCCTACTTTGAGGTTAGTTGTGCAGAGTGAAATGCAGCTGGCCTTCATTGGGAAACAGAGTCTTTCCCCTAATCCAGGCTAAAAAGAAGTTGGCTTTCAAATGATTTTGCAGCTTTCCCAGTTAGACTCCAGCAACTTAGCTCAGCAGTGATGTGTCCAAGGCATCCCCTGACTAAGCTAATGGACCATTAGAATGGTAGTGCAATACCCAGGTAAGACCCCCTTTTCCCCATGCACGGTGACTTTTTACTACTTTAATGCATGGGGCAGCTTCAGCTCTCCCAAACTTAGTCCATGAGTGGGACTAGGTCTAGTCTTAACTCTGCGGCATTTTCAGAGGACCCAGCAGAGCTTGTATTTAATCATCACCTGCATAAACCTGTAAAGTGGCAGATAGCCATGGTGGGGAGATTTTGTTTCACACCATGGGGTCTGTGATGAACGTGACAAGGCTGGGGCAGAACCTAATTAGTCTTAATCTGCCACCTTCACTTCTGTATGACAAGTGGAGTCCCTCAGCAGTCCGTACTGGGTCCAGTGCTGTTGAATATCTTCATCAATGACAGTGAGATTGAGTGCACCCAAGTTTGCAGACAACACCAAGCTGAGTGGTGCAGTTGACACGCCAGAAGGATAAGATGTCATCCAAAGGGACCTGGACAAGCTGGAGAGGTGGGTCTGTGTGAACCTCATGAGATTCAACAAGGCCAAGTGCAAGGTCCTGCACCTCGGATGGGGCAAGTCCTTATATCAATACAGGCTGGGGGATGAAGAGATTGAGAGCAGTCCTGCAGAGATGGACTTGGGGGTACTGGTGGATGAAAAGCTGGATGTGAGCCAACAATGTGCACTCACAGCCCAGAAAGCCAGCCATATCCTGGGTTGCATCAAGACGCATGGCCAGCAGGTCAAGGGAGGTGATTCTGCCTCTCTACTCTGCTCTGGTGAGACCCCACCTGGAGTACCGCGTCCAGCTCTGGAGCCCTCAGCACAAGAAGGACATGGACCCGTTGGAGCGGGTCCAGAAAAGGGCCACAAAAATGATCTGAGGGCTGGAGCAACTCTCCTACGAGGACAGGCTGAGAGAGTTGGGGTTGTTCAGCCTGGAGAAGAGAAGGCTGCAGGGAGACCTTCTTGCAGCCTTTCAACACTTAAAGGGGCCTATAGGAAAGATGGGGACTACCTTTTTAGCAAGGCCTGTTGTGACAGGACAAGAAGTAATGGTTTTAAACTAAAGGAGGGTAGATTTAGACTGGATATGAGGAAGAAATTTTTTACAATGAGAGTGGTGAAGTACTGGCATGGGTTGCCCAGAGAGGTAGTGGAGGCCCCATCCCTAGAAAAATTCAAAGTCAGGTTGGATGGGGCTCTGAGCAACCTGATCTAGTTAAAGCTGTCCCTGCTCAGTGCAGGGGGGTTGGGCTAGATGATCTCTAAAGGTCCCTTCCAACCTGTCCTGGTTTCGGGTGGGATAGAGTTCCTTTTCTTCCCAGTAGCTGGCATAGTGCTGCGTTTTGGATTTAGTGTGAGAATAAAGTTGATAACACACTGATGGTTTAGCTGTTGCTAAGTAGGGCTTACAGTAGGTCAAGGACTTTTGAGCTTCCCATGCTCTGCCAGGTGCACAAGAAACTGGGAGGGGGTACAGACAGGATAGTTGATCCAAACTGACCAAAGGGCTATTCCATACCATATGACATCACACTCAGTGTATAAACTGGGAGGAGTTGGCCAGGGGGCAGCGATCGCTGCTTGGGAACTGTCTGGGTATCAGTTGGTGGGTGGTGAGCAATTGCATTCTGCATCACTTGCTTTGTATATTATTATTACTATTATTATTATATTGTTGTTATTATTACTAATACTACTATTTTACTTTATTCCCATTATTAAACTGTTCTTATTTCAACCCAGGAGTTTTTCTCACTCTTACTCTTCCGATTCTCTTCCCCATCCCATCGGGGGTAGGGGGAGTGAGCGAGCAGCTGCATGGTGCTTAGTTGCTGGCTGGGGCTAAACCATGACACAACCCAAAGCATTCTATGATTCTATGATTCTATGTATGAGATTTTTAACTGGGCCATGGCCTGTGCTGTAACCATGACTAGGTTCTTTCTGTGGCACTGAGGTTTCACATCTAAGCACATCTAAGATTCCTTGCTCCTGATGTCCCAACCCCACCTCATATCTTGTAAGTGAGGTTTGCACAGATGTTTTTACTACTGGAAGGGGACAAGTTATCTCTTCCAGGGAGGACCATGACAGCCCAGCTCAGATCTCTCCTGGGGGCAGGAATCACCAAGCCAAAGGTCTGCCCATGGGGCAATGGGCTGCAAATGCAAAGGGGCAGTGGGACCATGTTAACCCTCCTTTACCAAAGACCATCACATGCCTCCAGCCTTGAAGAGGAACGAGGTCCAACACACTGTTCCTAGCTCTGCTGGATGATTAAGCAAAGTAGAACTGTTTTTCCAAATCTGCCATGCACTGTTCAAGGAGGAGAAGTTGTCACAGAAGGTGAGCCCTGTAGCAGTCTCATGTCTCTGCAGGGGTTATGAGGCACATCGAGCTGTGCTCGCTTTCCCAACCATGCATGCGGAGAGAGAGCTTTTTCAGTTAAACAGAACCAAAATAATTTTAGCCCCACTGCCATTTGGGGGTAGTTAATGAATCATACTTCAGCCCAAATGAATTTTATGTTTCCACATAGTAAACAGGAGCACACATTATCCTTGGAGCGATGAGTCCCAGGCAGACCACAACAAAATTTATTTTTCTTGAACCAAACTTCACTTGCAGTAAGAAAAGTTATGGTACATAGGTCTTGCTATTAGCAAAGTGGGAGCCAACGTTAGGCTCTTCTATTTGTGACACCTCACTGGTATCACAAAGCAAAGTCTGAAGAAGGTTGGAGGAATCTGGCAGAGTTTTTGACAAGACAGATGGAGCGCTGGGAAAGCACAGCAGGGTTACTGGATAAGGACCAATTTTATGGATGTTGCTGGCTCTCTAAGAAAACAATTTTCCCTCCTCTTTGCTGATTTGAGGATTCACAAGTCAGGTCACATCCTTACCCCATCCTCCTCCATCTTTATCTTGATCCAGTTATCTCTCTCCAGCTAGTGAGAAGTCATAAGAAGGTATTGTCAAAATGTGGGCAATGACTTCAGTTCCAGCCCCACCAGCAACTTCACAACAATTTATTTATATCAGTGTTCATCATGGAAAAGGTAAAATGTAGCATGAAGCAAGATACTGACCTGAGCTAGGAAATGTGTACTCTGAAAACATGATTCATGAGATCTCCCTGCCTCCCTGATAACCTGGGGCCACTAAAAGGGAATTGGGATCGATTTTATTGTGTAACCAAATTTAACAGCCAAAGTTCAGAGCTGATGATGGAGCAGAGAGTTTTTAACTGAAGTCCTCCAAAAATGTGGGCATATAATTAATACTTATTTTTATGAAATGAAAGAAAAGTGTTTTCTGAAATTTAAAATATGCAAAGATGCACTGTCATCTTGGAAGAAGTAACAGGTTTGATGCATTTTAGTTGTGGTCAAGTCCATTTAACTGACTGGCCAAGCTATCACATTTTGGAGAAAAGTTGTACCTAGGTTTCAGACATACTTTTGAGAAGCTGTGCATCTCCCAAGAAAATTTGTTCAAGTTCTTCAGACCCTTTTCTTTGCATTCAGGAAAACCTTAGCAGGATGTGCCGTTTGGTCTAATTTATCTAGTGGTAATGGTCACTGTAAGGACATGGAGACCTGGACTGAAGCATGTTTTAGCTGCCCAGCTGCATGTCCTGTGTTCTGGACTGATGCGAAAGTCCTGTGCTGAAAGGCAGACATTACCCACTATCAACCTTGTTGGTTCTCATATCTACTGGATTAATGCTGTTGGTGTGGACATTTCATGCCTCCTGATTACAGGGTGGATGTAGTCCTAATGCCTATAGCTCAATTATTTCTAAGATGGAGATGCTGCCTGCACAGTGAGGCACCACTATTTGAACACAGTGGGATGGAAACAGTGGAAACACTGCTGGGTTATTATTACATTTATCTCTTAGACTTAAGCAGCAGGTGGGGAAACAAAAGGGACAGCTTATTTTGGAGAGATAGGGAATCAGTTTTTCTGGGAGTTACATCTAAGGAGGGAAAACAAAGTATCAGTTCTCCTCTTGGGAGAAGAAAAAGCTTCAGGCCTGCAAGGAAACCTGCAAATAAGGGATATCAGCAGTGTTATCCTTTAGACAAGATGAAGCATTGATAAAATGAGACATCTCAGCCTGGCCAAAGTTGGGAACTACCTGACTGGACCTACATCAGCCCAGTTCTATTCATGAGGATGTGTTTACAGCATTGGAGGCACATAAATTCCAGGTACTTCTCTGGAGGTGTGTAGCCTCCAGCTTTGAAATGTCCCCCTGCTATGGTCATTTCTGAGAACTGCTTTTTGGTTTCCAGCTACCCACCACATAGTTACCGCAATGTAATCACCTATAAAGTTGAGTCCTTCATCTGAAAGGATTTCTTTGCTAATAGTGTAGAAGCACATTGCTCATGGCTGGGTGCTGAGAGAGCAGGGCAGAGCTGGGGAGTCTGGTCACACACTCCTGCAAGCTCAGCAGGACATATTAAGAAATAATCCTGAGCATCATAGTGCTTGGAAGGAAGGGGTGATGTTTTTAATAAAGTACACATCACCTGTGTCAGATGAAATAGAAAGGCCCCTCAGGGATTTGACTGTATGCAAACAGCAAAAGAATGGCCATTAATTTTCTCCCAGCTCATAGCATACAATTTTCCACTAATATGAAAGCTTTAATAAGACTACCCATAACCTTTATGTGTTCGGTAGCAGTCCAGGAAATTACAATTATCTTGTGCTTGCAACAGAATGGGTAATCCCATCAACAGGAAAAATGCCATTTTGTGAAAAGGTTCCCAGCCAAAAGTCATCATTACTGTATTGTGTAATTTATTGGGTTGTAGTTAATACAGAGCCTTGCTCACCTTGGGTAAGGTTTGGGACTTTGAGAGGGGAGTTTTAATGCTCTCCTAATGGAGTCTTGCCACACGGAGGTTAACAAGAGCCTTGTGCATTACCCCTTTTTGTACAGGTCATGGCTCTCGCCATTGTAATGGCCAGGCCTCCCATGGGCACACAGAGCGGGGAGGCCATTGGGCTGGGCATCCCATGTTCCCCCTGCAAGTTGCAGAGGTGGCTGCTGTTCATGGCATCGACACGATACTGAGATTGTTGTCAGAACAGGTATTCTGACAGCACTGATGTTAAACTTGCTGTTTAATTGAAGACCATTTTTCTTACCTTCTGCCTGGCTTTCCCAGGAAGACTGCGAAGTGGCAAGCTGTCCTATTACTCTGTTTCACTAGGTGGAGATCTTTAGTTGTCCGCTAGCACTGGGCTCTTGTTTTTCAGTCTGTACAATCGAGATCTGCTGAGAAACTCAGCTGATGAATTTTCAGTTGCTCTTTCAGAGCTTTAATTTTCCTCTGGGATATACAGCTCTCTTTGCTGAGAACATATGGGCTGACAGGAAATAGGTCTTTTTGTGGTTCCACTTTCAGAACATTCCGTGTCTGATTTTTATCATTTATTGACTGATGAGAATGAAAACACTCGAAAGAAGATTTACCTAACAAACTAATGAAAAGTAAATGAAAGCATAAACAATGAGTGTGAACAGCTCTCTACTACCAACATCATGCAGTGGAGAGATCCTGATATGAGTAGCCCTGCCAGAACACCCCTCCCAGAAAGGTGTTCCAGACACACCCTGACCTAAGTAGGACTAAAACCCAGCCCAGGCCCTCTTAAGTTGAGCTGTTGCAGAGTTTTACCATGTCATCTTGAGCAGAAATTTTGTTACTAAAGATATAGATTTCTCCAAGCAGCCCTCAGCAAACAAAGTAGTACACACACTCATATATCTTTAGAGAGAGATGGGGAGCCAAGAACAGCAGGGCCAGCAGGATTAAGCATCACTATTCCAAATTTCTAGCTAGTGATAGCAAAGAAAAATGAGATCCCATGGGTAGAAGGTCAGTGTTTCTCCACAATTATTCTCTCCACTGCAGCCAGTAACTAATTAGGAGGCTAGCTGAACCCTGAGTATTGCCAGAAGTTGAATATTAAATTGTCAAACCTTGCATGCACACAACTAGGTGCCTTAAATTTGACAATAACATTTCTGGTAAAACAAAATGGTAAGTGATAAAAAGGTCAAAAGGATGGGACAGCCACACAGGGCAGGTTTCTGGACTTTTGTTTGGGGATTCCCATGGAAATTTGGATGAAAAATGAAGATTCATTGAAAAGGAATATTTTAATTTTTGCCACAAGGGAGCATTGAAAAATTTCTAGATCTTCACTTGAAAACAGAGTTGATATTCAGTTGGAAATTGGTATTTTGTCAAAAATATTTTAGAAATACTTAAGTTCAGGGGTAAATCTGTTCAACTGATTGCTGAAAGCTCTTCAAGCTATTCTTTAAAAGAAAGGCTGAAAAATGTCTTGCAGAGGGATATTTTTCAGATAAGTGTTAGCAAAATGCTTTTGAGTGGATCAATACAACCTGCTTTCACTTAACAGCTTGCATTGTGAGTTTCTGTTTCATCTCTTCACCCCTACCTGAAGTCTCTGCACAATTGTTGACTGCATTTTTTACTTGGGAAGGCTAAAATATCAGTAGGTAAGAAAAAAAAAAAAAAAGAGCAGACCTGTGAGCTGGGGGCAATGAAGAGTGTGGCAGGTTTATCCTAGGATTGTGGTGAGATGAGATGGTAGGTCTTCAACTGGCCTGGCAGCTCTAGGAGAAGGATTAGGATGCAGAAATGATGCAAGACAGGAATGAAGAGAAAAGGAGGCAAAGGGAAGAAAAGTAGCAGAGCAGAGAGAAAATGAGATGAGGTAAATGGAAGAGAGTGGCAGGAAGCTGGGTCTGGGCACAGCTCTGATCTGTGATGAGGCCGCCTATTGGATCTCAGGATGATAAACCATACTTTGAATACTTCTTAGCATGGAAGAGGGTGTATACTCTTCAAAGAAAACAATATTTGCTTGGGAAGATTTTCTTCTTTGCAGGGAATCACTGCAAGTTTTTCTTTTTCCTTTTTTTTTTTTCCTTTTCCTCTTCCTTTGCCTTTGTAATTACCTTTTTGCCTTTGTAATTAACTTTTTTCCTTTGTCTTCTTTTACTTTCTTTCTTTTTTCCTTTTCCTTCCTTGCTTGCTTCCTTCCTTGCACATTTTCTCCTGGAATCAGCTGTGATGGTTGCATTGAAATACTCACACAAGGCAAATGCATCTATGCTCTTTGCAATCATTTCTGTCAGAAAGACTGATGGACATGTGCAAATGAGGAAAGACTGAGAAATTACTTTGGCTTTGTGCCACAGACTTGCACTAGGAGCTGAGCTGCAAAAACACTGGCCTCTGGAAATATAGGGTGGAATATAGATGTGAGGGTGGTGGACTTAGATATTTAATTCAAAGCAATAAGAAGAAGATAGGGAAATGTAACACCTTATTACGGGGACAAAACCAGTTCAAGTTCTCCATTTCCTTGCGCTGGGTTTGCTTCATGCAGCTAAATGTGGGGATGAGATTATACTCCCCAGAAATTACACTTCTGTCTACACTTAGCAGTGTGGACTGCAATATGGCCTCTGGGAGGAGACTCAGCTCCTTCTGAGGGGTCATGCTTCCAAATATCTTCATCAAAGAAAGCCTTTGTATGGCCAGATTTGCTCCCTGGAAGTGCCCATCTTTCTCCGGTGACTGCAGGGGGAGCCTTGACACCAAGATTAGGCTGAATAGCTAACTTTCAGACTGGGTAAAAGAAATTACCCATTCTGTTGGAAATATGTGAATCAAGTCCCAGATGGGGCACTTGTAAGTCCAAGGCTGCAGTCATTAGCCAACTGGCTTTACTCATAGTAGAGCTTCTACCAAAACAAAGCAGGTCAAGTCTTTTATCTTGCTCTGAAAACAGACTAATAGCTGCCTCAGAACACCTTCAATTAAGCTCAGCATAAGTTGTCAAGCCTTAGGGAGAAAAAAAAAAGAGCAACACACCACCTGGTATTCAGCTTCAAACAGCCCACAGCCAGAGATTTGGATGTAGGAGGAACATCTGATGGGAGACACAGAGAGGGATAGCGACCCACTTCCAGGGTTACTGATTATTAAGCAATACTTGTCATCTTGGTATCAGTTTCTTGTGCTACTCTGCAGAGATGACATTTCTTTGTTCCTCTAGCCTCGCTTCCTGCTTCTGGTAGGACCTACGGAGTCATATGCTAATAGATGAGAGTCTGGACCGAAGCTCCAAGAAAGAACAAACTCAGCTTGTCTTTAAGATCCCAGGTGGTTTCCGCAAACATAGAGTATTTTATTCATTGTGGGTTGAACAGAAGGATACAGAAAAAGAAAGTGAAGCTGCAGAATGACTCTCGGTCAGTTTGGTTTCAGAATAGAGCTGTACTTTAATGAAGAAACAAATTCAATGCTGGAAAACACGAAGTGAGAAAAGAGTTTCTTTTAACAGCCCTCATGTGGAGAAGCTTCTGTGCTCTTCAGACCACTTCTTTCTTGTAGAGAAAAACAAGAGACAAATAGAAATAAGGCATCAGCTTTAATACACTTTTAAGTGCTGGATTTGTTACCCAATGGAAGTGATACAGTCCTCACCTTCTGCTTCCTCAAACCTTTACTGTGTACTTCTTTGGTATTGCCAATTTAGTCAAGATAAAGTTGGTGAACTCAGTCCTGAATAACTGGGAGAAATTCTGCTGCCTAGGGCACACAGGAGGCCAGAGAAGAAGACTGAAGTTTCTTGCTGATTTTTGAATACCTGCTTGGCTACTGCAAATAAGGATACAATCACTTTACTGGAGAAATGCATCTCACGTGATCCTAGGTCTCAAAACAGCTTGAGAGCTAGGAAACAGTTCAGAAGAGAACTGACTGTACAGAGACCTGGATCCTTCCAGATTGGGACCTCCTGGATCAAGTGACCAGTGGAGAAACATCAGTATTTGAGAGTGAGAGCCTGAGATCTTCCTTCCTTCTCTGGAGCAAAGTAGGCGCAAAGAAATCTCAAAGAATCCCTTAATATCCTTATAGCCAAACTGGTGAGATACAGACTGGATTAAAGTGATAATTTGGGTAGAAAATTGGGTGGTACACTAGATTTAAAGGATTGTAATCAGTCTTACAAAGTACAACTGGTGGCAGGTTACTTGCAGCATCCCTCAGGCTGATACTGAGGTCAGTACTGTTTAACGTCTTCATTAGCAGCCTGGATCATGGGATGGAGTGCACTTTTAGCAAACATGTGGATGAAAGCAGGCTGGAGGGGAGTGGTCAATACCCTGGGAAGGGCAGGACTGCTCTTCAGATGAAACTCATGAACTTCAACAAAGAAAAATGCTAAGTTCAGTGCCTGGGATGCAATAACTCCATGTAGCAGGACAGGCAGGCAGCCAATTGGCTAGAAAGCAGTTTAGCTTTCCTCTTAAAAAAGAATTTGGAGATCCTGGTGGACAACATATTGAGAACAAGTCAGGAGCATGATATAGTAGAGATAATGGCCAAAACCATACTGGGCTATAGTAGCAAGGGTGTAACAAGCAGGGCAAGAGGAGTGATTATTCCCCTCTATTTCTGATATGTGAGACCACATTTGGAAGCTATGTCCGGCTTTAGGCTCTCCGAAGACAGACATTGACATACTGGTACAAATCCAGTGGAGGTAACAAAGATGATTAGAAGGCTGAAGCATATGATGTGTGGGGACAGGCTGCAAGAATGGTGCTTGTTTAGTCTTGGGAAGAGATGGCTAAAGAGATATGTTATTTCTGTCTTCAGGTCCAGTGGGAAGATGTAGGGAAGACAGCCCACAACTCTTCTTGGAAGTGCATGGAGTTTGGCTAAAAGGCAACAGGAAATAGTTGTAACGCAGGAAACACTGGTTAGAAATTAGGAAAAATATTTTAAGTCTGAGGGTGCTCAGACACTGGAACAGGAGCCCGCTATGGCTGTGGGATCTGCATTCCTAAAGATATTCAGAGCTCAACTGTACAAAGCCATGAACAATCTGCTGTAATTGAGAAATCTGCTCAACCTACATAATCTTACGTTTTGATAGTTCTCACTTTGCAGCACCTAGCAGAAAGCAAACATGAGAAGGAACAAGAGAAGGGGTTTATGTCTAGATGCAAGAACAGGCTGTTTATCAGTCAGGCTGCTGTATCCTGTCCTTCAGAAGCTCCACAAACATGCCATTCAAAGTAGATACATTTAGTGAAATTTGCAGAAAAGAAGATGGACCTGACATACCAAGGTGAGTCTTCAAATGACTTATCATCATGGATTGGCAGATGCAAAATAGGGCAAGCAGTGCCTCTTCAAGGCAATATATTTTATCTGAAAATGTTTTTGGATGAAAACCAGCTGTTAATCATATGGAAGAGTTAGACTCAATAAGAAATTGTACTTTTCTGGAAAGAAAACACCTTCAGAAATCCCTGGTGACAACACTCTCTGCTCTCTGAACTCCTGGAGATGCAACAAATCCCAGTGGCCAACAAATGGCACATTTCCCTTGTTCTCAGCTGGCCTCAATATGGGCTGCAGGGAGGTGGAAAAGGGTTTTGTTCTGTTCCCCGCAGCAGGACAGGATGTCTGCTGGAGGGATGTAAAACCCACCATATCCTGCTGCCCAGTATCCCATAGGGATATCCTTTAAGGACTTGCACTAAATGCTAATCTGTCTCTTACTGAGGCTTTGCCTTTCTTTTATCCTCAAACCCAGCAGGCTGCATTCATGTAGTGGGCCAAGTCCTGAAGTCCTACTTCAGTGACTCTAGAAAAGGTCTGCAGGAATTCCTGATGCTCTGTCCTTCACCCTTAAATCTCCACTCTCTTCTTCCTATGTTCCCAGTCTGTTGGGGACCAGGGACTTGGACTGAGATTTCTCCATTGTGCTGTATGCAGACAGCTCTCAGAGCAATGTCTGTCTGCACACAGGATGGTGCTGTCTAAAAAAGGACATTTTCATTATGCTCTGGGCTTGGAGGCAGCTGTAGTCTTGCAGCAGGACATGCAGTGGTGATCTTAGCAGGATCAATGTTTAGACCCAGAGTATGGTACCCTTCATACAAGAAGGGGTGCAGCAGGGAGGCAACTCCTCTGCCTGCAAGGAGACACTGTAGACCCTTTGGGATTTGTGTTCTTCACCTTGTTCAGTAAAAACAATGTTACTGTGATCCATGCGCAGCCACAAAATGTCCCATGCAATTAATCCACTCTCATTCTTTTACCATGTCTGAGACCTGAATACTCTAGTCATGGAGCTGGTCCATTTGCACAGGAGACTTCTCCAGTCTGCTTCCATGGCTCTCCTAAGGTGTATTTCTCTGAGGCTGAACTAGGAAATGCCTCTTCAGTGTGCTTTGCATAAGCACACCCTCCCAGAGTCACAGCAGAGCAGACCCTCACCTCCCTGGTGCCTGTCAACAACTGGGATCCAAAGGTTTTCCCAGCCCAGAAACAGCCCAGGTCACAGAATAGGAGAAAAGACGTGAGGTCCCAGGAGCCAGAACTTCACAGACCTGGAGGTTTGTCCCTCCCAGGGAGGGTAGAGTTCATCCCTCTGAGCTCACTGAGGACTCAGCCTGCTTTCTGCCTGTGAGGTGGCTGCTTTAACAATTATTCTGCCACAGATTCCCAGTACCACCATGGTCATGCTGCTTAGTTGTCTCCAGCTGTGCTCAGCTGGTGCTGGAGTTGGGAGCATGCAGACAATGGGATGTTCCCACCTCCAGGGCATCAGTGAGCATCTCTGCACAGTGCTGGGATGTCAGCCAGACCAGTTCCTTCAGAGTTAGCATAAGGACTTTTGCACAGGTTTGCGCTGTACAGTGAAGAAATGTCCTTAACATTCTCTGTCTTGTAGACATGAAACAAGCACCTCTCACCTCTCTGAGATATCAGGAGTGCAAGGGGCCCAGGAACTGGCCTGTGTAAAAGAAGATGAAGCAGCTTGGGATGAAGGGGTTTTATTCTCTTCCCTGTGCTGCCTCTCACTCTTGGGACCCACATCTCAATTCTTCCTCTGTCCTTGCAGCTGAGGAAACTCACCTCACTACTGCAGCACTGGCACAGCAGCAGAGTGGTGGTGTAAATGCACTTACCTTTCCTTGTATGTTACAATGAAGTGAGGCAGCTGCTCCCCGCTACTCTCTTTATCTCAGAAAGATCCTATCTGAATGAGAGTGTCAGCTTCCCCCAGGGACAAGGAGTGTGGGGGAGTGTGATTCTCATTCAGAAGGTGGAAATTCATCCCTGGGGTTGGGCACTGGTTGTCCAAATGCACCACCACCAGCATCTGTCTTGGCTGGAACCCGTTGCTATGAGGTTCAGTGAGTGGCAAAGCCCAGTGACCTGCCACAACCCTGTAGAGACCATGCAAGCATCAGTCAAGGTGCCAATGAGCTTAGTCCACTTCTCTAAATTGCCCACCCCTGCCAAAAATCCCTGTCATTGAGGAATAACCTGATGTCTTCAGATGCTGAGATTCCTGCCAGGATTAATCTTCCTGTTGGCAGAGAAGGCCAGTGACAAAAGCTTTTGCCAGGAACAGTGGAGAGCAATTTCTAGGGTGGTGGATCTACGATTCAAGTCAGCACCATTGTCACAGGTGGTGGAGAAAGCAATTATACTGCAAACACAACAAGATAGACTAGAGACTGAAATCCTAGCAACCACACCAGGAAGGGACAGAGTTGGCTTGCATGGCCATAATGACTACATCTTGCTTCTTAACACTGCAGCACAATAAAACTCAGCCCAAGTTGGTGCAGGCTCCCTTGTGTTGCTAGGGATTCAGCAGCCCCTGTGGCCTGTAGGAGTTTGCAATTATGCAAAGGACTGGGTCTAGAAGAACTTTTTTTCCACGCACAATCCTTCTGTTTCCTAGTGCTTTATAGAAAGACTACGGCTGCTATCAAAGGTAGCCCGGTGTAGCTGGAGATCTCTGCATGCAGATAGCTCCGCTGAGGTTCTTCCCAACTAGAGAAGAGCAGGGAAGAGCTGGATATTGTGTAGGAGTGGAGAGATTAGACTTCAGTCTGCAGTATTGGGATGCAATCTGCAGGCAGGGGTCTTTCACGAAAGTCCCATGTGGTTCTTGCTGTCCATTATATGCATACGCACACTAGCTCTGTGCCATATACCCAAGCACATCCTTGGGATAGATGTCAGTGGATCCTGCAGTGGGTAACAACTTTGTTCCCAACAGGTAGTCCTGAAGGGACTAGCTCACCATGTAAGGGAGAAGAGACTTTCTTTCCTGATGGCCAAAAGACCAAGCCAGGAGTTCTTTCTTGATGGGAGCCAACTACCTAGAAATTTTCAGGGCATGAAGCAACATCCAACCAGGAAACCATTAGCAGAAGCTGTCCTGCTCTGGGTCACACAGGCACATCTTGCTATAAATCTGAATCCAAGACTTAGTGAAGCCTGTAAGCCATCTGAAGCATGGGTGGAGGAGTTCTCTTCCAATCCAATGTGTCACCTTGCTCCTTCATCTTCTCCCATAACTTGTCCCTGCCAGTCAGTAGCCTGCTCAGGCTCCTTGTGGTCTTGTGACCCAAATGCTGAGGCCACTGGGCTCCTTTTTCCCTTCTTCCTGCTATCCAGTTACATGTTATCTCCTGGCCGTGGATAAAACAGGACAATTTCCTCGACTAATCTCAGACCCTAAGACATCTGTACAGAATAACTTCTCTGGGACACCCAAAACCTCTAAGAAACAGGATGTGAGCACTGGGGGAGGCTGATACAGATGTCTAGCACTTGACCTGGTCTCCTGTCTACTCTCTCCCTATTTGCTATCAATGCATTTCTGCCCATTGTTTCTTCTTCCCCTTCATTCATGAGAAAACCAGGGTCTTAAATAATTCCATATTAGGGGCAGCATGACTAATACTAACTCCTGGTGGACAACAAGGTGAACAAGAGGTGGCAGCGTGTCTTGCATCTATGAAGGCCAACTGCCTACTGGGCTGTGTTAGCAAGAGCATAGTGAGCAGGTTGAGGGAGGTGATTATTCCCTTCTGTTTAGCACTTGTGAGATTGCATCTGAAGTGCTGTATCTAGTTCAGGGGCTGGAGCACATGATGGCTGTGCTGAGACACAGGGAAAGGCTGAGAGAGCTGAAGTTGTTTGGTGTTAAGAAGGCTGAGAGAGGTGTTACCGTTGTTGCCAACTGCCTAAGGGAGGTTATAGAAAAGATGGAACCAGACCCTTGGTGGAAATGCATTGCAAAAGGACTAGAGGCAACAGACACAACAAAGAGGAGTCTCACTAAATGTAAAGGAAAACAAAAATTTCAAAATTCAGGACACCCAGCCCTGGAGCAAGGGCATAGAGAAAGGTGTTACCTCCATCCTTGGATACTTGAAGCTTGACTGCATGAGGCCCTCAGCAACCTCCTCTGACTATGACAGCAACCCTTCCCTGAGCAGTGGTTGGACTGGAGACCTCTGGCAGTGCATCCTGACATGAATTATTCTATGAATCTGTGATTTTCAGACTGTCTGGGGAGAATAATTATGCTGGAAACCTGATCTCAGCAGGGGTGAGTTTGCTCAGTTGCTAACCAGAGAGGAATTGCTTTCTTGGTATACTATCCCCGCTTTATACTTATTCTGCATCTTTGCTGCAGGAGATGGGAAAATAACTGATTCATTCATAGAGGAAATTCAATTAGGCAGCAGACCCAGCCTTGTGAATATTTAAAAGGCTGGAGATGTGCTGTGAAGGGCATTGGTTGGCCAGCTGTGCAGAAAATACCTTGTAAGTCTTTACTACAACTTTATGAGGCAAGGAGCAAACCAGCACTGAATAGTTAGACCTGTTTTCCTCCAGAAAAGAAAGCAGAGCCTGTGACCCACTGGGGCTGGGATGGGGAGAACATGGGGTCCCTGTCTGGGCACTAGTTAGTCAGACCATGTGCTTGGCATGACCATGGATGTTAGAGCAGGGCTTCCAGCAGGAAAATCTCCCTGCAGTGGCTTTAACTGCAGAGGCAGCTTGACTGCATGTTAGCTCTTGCCTGTTGAGAGCAGTGCTCAGGCAGTTCCTGGCTGCTGCTCCCCAGTCAGGCCTGGATTTTATATAACTTCATGCTGTAACCAATGTAACAAGTTGTGGTGTGTAGGGTCAGTGGACAGGAGGGAGTCCAGATTTGAGGATGGTGGTATCTGAGCTTCTCAGTAGGTCCACATCAGCAGAGCCATAGAAAACACCTTGCCCAGCTGCAACCCAGCAGATGGACTTTAGCCCCCACCACTCAGCTAAACAGGGCTGCACACAGATGGGTAGTGCACAGCACAGCTTGTCCCCAGTAAGTGAGGCAGGGTGAGATGCAGCCAGCACAAGGGTTCATCTGCCTCTGCAGGCCTGTCAGTCCCATTAGAGCAAAGTGCCTGATGCACACTGGAAAGCAGCATCCCAGACAGGGCAGAGCCTCTTGGTAGCTCTCTCTCATCTCTCCTTCACCTCTTCTTTGGAAATTGCAATTTAGGGTTTTTCCTGAGCTTCCCTATCTGTCTTGCGAGCTCAGGAGAGCAGAAACTCCCCAGCAAAGGAAAAAATGTCAGCTCTCCAAGGACAATGCAGCACGATCCCCAGTATGCTCCTGCCAGCTCCAGCTCCAGCTCCTCTGTCCTACCCATGCCACAAACACAGTGACCCAGTGAAAAACTGTCCCTGACAAGCAGACCCCCTCATTGCTGATACAGCATGGCTGGGACACATCCAGAGCTTGGTGAGCTGTACTACCAGAGCCAATATGAGGCTTCTTGCTCAGACAGGAGGGATTTGAGAGAAGAAAGTCTCTGCTTTAGTATTTGCTGTCAGTGACATACCCAGAAACATCATCATCACATGTCTGTGATCAACCCAGGATCATGGCTTCCTCAAGTGACAATCACCATGGTGGCACTGGTGGGACCAACCATGGGCAGCAGTGGTTGCTCAGTGTGTTCCTGTGTGGACACACAACCCTTAGCACTAATCAGTCATAATTTAAATCTTATTCAGTAACTTTTAGAAAATATCTTTCAGGCTGCTGGGGTGACTTCACTCATGGGTAAGCATGATTTAAACGTAAAAAAGTTCTGCTCCATGGCAGAAAGCAGCTAGCAAAACATTACCTTGTGCTTCTGTTTAGGCACCTGGGGTACAGGTACAAGAAGGCAGTACCATGGTACCAAATGATCTTTCCAGTGTCTCTGTTTACCCTTCCCCTGTCCCCTGTTTGTAGCAGTTTCCAGCCCTGCCACACTTCCGATTTCAGAGGAGACCTGTGCACCAATCCCTGTGACTAATCCTTGCTGCATGTGGGTTTTTTTTGTTGTTGTTGTTCATGATGTTCCCAAGGGAACAACCTGCAAAACAGTATTTGTGCTCATAGCTATGTCCACACTGATCCATATCTGTATAAGATGATAATACAAGCAGGTAGCAGTGTCAGGTGAGACCAGTGATCCAGCCAGCCCAGCATGCTGTCCCTGAGAGGCCTCTGCAGGGAGTGTCTAGGACATAAGGACAGGACCAGCATGTGGTCATGCTTTCCCAGAGCACTTTCCCAGCCTCCTGAGCCAGAGTTCAGGGTTTGTTCCAGTCTGGACTTCTAGGACAGCTGGATTCTTTGCACAAATGAGATTTGCTTTCAGTGAAGAAGATCCCATCATGCTAAAAGAGCAGAGCTGTCTGCTTGAATCATCATCCCAGCAATCTGTGTGAGATTTAGTATTTGATATGACAAAGTTCAAATTAGCTGTCATGTTCCTTCCCAGAAATGTCACAGTGCGTGAAATCCTGCCTATGTTGTTCATCCAGATCCACCAGATCCACAGAGCTGTCTGTCAAAGTCTAGCTTTTGAGAAGAATCCTTTGGGATGGAAGGTGCTGAATAATATCATTATTATGTATCTGCTTCTGAATTAAAATCAGGTGCTCCAGTGCTTTGGAGAATTTTGCTGTATTGGCCTTTGAAGAACCATCACCAGGGTAAATCCTTCTCTAACTGAAATCTATGATGAACGCACAAATGCTGCCCTTAGCTGGGGAAGAGAATGTCTAGGAAATGGACCTTGAAGAAATGAAACAAGTAAATGCAGCAGTTTCTCCTGGTGTGCAGCTGCTGAAGCAGTGAAAGGCAGAGAAATATGAAGGACAGGCTACTGCAGCATATGAGCTCTGTCAACAAAAGAAATGTCACGTCAGCCTTGGATGAACACATTCAAATCAACAATGGACATTGGATTGACTCATCTGGTGTCAGGATGTCCTATTAAGAGATGGATGACTTCAGAGGGAGAATTTCTCAATCCATTTATATGAAGAATTTGCTTCTAAATTCAAAAGGAGGTTCACAGCAGAATTGCTTTAAAATTTATAACCCAGCATCTGTATCTCTTTTGTTTCCCCAGTGAAGCAAGAGACAGTAAGGTGAAATATTCCCAGAGCATGTCTGGACCTCACACCATTTCTCAGTCCCTCCACACTCAGCAGCCCTCCTACTGCTGTGACCCATAATTCTTGTCTCTTCCTGTCCCTGGCATCTACTCTGGTTGAGACAATATAATCCAGGGATAGATCATAATTTCTGTTATGGGTTTGGACTCCAGACAACTATGCCAGGGTCATAGGCTTTGAGAGCTGCAGGTATCTTTTGTCTATGATGGCCTTCCTGTCCTGAAAGCCAAAGTCAGGAGAAAATAATTTGCATTGGCAGGCTGGGGAAGGAGGATGGGGAACTGCCACCTATCTCTGACCTGTTGGGTTTTCACATGTGCTCTTTCTTCTTTTCCAGGCTCCCAGGCCACCAGACTTGCTTTCCACTCTTCCGCTGGTGTACATCAGCATTGATATGATAAAGGCAACTGGCTGAGTTCACATGACATTTAGACACCTAAACTTAGGCATCAGTGGCATTTCTCCATCCTCATTTAAGCCCCTTGAGAGTTGAGCTTGGAGTAATCCTAGAGATGCCTGAGTCCCTGCTGCAATATGTGTGCATGGTGAGAAAAGGCCTGGCAACATGCAGAGCTGCTTGAAGCCTCGTTCCTGCTTTACTCCACTGGTACGTACAATATATTTCACCTGAACAGGATAGCCACCAAATGTGATCACAGGAGTGATGGCAGTCACTAAGGTTTTCATCTGAAGTGAGTGAGACCTTGGTTCATGTCTTTGTTAGGGTCTAACCTTGAGATGGCCTGGGGTAGTAGCATTCTCCTGCCATCCCTTTCCATGGGATAATTAGTGCTTACTGGGCCAGAGGGAAGGTCTTCCATGTGCTAGCTGAATGCAGTTTGAGAGTGGCAGGGAGGAGAGGCGAGGCAAGGCACACCTAGGCTTTTGACCTTGCCCAACAAACAAAGTGCTTGTGAATAAAACTGCTTCAGAAGACCAGCCCACCCTCTTGTTCAGCTGAGCTTCTTTTCTAACAGACAATCCCGGACCATTCATTTCCAGTCCCTTATTTACCAGCTGCAATCTCAACACAACCTGGCATGATACCAGCAGGCCCTTGTCTTCTGGCCACATCCAGTTTTCCTCACTTTACTTGTTTTGTGAGTGATCACATGGCATATACCAAGCTGGACTTTCATGGCCTTGGGAAACTTAGAGTGCGGGTCTTTTTCCAGCAAACGCTGGGTGCTGCCCCCTGCTATTTCTGCTGGATTTGTTTTGTGTGTTAGCCTAAACCCTGATGTCTCTGATGTCTCTGTGAGAGTGTCTGGTGTCTCCACCAGGATCAGCTTTTCATCCAAGGATGGCTTTAAATAGGGCTGGTCAAAATCACTGTCAGAATCAGTAATGCTTTGTGAATTTGTCAGACTTTCAGGCTCTTAAAATCTGCTTAGCGTTTCAGTTAAACCAGTTTTAAGTCAGATTCAAAAGATGTGAACATAGCTCACCCATCTGCATAATCTCTGGCTTGCTCTTCTTCTGTTAAAAGCTGAAAAATTCTCCTCTGTTGTCAGTACTGTCATAGTTGTTAGTTTTCCTCTGAGTGAAGACTGTTGTAAAGAAGATATGGACCACTGCAGTTCTTAGCAGTGGTACCCTAATAAAAATAGAATGAAATGCTAAATGGACATCTTCATGGTCTGATTTGGGTTTGGTTATCCAATATTTATGTTCTAGATGTGGGTGATGGAAGAGAGAAGACAGTACATCTGCAGGTGAAATCAGGTGGGTGAGGCTGCAGGATGTTGGAGCATAGGATCAGGATTTAAAAGTTTCTCAACAAAATGGAAAGACTGACCAAGAACAGGCTGTTTTTCAGCAGAAATTTTCTGTTTTCTGTAGAAAAAGATCTGAGGCTTCAGAGCTAGCATGAACATAAGTCAGGAAGATCACATTGCTGAGGAAGGAGCACAGAGGAGCTCCATCCTGTCCCTCAACCTGCACCAGGGCAGTATAGTCTATTTCTGTGGGTGAGAGATGTACCCAGCACCCTCAAGTCATGTCTGGGCTCCAACCATGGACATGGACATTGCTCTGACCATCACATGGCTGTTAGACAGGCACATTCACTTCAGGTCTCTGCTGATCTGGGGCTACCCTGAAGCTACACAACACTGTCACTTCTCCCTGGGCAATGGTGACACCTCCATCACAAAAAGTGACAGTCTGGCCACAGGCAGAGATGATCACCTGTGCAACGTGGGACCTGGGTCTGTGCAAGGAGAGCAGCTTCCTCACCAGTGACTCTCTAGAAATGCATGGCTGTGGCAGAAAGAAGAAGACGCACAGATCTCTGGAGATACCTCTTATAGCTCCTTCCTGTCTGTGGTGTTCACAGCTGGCTGCAAACTTGGAGCTTTATGTTTTATTTTCAGGAAAAAAAGGTCATCCTGTTTTAAGTGCTTGTGTGGAAAACAATAATTTGTCTTTCCCCCTGCTCCTTGGGCTCCCCTTGACCACTCACCAGTATCTCATGTCAAGATCATAGGAAGAGGGAAGTTGTTCTTTTTACAACCTCATAAGCCAAGCTGCACTCTAAGCTGAGACTAAGTGGTTGTGTGACTAGATCTGCCCCAGGAAATAACTTGTGTCCTCAGTCAGATCTTTTCACAAATTGGCATTTCTTAGTCTTGTTTTGCTGCTCAGAATGAAGGCAGCCACTCCCAGGAACTGCCAGAACTGAAAACGATCATGTGCAATGGTTCTTCATCCCACTTTTACCTCACTGTAGAGTATGAGGCTTTACAGGCAGTCTAAGGGCAAGCAACAACATACAACACAGCAGTTGTTACCCCCTCTTAGGAAGGCATCTGGAGGCACAGCTGGCAGCCAGATCTTTTGGTTCCTTCTGACTGCCTGGGAGGCTGGTTGTGTTGTTGCTTCATCTACACAATAACAAGATGTTAATAATGGCTCAATTCTTCCCATAGCTCATTGCCTGTTACTGCTGTTTGTTGATGTGTGCTCAGGTAATACATCTCTTGTCCTGTGCTCTCTGGTGGCAGATGCTGTAAAGAGCTCAGCTTCAAGTCTCTCACTTGGTGTCTGGCTACAGGGCTTTGGCTTGCCCAGGTTAGGGGACAGTCCTGGGGATGGGGAGAGCTGGCAGCTGTCCATGACCACACAGAGACCTGTCACCCAAAGCATCAACCACACCCAAAAAGCTCACCTATTGGCTTGTAGGTTGTTTAGTGGATGTAAGCCCCAGGGGGAAGCAGAGGGTGTGGGGGGGCTGTGCTAACTCACGCATGCAGGGGGATGGAGTCCCTGGGCATTTGTTGTCCCCATGTCTCTACTGCTCCCCAGCACATTGCCTTTGTCTGGTCATTCCTCTCCTGCATCAGACGTTCTTGGGGCCTGTTCCCACATGACAGTAAGAAACTACAGCTGACTCACTCCAGATCAGAGGACAAGGTTTTATTACTGTACAGTTGCTACTTGTGTTGGTGGTGAAACATCCAGGGAGTGCTAGGAGATCCCTGCACAGAAGATGTGTTGTGGAGGCTGGGCCCCTCTGTTTGGTCTCTCTCATTTTTACCTTTCTTCCTCAAGGGACTGATTGTGGAGTGCAGAATGGAAGCACAGACAGTAGCTACACAAGTAAAAAACAATAATAAAAAAAAAATAAAGACATAGAAAAGCTGATGGCAATTAATGTATGTTAGAAGTTATGAACTAAAGATAACTGTCAAGCTGAAGTGCCTTGGAAAATCTGCAGCTGGCACAACAAAGGGATAATAAAGCATAAATTTTGAAGGATATAGAGAAATAAATCTGTTCTGAATTTGGGAAGAAGTGGGGTGAATAGTACATGAGTATGATGAACTATTTTCTGGTACCTTGACAGCTAAGGATGATGTTAAACAGTATTTGTCATCAGTGAAAATATTTATATCAGCAATCATGGAAAACCTGTGCTGAAGAGTACTGAAAGAGCTGGTTCCCTTGGCCAAAAGTATGAACTGCTGGTAGGCCTGGAAATGCTGGGGAGGTCATTAAAGGTCAGAAGAGTGCTAATGGTCTGCCAAATTGCAGACGGGAGAACGCCTGTAGACTTGAGAGACTGACCCCCATCATAGAAACACTATAAAAGCTGAGGTGAAATTCTGTCAAGATAAGAGCGGGAATATATTTAACACTAGTCAACAACCTTAGAGAAAGTAGGTCTCATCTGACTAACCTGATCTCATTTTTTTAATGATAAACAAGTTTGATTGATAATGATATCTATAGAGGTGTGGTAGATATGTTTCATAACAGTGAGATGGAAAACCAGCTCCATCCAGAATGAATAAAGCCCAGGCTGAGGGAATGAAGGATCCAGTGCCTTCTGAAAGAAGGATGTTGAGGGAAGAGTCTCACTACAAGGGGATATTTCTCATGGGGTTCCAAAGCAGACTGGATTTACTGGGTATTCCAAGGACTTTATTTCAAATCATATAGTAGGGACATAACTGTAAGCGTTAAAAGGCTGGACAAGGAAACAAGTCTCTGGTTCCCCTCCCAGCTTGGCCACATGATTTCTTGAAACACTGGGCAAATAATGTCAATTTGCTGTTCTTTAGTTTTGCTGACTGTATGCCAGAAATATGTCTGAATAGGAAAGGGGAAGATTAATGTTCATGTATCCCTGGCCTGGGGCAGAATATGGTCCACAGCCTGGAAAATGAAAGTAGGGTCATCCATGTTCATTCTTGCTGGATGGAAGTGCACCCTAGTCCAACCTGCGAGCAGCAGTGATGTTCAGTCTCACTTTTCCATGAACTAGAGCTGCTGGGGATTAGTGGCACATGTGGTGGCTCTATCAGGAATTGTTTGATTGTCCTGGAAATCAGGACCCTGGCCTTATCTTGAGGGTCAGCAAACAGTAGTGGTAGCCCAAGGCTATTTCAACAGGGTTCAGACCATCTGTGGTCATCTTCCTTAACTATTGGTCTGCAGAGGGTTCTTATTCTGTGTGAGATCTTGAATTTACGTATCATGTATCCCATACAACGTCTTTTTTCCTGTCCCTTCTGCTGAAGACACTAAAGATGGCACTTGTAGGTGCACCCTGCTTTAGGATCCAGGGTAGGACTGGTCACCTTTAGGTAGGAGTGTGCAGTAACTTTACCAAAGTGCCTTTTCTGCTTCCACTTTGACACTTCATTTGTCACAGTCTCAAGACTGCAAACACTTCAGCTGAAGTGACCTTTTAACAGAATATTTTCTTCTCTAAATTTTTATAGCATTTACAAGGGCACACTATACCTCTGTATTTGCCATCAGTATTTGTGTAATCTGGCAGGTTTATTCCAAACATACGATATTTTAGTAGGTTATCAGCCCCAGTTTCAAGGGTGCTGTCCCATAATCTAGTAATGCCAAACTAGACTCTACAAACCTCTCAAAGGTCCTTTTGAAGAACATGCTCCCTTTTCCCACCCAGTTGTTAGATGACACTACCCTGGGCTGGGTGCAGGAGGCTTCACACCAAATTTCTGCAGAACAGGTACTGACACGACAGCCCACTGCTGTCTGCTGCCTGTTACTGCTATGTCTAGCATCGACTGTCCCACAGATACCTCATGTATGCTCTAAATGACATATTTAGAAATTGCATTCCCTAATAATTCCAATTCTCACTATTTGGAAAAGCAGTACCACTCTGATTTTTCTTCTCATAACCAAATAACCTGGGCTAACCACAAAACTGATTCTTTCAGAGCCTATTTACCTGCATAATACTGCATAATACTACAGCTTGGAGTTAGTTCTACCTTTTCTTTCTACCTGGTTTGTAGCAGTTTCAAAAATTGTTTCACATTTCCTTTGTAGTATTTGTCTCCTTCCCAGGAATTCAACTTCTCCTTTATCATAATATTTTTCCTTAGTTCTGCTTTCTTTTCATCTCCCTATTTTCTTTCTTTCTTTTTGAGGTTATGTCCTTAGCAGTATAATTTCTGTGTGAGAGACCCAGGGCAGGATTCATCCAACAGATTTAGATGTCTTCAATGGAAATATTTACTTCTGAGCTAGTCCAGATTCTCTTTATGGTTGACAGAAGCTCTAGGTATTTTAATGTATATTCTTCTCATCCTTAGGTAGGTGTCTACGCTGGGGCAGATGAATCATGCTCCAGAAGTGTCTATTCTCTCCCCTGGTTGTCAAGGGAGTTGAGGGTGACTAGCTCAGATGTTGTTTTCTACAACAAGGTGACATGAATCCCACTCTCTGTAGAGGAGACATTCTCAGCCTTGAAATGCATATTCTGCTTCCCAAAACAATTACCAAATTATCCTCATAAGATTTTGTTTTACCTCTAGGTCAGCTCACAGAGTCGCACAGTAGAAATTATTTTCTCATTGTCTGAATTTTAGATCTCTCCAGTCTGACTAGGTTGTCTCATACATGGGTTTTGCACTTTCAGATGCAGTGGGAAGTCCTACACCACTGGTCAGTGTTGAAATGAAAAATAAAGATTTAACACCTGTTCAGCATGATGGCCTGATCACTGGATACAGTTATAGCTTGAAAGGTTTCTGCATATAATTTTGTTCCTTCCTTCATGCTTTGTGATTTCTTTCTGCTTTGGTATTTTCAATCCTTCAGGCTTTTGTAAAATGACTGTTTTTTTGCAGGTATTGTGCCTCTGTCCAAAAGCTGGCACTGTCTATGTTGTTCTTTTTAAAAAAAATAATTATGTACAATCCTTTCTTCACCTTCTCACAGGCTTCTCTAATTGCTTGTTGCTGTCCTGTCCTTGGACTATGCTCTTTTGATTTTCCTCTGCAGACTCCTTGCATTTTGATAACTCAGTCACCGGCAGCTTCATTGTCTTTCCCTCCCAAAGTCCTTAAGATGATCTGACACTGTCTTGCAACCAGAAAACTGTTGCCGTTTTGCTAAATGTAAGTGAGGATCCAGTTTTCTAGGGTTGGATCCCCATTGTAATTGTCTCAAAATCAGAACTCCACAAAACTGGGACTCACTCTAGAATCTGCTCTTTGCAATCTTTCCGATTGCTCACAATACTTATCTTTCATACCTCTCTTCTTCAACTAACATAGTTGTGTTTTGTTCATTTTTTCAAGTATCTTCATTAATCTTCATGAAAATACAAACTCTTACTCGAATTTCTTCCAATTATCTGCCACATTACTGGAGACCATCAGCTGCGCTTGTACCCTTCTGCTTCTCTGCTGTGCTCTCTCTCACCATCCTTTCCTCTATTGTGTTTCTTTTGTGTGCACTTTTCTACTTTGACCTCCTTCCTGTGCCACATTGGGGTCTGAGGTGAAGCTTAAGAAGATGAGTCAAACAGGAGAAAGAGGAACTTGTGATGGAAGGAGAAATTCCTTGTGAATTGAAGATTCTGAGATGAAACAGTATGTCTCAGCATCCTAGTGAGCGAGCCAGTTGCCTCTATGCAGCAGAGATGAAGAAAATCATTTGCAGTGAGAAGGATTGGAGGTCATTGTCTTCAAGAATAATAATAATTTTTTTCCACCCTCAAAAGCAATAAATTTTAAAATATGTTAATAAATACCATCATGCAGTCTTGCACTTCATACTACTACCAAGAAAGAAATATTTTCTTTATGTGTATTTATTTAAGCAGTTATATAACTTAACATACTTTTACTAGAATTTTTAGTTTGTAAATTTTATTCACATTAAATGATGCATTTTTAATTGATGATTTGTGTCAAGGTCACTTGAATACAAATTAAAATTCAATCAAAGTACATTAAACTAGTATTGTGAAATGGAATTTAAATTAACCGGATACAGGGAAAAAGGTCTCTAAACTCGGTCTACATTTAAAATGGATTTATCAAACAGTTCCTATACTGTTTGCAAAGCTGTGTAACCAGACAGTTTCTGGTTACCATGTTCTTCAGAACTTGAGAACTAGTAGAAGTCATCCTTGGACATCTACACTCTTCTGCAGAGAAACTTGTTTGCTTTCTTGATAAACATTGCTGGTTTTGCCTGCTCTGGGCAAAAAAATTGGTGTTCCCAGCCCTCATTGTGAGAGTCCTTCTTTCACCTGCACTAGGATAGCTCTCACTGACTCCTTAGGCCCTTGGCTGCAAAGATTTATTGTGAATTTTGTAAATATCTTTAATTTATTAAATTATAACATAATTACACCTTTGTTTTATGTGTCATAGTTTTATTTTTATTTTAATAGCTTTAAAAAGTTTTAATTTTAAATGTTTTTATATTTTTAATATTTTAACATTCTTAATATTTAAATATTAGTAATATAATAATAAATTTAATGTTTTAATATTTTAATTTAATATTCAATTATTAGATTTTATTTGATATTTTAATAATTTTAATTTAACATTTTTAATACATGTAACATAAAGACAGTGGGGTTTATTCACCCAAATTTAGCACTTGAAAAGATAAGGATCAAAGTCTAAGTCAGGAATCCCCTGTGGTCACTGGAAAGAGGCAGACTCCTCTTAGGATGGTGTGTCCCATCCTATGGCAGATGTGGGCGGTAGATAAGATGGGTCACCCTTGAGACAGACCACTGTCTCCGCAGTGGCTGTTAAAGACAGCTCAGCCCTGGGTGGTTGCAGGCAGCCTGGGTGGACCAGGGACACCCGAGGGTTTGTTGGGTCCATCATGGCCCAGGGGCTGGGAGGAAAATGGTGAGGCAGGAACAGGAGTAGAGGCTTCTGAGGGGACAGGTCTCCCAGACTGCTTGGACATGTCTTTCATGCATCCTGGCTTGTATCAGGAATAGTGTGGCCAGCAGGAGCAGGGAGGTGATTGTCCCCCTGTACTCAGCGCTGGTGAGGCTGCACCTGGAATACTGTGTCCAGTTTTGGGCCCCTCAATACAAGAAAGACATTGAGGTGCTGGAGCGTGTTCAGAAAAGGGCAACAAGGCTGGTGAAGGGTCTGGAGCACAGGCCTTATGAGGAGCGGCTGAGGGAACTGGGATTGTTTAGTGTGGAGAAGAGGAGGCTGAGGGGAGACCTTATTGCTCTCTACAACTACCTGAAAGGAGGTAGTAGTGAGGTGGGTGTTGGCCTCTTCTCCCAAGTAGTTAGTGATAGGATGAGAGGAAATGGGCTTAAGCTGCACCAGGGGAGGTTTAGGTTGGAAATTAGGAAAAATTTCTTCACGGAAAGGGTGGTCAAGAATTGGAACAGGCTGCCCAGAGAGGTGGTGGAGTCACCATCCCTGGAAGTGTTCAAAAAACAGGTAGATGTGGTACTTCGGGACATGGTTTAGTCTAGTCTACCCTTGATTGGCTTAGAGTAGACTTGTTAGTGTAGGTTAATGTTTGGACTGGATGATCTTAAAGGTCTTTTCCAACCTAAACAGTTCTATGATTCTATGATTCTGCTAGCTTTGGGGTGCCACAGCAGTTGGGAGCTGGGGGCTGGACTCTGCCTGCCCCCTTGGCTAGGCTCAGAGCCTGCTGTGCTGCAACAGGTTGCAGGAGACACCTTGGCATTGGCACCAAAGAGCTGTTAATGCAACTGTTATGATGCACTGTGATAGTGTTGGGTTGTGATGTTATGACCTGGTTCACTTCTGCTCACTCAACCGTTCAAATGTACCTGAGACCCCCTGTCAGTGATCGTTCATGGGTTTGGTTGATTGAGTGAGAAAAATGTTCAGACCATGAAAGCCATTTCAGGAGGTTTGTGGTTTTTGTGCCAGACCTCTGTCCACCCCTGCTGCTGCTGGTGGTCCAGAAATTGGGCTGAAGGCTCTGCATGCCTCAGAGGCTTTCTTGTACAAGAGTCCTATCATGCCAGTGACTGGTGCATGTCAGGGTAGGCATTGGCATTGTGCTGCCTAAAGAACAGTGGATAGAGCTTTTTTAATTACATGTTATAGACTGACAGCAATTGTTAACCTGTAGACCAGGGGATAGTTGGTCAAACATAAAAATCTGGCCAGCATCATCTCACCTATAAACAGGCCACAGCAACCTGATACAAAGCACCTGCTGAAGTGGAAAAGACTCTGCAACACATGACAGACCCTGCAAGAGTTATGTTTTAAAAAGTATCCCTGCTTCCAAGAGACGGGAGGAAATTAAGCACTTGGTTCAGAATTACTGAGCTCTGTAAGCAGACTTTCCTTTGCACAAAAATCCCAATGCTTTCATCTAAACCTGCTCATGAAGGACTGCAGATTTTGTCTTAAGAGGATTTATTTCTTGGTAACATATTGCACTCTCCATTTTTCATGTTCTTTGGGAATTCAAAGGAAGAAAATGTTTTGAAGGAGATACCAAGTAATTCTATTGGATAATTTTGGTGCTTAATTAGATGATAATGTCTTTTCCTCAGTGTGGCAACCTATGTTCTTTATCAAATGAGAAGCCTCTTCAAAGAAGTTAATTTGGGAATATTTTGTAATAAAGATGAATATTTGTGTAATAAAATCAGTGTATCTGTGTCCTGTGAGAGAGATACTTAATATATGAGTTTAGCAAGGTCACTTAATGCTGCAATTGCTTACTAAAATAAGGAGCCATCTATGTGTAAACATTAGTTATATTAATTGGGGAATTACTTAGTTATCTTACAGTGCTTAAGCAATTTTCTTACCAAACTCAGAAAGACCAGAGAAACCTCTGCAAAGATAATTAAGATGAGACAATGCCTCCTTTAACGATCATTCACAATTTAGACTTTCTTTAATAATTAATTATGCTCAGAAAGATTATTTTGAGAGCTGGTGGACTTTGCACATAACACGAGGGCCTAATTTAACGCAGAACATCAACTGTCTGTTAAGATCTGATAGAAGTGAAGGCAGATCTCAGAAAACAGCATGAACAAGGAAAAAACCCCATTTTAAAGACGTTCCAAGAATTTCTTGCAGAAACTTCTTAGGAGACAGCCCCAGGAATGGTGCTGAGGCAATGAAAATTGTGGCAGGAGGCATTTCTAGCATCTATCTTGGAGATGTGTCCTTGATGAGCTTATGAAGGAGCATAAACTGCTCTGAAGCTGCATGTGGCAAACTCCTGGGCATGCCTCAGCCTCTGGAATGGGTATTGCATCTTCCCCAACCCTGCTAGCCCAGCCGGCTGCTGCAGAGAGCTTGGGAGTTGGGAGATGGCAGGATGCAGGCAAGGGCCAAACTTCACCTCCTGAACTTTCCAGCTCCTGCTTCAGGGCCAGGGGCCAGAGGTCACTGTCAGAGAATTTGTGCCATTTTGTTGGTAGTGGTTTCATTGGGATGTCATGGTTTATGGTGTTAGCATCTCCCCTTTGGCAGCAAATTCCTTGGACAGGGAGGTTGCTGAGCTTCCCTCTGGTGAGGAGGGGAGATCTAACAGCAGTACCACACTGCTCATTTGGTGGTTATAGTGAAGACAGATCCAGAATGGCACAAGGAAGGGACAGGAGGTGGTGGTTACAAATTGCAGCCAGGGAATGTCTTCACCATGAGAGTGGTTGAAGATGGGAAAGTAATACCCAGAGAGGCAGTATAATCGCTCTCCATCCTTGAGAGTTTTCCAGATCCATGGCTGACCTGACCTAATGCTGATGACCACCCTACTCAGAGTGGGATGCTGGACTGGAGGCCTCCAGTGGTCCCTGCACACCAACACTTCCATGTTTCTGTAATCCCTTCACAAGCACTGAAATAATCTGTGCATACTCATCAGAGTATCCTTTCCAAGCTGGAAAGCTCTGCTCACCACACTCCTCTGCACTTCTTGTAAACCAGTGACAGTACAGACTGACCACAGAAATTTTGGTTGAATCTTCACACCTCTGGGGTGAGAGGGAAAGATTTCTGCTTCTCTTCAACACACAGAAGCACCAAGGCACAGAAAGATGAAGGTCATCTTTCCAAACAGTGACTAAGCCAGGGACTGAAACTAAGGGTCCTGCCTTCCCTGGGACACAAGCCTCTGATGGCAAAAGAAACAGGATCCAGATGTCCTGTCTTTTGAAGGATGCACCATAAGCTACATTTTGCACACCAAATTTCACATCACAATCAATTTCATTCTAATAAATTGCAGTCCAACAACTTTATGGTGATCACTTCATGAAATCACTAAAAATACAACCTGGGCCAAACCTTTGCTTGAAGGTCCTAGTGACTGTGCACAGTGGCTCTGCATCTTCATTCGTTATGCTGTGAAGCTCCTGGATGTTGGAAAGGCAGTGAACAGCTTAGCTTCCAAGGTAACATTTCCAACTAATGCACAAGAAAGGGTCCCTCGAGGAGGAGCAGCCTTGCCTGGGAGCTGCTGGCCCTGGGAGAACCATGGATGTTGCAGCTCTCATCTCCCATCTGGGGATGAATCTACTGTGAGTGCCTGCTGTGAGCAGGCAGCCATGCCGGAGGCAGTGCACCCCTTCCCAGAGGCCACTGGGTGAAGAGCATAATGGTGTAGGCATGCTCTCTAATAAGGAGGCAGTTTATGGTGTCTGATAAGAACTACTTTACAACAGAACATAATCTACTGTAACACTTTATTATGCCTAATGCAATGGGAGAGTAAACAGGGCTGACAAGAATAAAAATCAATTGCATTCTCTTCTCAATAGCGGTATCAGTTTGTCGGTAATTACTTGTTTGTTGTCTTCATTGTGAATCTGAACAATTCCAAGGTTGTTAATGCTCTGAGAGAGAAAATGAAATTACATATTCAATTTATTCTGCACAGAAACAAATTACCAAGAAGAAAAGATGGAATTTATTTGCATTCCTGCTGTGGAGTTGGTGACATCCTCTGTGATGGAGCTGCCTCCCCACAGGGTCCCCAGGGACTTGGCAGTCACCTCCCAGTCACGGTGGGCTCGGATTGTGGGAGCCATATGGGGCTGGGATCCACATCCTTTGCCCCTTTTCTGCAGAGAGGAGAGGCTGTTTTGGGGTCCCTGCAAGCACAGTGCTGGTCTCTGAGATAGTCTGGTAAAACCGGACTATACTCAAGTCATGGTGTGATATCCAAACAGACACAGCTGGGACTTTGACCCAGCTGTGCTTTGTGATGTCCAGAGGAGCCCAAACCTGCTTTCCATTACACCAGTGTCATGACCTCAGAAGTACTATCTGTTTTTCTATGTGAGTAAATGTGTGGGCATACAGGGATAAGGGAGAGTGTTTCTGCAATAAAATATTTTATCAGTTTAAGCTCTTTACTGCAGGAAATGGTTATCTTTATCCAGTTAATTTCTACAATGCTTAAATTTATCTTTCTGCAAATCTGACTTAAATATTAATGATACTTTGCATTTCTAGTGCCTTTCATCTGATGATCTTAAATGCACCTCTGGAAGAAAAAGTGGTTGGGGGTGTGTGCAGATTTCCATTAACATCTTATAGATGTGAAAATGCAACAAATCATTAGGTGGACCTGCTTCCACTCAAAGACACAGAGGCTGCGTTTCACTCTCTTGGTGCCAAGGTCCAGCCTCAGTGAGCCTGTCTTGCAGTCTGATGAGCAATGCAGAACAGCACATATCACCTGAGGAGGCCACAGCACTTTAATAGCACCTCTTATAATTAAATATGGATGTTACTTGAGCTGAGATGTAATTGAGTGAGACACACAGTGAAAACGTGTCTATTCCAGAGAGAAGGTAATTTGTTTGGTGGCCAGGAGCAGAGAGTTGGTCTGTAATGACACTCAGGACAGCTCTGAAGCTGTTTGGCAGGAAAAGTCAGCATACAGAGCACTAAGACACAGTCAGGAAGAGGGATGTATATTCCTCTGGGAGTGAGAAAAGGTGTTAATGCGTCATACAGCTTGGGAGGAGCTGGACACCAGCACACACAGGGCAGAGGGACAGGGAGTACGTTCATTAGGGGCAGTGCTGAGGAATGAACACATAACACTTACCATCTACGGATGGGATGGGAGGAAAGTGACATGCATTATTAAGAAAGGAGGTGTCATCTCCACACTGGCAGAAAGGGCTGTTCCTCTGGCCAAGGCCCATCATAGCTGGAGGGGATGTGTGTATATGCAGGGGCAATGCTGAGCAGGAAGTGGGACTTGGAGAATTTGCATATCCCCAGATGCTGCAGCTAAGGTTGGACTGGGACTTGGCTACAGTGAAATGGTGCCAATAGCTAGCTGTGCTAGCCAAGCTACTCCCAGCAGAGACAAAATCTTAACCTGGCCCCTACACTGATGGCAGATGTGTGCCCAATCACTGTTAAATCACACCCTCAGCCCCTTTTGCAATGGTGTAGCTCCTGGACCTGTACTAATGCCCATCCTCTTGGGACCTCTGAATGCATGTGGTTGCCCTTTGCACCCTCTCAGGGTGCAATGTCTTGTGGTGGATGATGATCCATCGACTACCAGAGAGCCACTGATGGCCTGAGTCTTGTCAGATGCTTGCATTGATTCAGGAACAGCAAGAAGCACAACCCTGAGGTTCAAGTAGCTGTTAAAACAAAGCAGCTGCAATGCATTGAGTCTGCTCCAGGCCCAGGGAAAATGACAGAAAGGGAATGTTTGCCAGAAAAGAATGCAGAACTAAGTGGGGAAAATACATTTTAATGAAATGCAAATATGTTTCCCAGCATCTAGGAGAGAATTAAAAGCATAAATAAATAAATGAAAACTGGGAGCAAGCATTTGGCACCAGACTTGAAACTCTGCTTAAGGGGTTGGTCCCAGCCCATGCTGCCTGGGCAGTCCCCTGCCTGCCCTTCTGCCACTGCATTTCACAGGTCATCAGAGAAAAGGAGCAACCACTGCTACCAACTTTGCAGTTTGTAATATCTGTTGCCAGCACCGCATTTCTGAGGACACTTTCTATCCCACTGAGCTTAGATGAATCTAATGTTTGACTTTAAAATCTGGCTCAAGTAATTCTTGCAGACTCAAGCAGGCAGAGGAAAAGTCAAAGCATGTTCTCTCTCCCTGAGTTCACCCAGACATAGATCCTTCCAACACTGTTTGCTGCGGGTTTGACATGAGCCCTGCTCTGTGTTTTTGTGGCATGTCATTAGCCGGGCTTTGTGTGGTTCCTCACCTCCATACCATTCCCAGAAGAGCTGGGCAGGCATGGCAGATGAATCCATTTGTCCCCTTCTCTGTTTTATGTGTATCTAGCCTCTTTGTCTCCCTGGACAGAGGACTGGCTCATGCACTAGCCCCATGCAGGGAGGGAGGCAGGATGCTCCTGTCCCCACTGAGTATTCCCTGCTCTACCTGCCCAACAGCCTGTCTGCCTGGGGTGGGAGGCAAGGCAGGGGCTGGTGGAGGGAGAAATCCTCTCCTGCAGCCTGGCAGGGGCATGCTGCAAGCCAGAAGTGCTTATTTCTCTGTGTAGCTTCTGTGCAAATGTTTTGCCTCTTCTGCCCTGATTCAGCACTACTGCAAACCCCATGAGATGCCTATCTGGAACTTTAGGCCCAAATAACTTTGCAAGTGTTATTTTCCTGAGCAACATTATTCTCATTTAAGACTACCCTGTGAGCATAAAAATCTCTCATAATGATTTCCCCATCAGCTGTTTCCTTTCAAGACCTTTTTCTCCTTCCTAGAAATGCATGACACACTACGGAAATTATGTAAAGCTCTTGCTCTCTGTGGCTATGAATAGTGGTTTATATTCTGTGTTGGTTTATAATCACACTCATATTTTAAGTTTAACCAAGGCACAATTTCTCTAACAAGGGCAGCAAACAAAGGAAAGGAGCTTAAGCTGAGCAAATGAGTGCAGTAGTGTATCCTTCACTTTCTTAATGCTTTCCTGCTTTAAATTATTCCCTCTGCATTCCTTTTAGACAATGTATACAAATGATTTGTAGGAGTTATTCACCCTCAAAACATAATAACACAGCAGGGCTGTGCTGCTCGTAGCTCTGTTCCTCTCGTTTCAGAGCAGCTACATGCTTTTGTGTGGAACTCTTGCCCATTTGTTCTTTATTAAAAAGAAAATTAGCATGAAACGCAGCTCGCTGCTTAATAGTCTCCAAAGCTGCCTAGCAAATACTTTTGTTAAACCAATACAAATCTCTGCTGTAATTCTGCTTTCCTAAATGGAAGAGGAGCATGGTATAAATTTAAATGTTGACCGTGACCAGGGAGAAAACAAGGTAACTGTGCTCAATGTCTGTGTGTTATTAGTGTGAAGCAAGACACAGCTCTCTGAGCTAATGGGAGCAGAAAGGAAGCGAGGGCTGGGGCTAGAAAATAGCATCTTCCAGAGCATGCCCTTTCTATGTAATTTGCTGGGATTTTATGTGTGGGCAGTGAACTTTTTGTGTCACTTCAGAAAGGTTTTGCTAAGTATGTTGTAAAAATGACCATTCTCCAGCAAATCAGCCTCCATACTGGTTAAGTCCATCTGTAGATATCTCTGGGTCTGAGCTAAAGGCTCATTGTACTGTGTGTCACCAGAAAAGGAAAACCTCAAGCAGTCTTTCTGCAAAGGCAAACACTGCACAGGTAGAATAGGGCATCAGTCTTTGAGCTAAAGCTACCCAGCTGCACCAAGGATGCCAGTTACGTGGGATTTTTTTGTATAGAAGATGGCTTGTGGTGCTCCAGAAAGCCAGTTCATGACCTTGCATGCCCATGGGACCTTCAAGTGTCAGGTTTGCCCTAGCCACTGAAGGAATAGAAATGCTCTTTATTTTTTTGAATCCTTAATCCTTAATCCTTTTTGGTCTTCTACCCAAAGCCTGTAGGACAGAGAGTAAGTGTCCACTTCAAACAGTTTGGACATTTTTGCTGGGAATTTCAGATCTATAAGGAACTGGTTTGTGAAAGAACAACAATTTAATGAAAACCTACTTTCATCAATGTTGTGGCTTAGACCTGCAACAATTAACAGGTACAAATTCCTTAATAAGCTCTGGTTAATCTGTTATTATCTCAAACCCTTCGTAGCCCCACATTGGGCACCAAAAAAGACTGTCATGGCTTAGCCCCTGTCAGCAACCAAGCACCACACAGCCACTCTCTCACCCAACCCCCCAGTGGGATGGGGGAGGGAATTGGAAGGGCAAAAGTAAGAAAACTTGTGGGTTGAGATAAGAACAGTTTAATAATTGGAATATAATAGTAATAATAATAATAATAAAAATAATAAAAAAGTTTTAATGAAAAGGAGAACAATGAGAGAGAGAAATAAAAGCCGGGGGAAAAAAAAAAAAACAAGTGATGCAGCTTCTCACCACCCACCCAACAATGCCCAGTCAATAAATGGCTACACTTACATCTACAATATGTAAAAGTTTTGACTGGGCAGGGCCAGCTCGATTGGCAGATCCCCTAGTGTTGACTAACCAGGCGGCTTTTGCTAAATATGTATCCCAATGATTGAATGTCCCACCACCCATTGCTCTCAGGGTAGTTTTTAACAGTCCATTGTATCATTTGATTTTCCCAGAGGGTGGTGCATGATAAGGGATGTGATATACCCACTCTGCCATGCTCTTTGGCCCATGTGCCTTATGAGGTTGTTTTGGAAATGAGTCCCATTGTCTGACTCGATTCTTTCTGGGGTGCCATGTCGCCACAGGACTTGCTTTTCAAGGCCCAGGATGGTGTTCCGGGCAGTGGCATGGGGCACAGGATATGTTTCCAGCCATCCGGTGGTTGCTTCCACCATGGTGAGCACATAGCGCTTGCCTTGGCGGGTTTGTGGGAGTGTAATATAATCAATCCACCGGGCCTCCCCATATTTATATTTCAGCCATCGCCCTCCATACCAGAGGAGCTTGAACTGCTTCGCTTGCTTGATTGCAGTGCTTGTTTCACATTCATGAATAACCTGTGCAATACTGTCCATAGTTAAGTCCACCCCTCGATCACGAGCCCATCTATATGTTGCATCTCTTCCTTGATGGCCTGAGGTGTCATGGGCCCACCAGGCTATAAATAATTCACCCTTATGTTGCCAGTCCAGATCCATCTGATCCACCTGCTGGTTGTTTTGATGTTCTTCAGTGGCCCGATTCTTGGGTATGTGAGCATCTACGTGACATACTTTTACAACCAGGTTCTCTACCCAGACAGTAATATCTTGCCACAATGCGGCAGCCCAGATGGGTTTGCCTCTGTGCTGCCAGTTGATCTGCTTCCATTGCTGCAACCACCACCACAGGGCATTTGCCACCATCCATGAGTCAGTACAGAGATAAAGGACCGGCCACTTTTCTCGTTCAGCAATATCTAAAGCCAGCTGGATGGCTTTCACCTCTGCAAACTGACTTGACTCCCTTTATCCTTCAGCAGTTTCTGCGACTTGTCATATAGGACTCCATACAGCAGCTTCTCACCTCTGATGCTTTCCCACAAGATGACAGGACCCATCAGTGAACAGGGCATATTGCTTTTCATTTTCTGGCAGTTTATTATACAGTGGGGCCTCCTCAGCATGTGTCACTTCCTCCTCTGGCAATATTTTAAAAGTTTTGCCTTCTGGCCAGTCCATGATCACCTCCAAGATTCCTGGGCGACTGGGGTTTCCTATTTGAGTCCATTGTGTGATTAGTGCAATAATAATTTTAAAAATTATAATGAAAAGGAGAAAAATGAGAGAGAGAAAAAAAAACACGAGGGAAAAAAACCACCCAAGTGATGCAGCTTCTCACCACCCACCCAACAATGCCCAGTGAGTCCCCAAGCAACAATCACTGCCCCCCAGCCAACTCCCCCCTGTTCATATACTGAGCATGATGTCATATGGTATGGAATAGCCCTTTGGCCAGTTTGGATCAATTACCTTGTCTGTGTCCCCTCCCAGTTTCTTGTGTACCTGGCAGAGCGTGGGAAGCTCAAAAGTCCTTGACCTACTGTAAGCCCTACTTAGCAACAGCTAAACCATCAGTGTGTTATCAACATTATCCTCATACTAAATCCAAACCACAGCACTATGCCAGCTATTAGGAAGAAAATGAACTCTATCCCAGCCAAAACCAGGACAATGAAGTTTTTTTCTTTCTATTTTTGTCATAAAGAAATTCAGAATCTGAAAAAGAATTTTGTGTTTTCTTGGCCAATGTTTAAAGCCAAATGTGATTTAGTTGTGCTTTTTTTTTTTTTTTTCCCCTGATCGTTTTGGTCAGAAAGTGACAAGCTATCTTCTTCATTAAAAGTGAAATTTTCAGCTGGGCCTTGGAAGGACTCACTCATTTTAATTATGCTTTTGCAAAGATACATCTCTCAGAACCTAATTCTGCATATTAATGCTGACAGAAGACAAAGCACTATGGAGCATTTAACCTGCCTTCCTGCTTTATTCTTGGATTTTCTGCTGTGGCGTAGTCAGATAAATCCCTTTATAAGTCAGTGTCCAGACAGGTTGTCTGTCTCCCTCTTGCCTTGACACAAAGTTGACAGTGGATCTTTGAAAACTCATTTGGAAGGTCTGATGAACTTGTTCCTCATTTCTCTTCCCTGGTATAAGGACAACCATTGCCCTGAGAGGAGACCTTGGAGGTCAGGTGTTGTCCTGAACTCATCTGTGTCTGACATCTCCTGGACTCAGGATGTTGACCTTGCCTCTGCCAAGTGCTAAGATTTGAAAGTGTCACTAAATGTAGAGAATGCACCAGCTGGATTTGGAGCAGGAATGTGGGAGGTCATGGAGGGAGGAGGGCAAGAGCCAAGGTGACTAACTAAGGAGGACTAAGAGAAGGATCTCCTCCTCCTCATGCACAGCTGACACCCAGCTCAGCTTCTCCTTCTTCACTGGAGGCTTGTCGTAGTGCCAGGTTTTGACATGCAGAAAAGATCAGATGAGCTGTGAAGATGCAGTGGTGAGGGTGAGAAACTGGTAGGCAGGCAGGGACATGTCATCTCCTCTCCTTGCTGCTGGCATGCAAGGGGCTGAGATTCTCTGTCTGGTGCTGGTCCTGCAGTTGTCCCTGGGCCCTGAGATCCAGATGAAGAGAGAATGGGGCAGAGGGTGTCTGTCTCTCAAGAGCCACAGAGCACATTTTGTCAGGAGGTATGCCATAACTCAGCAGAGAAAAAGAGCCAGCAGTTGCCTTAATGGTTGTGTTAATTACATGAGTGTCACCATTCCTTATCAAAGGCACCTAATCAGGGAGAACATGAATACATGTTTTTAGATGCCTCATTATGGAGTTTGCAGAGAGCTGGGTGCACTTTAATGAACAGGTTTATTAGATGGGGAGAGCCAGCATGTCCTGCAAGTCCCAGGTCTGCCCAGGGTGGTCAGCAGGTGATGGGGGCAGCTGGAGTCTGGGCAGCCCCAAGCTGTGTCAAGGCAACTTCTCTATTCCAGACCCTCCTCTCTGGTGCAGCTCGGCTACTGCAGATGTGGCAAGAGCATGGAGAGAGACAGATGGATATGGCAACGGCAGGTGGTGAGTTGTTTCATTTCCCCTTTGGGCTGAAGCTCTACTAGTTGGTCCTTTCTGTCTGAATACACATGGCACATCAGAAGCGAAATCCCCAAGGCACAGTTTGAACCTAGGTGCGCCTCTGACATATAAGGCAAGAAGGTCCTGTTTGGGGCCATGGAAACGTTGAGCATTGAGAATGTGGTGGGCAAATCAAGTTGTGTTCTGTGTGGGAAGTCACCGTCCCAGGATATACAGGGACATGAAAATATATTGCTACCTTTACTCTGATGGCTCTGAGCACCACAGCCTTGGCTGAGATTCCTGAACCCTCATCAGGAAAAGGTCTCTGCTTGAGTTTCAGTCACTTCCAACTTGTCCAGTATGTCCCACCAAGCCTTTGAGGGCAGCCCATCCAACGTCAGAGAGATGCAGACCTTTCCAATGTACATGAAGATCCCACCTGCCCTCGTATTTGCTGCAGGTCTCAGGGGTGCTCCCACCTGCACAGGTGTGACCTGTGATTCTGCTTCAACCCTGACTGTTAACAGGGGCTTAGGCTGGGCAAACTTTCAGTAGCTTGCCTATTTCTCGGTATTTACTGACTCCAAACCACAAGGGCAGAAAATGTTCCCTATATTCTTTCACAACAGGCAGGGGAGCTCCCAGCGACAGCTGCTATCAGGGAATGAAGACTGTGATCACCGAACATATTTCCGCTCATTATTTCTGTGCTTTTTGTACTGTAGCAGATGGATCTTCATTAAGGAGAATGTAAGTTTTAGGGTGAAGCTGCTTTCATTGTTAAAACAGTTCTTCCAGTAACCCTGGCTGTTTTATTGACATTTACAGGAAAATGACTGAGAAATATAATGGCAAAATAAAGATGCCTTTAACCAGACAATAGGAATCTATTTCCTGCTCTTGAAAGGTCATGCATGACAAGTGGGAAGTGGATCCCAAGTGGCTCTAGGTTAGGTTGAATAGCTTGGGTAGGAAGGGTAAGTCACAGCTGCACAGGTATCTCTAGGATAAGCCCAAAATCCTCCCCAGAAAATCACATTTACTGGGCTTATTATCAGGATAGAAAACCCCAGGATGCCAGGCTGTTTGCTGAGGGTCCATGATTAGTGGCCAGGAGGGACAGGCAATTTGTGATGAACTTCTTGCGAATTCACATATGACCTGGAAAATGTCCATAGAAAGTCACAGGTAAGACTGGTCAGGCAGAGGGAAGAAGAGTTGCTCCCCACCACCCACAGTGTTCACTAAGTCACCTGGGCACTTCTTTGAAGTGGTTTAATATCTCCTGGTTGAAGGTGGCTGGGCCAGGAGCAGCCTGAGATGCGGGTGATGCAGGATACCTGAAGGCTGACGGTCCAAGAGCAGCTCAGACTTGGGGTTGACACCCGAGGACAGCCAGATTTGGAGCCTCAAGCCTTAGCCTGGACAGACCCTTCTGGTCCAGGCCATCTGGTTTGAAAAAAACCCTTCCTTGGCACGTGACAGAGAAGAGGGTCATTGCAGGGATTCCCCTGCCCACATGAAGGCAGACAGGAGGGGAACACCAGGGTGACACAGAGTGACAGTGAAGCCACAGCCCTCCTGGTCCCAGTACTGTGGGGGTCACTTTTTCCTGGGAGTTTTATAATTTTATCAGTTTTATCATTTTCAGGAGTGCAGGCTGAGCTGATACACTGCCCCGTGCAGGTGGGCAGATACAGCCTGGCCACAGCAGAGGACCCAAACCCTGCTTCCCTATTAATGCAAGGGAAGCCAAAAAGACAAGACATAGAATCACAGAATCATATAGTTTAGGTTGGAAGGGACCTTTAAAGGTCATCTAGTTCAACCCCCCCTGCAACGAGCAGGGACATCTTCAACTAGATCAGGTTACTCAGGGTCCCATCCAACCTGACATTTCCAGGGATGGGGCATGGGGCATCTACTATGTCTCTGGGAAACCTGTTCCAGTGTTTCGCCACCCTCATCATAAAAAATTTCTTCCTTATATCTAGTCTAAATCTACCCTCTTTTAGATATGAACTATTCTTCTTGTGTTCTCCAGGAAGACTGATTAGTGAAAACACTGAACGGTCCCCTGCTCCAGGCATTATTTTTTTTAAAAGCCACCAAGTTGCACTCCCAGGATGGCAAAGCAGAGAAGCTGTCTCCTTCAGCAAATAATGGGGTTTGCCATTCCCTGGAGGAATGTGTTTTTGCAGCCGCTGTCACACTAATTGCCAAGCAGCCCAGCCGTGTGGCCTCCTGGTGTGTTTTCAATCCACTCACTGAGATGCTGTGGGTTTTGTTTCTGTTCAGGATCCTTTGGCAGCCCTGTTATTTTGTGCTCTGCATGTGTCACTCTTTATGAGCTGGAACTGCTCAGTGTTAAGATAGAGGCTGATAAATACTGTAATCGCATGTGATTGTCTGAGGAAAGAGATTTGGAACCACTGTTTTTTTTTTCTTCCTTCTTTTTTTTTTTTAAGTGTCACATCTTGTACTGTTTTAGCTCTCCCCTCTGCAGCCTTATTCACTCTCTGGAAACACCTGCTAGGGCAAAAAGAAGGGGAATGACAATGATTTGCAAGTCACATACGGCTCTGAGGGCAGAGAACATGACAAAGTGGATGCCTCTCTATAATAAACTGTGTCCTGGAGTTAGGAAATCCTCACCCTGAAGGACCTCCCTGAGGTTTGGAGACATGGGCCTCACAGACACTTTCTATTAGCAGCTCTTTCCCAGGCCAAGGCTTGCAAGCTGTGTTAGCAGTGAGGAACGTGCTGTCATCTTCTGGACACTTCCACACGGGTGGCCTGTCAATTGCTTATCTCTTGAACATGTTGGTCTCAGCTCCAGGCAGAGGCCAGCTTTGACACAAACATCTTCAAACTCATCTCTACCTTGTTGAGAGCCTAAGCCAAAAACCTCCTGCCCGGTCTTCCACAGTGTTGGCTGATTTTCTTCTGCTCATCTGTACAGTCAAGTTCCCCATTGGAGCCATCAACCAGAACAGCAATGCAGTCAGATACTCAGACTGGGAAACAAAGGAGAGCAAAGCATGGCAGAGTCCTCTTATCTGCCCTTTCAGATGTCTTTTCATCTGTACTCCCTGCACTGGACCTGAAGAGATCAGGTCATATCCTCTATCCATCCCATCTGCTTTCTCTTACGTGATATTCCTTGTGCCCTGCTTCATTTGTACCTCTTCTTGCCTGCCGTATTTCTCTCAAGGCACAGTGGTAAAACCTTACAAACCATGAAAAACAATCATTTGAAATGACCTTATTAGACCTGTAATGTTCATTCTGATCTGAGATGCACATGCAGCCCAAGCATGATGTATCCCAGTAGTGACATTGGCAAGAGATGCTTGGTGAGGGAGCACTTTGTGGTCAACGAGCCTGGTCTAAGGAGAATCCTTCAGGGGATCTTCTCACAGGTTTAACAGAACTTTTTAAGCTAGTTGTTATTTTTATGCCTTTCTGTAATCCCAGTAAAGCTTCTCCACTGGAGGGATGAAGATCTCTGGGATCAGGCAATTTTTATTCCTTTGGCTGCAGAGAGAAACTGAGCTACTCATCAAGCTCAGCATCTTTCTGCGTCTGTGGGGAACCTCCTTGTTTTCTACCCATCCTCCAAATTCAGCTTTCACTCCTCTCTGAAGTTTAAATCTCCTTAGCACTTCCACACTGATGGGTGTCAAGTCATGCGTAAACATAATGGTTGCCTCCACGATTTAGTTGCCTCTTTAGGATCTGTTTTCCTTCTTATTAATTGTCTGCACATTTTATTTGCTTGTTTATCCCCAGCTCAGTAAGAAATGAAAGGCTTTGAACAGGGTGCTGACTAAATACTTCTGGATCTTGTACCTTTGCCTGATTTGTTTTGATCCCATTGCATGAAAGGATCAAAAGAGAACAAGTTTAATCATGGAAGATGACAGCAATAATGCTGAAAGTGTTGGGAATGTTACCTCAGAGACACAACCTCACTCAGGAAGCTGTAAACATCCCTTTCAACTCCTAAAATAATGAAGGTGCCTGCCACCTTCTTGTCCTCTTTGATCTTTGGCAGCAGTTTCAACTCTCAGTGTGATGGTGCTGGGGGGTGCGATATGACTTGTCAGAAGAGTGAAATAGGGAGCAGCATGGGAGAAGGCAAAGAGCCAGTGTCCAGTTTTGGGCTGCAGCTCTCCTGACCACACTGGAGAGGGACCATCCCCACAGAGCAAGGACTTTCCTAGTGAACAAGCCTCAGACCATCAGTCCTGAAGATCCAGGCTCACCACAGATGATAACACATCCCAGGCTAAGAAAAAGCAATAAAGGCTGTTGCCATGTACTAAGTCCCTGTATTGTCAGTTACCTGTGAGGCAAAAAGGACAGTGAAAAAATGCTCATTCCTCCCTTAATGGAGAAAGACGAAAAATGAAAACAAGACTCACAGCACCTGCCAAGCTGCTCAGCTGGGTGGCCCAAGGGCTGAAACATAGCTGAGTTATTCACACTCCAAGGTGGCAGCAGGGGCAGCCTGGGCTGGGGGTAACACTGGTAGAGGGAGCAGGATACCTCTGTCCCAGGACACATGGAGAGGGAAACATCAGCCCATAGGACGGCAATGCTCAGAGCAGCTCCACATTGCTCCCTGAGGCAAAACAGGCAGTGAAGACATTTTCACTAGTCCATAAACTACTGCTGGGTAAAACCAGGGCAGATTTGGCAGCAGTGGAAAGTGCTGGCTATGGTGATGATGGTTATTAACAACTGGCTGTTCATCTACAGGTGGAAAATTCTTTCTGCAGTGCCCTGATGATAAAAGACAGTGTTCATCTAAAGGAATGCCCCCACCCCCGTGGGTATTCAAGCTTAAGCACCCAGGCAGGCCATGGCTCTGCTCACCCTTCCTTTCAAATCTCAGCAGCAGTCTGAGAGGAGGGAGCCGGGGCTTTGGCACTGCAGACTCATCTTGAGATGGACCACTTTTTTTGTTAAAAGGGAACAACTCTTATCTCCACTGAGCAGGATTCAGCCCTGTGTGCCTCCAGGTGAGACATTTGTGAGCTCATTAGCAAAGCCCTGAGGTCTAGATAATAAGTGCTGCTTGCTGTTCCAGCATGGGAAATCAGGCTGCCTTTCTAGGCAGATACCTTTATTAAATCAAGCTGTGACCTTCGGGACACTTAGACAGACACAGGCTTCCCCTCTCTGCACACAGCCAAAATGGGTGTCTGCTAATTGCTTCCCCCATGGGTCCTCACATCAAGGGTTATAATTTTTCCTTCCACTTAACAGTAGTTAGAGAGGAGCTGAGCTGTGAACTCCTGGGCTGCTGCTTTGCACCCTGCCTGGAGCACCAAACAGGAAAAAGTCCTTGCTCTCTCTCAGGTATTTCTGACAAAGCTAACAGCTATGCTATACCTTCAGTAGTGTCGGTGATTGGAGTAATGCTCAGCCGGGAGGTCAGGGCATGCTCCATCTCACAAGAGTCCTCAATCTGGAGCAAACCTTCACTGGGATCCAGAGCATGACTCTTTTTTGAATGTGGCCTTGGTGGCTGAAGAGCTCAACTGGTACTTGAGTGTTGCACACAGGCAGATCAATGGCAGGTGGGGTTTTAAGGACTGGCATGTAGGGAACAAGGCAGAGTGGTTGGATGCTCCTGGAGCAGCTGCTCCCACACACAGGACAGGAGGTAGGAGAGTTTCTGCAAGCCATGACCCCTCAGGGAACCCCCAAAGAGCAGAGCATCAGGGAGGAGACACTGACACGGCCTGTGACAGCTGTGAAAAAGCCCAATGTTACCAAACATCTGTGATTAACAGAAATATTTCACCCCTCTGTATCTAGCCAATGTCTGTTTTAATCTTCTGGCTGGTTTGATTGAAAATTGCAACCCTTTAAACCGTGGCTCTCTGCCAGCTCTGTCTTTCAGAGAGTCGCTCCTAATGCATTGTAGCTCCTGGGTGAGAGATTGTGTCACTTCCCATTACTTCAGCCATTCACCAACAAATTATATTAGGCATGTGACGCAGGGCTGCCTTTGTCTAGTCATCCTCCAATTTAGCAATAAAAGCCCGCCTTTGACTGCAGACGACCTGGTGTTATTCCTCACCTTGTTGCTGGCTTGAGCTTATCACGGCTTTTTGTGACTCAGTTTCCCTATTGCAGATTAAATCCACTTCCTTTGCTAGCAAAATTTATCTACTGCAGAAAAGTGCTACATATGGGCAAGGGGTTGTCCTTCTGCCACAGAGATTAAGAGAACTGGTCAAAAATTAATAATTGCTGGGGAAAACCAGTCCAGTGTGTTTCTCTTCCACAAAGTTCAGATTCTTCAAATTTCCTGTGGGGGGATATATTTTTTGGGGAAGTTTTTACATTTTTATTTTAAGTACCAATAAATGCTTGGTTTTTTTCCCCTTTTTTCAGTTTTTCTTTCCACTGTTCTATTTTTCTGCAAAACTTTGCCAGCACTGGAAGACTGGCAGATTTGTGCAGTTTCAAAGCTCTCTTGTCACTCTGCCACTACAAAACAGTGAGGATTTGGAAAAGGAAAAAGGGGGAAAAAGTAGGGAAGCACTTTCCAATAGCAGAGTAAATGTGTGAGGAAAAGATATTAAAAATATAGCTTCAAAGAAATGTAGAATTAAAAATAAATATAACAATCATGTTCATTTTCCAGAAATTTTGCATTGAAAAATTATGGATAACCAGCCTCAAGAATGAGGTTCTCCAGTAGATAACGGCCCTCTGCAGCTCAGAAAAGGTCCTTTGCAGCTGGGTTCGTTTGTCTTTTTGAAAGAAGTAAAAATATTTACTTGAGAAAGCTTCTTGCCTTGATGTCTTGGTTTGCAAATTGTGTCTGCATGTGACTGCAGGTGCAAATAACATCCTCTAGAACAGCCCTGGCCACAAATATCTCCAACTACACTGAACAGCTTTTGGTTTTTTTTTTTTGTTTGTTTGTTTGGGTTTTTTTTCTTCTTTTTCTTTTTTTCCCCTATATTTATGCCTTTCTGGAACTTTTACTTTGGGGGCTGAAATCTTACAGGAAATATAAACAACATTGCCTCCAGAGCATTTCAGGACATGCAGTAGTAGCAGAACCATGCTGTTTTAAGCCTTCAGGGTGACAGCTCTAGAGACAGATTCCTGCGGTTTGTCCCCACTGCGTTAGTCTTTCCTGTTAGGGGTGCTCAGCCCCTGGGCTGACACTCCTGCCTTGGGCAGGTGATGCTGTCCCTTTGTGCAGGGACCCCTGCATGTGTTTCAGGCTGTGGTGGTTTGCAGATGACTCATCTGAACCTGTGAAGCCTGAACCGTGCGTGAGGAGACATCACTCCCAGTATGAGCATTTTGCCTATGGAGCTTGTAGGAGTGACCAGATCCCTTTGGACAAGGTTCACTGAGAAAACAGGAGCCGTGCCATAGAGGTCCTCACTGTAACACCTCACTGTGCTAGCCAGGCTTCCAAGAGCAAGCTGAAGATGGTGGGACTGAGTGTGTTGGAGACATTGGAAGAGGCTCATACAACAGCATTGCTCCAGAACTTGTGGCACCTCCTGAATGAGACACAGACATGAGGCCCCCTTCCCCATGTCCCCCAGGAACCACATGTACACCAGCCAGTGTATCCCATAGTGCACACAGTGGTTAGTGTGCAGCATCACACACAAGGGAAAACTCATCTCACATTAATGATACTCTCCTAACACTGATTTTTTTATGCTTGTCATAACCCTCCATTCTCACACTGCTTTTCTTCAGTCCTCATGAAAACCACCATAATAATTTAAGAACATCTCATTCAGCCCCTGAGTGACCTTGAGACAGGAGTCTTCTGGATGCATTCCCTACAAAGCTGATGGTTTTAAATCCAGTTCATACCATACCTCAAACAGTCTTGCGCTGGAAATGTTAAACTCTAAACCAGACAAAAATCAACCTCTGTAGGTTACTAAATGCATTGAAGATACCATCTCCAGCAGTTTTTCCTCTTTTTCTCCAGAAAAATGCGAAGTGAGTGAGCAGCCTTCCTGGTAGCACGTGAATAAACCAAGTTGCTGTCAGACTATGATGGGGGTGGGGGTAAATGGTGGACTGAAGTATGCCCCAGACTTTCATTCAGTACCACAGGCTGTCCCCTGGCAGGGACCAGGGAGATGCTCATGTGTCTATGGGAGGTGATCTCTCCTTGGCAGGGTGGCACTCATACTGGCTCTTGGAGCATTGCTCCAGGCACTCTCCACTACGTCCTTGAGCCCTGTGCTGCTGGAACTGAGGCTTTCCCTGTGCTTTCATACACACCTCCTGCACTTCAAAGTCACCTCTGCACTTCTGCACCTCCTGAACTGCTGTCGTCCTCTGCCCAGATGGCTGCTGAATGCATTCTGCCTGTTTTGGCACTATGGTGATCTGGCAGCTATTTCTAGCTCAGCGGGGAGAGGGTCTCCATCCAGCTCCACAGCTCCGTCACATTTTTAATTGCACATGGTACAGGCAACCAACAACCTCTCCCAGGGAGCTATGTTTTTGATGAACCAGTGCTCAGAGCACCTATGAAACCCTGTGGCTCTCGCTGGTGAACCTTGGCTGCTGCTTCTTGCAGGAGGACATCTGTTCCCTGTCCCTTCAGCAGTGCATCACCTCCTTCCAGGTTTTCCCTGCTTGGCAGCTGGCTTGCATTACCAGCACTTTATGAAACATGGACTGCTGTCTTTAGCAGCAACCACACCAGCTGCTTCTCCATTCTCCTTCTGATTTACCAGGAGTTTCATCTGGCAGCGTCTGTCACTCTGCAGGTATCCACTGCTGTAGTTAACATTAAGTTTCCACAGTTGTCTAAAGCTCCATGAATGTCCCTCACAATCTATTTACAGACACTAGAAGCAGTCCTGTTTCTGTTTTTTGGCAGAACCTGTGTTTCCATTAAGTAACCAATGTGCGGATGGCACCATGTGGCAAGCGAACATTTTATAAATGGCAGGGCAGTTGTATGTGTCTTGTAACTCATTTCAAGTCTATTTACAATCTCATCTTCCAAATCAGTAAGAGGAAAAACTGCCTTGTGACACCCTTCTCAGGAGTGGTCTCCATCATGCTAATGTTTTTTAGTTGCTCTTTTTCCAGCATATGACCGCATACAGAAATATTCTGGTTATGGTAACTTTCCCTTCAAGTCTACGGCCCTTCTTTGCTCACATTTTTTTTTTTCTCTGTTACTGATGCCCAGCAGTTTTTTTATTGCCAGCAGTGTGCTGAAGCTCTGTCCTAGCTTGGCGGAGGAGGTTGGTGTGTGCTGGCTGTGAAGGGAGAGCTGTGGGGCAGAGCAGTGGGGAGGCAGGTAGAGGCTCCAGGGAGCGCCTGTGGACCTGCAGGAGGGAGTGATGGAGATGCAGACCAGCACCCAAGAGCAGCATGCACAGGACAGGAGGGAGGGATGCTGTTTGACTGCATGGCTCGCTCTGTTCTTGCTGCTTAGGTGCTTTCTTCTGGGCCATGAAGTGGAGAGCTGTGGAGAGCTCTGTCTGGATAGCCCTCGAGACATTCTTGATTCATGATCACAGCTGACAGCACATCACCTGGTACATACCATTGTTTCTGGAAACTCTCTGTTCATTAGCTTTCCTCTAGCAACATTTAATTAACCTCCCTAACCCACTTGTATTATAGAGCTTCACCTTGACTCATGCAGTATATCATGTATGCTTCCTAAGTGCCCAGTGGCACAAGAGGGTGATCCATCACAGAGAGGTGAACCCCTGCAGTGCTGGAGCAGCAGGTCACCTCCTCTCAGCTTTCCCTGGGTCTTGCATGAACTTCCTTGCCTGGGGACAGCACACACAGCAGGGATGGGCTCCCAGGAGGAACAGGGCAGGTGTCCTCCCCACAAGACAAGGTCCTTACAGCTTGTGAAACACCAAGACCTCACTGAGTGCAAGCAAATGCTGCAGACAGGTGTTTATTCTCTGAAACACCCATGGCACTGGTACCACCAGTGCCTTTACAAGGACAGGAGAGCTCTGAGGGTTCATCCATCACTGCTGTCCCTTGGAGGGGTGACCAGGTACGTGGCTTATCCTGCTCCCTGCTACCTTGGTGCCATCCAAAACAGCTTTTCTCTTTCTCTGCCTCTGAGCGAGGACTGTCTCATCTGTGGCTCAGGGGACCTGAAGAGCAGTCAGTGCTGTGACCTTGGGTCTCCAGAAGACAACACATCCTCTGCCCCTGTTCCCTGGCCTGATGGTGGGCATTTGCCATGGGGACAGCCATGAATTTGTGTAGCTACTGCTGGTCATCCCTCCCTGTCTGACATGTGGGTGCCATGGGTCCTAACAAGCTGTAAAACCCTTTCCCCTGCCTTCCCCAGCTCCTCTCACATTTGGGGTTGGATGATAGAATCATAGAATCATAGAATCATTTAGGTTGGAAAAGACCTTTAAGATCATCCAGTCCAACCATTAACCTACACTATCAAGTCCACACTAAACCAATCAAGGGTACACTAGACTAAACCATGTCCTGAAGTGCCACATCTACCCGGTTTTTGAACACTTCCAGGAATAGTGACTCCACAACCTCCCTGGGCAGCCTGTTCCAATGCTTGACTACCCTTTCCATGAAGAAATTTTTCCTAATATTCAACTTAAACCTCCCCTGGCACAGCTTGAGCCCATTTCATCTCGTCCTATCGCTAACTATGTGGGAGAAGAGACCAACACCCACCTCACTACAACCACCTTTCAGGTAGTTGTAGAGAGCAATAAGGTCTCCCCTCAGCCTCCTCTTCTCTAGGCTAAACAATCCCAGTTCTCTCAGCAGCTCCTCATAAGGCCTGTGTGATTTGTCCTTTCATGCTTAGCTGAAGTCTGCTGCCACTACTACCCAATAAAATAATAATGCAAGACTTCAGCTCTGAGCTTGCTGTCACACCTCAGGTTGCTTCTTCTTCGGAGCCCTATTTGATGTAAACCATCCCCCTGTTCATCCAGCCCCCTTGTGAATAGACTGCAGGAAAAAGTGAGAGCTGCAACTCCGAGATGAGAGTAACCACCTGACTGTAGCAGATCATGCTCCTTTTGCAATGGGTTCTCTCATATTTTATTTTAAATTAAAACAATGCTTAGCCTTGATAAATTGTGATTTAGGCTTATGAGAAAATAGACTCAGGAATAAATAGCTTGCTCCAGCGTGAAATTGAATAAATCTGAGTTGAACCACAGAGTGTTACTTACAGAACAGCAGTAAATGATGTGTGTGGTTTATTGTTAAATAAGACCAGAACTCTGGAAATGAGGTTAAAAGGAAAGCTGTCAAGGGTGTTTTCTGCAGCTGTTTCCCAGGCAAAAAAGAAAACTCTGTTAAAGAGGAATTGGGGGGGGGGGGGGGGGAAGCATTTATCAATTATTGACTGGGAATAAGCTTTAGTAAGGCAAAACTAGCAATATCAAAAAGGAGAAGGAGTCAAGGGGCAGGATAAGGTTAAAAGATAAAGACAAGTCTGCAGAGTCAGAGAAATCAGAGAAATTCCAGCTTCTTGGAATATTTGCAAGACTTACAATTTATGGGACCTCTCTTCATCCTTTCTGGTGCCTCAGGTCCTGATGAGGACTGAATATTCTGAAGCACTTAGCACTGGGGAGCCACCAACACAGAGTGACAGGGGTGAAAAGAACTTTTGGGAGCTGAGTAGGTCTGACATTATGGTCAGCCACTTCAGAAGTGAAATGAGGACTGCTGGCGCCATGTGCCTTTGAATACAGCCCCCGAAATGCTTGTTTGCTGAACCCTGCCCTCACACTGCTATCTCTGTGCGGGGTGGGTATGAAAAAGAAAGTCTCCCTGCTCTCTCCAGCAGCCTGTGTGCTGGTTCTTAGCAATATCCGGTCAATATATCAGCTCTGAAGTTTCTAGGCCATGTAGCATTTGAGATGTGAATAGACTTAAAAGATCTAGGAGTTTTCCAATACAGTTTTACAGGTTTTCTTCCATGTGAGGAGCAGCTTAACGTCAGTCCTGCTTGCCAGGGCTGGAGGGGAGGGCTTTCTTCTCTGCACACAGATGTTCATCTGGTAGGGAAGTTACAGCAAAGTTTGGATCACAATGTAACTACTGCCACATAACAGCTAACACATGTTCGGAGAGAACTTCCTGGAGGCAGTGCCAGCAAGGTGCTGCAGCCCACATCATTAACAGGAGACCAGACCAGAGAGTCATGGGGGTACCTCCTCATGATAAAGTCCATGGTTACAGTCAGAGCTCCTGCTGTGGGATCCTGACACATCCCTGCACAGAGGCACAGGCAAGGAGAAGTCTGCTCTGGAGACGACACATCTGGGGAATCTGCCCCTCAGCAGGTAAGTGACTGGACAGGACAGGGAGGGGGTATCAAAGGCAGCACTGTCAGCTACCATGGCAGCACAGTCCATTTCAGTCTCAACACTATTCTTAGCATGTAAAGTTTAAACCTGGAGGGGGAAAAGGAGTGGGTACTGGAGGTCCTCTCTCTCAGTACTGGAATCCTGTAACTCAGCTTTAATTCCTGGAAAAATAATTAAGGAGAATAGTACCTGGAAAATATGTGGAGGTGAGTAATAGTCAGCCTTGATTGTCAAAAACAAATCACATCAAACCCATCTAATTTCCTTCTGTAAGAGGGTAACTGATCTTGTGGACAACGCAAAGGCAATAGATCTTACCTGTTCTGATGCAGTGGCACTTTTAAATCTCTCGGTCTTTAAATCCCCATAAATAAGCTAAAGAAATATATGTGAGGTGAATCTACCAGATAGGGATACAGAACTGGGCAGCCAACCAGGATTATAGAGCAGCTACCAGTAACTCTTTTTCAGCCTGGGACAGCTTATTCCTAAGGCTTTCCCCGGACCTTGGGTTATTCAATATCCCCATCCATGAGTTGTACTATAGAACAGAAGATGCTCATGTACCTTGCATTTGCAAATGGTCTCAGATGGCAAAGGACTTAAAAGGATTTTAAAAGACCTTGAGACTGAGGAAAGAGCCAAAAAAAAAAAAAAAAAGCTCTAGTCCAGAGTTCAGTAAGGGTGATGTAAAACTCTCCCTTTAGGTGGGATCCAACTGTGGACCTAGGAGGGGATCACACAAGGGTGTGACATAGCAGTGTCCCACCACCACAGAGGGTGCAGGCTACTCTGGCTGTGTGCAGGCAGGGCTCAGGACACCAGGAACCTCTACCAGGAGAAGGACCAGCTGGGACACCATGCCCAGTTTGGAGTGCTGCACAGCACGACAACTGGAGTAACCTAGAAGAATCCAGAGGTAAACGCTGAGAACAATCAATAACGTAAAACCCTGGAGTGCTCTGATGAATCAGGGTTTTTCAACTTTGGGAAAGAGAAGGCAATTCCATTCTCAGACTTGGAAAAGGCTGCTGTAAAGGTGGGCCTTGTGCCATGTCCTTGGCAGCCAAGATATGTTCATCTAATGGTATCATCATAATAGCACCTAATAAACTGCATGAGGAAGATCTGAATCCATCACCAAAGTCTTCAAGAAGAAGCTAGACTAGAGGTAGAGCTGATTTTATCTTGGGAAGGGGATGGTACAGGTGGCTAAGGTCTGTGGGATCCTTTGTAACCTTACAGGTCTGTTCCCTCATATAAAATGCCAACGTACTGGAGCTGACCCAACTTCTGTCCCAAGGTGGAGAGAAAAGAGATGGAGAGCAACACTGGACACAACCTAGGCTATTGCGCATCTACCAAGTCAACGAGACATGTTTCACTGTTTGTGTATCCCCAGGGTTGTATCAAGTCCCTCAGCTGTATTCACTGAAAACCAAAAGAACAAATGCATACTTCCAAATGAGGGCAAGCTCAGCTCATGCTCCATGTTAAGCTAGTGAGAGAGCACTTGCTTTCCTGTCTTGCCTAATCCCCCTGCAATGGCTGACTGTATTTCCTTCATGCCAGCTTTACTGTTTCAAGTGGCATCCCTGGTAATTCTGCCCTTTTACTCCTTGGTTATATGTGTAACCACTTTGCCTGCTCACACCATTGCCTTTAAACTGCAGTGCAGGCAATGGTGTAAGCATGGAAATTGTTTAAGGGGCCACAGATGTGGCTGTCCAGGTTGGCTTCTCTGAAATACAGCTGGTAGCTATCTGCAGGGGAAGATAACCATTTTCTTACCACTTTCTCTCTTGACTATGAACAAGCCTTGTGCTAACTCTTCCCTGAAAATTGCTTTCCTAGGTTTTAGCAAAAATTTAATAAAAATATATCCTGGGCAGTGAGAAATCATGTAGAAATTATTCCATGGGTACGTTTATGCCTAGGAGCCAAATTTAGGTAGAACTGCCCAACTGCCCTGGAGCGGTGGTGGCCCCTGGAGTGCAACAGGGTTAGCTCTGCATTTATGGCACCTTGGTGATTTCATGACAAGGCTAGAAGTGGTCAAGAGGGAAAAGGTTGTGGTCTTCCACCTCTTCACCTGACTTGGTCAAAGCTGTGCTTTCCCATGACAGTATCATCTGGTCCTTCCCCTTCTTTGGGAGTGATGGTGACACCTACCTTCATGCAGCCTGAGCTCTGGTTCCTGGTTTCAACCCAGTGGGAAGACTTGTCAATACTCCTGGTGCTTAGAAGTGGTGCCATTCACTAAATTCAGCAAGACAGGGGTATTGATGTAGTGGTAATACCGGCTCCAAAGGAATCCTGGTTGCTCTACAGCTTCCATAGCTCTGGTCTGTAGCATATATGGCAAAGCAAAGCTTCAAGACCATGTGATATTTTGTATTGTCTGGGACACTCTCTCCATTGCTGCTGAGCTAACTCAAGCAGCGAGTGTGTTTGGAGTTAATTGCCTGCTGTTTGCAAACTAGCCGATGAGTGTTTAATTAGTTTCCTTAATTTAGACATGATCATCTAAATCTAAGGGGAAGCCACTGAAAAGCTGTCTACAGCTAGGGACTCAGAGCAGTTAATTCACTTTTGGTACTTCCTTTCCAAATTTCTTTTTAACTGCATACATCATTGACTTTGTTTGGCTTTGAGGCTCAGAAAAAACCTTATTCTAATTGATCTGTGGATCTCCTGTCCATCTACAACATCTATACCAGCAGAGACTAAGTGTCCAAACTGGCTGGCTGAAGTCTTCACTTAGTACTGCTCTTCAGCAAGGTGCGAAAAGAAGCAAAAAATTTCTCATTGACTGTCTAGCATTTAAGGTGACCTCCGATGAGCAACCAGCTTTTGACAGGCTGCAGCTGGGTAGGCAGGATGCCAGTATGTTCAAGCATTTATCATCAGCCACATCTGTGGGCTTTCTAATGGTGACAAGTTCAACCAAAGGAGTCATCCCTTCCATTGAAAAGTTCAACAAAGATTATATTCTAGTTTGTCTATTGCCAAAACAAATCCTACTTTGGAGTGAAGGTAGGATGTCTTCAGGGAGATCTGTTTGTGCTCAGGGATCTTTTCTTGTCCCTCTGAGATATGGTGACATTCACATTTTAAGCTTCAAAAAAGTTAATAGTGCACACACTAAAGAGGCATTTGCTAGAGCCTGAAGTGCCTTAATACTTTCCACTCTGATTGTGCTGCAGCTTCTACAAACCAATGGCTGTTTCTCCTGACTGACCCATGAAACCTCAAAGTCATTGAAAGACCTCTAATAGAGATATGACCTAATACTGACACAATTCAATGGAAAGACTAATGCCAGTGTTTTCTGGAGAAGGCCCTAAAGCATTTATTCTTTTAAAATATCCATGCAATCTAGAAGCAGAAAACTTTGAAGACTGGAGAGAATAATTATAAAACCAGTCTGCTTGGGAAGTCAGCACAGTCAGCAGTCTTCTCAGCTCGCAGTCTTGGGTCGAGGAAGCATGGGAATAATCAGGAGGACAAGCAGGGCTAAAGCCAAATGCTCCTTTAAGACCACAGAGAAAGGATCAGAAATGTGCAGTTTCGCAGCCAGAAAACCTAAGATCCTTGCATTCTGGCACAAGTGCCACTGTTCACTCCAGGGTCTCAGTGGCTCCCTGACCCTTGCTGAATAGGGCATGCTTACTCAGAATGGAAAGCCAGTGTCTGCACTGTGCATTTAAAGAGGGTAGAGTTATGAGAGACCTATGGGATCAAGCTGTCTGACCTCCTGTGCAAACAGAGCAAAGGACTGTCTTGTATCAGGGACGATAAGAGTATCTTCCAGGTGTTGCTGTCTCACATGCTGACACCATAACATTGCAAAGTCACATGATATCTTCACTCATGTGAATGACAGAAGTTTATCACTGTACTCCCTCTCAGCAAGTGACAGAGGTCAGGAGTGGAACAGAAAAGTGAAACAAGACTTCAGGGAGTGAAAATGGTGCAGCTGGGCACCCTTCAGGGCTGTCACTGTGTCAAGGGCAGTGTTTGATTGACTCCATGTTTTGCAACAGTAGCTAGACCAGGGGATCAGCAAGCCACAGCTCAGCAAAACACAACTTACATCCAGGAGTCCAGATGGACCTCAGCCTCCTTGAAGGCAAGTCAGTGACAGTCTCCCATTCCTCTGCAGCCTGTTCAGCTGCAGGTAGGACTCAGCCAGCTAATCATAGGTGTCTAATGACATTTGAGATGCCTTAGGATATCCTGCCTGTCTTCCAGCTGTCTTTCCAGAAAGACAGTCTCCTGAACATACTGTGTGATATCTGTCAGATTTGGGCAGATGTCTTTCTTACTCCAGGATTCCTGAAATGGGACTAGACCCCTGTGTTAATTATACACCTTAATGACTCAGTCGCAACACAAGAGAATGAGTCCCAACTCGAGTGAAACAGATGTTTTGCTTGACATCACCTGCTGATCACAAATGTTCATGATATATGTATTTGGCCTTTTTATACTGCACCCTCTTACCAGCAGAGCTCTTCAGGGATGCTCATGAATCTTCGGGTTTTTGGTTTTTTTTATTGAACATACTGTGAGCAGCTTGAAGGCAGCTGAGTGCTGTGAGGTGGAAGCTGAAATCAGCACTCTTGCCTTTCTGTGGCTATCATGACCTCAGAGATCTCATTTAACATCTCTGTGCTTAGGGTCCTGACAAGGAGGATGGAGATAAAGAAATGCAAGACTTCCCTACTTCATGTGCTTGAACTGCTACAAAGTTCTTGGAGGAGAGGGCTAGCTGTTGGAAACCTGTGAATCCAGTTGGCAAACAGAGGTGTTCACCCTAGCTCTGCTGCTCTGTGCAAGGTTTTCATTCATTAGTTGACATCATTGGCAATAATGGCCAGAAGTGCCTCAACTGCAGCTTGAGTATCTCTTTCCTTTTAATGAGAACAAGTGCTTGATCACCTTGTGCTCCATTTCTGGCATCAGTAGCTGATATACTTGGTGCTGACCAGAGACTTGCAGAAACTTTTCCTCCCTGTAAGAAAGAAGATGCTAGCATAGTCCAAAGCTGGATGGAAATGACAGCTAGAAACTCTATGAACTCTCATTTGGGAACTAATTTACTTTCTGCTGATGTTGCAGCAAAAAAACACCTCCCACTGGCAGAGGCATCATTTCTCTTCTGTCAGGTTGTGAGTGATCTCTCATGTGTCTGAGAAACATAAATATTATATAAAACAGTCCTTGGAGCCCACATTTTTTGAGACACACAGCACTCTATAAATGAAAAAAGTGTGTGTGTGCACAGCTCTCAGCAAGACATTACATTCTGCATTGCAGGGTAGCCCCGGGGCAGTGGCTGAGACTGGGTTTTGGTGGTGCAGATAAAGTGGGAAATTCAAACAACAGGGAAACTGGAGAATAGAACAAATAATTTTTGCAAAGTTTCCAAGTGTGAATAAACAACTTCATGGGTCTTCGAAGTACACAGAAAGGAGGTGGACTGACTACAAGATGTGCAGTGACAAGATTATTTACATTTCATTGTCTTCTGGGAAATATAATCATTTTACTAGTTAGTTCTTCTTAAAAGGAGAACTCGCACATTTTCTATTTTAATAGTTTTGAAGTTTTCTCTGCTCACAAAAGAATGAGTTATTGCTGTCATGTCCACCAAAGCTACCACTGTTGTTGCTAAAAGATTTTACTTCCCTTTCAAGGATCAAGTTTGCAATAAAAACAAAAGCTGAAGCAGTTCACAAGGTTAGGGGCAGTAGCAGTTTGCAAAATGACACTCCTTCTTCATTGAGAAACTGGGAATAGTATGGCCAAATTAGTCTTTAAAAAACTCCTGGCTCTTATTGCTCAGTTTCTTAGAACAAGGTCTGAAGACAGCAGTGTGCCCTGCTTTGATTTTATTACTCTTCATTCCTGTTGTCTTGCCTGGGAATTTGTTGTTTGTTGGCTTGTTAAGAAAAAATGTAGATGAGGCAGTATTGAGTTTGCTTCATTGTTTCAACAGCTCAACACTCAACATTTTGACACAGAAGCCAACAAGGCACATGCTTCCCCTGAATTCTTTTCTCTTGTATTTCATAATCCTACCCAACTTTCTGAGTTAGGAAGTTTAGCATCTGGTGAAGCTCTCCAATTCCTATATCTTAAGAATGAATCAATACACAAAACCCTTATCAGTCCTCCAGTGTCCTGACCCTAGTAATCGGCTTGTCCTCCACCATTGTAGAGAACAAATATAAATGGACAAGACAAACAACAACATTTGGAAGAGCATGTTCACACCATGCTCCTCACCATCTCCCACTCAAACATGGTTAAATCTAGGGGACCTTTTCCAAAGAATGATTCTCTCTAATGTTTGGTATATTATCCCACTGATTTGGTGATGAGTTTCAAAAAAGGATGAAACTGAAAATCTGTGTCCTGACAGCAATAAGACAGACATTGTCTGCTCATTTAAATTAAGACACTCTACTGCAAAAACCAACAATTAAGAACTACATCCCCTTGACGCACAACAGAAAATCATCAAGTTGCAGATAGAAAAACAAACAGACTCATAGACAAAGGGTACTTTTGCTAGCAAATGAAATCAAGGTGGGTGGTTGTCGTGGTTTAGCCCCAGCCAGCAACTAAGCACCACGCAGCCGCTCGCTCACTCCCCCTACCCCGATGGGATGGGGGAGAGAATCGGAGGAGTAAGAGTGAGAAACACTCCTGGGTTGAGATAAGAACAGTTTAATAATGGAAATAAAGTAAAATAGTAATGATAATAATAACAATATAATAATGATAATAATAATAATGATACACGAAGCAAGTGATGCACAATGCAATTGCTCACCACCCGCCGACCGATACCCAGACAGTTCCCGAGCAGCGATCGCTGCTCCCTGGCCACCCCCCCCCCAGTTTATATACTGAGCATGACGTCATATGGTATGGAATAGCCCTTTGGTCAGTTTGGATCAACTATTCTGGCTGTGCCCCCTCCCAGTTTCTTGTGCGCCTGGCAGAGCATGGGAAGCTGAAAAAGTCCTTGACTAGCATAAGCAGTACTCAGCAACAACTAAAAACATCAGCATGTTATCAACATTCTTCTCCTACTAAATCCAAAACACAGCACTATGCCTGCTGCTAGGAAGAAAATTAACTCTATCCCAGCCGAAACCAGGGCAGTGGTGGTTGGGTAGATAAGGCAGAAAGAACCCACTGTGGGAGCTGCAATTAACATCAACTGCCAGATGAGCTGCATGACACTGGGACTACAGCAATGTGCTGTGCCTCATGGGGTGTCTCTAACAAGGTCCTCCAGGGTGGCTGAGCTGAGGCTTGGTCCACCTCCGGGGGGTTCCCCATGCCTGGCTGCCTAAGCTACTCTTGAAGCAATGAATAATTTGTGTCCTCCATTGACTACAGCAGCATGCTCATTCTCAGACTGCTTCTGCTTGGAGAAGGGCAGAGATGCCACTGCTGTGAAGCACCCTGTCCCTGAGCATCGCTATTGACCCACACAACCCAGCCAGATTTTTGGTGGTCATGGCAGTACCCAGGCTATCTCGCAAGGAGGGTCCAGGGACATTCAATGGTGAGATTGTTCTTATCTGACAGAGCTGCTTGTTCAGGGCTAGAATAAAGTGACTCACTCTTTGAACTGCTGAGCTATGTCTCAGGAGGGGAAATTAAAACCTCTTTGAATGGGTATGGATAAAAGGGCTGGGGAACCACAGAGACCAGCTTATCCCATGACTCTGCTGGCTGAGCAGGCTGAAGGCAGCAGAGTCCTGAACCTTTCATTTCCACAGTGGAGAAATTGCTGGGAGTGTTGATGGGAGGAGATAAGGACTTTGGTTGGAATGGCTCTCCCCAGGGGGAAGCACTTGGAACAGGTCCTGAGCAAAATCTGGCATCCTAAAAAGGGACATGTGAGAAGAAGGAGAGCATGAAGGAAGACAGTGGAAGGTGGTCAGAAGGAGAGACTGCTCCTCATGGAAACTCAGCACCACTTACTGACCCTCACCCTGCCGGGCAGTCAAGTTTAAAATCCTCCTGACACATCACTGTGGAACAAGGGGAGAGAAGCAGAGGCTAGCAGCTTGCACCAGGATGTGGCAGACTGAAACATTTTGGTTAAGAGACTTCTGGATTTCCAGGGGAGTCAGCATGCCCTGGGTGGGTTTCATGGCTGATGCTGTGTGACTTGCAAATCACAACTAGTTAGGGTGAATTAAAAGAGCAGCCACTATCCGTTTTCCTGTTGCAATAGCTTATCTATTTACTGTGCCAATAAGTCAGCAAGTAGTATAGAAGAGACATGAAAAAATGTCCCTCTTAAAAAAAAAAAAAGGAAAAAAAAGGAAGAGTCAAGAGAGCACTTGTGTCCCATTTGTAAACTTTAACTGCTCATTGCTGTCACATGCCTGCTTAAGAAGTTATTAATCCTGTTAAATACTGAAAAAAGACAGTATCTGCCAAAGGATATGAGCTGCTAATAAACTGTAATAACTAATTACAGTCACCCATTTATTTTCACTTCATTTTAAATTAAGTGTCTTGGCTACTTAATTGTGTACAACAAATCCCTTCCCACACCGAGCAGCAAGTGTGCCAGACAGAGCCCAGGTCTGATGCTGGGAGCATGGACATCCCGGGGTGCTGGGGGTGCCTCCAGCACTAATTGCCTGGAGAGGCTTCACCAAATTAACTGCAAATGGTTGTTTAAAGCCCTTGAAATTTCCTTCATCTCAGTTCTGAGCAGCCATGGAAAACAAGATTTGGAAGTGTGAAGGAGGCTGGGGAACAGCTTTGAGATGCATGCACAAGCGGGGTGTGGGGGGGTGGGATTCTTAGGTTTTAATGAAGGCCCTCCTGGGGCCCTCCTGGCATCATCAACAGATGGGCCCAAGGTGATTCTGGTTTGTCAGGATGATTCAAAGCCCACAAAGGACTCCTGGGATTCTTCCCCTCCCTCAGGGCTGGAGCTGTGCTGGAGAAACTTTAGGCAGCAGCTGTTCATGGTCTGGGGAACAGGACAGCCCCATTAAATGCTTCCCACTAGCCCTTCTAGAGTGGTTATTTAATCACAAACCTCTGTGATTTCCCAACCGAGGTAGGAAGAGAAGACCTACCTCTACTGCCAGGGCCTTCAATGCACCAACAAACAGTAATTGTCCTGACCACTCTCATGTGGGAACTCTTCCTCATATGTCCATTGACCCAGAAGAGCCACTGACGCTTAGCCTGAGCTATGCTCTGGGTACTTTTGTGCCTGGTCCTGTTCTTATATTGTCCCATCTTGCTGATGGGGCTTCTTGGACTGACCCCAGAGTGGTCCTTGTCACTCTGAACCTGTCTGATGATTACTGGACAGTTGACTGAACCTGATGGTGCTGTGGGACCTGCTCTGCCTCTGCTCACCTTGCTTGGGTGCTGCTGAACTCTTCCTCCATTCACAACACTGTTTCTACCTGCCTTGCTGCCACTCCTGGCTCCCAGATTGTTGCCCTTGTGGGGCAGCCCCATTCTTGTTACACACTGGCACTTGCAGATAATGCTGGGCTCCAGGAAACTGCTGGTGAGGACTTGCCCTGCTGCCTGAGCAGGCAGCACACTCCAAAATTCCTAACATGGACTTTCTTTGCAGGTTGTGACCAGTCATCTGAGTATCATTGCCTTTCTTGTGCACCAGTGGGTCTGGCTGATGCATGCTTTCCAGCTAGGGTGAAAATGCTCAGAGGTGAATAATCCTACAAGGTTCCTCAGACAAACATGCACCAGTGCTTGGACTCATGACAGTTCACATCTCCTTTGTTCCAGGATCCGTCAGTTTTGTCTTCTGTAATGGAAACTGTTATAGACCCTTATAAAATGGAATTGTATAACTCCAGAAAAGTCCAAAGCCACCACAATGAGAACTGTTGCTGAGGTACTGGCTAACAGTACCTTGGTACTCTTCCTCTATGAATCAACCCTTCCCTGTCCTTATCTTCCCTTAGTGAAACGAGATGAAGCCATTTCCTGGGGAGGGTTGTGTTAATATCCTGGACAAACTCCCAGTTCCCAGGTAAGCAACTATTTTTCTCATGGCTTTTTCATTTACAGAGGATACAACTCCCAGCCAAACTGTAGTATCATGTAAAATAGAGATGAGATGTTTCTAAATGCATCTGCCAGTGCAGTAAGACTTTGCTGCTGCCTGAAGGCACTGACAGCACCCACAGCAGCTGGTTCCCAGACCTGACTTCTCATCAACACAGTTTCAGAAATTTAAATTTCTTTCTGAAAAGGTTTTAGCTGGGAAGTATTCAGTTTTGTTTGTTTATCTTCCTGCAAACAGAAATGTAAGATCCTCTGTCAGGGAAGGAAAGCTGCTCTGATGGAGCATGAACTCCACCATCTGAAGCAGTTCATGACACAGGGAGAAGTTCAGTATAGGGTAGAAGGTCCTTTCCCTGTGTTCGTGCCCCTGTGGCAGCAGCTGTGGCTCACAAGAGTGAATGAGATGCTGCCAGTCAGCTGCAGAGTTCGGGGGCACCAGGATAAGGTGAATGACTTAGACCAAGCCAGGCTTACCGCAGGACTGACCACAGCCTAAGCTGTGAAGCAAGTAGTAGCCCAGGTACCAGCAAAGCCAGCATAATCTGTGGCCTTTACCCATGACTGACTGCAATGCCCTGATCTTCCTGACTCTCCAGCATCCTACATTACCACAGGGTCAAGCAGCTCCAACAGTCCCTGCAGCCTTAGGAGAGCAAGGTTAAGTCATATGCTCTATTGGTGAGGATGAGGGTCTCCTGAGCCCCTGGGATGGAGAACTAGGTGGGTGGCTTTCCTGTTACAACAGTTATACAGGAGTGGGGAGGGAGGGTGCTGCTGACCCTGGTAGAGAGGGAGCATACAAGACCTCCATGTCTGTTCTTCCTGTGGTGAAGGACACTTTCCTGTACCTATGGTAAGGCTTGGCATGGTGTAGAAAAGCTACAGACCTGTCTGGTTACAGTCTCTTCAGCTTAAGTCCTGCAGGTGAGCCATTTCTCTTTGAAGATCAGGCTAATAGACATTAGCTCGAGTCAGTGAGCAGAGCTGAGAGGACATAAGAGCACCATCAAGGCAGCAAAGGAGCTGAGACAGCTTGGGCTGAATCTCCAGAGAACAGCCTGGTTGTGGAGCCCAAGGAAAGGTCTCCAAAGCTGGGGTCATATCAGCTGGTGACCAGCGTGTTCCTTCTGCTTTTTAGTTACCTTGAAATCACCCCGAACTCATGGCAAAAAGTTAGGGTAGAAATAATTTGTAAGTAGAAAGTCCAAATACGGGTAACCCAGTTACATTATGTTAACAAAGTCCTGAGAAGTCTCTTCCTCTGTCAGGGAGCATTCAAGCTGTCAGAACATTTGACCAATACTACCCTGGGGGATCAGGCTTTCATGCAAGAACTCTTAAACCTAAAATTTCCTCCACAAAAAAGACAGAGGCTTGGGAACACATATCATCTTCATACACACACTCCCTTAAAGTTTCTATTGGAGTTAAAACCCTCCTCCTGTCCTCCCAAGGATTTCTGTTAATGATTTAGCCTGAAGCACTCTTTGAGGTGCCTAGAGCTACTGAACATGGAATATGGAGCCATCTTCAGAATGGGGGATGGGGGCATCTCCCATGGTGTAGATGTCTCTGGTGCAGATATCTCTGAGCCCATTGCCTTCAACTCCCTTTGGAGTCACACAAGAGACGGGCATTTCTAGGATGTGACTCATTTGACCTATAAAGGCAATCAACAGCTATTGGTTTGTATGTCAAGATCTGCAGCACGGCTGAGTGAATTCCAGCCTTGCCTTTCATAGAGGGCTGCATACTTTGACAAGTGCTTTGACTACTTACCTACATCACAACACTGACATGATAATAACTAGTCTTTCTGAGGTGATGGCAAGTTTGGCAAGTATCACCTCTAATCCAGGTTTTGAGGGATACCATGACAACATTTCTGTTCAAGAACAGTTGTGCTTTTTTCCCCACTGTAACATATGTCACAAAGCATCACCTTGCTGCAAGTCCTAAATTGTGTGTTATGTCTCAATGGGGAAAATAAGAAAGAGCATAAGTTCTGGCAAGATAAATGTAAAATCATAATAAGGCAGGCCCAGAAATATTTTGAGGAACAACTTGCTAACAGAATAAAAAATACTAATAAATCCATTTGAAACACATCATCAGCAGGAACACTGCCAGAGAGTCTACAAGGCCAATAAATGAGTGAGGCATGAAAGGAATGGCTCAAGGAAGATAAGGTTAGAGCAGAAAAGCTAAATGAATTCTTCATATTGAAGTTTGCTGTGGAGGAACTTAGGGAAATTCTAGCAGTGGAAATTTTCTTTATGTGATATGAGTTGAAGGAACTGTCTGGAATTAATGAAATTAATAGTTTCAAATCCTCATTGGGGTTTGGAAGTGGCAAGCTCATAAACCAAACCCATTGGGGTTTGGAAGTAAAGGCATCTGCATAGCATTTATCAGGGGAAGTGATGCCTTGCAGACCCATTAGTGCTCTTTAAAGGAGAAAAGGAGCATGTGTAGAAGGGTGAATTGATCGATGCAGTGTACATGGATTATCCAAAAACTTTTAACAAGATCAAGTAGAAGCAGGCATAGAACTATGAAAATACAGTGAACAGCAAGAAGGATGTTCAAAAGTATACTATGTTTTCCATAGGGGAAAGATGAAACTGAAGGGAACTCTTCCATCAGGAAAAGCAATGTCCTGGGAGATACAATAACAGTCCTCAAGACTGTAAGTGGCACAAAACAGATGAATAGGGCATAATTAGTCTGTTTCTTACAACCCAAAAACCAAGAAGGAATAACTTGTAACACATGTCAGCAAGTTAGGAAAAAAAAAAAAAAAAAAAAGGCGTATTTTCCATTCAGCTTATAATCAAACTGTGGAACTTTAATACAAGATATTGTGAATACTGAAATGGTGCATGAATATATAAAGTGATTAAAAACCTAGAAGACCTGTTAAATAGTAATTTATGATTTCTCATTCAGAAACTCCCTAAGTTACAGACTGAAAGCAAAGAGGAGGACACAGAGAAAGACTTGTCTCATACTTTAAGTATGCACTCTGATTCCTTCTAGACACAGGATGCAATGTTGGATGGGCCTTTCTTCAAACCCAAGGCAGACTTCTTTCCTCTTTGTCTTGCTCCAGACAGACCTCTAACAGCTGAACTGATGAATGTCAACTGAGTGTGCAGGAACCACAATCTTAGAAACCAGTCCTTAAACTTGCCTCTTTAAGATTAGCTTGCAGAAATTTTTCTTAAGAACAGGAAATGAATTCAGACTGCTGCAAAACTTCAGAACTTGTTCACTACTACAAAACAGCAACAGGCAGTAATGGTCATGATATCCACCACAGATGTTCCCAGCAAATTCTTCATGTGGATGTTGTATCTGAAGAACGATGGAGACTTGGACAGTTTTGTGTTCCACATGTCGGCCCCCATCAGTGACAGCTTTCCCCATTTTGTGTGTTAGGTGAGAGATATATCCAACGCCTTGAATATCTTCTGTATCAATCACTTTGATCTCATCACAGACATTGTTGATCCAATCTGAACAACTGAGCCAAATGTTGTGTGATGAGATCTCTGCAGGAGGATGTGCATTAACCTGCAATATTGACTTTCTTTGGCAACATGATAAGGAAGCCCAAAGTGTTTCCTAACACTTCCCATGGCAGATCAGGATCAGAAAGCTCCAGTGATGTTTGGACTTCATGGATAGAAGTGAAGTTTTGCACAAGAACTCAGATAATTGGAGATGGGCCCAAGTTATTTATTTGCCAAGGAAAAACAGGACTTTTGATTCAGTTCTGGGTTCTTCTGAGGAAGGAAAATCATTATTCTAGTCATGTGCATCAGTTTTAGTATGAATGAAAAAAACTCCAGATCAAACCTCTTTTTTCATCAGCTTAACAGTACAATCCACTGACAGGTGTCTTTGAAAATAAACAGCGGAATGATGAAAGCTAAAATTCAGCATGACTAGAGCCTTCTCCTGGGTAGATGCTGTGATATGAGTGCTTATATTCACTTTTGCTCCACAAGTGAAGGGTAACGCTACACTGCAGTGGCTGCAGAACAATTCTGTGCTTCATTACTTCTCAACAGACAGAAATTATTTTGTGCTTTTTTTTGTTAGCTGTCATTGTTTTTCTACAAGGTCCTGAGCTTTGCTTTCCACTGCATAAAGAACCTCCACCTTAAGTTTTTTCTGAAGGTGTCTCTTACTAGCTTCATTTAGTGACCCCTAGCTCCCATACTGTAGACACAGAAGTCAATTCTTGTCCATCTCCTCCAGCTAGTAGCTCTGGCTTTTAGAGCCATCTACTGCAGTTGACCCTTTTACAGCCTGATAAGTCCCAGGCTACTCAAATGTTATGGGTATGGAAGCCTTTCTGCATCTTTCATCTTCTCTGTTGCTCTTTGAACTTCTTGCAGTTCTGCTATAATCTTTCTGACTTACAGGATTGTATGCTTTGGCATAAATAACAGGAGCTCTCTCCCATGCCACAGTGGCCAGCTCAGAGCTCACCATTTTACGTGTGAAGTTAGGATCATTTCTCCTCAAGCAGATGACTATAATTATTTACACAAAATTTCAGCAACCATTTTCACTGACTAATTATCAAACCTATCTGTAATTCTCCCTATTCAGCCCTTGTTCATTACCTTAAACAAACTGGTATCTCCTAAAAACCCAATACCATCAGCAAATTTCATGTCAGTATTCAACTGTTTTTCCAGGTTGTATAAAACAGGGATGTTTGTGAAAAATGGGATGGATGAGGAACCAAACCCAGATTTCATAAAACCTATGGGGAAACGAGGACTTGGCACCTAGAGACAGGGCTACCTGGGAAAAAGTGGAATAATTTATCACTGTCCTGGTTTTGACTGGGATAGAGTTAATTTTCTTCCTAGTAGCTGGTGTAGCGCTGTGGTTTGGATTTAGGATGAGAATTATGTTGATAACACACTGATGGTTTAGCTGTTGCTAAGTAGTGCTTACAGTAGGTCAAGGACTTTTGAGCTTCCCATGCTCTGCCAGGTGCACAAGAAACTGGGAGGGGGCACAGCCAGAATAGTTGATCCAAACTGACCAAAGGGCTATACCATACCATATGATGTCATGCTCAGTATATAAGCTGTGGGGAGTTGGCTGGGGAGCAGCGATCACTGCTCAGGAACTGTCTGGGTATCGGTCGGCGGGTGGTGAGCAATTGCATTGTGCATCACTTGCTTTGTATATTTTTATTATTATCATTATTATATTGTTATTATTACCATTACTATTTTACTTTATTTCAGTTATTAAACTGTTCTTATCTCAATGCAGGAGTGTTTCTCACTCTTACTCTTCCAATTCTCTCCCCCATCCCATCGGGGGTAGGGGGAGTGAGCAAGAGGCTGTATGGTGCTTAGTTGCTGGCTGGGGCTAAACCACAACAATCACCCATGTCCTATTGCCAGTAAATCCCTACAAAGTCAAAAGAAGGCAGAATTCATAGGTGGTATAATAATGTGCACATTCGGTGATATTAGGGGCAAACATGATCCTGGGCCAGATTTGAACCTTTTGCAAGACATAGTGGGGTCCCTCTCCCCTTTCTATTCCCCCAGACTCTATCTGTGCTGGTCTGACAGCCTTTGTTTGGCAGTATTTGATAACTGTTATTTCACATTCAAAAACTTAATTTGATGTATTTCATGTGTGTGAAAGTGGAACGTTTCATTAAAATCAATCTCTGGTACAAAGAGTTTGAAACAAACAGTCAGTGGGATGTTACAGGAATCAATTACTCTCCTTTGTCAAAGGGGACAGAGCAGGGAGCAGCAGATTTGGTCTGTGACGGAGACAATTCACTATCAGGATTATGAAAACCCCTCTAGCTGGCTTCTGCCATGAAACAAGTTGTCAGTGGAGATTTTAGTGGCATGGGAAGCTCAAAAAGAGGAGCTGATTGAAAACTGGGAGGTTTTCCCAGGGGAAATTTCTAAGTGAGACAAAATTGTCAAATGCTTTGCTTTTAAGTTTCCAGGCAACAGCTGGAAACAAAACCAGCATTTTCCTTTTGGAATAGGATGTTTTTTAGCTCTGTTTTCAAGCTGAAAAGTTTAGTTTTTGCATTGCCTCCTCCATGTTTCCCTCAGTGACAAAGCCACAGAAACAACAGACAATCGGGGAAAGCAACTTGAAGAAATAACAACTTTTTCACTCATAAAAATAAATGTTCCAAATAACTTCTCAGCCCTTTGGCACTTTTGAGAGCCTGTTACTTTCTCTCTGTAAGAAGTACTTTCTTCACATCGTCACAGTCCCAGAAAGTAGAGGCAAGTACTCTCATTTTCCAGTTGAAAAAAGCAAAATTGAACATTTTGGGAAAAAGTGAAAATCCATGAAATATTTTGCTTGGCTTTTCCTCACCAGCATTTTCAAATTAAAATACATAGAATGGCACTTTGGGACATGGTTTAGTGGACATGGTGGTGTTGGGTTGGTGGTTGGACTGATGACCTTACAGGTCCTTTCCAACCTTAATGATTCCTAGTTTTTACTTTCATTAAAAATGATCCAGCCACCAAGCCAGGAAACACGAAATTGCTACTCTACCCTTAACTGGTTTAGTGGTGGACTTGGTAGTGTTAGGTTAATGGTTGAGCTGGATGGTCTTAAAGGTCTTTTCCAACCTAAACGATTCTATGATTCTATGATTCTAGTCACAGTTCCTGCAGAAATTGTTGTTAACATCCCCCCCCCCCCCCCCAACCTGAACAACAACAACAACAAAACCCCAGAAGTTATTTCACCTAAATAAAATCTAGCCTGTACAAAAAGCTGGGCCTGTAAAACCAGAGGAAAGTCCAGCAGAGCGTGCCTTTAAAAAAAAAAAAAAAGAAAAAAATATCTGCTGATTAATTGCTGCTGTTGTCAAACCCTCGGAAGTGCTGGAGTGCTCCACGTTGCAACCCCAATGTCAGGGAGTGGGTCTAGGTTGGATCAGCTGTGTTTGTTGGGTTAATTAACCAGAGAGGTCTGGAGACATCTACTGAGCTTGGAGCCCAATGAAGGCTGTCAGGTAACATGGTTAACCTATCAAAGTACTGTCACCTCATTTGTCCCAGTCCCATTTTCTCTTCCTGCCACCTCAACTGTCTTGCAGACTTATTTTGACAGCTCCCCTCTCCACCCTCCACGTCTTCATGTCTCCTACTCCATTTTGGTCTTTCCAAGGCTTCATGCATGCCTCAGTTTCCCCCACAGAGCTGCCCTGCCCCATCTGTCCCCTCTCTCACACACAACACACCAGCTCCCCCAGGTTGTCCTCTGTCCTCTTCTCCTCTGAGACTCTCCCTTACACTGATAACTCCTGCACTCTGAAAACCTGCCCTCTCTCTTGCCCCTCACCTCCTCCCTGTGGACTGTGCATTTGTGAAACAGCAGGTTTTTTCTCCCTTTGATGGCTCTCTGGCTTTGCATGCTCTTTGTTGATGACAGCACAAGCCAAGGCATGTGTGTCTGTCCTACTGTCATGCTTTGGTTGCTGGACACATGTTGACCACAGCATGATGTCTTGAGCCAACAACTACATTCTTGGTACATTTACTTTTTTAAGTGAAGAGTTTGATGTCTGGCTCAGAGGGGGCTCTGTTGTTTTTGTTTTGGATTAAGCATTCAGCTCTAATAGCTACAGAAAAATTACTAACTCCAAGCTTAACAGTATCACCCTGGGACTGTAATCATGATGTTCAGAACCAAAGCAGTAGGCAGCACAAACTGCTGTGATACTGTGCTTTGCTTTTCCCTGTTCAGGGATGCTGCTGATGCAACACAGCTAGTGCTAACTGGACCATACTGGGGAGAATCCACCCTGTGCCAAGGGCCTACAGGAGTGACAGCCCTCACAAAACCCAAGTCAGGGATGTCTCTGATAATGCAGGTGCTGTATATCCAGAGGCCACCACTGTCCTTTGCACAGTCATTGATGCAGTTTTTCAACAGGAGATCTTTCCTGTGGCTGGAGGACACTGTTGGATCTGTTTTCTTCACAGCTTCAGAGTTCACCATGGTCCTGGGACTGGCTCTGTTTACCCTTTAGGAAGAGTCATTCTTGCATCAGTTATATGGGATTTAGTGCTGTTTTTCCTGAAAAACAGAGAATGACTGTACAGAGCAGTCATAAGTCAAGCTACCTCTAGATAAGACCAGTGGGATTTGGGATCCCAGTTGCCTCCTGTGGATGTGGACATTTCATCATCACAGAATCAGTTAGACTGGAAGGGTCCTCTCAACCTCATGAAGTCCAATTCCTTCCTGCTCAAGCAAGGTCAGCTGCAGCAGGTTGTCCAGGACTGTGTCCAGTTGGGTTTTGAATATCTCCACAGGTGGAGACTCCACAACCTCTCTGGGCAACCTGTGCCAATGTTCAACCACCTTCACTTTAAGAAACCTTTTTGTGTATGTGTGTTCAGTTGGAATTTTATGTGATTTAACTTGTACCCATTGCCTCTTGCCCTGTCAGTGTGGGCTCCTGAGAAGAGTCTGGCTCTCACTTCTTCATTTGCTCCCTTTGAGCATTTATGCACATTAAAAAGATGTCCCTGAGCCTTCTCTTCTCTACCATGCCCAGCTCTCCAACCTCTCCCCATATGAAAGAAGCTCTATTTCCTTTATCATCATCATGGGTCATGTTCAAAAGCAATCATTTCACCAAAGCTGCCAGACTCCTTTCTGAACCCAAAATAAAGAGCAAAAAGGGGCAGAAGAAAACCCTTTGTGCTTGGGGAAAACCAGATATCAGCTTACATTTTAGTTATCTTTGCTTAGTCAGTTCACTAGGTCACTGGTGCAGGACATTGTGCCATGATTTTCTCTCTAGATTCTGGCTGAGAATCTCCTTGTTTGTCTGCAGGAGAACATATAACTGCATGCTTCTCAGTCCTTTTGTCTCAACACCTTTGTCTGTAAAGTGGTTGGAGATTCAAGATCCTACTGATCTGCAAATAAGAGTTTGTTATTATTCCCTGAGCTCAGAAGAAGCCTTAGTGAAAAATAAACATTATGCTGAAGTCAGGGAAAAAGTCTGCTCATCTACCAAGCGTGAAAGGAGTCCTCCTGTTCCTCAGCTCAGACACTGGTGCTGCCAGGTCTCTTCTTCATGTGCTCACCTTCTGGAGCTGCTTGTCTTTGTGCAGGTCTGAGGTCACCTTTCCTATAGCAGATCATTCCCTGCTGCATGTTCCACCACTGTTCATTCACTTTTTATTTTATGATGATAGATGCATGTTCCTAGAGGTGATCATCCTCTCCATGGATTTGGAATGATTCACCCACCAAGTAAAACACAAAGAAGGCCAGTGAATGGGGTGGGAACCCACAGCTCCCTTTCCTGGGTGAGAGCTCAAAAAAGTAACCTGAAAACATCCATCCTTCCTGCTTCTGGACCTTGAAACTTTTCCTGCAGAGTTTCCACTGCAGCTACTCGTATCTACAGAACTCCATAGCTTAGTGCACAGCTATGGGTCTAAGGACGGCATCTAGCTTGGGTCTCCCACTTGCTTGGTGCTTCAGTAACAAGTGGGCAGTTGCACAGAAGCTGAGCAGCAATGGAAGCCCTCATGTCCATGCTAGGATGGAGCAAGACTGGTCCCACCACAAGAGGACTCCAGGGGGCTGTTGGAAGGCTTGGGGTTGGGGCCCAAATACAGTCCTCCCCAGAGCATTTCTTAATGTAGTGGGTGGAGAATGCAGTATCCACAGCTAATGCTGGGAGAATTTGGGCCAACTTCTGCTCAGAAAGGTACCTCCATCCTGCCCATAATGGTACATAGTGTTATATCAGAGACAAACAGCCTGGTGTTACTTTGTGCCCTTGACACAAGTCCACACATCCTCTCTTTCATTTAAAGAAAAGAATTGCAACGGCACCTCCCTGCTCAATCCTGTTTGCACTGTGTGCCATTTGCTGTGTATGAAAAGAAAAAGTTGGAAACCTGAACATCGTTAATTTGACTGTTTTGAATGTACCTTTGGGACTGCAATTAGCTGGTTCTCTCTCCTCTGCACTGATGCAGCACGCCATTCTGACTCCTCTTCTGCCTAATGAAGATAAGTAGTGCCCCATGGCCCCCTAGGTATTTGCTGAGCACTGTCAGAGGGGGACAACTGAGCACTAGCAGAGGTGGTTTGTATCAGTATGGGAAAACAGAATAAGCAGATAAACAAAGAAAATTATGTTTGTTCTGAGGGGAACACATTTCCTTCAAGCTCTTGAACAGCCTTCCAACAGGGCCTGGAGCCAAGGGCCAAAAGTTATCTGTATTTAAAGGCTTATTTCCCAAAAGAATTGTACTCCACAGTGGTTTCAGTAGTGGGGACTGGTTGTGCTGTGAGGACCCCCCTCTGGTCCGGTGTTCCTTTGTCCTCACAGTGCATGATGCTCTGTGCAGCACTAATGAGCCTTCGTTTAACTGAGTGATACTTGTTTCTTGATTTGTGAATGTTACTCTCCCCTCCTCTATGGTCACTGAAAGATTGAGTTTTTTGGTAAAACTGCTTGTCCTACAGTCAATGCAAATGGCACAATGTCGTCTAGCGTTCATGTTTCTGTCTCAGGTCCCTGGGTTTGGTTATGAGATGGAAACAAATGTCCCAAATCCCATATAACAGAATGTATTTCAAAAGTTCTGCTCCTCAGGCAGTTTCCCAGCTGCTCAATTTCCCTCTCCCACTTTAATCCACTCCTGGTCTTTCCCCAGACAACGTGGGTTTGGCCCTGATCCCATCTTTCTCAGGAACTAGCTCAGCCCTCTGGATTGTGCTGCCAGACCAAATAAAGATGAACTTTGCCTTCAAACAAAAAGCAGAACTTTTCATCTTCATTTTTGTATAACTCATTGGTTAATCGCATCACACTTCCACAGATGGAGCTGATAGCTCTCCCAAACAGTGTAAAACAAAATAAAACCAGTAATAAAAATAACTGGTCTAACCTTGTTCCTGCCAACAGTGCTGGCAAAGAGATAATTTTTATGTTGTTCCTTGTGATAGATGCTCTGATCCTGTGGTGACTGCTGAATCCAGGATCTATGTATCATGAAGTGTAAAACAGCTGACACGATCACAGGCAGCACCAGTCCTTACCTCCCTCTTCCTGATGTGTGTGCTCCTTCTTCAAGTAACCAAGTTCCTCATTATCTTCAGGGAGATGGGATGTGACAGGAGGCAACAGTCCCCTGCCTCACCTGTGTCCAAAGGGCTTTCTTGGGGCAGGAGGGTCCTGACCATATCCTGACCCTGTGTGACAGTTCTGTGACCTCCTGACTGGTGTTTTCAGGTCTGTGCTCTTTTACAACCATCCTGACTTCTCATAAAAAACATTGAGTTACATGTAAAGAATGAACCCTTCAAAAATAATTCATTTGGATTTCTGAGCGATATGAATGCTTGAATGGGGCTACAAGAGAAGAACTTCTGAGCTGAGCTGTGAGCAACAACAGAGTCTCTTTGTCATTTCCATCCCACATGCAGCCCAGCCCCAGAGCCAGGACTGACTCCTGAGCCATGGCTCATATGCTCAACATCACCTGCAATCACAGTACCACCATCCTGTCACGGTTTAACCCCAGCCAGCAACTAAGCACCACGCAGCCACTCACTCACTCCCCCTGCCCCGATGGGATGGGGGAGAGAACTGGAGGAGTAAGAGTGAGAAAACTCCTGGGTTGAGATAAGAACAGTTTAATAATTGAAAGAAAGTAAAATAATAATAATAACAATAATAACAACAATATAATAATAATAGTTATAATAATATACAAAGCAAGTGATGCACAATGCAATTGCTCACCACCCACCAACCAATACCCAGACAGTTCCTGAGCAGCAATCGCTACTCCCCGGCCAAACCCCCCAGTTTATATACTGAGCATGATGTCATATGGTATGGAATAGCCCTTTGGTCAGTTTGGATCAACTATTCTGGCTGTGCCCCCTCCCAGTTTCTTGTGCACCTGGCAGAGCATGGGAAGCTCAAAAGTCCTTGACCTACTGTAAGCACTACTTAGCAACAGCTAAACCATCAGTGTGTTATCAACATAATTCTCATCCTAAATCCAAACCACAGCACTACACCAGCTACTAGGAAGAAAATTAACTCTATCCCAGCTGAAACCAGGACAATCCTTGATGCCAACACAGTAGACAAGGAAAGAGTAAAGATGAAGTAGAGAAAGGCAACAAAGACCAGAATTCAGTCCTCCCATAGACCAGGTTGGTGGTCAGGAAGAGCAAGACTGGGGGTATTCCTAGAACCAGCCAACAGGACCCGGTCAAAGACATCCCAAAACCTTCCAGTGTGTTTCTATTTTCTATCCCTCCTCCTGATACCCCACAACGACTGGCATTGGAAGCAGGGGATGAGTGGTTGAATGAAGTCTGGGAAAGCAGATACCAAATCCTGGGTAGGGGATATCACATCAGGCATTGAGGCTGACCATCAAATGGACTCCAGTGATGGCCATTCACCTCCCTGCCCATTCTCCTCTGAGAGGTGGGCTCTGTGGACTGTACCATGGGAAAGACTCAGCGCAGAGCAGTTATTTGGTGTGCTGGCATTTCCATGGTCTGCAGGGGTTTTGGAGGTGCTTCATCCTCCAGCAGCTGGATGAATCTGATGTGCTTCCAGGCAGGCATCAGATCTGTGCCTCTTCTGATGAGTGTCACAGGTGTTACGCAGGATTTTTTTTCTCCAACAAGGTTATTTTATCTGTTACTGGTTTTGATCAAATGAACATAGCAGGTGTTTGTGTGATGGGGTATCCTGTCACTTTCAAAACCTCAGAGGAAAAGCCCTGCACTCTGCTGAGTGAGAATGACTCTGTTTCAACATTGCCGGGCTAGGAGAACATCCCTTTGCTCTCAAAAACAAAAAAAAAAAAAAGGAGGGCTACATTACACTGAAATCATGTTCTTCCTGAAAAACTTGACATTTCCCACACAAATTAAACCTCAGTGAAAATGGCATTTGTTGGTGACCACTGCAAAGAGATACAAATCTTTAACAAAGAGCTGGATATCTGTGAAGTAGGGGAGTTAAAGCCCCACATTCCAGACTCATGGTGTCCCAGGGGAATCTCATCTTTCATTGATTTACAGTCATATTTTAGGGAATTGCCTGTATTTCATAGCTTCACAGAGAAGTCTGGAAATGACATAAATATGACCCAAAAATTCACACTCAAAAAAAGACAAACAGACCAAATATATAAATTTATATGGAGGAGTGTGTGTATTTATAAAATACTTATAAATGAATATATATATATATTTGTTTTTACATATATGTTTAAAATAACCTTATGACTTCACAGCAAATCTAGGTATTTTAGGAAGAAATGGGCTCATGATATACAGGATCTGTTGGAAATAATACTGCCTTGTGTTTCAAATAGCCCACAGTAGAAGAACAAAATATGGGGTTTTTTGGGTTTAGTTTCCATTCTCTGTGAAGGTCTGATCAGTGGTAGTTTTTTTCCCTGGGGCTTGTCTAACGGCTACCCTCATGTCCTGCCTGCCTTTGTCACCTGGCCCAGCAGTATAATCAGAGCAGGCTCCACAGATGCACCATTCAGTGGAATTAATACTCTGTCACATAAAAGCGTCACAGCGAGCATGAGGATGTTATTCTTTTCTGTGACAGAGACAACAAGGCCTTTTGTCAAATCATAACATTGCACAGTGCTCTGAAAAAGAAATTCAGTTTTCTGCCAGGTTCACCTGAGGCTGCTGAACTCCATTCAAAGCCAAGCATCTTCCCCCAACCGACGAATATGCAGCAATGCTGGAGCCAAAGGTCATTCTCACGTGTGAACAAGTACCTCATCTCTCTGAAGGCTCAAAGCATTGCTCTTCTTCTACTTAAACCTCTGCTCTCCTGGCAGAGAAAGCGCCAGCCAAGGGAAGTGGCTAGAATAGCTGAAGGAAAAGGCTTGTGTGACCTTGCTGAGAAACCGATCAGGACAACTCTGTTTGCTCCAGCATCCTCAGACGTGCTCCTGGAGGCCTCTGCATCCCCAGCCAGCTGCCCTTCACCAGAGTGCGTACTTTCTCTTCCCCATCCACTAGTGTGAGTGAAATTCTGCTCACTTAAATTTTCACATCTATATTACAGCACTATTATTATTGGTGTCTATTAGAGTGTGACACGCATAACTCAGTCCTTGGCTGGGAGCTCACCTGGGCTCAACACAAGAACCTGGTAAAGGCTATAATGTGTGTTGGGTTGTGTCCTCCCAGCCCCGCACAACTGTGTCCTATGGTCACCACTGGTCAAAGCCACTGCCTAATGGCACCACACTGCTTTATCTTGGGAAGAATTAAAGAAGCATTGCACATTATTTTGTACAAAGGGAGCTGTTGAGAGGTTGCAAAGAGTTATCTGCAGCTGGTCACCCTGGTCCCTGGACTGAGCTTGGGGAGGTGGATTTCCTCACCTGAGGGTGTCTGTGAAAGGTGAGGAAGTCAGCTGTGGTGAACTCTGAGGGGGGGTCCAAGTCTGCAACGGGTCAGGTTCACGCATCTGAGCAAGACTCCAAAGTTAGACACCTGAGCCTGGGCCAACTCAGCCCCCACCAGTGGAGACACACACCAGCAGTAAGTGGGTCATCTCAGAGGGCAGGAGACTCACCCCCTGGTGAGCTTCACTCCTCCTTGCTGAAGGCACAGACAGCTGAGGAAACTGAGGTCTAGTGGGAGATGTTTAATTCTTAGGCAGTAGGAGTGGTGAGGTGAACTCAGGATGATTTCCAAGGCAATGAACTTGCTCAATGGTATTTCAAAGAATCTGATCACACTTACCATGATATCAAGCTAAACAGCTTTAGGACTGGAACAACTGTGCCTGACAAGCTATGCTACAGTGAGTCAGAGTAATGCACTTGTGATAAAATGTGTTTACCTCATGGCAGCAGGTACTAAACTTCTGGAGAACTGAGTGATTCATAGCCATGAATCCACCTGAGGATGATAAGAGTCTTTAGTGTAACAGATCCCGCTTCAGAGTTAGTCTGCTCTTTAATTGTTTTCCTTGGCAAAAGTGTTAAAAGAAAAATATAGCGAACTTTTTAGCTGAAAATGTTCTCAGCCTTTAAATAGCAATGAAGATGAATAAGGCAAGGCTGCTGACTTTATTGGGTTTGTTCGCTGCTTTTAGAAACAAAAATCCTGAGCCATGGAAAATCGGTAAATATCTTGTGGTCTGCACACAGTGCAGAGGAATGGGATTGCCAGCCAGCTCGTTTTGCATCTGAAGAGCTGCAGCTGAGCTCCAACACTGAGCCAGGCAGATCCTCAATACCAGCAGGCTCCTCAAGGACAACCTTTGCCTTGGGGCTGTGTGCTTTAACCATTTGGGCGAGCTGCCCTCATCAACAAGAATGGCAAAAGAGTAAGCAGAGGCTTGCAGCTGAGACCATCTTGGGGATACACCAAGGAAAATGTCATAGACCAGACTCTCTCCTGATGAACTGAGAAGGGCTGGATGTATCTGCCAGTGTTTGGGGCAGGGACCGTGTCTGCTTGCATGGCTTGCAGAATGCACCAGTGTGTCAGAGGGACCACAGGACCCCCCTTCCTCTTCCATTAAACCCAGGCTTGTGATATGCTAGACAGACACCTGGTCCCTTCCCTCATCAACAAGCTCCGGTTCAGTGAAATGTGGCCATCAGCCTGTGCCCAGAGCCTACACAAGGCTTAGGCACCACTCAAATTTCTACAGTCCCTTCAGCTTTATCCCCACATCCCTGGCCACTCACCCTCACTGGGAATTGACTGGGAAACCCATGGATGCAGGTGGAGGAAAAAGCTCTTGTGACACAAGGTGGAGGGTTAGTCCTCAGGCCTGGGGCTAATCACGGGGCTGTGGTGAGCTGTGTCCAAAGGGAAAATCCAGACTACTTCAAGCTGATGTTAGTGTGCCTAACAGAGAGTGCTCATGTGGTGACAGCAGTAACTGGGGCTTGCGGACCAGTCTCCCTGGAAAGGCCAGTGGCCCTGGGTGGGTGGGAGCAAACAGGCACATAGCCATGCTCGATTTATCCGTGTGAGAGGCAGCTTCAGCCCAGAAGATGAGAAGTGGTGTGAGCAGGGGGTTGAACCCAGTTTCTTTTCTCTGTTCCTCAGCGAGGTTCATTACCATGGTTTGATACTGTTCTCAAGCGTGTACACAGCTGCAGGGGCATGGCAAGCCCCAAATACAGACATCTGAAGTATCTTTGAAGCTGATAGCTGCTGATCTTTATCATCTTTACCTCCTTTCTCTCTACTCCATTTGCAACAAACCCTTTTATTGTCTCCTCGCTGTCTTCAGACAGGCAGCAGTGTACATTCAAGCAAGGAACGCAAACTGTACACTGGCTCTCCATGCACGGGAACAGAGGCACAGGATGGCACACCAGGCTTGGGAGACCTGTATCTTTCCCATGTCAGCACAAGGTAGATATTTAGGATCCCACAACCCTTCTTGTGTGATTTCAGTCCCACAGTACTGAGGAGCTCAACTTCAGTCCCAGAGTGACCTGCAACACTGCAGGGATAGGGGGAGGTCTTAGATACAAAGAAGCTTAAGAACATGTTGGTCCAATAGATTGGGACTCAACATACTAAACAAGGGAGTATTGAGTGCTAATTAAACCAAGAACTATGCAAATGCTTATTTTGTAAGGTCTGGCTTCCTCCCATCTAATTGAGCAGCTTAGGAATTTGCCGAGAGAAAAATTCCTACCCTCTCAAGTGTATGGTGGATATAACTTTGGACTCTAAGAGATGCTTACATCATCTATAGCTTCAGTGCATCACTTAGGTAAAGGGCCTAGAATAAAATATACAGTTCTTAAGCCTATGCAATAGGGACACTCCTTGAAACATGATGTATCTCTCATTTCTCAGGCCTTTAGGACACTCTCTGCTCTATTACCTCTGCAGGTCTTCTCAGGACATGCAACTGTGAACAGGGAATTTTAACCACTGAGGTATAGAAAGGCAACATCACCTGGGACAAATGAACTGGTGATGATGGGGTGGAGTCAAGAGGAGAAGGCAGGCACCCAAATCTGATACTTGAACCTCAAGACCTCAAATCTCTGAAGGAGAGACAGCAGAGCTGTAGAGCTCCAGTGGTCCAGGAAATGAAGGTCAAGTTCTGTCATGTAGCTTGTATTCAGATATTTTTACTTGCTTCTTTTAAATTTTGACTTCATGAAAATTTCGGATGGTTTGTGGCTGCTGCCTCCATCTTGGAAGTGAAGTGAGTACGAGAATTACACAGGGCAATCTGGAATTTCACTGTTACCGACTGCTAGAGGCATGCGGAATAGCTGCTGGGAACATCTTTGCAACAGAGCCAGTGGGAGGAACTGTAATTTCCCTGTAGGCTCAGCTCTGCAGAAAATCCTCCCTTCCCTTCCCCCTATCACACCTCTCTCCAAAAGACACTGTAGGCTGTGAAAATTATGAGGACAATAAAATGTGTTCCTCACTTATCCTGTATCGGAGCTGATCTAATTCCAGCCCAAAAGCACAGAGTGCACAGCCTCCTGTGTCCCATAGATTAACTCAGTGTGCATTACACTTGCTGCAGAGAAGATTAGGGAGTCAAGGGAGATGGAGGGGCCAGCTTTTATTTAATCTAATGGTTGTCCTAGCCAATTTCCTGCAGGCTTTTTTGATTTTCAGTAAGCAAGCAATAGAAATCAGCTGGGTTTTTAAAGACTTGTAGACAGAACTCCTGATAAACAAACATGAGCTTCTACAAGCAAGTCTTCTCTATGAAACAAAGGAGATGGTACCCTTGGGATCATTTGGCCGGGGCCACAGGAGCAGGGAGAGTATGACAGGGAAGAATTAACATGCAGAGCCTGAAATCTAATATTTCCAACCATAATAAGCAACAGGAAGAATGTGAAGAGCTGTAGAATATCAGTTTAAAATGCAAACCCAGAAAGGATGTGAGCACTCCAGGGTAAGTGTGCTCTATGTCTCTTAGGGGCATAGTGTTGTTTGGTGGCTGCTTACTCCTCCCTGTGTCACCAGGGGCGGGTCCTGTACCAGAAGGACACAAGTTCAGCTTGTGCCAGGGTGTGCCAATGGCACTGATTCCATCATGATGATCCTAGTAGCACAAGGAGAGGCTTCCAAGAGCTCCTGAGATAGGATTTAATTCGAGATAACTATCCCTTAATGCAGGTATCAGTGTCTTAGGTCTCTCAATGGCATTACACCCCTAGGGCTGTGCACCCAAACTGAGTTCTAACAGCAGTATGGAGGGCTGGTTTAGATGTCTAAATGCAGACTACTACAGTGCATTGATAAGTTGTGATCCCAGAGTTAGAACTGCTGGTGTCCCAAGGGGGGCAATTCAGGGGCAATTGCAATGTGGTAAACATCTTGCTGGTTCCCACCTAAGCCAGGAGCTGGAGGGAACAAATCAGTGGGATGACAGGAGCAAATGCTGACTATAAGCATTCACCTTCTCTAGGAGGGTCCATGACCAGGCTTTTTGCCTCTCCCTGAAGTGTCTATGTCCAGTGTGCACTTCTCCCAGAACTGACCTCTGTTGCTTCATTCCCCTTACAGTGGTGTTAGGTCATTTCTCCGTCATTTTATTTCACCCTGTGACTCTCCATCACCAGCTGACTAGGGCTCCCTGCCCCATGCATGTGTGGGAGACTCCTCATTAAAACACAGTTGCTGAGGGGACTCGCATCTGTTCCCATACTGGCAAGGCTCTGACAACAATTTCATATTGCATGACAGGTTGTAGAACAAAGAGTTGTCCCAATCATTTCTGTCTGTCCTGCTGCTCTTGCTCTGCATCATTATCTCCATCAACATTGAAGACCTCTAAAACTGGGGAGGGGACAGCAGGAGTATTTTCCATGGGAGAGTTGATTTTTGAGTGAAGGACAGTATCAGACACATGACTTTCTTCTTGGAGGCTCCAGACACTTGTGCAAAAGCAGGTGTCAGCCTCAGCTGGGGTCCAAAGGGAGTGCAGAAATACAGGTATGTTTAAAAAATAAGCACCTTTTTATCCAGCACATGGAGTTAGTGCAAAGGTGGTATAATGAATTCACATCATGCTCCCTTGCACCTCAGGGAAAGAAGTGAAAGAGAAATCAAGATCTGGTGCTCCTGCCAAATATGTCAACACAACTTAGAGCAGCCCCAGACTGTCCAAGCTACTGCTGGTGTCTGCTGTACCCTCAGTCAGCATCTGGCTGGTGAAATAGATTTCCCTCAGCTAGGCCTAGTGCACCCAGTTAGAGAAGTTAGCCAGATCTGCCAGAGTTAGTCAGACTGGTTTTATTGGGTTTGTGCGGCAAGATTTTGGTAGCAGGGGGGCTACAGGGGTGGTTTCTGTGAGAAGCTGCTAGAAGCTTCCCCTATGTCTGATAGAACCAATGCCAGCTGGCTCCAAGATGGACCCACCGCTGGCCAAGGCTGAGCCAATCAGCGACAGTGGTAGCATCTCTGTGATAACATAGTTAAGAAGGGGGAAAAAAAAAAAAAAGGGAACACAACCTGCAGCTGGAGTGAGGAGTGAGAATATGCGAGAGGAACAACTAGGCAGACACCAAGGTCATGAAGAAGGAGGGGGAGGAGGTGATTCCCCTTCAGCCCATGGTGAAGACCATGGTGAGGCAGGCTGTGCCCCTGCAGCCCATGGAGGTACATGGTGGAGCAGATATCCACCTGCAGCCTGTGGAGGACCCCACGCCAGAGCAGTTGGATGTGCCCAAAGGAGGTGGATGCACTGTGACCCCGTGGGAAGCCCACGCTGGAGCAGGCTCCTGGCAGGACCCGTGGAGAGAGAGGAGCCCACGCTGGAGCAGGTTTGCTGGCAGGACTTGTGACCCTGCGGGAGACCCACGCTGGAGCAGTCTGCTCCTGAAGGACTGCACCCCATGGAAGGGACCCACACTGGAACAGTTCATGAAGAACTGTAGCCCATGGGAAGGACCCACATTGGAGAAGTTTGTGGAGGACTGTCTCCTATGGGAGGGATCCCACACTGGAGCAAGGGAAGACTGTGAGGAGTCCTCCCCTGAGGAGGAAGGAGTGGCAGAGTCAACATGTGATGAACTGACCACAACTTCCATTCTCCTTCCCCCTGTGCCACTCAGGGGGAGGAGATAGAGAAAACCTGGGAGTGAATTTGAGCCTGGGAAGAAGGGAGAGGTGGGGGGAAGGTGTTTTAAGATTTGGTTTTATTTCTCATTACCCTACTCAGTTTTTATTGGCAATAAATTAAACCAATTTTCCCAAGTCAAGTCTGTTTTGCCCTTGACGATAATTGGTGAGTGATTTCCCTGCCTTTATCTCGACCCATGAGCTTTTTCTTTATATTCTCTCTCCCCTGTCCAGTTGAGAAGGGGAATGATAGAGTGGCTTTGGTGGGCACTTGGCATCCAGGCAGGGTCACACCACCACAGTGGTTTTGTGATGGTTGAAGCTTGTAGGGTTTACTTACCTCTTTCAAGAGACTCCATAAGTGAGTGTCCTTGACAGAGGACTCTTCTCCCTACAGTCATCCTGACTTCCTTGTGTCACTCCTAGCCCACTGTGCTGAATGCAGTGCATAGTCCCCATATGTGCAGGGCAAATCTACTGCTAGTTAAGATGTTGGTGTTTTTCATCTAGCCCAGAACTTGATGTGAACTAGACTTAGGCTCTTCCCTTGTTCTGGGCAGTGACTTTCTGCCCCATCAATCATCCTGAGTGCTGGAGAAAATCTAAATATCCACCTGCTCTGTTCTCAGTATGTATGATTGCCTTCCATGAGTGAATGCTGGTCAGTGTGGCAAGGTCACTGTCTTCTTAAAGGGCATGTGTTGAAGTGGAACAACCTGAGGAGTGGTTTGTAAGCAGCCTGATCCAGAGAGAGGCAAAGATTCTTCATTTTCCCTCATTGATCATTTGCTCATGCTAACTTTTGTTAGCTATTTGCTGTATTAAAGTCTCATCTTTATAATAAACTCCAACTCAGAGATCTTCTTGGTGACCATCTGCAAGCATCAATGTGTCTTCCAAGAGAGCAAAATTACCGAATGTTCTTCTTTTGTCACTATGCTGGGAATTCTGGATCCAGGGATCCCAATAGGCCCTGATTTATCCTCAGAGCTGCCTCTCCTTTTGAATTGGTCATGCCAGAACCAGCCCCAACTGTCCTTCCAGCTGGCCTCCCGCTCATATCATAGAATCATAGAATCATAGAATCATCTAGGTTGGAAAAGACCTTTAAGATCATCCAGTCCAACCATTAACCTACACTACCAAGCCCACTCTAGACTAATCAAGGGTAGACCAGACTAAACCATATCCCGAAGTGCCACATCTACCCGTTTTTTAAACGCCTCCAGGGATGGTGACTCCACCACCTCTCTGGGCAGCCTGTTCCAATGCCTGACCACCCTTTCCGTAAAGAAATTTTTCCTAATTTCCAGTCTAAACCTCCCCTGGCGCAGCTTAAGCCCATTTCCTCTTGTCCTATCGCTAGCTACTTGGGAGAAGAGACCAACACCCACCTCACTACAACCTCCTTTCAGGTAGTTGTAGAGAGCGATAAGGTCTCCCCTCAGCCTCCTCTTTTCCAGACTAAACAACCCCAGTTCCCTCAGCCGCTCCTCATAAGACTTGTTCTCCAGACCCTTCACCAGCTTCGTTGCCCGCCTCTGAACACGCTCCAGCACCTCAATGTCTTTCTTGTAGTGAGGGGCCCAAAACTGGACACAGTATTCCAGGTGCGGCCTCAGCAGCGCTGAGTACAGGGGGACAATCACCTCCCTGCTCCTGCTGGCCACAGCATTCCTGATACAAGCCAGGATGCTGTTGGCCTTCTTGGCCACCTGGGCACACTGCTGGCGACCTGGGCACACTGCTGGCACCTGGGCACACTGCTGGCACCTGGGCACACTGCTGGCGGAATATGGAGGAACACAGCTGGAGGAATATGGAGGAACACAGCAGCACTCTCCTGAGCATCTGCCCCCACAGCATCAGTTTATGGTGCTGTTGCACTGGCAGGCAGTCCAGGACATTCTTCAGCAGAAGCTTTCTGAAATGCCAAAGAATGAACTCTGCTTTTTTTGTGAGAAGCCATGTGACAGGACCTAACAAAGTCTGGGGACAATGAAAACTTCAGGATTTTGTCCCAGGAGTAAGAGTTGGGGCATGGGAAGGCTGCAGGAAGCCACAAGCTCCTCCATGGTCTCTGCCAGGTCCATGCAGCATAGCCATGTGAGGGTCAGCCCAGCTGGCCCAGCCATGCTGGCAGTATCATTCCCCCCTGAGGTCTTTGGCAAATCAGCTCAGCAGATTTTGCCACAGCTCTTGAAAATGTTACTGCCTCAGCTTCCTACTCTGTCCTTTCACTGTCCCTGCAGCACAGGGTGGGCTGGACATCATTGGCTGCTGCAGGCACTTCAGACTGGCAACTTGTGCAAACTTGCTTTCATCAGCAGCTTAATCAAGTAGGTTGAGGTGAATCAGGGTCATTGCAGTGTGGATGTTCCTCTCCTTCCTTCCATTAGCTTTGATCAGCCGGGTTAGCTCAGTTGGTTAGAACACGGTGCTAATAACGCCAAGTTCACAGGTTCAATCCCTGCTTACTGAAGGGGGGGTTGGGCTCGATGATCTCTCAAGGTCCCTTCCAACCCAAAGCATTCTATGATTCTATGATCCAGTGAGTTCTGACTTGTGGCAACACAATGGGGGCAGATGCCTGGACCACAACAGCTTTAATAACCAGGACTAAATCTCAGAGATCTGTTAGTATAATAGCACTCTGTGCCTCATACAGTTGTATCAGCAGACTGCTCACAGAGGGAACAAGGGCTGGGGAGAAGAGCTAGCAGGCTTGTTAGACCCCTTTTGTTTGCAGCCAGTGCAGTGTTACTTGTGTTTGTCTTATGCATTGACATAGTTAGGCCCCTTTCTGCTGATGATCATCTCCCTGCTAAGGCATCCAGGTAAACCCTGAAGTTTGCCGGTGCCCTAATGCTCAAGGAGATGCATAATGACTTGTGAATTGACGTGTGAGTTGACATGTGAGTCTGGCAGGGTTGCAGATCCTCTCCTGACTTTAAAGGCAGAGAGGCAGAATGGTTCACAGACTGAAATGGGAGGTGCTCAAAATGCTCCAGCTATGGAACATATTTGCCTGGCAGAAAGGCCAAGGCAAGACTCCTTTTGCCCTGCTGTCCTTAGAGGACTTGGCTCATGTCAGGGCTCAGCCTTAGCAGTACTCAAGCACAGCTCTAGGCTTTTTAACAAGAGGAATGGGAGATGTCAAGACAGGGTTGAATGGTGGTCTCTGTCCTCACTTCAGTGTGCAACACGCTTCTACCAATCAGGCAAGCAGCATTATAGGCACACAGTGTGGTGATGGCAGCAGGATCCCTTGGTCTATTGGTTGACTTTGCTGTATCTCACCACATAACATCAAGTACCCTGGGTGATCAATAGATATCGTTGCATCCAGAGACTGAGGAGGGCAACTCTGGAAGGGCTGCTTCTCCTCTCTGGGCTTGTTCTAGAGAAGAAGCCCAGAGCAACAAATGGGTGTCTGGGGTGGGTCCTGCAGCAATGGAAAACCCAGTTGTGTCTGTCTACACATGTTTGCTGAATAGCTGAAGCTATTCTGATATTAGTGGGGAGTTCTTTCCCTCAGGGTGTACCCTGTTCTTCCTCACCTGGCCCAAATGGCCAAATGCAGGCCAGGATGTAGGTCACCTCAGCTACACTTAAGCCAAGGAGTCATGAAGTTTGATTTCCTGGACACAGTCAGTACTGCCCCTGCTGCTGTCAACAGTACAAGGAGGTCAGTTTTGGGGAGTTCACCAGCCCTAGTGTCTGTACAGCACTACTTCTGATTCCTGTGTTTCTCCATTGGCATGTGTTTGATTAAAACTGCAAAATTCTTGACTATCTCAAGTGAAAAGTTCTTGCTGAAGACCTCCAAGTCCCTGGTGAAGCAGGTGACTCTGGCGGGGTGTTCTAAAGTGTCGGACCAGCAGCATGAGTTATTTGAAATCTGGCATACAATGATAAGCTGTCTCTGCGTACTGGGGACTGAGTGAGTGTGTTTTGCATTATGACAGAAAGCCACTCACCTTTCCTTCTGCTACAGAGATATGGACTGTGGATGGGGAGTGGCATCAGGATGGGCTGTGTGCTGATGGGGGGCATGGAGCTTGCTTGGGTCCTGGCTGCAGTTCACCCTTCCAGAAGAGACAAGAGACCTCAGCCTTAAGATACTTGAAATAACAGGTCACCTTCTCCTTAGTTGCCTGGGGACTAGATGATCTTCAGGGGCCCTTTCCAGCCTAATTTTCTTCTGATTTATTCTAAATCATGTTAATGTCATGAACTTCAGCAATGGAAAATGCAAAATCCTGCACCTGGGAAGGAATAACCTCATGCACCAATACTCATTGAGGGCTGAGTGGGCTAGAAATCAGCTTGGCAGAAAAGGTCCTGGGGTACTGGTGAACAGCAATTGAACATGAGCCAGAAATGTGCCCTTGTGCCTACGAAGGCCAAAGGTGTTCTCTTCTTGGAACTTCTTCTACTCTCCAATGCAAGAACAGAAACAACAGGCAAGGCCAACCCTGGCTTTTCTAAGGAAACTTGGTGGTTGATAGTCAAACTACTATTCTTCACTACTTAGGGGAATGGGAAGAAAAAAACCCCCTCACTGAGGCCAGACTGTGTTAGCAGGAGACAACCTAACTGGGATCATGGATCAATTTCCAAGGTTATTCTGTCACAGGTCTGGGATATCTTAACAGCATTAACTGTTGGCTACACAGTTTGCCAAGGAGGTCCAGATTCCCATGTGATATAAATCAGCATCCTCCTTTGATTAGGATGGGACAGCAATGAATGGCTCCATCACCCTCTTGCCTTAAGCCAGTCTCCTTGAATATACAGGAAGAAGTGCAGAGAACTCTACAGTTAAGGCACTATGACAAGCTAGGTAAACAAAGGATCATCTAGAGATAGATGGGGAGTAAATGTGCAGGACAGGAGGAAAAAGAGGCTATGAATTGCATGCAAAAGCATACAAAGCTAGGTAATGGCAAGAGAGATAAATAGCCTTACATTCTGAACACCTGACACACAAGAGACACTGCTAATAGCCCCAACTCATTAAGCACTTCCCCGGCACAGTGTCATTGCATTTCCCAAATGAATTTATCCTTTCCACTGAACACTGCTTCTCTACCCACTGCAAGACACAAGTGAATGGCAATCAGGGATTCCCATCAATGGGACTCAGTCACTTTGTCATAGGCAGTGTGCTGAGGTGGGAATCCACAAGCAATTGGTCAGCCATAGATTCAATTGGTTTGGCATGACACAGTGTACTTTGTAATTACTGAGGCTGCTTTTAAACTTCCTTTAAAGACCAAGGGAACAATATTTGATTTATGAAATAATATCTTTTCCTTTTCTAAAATAAATATTTGGTGTCTGCTAAGGTTGACTCTAATTCATATCTTGCTGCAGGGTAAGTTCTGTAATAATGTCACTGTGTTTGCGATAACAGACAATAGCTTTGTTATAAACTATGGGAATTCAAGTACCAACCAGTGTTACAGCAGAGAATCCCAAAAGAGAGGCACAAGGGAAATGGCTACTGTTTATCACTGCTGGAACATTAGCAGCAGCTAGGTTAGGTGACCTAAATACTTCTGTACTGGATGCTTTCTAACTGCTTGTAACTTTTCAAAGCTTTGCAATTTTCTGCTTGTCATCAGTATTTCTTTATGTGTGATCCTAGCTGATCCAACCAATTTTTTCTCAGAGAGAATATCTTATGAAAAAACATAACTTTTGCAACCATTCTGATGAACTGTGGTTGATTGACCACCCCTGGTCAGCAGAGCACTGCTGTACCACATTGATGGAAAGAGTCATTTACCTACTTATAGGACGCCCTGCCATTTTCAACAGCTGCTTTAATTGGTCAAGACAATAGAAATGGTCATTTCTCCTCTAGTGCTATGCAAGAAGTTCACTCTACAAAGCATGCACTTGCTAAAGCAGGAACACTGTTGTGGGCAGGGTGCAGGAGGAGTGTGAAAAACAGCATGATTGTGTCTTCTGTGAGGACTAGGAGCTACACTGTGAAAGATTTCATTCAGAGGCAGGCAGCTACAGGCAGGAGAACAAATGTCCAAGTTTACCCCTAGATCAAAAAAATGTTCAGAATTACGTTTGTGGGGTCTATCACTGCACCCCCTTGCTGAAAGAGATGAACAAGCTTGACTGAAGCAGGCAAAGCAGCCTTGTGTGAGGACTAAAAAGACAGCCTTTGAAGAGCAAGTGGGAGAGAAGTATGCTGAAGCTGCAAGAGCAGAGTGCACTGTCACCTGGAAGTAAGATGTCAGGATAAACTTGGTCAGTGACCTTAGTTTCAAATGTGTTATCTGTTGGCTCTGTTAATAGCTAAGAGCCCCTAACTTCTGCTCTTCTTGGTTTGTCTGGTAAGACTGAACAAGCCTCTGGTTTGACAATTTGTTCATATATCCCAGTGCCTCCAGGTCCCACAGAGCAGGTCAGCTGGACAGCAAAGTCCTGGCAGGCCTTATCAGCAATAATAGCTGATAGACAGGAATGACACCCTGGTTCCTGTGGGAATAATTGCAGACATCTGCCTGTGAATCCCACAGTGCTTGTATTCAATCATAGAGAGCTGCAAGACCTGGCTAGCTCAGACTAGTCCCTGCTGTTGTTCAGACACCCCTCCTTTTATTTTTCTTTGAAAATTCCTACATCTTTTCCTCATTTGAAGTCTCCTCTTTTCGAGATCATCATAGGAAAAAAAGAAATAAATGGCTTAAGCAGAGTTTGATCTAAGGACGCTGGAAACTGGTGGGCTGCTTAACAAAAACAATTTCCTTCTGGCTTTGCCTGTATTGCAATAGTGCCCAGGTCTTTAACAGTGTCTTTCATCAGGTGATCTCAAAGTACTTCACAGGCATTATGGAGCCACTGTTGACAACCATTGTTGTCAAGGCTAGAAGAATCCACTGTAAGCTTAATTGTAAATACACAGTTTTAATTTTCTGATGACAGCTCCAACCATCTTATTTTTCATGTCTAAGCTCAGCCCAGAGGAGAGTGCTTTTTGTCTGTATGAGTAAGCGCTGAATTGGACAGGCTGGTTTTGAGTTATGGGTATCTGAGAAAGCATTCTGCTTTTCAGTTTCTTGGAAGCCTGCTGTAAAGCTTTTATGTTGTTGTTGCTTATATATCAGGAAAATGCCTTGAAGCAGAGACTTCCAACTTGTAGTCACTTATCTTCAGGAAGAACTCACAGATGAGATTATTTTGCCCTGTCAAAATTGATAGACCTTTTGCTAGTTTAGAAGATCTATGTAAAAAGCTGGAAATGAAAATAGACCCATGCTATATGAACATCTGGACAAACTGTTCATTGTGTTTGAGATAATTAACGTATGCTGTCCCTCTTTCCTAATTAGTATCCTAGGAAAGCTCATGACTTGCTTAGATTTTCTTGGGAGTTGAAGACTGCTATTGCCTCTTTCAAAAAATAGAAAAGTCACTCATGGCATGGTTCTGGTGAGTCCTACTCATTGCAGCACTTTTCAGGACAGGGTTTACAGTTTTATTAATTTCAATAGACAGTGATCTCTGTAGGAGATATAACATCAGTACTAAACTCTTTACTAGATGCCAGAGACCATCACTGGTGCTCATTTAGCATGATTGGGTATGTGAAGTATCTTCAGCAAAGATGGAGCCTGGGTGCTTCCTCTGAAGCATGTTTGTTTTTTGGAGAATGAATGTGCAGTGTAAAAAGATGGTATGATCAAAGAAAATCAAAAAAAGAAGACGACCTTTTGAAAATGTCCCTCTGGCTGGAGGAGAGACAGGGAAGGAGCAAACACAGGCATTCAGGCTCTGAGCTCACTCCTTTCAGCAGCACTTCTTTGCTGAGTTCAGAGACCCCCATGTACAAGCTGAAAATGATGTAAAAGAAAAGAACTCCACACTGCACTGTGTCCTTCTCTGATGTTGAGCCTGCCCCAGCCAATGGGACTGGACCTTTTAGTCCCTGCTTTTGGACCAGAGGTCTAGTGTGCGAATCCTCCCTTGCCAACGGCTCTGGCTATACACTGAGAAATGCCAGCAGGAGTAGGGTTATTTGTCAGTGCTACTGATGCTTAAATTAAAAGATGTACCAGGAGGCATTGGTTCTGGAATTGCTTATTTTGTCAAATCATTTCACAATGGCTGTACCATGCATGTAGTTATTAATAGTCTAATGACATCTTCACCTTCTGCTTCTCCCTCTTTGCAATTGCACAGGGTTGAATGCCAAAGTCTTAACTTTCCTAAGAGGCAATTGCTCACTTGCATATGCCTTTGGCAGGATTTATGTTACACAATCATAGTTCCCTCCCTCCTAAGGGTGACAGGATGTGTTTTTGTACACCATGTTGCAGATAGATCATCCCCCCCTGCCTCTCTCCCACAGGACACCTGCAATCTCTGGCTGGGTAGTATCTGTGGTGCTAAATCATGCCCCTCTGGCATTTGATGGTCCCCAGGCAGCCCCTCCCTTTCCCCTGTGTGCCTGCTACCTTGGACCAGAGGAACAAGGGCAGGAAGCAAAGGGTGACAGAAGATGGGCAGAAGAACACAGGACAGGCTCAGCCTGTGCTGATACTGTGGGATGTTCTGCAAAGGCACCTTGCAGTGGGAGCTGGATCCATGTGCAGCAAAGATTCATGTTCAGCTGTGCCCCACTGCAAGAGAGAGGTCCTCTTCCATGCTCATGGTACTGGCATCCTGGTACAGTGGTCCTGTGAGCCTCCTTGATGGTCATTCAAACCTTCACTCTGACATGGCTCTGAAGGAGTCTGTGGAGCAGACTGTGAGAGGCTCTTCTCTCCAGCTTGCTGCAGGACTAAGACCTTCTTCACCATTCCTGGCATGGGGCTGTTACTCAGACCCAAGCCAGAGAGGTGCAGACATAGCCAGAGTGCACACAGTCATGTATTAGACACACTGGGGTGGTCTCAGAGATGCTACAATGGTTGTAAAAAGAGCAGGCAATCCCACCACCTTGCTACCACTGCCTGGCATGTGCACTGCAGTGAAATTACTGGATTATTCCACGGCATTTGGTGAACTCTTGGAAACAGTCTGTCCTTGTGTACTTCCTTCAGACTTCCCACAAGTGAAAGATGGTATGGATGATGATAATCTCTCTAGATGATGGATCATGTCTGAGGACATGAAACCACATACCACTGTAGCAGCATCTTCTGTAGTGTTGGATGTGGGTTTAGTGGGGGCCACCCACAAACAGAACTCAACTACATGTTTTTCCTCCTGTTGAGAAGGTTTTTCTCCTGTCTGTCAGGTCCGAGTTGGGTGCTGTTTGGAGGGGCCAGCCAGGGGAATCTAACTGTACATCTGACATGCACCTTGGAGAAGTCAGGGTGGGGGGAACCTCTCATTCTGTAAAAGTGGTAATAAAATGTGAGTTCAATGGTATATTGCTGTGTCCTGCCTGGGACAGTGGGCTAAGGGACTATCATGCTTTGCCTGCCATTGGTTTAATCTCCTGGCTTTGTACTGGCAAGGATGGGATGGCTGGGCCTTGTGTCTGTGCCTGCATCTGGTCCCACATAGCCAGGTGGATGTAGCACTTCAGCCAAGCTGGTAGGGTGCCCCTCAGTTCCTTCTTCCCATTGCACACGTTGGACTACTCGGAGCAGGACAGGACAGGACTGCATGCATCTCCCCTCTGATCTCTGCAAAGTTTATTTCCATGGAAACTAGAGGAAATCCTGACTTTGAATGAAGGAGAAAAAAGGCTTACCTGGACAGAGGCTTGGCTCCCCAGGATCCCAAACAAATGTGTTGTGGGCAGTGGAAACAGGAGGGCCTTTAATCCATTGCCCACTGTTGGCAATACCATGGTAGCAAGGCTGGCAAAGTGCTGTCTGGTGTTGCTCAGACAGACACTATGGGAACCTGAACCATGACAGGGGAGCAGGAGGACAGGGCAGGTATACAGCACTGTTTCTACTGATTTTGATAACGTCCCTCCCAGCACATAAATGTTTTTCAGCAAATAATCCGTCTTCTTTCTTTAGGGGTTAATGCAGGGGATGAGGGTCACTGCTTCTTTAGTCATCTGAAAAGAATAACTCCATTGATTTAACTGAGTGTTCGACTTGGTCTCAAGTGCTCAGGTCTGCTTGGTGTTGAAGCAGTCTAAGGCTGAGACTGAAGAGGCTGGGTACACTGGGAAGCCCTGACTAGATAGTTAACAGGATGTCTTACGAGGAGTTTGGAAAGAACCAGTGTGTTTCTTCTGTACAGAAAGTATGTGACATCCCATTGCAAACAGCACATTAAGTCTTAATTTCTTGTACCATCACAGTGATGCTGATCTGGACCCTTATTTGTCAGGCAAAGCCTGGAGAATTTTATTTCTTGCTCACTGCCTATCATGTGCTTTAAAATATGGATCTCACATAGATGGGGAAGAATACTCTCTTTCATTCATGAGCTCTAAAAAGTGATTATCAGCTTCCAAAGAAGGCAAAATATAGCCAAATGCCTTGCTGAAGACACTTATGTGTCAGTTAGGTGGTCCTTGTCCAGCTTGCCACACCAGCCACAATGGCCTGTCTGCATGTTTGCCCAAGACCTCAGAGACTCCCCTGCTCACATGAGAATGCAACGCCTCTTTTGTCCTGTGTCCCACACATGGAGCTTTTATCCTGCAAAACTGAGCAGCCCTGGCATTTGGATCCCACTAGCTAAAGGTGATGTTATCTGAATGAAAAAAAGAAAAGCTAGCTCCCATCCACAAGGGCGATTCATGCATAATTTGACATTTTCTGCCTGGAAAGAGAAGGACATGGAAAATCCATTATCCTTTGTCATTAAGGTGGAGAAAATCCCCCTCAGGATTTCTAATGTGCTGCATGCTGGATCTTCTTTTTTACTTTATTTTTGAAAGGCCATTAGAAAATCCTGGTTTGCTCTCTACCTGTTTAATACATTCCAAGGAATTTGTTCAAAGTGATTTGTAAACAATGGAGTCTCCTGCTGGGGTGGGTTGGTTAGGAGGTCCTCATGCACTCTTTCAGGTTCAGCAAGAGTTAACCACTGCTAAAAGGTGCCCCCCAGGTTGGAACAGAGGGCAGCTCCAATCTTCTTTGCATTTACACCAGGCTAAACCATTGGCTTCATGGACATTCTTTGAGTTTACCCTGTGGGGTCCTCTACCATGATGGAAGATCATTCATATGGCATCAACAGACTGAGGCCTGAAGCATTCACAGGAGGACAGACACAAGTGGGTGAGGACATTACAATGTAAAGCTGGTTATTTCTTTGCATCACAGATCAGAGGTGCATATACCCAACCCTGCTTCCCTTGCAGAGCTGTGGGAGAATTCTGAACCCATCAAACATGGCATTAATGCAAACTGCATCCAAGACATGATGACTCCAGACCCTGATGAGGACCCCATGCTGGCTTGCATGGCCAGCCCTTCTCCGCCCCCATCACGGCTGAAGTTTGTTGGATCAACTTGTACTTTACACCTGGGGCTGATCCCCAGAGACACCTTCACTCAATACATTTCAAGTCTCAGCACTTGCAAGTGTCTCTGTGCCTCCTTTTGATGTCATTCCTTCAAACACTAAAATGGCTGTGGCCAGAGGGCTGAGGCTGACCTGGATCCATCCAGAGAAGAAACTGCTGAGCAAGCCCGAGGTGAAAATGGTTTGAAGCCTTCCAAGTCTCCCCTTCCTTTCCAGTTCCAGCCTCCCCCATGCCAGAGGCACTCACAGCATGGGTCTTTCCTGCTGCTGTTAGTCTTTCCTTTCTTCCTCCTCTCTTGGAAGCATCAGTCTTTCCCACTGCCTTGCTCTGTTTGAGGCCTGTCTGGATCAGCAGAAGTCAGAAAAAGCTCTGCTGAGGCCCCCTGAGATACTGCTGGGCTCACAGAGCTATTGAGGAGACGCAAAGCCCACTTTCCTGATGCATGCAAAATACCATTCTTCTGTACACACCTGTCTGCAGTAGGAAAACCCCTAAAACAGACCTTTACATGTAGATGAAGAGTTTTGCACAGCATTTCCAGATACGGAAACCCTACAGGTGCTCCTGTTTCATGGAAAGCAGTTTGGGTCTGCCAGACAGACTGCAGACACTTTAATTGAATGTTCAAAGAGCCACCCTGCAGCCTCCTTCCTGGCAGGGATGTTCCTGCTGCCACCTGATCTTTCAGCTACCTGTCCCTGTGCTTTGCAGAGCTGCAGAAGCATAGAATGGCTGAGGTTCAACATGAGGACTGTGATGGCCCTGTCTGGTCAGGTTTCAAATATGTCCAAGGATCAATGTAGTGCAAAGCATAATTAGGAAGAAACAGTCCCAGGGGAAAGCATGTCAGAAAAAGTCAATAATTACTCCCCAATAAAATATTGTAACACTAGAAAACTGAGAGTTAATGTTACACGTAAAAGAAATTTAATCTTGTTTTAGCAAAACAAAAAAAAGATTCATCCCAAAGAGCCAAATGACTTTAACTCTGCATTCAGTAGTCCATGATGGGGAAAAAACACACACTATATATGTATGAAAAGCATTCCAATTTAATTACAAAATACAAATAAAGTGATTGACTCAAAAATTATGCTCACTGCAAGGTGGTTCTGCAGGGCAGATGATGCCTTTCTTAATCGTATTTGGCCTTATCAGAAGTGGTAAAGCTGACTGTGTTTTATATCAACCTGTTTTGCTTAAAATGCAACTAGGATTGGCTAGAAATTGCTAAAAAGGCAATTATCTGGGAGCTGGAGAGACAATAATATTCCTTTTCACAAAACAAACATTTCCCAGGTTAGACATTAAATTGCCATTGAATAAACTCTCTACTGGAAGTCCTCTCCTGCTGCTGCCTTGTGCTGGGACTTGGCCTGGCCATGGACCCAGACTGCAGAGTGGGAAGTGTCCCAGGACAGCTGGTGTCCTCCAAGGATGCCATGGGCACAGCAGACATGATTGATCTGGGTGTCCTCTTTGGGCTGGGCAGGGGCAGGGATCCTGCAGGTGTGGATGAGGTTCATTACCTCTCAGCTGTACTAGAAAGTATCTTTGTATAGCTTTTGCTGCTCTGATCTCATGTGAAAGCTTCTCTGAGAAGAGGTTTCCATTTTTAGGACAGGTCTGGTTTCACCTCCATTGAATGTATTTCCTCCTGTACATGTTATGTCTCTCCCGTCTTCTGCTTCTTCGTAGTGGTCCAGCGTGTCCATCTTTGCATCCTGAGCCTCCTGGCCCTTGAAGGGGCCATACAGCAGTACAGGGTGATTTATCTTCCTCCTCCGTATGTGGAGTCAATGCTCCTGCTAATCCTGGGGAGTCAGGCTATCAGGCCATGGCTCCCACTCTTTTGCCCTATGTTTCAGCAGAGATCTCAGCAGATAAGTTGCAGCAGTGATAGAGTAGCTGAGAGGCCAGCCAGAGACAACATCCCCTTGGCACCCCTCTCTAAGAACAACAAGGCAACAACTTACAGCACCTATTACAGGCTTTGAAAAGTGGTTGGGCATCCTGCCTGTCAGTACCATGGCATGAGTTCAGGTGCTGAACTTCCTAGTCTCATCAAGCACAGTATGTAATGACTGACAACACTTAAAGCAGCAGAGCTATAAGAACAGCCAGCTTTGGCCTCAGCACCATTCAACAGCATCCAGAGGGACAGCCTTTTCTCAGACATGCTGGGAACTCATTGGCATTATTTTCCAAGGACTGGTGCAGAAGACAGCCTGTACTGGGACCCCTAGCCAGGTTCCCAGCTGCTACCATGGGATTCCCATGGGAGCTGGACAACAGACATCTGTCTGCTGTGTGAGGGACTAACAAGACTCCAGTCCCTGCATTTGAAAATGCCGTTGTGCCAAGCTGGATCTTTAGGCATTGTTAATGCCCTGGCCCTGTTAATAAGTACACAGTGTTCAGTGTCCCATGGCTGTGCCTAGAGTGATAAGTCTCTGCTTTGAATGCCTTAAACATCATTAATATTTAGTTGAGTCCTGACTTCTGCAAATCCACGGGCTGGGAGGGGTTGATGGTGCAGCAGCGGCAATAGTTAATCTGGATAGCTCCTGTGACCCAAGGTGCCATCTGCACTTTGCTTCAGCAGCACCATTTGCACTGAGACAAAGCTGACTGAGGCCATGTACGACACACTGCCTTGACCTGTATTTCATTGAGCACCTCCCTCTGGAATTCTTACCACGACTAAAGAGGTTTTCCAAGCAGTCCAGCTATGACCCTGTGCCCAGATCTGGGAGCTGGAGGAAGCCTGGTGAGCCAGGCTGTGGTAGCACTCATATCTGATAGTCAAGGCAGGCAGCCAACACGACTTGTAACCAGCCAAGAGAAGTTCCCAGTGTTGCCTCCAGGTGGCGATGTGCTGGGGCTCTGGAGAGAGGGTGGAGAGAGCTGCCGCATGGAAGTGGACAGTCCTACTGAGAAAGGAGAACACAGTCAAAAATGTTGACATTGCCATAAAAGTCATAAAATTGTTTAAAAAAAATAAAATTGTTGTGGAGGCTTATTTTTCTCCTCTCTTCACCATTCTGGGTGCACACAAATCTGAGCTTCAAACGGTCCCTGCTACTGTGAGAGCCAGAAATATCTGGTTTCTCCCCTCAGGGACTGCTGCGATTCTCAGGCAGCTCTTCCTCCCAGCAGCTGCAAGCTTTAAAGATCGTCCTAAAAACCACAGGGCTCATGATAAAAGCTTTGCTTCAGATTGTCTCATGTACCAGCAAGAGCTCTGGTTCCAGGCCACTGTCACAGTGGCAGTCACAAGGGGTTATCGGCAGAAAGTGCCAGTGTTCACTTCCTTGGAGAGGGACATTATAGTAATGAGAAAATAAGAGATTTCAGCTGCCTTGACCAGCTGAGCTCTCAGCCTGTATTACCTCGGGCACAGAGAAGAATGTCTTTAATATCATCAGTAGAATATGAGTCATCGGGGCTTTTTTTATCCTTTTTTTTTTTTTTTTTAAGAAAAAAAGATCAGAAATTCTGCTTTGTATTTTATCATGAGGAGAGAAATAGGTTGAAAGGTAATTGGATCCTGTTGCTTCCTAAACAGCTAAATATTTACATATAGGCCAGGCTATTAATCATGACCCCTTATGGCAGGAAAGCTTGCCATAGCACTCTGGGGAAAACTGCTGTGTGCAAGTGTGTTTGTCTCACGAATGTCTCCCTGACAGCTTCACTTTCATCACAATCAGCTGTGACACCATAATTACAGATTTGGGGAAGTTTTCAGCCTCCAAATGATTGATTGTTTGATACACACAATTTAGAAGATAAATGTTCTTATTCAAATCAACTACTTAGCGAGGGAACTGGCTACATGGGAAACAAAGTGGAAACAGTCTGTGACTGTGCCAATGTCCAGGACAAACTCCACACTTGCATTTCCAGCCCTCTCCTCCCAGGGCAGGTATGGTGGCAGACACATGAAAGCAATTGCTGCACATTCAGCCTCTCACCTCCTGTTTCCTGCTTGCTGGTGACACAGGGGTCCACAACACTGCTTCAGCTGAGTACTTGACCCTGCTGGTTGTGGGCATTTCCAGTTTTTGGCTCCCTGAAAACACTCGTCTTAAGTGGCCAAGGGAAAAGATCCTACCTGCTGTGGTTGTTACTGGCTACTGATTTACTGCTTTCAACCTATGGCAGCACTGAACTCTGCTAACTCCAGCATCAGTTGCCCTTGCCCCAGTGGTAGTAAATCCCAGGGAGGGACAGGGTGGATACAGTTTCTTTCCATTTGCTCCATGTTTACCAGCTGTCAATTTTATGGAGCAATAGCATTCAGGGTCCAGTTCTCTTGTGCCAGGGCTGATCATTTTTTATGGCCTCTTTTGTAGATCCTAGTAACTCATCCTGGCTCCTTCTGCCTTTTTCCATGCTGATCTGTATTTACAGCATCCCTCTTTTGCTAAGGGCATGGGAATCTATGGGAAGGCAGGACATGCTGGGAAGGTAAGACGGATTGTCCTTTATGTGAGAGAGCAGCCAGCATGATGGAGCTCTGCCAGGGATGGATGATGTTGCAGCTGAGAACTAATGGGTCAGGATGGGCAGGCAGACCAACACAGATGCTTATGCACACACACATATGCTGATTTTGCGTATTTGACCATGCTGGCCAGCCTGCTGGTGTTTTCCTGGATGGAGAAGTTTGGTTTGAAACGTTCAATAATTATGATTTGCTAATGGCATTAAGAAGCCAGACTGATGTGGGTGCCAGAAAGAGCTGCTGATGAGATCTTCATTCTACTTTCGTCAGCTGCTTGCAAGGCCTGCAGGTTGTCACAAGCTGGCTATCACTCCTGAAAAGAGCTGCTTGAACAAAACGCAAAGATGATTTTTTTTGTTGTTGTTTTTAAATCTCTAGTGTGCCTTTCTGGCTCTGCAGCTTCTCTCTGATGAAGCAGACAGAAATCTTTGACCAGGGGTAATGTCACGTTTCCTACCGAGTGCCACATGACACTCCTTGCTCGTCTCCAGAGGGCTCTCATCACTGGGACGAACTATTAACCTCCTTCTTGAACTCTCTCCCTCTCTTTAGGATCTCTTCTAGCATCTCACTCTTTCAGATCCATGAATTTTGTGCTGCTCCCTTCACAGTGGCCCCCCGGAAGGAGGAAGGACAGAGAACAGCCCCTTCCAGCCCAGCCAGTAACAGCGAATGACAACTTTGTGAGAATTAGGAGCTGTGGATGTGCCCTGACAAGGGCTAGGATCTTGTGTGCAAACACAGCACTCTGCTCAGCCTGTAGGACAGCCTGATCCTTGTTCCAGCTCTGATGAGGGGCTAGGGCTCTCCTGAGGTTCCTGTCTCCCAAAGTCCTTTAGCCATTTTCTGTCATATCCTCCCAGACATCACAGGGATCCCTGGTCTGACATGATCTCCCACACCAAGTGGCTCCTCACAGCTTGTCCCCTGAGTGCAAAGCAGCTGTGTTTATTCCTCCTCCAAATCATTTGTGCAGCCTTGGCAATACCTGTATGACCATGGAAGGAGCCAAGGTGAGCAGAGATCCCAGCTTTGTAGTGCCTGTGTGGCTTGGTGACAGGACCACCTGGGGCTGGTAAAAACTTTAGTCCTACAAGTCACATCTATTTGGGGGGATAAATTGTGATTGAATATGAGATACCAATTGTTATATCCACAAATTCACAAAGTTTTGTTTTCTTGGACATCAAGAAAGGCAACATAGCAAAGGTCATGTCTCTGTGTTCAGTCCTGGGACTTTTCCAGTCACCACTTACCCCCAGATCTATCCTTCACCTCAGGTTTGTGCTACCAGTGATCTGAGGCTGTGTCTAACTCTTCCTTTCTGTTCTCTGTCTCCTTCTGTGTGGTCTCACCTGCATCTGCCCACCCCCCCACCCCCCCCCCCCCACACACATACTTGGTACTCCCTAAATCCCTCCTTCTTCACCTACTGGAAGTCCTGACAGACCTTGAAGCTTCTTCTGTTTTGGGGGCTGTAAATGCTCCCATGTTCACCTGGGGAACACCTTCTTCTATCCACAAACTCAGTGCAACCTAAATGAATGGCAGAGCTCCAATAATCTGTGTCTTACTAAATTTTAACCCAGTCCATGGTGTTTGAATTAATGTCATTGTGGGCAGAGAAATGCTGACATGAAGGGGTCTCTACTTCAGCATGTTCTTTTCAGGGTTAATTAAAGACAGAAAATTCTAGTACCTTCCATCAGCAAATCCCTTCCTTAACTGTTTTAATTTTGTTGATGAAGTGCAAAGATTTGTGAAATTTATTTTGCCGGACTTTTAATATGAAATAAAATTAGTAGCTAGTATTTATATTCTAAATGGGCCATTCAAGGAACTTTTCACAAAATGCAAAGAGAATGTAAAGTGGGAGGCTTTTAACCTTCTTTGTGTGTAACACTTACCTGAGACTTGAATGGTAAATTTTAATTAAGCTAGATGGCAGAAATGATTGGCAGAAGCTAATGAAAATTTGTGTTTTACAGAAATCCTTTTTTCTGCATTGGGATGGACAGGTCTAGACAGCAGGTTTGGCTGGTGATGCAAGTCCTCTTCTCCCTGAAATTGCTGATCTGCTTTAGTTGGGGTTGTATACAAGATGCACTTCATCCTGCACTTTGCATGAGCAATTGTTAAGCCTATCCAGTGAAATGATTCCTTCTGACTCAGGCAGGGCCTGGATCAGGCCAAGGAGGTGTTTACTGTGCTGCTGGTCATTCAGACAGTGTTAAAGAAGCTGAAATTAAAGTGTGTCAGGCATCAGAGATGGTAGGCAGGGCTTGCTTATACATCTACATTGGCTTCTTTATACACGTACATTTGATTGCACCTCAACTGGTGTCCAGGAAAAGAGTTCAATACAGTTGTCCCGTGACTTTGTTCCAGAGTACCCATTTCTTCCTAGTAGCAGGCACAGTGCTGTGTTTTGGATTTAGTTTCAGAAGAATGTTGATAACACACTGATGGTTTAGTTGTTGCTAAGTACTGCTTATGCTAGTCAAGGACTTTTCAGCTTCCCACGCTCTGCCAGGTGCACAAGAAACTGGGAGGGGGGACAGCCAGAATAGTTGATCCAAACTGACCAAAGGGCTATTTCATACCATATGATGTCACACTCAGTATATATACTTGGGGGGGATTGGCTGGGGAGCAGCGATCGCTGCTCGGGAATTGTCTGGGTATCGGTCAGCGGGTGGTGAGCAATTGCATTGTGCATCACTTGCTTTGTATATTATTATTATTATTATTATCATTATTATATTGTTATTATTATCATTACTATTTTACTTTCTTTCAATTATTAAACTGTTCTTATCTCAATGCAGGAGTGTTTCTCACTCTTACTCCTCCGATTCTCTCCCCCATCCCATCGGGGTAGGGGGAGTGAGAGAGCGGCTGCATGGTGCTTAGCCGCCAGCTGGGGCTAAACCATGACACCCAGTAACAACATAAACCCAGAAGATACTGTTCCAGTTTTACTGCCCTAAGTGCTGTATCACAGCCTAAACATTGCCTTGTGGTTGGAAAAGGAGGTTGTGCAGAGCCTGAGTAATGTTCTGGTTGAGGCAGCAAAGTCTTGGTCCCTCAACCAGACCAGAACAGCTCAGACAGCAGCAGGGATACTCTCAGGTCACATAGACCCAGCAAGCTAAGAGTTTTCATGTGATCATGAAGGTTTCTAGAGTCCCCCTTGTGCCAGGTGTTATACACACATTGAAGTCTGTAATTTAAACAGATGAATAATGTTAGAGGAATGAGGTGCTAACATGTACCATCCATAGCCAGGCAGCACATCAGAGGAAGAACCAATGGAGGAATTACAGCCTCATCATCTGTCTTTCCTGCTGTGAGAGGAGCGCACCTGCAATGAGTCAGTACTATACATCCTAGGGGTTGCTAACAAGGCAGGTGAAAGCCTGTAGCACTGCTCACACATGCTCTGGTTCCCCACCTGATACTAATAGCTCTGCATCAGGGCCCAGTTTCACTCCTGCACATGTCGCACCAAGCCTCTTCTGCTTTTAGCAATGAGGTTACCTCCTTACCGAGCCTGCTTACCAGGCAGGAGCTTTTCCATTTACATTGCAGAACATTGCACTTTATGGCAACATTTTTGAAGAACACAGGCACAACTTTCACATTGCTTCAGTACCATATGCCTCCTCCAGTCCTTCATTTCTATATTCCTAACTCCAGTGGCTTCAGTGAAGCTACTTTAGATTTACACCATCTTAGAGGAGAGGAAAAAATAATGAAAGTGAAATCCAAAGTCAGTTAATGATTGCTTCATAAGTCTTACAGAATTGCCTTTGTAATTAGATGTGGAAGTAGCCCCTGGTTGTGAACAGACATGGAAACTGGGTTTTTAAAGTTATCTGGAGGTCTCAAAATGTAGCCAGGGATTAGCAGGATTTTTGAAGTGTTTCACCCTCTGTAAATGCCAGACATACTCAGAAATAGCTTCTCAGTGTTGTAAGATTGTAATTTTTTAATTGCGGGAATGTTTGAAAGCGTGAATAAATATTATCTGTAAAAAAAAAAAAAGTGTATGCATGTGGATGTGTGTGTTAAATAGTATCTTTACCTTTATGCATTAATCTAACATAAGAAGAAATACTAACCATTTCTACTAAGAGACAGAATTTGTAAGGCAAATAGACCTTCCTAGGTTGAGATTTGCAATAGGCTTTGAGTTCAATTTATCTTTTGGCTGGCAGAATTTAGCTTGTTTTTCTATAAAAATTCCAGGTGAGACAACAACAAAAATAAGGGGTTTTTTCCCCTAGAAACCTCAAGGCAAATATGATTTAGTGTTGGTGATATTTTTCTTGACAGAACTAATGCTTTGGTAGCCTTTTCCTCAACCCCTTTAGATAGCATAGCCAAAAATACTTAAAAATGTGATTTATGATGTGTTCTGTGCTACTTTTCTGGATGCATCTCAGAGATGGATTTGGAGAGAAAAATACCTCATCTGAAGCCCCTCAGCTCCCTGTCCTCACTCCACATCCTGAGAAAATGCAGGACTTGCTCTTGTGCTTTGTTTGATAGAGGCAGTATTGAAGGGAATCATATTATTTCCCAAGTGGGATTATCTTTGCAGTAAACAGTGAAACCACTTCCAGCATCAAAGTAAAAACCAAGTTAAGTGCCATGGGTGACTATTTGTTACCAGTGGAAAATGCCATGAACAAGAGGGCTCCAGAGCCAGAAGTTGAGGCTGTATTTAGGGTCTAACAAAGAAATCTTCATGCTGCATTTCAGTACCTAGCTTTGCCTCCTGGCTGCTGTGTGTCCTTGGACTCCCTCTGCCTATCAATAAAATGGAGGTGGTATTAATCCCTGACCATAGCATTGTGCTAGGAGAACAAATCTATTGATGATCACAAAGTGTTCAGGTAGCTATGGCAACAGTACGCCAGAGTTACCTCAGGTAGATATTCTGTCTTTTTGCATCTTGAGAGATCAGGAGTCAGACAAAGTGCTTGAACGTGCCCTGAAATGTCTCCATGCATTTGGTGCTGACTCATCAGAAACTACCAGCCCCTGCTTCCCCTGAATCATTTCAGGAAGGTTGCTTATGTTGGGATAGAAGCAATGGAGGAAATTTTTAAAAACCATCTTGCTTTATTGCTTGCTGGACAGATTATACCCAGCAACACAGCTTTAACTTGGAAAAAGTCCATTATGTTTTATGGCAATAAAAAGAAAGCCGAGATATAAAATTTATTGCCATGAGATAATGAACTGCAGGGATGAATGTTCAGTGTAACACTTCTCTCTGGAACATTCACCAGCTCTGCTCTCACTTGGTGATTGTCCTACCCACCTCCTTGCTGTTTGTTTATATGATAAAGAAACCCTGAGCCTCCCTGGTAATACACTAGAATTTTCATTTAATCAAAACAATTTAATCCACTGTAAAAAGAAGCCAAGAAAGGCAGGGGAGAAATTGATCCATGGACAAAACAGTAATGTCATGAAGAGGGAAAGCTTATCCAAACTCAGGGGAAATATGGGTGGTTGCTTTTTATTATATTGCTAGACAAAGTGCATCGCAGAGACAGGCTGGGACAGGCTGCACCTGAACAACCCCGTTCTCTGTACGCACCCCTGGAAGGTGCCTGCAGCACCCAGTGCAGGCATGGGAGCTGTGCAGGTGATGAAGGTGCATGGTACAGGGCATGGGAAGGGTCTGGAGGGGTCCCTGGGAAGGCAGGATCCTTGATCCAGATGAGCTGGGCACCGGTAATGCTGTACCATGGTTTTGGTGATCAGCTGGCCTTCAGCATCCCAGGGAGGCCACGGAGACACCCTGCCTGGCTGGGTACCATCCCAGCTGGGGCTGCTGAAAGACATGAGTGGAGATCTCTGTCCCTCTGTCCAGGAGGCAACCCTATCCTCAGTTAAGTGTGAAGGGAATGGAAATCCCATCAGCCCAAGTGGTCTTGTTCCCTCCTCTCCCTTTTCCTGGTGGGAGCAATGAGAAGGCCTCATCATGTCTCAGCTTTTGTATTTACATTAAACACCTGGTGACATCTAAGTTGTTCCTGTGTGGGACAGAGATCCCACACATTTACCACCATGCATGGCATCCCTGGATAAGGACACACCTACCACACCCTTGCAAAAACCAGAAAGGAACAAAGGATCAACCTGTCTGCATCTCTGCTCCCACTCCCAAGAGGCCTAACAGTTACTTTAAATAGGAAGCTTGATTTTCTGTTTCCATCTGGAGTGTGTTCAGAGAAGGGCAACCAAGCTGGTGAAGGGTCTGGAGCACAGGCCTTATGAGGAGCGGCTGAGGGAACTGGGATTGTTTAGCCTAGAGAAGAGGAGGCTGAGGGGAGACCTTATCGCTCTCTACAGCTACCTGAAAGGAGGTTGCAGTGAAGTGGATGTTGGCCTGTACTCCCAAGTAGTTAGCAATAGGACGAGATGAAATGGGCTCAAGCTGCACCAGGAGAGGTTTAGGTTGGAAATTAGGAAAAATTTCTTCATGGAAAGGGTAGTCAAGCATTGGAACAGGCTGCCCAGAGAGGTGGTGGAGTCACCATCCCTGGCAGCATTCAAAAACCGGGTAGATGTGGCACTTTGGGACATGGTTTAGTCTAGTCTACCCTTGATGGGTTTAGTGTGGACTTGGTAGTGTAGGTTAATGGTTGGACTGGATGATCTTAAAGGTCTTTTCCAACCTAAACAATTCTATGATTCTATGATTCTATTTCCCCCAGTCATCTTTGGGCAGAGCTGTATTTGTGTTTGTATTGTACTGGATTGTGTTTTACTATTTTTTGTCTCCAATATCTTGGAGCTGCAAAGAGAGCAGTTAAAAAACATTCATGTGAAGATTGTCCTTACCTTTCCTTCACCTGATCCCAGCACTCCCCAGTAAGTCACATTCCCAGTGGATTCCCTCTGGCATGGCAAAGGCTCTGTAAGCCAAGTGTGCTTCCCCTCTTGCCAAGGACACTCGTCCCGCAGCATCATTTAGGGAAGCTCTGCTGGCACCTGGCCAGGGATGCAGTAAAGCTGATGAGTGAGTGACCTCAGCTGCTGATTTGCCTTTCTCATGGAGGGTAGGGCTTGCATCAGAGCATCTTCTTTCTCATTGCAGATGTAGGGAGCTGAGCTGAGATTTTCTAAAGTGATTTAGGAGCCTGTATTATACCTTCAAAACCCAATGAGGTCTTACAACTGATGTGACTTGAACTTCTTTCCCTCTGTAAGCACATTCTAAAAAGCTATTTTAAAAGTCCCCTAAATGTTTTAGAAATATGGTTCATCTTAACTTTGAATGAAATGACTGTTTTCACTCACTTAACAGAGAGCCAGTTTCTAGACACTGTTTTCACTCAAACTAACATCAAGCCATAAGCTGCCCTGGTCTCAACTCCAGATTAGTCTCAGTCCAGAGATAGCCCCAAACTATTGTGTTTGACGTGAAATGAAATGCAGGTGAGAGTAATTGATGCAAAGCTGCTGGAATCCATGCCTCCCAGGGCCACTTCCAGATTTTTGAAGAAAAAAAGCATTGATGATATTTAATTGTTTTTGTCTAGCCAAGGTGGTTTGGATGAAGTGTTAAATTCCTGTGTCATCCAGAGCCACAAAGGGCTAGAGATGTTGTCAAAGAAACCTGCCACATCATGCTATTGGCTTCTGCACTGGAGTTTGAAGCTGCCCCAAAAGGTATTGCAATAAAAAGTCACTGCAGGCCAGATGAGTTGTCTGTGGGAACTTTTGGTTCCCTGATCTCAGAGCAAGTGATCCTCCAGCTTTCTCAGTCAGGATCCCCTTCACTCCTCAGTTGTACCAGGGGTAACTATTGTCCTGCAAAACACCTCAGCTTCTGTGGCAAAAGGCATGCTGTTCCTCTCACTAAAGGCTCATATGTTGGCAGCCTCACCTGAAACCATACTTTTTTCCCTGATGCACTGAAATCACTAGAGTGGACAAGGCAAGATCCCAAATCCATGTCCTTAGAGAGCGTATGCTGCCCAGATGTGTGTTTGGAGACAGTCATGGATATACCTTCCCAGCACCACTATTTGACCCCTCAATTTTACCAATAATTGTTGAACATGTGGTGCAAGAAGCCAAGCCTCTACTCCCAGGTAAATGATCTGACTACTCCACTGCAGTGTCATGTATGCCTTCACTTGCTTGTCCCTGCCTACAGACTCATTTTGTGCCAGACCGCCCATGGGTACAGAAGGTGACCGCAACACTTAGGACTGGTAAGAGCTTCTTCCTGGGGGAAGGAGGTAGGAGGAGCCTGTTAAAATGGGACCTTTCTGAGGAAATGGTACCTCTATGGCAGCGTACAGGTTGTTCATTGGCCCCAATACAGGGGGGACAGGATCAGGGTAGACCTGCCTCCTGCCAGCTGGGGGCTAAGAAGCCAATGAATGAAACCATTCAGCTCATCTACTTGAGCAGGCACTGGCTGCAAATCAGGCAGTTCAGGTCTTGCTTGAGAAGGCAGGCTTGCCTGCACCTCTGCAGTGAGAGGCAGCATCACCCTGACTCATTGAGGTCTTCATTGTGTGCATTGTTGGGCTTCAACTGAGCAGGGGCTATCTCTCAAAGGGAAAGAGCTCCTGCAGCACCTGTCATACCACCCCTCTGTTTATTTAATTGCTTTCAAAGTTTGGCACTAGCCCAAGAAAGGTCTGGAGATAATTCTGGTGACAAAACAGCCCTCCAGGAACAAACACATTTTGTCTGTTTTCAAGGGAGCAGGTTTGTTCTTTGATCTGGTGGCTCCAAGGGGAAGGGAAGGACCTCTCACATCTTGTTAAACACTTTATGCACACACATGTAATTAAGACATCCTATATCTACAACTCCGCATGCCTTTAATTAGAGGCATTTCAGCACTAGAAGTGCTGGCAGAAACAGATAATGGTGCTGCCTTTGCACACTGCCAGGAGACAAAACTGACTGCAGGAAAAGACAATTTCCCCACAAATTAACTGTGCACTCTGCCTTGCCATTGCTCTGTCCCCCACAAGGTTGACAGAAAGGAGATGAAATGTGATCCCCGCTGTCCAGAAAGAAGTACTTGTCAAATTGACAGAACAAGAGACCAGCTGTGGCCACATGGAGATGCACAGAGACATGCATAGACAGGCATCCTTTCTAACACAGCTGGTGGTAGAATGTGCAACAGACCCCAACTGAGGACCTTCAGGGACCTACCTAGCCTCTGAGAAGACTTAGTATAGGACAGCAACAAGACAGGCTTTACCCCAAGCCACCCTACACTGCCAACCCTGTGTCCAAACCTGGTCCAAGCACTGCAGGAAGAGAGCAAATCCTTCATCCATCCTGTCCTGTTTCATCCCCTCTGGGCCTCAGGTTTAGAGCCACCTGTGAGACTGTTTTTGAAACATGGGCATAGTTGTCCATGGGAGGAGGATGAGACCCAGGATACTACCCCAGCTCCTATTTTTGGAGTCATCTCAGCCTGTTAATCTCCTGTGTAGTTCAGGATGATTTCCTGGTTTTGCCCCCATCACCAGCTGTTGATCGAAGCCCTAAGACCGAACAGAGTTGTTCAGGCCTATAGCAAACCTAGGAGTTAAGATGACAATGCTCAACAATGACTTATGGGTGCATAGCACAAGGGGAAAGTGAGACTTTCTAAAGCCCTGAGGCTGTGCAATCAAAAAATGTACAGAACCATCCAACATTAACCCTAAGGTCATGCAACTTCAAGGCTTCCCAGAGGCAAACTTCACTGAAAGTTTAGGATCCACATTTACTTGTAGCCAGACAGTAGTGAGTGCTGGTGAGGTTCATCAGCACTCACTCAGTGTGAGCTGATCTGAGTGACCTGTCAGAAAGAACATCAAATCAAAGAGATTAAATCTCAGATTGAAAGAAGTCCTGGAACACAGAGAGGAGAAACACTTTTAAAGCTAGCTCCCAAGGTGAGGCTGGGTCTATGGGGGAATCCAAAGAGATCAAGTGATAGTAGGACAGAGTTGGTGATACCTCTTTATTTGGTCCCAGTGACATCTCTAAAGGATCCTCTGTTCAGATACTATCCTCCACAAGGAAAGCAACATCATAAAGAAAAATCAGAAAGGTTTCAGAACAGAGTCACAGGAAGAACTGAGATCTGGAAAGCCCTGCTTAGGGAGAGATGGGAAGACATAGTTTCTTGATCACTGGTCTCAGTCTAACAATAAGTACGGGAATAGATTTCCAATAGCTGAGGGCACAAATGTTACTTGAGAAGCCAAAAGCCGGTTGAGAAGAGTGGCAAGATAAAGCCAAGAAAACTCAGACCAGAAACTAGGTGACCACATTTAACCTTTGCAACTCCATGACTAAGGATATGGGGCTTTCCTCAAAACCTGCTCATTTCTCAACCAGTTTTCAATGTCTTTCTGATAACTCTTCCATGGATCCAGATCCCTGGATTAAGTTCCCTAGTCTGTGTTATTGAAAAAAATTAAGTTATGATAGAAATCTGCTACAATAGTCCTTTCTTAACCACCACATCTAAGATTACTCTTGTCCCTCCATCTTAATTCAGAACTGTTGCTTTTGTGTAGCAGGACTGTGATCCCAGAGGATTACAAAGGTGATTCATGCAATAAGGATGGGGCATCGATGTTGTCTGTAGGCTACATACATTTCCATTTAAGTGCAGCTTTGTGAATTTCTCATACTCCTGGGTTGATTTTGGGGAAAGATACTAAACCAAGGAAGCTGCCACTTGAGAACTCTTTTTTTTTTGTTATCTTACCTGTAAGTGAGAATTGTCCTCTGCCAAAACAGCCACCCTCCCCCTCAGCAGCTGGGAAAATTGTGTTTTGCCTTTAGTGGCCTGAGCTGTTTAGCTGTTTGTTAGAGCAACGAAGAAGATGGTTTTCTCTAGTGGACAATATCTGACTACCTGCTCATTTTTCCATCTTCTGTGTATGCACAGGAGCTGTGCAGCTTGGCTAGCTGCTGTATGCTGCACCTGGAGGAACCTGGAGAGCACTGGCAGAGCCCTTGTCCTGGAGTCCAGGTCAGACAGGCATGAGAAGAGGGCAAGAGGCATAGCCAGGAGGTAGTCAGCAACACCAGCAAATGTTGGGAGACTGCAGGGAGGAGTAGGAAGCAGGCACACGGATAGTAAGAATGGTGACCTGGGCTATGCAGAGTTTAGTGCAAACTGGGAAGGCATTACAAGGCTGAGAGCAAGGCTGAGAAAGGGTCCCCTCTCCACTCTTGCAAGGGCTGAGGTTACAGGGTGTCTTGCCAGTTGCAGGTAGTTGTTTTTTTCCATTGAACAGAGCTTCTCTAACTCAAGTTTTTTATTCTGATTTATGTTCAGGTAAGACATAGTTCAAAGCTCAAGGAACATGCTGTTATTTTTGTGCTTTATTAAGAAAAATGTGCGGAAAGATCCACCTCAAGTCTGTTGTCTGATTGGAGTGCTGCTCCACCATCTCAAGAACAGGACTCATCTCACCTGCCTTCAGATTAGCTCTGTTGATATCTTCATCTGTTGTGGTCATCCAGACTCCCTTTTAGTCAGCAGAGAAAATGGCACTTCAGCTTTACCGCCTAATGACCTCCTTCAGAAGTCTGCCAAAGGATGAGATCAACTGCCTCCCAAGAGTACTTCTTTCTCTTGAAGGACTGCTGGAGGGACTCAAAGACACAGATTTAAATGGGAAGCCATGGTTTAAACTCCATCCAGAACAAAAAGAGGTGACAGATTTACCAGGACAAAGGAATTCCTCATGGGTTACTAATAGCACAAATATGTCATTGATTCTGGTGAAAAAGACACTAAACAGTTGTAGCCACTAACTGAGGAAAAAAAAATCAATCTACAGCTAAATTAAAAATAAAATAATAAATAAAGTTTAATGAGTTTGAACTCAACAGAAAGTTGGAGAAGTATGAGGTGTTTTGATTTTGGACTCATTACAAGCAACAAAGTGTTTTGACAAAAGATCTTAAATTTCCCCAAAGACCATACTTTAATTAATTTTAAATCATAAACCAATTAACATATTTAATACTAATTAATTAGTATTAAATTAATTTTGTACTCGGAGATGATGTATGGTATTTAGGGAAAGGAAAAGAAAAGCTGGATTTCTCATAGATAAGTAGGAAGTTGACAGACTTAAGCACAAAACTCACAAGGAACATGATGAACACCCTTTCATGTGTAAAACACAACTCTGTCTTAGTAATGGAGTCAGCATGGGGGTGAAAAGTGGCCACATATTTCTGGTTTTAAGGGAGGCAAGTGGCCAAATGTTTGTCCAGATCCACCAAGCCAGAGTACCTGGGTCCAGGCTGGGTCTAGAACATCGTAGGGCAGTGTTTTCAGCAATGAGTTGGGTCATGCACGGGAGAGGCAAAACTGCCTTCCTTCCCTGTTTGTTTCTAAACTGTCTGGTCCTGAAGACCCCATCAGGGCTGGGTGGAGAACAGGGTATCAGGCTGATGAATCCACCTAAGTGGGCAAACAGCTGGGATGGAAAACATATTTTTGTAATGAAAACAGTGGTTTAACTTCATTATTTTAATCAAAGTATCAATTTGGGGAAAATGCTTGGAGTCAATACTTCTAAAGGAAACATGTTTGTTCAGAGATGACATTCAGAACAACTCTTCCTTTGCTGAGGAAAAAAAAAAAATTGCACTTCTATTTGCCTTTTTTTGCCAAAATAAAGCATATTGTCATGGAAGATTTTCTTGCCTGGCATCTTGTAGTTAACCTGTGGCTATAAAACCATTCTGACAATGAATTTGCCATCTGCTCCAATATTTCTCTAATGTTATCTGAGTATATGGGACCCATTCTGCCCTCCTATAAACCTCATGTTACTCCCCTCCAGAATAAACTTCCACAGAGGGTTTGAGGGGGCTACAGATTTCTTGATGGAGATTTTGAAAATCATCATCATCTCAACGTTGTCTTCCTCTATCTACTCACCTTGTGAAAGTGGGATCTGGGTACTGCTGACCCACAGATAGTACCCAAGCATGTCTCAGAGGTCTGGCTCCCTGTTACTGGCGTGGCTAGATGAGCTGCACAGTCTTCAGTGAACTACCCCACACCTTCAATATTTGGAAACCAAAACTTCCCTCTGTGAACATATTCCATATGTGTCAGTGGGAACACAGATCTGCTTTGGCTGCCTGAACTTATTTTGCCCCATCCACCTCAAAATATTTTTGATGGCTGCCTATAGCACCTCAGCTCATAGAATCACAGAATCATAGAATCATAGAATGCTTTGGGTTGGAAGGGACCTTTAGAGATCATCTAGCCCAACCTCCCTGCACTGAGCAGGGACAGCTTTAACTAGATCAGGTTGCTCAGAGCCCTGTCCAACCTGACCGTGAATGTTTCCAGGGATGGGGCCTCCACTACCTCTTTAGGCAACCTGTTCCAGTGCTTCACCACCCTCATTGTAAAAAATTTCTTCCCTACATCCAGTCTAAATCTATTCTTCTTTAGTTTAAAACCACTACTCCTTGTCCTGTCACAACAGGCCTTGCTAGAAACATTGTCCCCTTCTTTCCTATAGGCCCCCTTTAAGTGTTGAAAGGCTGCAAGAAGGTCTCCCTGCAGCCTTCTCTTCTCCAGGCTGAACAACCCCAACTCTCTCAGCCTGTCCTCGTAGGAGAGTTGCTCCAGCCCTCAGATCATTTTTGTGGCCCTCTTCTGGGCTCCAGAGCTGGACGCGGTACTCCAGGTGGGGTCTCACCAGAGCAGACTAGAGAGGCAGAATCACCTCCCTTGACCTGCTGGCCATGCGTCTTGATGCAACCCAGGATACGGCTGGCTTTCTGGGCTGTGAGTGCACATTGTTGGCTCACGTCCAGTTTTTCATCTACCAGTACCCCCAAGTCCATCTCTGCAGGAGATGGACCCCAGTCCATCTCTCAATCCCTTCATCCCCCAGCCTGTATTGATATAAGGGCTTGCCCCATCCAAGGTGCAGGACCTTGAACTTGGCCTTGTTGAACCTCATGAGGTTCACACAGGCCCACCTCTCCAGCTTGTCCAGGTCCCTTTGGATGACATCTCATCCTTCTGGTGTGTCAACTGCACCACTCAGCTTGGTGTTTGCAAACTTGCTGAGGGTGCACTCAATCCCACTGTCTATGTCATTGATGAAGATATTCAACAACACTGGTCCCAGTACGGACCCCTGAGGGACTCCACTTGTCACCAGTCTCCATTTGGACATCGAGCTGTTGACCACTACCCTCTGGATGCGACCATCCAACCAATTCCTTATCCACTGAACAGTCCACCCATCAAATCCATATCTCCCCAATTTAGAGAGAAGGATGTTGTGGGGGACTGTGTCAAAGGCTTTACAGAAGTCCAAACAGATTACATCCATTGCTTTTCCCTTGTCCACTGATGCAGGCACTCTTTCATAGAAAGCCACTAGGTTGGTCAGGCAGGACTTGCCCTTGGTGAATCCATGCTGTCTGTCTCGAATCACCTCCCTGTCCTCCATGTGCTTGATCATAGCTGCTAGGAGGATCTGTTCCATGATCTTCCTAGGCACAGTGGTGAGGCTGACAGGTCAGTAGCTCATGAGGAGATAACTTTATTTTGTTGTTGTCCTCAAGACTTCAGAGCTGCCAAATGGTGTCAGACTGTTTTAAATATGCCCTAGTTTCAGGTATAACTTCAAGTGTTCATCATGCAGTCTAAAAACACTCCAAATGGTGTGACTAAACAAGGGAGAGAGGCTTGTTTCTATCTGGAGATCAAAGTTATACCAGCTCAACTGTGCCATGTAGCATTGCTGCAGGAGCTGGCTAGAGTGTATTTTTGCTGGAAAGCATTTTACCTAGGATTCATGCCCAAACATCTCCGTACATAAAGTTATCTGTGAACCAATAAACTCTCTCTGGGTGTGGAGCTGAAGAAAAAGAAACACAAGTAAGAGAACTCATCTATCTGGGTCTCACCTCATGGGAGGTTTCAGGTGACTCTCCCAGGAACTCCCATGGATAATTTATGTGCATCTTCCTCTTTCTTCCTTTGATAGGCAAGTGTTTATTTTCCTATTTTTCAGCCTAAGTGGGCAGAAATGGAAGATGCCTGAAGCAACAGTTCATGTTTGCTAGGTCATTAGGAAACCAACAAGAGAAGGCATGAAGTTTGGGTGATGTTTTTCAGAAAAGGAAGGCAAGGCCTGCTCTATTCAAGCAGTTCAAAGAATTCTTCATATGGGGGAAGGAGGACTAAATACCAGGATTGGGAGGAAAAAAAGGAAAAGAACAAATAAGCCCTAAAAATCTGGATGTGTGTGATCTCAGATGCCTTCTAACAATAACATGTTACCGCTCATCATTATTGGAAAACAAAATTAAAACAGCTTTAGTACTTCAACTGTGCCTTTCTGGACCACGGCATGCCAGCATTTCTTCTACATATAGCAGGAAAATGTGAATTTCTGGGTTTATAATAATGGTTTGGAGGGCAATGAAAAGATTCCTAAGTTGCAGTTTACCCCCAGTTCCTGCTGTGAGCTATCATAAGGCTAACCCCATTTAATCACAGCTTTAATTTCTGAGTACATCAGTTTGTGTTGGGCTCTGGACTTAGCACTGGCATTGCTATAAGCTGGTATTTTAAGGGGACTTCTTGGCTATTTTTAGAAGGCTACAGGACAGTGAGCACGAAAGAGATTGTAAGGGGAAAGAGAGCTTTTTAAGCAGTCCTGATAACAGAGGGTGTGTTGTGTGTCCATGGGGTACAGGAGAGCTTCAGGTCACCAAGAAAAAGCTCTTGCTATGCAGAAGTCTTGCACAGAGCCTGGAAGAGCACGTTCCAAGGTTCTGGGTTGTGCTGCTGCATGGGGAGATGAATGTGCAGCCAGAAGGAAGATGATCATGCTCAGTCCACCCTGCAATCCTCGCCCCTCATTGCAAAAGATAGGGTGTGGGGTCTGTGTCCCCACATTGCCTGGACATGGGGGACATGTGGAGATGGTTCAGCTGGTGGCAAATGGCTTTGCACAGCCAGGACCTCTCTTTGTCTGCCCAGGCTTCTCTCCCAGAGTCCCAGCCCATCAACTTGCTGTAAATCAGCATGGGAAGGGCCTTTAGGCTCTTCTCTCCAAGCAAAAGGACTGGGCTGTTTGAGGGACAATACCCAGGTATGCAGATTCCCCTCATCCAGGGATGGGTGTTTGACCTGTGCCTCTCCTCTGACTGCAGCGAGAGCCCAGGGCAACCAGCTCCCAATCTTGGTGCCAAGACACAGCAGGGATGAAGCCTGACTCTGCTGCTACAGTCATTTGTTACTTGTTACTATTACTGTTTGTTTCTTTGGGAATTGCCTCACTTATTCTAAATAATTTAAAATTTTGTACACAAAAACTAATCAAGAACCTAAATTATCTCCTTTTTAAGCCTGGGAAGATATGCAGAATCAGCCTGAAGTAATTTCAAAAATAATAATGGCAGATTCAGTGACAGACCAAAAAGCATAGCAAGTACAGCTGTGAGCTGGTCTAGGTTTATCTCAGCTACTGAAAGGCAGACAAAAGGTGCTGGTATATCTCATATCTAATTTTTTAAATTAACAATTTGGTTGCATGCAGATTTGGGAAAATAACGAATATTCTGCTTCAGCTGCTGAACCAAAAAATTCAGAAGAAAAATGGCACATGTCACACTGAAACAAAATTGGTGCTGTTTCTTTTTAAGTGGGATGAACACCCCCTGTAAAAACACTATTTTTAGTCAACTAAAATTTATCATCGACACGAAATGAAATGTTTGTCTCCTTTTCAGAACTTAGTCCTCCTGCTCAATCTTTTTCCTTCAGTGGGGGGGCCAAATTTCAGAGTATTTCTTGTCACTTTAAAATGTAGCCCCTGCGAATTTCAACTTTCTGGTACTTTCACTACGTGTTAAAACAACAACAAAACTGGGTTTTGACTTGGGTCACCGTGACACCAGTCCCCACATGCCATCACCTCTGTGCTCAGACAGGTACACCAGACCCACCAGACCAGCACAGTGCAAGCCTTTCCCAGCTTTGCTTTCATTTAAAATCAAGAGTTTCAGGCTGTGAAGCGACAGTCACCCTCAGATAAAGGTCTCATCCTGACACAGTGGGGAACAGCTGCAGCAGGGAGTGGGGAGAGCTGGGTCAGAATAACCTGGCAGGGCACACCGCTCCATCCCACAGGGACATGTCTCCGGTTCAGCACCATGCCACTGTGGTGTGCAAATGAATTAAGGAGGGAGGTGGTGACAAATCGAGTTATATCTGACATGCCAATTGTCTGAATTATGTGTCCCTTCCCCAGAATGCAACCCATAATCACAGCAATTATACATGACAATCATTAATAATTGCATTTCGCTTCAATCAATTTTTACTAAAATAGAGCCTTTCTGCCAGGTTTCAGTTAATTTTCCCTATATATTTGTCTCAGGCATTTGCAATATTCTTGTGTGAAGATCAATCAGGACAAATGACAGGATGACATGCTACATTTCTTGGAGGAGCCAATTTTTAATTAATTGTTATTCATAAACTAATTATTGGATTTACAAATGAGTTCTCGGGAAACTCATTAGCCCTTGGAAGCTGCATGTCAGCCATTTGCAGAAGGATACGAGTCTGCTTTTCTTCATAAGGCTGTAAATCCATGTCTTGAAATGCAAAATGTTTTTTTCCTGGAGCTCTGGGGCCCTGGCCAAGGTCATCTACCATCCTCCCTCTGCAAAGTGCTGGCATTTGTCCTGCCTCAAACTCAGTTTAAAAGCAGTTTTGAGAGACAATTTCCTTACAGAACTGAGTGAAGAGGGGAATGGATATCTAGAAGTTGCTCAGGAGCAACTCCAGGAGAAAGCTGCCATGCAACACTTGCAAGAAGCCAAGAAAAATGGACATTGGTTTTAGCTTTCACTTCTTTTCATGGCGAGTACCATACCTACCAACAGCCCCCAGCTGCATAGCTAGCTGGCACACAGCAGCCAAGTGTGTGGGCTGGGTCTTTTCTATCTGGGCAGTAGCACTTCCTTATGGATATGCATGCAGCAGCCTGCATACAACCTGTCGTGGTTTAGCCCCAGCCAGCAACCAAGCACCACGCAGCCGCTCACTCACTCCCCCTACCCCGATGGGATGGGGGAGAGAATCGGAAGAGTAAGAGTGAGGAACACTCCTGCATTGAGATGAGAACAGTTTAATAATTGAAAGAAAGTAAAATAGTAATTATAATAATAACAACATAATAATGATAATAATAATAATAATATACAAAGCAAGTGATGCACAATGCAATTGCTCACCACCCGCCGACCGATACCCAGACAATTCCCAAGCAGTGATCGCTGCTCCCCAGCCACCCCCCCACCCCCCACCCCCCCAGTTTATATACTGAGCGTGACATCATATGGTATGGAATAGCCCTTTGGTCAGTTTGGATCAACTATTCTGGCTGTGTCCCCTCCCAGTTTCTTGTGCACCTGGCAGAGCATGGGAAGCTGCAAAGTCCTTGACTAGCATAAGCAGCACTTAGCAACAACTAAAAACATCAGCGTGTTATCAACATTCTTCTCCTATTAAATGCAAAACACAGCACTATGCCTGCTACTAGGAAGAAAATTAACTCTATCCCAGCTGAAAGCAGGACACAGCCATTGCCTCACATCTCTGTGCCACCCAGCACAGAGTAATGTTGTGCAAGAGAGCCTGAGAGACAGAAGGAAAACGAAAACTGATCTTCCACATCCCCCCTAGACCAGACATTCTGGGATTAATGGTTATTGGTTCCTATTTCTCTCCATAGCTGAAAGGATCTTATTTAAATGGCCCTGAAAATGAATGCTCTTCTGCAGAGAATTGCAGGAAGGATCCTCTCTGAGAGCAGCTGCTGGTGCCTGCTGTTCCCAAGACTGTGAGAGCATTGCCAAGTACCCCAGCTCTGCTTGCTGGAGTGGCTTTTAAAGCCTGGTCCATCTTTATTGATTCTGCCACCACTGATGTCTGGACTGCTTCTGTTTTCTGCAGAAGTAAAACGCTGTGGGATCTCTCCCTGCGAGCTGGCAGCAGTCACTTGGCTTTGTACGCAAAACAGTGCAGGGGCTGTCTTAATAATTCATCTGCCCTACAAAAGTGCTCCAGCCCAAGGAAATCTGCTCCAGATGTTGCACCAGGACATGTTGCCCTTTGCCTTGTCCCTCAGCCTTCCTGTGGTAGAAGGCTACACAGAAGCTCCTGTCTTCTTTCCAGGTTATGGCAAAGAGGCAATGACCAGGAGAAGAACAGAGGAGACATCTCTACAGCTCCTAGGACAAGGACAGAGCGGAGGGCCCAAGGCCGTGCTGAGCAGCTTGGCTTTTCCTCTTGTTCAGAGAACTGCTGCTGACCATCTGCAGCAGCTCCTAGAGCCAGCTTGTCCCCAGGAGGAGGAAGGGTGGTCAAAGGCAACCCATTGGATGACGTTTTGTCCAAGTTGGCCCAAAACTCTGCAGATCCCAGAATTTCCATTATCAGGTCCAGTAGGGAGCAAGATGGGCCACACTGCCCTTCGAGAGGGAGCGACAGCTGACAGTCTGTGATGGGGAGGGTGATACTTATGACAGCAGCAGTGCTGGGTTAGCAAGAGATGTGCATAGCAGGAGCACATTGAACGAAATGCATCTTTAAATAAACAACAAGCCTATCTTCTGTCATAAGGCAGTGTTGTTTCTGTGGAGAAACAGTGCTGCACTAAATCTTCTGCCTATAATATGGGGATTGAGGGAGGGCTTTTTTGGGGGGGATCAGCAAAAATGAACTGAAGTTTGGATCTGAGGCCATCTTGGGATAAGCAACCATGATATGATAGAGTTTTTGATTCTTGGTGACACAGGGAGGAGGGGCAGCAAAACTGTTACCATGGACTTCTGGAGGGCAGACTTTGGCCTGTTCAGGACACTGGTTGAGAGAGTCCCTTGGGAGGCAGTCCTGATGGGCAAAGGGGTCCAGGAAAGCTCGGTGTTCTTCAAGAAGGAAGTCTTAAAGGCGCAGGAGCCAGCTGTCCCCATGTGCTGTAAGACGAACCAGAGGGGAAGACAACCAGCCTGGCTGAACAGGCAGCTTTTGCTGTGACTCAGGGAAAAAAGGAGAGTTTTCCACCTTTGGAAGAAAGGGCAGGCGACTGAAGAAAAGTACAGGGATCTCATTAGGTCATGCAGAGAGGAAATTAGAAAGGCAAAAGCCCAGCTAGAACTCAATCTGGCCACTGTTGTAAGAGAAAAAATGTTTTTACAAATACGTTAACAACAAAAAGAGAGCCAAGGAGAATCTCCATCTTTTGCTGGATGTGGGGGGGGGGAACATTGCCACCAAGGATGAGGAAAAGGCTGAGGTACTTAATGCCTTCTTTGCCTCTGTCTTTAATAGCCAGACCAGTTATCCCCAGGGTATTCAGCCCCCGGAGCTGGAAGGCAGGGATAGAGAGCAGAATGGAGCCCTCATAGTCCAGGAGGAAGCAGTTAATGACCTGCCACGCCACCTGGATGGTCACAAGTCTATGGGGCCAGATGGGATCCGCCTGAGAGTACTGAGGGAGCTGGCGGAGGAGCTTGCCAAGTCACTCTCCATCATCTATCAGCAGTCCTGGCTAACAGGGGAGGTCCCTGATGACTGGAGGCTTGCCAATGTGATGCCCATCTACAAGAAGGGCTGGAAGGAGGACCCAGGGAACTACAGGCCTGTCAGCCTGACCTCGGTGCCAGGGAAGATTATGGAGCGGTTCATCTTGAGTGTGCTCAACAGGCATGTGCAGGTCAACCAGGGGATCAGGTCCAGCCAGCATGGGTTCATGAAAGGCAAGTCCTGCTTGACCAACCTGATCTCCTTCTAAGACCTGGTGACCCACCTAGTGGATGAGGGAAATGGCTGTGGATGTCACCTACCTGGACTTCAGTAAAGCCTTTGACACCGTCTCTCACAGAATTCTCCTTAGGAAGCTGGCGGCTCATTGCCTAGGCAGGTGTACTCTGCACTGGGTAAAAAACTGTCTGGGTGGCTGAGCCCAGAGAGTTGTGGTGAATGGAGTTAAGTCCAGCTGGCGACCGGTCACGAGCAGTGTTCCCCAGGGCTCTGTTTTGGGGCCAGTCTTGTTTAACATCTTTATCAATGATCTGGATGAAGGGATTGAGTGCACCCTCAGCAAGTTTGCAGATGACACCAAACTGGGCGGGAGTGTTGATCTGCTCGAGGGTAGGATGGCCCTGCAGAGGGACCTGGACATGCTGGACCAATGGGCTGAGGCCAATTGTATGAGGTTCAGCAAGGCCAAGTGCCCGGTCCTGCACTTCCATCAGAACAACCCCATGCAACACTACAGGCTTGGGGAAGACTGGCTGGAAAGCTGCCCAACTGAAAAGGACCTGGGGGTGTTGGTCAATAGCCAGCTGAACATGAGCAAGCAGGGTGCCCACGTGGCCAAGAAGGCCAACAGCATCCTGGCTTGTATCAGGAATAGTGTGGCCAGCAGGAGCAGGGAGGTGATTGTGCCCCTGTACTCGGTGCTGGTGAGGCCACACCTGGAATACTGTGTCCAGTTTTGGGCCCCTCATTACAGGAAGGACATTGAGGTGCTGGAGAATATTCAGAGAAGGGCAACAAAGCTGGTGAAGGGTCTAGGGAGCAAGTCTTATGAGGAGAGGCTGAGGGAACTGGGATTGTTTAGCCTAGAGAAGAGGAGGCTGAGGGGAGACCTTATTGCTCTCTACAGCTACCTGAAAGGAGGTTGCAGTGAGGTGGGTGTTGGTCTCTTCTCCCACGTAGTTAGCGATAGGACAAGAGGAAATGGGCTCAAGCTGCACCAGGGGAGGGTTAGGTTGGATATTAGGAAAAATTTCTTCATGGAAAGGGTAGTCAAGCATTGGAACAGGCTGCCCAGAGAGGCGGTGGAGTCACCATCCTTGAAGGTGTTCAAAAGACATGTAGACGTGGCACTTTGGGACATGGTTTAGTAGGCATGGTGGTGTTGGGTTGATGGTTGGACTGATGATCTTAGAGGTCCTTTCCAACCTTAATGATTCCTGGTTTTTACTTTCATTAAAAATAATCCAGCCACCAAGCCAGGAAACATGAAATTGCTACTCTACCCTTAACTGGTTTAGTGGTGGACTGAGTAGTGTTAGGTTAATGGTTGGACTGGATGGTCTTAAAGGTCTTTTCCAACCTAAATGATTCTATGAATCTATGATTCTATGAATCTGAAGTCCAGGATGCTGCTTCTGTTGTAGCAAATTTTCTGTATTGCAGGCAGTTCCCTTGGGATGTTCATGAACAAGTGCAAATGTGGTATCTCAGCTGGTTCTCTCATACTGTGCAAGAGGAAACTTGGGAATATCAAATGGACAGGGGGAAGAAGAGTGTTGCTTTCAGGAGACAGACTGTGTTGATCATTCACAAACATATGCTTATCCAGCAGCCAGGCGCTGTGCCAGGGCCAGGACTGAGCTGTAAGCATGCTCCTAATACCCCCAGTTCTTGCTCTGTCCTAGGTCTGCTCATCCCATCTTCTCTAACTTAAACCCTCTATTGCTATACTGGTAAGTGTATGAGGATAAAAAATCCACAAAAGGAAGCTGGGAATAGAGGGACAGACCCCACTCTGCCGTCTGAAGATGGTTCTCTGAATTTTTGGGGCTTTTTTTTTGTGTGTCTTCATTGTTTTATCCTTTTACCAGCTCTCTCTCTCTCTCTCTCCACCTTCCAAGCCTTTGCCTCATTGCTGGATACTGACAACTATGCAGGTCAGATAAACCTATATCTTTTTCATCAAACAAAAGAGAGAAGAAATGTTGATGCTGCATTGACTTGGAATCTGGATCCTTGTGCAAATGCCTCTGGTGGGGCCCGTCTGTGGCATTACCTTGGCTCTATGTGCTAGGTGGAGCCTCAAGTGGTGAGGAGGGTGCCCTAGTGCATCTTGCAGTGAAACCAGCCTGTTGCAGCTCATCTCCTGCGTGCTTTTCTGTTTAGCAGCCTGTCCTCAGTTAGGGTTTTTAATTGTTTTCAAATATGTAAGATGTTTGTATTGTTCTTGCCAGAGGTGATAGTCAATTTTAAGTACTGTCAATTCCTGTCTGTGTGCTAATGCAGAGATGCCTCATACTTGCGGTTTTTAACTGAGAGTGTTCAAAGATGTGACTCCACCTGAAACCCTGAAAAAAGGGGATTGTTTGAAACATGGTTATCTCATGACCACGTCACCTTTCAACCTGGCACTACATTTGGAAATTCAAACATGCCAGGATTGATAATCTGAAGAAAGCTTTTCAAAGCCCTTCCAGACAAAACTAGAGCTACAGGTGTCAAAGATTCTATTACAAGGAAAATCTCAGTTCAAGCTGAAACCAAAAGTTGCTATCAGTGCTCCTAAAATTAATGAAAAATGCCCTTGTTTATCCTACTGAATTTTGCTGAAGCAGCAAGAATTTGTGTGCACTGCAAACCTCGGTTATTTGTCAGCTATCACAAAACCAGGCACTTAATGAATGGGAAGGCAGAACTAGCATTTCTAACCAAGTTCGTCAAACATTCAGAAGAGGGCAATGTTGACTTTGGTGCATCTGTGAATGAACTGGGGGTCCAGCCACTCTGCCTGCTTCTGGTCAGGGAACTGACTGCTCTGTCCATGGGCCCACCTTGCAGCCCACACATTTCCTTGCCAGGTGATGGAAATCCAGGAGGAAAATGGGATGCGTGCAGGAAGGAACACTGGCAGCTTCTCCGCAAGAAGCCTGCACCCCTGCCAAGAATAGGTAGATGTCAGAAACTAAACGCAAGCTTAGTTCCACTCTGTCCTGACCACAGAAGCTGGAGATGTGACCATACTTGCAATAATTGCCACGTTCCTGGGAAGCCCATAGGAGCTGTATGCAGAGGGTAGTGTTGGTCTGATGCAGTGACAGCACCCCAGCACACAAATTGTGTGCTTTCACTTTGGAAATACTCTAATGGTATTACGGCAGGTTTCTTTTGTGTGTTAAGTTCTAGATCCCTTGTCTCAGGCATGATGCATCGGAAAGGAACAGTCAGACATGGGTGAAGAATGGAGCCTAGGCTTGGGGCAGTGGAAGAAGATGGGACAACACATCTTCTGATGGCACTCCCTGGGGTGCCAGGAGGCAGGAATGGGGCATGAAAAATGAAATTGCTATTGTCCTTCCCCTAGCTCAGGCTTATGCCAACAGCTGAGAAGCTGTTAGTAGGAAGTATGCCGATACCAGGGACATGTCTCTAGATAGAAGGGACTCAGGTACATTTCAATCCCTAAGTCATTTTCTGCTGCAAGGAAAACACCCCACCTTACCTTCCAGGGTTTGGACAACCCTTTCAGCAGTGCACACCTCCCATGGTGGTGTCTGCATGGGAACCAGTACAATCTGACCCATCACTGTAAGAAAAACTGGGGCGAGTCTTCCCTGTGTCAGGCTTAATCAGGAAAAATACAAGACACGTGGCCCTTTAAAGAATGAAACAAAGACTTTGCCTCCCTGGAGGTTCTGTTTCTTTTGCACATTCTAAAGCAATTGCCTTTCCAGCCCTGAGCAATCCCTGCAGTGTCACCACATGCCTTGTTAGCAGAGGCAGCGAACATGGGGAAATGCCTTTTCTGCTTTCCAAGCCTCAATCCCTCACACTTGCATCTCAGCTTCACTCCCTAAGGCTGTTGCTTGTGATTTACTACTGGCCTGCAGTCAGACAGCTACCAGCAAGGCTTCTGCCAGGCATCTACATCTGGCTCCATCTCTGCACAGTCACCTGCTTTAGTTGTGTTCCTGGGACCTGTTGTGAGCCTGCTCTGCTCTTCTTCCCAGCCAGCATACCCTGACTGCAGCCCACATTGTTTTGCAAGATCATCTGGAAAACACAGTGGTTCCCAAGCCCTGGTCTGCACAGGTCACAGCCTTGTCTGATATTATTTGAAAGTTTTCTAGACTCCTCAAGCTTTCATAAGGTCTTAATCTCAGAATTTGGGATCTGAGTCATTTGACTTTCCCTATCTGAATTCCTCCCCTTCTCTTTCAGGCCAGAAGTTTGGTCTATGTGTTTATCCTGGAAAAGGGCCTCAGAGGGTTTGGAAAGGTGCTGGTATGAGTTGTACCCACTCTGCCCCTGGACCTCCTGCCAGTTGGATACTGCTGGAGCATCATCTGTCGGAGAAGATGCAACACCACAGAAGTCTTTGCAGTTTGCTGGGTGTTGATTTGAGATGAGGAGTCTTCAAGTCACCCAGCCAGTCCCTGTCCCCTCCAGCCTGGCTTCTAGGCAGGCAAAAGGGGGAATAGTAATTCCCTTTGACCAGGAGGACTGAGGCCCAGATATCACAAGCATATATTGCAAAGCCAAGAATTCATCCCAGAGATCCTGAGTCATCAGAAACCTGTTGAGAAGTCTTTTAAAAATACCCAGCACAGCAAGAAATGCAGACTATGAAAGTAATTGAAGCATTTGAAAGACACTTGGAGGCACAAAGACGAGATTCATCTCATCTAACTTTATCCTCTAAAAGGAAGGAGTCTTGGCCAATGGGCTTGCACCAGGACACCTCTGGGCACAAGGAGATACAGGCACTGCCAGGGTAAGGTTCATCCCTGCCTTATGTACCTGTTAGGACAGGATGAGCCATCGCTGCACATGGTACATCTCTTAGACTGTAGACAGATGTTATACAATGAACTTGGACTACTTATTGTTGAAGTGGCAAAACCAAACGCACCAAGCACCAGAATTACAAATTCTGTCACTGGAAGTGTTCAGGCTAGTAAAGTGCAAATGTCCAAAAGTGGGGTTGAGTGAATATCAGTGAATACCAGTATCAGTGAATACCAGTATCAGTGAGTATGACCCTCAAGCTTCCTGCTGCCCCATCTCTGCTGCTGCCTACTGGCCAAAGTGCCTGGCAGCTGCATCATCTGGGTGCAGATAGAGCGAAGATGGCTCAAACACATCAAGAACTTAGCAGGGCCATGGACCAATGTCTCTTTAAAACATGTACACACAGACATACACGTATGCACCCAGATCATCTACCAGTAGGAGTAGATCTCTCCCTGCCTCAGCCTTGCCACAGCCAGAATTGCCTTTCCCCTGACCCCAGGAGATTTACTTGGGGTACATCTCCTCAGGGCCTCCACAACAGACCTGCGGAGTACCAGGAATTTGTGAGCTTGGTCCAGCAGCAATGACTTTTGGTTTGGCCATACCCTGCCACATGAGATGCTCCCATTGAAACTCAAAGCCCAAAAGGCACTGTCAGCCCTAACTAGAAATAAGGGCTCCCCGCTGTGAGCAACCTGCCTGCAAACTGATGTCTTTCCCAAACCGCTGAGGAACAAATAAGGAGTTTGTTCACAAAATATGTTGGGAGCTTCACTCTTAACAATGTGCTCCAAGTCTGTGCTCTAAGGGCTTTCAGAAGGGTGGGGTCATCCCAACAACCCCAACCCCACAAGTAGAAAAGCACTATGTGAGGCATTGCAGTCCCAAAGCCCTGCACAGAGTGGTAACTAGTAACAAGCATAGCTCTGGAGATGGAAATTTGGAAAATACAGACACCTCTATCAACTGCACTGAGCACAGCTGGCAGCACTGAACAGAAGCTCTGCTGTACCCTTCTTGATGGGAGAGAAAGAGCAAAAGAGGGATTGAGTGGGGTGAAAGGTAATCGATGCAAAGGAGAAAGGGGTTGTGAGCTGGAAGAAGGAAGAAAAAAGACAAAAGGACAGAAAGGGAGACACTGGCCATCATGGCCTGTTTCTGAGGGGTTTTTGGCCACCAGCAGGTGTGCACAAGGTTGCAAGCAGCAAGCTGGTTTGTGAGAGCAATTCCTCCATGCCATGGTGTGTTGGGATGACTGAAACACCAGGGCAGTAAACAATGAGCTCCACTAGAGATGGGACCAAAGCCTAATTAACTGAATTAAACTAAATGTGGGTTTGTCCTTCATTAGACATCAGTGAGGTCCCTTAGTAGAAAACAAGATGATGGAGGAGCGCATCCTCTGGTGTCCAACACTGGGCTGAGCTCAAACAGCAGTGCCTTGCTGAGCTGGGACTTTCACAGGGTCTCTCTGCCCCTCTGGGATGAACATGCCCACTGAGCCTTTCAGGTCCATGGTATCTATGAGACTTCCACTCCCCTGCCAATTGTGGTTGAACCTGCTTGACGTATACCAGGGTGAAGACCAAGGCAATTTGAAACCAAGGATTCCTGGGCAGGATGAAGACATAAGAATGGCAGCATTGGCCTCATTTCCTGGTGAAACCCGGCAGGAGAACAAACCTTTTTATCTCCTTCCTCTTCATTTTAATGCTCCCTTCCCTATCCCTATGATGCTGCCTTGAATGCTGTCATGCACATGAACATGATAAAAGGAGATGACATTCATGTCCTAGTCCCCCTAGAAAGTCCCTCAAAAAGGGCTGTTACTAGGTCGAGATGGGGTCACAGGACCTGCCAAGACCAGCAGTCAACGCAGGTGAGCTGCAGTCTCCTAGCATAACTTGTTGGAAAATCCTTAAGTATTTCTTTTTCCTAGAAGATTCCTCTATGGACAAAACTCCTGACTAACAGATAAATGTTTTAGTTTTAGCCTCAATGCCTTTCACTTTAAATAAAATTAAAAGATTTTTTCTCATTAAACATTCTGGAATTTCTGAGGTAGAAAGGTAAACAGCTGAACAGAGGAGTGTGTGACAGGAAAAATGTACAAAACCTCTGAAGATGTTCACCAGTGAGACTGTCCAGCCCCTCCAGCTCTCAGAGATTAACATACTCATTCCTTGCCTTGATGCTCTCTTAACTCTTACCCATCAGAGCTTGCTTCCCAGACAAATCCAGTCCCTGAACAGGGACAGAGACAGCATTTTTTGTGCATGTTTTATTGTTCCTGATCTTCCTGCACAAACAGCTGACTACAAGGAGAAATAACCAATTACTTGTTTGTTGTGTGTCCTTTGTTGTGTGTCCATCTGTCCCTGGACAAGATAACCTGTGTTTCAAAGGGGCTAGGCTGGTGATGCCTGCCTGACCTGTGGAAGGTAACAGATCCATCACTCACATCCATCTTTATTTCACAAAGTTTCATGTCTCCATCTCTGCAGGACATGGTCTTTTGGTCCTGATTTCCAAGGAGATGGTTTCCAGTGCCTGGTCTCTCTAACAATAGGATTTAGCCCTTTTCTTAATGACATGCACCGGTATCCGACTGACAACTCAACCACAGGAGGTGTCTCCCCTCTTTGAGCTGATGTGCAGGGGGTTGCAGGGAGGGAGGTACCAGTTTTGTTCATTGCAGCTTGGGAGGGCTCCTGCCCCCACTCAGACAGGGGCTAAGTCCCTGCTGCTACCAGGACAGCTGTCAGTCAGAGGGAAGTTCTCTCAGCTTCCTCAGACTGGCTTTTCTGGTGAGACCTGCTGCCAGGTGCTTCCACACTCAGCCTCATCAGCAGCTTGTCCTGAAATTTTCTCACCCCAATATTGTGTCTTTCAGTTTTTGCTCCTTGTCATGAATGCAAGTTTGTGAATCCTGCTGATTATGTCAATTCACTATGAATGAGTGACTTTACACAGTTTGATTTAGTAACAGTTAGAATTTACTTGTAGCAAATTGCAGAATTTGATTATAATATTTTTAATAACTCTATCATAGATGATTAATAAAGTGATTAGACAAAATTGATCAAAACAGTGACTTAGTTACAGATTTGAAGATGGCAAGGTTCACTCTATTACTACATAGAAGTGCATAAAAGAGACTTAAATCACACTGAGTTAGAATGATTCATAAAGGGATTGCGTATATATGGAATAAGGGGGACTCTCCCATTGAGTCACGAGGTTTAGACTAGACCCCCTTGTTTTCTAAACTCCTTCTCAGAGAGGAGCCTAGGTGTGGCTAGGTCTAGTCTTAGTCTCAGACTTGGTCAACGGTTTATATGGATAAGGATAATGCATATATATGTATATATGTATATCTAGTACGTAGGAAAAGTGTATAAAGGAAATTGGGTTATATGAGAGAGAGAGAGAGAGAGAGAAATCATATGTAGGGGATATGGAAACCCTCCCGTTGAGTCACGGGGTTCAGAATGGACCCCCTTGCTTTCTAAACTCCTTCTCAGAGAGGAGCCTAGGTGCAGCTGGGCCCACTCTTAGTCTCAGACTTGGTCAACAGTTTAGGAGAGTAATGCTATAAGAATAATACAGCAGTATAAAACTCCCTTTAAAATTAAATCATACATCTACAAACTATTTAAATTGATTCATGCATGCACACTTACAACTATAAATGCATATATGAAAATAGTATACCTGTTAAAAATTCCCCTCGAGTTTAGTGAAATACTCACGTCTAATGCCTTGGCATTTCTCAGCGGGCGAGAGTAGAGTCTTGAGGAGTGAAGAATATCAGCAGCCCAGGCTCCATTGTCGATCTCCGGCAATGGAGTTCTGGTAGCAGTAGACTTTCGGAATCTGATAGTTTTCACTGACTCTGAGAGACATTTCGATCAGAGGGAGATGCTGGTGCGGCCCACAGCAGTCCAGGAGAGCTCAAAAGGCCTCACTTAGGACTGCTGTTTATAGGATTGTGAGATGATTGACTTTAATCACCAGTAAACTTCCATCTGAGCCACAGTTCGGGTTGGCTTGTTGCTGGAATTCCAGCAGCGATGATACCACTCTGTTTCAAGGCTGTCTGGGGTAGCTGTTTGTTCTCGTTCCCCTTGTTAGCCATTATATGAATGTTGATAAGAACAGAGCCGCTCTCTGCTCCAGCCATGTAGGAGTTTCTGGTACAATCAAGGGGCGCTTAACTGACCAACTCGCTACACAAAAGCTGCGGCCTGGAATTCCTGAGATTGTAAAGCGGCCGAAGTGAAGGGGAAAAACAGAAGAGAAAACCAGAGGAGGGGGGAGATGTACCACCACGCTCCTCCACAGAGGCTCTACAGAGACCAAGTCCCTACTCACCCAGTGATGGGCAACATCAAGCCATGTTTAACCCTCTGCATCTCTGTATTTTCACGTGAGTGCTCCCAGTTTTGGGTGAAGCTAATGATAGGGGAGGTAGTGCCCGGTCCCCATTAACACTTGCAGTGTCCTCCGGGAACCTTCTCTGGGCAGGAGGCTTCCTGCCTGTCCTCCCCAGCACACAGAAAACCTTCAGTAGCCCAGAGGCAATGGTGGTATGTGCCAGGCACTGACCTCGCTGCTGGCTTCCACTTTCCTCCTGCCAGTGAAAAGGAGGAGTTGGGGTATCCGGGGACCCTGATCCCTTTCCAGGTATCTGCAATAATCCCAGTCATTCCTGATGCCTCTGGCATTAAACTCAAACCAAAAGATCACCCCATGTTGAAACTTGCACAGCCCTATTGGTTCTTTGGCTTTATAACTGTGATTAGATTGAGGCACTGAGATCATATTGATTTTGGCTGTTAGCAGAGTTGTCATTAGGTTAAAAGAGGCTTGAGCAATGGAGGGGAGCAGAAGTGACTGCTGCATCCCAGCACAGTTCAAGTAACTGAATTTTGGAGAAGGACATCAGCTCCTGCCTACAAAAGGGTGGGGTGAATTACACCAGCACAATTTCACAGAGATGTACCAGTGTTTAATACATTGAACATGATTTGTTCCCCACTGGTGTGGGAAATGTTTTGCTTCAAAAGTGGAGATTATGGCCTGAAGTTGAGTTCTTTCCATCAAATTGCTGGGGCAGGGTGGACATCTAAGCAGCCATGGAGAGAAGCCCTGAGGGGCAGGAAGGGTGACTGGGGCAGTCAGACCTACTGTGCTGATGAGGGTGAGGTTATAATGATGGAGGTGCAAACCTGATCTCCCTGCTTGCCCTAGTCATGCCAAGTACAGAGCCACACTACCACATTAGCATGCTGCAGCGTGCAAGGCACTCTGTCAGGTGGGCAAGAAGCAGGACATAAGCAGGTTGGAGTCCTGCAGTGCAGTGCTAACATCTTTTACATACCTCCAGAGGGTGAGGGCTTAGCTCAGGGCACAGGCAGAACAACCTATTCTCTTCATTCTGTTCATGAAGACCTTCTAAACAAAAATTTTTGAGCAGTCACCAAGACAAGAGCTACCTCTGGTAGCTCAAGAGATGTAAATGTCTTCTCATTTTCCTCACAAAAATCAAAGGACAAACAGCAACAGCAGAAAAAGACAGACAGAAAGAAAAAAGCCTCAACAAAAAAACCCACCTTCCCACCTCATTGCAATTAACCTTCATGCTTTTTATTCTTTCCTAAAATGATAATTTACAGCCAGATTTCAAAACAAAATGGTGAGTCTGAAAAAAGTTGGAATGAAAGTATTTGCCTTTAACTTGGGCTTTTTCATCTCTCTTTTTCTTTCTTTTTTTTTTCCCTCCAGGTGAAACTATTTACTGAGTCACAGAAAGTTCTGAAACTGAATTTTTTAAGTACATCAACTATTTGTCAGGGACCACCCCCCACCAAACCAATGCAAAAAATCACCCAGTTGTCTGTCTCACATTCTACTATTCTCCTAAGCTTGTCCAATCTGTGACAGCTTTTTTCATGCAAAAAAAAGGTGGTTAATATCACACAATGTTTCTGTGGCCAAGTCCCTAAATTATCTGAAGGCCAGATTTTACCCTTTGGGCCATGCAGCTTGCTTCTCAGGTCATGGGGACTGTTTTTAATCCAGCTTAGGCAGTGACCTGTATATTTGAAGAGCAAGAGCTCCTGGTGATCCATGCTGGTATCCCAGGCCACTCCCATCACTCTGAGCCTGCTGCTGATCCATCCTGATGCTGGATTGAAACTCACCCTCAGACTGAGCTGTAAAGGATGCTCACATGTCTGCCAGTCCTTCTAGAGACTGTCCCCCTTTTAAGAGATGCTGCTGCCAACTCACACCCCCACCAAGTTCATCAGGAAAACAAAGGTGTGCAGATTGGCCACACACTGTGGGGGACAACCAGCTGCAGGCAGGGGGTGGCTGGAGCAGAGAGAGGTGTGTGATTGAACTTCTGTTGGAAAAGCCTCCCCAGAGTTAGGAAGTAAAGCCCTTCTTACCTTTAGAGGGGAAAAACAGCCTTTAAAATGGGAGTGCAAGGAAGGACCATCCTACTGGGCAGTCTTTCTTTAAGTTGAGTTTGTGGAACATCATTTGCTATCCAGTGCATGACTGAGGACTGTATTGGGGTGGGCCACCATGAATGCCAGTTCCAGGGGCCCCTCCTTCATCCTCCATCCTGTAACTGCTGGTGGCAATCTCGTTCAAGGTGCCAGAGAAGAAGAATTCCTCTATGAGAAGCTTGACTGAAAGATGCCTTCCTGGGTCACCAACAGGGAGCTGATGGCACAGTATATGACAGAAGCAGCTAATGACTTTGGGCCAGAGACACCTTACAGTAAATCAGCCTGGCTAATTAAAAAGCCCTGGGAATCCATCCCTTCCTAAGAGAGTATCTCCACTACTGTTTTGGATTAAGACTTCTGCAGCATGCCTCTTGAAGAGTGCAGGGTGGCCTGTTGCAAAGCTGATGCCAGAGAAGGGTCTTCTGTAGCACAGAAGGAAACAGCCCATCTAGAGTAGGAAGTCAAGTCTTACATCACAGAAAATCATGCTCCATGCTATGAGGGAAAAGGGACAGGGGTCTCCTCATTCCTAATACAGTCCTCAAGTCTGTAGTCTGCAGGCCTCAATGCAGTACTGGAAACTGCAGTTGATTTTCTCACTTTCCTCATACACCTGATGCTAAACCTGCCTGCAAAAACTAATTTCTGTCTCAGTGAAGGGCTTTGAGAAGCCTTGTGATGAACGTCAAAACATTCCGGCCCATCACTAGCCACTGCTGCTCTTACAATAGAGAAATAATTGATAATCAGACAGAAAGCCAGGAGGGAAGCAATCTTGCAGTCTCTGCTGGTGTCTTTAACTCCTTCAGAAGTTGCCATGAAACAGGATCAATCTTCCCTGCTGCATAAGTCCACATGGAGGAAACAACAACAGCTTCAAAAATGGATATTTTTTGACATACCTGATCTACATATTATCAGTACCCAGAGAACAAGCCCCCTGGCAGTGCCCTACTTTAGTGTACTATGAACCCAAGAAAGCCCTGCTCTGGCTGAGCAGCAGGGTCTGGAGTTACAGGGCCTGGGAAGATGCAGATGTATTGTGAAGATGTCTCTTTTTGTTTTAAGCAGTTATCCTCTGAGAGGCATTGAGGACATATAGACCTGGGATCTTGCAATAGATTTTTCATAAGCACCTGTCTCAGTGTAGTCACAGTGTTTAGGAAGATACATATAGAAACATATAGAGTCAGAACACATTGCAAATGAATGTGAGCAGAATTAGAAAAGATGGATGAAAATACTTATGTAAATGAAGCTTTCAGCCCTGTCAAGAAACTCACCACGATACTCATTTATTACTTTATTAAGACAGCAGATGGCAAACTGCTAATGAATGTGAAAGACATATAGAATTTTTATAAACAAACAGAAAGATGCTAGAGGAAACAAGAAGGGAAGAACAGCTGGGTTTGTCAACAGAGTACTCTCAGGTAAACCCACTGTAGCAGGTAGGAATAGCAGTGAGGCTGCAAAAGCTCAAACCAGGAAGACACCTGAAGATGTTTGGTATTGGTGGTTTCCAAAAAAGGCTGCCAAGGTTATGTGCCCAGACTCGCTCTCCTGGGTGTGAAGGACAGCAGGACTAGGGAAGTGGCTGAGATCATGCACAGTCCTGCTAGGGAGAATGAGGCAAACCAGACTGTGGAGAAAAATGGGGATTTGAATTAACCCATTTTCCCAAAACACAAAGCATTTTAAAGGTTGTGAACCATAAAACGAGTTTGATTGCAGCTGAAATCCAGGCCTCAGGCAGTTCTGCTTTGTGCTTTATACACTGTAGCCCATATAGGCAAAGGCTGAGCAGTGAAGCAGACACAGATGGCATGAGAGGTGCCCCCAAAGCCACCTCACAGGGCAGTGACAGAGCCAGAGCAGGACATGCCCTCCTGGCTCCCAGCCCCAGGGCTCCTCTCCAGCCAGGTCCCTCCCGCAGCATTTCCAGTCCCAGCCAACTGTGCAAGGCCAGGTTTGCTCCTTAGGTTGGCTGCTCGGTGCAGTTTTTCAGATGCAATCACCTAAAGTAATAGGCATATTAAGACCACTTCACTATATAAGGAAAATTCTGAAAACACCTGAGGATCCTCAAGTCCTAGCCTGCAGTGCAGATTTCCCTTGTTTGACCAGTTAGTCTGTTGGTTAAACACCAGCTTCCATGGCCAGTTTATGCAGAAGGGTATGATGGACATTGTGCAGACCAAACGGCACTATAACTCTGCATGGAAATCTGCCACAGATCTCCTTCCTGGAGAAGATGGTCCATAAAATCTTTAGAAAAATAAGTCGTCTCCTTTTCAACTGCTGCTAATCAGAAGCACAGATAGGTCATTGTAGGCAAATGAAACTTTCCTGTGTGAAGCATTTCATACCTTTCAAAATATGCCCTTTCCCTGTGACAGTGCACCTTTAAGCCACCTGTGACAGCTGCAATGCTAAGGAATACCAAGGGGGAGTTTATGTGATTTTTCTCTAGTTCTTCTAAGACACAATGTGGTGTCATGAGGCAGATGAAGATAGAGCACCTTTTGTTATAAAACCAGCAACACAGTATTACATGAGAAGCACATAAGAGAAAGATCATAATTAACAACATGATGAGCCAAAACCCACAATTACAGAAGCTGCAAGACTAAATGAAGATGGAGATTATGTTGATAATAACTGAATCCTTAGCTTAAGAGAAAAAACACTACGGAGATTTGGTAACTATAAACTGCCCCCAAACATCTTTAGTAGGAGCAGTTCCAAACAGGAAAGCAGAGACCTGTAGCACAGCACCAACCTTAACTATGTCCTGCGGGAATGCCAGAAAATGCAGATTTGCTGGAGCAGTATGAGTCATTGTGGTGACAAACTTTCAAAAGGTAACCAAGGAACTCACCACCACAAAATATTGTTGAATCTAAGCCTATAAAGGGCATAGATCTGAGGGAATAAAAGGGGTTGAAATGAATTTTCCCTTCTAAGCTGTTTGGTGTGGTGTTATTTATCACTGCAATTTTTACCTATTTCTCTGTAGTGCTTGATCACAGCCATGGCAGAGAAAAGCTGTCAGATAGGAGAGATATCATGGTGGCTTTAACTAGTCAAGTATACATGTATGCGACACGTGTCAACAACGGAGGTGATTGCCAAGGCTTTCTCCCCAGTTCTTGGAGACATATAAGCACATTCAGGGCACAAAAAGAGCCTGCTCTACCGGAGGTTGAATAGGAGCCTGGAGCAACTCATGCAGATGTTGGTGATGCTCAGGGAGGAACTTTAGCCAGGAGGGACCACATACAGCATCTCAGCAGCTGGTGTAGCAAAGCTGGGAGAGAATTGCAGGGAGCTGGCTCAAGAACCTGCACATGCTTTGTGGTTCGCCCTGCAAATTAGAAAATACTAAGCAATTTCATGACCAGTCATTGAGTAACTGAGGAATACAGGAAGGCAAGCAGGTTGAGAAGTAGGCCTTTCATGTACTCTAATAAGCTGATCTGACATCTCATTGCTTGAGTTGACACTTATTACTGGAAATCTCAGCTTGTTTTTTTTACCATCAGCAAGTCCTCTCTCATAATTTCCTCAGATTTCTTCCTGTCAGGTCACTTCATTATTTCTTTGAAATAAAGACAGCCTTGTAAATAAACGATAGCCGAGATACTTCCCAGTGAGATAAAACAAGCCCCATCAGGAGAAGAAATGAAGATTTGGTGCAGAGTCAACAAGAAGCATGTCTTTTGTTGCAATAGCTAACTAAGTGTAATTAACTTCCTGATGAGGTGTAGGATCTTAAGAACTGATTGGAATTATAGACTAATAATTATTCATGAGAAATTAAAAGACACTACTTACAGGGAACTGAATGCATGAAAAAGAATTTTAAAAACTCATTGAAGCAAACACATCCATGATTCAAGGCTACAAATGAATTGTCAGAGTGATTGCTTCTGGGCAGGGTGCTGGTGGGGAGCAGAGGGAAATCAGCTCCTAACTTTGCATCTCTGAGTGAGGTAGCTAGCCTCAGGGAACTGCCAGGCTCTGGAGGGAGAGCAGTGCAGCCCACCCCATGTCAGAATTGTCCTATGAAACTTCTGCTCACCAAAGGGGATAATATGGAGAGGTTAGGAGGTGAATCCTATGGGTGTTTCAGGGAAACTACTGGTCTTTGGTGGGGTAATTCCTTCATCTCTCTGAGATACCCCATCATGTCCCAGGATGTCACGGTGCACAGAGACTGGGATGAAGGAGTGGAGGCAGCAGAAAACACATCTTTACTGGGTTCATTAGCCACATGCTCTACAGACACAAAATAACTCTGGAAAAGACAATGTCTACAGGTAGTGTGCATATCATGGCAGTCACAGTCCCAGGATGGAGACAGCTCTGGAGAGCATGGACAACCCATAACTCACAAACCAAAAGGATGCTTATGGACACAAGGCACTCATAGAAAACCCTGCAACAATGCGTCCTGAACTCAGCCAGGTCAAAACTGTGATAGCAGCTAACGCTCCTTTAGTTTGATTCAGTAGAGCAGCACCAGGGACAAACAGTGCTCATTTGCTGGACACAACATCTGAAAGCACTTTCCCACCCCATCAGATTGCCTAATGCAAGAGAAGTGCAGTTCACAAGGCAAGCACTGATTGCTTTTGTTTGCTGAGGAACCATCAGTAAGTGGCTGTCACAGTTTGGGCTTCACCCTCCTGTGGGGGAGGCTGTTCAGAGCTCATATCAGATCTTAGTCAAGTTTTCTTCTAATCCTAGTCTGGGACAAGTGCTCCCCTGTGTGGGCCCTGACCTGCTGCTTTAAGAGGGACAGCCTGTTCATCATGGTCTCCAAGTCACTGAAATACCTCTTCAGTCTTTCATCATTGTGTGCTGCTTTGGTGATCAGATTTGGCTCCACCAGGATAAAAACAAGTGATCTCTCTGATCTCTTTGGACTCAGACATTTATCAGAACACACCATATTAGGATAATACAAATAAAACCTTTTAAGGCACAAAATCTGGAGTTCTTACAATGAAACAGGGTTTGGAGCTTCCTAGTTTCTTCTTGACTCTTCAGCTGATGAAAAATGGTGTTGTCCTTATATCTTGATTTTCCTGGAAATGGGATTTGGTGGGTTTGTGGTGTCATATTCCCAGCCAGTTTAGTAGAAAAATGAAAGGACAAAACCACGGCTTGGAGATGGAGACAGCCATGTAAACCTGATTGTGAGATAGGAAATTCCTGCAAATCATGACTGTTTGAAACATCCCGAGTTTGCAATAGCTGCCTGGTGCCGTGCCTGACTGAGTCTGGCTGCAGTGCACTCCCCAGGCTGGACAGTCACTGCAACAGCTGAGATTTTCCTCCTAATTCCATTGCAGGGTCCAGTTCTCTACGTCCAGAGGTTGTCTGTGGCCAACTTCTTCCACCAGCAGTTGTGGGACACGACACTTTGAAGTTGGCACAGCCACCACACGTGTGTGGGTCATGGTGGTACAACCAGGCCACTCATCATGCCGGACTATGAACCCAGCCTCGGAGGAGGGATGGGATGCCTGCACTTCATTCCTACCCGCACATCTCTGCACCTGAGACCTGGCACACTGCAGCAGAAAGAGAACCTGCTGCAGAAACCCCCATATATTGACTCCCACTGATACATTCTTTCCATTTCTCTGTCCCCACTTGCCTAATCTTCTCCCTGTGAATCCTTATGCCTCCTTGCAGTGCCTTTCTCCAGGGAATGCAGGTGATGCTACTTTCCACACAAGCAGCCTCAAGGGTACCCATGCTGGATGCACTCCATCAGTGACCCCCTTTATTTGAACAACACAAATCATGTGTCATACTCAGGGAGCCTGTGATGCCTGGATGGTTTCATTCAAGAGAAGAGAGCAGTCATGTCTCAGAGCTTACAGCCACCCATGAACATGCGAGACTCACATGAGACAGCAGTAGTTCTGCTCTGTTAATGCATGAAGATAACCAAAGCTTAATTAATCCTTCAAGACCAGTAGCAAGGGAACTTTTGATCCAGAACAAGTAAATCCGGACTGCCAATAAATGGGGCTACTAATGTCCTGTCACTGGGAGAAGGTTTTTGGCTTTCTTACTCTTAGGATTCTCACATCTCCTGGTTTTAGTGAATTGTAACATCATTGGGAAGTCCCTACATTTGGCCTTAATTACAACACTGCAAATTAAAAGCTAGTCAGCAGTAGCATGCCAAAGTCTCCAGGACTCCTGCAGCTCTAAGATTCAGGCACATCGGAACTGTCTGCACTTGTTCCTTGTAGAACAACAATTATTTAGCTATTGCCAGTGAAGGGCAGGCCAAAGGCAGCCTTTTGGGCAGGAGTTTAACAGGAGCACTGGTGAGTGCTGTGGCTGAATTCCCTGGCAGCATTGTGGCACAGGCTGTGTGCTGCTCTGCATCTCTGTCAGTTTGACAAGCCCTTTGGCAGTTCCAGGTGTTCATGTAAAGTGTCAGATGTAAAAAGAAAACATTAATTTTGAAGGTACTGACCTAACAATGCAGTCAGGGCAGTTCTAGTACTCATGCCACTCACCCAGGGAAATGAGTCAGCAGAGGAAAAGAAATTGCTCATATGCAACAGATCAGAACTTGGTCTCTTAAAGGTGAGCTGGCTGGATAGATACCCAGCTCCCCAGCTGCATCCCCTACATCCCTCTGACACATCACATCCTTATTTTATAAATGGGCACCTGGCAATGAGAGAGAAAGTGAGTTTTTCTGTCTCTTCCAGTCCTCATTCAGCTCCCTGGGAATACTGCTAAACAGGAAGGTTTAAACAGGCTCTTAATCATGTCAAGCAGAAAGTATGTCAGTCTAAATCAATGCAACCAACTTTTTGGATATACAGTCAGCCTCTGGTCTGTGCTAGATGGCTCCACTCAGACTTGAACACACTAATATCACTGCACAAGGAAACACATAAGAGGTGTGATGAAGGAATTGTGTAAACCAGCTGTAAGGAGTCTTCTGCTCCATTTTTTCAGCACCAGGGATGTATGTTTAACGTTCCCTACTCTGCTTACCAGTCAAGAGAAAACAGCTGAGGAAGAAAGGATAATCAAAAGCATCTGTCAGCACTTTTCCTCCTGTTTGGTCTTTCCTTCCTAAAACAGCGGTCCGTGGACCCAGCAGGAACTGGGGCCTTTCATGAGGAGCCATGGGCAATCAAGGAACCCCAGTGCTCCGAGACACACCTGGAAGGGTCAACCATATGCCCAGAGACACTCACTCCTGTGATGTAAAAAGCCAGGAGAGCCTGAAGAACCAACTGTTTCTTACATTTTTCTTTGTCCTCTCCATGACAGATAGGGGCTGGCAGCTGGAGCTGTTGCAAGGTGCACATCACTCTCAAGCACTGGTCCCTGTGCTTAACATCCACTTCTTACAAGTCAGTGGCAACAGATCCTTACAGCTGCCCCCATGCAGCAAGTCATGACAGTCCTGCTCCAGTGAATACATGAACCAGGTGTGTGATGGCAGAGCAACCATAAATACAGGGGTTAGAATACTCCTGGAGCCTGTCCTCCTTCAGGTGCCTTATTCCCTGTCTCTGCTGGTCTCCCCAGCTGCCAATCTGTTCTGCTTCCTGGTAGTGTGCAAATCTTCTCGCTCCTCCCATCACTTCCTTCTCTCTGTCCTTTCATGTTTATTGTTTCTAAGGTGACCAGAGATAACTGCTGGTAGCAAAGCACAGTCCCTGTCCTTCCATGGCATCTCCTCTTACACTTATCCCTAACATTGCAGATTATGCTATTTGAAAACTGCACTATGCTAAGTACTGTCAGAAAACCCCTCTGGTTACTGTGGGACAGCTCTTCACTGTGATACCTCCTGTCCTGGCAACAATAACACTGATGCCGGCAACACTTGCACCAGCCTGCAATACAGCATGTTGTATTCCCCCCTCCTTCCCTCTGAGTGCAGGTGAAGATGTTGAATTCCTGCCCCAGAACCCATCTGCCCACCTGAAGTTCAGGCAAGCATGCCCAGAAAGGGCTGGGTCCACCTCGGAAATAGCCAAATAGTATTATTGTTCTTCATTTGGAAGGAGGAAGGTAAACGGAGATACGGTGACACTGAATATATAAAGTAAATGTGGTTAGTTTTGCCAGATTGCTTGATAACAATATGCTAATAAAAACCCAAACAAGCAGGAAATTCAATTCCAGTCCCATCATATTCTGCAAAGATGTGTTTAACTGGCATTTTTATAAACTGAAAGGTATGTCTGTTACCAGAAATGGAAGTCTATATAACTCGAATGAAGTTCTGGAGATGTGGTATTTATGAAAAACAAAATAAGGAAACTAGCATGCATTTTTTTCTTTCCTGAACCATTTCAAAGAGTGTGGTAGGCAGGTCCCTCAGAGCCAGACAGCTGTTGCAGTGAGATCAGTTATGAACAAGGTATATGACTGCTATGTTGGTTGGCAGTGTTAAGTTGTTCCTACTTGGAACAATTTATTTATGACCCAAAAGATGCTTTTAGCCCAGTTAGGAGTGTAATCTAGTTCTTTCTTTGAAGGACATATGATCAAAGGCTCCAAGGCAGAAGCATGCACATTCTTGACATTCTTCCCCATCTAGCTCCTCAAAACAAGCATTCACTATCTCCTTGCAGGTCCAAGCTCAGACCCCATAGGCTTAGTGAAGGGGGTCAGACAGCAAGTGCAGGAGATAGCTTTGAGGCCATCATATCTTGGACATCTTTCTGGGGCAGGCAGATGTGACACTGGAGGTTAGAAGAGTCCCGCATTTCTGTAGTGCAGCAGCTGGAGCCAGGCAGCCCTGGGGACCCTTCAGAGTCACGTGTATCCCACGCTGACCCTTTCCCTGCTCATGGTGAGCTTGTTCTCAGCTGGCCCACTTGGCTATGCATGAAGGGACTTAGCCTCTATGACCCTTGTCATCCATGGCTGCCATTTCCGTACCCAAGCAAACTTTGTGCCAGACAGTTCCTCTGTGTACTTGGTCTCCATTTTCTTGGCATCTACCAGCCTCTGGGTGCAGAAATCTCATACCTTGCTGGGAATCAGAGAGATATCTGCCTTCCTCCAGCTGTCCATGTATTTTGCAGCTAAGCATTACAAACAGCATCAATTCATCAGCCAGTCCATCTCTGGGCAAGACGCTTGTCCAAGTCCTTCTCTCTCTCTTTCACTCCTGTTCCTGCACATTAGCCCATGTCATTTCTTCAGTGTCTTCTTTATGGATGATTTGGATTCCTTGTCAAAAATTTCAAAAAAGAAGACAGGTTCTCACCTCTCATTTATTTTCTCTTCTTCTCATGCCTTCCCCAGCGTGTTTTTGTTCTTTGAGAGATACTTCTAAGGGCCTCTGCACTCCTCTTGACCCCTCTCTATGTTTTGTTTTCCCATTTGCAACTCTTACTTCTTCCTTTGCATGTTATGCTCTGAAAAAAGCTCACACAAATCTAAATGATGCAAACCCCCAAGGGCACGTGACAATATGGCTTCAGGAAGGGAACATGTCCATTCTGTTCTACCTCAAAGCCAACTAAGGTGCAAGCCTGCTGCAGCCTGCCAGCTGTGTAGATGAGCTGGTATGGAGGCAAGTTTAATATATCTATGGAGAACGTGGGCAGACTACATGAAGGACTGTGTCCAGCAATGTAGATGCACCTTAGATTGAAGCTCCCACCCTCCTCCAGACCCCTATAGCTTTTACTGTGAGGGAAAGCAGGTCTATGGGAGCTTGTGCTCCACATCTAGGTTCAGAACAGATTATTTATTAGTTTGGTGAGGAGTGGCAGCACTGCTACAGTGTGATAACATATCTCACTATCTATCATCTGGGAGGTGGGGAATGAAAGGTCCATGGGTTTGTGGGGTAATGCAAGCACTCTGTAACACTGGCAGCTATAGGTGCTACAGGATCATTCTGGAAAATTAAGGTTCTTGAAGTCCCTCACTGAAGATCTAAACCTTTCCTGAGGGAACTAGCCACATCCCACTAGAGAAGGCAGATGAAAAGGTGTTGCAGATAAAGCTTCACTCCCACACCCGTCCACCGCCTTTTTTGGATTGCTGATTGGTTCTAAAAAGGCACAGATCTGTTCCATGTCATGGCCACTGAATTCCATTCCTCCACTGAGAAAGAAAATTACTTGGGTACCTCAGGTATAGCAGGAATTTGGACACGCATACTCTGCATCATGATTGATACAACAGGACAGAAAACTGCAGACAATAATGTTTAGGAAAGAGACTGCCTATACAACCCAAGCAGAGAATAGACTTTCAGATTTCTACAGAAACTCAGGAGCTTCTTCACACCTGGGTATATCAGAGTCTCATCCCAGAACTGCTTGCCCCACATAGCTAAAAAAGCTGGTGAACTAAACAATGGATTTCCTTCACGTAGTTTGACCTGCCTCAATCTTGACCTTTAGGACCAACAATGATAGTGACTGAGGTACAACGAAGTTTGAGGAGTCCTATACTCAGTTTCCTGTAGTCCTATTTGGATTCTGTTTCCATTTCCTTCTGCTTGATCTTGATACACCACCTGAAACAACTATGCAAACTACTTGGCATTGAGCAAAGATTTCATGTTCTGCCCAGTCATTAAGGTGAGACTGGAGATGCAACTTAACAGCTAAATTAAATCTGATCTTGATGATAGAAACAAAGAACACCTAATGAGTACTTCAGCAGTCTTGTCACACAGTCATGTCCCTTGGATTTGCATTGACAAAGGCTGCTGATGCCAGTGGCAGAAACCTGAGAAAAATCATTCAGACATGAGTTCAGTGTGTAAAAAAAATTGTCTTTCTCCTTCACAAGCTAATTCCTTTAGAGCTTATGCATATGGGGATAAAGTTGAATTTGAATTAACAGAGCATTATGGGAATAGTGACAAGAGGTCTGGTCCTCTGCAAAGAATACATAAACCAGATCCATCACTCATTGGATTCTGCCTTGGGGGTCTCCACATACTCTTTTAAATTCTGTCCTGCATCCATTCTTTTGGAGAGGAGAAATATCTTTCAAAAATGCACTATTAATTAACTGCTATATCCCAAAGGACCTTCTGTGTGCCCACAAGCTTTAAATCAATGCAGCATCAAGAACTGCACTGTTCACCACAGGTCTTTTAGGCAATAGGTAAAAGAAGCATAAATAAGCATCTATTTTTCTAGCTCTTGTAAATATCAGGGTAGGCTAACGGCATGGTCTGGCAATGTTTTAACTGTTTAGCATCATGATTCTTTCACTCATGTATTCCAGGAAATGTTACTGGTGTCAATTGGCCTAATTGGTGTCATTTTGGGTGTCTGTCCCCAGAAGAGACTGTGGGTGCCAGTGAGAGAGATAAATGGTGCATTGCTCAGGAAGACTTTTTCATACTGTCATACTTTTTCCGCTAGTTCTCACTTTCCTATATTTGGGATATGGGTTTTGAATTCTCCTCCAGAGGGCCCTAATTCACACACTGAGTGCTTAATCTTGAGCTCTGAATCACCCTGCTGTGCCAAGGGGCTCGATTTTCAAACACAGCAAAACTTAAAAGAGGGTTGTCCAAGTCAATTCACCATATCTTGTCCTCCTGCTTTAATCTTCATTTGAACATTAGCTTGGGTAACATCTTCCCAGAGCTGACATACCCTCTCCTCTCAAATTATTCTCTTACACTGCGTTCATCCAACAAATCTAGCCAAAGGCATGGGGAAGGATGTACTTGTTCTTCCCAAGTGCCTGAAGAGCAGCTCCAGGTAGTTTTGATATGGGGTTTTGTGGGGTTTTTTTAGGGTTTTTTTCAGGAGAAACACTAGAAATGCCAAATCCAGACCTGATGGTACCTTTAGCTGCTTCTAAAAGCCAGCTTCTCCAGACCACCTCATTCCACCTGTCCTGAATGCTTCCACTTGTAGGGGCAGGAGCAACGCCTCAATAAATGTCACTTAGCAGAAGCCACTCTGTATGAAAACTAGATGTAGGACAGGTCTTAGATGAACAGTTCTTGGTCTATGTAACCACAAAGCAGGGAATACCCAGTGCAGAATGTAGTTTTTTGCCACTAAGTATATTTTCTAGATGACTCAAATCCAGCACAAACATTGGCACCCTCGACCTTTCCTAACACCCTAGCCCAGCTTTGCACATGGAGTTTATTGGCAGCTGCTGCTTCCTGATTGGTCAGGATCCACCACTGGGATTTTGGGAGCCTTCCAGCCCCACTCTGGGTTTAGCTGCCCCAGCACAACAAGCTCTGCTCCTTTGCACTGCTGCTGCCCTGGTGCAATCTGCCACAGTTGAGGGGATGCCTACACAACAGACAGCATGATGGAGCTTCTGTACTTTCAAGTCCAGTTTTGCTCTCCTGTGCTAACTTCCTTGCAAAGTCCACGTGCAGATCAGTGCTGACACTGGTGCCCCAGTGGTCTTATCTAGTGTGAAGGATCCCATAGCAGTCACTTCTCCTGATGTACCATTGGTATCTGTTTCTGCAGTGTGCTTTCAACACAGTTCCCACACTGCTTTTCTTCCAGTCTGGCTGTGGCCATGCACTGCAGGGATAGAAAATTATGGGCAGCCCCATTCTCCACCTGCTTTATCTTCAGAGTGCTCTCAGTGACTCCAGGAGGCAAAACAGGGTCAGCCAGGGTGGCTCCAGAACAGCTCTGCGTTGGTTGAACAGCCTAAGTGCAGCAGAACAGGTGAAGATATAAAACCATTTCCTGAAAGGCTGCTGGTGCTGCACAGCGGTGAAGAGGGGGAAACAGCCATTTTTGATGTGTTTGTGCTCTTTTCTGGACCTTCTGCTGATGGCAGCTGAACTCCAAGTAAACGATGTCTCAGCCTGACAGCAGTTTGTCTCCACTGTGATGGGCCATCCCACAGACTGGCCGCTGAAAGAGTTAAAATGCATACCTTTTCTGCAAAACACCTGGGGAAATGGACTCCATGGATATGCCTCCCTCCCCTGTAAGCCCTGCCAGCTTTCTGCAGGGACAAGAGGAACTTTTATCGCTTTCCCTCATGTCCTGCAAGGCACACCCGGCTAGGAGGAAAGGCACTGCTGGCTGCTCTGCTTTGTGCTCTTGAAACCTGCCTAAAACCTGTGATGATGCTGGAGCTGTGGGTGTTGCCAAGGGCGTAACTGGAAGGCAGAGGCAGATCTTCATAGAAGTCCAACAGTGTAGTCTGGCATTCAGGACCCTTACTCTGTCTTTCAGGCCCCTTATACAGATACATGAGAAGAGAAACTGTAGGAGTCCAGGAAGGCTCTCAGACCCCAAAGCCTATAAGTAAGAAGAGATCTAATCTATTTGAAAATTGAGCCCCCTTTGAAGTCTTCGTATAACAACAACTTGTAGCCCATGGTGCTAGTACTGCAGTCTTATACCTCCAAGTGGTCGGGCAGCTCCAAGATAGATCTGTCACATCTGCTCAGGGAAATCTCATCTCACAGTGAGCTGAAAATCTGGAAAAGTTACCCAAAGCAGGCAAGGACAGCATGACCTCTGCAAGGAGAAGTGTGGGAGATCCTTCTTTTTCACACCCAGAGGAATTCAGCATTCACACTGGCCAGCTCTGCTTGGAGGGGAAAGAAGAGAAAACAGTGGATGAAAACATTTTGCCACAGGCAAGATGAGCTAAAGACCTAATATTTCTGGAAAAAATGGCAGACCAGATCTCAGTGAAAAGCACAAAAAATAGGTTCAGATACAGAGAAGCACATTCATTTCAGGAGAGGATGGGGACATAAACAAAGTCTATTTTGCTTTTGTACATGCCAAGGCTGTATTCGGATTGGTACCCAATATCTTTTTCCTGTGGACCACCAACTCTCTGCCTTTGGTTCATTGGAGTCATTCTGCATAAGGCAGCTGGTAGGACTGTTGAAGCTTATCTGGCTGACAGACACCTCTGGAAGAGCCACCCTGTTGCAGTGATGGGTAGGAAAGAAACAAACAACTTGGACCACATTTTGTCTCCAGTTTTATTTCACAGTTTGCATTAGTCCATAGAACAACAAACACTGTTATTTTGAGTGGCACTGCTCCTTTTTCATCCAAACTGGCTACAATCCCAGATAATTCAGAAAGCCAATGAAGAGCTTGACTTTGTTCAGAAACCTCACTGAACTGTACCTCTAATATGGAACACTCATCTTGCTCAAATAACTACTCCCATTCTCATCCAACAGGTCAAGTCTCACTCACTGAGTAATAAACCATAGTAGTGAACAGAACTACTGACTGATGTCCCTTTGCAGCCCTGCCTGGATCTCCTGCAATTGCAGAGCAGTGCATGGACCTTGACTGACTGTGCTGGACCCAGCGGGACAGGCAGTCTTGCTGACCAATATCTGATACATAGTCCCATTGGCTGTGCTGTCAGTGGGTCCTGGCATTTGCAGAATCTTATGCATGAAGGAGCCCTCCATAACAGTGTTCCCCAAGCTGGGATTTAAGCCCTGCTCCAGCTTCTTTTTCTGCAGGATTTATGCAAGCTCTCTGTGTACCCTTGCAGAGATCACCTTCTTCTTGTGCTCCAGGACCCTTCTGGTTTTGATAACTTGCTACTAGCACTGACAGCGTACTCCACTTTGGGGGACTAGATAAAACCACCCTTAAAGCAGGGTATAAATCAATAGGATGGGATAGGGCAAAGGCAGGAACAGAAGTAATTGGACAATCATAAGGCTGGAAGTAGAGACAGGCAGATTTCCCAGAGGAGCTAGCCAAGAGTAATACATGTGTATAGGTTTACAAAAGAACTCCTGTAAATGGAGATAACAGATGTGGTGGTGAATATAGCCTTTGTCAGTGCAGTATAATTGAGATGTTCAATGGCTTCATGAAAATACATGGACTCCTAATTGCTATAGCACCTGCATTCTTCAGCTAGCACAAAGCTCCAGATCTTTGAGGAGATCAAAAAAAAGCTGAAAGTTTCCTGGCTTGCAGACAGCTGGTTTTTTTCCGCTCCCCTGGGAAATTGCACAGTGACAGCTTGGACCAGCCCCAGCAAGTCCACTTGGAAACTGCTCACCATTTTGCTGTGGGAAGCAAGCAGGAGGTCACACTGGGTCCTGCAAGATAAGCAGAGAGGTTGTATTTTTCTTCTTCCAGTTGGTCAAGATGGCAGTTCCTGAGGAATGACTGTCTATGCCGAGAATGAAGTGAAATGATCTCACTCAGCCTGGATTGCCTGTGTTTCCATGGGCTTCTTGATGCAGTGGGGATTGACTGCTCCCTTTCAGCACCGCCTCCTCAGCTGCTGCAGTGGTTCCCAACCTCTTGCAATTAGCTTGCATAGGACAGGTGCGCCTTGTGTTCAGTCAGGCCATGGTCCTTGTGATTCCTAAACTCAGCAGTACTCTGAAAGTCCTGCTCCAACATATAAGGCTTCACAGTAAGTCCCACAAAGAACTCATGGTTCCAACTAAGTGTCAGTTTGGGGCTAGGAGACCCTATTAACCTCATTGTCTACCAGCTCTGCTCAGGCTGGCACAATGCTGATATATATAACAGCACACACTGTGCTGCCAACCCTCTGGCATCACATGGCCAGGTGCATGGCAAAACTCTCCCTTCTTCCCAGTCCTCACTCCCCAGGGCTGAGAGTTTTGGTGCCTTTAAATGTCTTAAAACCCCAGCTCCCAAAGTACCAGCACAATCCTTCCCATTTTCTCTCACATGACAGGTGAGACCCTTGGTGTACTTTCTGGACTGTGATCCCTGTTTTCCCTTCTTTTCTCCCTTCACCTTTCCTTATTTCCAGCAAAGGCTTGAAGACCTTTATGGCAGAGAACTTTCCAAGGAGAGCTTTCACTTTTCAATATCTGTGGATCTCTACCTCAACCACATCATTTTTTTCGTATTCCTTTGCGGACTGTCCTCTGCTGACCTTCCCACTTGGTCTATTCTCCAGCTATTGGTGACACTCATTATTTTTGGATGCAAAAATATGAAAGAAAAAAAAGCTCTTTCAAGTTGCACAGGCTGGGCTATCTTGTCACTAATCTGAGAGGGAAAAAAAAAAAAAGCAGCAACCACCAAAGCCTCCCCACACATGTCTCTGAGCAGTCTGAAATGGACTGGACTCCTGTGATCTTGGCAGTATTGTGCAGCTCTGCAGAGGAAACAGAGCTACTTGCAGCAGAGGTTTTACAGGTACAAGCTGCAAACAAAAATTATCCTGCTTTAATGAGTTACCTAAATTTCCTTAAACTTTACTTGCTATAATCCCCTCTAATGAGTTACTTCTCCTCAACAGAATAAGAGTTACAGATAGTGTTTCAGCTCTTGGTTTATCCCATAAGTGAAATCAAATTTATGAGCTTAAAAGTATGTACAATGTGGGTCTGCTTACGAAAAGCAAACTTTCTGGCTTACTAGAGCTGCCCCATTGTGAGTATGAATCCCACCAGCTCACTGCAGTGCCCCTTAGGAGGTCCCAGTAGGAAGGAGGCCCTAGAGCTCTGCCTATCTATTCACCCTGCTACACTGTTCAAGGTCATTGATGGGGATGTGGCAGAGGATGTTGCTGAAGATGTGACTGTGAAGTACTGTAATGGACGCACCAATCAGCTTGTCATGGTTTAGCCCCAGCCAGCAACTAAGCACCACGCAGCCGCTCTCTCACTCCCCCTACCCCGATGGGATGGGGGAGAGAATTGGAGGAGTAAGAGTGAGAAACACTCCTGCATTGAGATAAGAACAGTTTAATAATTGAAAGAAAGTAAAATAGTAATGATAATAATAACAATATAATAATGATAATAATATACAAAGCAAGTGATGCACAATGCAATTGCTCACCACCTGCCGACCGACACGCAGACAGTTCCCAAGCAGTGATCGCTGCTCCCCGGCCAACCCCCCCCAGTTTATATACTGAGCATGATGTTATATGGTATGGAATAGCCCTTTGGTCAGTTTGGATCAACTATGCTGGCTGTGCCCCCTTCCAGTTTCTTGTGCACCTGGCAGAGCACGGGAAGCTGAAAAGTCCTTGACTAGCATAAGCAGTACTTAGTAACAACTAAAAACATCAGCGTGTTATCAACATTCTTCTCCTATTAAATGCAAACCACAGCACTATGCCTACTACTAGGAAGAAAATTAAACTCTATCCCAGCAGAAACCAGGACACAGCTACTGTGTGTTACCCTGCTTTGGGGCAAGATGAAGTGCACATGCCCAGGTGACTCTACTTCTGCTGCCACAAGGCCCTGAGCTGACACCGGGATCACCCTATAGGAAAAGGATTGCAATAGCACTGCTCCTGCACTCTAGGCCAGCTGGGCTACCAGGCTCAAAGACTTAACCCCACAGAAGTGTGCCTCCAGGTTAAAGAGGTAGCAGGGCTAAATCTTGCTTTCAGCCTTCAAAGCATACAAATATATTAGATGGATCTGAATTCAGCATCCTGTGCATGTCCAGCTAGAAGAGATTTACTAAGTCTTTAAGGCTCCACATAAGCCTCTTCTCTTATAACTGCTTTCAGGATCCAAAGTATCTGCTACCCCTCTTCACACCCACACATAGACTGGCATTTCATTTCAAGCTATGCTAATCCATAGCTCTTCCTGCAGTCATGCAGTGTTAAGCAATATTTTACTTATTATAGGATTTAACCTTTTTGTAGCTTGAAAGATGTCTTCTTGAGAAGGTGACTCTTCTTTATTGCCACATACCCATGGTTGCCTTTAGGCTCTACAGAAATATTCTTCCAAATCTTAAGCCTTTTCCACTTCTATCATCTTCCATTTCTTAGTATTTCATGTATCAGGTCATTAAGTTAGAGCTGGCGGATTCTTCTTTTTGTTTTAATTAATTGCAGTCTATGGAAGATGTTTCTTAGATTCTCTGGCTTTGGATGGGGTTTTATGCCTCTCTTTGGACCAGGTGAAGCCAAGGAGACATAAAACCAAAACTATTCTGGGCAAGACTATTAAACTTTTTTTTTTTTTTTTTTTTTTTCCCTCCATTAGATCAGGCTCTTTCCACAGATAGGCTCTTCTAAGAACACCTCAACTTAGAAGACCTCTGTAGCTCCCTGGATGCAATGACCAGCCCAGTGCTCAGATGGGCCTTTGGCTATCCCAAATTGGTAGTATAAGTGCCTGCCAGAAAAAGCAATTCTCATCAGCAGAGTGCACTGATTGCAGTAGTCAGTCATTCAGCATGGGCAGCGTGCGCCCCACAGCCTAAGGAACACATTTTTGGAGATAACAGAAAATTCAGATAGAAGGGAAATAACCTGTCAGGAGTGAGGCCAGGGCCAGGGCACAGGGCAGCACGTGCTTATGTGTGTTGCTCAGAAATGAACCCAGCTTTGGGGTTTTGCTGCAAGTCTGCCCAAGGGTTTGACCCTAATCAACTTCTTGGAACAAACAGAGAGAAGTGAATCCCTGGAGTTACTGCAGAGAGCTGAGACTAGAGCGTGGGGCACCCCAGGAAGCGCCAAGGATTCAGAGCAATGTCACATGATACTAAACCTGTCCCCTGGGCTGAGAGCAGCAACGGACCATTTAGTCCACTGAGACTTCATGGCAGGTTCCCAAGCTCTCTTTGTAGAGGGAAAGGGTACAAGGGTCTTCTTTCAGGGGTCCTGTAGCCCCAAGGGGATAGCCAAATAATTTGGCACCCCATTGTCTTGTATTTGTGCTTCCTATCCCTGACTTAAGCCTCAGAGGGGTTTATGCCCACTTCAGTCTAGGAAGACACTTTTGGCATGCTTTTTCAATTGGTTTCATTCCTCTGAGAGTATCAGGTGTCCATGGCACCAGCATAATTTATAAAACTCCTCCTTGCCTGCTGGGGAAGAGGGGGGGAAGGTATTACTGAGGGTCTGAAAGGTTATGTACCCTCCATCTCTCAGGTCCTCTGAAAGAAGCCAAGAGCCCTTGATATACAGCTTTGTGTTTTGCTCTTGAATGACACTCCAATGTCAAGGCAGAGCATATGTGCTTCCAGAAACAGCTTTTGTCTGGTCTTACTGTTCCCTTGCCCTTTGCAGAGCTTTCTGGCCTGGGGTAGAGTTGTAGGAGGTTCCTGCAGGTACGTTTTTACTTCTTAAACATTTTAAAGCAGAATGATTTTATTTTAATTTTTTTTTCCTTTCAGTCTCTTCATGAAGGAGAATACTTTGTACAAATAGCAAAGCTGAGTGCTGCCTGGGCGTAAGGAGTCTTCCCACATCTCTCTGGCATGCATTCTTCCTCTGTCTTGGTGAGGCAGAGGGAAGGAGGGAGCCTGGAGGACCCTCTCTCCCTGTGCTGATGGCTCTCTGGGCTGTGCTACAGGCTTCGATGGGGTAAACCCCCCCCATCTTGGGGAACTTGAGCTTGTGTCCAGACTAAGGAGCTCAGTGAAGCCAGGAAACAGCTAAGAACTGTCTGGAAATTGCCCACACCATCTTATCAGTAGCATGCTTTGTGGCATGGTTTTGACCTGTGCTAACCAGGACTCTCCTAGGCAGTGCTCAGGGATGGCTCAGGGTCATCCTGAGTGTGGACCAGGGACCACTCACAGTGAGGTTTTTGGATTCAATTACCTCTTTCTGTGGAGTTTTGTGGTATGGCTACAAGCCATGTTACAACACAGTCAGGGATGGAAACAATCCCAGGTGCCTTTAATTTCCAACAGTCACACTGTGGTTATCTATTAAGGTTGCAGTTCAGAAAAGTGCAATGGTTAGTCATTCAGTAGTCGCCCCAACCAGAGAAGGCATGCATATAGGGACTGTAGAAATCCACTCATTGTAAGTACACAGGGACAGCATATTTCAACATCAGATCTTTCTCATTCCTAAATGTTGTGGTTTAGCCCCAGCCAGCAACTAAGCACCACACAGCCACTCGCTCACTCCCCCTACCCTGATAGGATGGGGGAGAGAATCGGAGGAGTAAGAGTGAGAAAAACTCCTGCGTTGAGATAAGAACAGTTTAATAATTGAAATAAAGTAAAATAGTAATGATAATAATAACAAAATAATAATAATAATAATAATAATAATAATAATAATAATAATAATAATAATAAACAAAGCAAGTGATGCACAATGCAATTGCTCACCACCCACGGACCAATACCCAGACAGTTCCCAAGCAGCGATTGCTGCTCCCCAGCCAACGCCCCCCCCCCCCCCCCCCCCCCAGTTTATATACTGAGCATGATGTCATATGGTATGGAATAGCCCTTTGGTCAGTTTGGATCAACTATTCTGGCTGTGCCCCCTCCCAGTTTCTTGTGTACCTGGCAGAGCATGGGAAGCTGAAAAGTCCTTGACTAGCATAAGCAGTACTTAGCAACAACTAAAACATCAGCGTGTTATCAGCATTCTTCTCATACTAAATCCAAATCGCAGCACTATGCCTGCTACTAGGAAGAAAATTAACTCTATCCCAGCTGAAACCGGGACACTAACCCAATCACACTGCTAAAAAAGCAAGACATTAACAGTGCAATGCAGAACAAAGCCAAGAGAGATGTTTCATAGCTGCATGCCACATGGTCCCTATATTTTCACTGCTGTTGGTATGGTATGTAAAATATATAAATTAAATATTTAAAAAATATTGAACTGTAGAGTACTATTTCTTTTCAGCGCTCATTATAAACAAATACTATACTAGACACACCACACGCCACCCCCCCCGGCACAGACATATTCATCAAAATGCAAACACATGGATATTCATGTGTCAGCCATGACTTACAGTAGTTTGGTGATATTATTTAGAGGTTTCCAGGCATGTTTCAGTACAACTGGGCAGCTCAAGGAAGTTTCCAACAAAAGGTGAAGGACATAAAAAATTGGGTAATGATGGTGGTTAGTAGAAGGGGGTCCTATGTGGATAATAACCTCTGAAAGGCTGTATAGGCAAGTGATGAGTAGCAGAGTGTCACTGAATATGTGAACCTGCCCCAAATGACAGAGCGAGCAGAGACCAGGGGTTTCCCCTTAGATTCCTTTAGACTTGTCTGGTAGGAATATTTTTTTTAAATGTAGTTGGGCACATAAATATGCAAATAAGCACTCAGTAGGGTTTTTAAAAGCACATAGTCCCTGGTAATTTTGTGGGAGTAAGGTACCTGAATACAGATAAGAATCTGGCTTTAGGTTCCTAGCCATTTACAGAATAAATCCCAATAGATGCCTATCTACTCTGATAGATACCTACATATATTTTTCTTCCCTGGAACCAGTTTAAACATGAGCCTCTGCTAGTCCACAGAGATGCTCTTTGGGTTTCTCAAGGACTCCTGGAGGTAGCAGCAGCAGCACTGGGAGGGAAACCTTGACGTTTCTGTAAAGCAGCACTCCCTGTGACTACTGTAAGGAGTGTGTCTTTGCTGGAGGCGTAATAACTGACTGGTACAGTAACAGCTGAAAGTTCTGGCACTGTAATAGTCAAATTATATGCAAAATGCATGCATAGTCATTACTCATTAATTAATCTAAATAATTGACTATTTCAGAAGTATGTCTGATCTGCCTCTTCTGCAGCCACTTCACTTGCTGATCTATTCTTCTGTGGACACGTATTAGAAGTATTTGTGAAATGCGTAAAATATTTAGTATTTGAATATTGCATGAGTAAACATGCTTGTTATCCAAATACTCCAGAAGCAATTAATTAGTACCATAGCCTCAAAGAAGAGAGCTGTTCATAAATCATTGTCACTAAACCAACCTGTTCTGGTTGCTGGAACAAAATAGTTAGTAGTCTTATTTGCACAGCCATAGATGAGTCTTCTAGCCCCCTGTATGATCAAAGGAGGGGCATAACAAATATCTTCCTTGAGAAAAAAGCTTCCAGGCAGTTTACACTCCAACAAGACTTGGAGTGCATGTTTTTCATGCTAACAAAGCAGAAATCTTCATCCTCGGTGAGATTCAGTATAAAACATATGACTTGTATCCCACTCTCTTTAAGAGCAAAGGGCTGGCTCTGTAGGCACACGTACAAGGTTTAATCTTGTTAACAGCCCCATTAAGTGCATTCTGTTGGAGCATGTTTTGCTCTCTGATTTATAGGACATATCTTCCATTTTTATTTTGGTAATCCAAATCTCTGAGAGGACTTTAAACAATAACAAAAAATTAATAGCAATTAGACCAATTAGACTAAGCCGTGCACAGCTTAGTTGGGTGAGAAGCCCCCCATGCTTGGTCTGTTTTGCACAGAGGCAGGCTGAGGGGTTGCACAGCCCAGGCAAATTCCCCCAGCTGTCCACAGCAGAGCAAAGGGCACCTGAGCCCTACACCACTTCCAGCCTTCCCGGGCCCCTCTGGACCATGCTGCTGTGCTGTGAGAAGATGCAAATACCTCGCACAACTCCATAGCATGAAAGGCACTCTCTGGGCTGGTGGATTAGGCAAGATTCAATGGAAGTGTTCATTAGATGGGAGCAGTGACCAGGGCCTCAACAAATCTGTGATGATAATATCATAGGGAACATGTGTCACCACGGCATTAAGCCCTGGGACCAACATGGTGCATCTCACTTCACTCAGGGCTCCAACATCCATCACACAGGGGGACAAGGGCTTTCCACTCGCTCATGCCTCCTGCAGGCAAGGAGCGCCCAATGGCATGTTCCCTCCAGACAGACCTAGAGAGCAGCTTTGTTGTTGAAATAACAATTGTTATCTAAAAAGTTTATTTTCCTTTTCTTTTTGTTGTCTTTTGTCTGGTGGGAGGGACAAGCAATGCCAACGTTTTCCAGATGACCTAACATCCATCATAGGACTGTTCACCGCCAAGCACCATCAGGAGTGCAACATCACCTCCCTTTGACACAGCATTTTGAGCCATCCCCTCTTTGTGATGCAAAAAATGCAGGCAACTTCTTGCCTTCCCAGAGATCCTCTCCCTTTCTTCCTTCATCTGTGCTTTTGCAGATGTTTTACTGTTGCCCAAGCATCAAGGGAACTTTGGCACACATGCTTTCCTCCTGCATTAATCAGAAAGAGTTTTAGCCCAGATATTGGCAGTAGTGTCTTCTAGGCAGTAAGTCCATGGGGCAGCAAAGGTGGAAAGCTGTCCATCAAATGCCAGCACTCAGCAAACATCTGAGGAGTCACAAGCTCTTTCCAGGCTCAGCTTTATCATCTGGACCTTTCCTAAGCTCTATAATGAAAGGGGAGGGTTGGCAGTACCTGAGCAGGGGAGATGGGGCTTGAACAGCTTGGAGGTCTTTCCCTACCTTAACTTAGATCTAAAACTGGTGTCACAAACTTCCTTCACCTCTTTTTTTCTGGAGTGGCCAAAGGACTTCAGGATGTTCGTAGCTTCACTTTTAATCCTGACTCTTCTCCTGACCCACTCTGTGCTCTTAGCCAGGCCACTCTTGGGGTCTTCTCCACTGTGGGTGGCTTGTTTAGAGCAGGGTCTCAGCAAGGGCACTGCAGTGCCTGGTTCATGGGGTGTATTTTCAGAAGAAAATACACAGACTTTGAGGAAGATTAAATGGTTATGATTAAGCTTATCATATTATAATACTGTTTTTTCCAACTTCCTTTTTATCATTCCAACCACTACGTGATTATATGACTTTTCATCCTTGCCTTGCAGATACAGGCAAGTGAACAGTTTGGATATGACTTACGGGAAAATGGACCTATTAGAGTTTGTTACCTGGTAATACCAGAGCCCTTCTTGACTGCAGAAAAAAATCAGTCTATTGTAAATGCAATGATCCCTAGTACAGCCCTTCCAAATATCATGGGGAGGGACATCAAACAAGGAAATGATCACAGGTCCAGTTCTGTGGTGGGAAGAGGTTACCAACTGTGGTCATTGAAACAACAAAAAAGGAAGAATATCTTCTTCCAAGCAAATAACTCCCTGCAAAGGAGGATACTGCAGTTTCTGAAGAGCTTCAATGTGTATTTTAAAACCAGATTTGGGAATCCAGCCATCTGTCCAAATATTGAAATTCATCAGCCATTTCAAGTGGGAGTTCGTCAGGCAAAAACATCCGAGGAAGCTCCCACGCCTGCTGTGTTACTGGGCTTGGGTTACAGCCAAACACCATCGACACAGTTTTCTTGCTCTTGCATCTTAACTTTTTTTTTTGGCTGCAAATCATCTCTGAGTGTGAGCACAATATAGCTCCCAGTTTGGCATGATCACGTGTCATGTGAAACTACTGCAGGTGATAACAGGATTGTCCATGTGTGGATGGAGACGTAAGAAAGAAGAAATATTCCCAGGTCACACAGAGGGTCATTGCTCCCTTACAGAACCCTCAGTGAAGGGCTGAAGAACCTCAGAATTACTGTGTGTCTTGCAAGACACACAGAAATGGCCTGCCCTGCACTACTTTATTGTGCTTTCTTTCATATCTTCACTAGCAAAGCTTTTCTTTTTTTTTTTTCTTTTACAAGTATTGCTGTTATTCCAAGGTAAGGAAAATAATTATACTAAGCTAGGGAGAAAAGTCAGCACAAGACAGCTTTGTAAGAGTGCTCAGCAGTGTAGAGAACAAAATGCTTTCAGTTCCTAAGCCATACCATCAGCTTTTAGAAAGCATAGTTCTGCTCTGGAAAGGTCACTTCCCTCTCAGCTGGATCCAAGTTTTCAAAGCCAGAACTGCTGTTAGTGCTGATTACCACAGACTTTGACCCAGAAACTGGGCAATTATTTTTACAGACTGGTCCAAATATGCAGTCTTCAGGGACTGCAGGAGACAGAAGAGCCCAGGCCAGAAGGGGTATGGGTGGAGATATTCATAATACTGCCACTGTCATGAAGGGACTGATTCAGCCCAGGCTAAGAAGTGCTGGCTGAGTAGCTAAGGTGTCAAACTGCAGCTCTAGAGGAGTGATGTGTGCTGTTGCATCCAGCAGAAGGCAGAGGATGAATAAGGTCAAGGCCTGGCAGATTGAGATTTTGACCAGGTCTAGAGTCCACCTTTGAAGAAATTCCTTTCCTGGGACTCTCAGCCCTTTAGTGTCCTTCAAATGGCTGTGTCACAGGTTCTGGTGTAGGAAGACTTGTCAGAAGGCATGGAGAAGTGCATCTGCCTCATACTCCACAGGCATGGCTCTGACACAGCCAGGAGAAGGTGGGCATGTTTATTTCACTCAAGACTTTTGGTCTCCAAGATTTGGGATTTCAGGAGATGTTTTTGGTCAAAGCCACAGAGAATGGTTTTGTAGGGTATAGTGGATAACTTACAGATTGAGGAAATCAAGCCTGGGACCTACAATGTTCCTGTCCTCTGTAAAGCCCCTGGATCTGTGACATCCATCCCATCATCTGTTAGGCTTTTCTGATATTTCTGACCAAAAGACCTGGAAAAAGACCAAAAGATTCATGGGAAGAAGCAAGGCAACATGTTACAGGCCTGGGAAGTTTCCTTCTCAGAGATCTCTGGTAAAGAAGCAGGCAAGGAATTTCTGATGGCAAATTAGGCAGGGAGTGAAATCCGTACATCATCCAATTAGGAGGAATGTCCATTGTTGCTCTGTACAGATAGCTGCCACATAGGGAGGCCACTACCTGGGGCTTTCCAAGTGCTTGCTTCCAAGAGAGATTACTCCATAGCTGGGTTTAATGCCAGCAGTTTGACTTGCACTGTGTCCTGGTTTCGGCTGGGATAGAGTTAATTTTCTTCCTAGTAGTAGGCATAGTGCTGTGGTTTGCATTTAATAGGAGAAGAATGTTGATAACACACTGATGTTTTTAATTGTTGCTAAGTACTCTTTATGCTAGTCAAGGACTTTTCAGCTTCCCATGCTCTGCCAGGTACACAAGGAACTGGGAGGCGGCACAGCCAGAATAGTTGATCCAAACTGATCAAAGGGCTATTCCATACCATATGACGTCATGCTCAGTATATAAACTGGGGGGGGTTGGCTGGGGAGCAGCGATCACTGCTTGGGAACTGTCTGGGTATTGGTCGGCGGGTGGTGAGCAATTGCATTGTGCATCACTTGCTTTGTATATTATTATTATTATTATCATTATTATATTGTTATTATTATCATTACTATTTTACTTTCTTTCAATTATTAAACTGTTCTTATCTCAATGCAGGAGTGTTTCTCACTCTTACTCCTCCGATTCTCTCCCCCATCCCATCGGGGTAGGGGGAGTGAGAGAGCGGCTGCGTGGTGCTTAGTCACCAGCTGGGGCTAAACCACGACAACTGATAAACTCAATCTCTCCAAGAAAACCATGTGTTGTAACCATGAGCCAAGGGTGTTCTGCTGTGCCAACACACTGTACCCCACTTAACCACCCCGTTGCATGGCTGCAACGGTGTGGGGACAAGTGAGCCCTCTTGAGTATCTTCTTTCCATGGTGGGGCCCCCCAGGGTAGAACCACATAATGAGGTTCCCTGGCAGGTCACTGCTTGGGCTGACCTGCTCTGCTGGGTACAGGAGGTCACAGTGCTGAAGAGGGACCATGGCACTCTGCCATCCACCACAATGTGAAAAACAGAGGTAGTAGACAGCAGTGGGAAAAGTTGGATGATAGACTTCTTTTCCACTTTTCTCTGTCCAACAGGACTCACTCTTCTTGCCTACATCCTCTAGATTTGGTTTTGTATCTTTTGTTCATAAACTCAAAGTAAAAAGGGTTTGTTTCTTTTTTTTTTTTTTATTTTGAGGATTTGGGAAGTTTATAACATTCTAAATCTCTCTATCATCTCATAAATATATAATACTACTGTACAAATACAGGATTTGCATTGATTTATGAAGTCCTGCAGCCCCTGATATTGTACGTTAATTAAAAATGTTCCATTCACAAGAGAGGATGGAGAAAGTTTTTGCAGGAATTTCCACATATCTTTCTGCAATTTTAGCAACAGATGCAGGGGGCTCTGCCACAGGGCCAGCTGGGGCATCCCTCCTGGGCACTGCAAGCCCTCTGCAGTGCTGCCTGGGAAAGGCAGGTGAATGCCAACACAACAGCTTGCATGGGAATCATTCAAAACTGCCTCTGTGCTAAGCAGTGCTGCCTTTTATAGACTGATAGTATGCTCAAATACTATGTAAAGCTACTTAAACAGTATCATTTTGACCACAAAAGATTGTGCATATTGCTTACTGACATTCCAGATATTTGATGCTCCCCTGCTTCTGGGAGGGGTCTCAATTTGTCACTTCTCACAAAGTGACAGGTCTCCCTACAATTTCTTAAAGGATTATGCTGAAAATAAGATGCACTTTGTGATGGTGCTGGATAGTCAAATATAATATCAGGGACCCAGAAACAGCATTGCCAATCTAACACTGTCCCTAATTGAAAGTACACAGAGGCTCAGATGAGTTTCTGGAGAAAAAATTATTCAATTTCCCCTTTTAAATACTCTGCTTGGATATGCAAGGTCTCCATTTGTATTAGCCTCATGGGAACCTGTTACTGACAGTAGAAGCTCTTTGAAGCTGTATGTGGTGCAGCAAGGAGCTAAGGAGTCTTACAAGGAAAGAAAGGGATAAAGTAGAAAATGAAGATACTGATGACTCCAGGGGGATGACTCTCGAGCAGAAGACAGCTCCAGAAATACCTGGCTAAATGAACATGCACCCATCAGGGCCAGGGAAAGTGATGTTCAGACAGAAGTCAGATCCCTGGCTCTCTGTCATGTCTGATTAACTCCTTCATTCCAAACAGTCTTTCTTTTTGTATGAATTAAACCTGTAATCAGTAGGACATGGGAGGGTGCCGCCAAAAGGACAACTCATCTGCTCCAACACATACAGAGGTTGGATGTTCCTGGGGGAACACCCACAGATCTTGTGGTTGTATATGTAAATAAGCTAAGCCTCTGAAACTCAGTTTTACACCTGAAAGGAAGAAAAAAGGAAGAAAAAAGGGAAAAGGGAAGAAGAAAAAAAGGGAGAAAGAAAGAAAAAAGAAAAAAGAGAGAAGGGAGAAAGAAAAAAGAAAAAAGAAAAAAGGGAGAAAGAAAACAGAGAGAAGAGAAAAGAAACAAAGAAACAAAGAAACAAGAAAAAACAAGAAAAAAGAAAAAAGAAGAAAGAAAAAAGAAAAAAGAAGAAAGAAAAAAGAAAAAAGAAAAAAGAAAAAAGAAAAAAGAAAGAAGAAAAAAGAAAAAAGAAAAAAGGAAAAAAAAAGGAAAAAGGAAAAAGGAAAAAGAAAAACAGAAAAAGAAAGGTGGGGTTTTTTTTTCAGAAATGCCATTACCAGCATGTTAAAACATGACTACAACACAGTGAGGCGTAAACATGGAGTTAGACCCCAAGTGGTTTTCTCTCTCTAGATTTGTTAAAGCAAGACATCAGGCTTGATTTTTCCTTCTGCCCTGTGGGGAGAAACAGACAAGGCCCTCAAGACACAAGCTTAACCACATGAGCAGAGAAAAAAGGAAGATGCTGCTGTTAATATAACTGTCCCACAGGTTTGAATCACATATACTTGGGAGGCCATAAAATGATTTATAAATATTCATTTCAGGATAGATGCTTATGCAAATAACTCTGACTCTATGGAGTTTCATTAATCCTTGGAAACAGAGTTCTTGTTACTCATTCTTCATTATTTTCCCATTAAAAGAGATTCCCTCATCTGATGCGCCACATCTAGTCTCTCCCCAGGAACTACCAGCAGAGGAGGAAAGCCCATCGCACCCACCTGCACTGTGATTGCAATTACTTCCTCCCTGATCCCACCCCTATTTTTTCATTTATTTGCCTTGGTCTCTGAATAGACACAGAGAGTATCTTCAGTTTAGAAAACTAAATGAGCCTGGTGGTGACTGGTTATCCTGGAGCTACTCATTTCTCGGAACAATGATATATCCCTGTGCACAAATCTGCTCTCCCTTTTAATGCAGCAAATGTGCACTCTAAGATGGGAGCCATAGGGGCATTTCCAGGTTGTCTCTGTCACAGCACCTAATGCAGAGGGGCAGAGGCACATTGAAGCTGGGTAGTAGATGGGAAGCAGGGTGGGAAGGACCTTTGCTACCAGACCTTCTCTTTGCAAACCTCCTGGGGCACCGGACAAGCATCTTCTCTGATTCCTGCTCTGGCAATGTCTCTGAAGAGAGCTGGGTCAGAAGGAGGCACATCTCAGGCTTCTGAGGGCTTTGCTTGTCAAGTAGCAAAGACTCTAAACTCACCCCAGAAAGCCAGAGGCAGAGAATGCAGCTCCAAGAGCAGCACTGCCACTCGCTCCTGCAGAAACGCACTGCTTCTGTGCTGGAGCCTCCCATTGCCTTCTCCTGAAGGTTCATGGGGAGGTGATCAGTACCAACCCCTACAGGGTCAGGGAAGGTGACCCATGAGGGTCAGCTTGGTCTCCAAAATGCCCTCACAGATGCTTTGGATAAAGGAGGACTTCACATGAGGCAGAGAAAACTCTGCAAACCCTCCCGAGCTTTGCATTTGCCCTGTGTTCTTAGATAACCCCAAACCGTTGCCTGCTCCTAGCTGTAGCTAGCAGGCTGTCAATTGTGCTTGGCAGCACAAATATTAAACAGGGTGGAGGTAGGGGTTGGGTTCTCACCAGCCCTGAACAGATCCAGTAAGCACATATGTTAATTTAAAAAATAATGCAAGCAGTGTGCAGTAAAGATTTGTGGAGCTCATTATGTTTGAAAACAGCTTTGACATCTGTGCTTTGTTCAGATGAGACTTTACCATTCAGTGCCTGGGAAAGAAAACGCAGTAAGTAAAAGGCTTTCAGATGTTCCCAGAGAGCCCATGTTTGGGAGCAGGATCATTCTTGCATTATTTTAAAGGCCCTGGAACTTCCTTCTGTAACTTTTACAAATTCCTCTAGATACGGTAATTAATAGCCTGTCCTTGCAGAGTAGTGCGAAATTGTATTTTAGGTTACTGAGTCTCAATTACCTTTCAATGCAATGTGTCTGATTCAGATTTTATGATTAAACAATAGTTTTTGAAATAGAAATATTCACTTAATTACTCCATACTCCATACTCACATAGGTGTTGCTATTCATGTTTGTACAAGCCTACATTACTCGCAATTAACTTCTACTGCTGAAGTCACCAACAATAGCTATTACGATCATACAAGAGGGACAGCTTTCCTCCCTCTTCCCATACAACTGTGACACATACAGCATGTTTCATTTCTTGCAAGGAGACCGAATTCTTATAAGTATGTGAGTAGATTATGTCAAGAGTGTGAACTGTTGTCTGTGTGGAGGAGGCCATATTGCAAGTTTAGACTTACCCAGCTAAAAGCAGGTCCCTGTTAGGCTACAGACAACACAATATCCTGCCATCAGCTGTTTGGTGCAGTCTGTGAGGTTTAATTAGACAAGTCCTGAAGAGCAAATTGAAATGCCAAAGGAAAGTGCCTGAGTCGCTAGATTTCAGCTTGAGGCCCAGACAGAAATCCTGCTGTGAAACAGGTCTGTAGAAATTTGACAGAAATGAACCGTTTTGAGAAGCAGATGACATTTGCCACAGTACAGGAGCAAGAGCAAGGAGCTCCCAGCAGGTTTGAAGTGCAGCCCTGCAGATGTTTTCTGCAGTACTCTCCTGCCAGGTCACCAGCCCAGCCCTGTGGACCCTGTCCTAGTCCAGAGAGGAGCCCAGATGTCCCAGCAGACCTGGAGCTTTCAACCACCACGCAACGTATCTCAGAGGCTAGACTCTATTTTGCTATCGCCATAGCTTAGAAATGTGAATAATTATACTGATGAGAGTGAGGCTAAATTATGACTTCCCTTGTGAAACAATATTGAATGACTTTTCCCATGCACCCCAGTTTCTGAGTCAGTGCTGTTCTCATGCACCAGTCTCTGGCTTCGCAAAGACAACAGTGCAGTCTGGGTACTGTGCTTCTCCACGTGGGGAAGTCATAGATGACAGAAGGCAAACACAGATGTTATTTTTTGCCCACACCTGCTTTGGAGATGCTTTATTTTTATAGGAGAAGAGGCCACATTATATTTCCATAGAATAAACCACTTCAAAATATTTCAGTTGGACATTCACAACTCATTGCACTTCACTGTTTTCAGTAAGAAACATATTCACACTCCCAGGGAAGAATACACTATTTTACCTTGTCACCATGACCAAACCTCTCATTTCAAATCTGACCTGGGATTATTTCACTGTTTTGGATAAATATCTTCTGGGATCTGTAGTGTGAGTGTATGAGGCACTGAACTTTCTATGCAGTCAGATGAATTGTTGGGTGAGTTTCTACAATGTCCCAATCACCCTTGTGATTCCCATGATGTGCTGTCTTTGCTTTGGTGCAGACTGGGTTACACCATGGGAAATGCAGTGTAGTAAAACTGCCAACCCCACAGGAGCGAATGGGAGCCACCAGTGACAGCATCCCTTCAGCAATTTGTCATTCCAGGAAAGCACAGTTTTACTATGGATGAGTCACACCAAAGCTCTCCAAAGGCTCAAAAAACCAAAAATATTTTTATTTGAGTTGAACCTACAACAACAATCCTTACTATTGGCTTTTAACAAGAAAAAAACAAAGCACACTTCAGCCCACTGAAAAATTTCCTTCCATCAGCATTGTGGGAAACAGATGAGAATCTTCCCAAAGTTACTGCTGTGGACAACACTAGAACAGTTTTGTTTGTGATGGATGTTAATAATGGGACTTCATGTGTTAGTGGATGGCATGGAAATGCTGCAAGGAAGAGAAAGTGCCAAGCACCAGAATAGAAGATGGGGAAAACCTGTTACTGTGGGTGAAAGTAAGCATGAGGTGCAGCTGAGTGATACCTCTAATTTGTGAAAGCTTTATTTTCAGGGTTTCATCAGTGGGAGCTGTCACAATTCCCCACACTATTTCAAGTGAAGTTCATGTTTATGGAATATTTCTGTTGGAGGAGAGGAAGGCTCTCCCATGTACCTTCGTTCCTGTCACTATGTGAGGGAAAATCTCACAGTGTAAGATGAAAGCAGAGCAAATGATGTGTGAGAAAATTTATTTCCACACAAGAGAGATTTCCCTGTAAATAGGATCTTGCTAGGCAACACAGGCCCTGCAGAACATGTCAGCTTGTGCGTTGGGAGGTGCTAATAGCTTCTTGTGTAGCAGGGAGATTTTTTGGTTTCTGCTGATGAGGGGCTGAGTAAATTTGGCAAAGGCTGGCTTTCCTTGGATGTGGGGCCCCTACAGAGTGGGAACTGACAGACTTAAAGTCACAACACTGTAGAGAGCAGAGAGACTATATGTAACCTATGCAGCAGGGTTGTGCTATAGGACTCCCTCATCCCGCATCTATCCATGCATCAAAAATGAATAAAACAAAACCTAAGCCCAGGGTAAATTCCACTGTCCAGGGGGCTGGCTTTGGCCCTAAGGTTTTGAGGAAACAAACTTTTGTTGTGTTTGAGGTGTATTTTATTTCCCACAGATAATGGTCATCATCTTTGATCTCTGGGGTTACAGTTCTGGTGTCCCTAGCACTCACCTCTGCTCTTCTGACAACAAGAGGTCTCACCATACTCTGGTTGCCTTGCTCTTTTTTGTCCAAGCCTATAAACAGGCAGATGAAGGGGACCTCCATCTCCACAGAGCGTCATCTCATACTCCAACATGGGATCAGGTTTCGCCACGGAGCACCTCAGCTGGGCTTCCTCCTGCTGTCCTCTTAGTCACCATCTCCTAATCCAACATGAGAACCAGAAGAAATTATCTTTCCCTGATGATGGCCTGTTTAGTCTGTGGCTTTAGCTTGGCTTTTGAGGCCAAACCTGTGCACAAGCATGAATCGAAGCATTAATAGCATTGGGACAGTTGGATTTGCCCTTTCTGCTTCCCTCTACTGCTGAATTCTTCAGACATACTCTTTCTGGTTCAGTGACCACTTCGAGAAATTAGTCACCTTAAACTGTCAGGTGCCTAAGGCAGGATGAAGGGTTCTTTCCATTGACTAGAGAAGAACTAAATTACTTTAGGACAAGTCACCTCCTTTTTAAGCATCTACCTTTAGGAAGAAATGCTTGAAAACAATGCTTGTCTGTCCTTCAGCCCAGAGAAGCACTTCAGTGTGCCTGCATCAGCAAGGAAGCCTTGCTTGCTTTGTAGGATGAAGACAAATGTATCACTGTCACCTGCATGGAGAGCTCTGGAGGCAGCAATAGCTGAGTGGGAGGTGGTTAGAGCTGGTCCACACAACTGCTGCATACAGCATGCATGATGGGGCAGACCCATGGCTGCTGTGCACTGCGCTGGGGTGAGACCCTGCCTCACCTTCTCTACTGTTTGTCCAACTCATTGAACACTCCCACTGCCAGCTTCAGTCAGTCTTCGCTGAAATTGTTTCAATATTGCCTCCTGCCAGCACGCTGGTTTCAGCTTGTTTGTCTTGGGCTGTTTGCTGTCATTCATGACAACAAAAATCACACTGTCAGAGAGCTATTCTGGGTAGTGCCAGGTACTCAGAGCACTACCAGAGTAGGGGAGACCCAAGAAGGGAGTCATGTCAGCTAGCATCAGACTGTGCAGAGGAGACACCTTCAGTTGAGCAGCTGTCCTGGAGGCCCTTTGCAGACATCAGAGAGAGACACAGCTTCCTGAGGAGCAACTCATCTGCCTCAAAGGAATCACACCCCTAGGGGTGTGTCTCTGCTGACTTAAAATTAATTGACTTAATGACTTAAATAATTTTAATACTGAATTTTACTTCTGCTTGCAAACAATATTAATTCTTGGATTGACTTGCTTTCTGCTCCTAGGTTTTGTGGTACAGGTTCTATGTCATTGTTTGAAAAGGGATACAGTTTGCAGTCTGTGTTGCTCTTTGGTCAGCACTGAGCATGAAGATGACTATGTCTGTGCAAGGTGCAGGTGCTGAGGTCTCTGTGAACAGACTTGCCTGCAGGCTGTGTGACCTTTACCCCAGTTTCAAGCACATGTGTAAAGAAAACAAGCTTTGCCAGAGATACCAGAGTACCATGAAAAAACAGACTCTTACAGAGGGAAATTAACAAAACACTCAGATGTGATTTACCAACCAAATATGTCTACGTTAATATTCCCAGGGCTACATGTATTCCTGGATATCATCCAACTGCTCAAACATTTGTAAAAACAGTTCTCTGCTTCATAGTGAATTAAGCTCCAAACTTTGATTTGCAAAACCGATGGAACATCAGGTTTGTTTTTTAATAACCACATCCCTCTCCCAGCAGGTAAAAGGTGCTCAGAGCTTAGCTCTTCCATCCACATCCAAGCATGTGCAAGAATGACCTGTGGTTCATGCTCAGGCTTGGGTCATGAGAGAGGAGATGGGACTGTGCAAGTGAGGTGCACCAATACATGCAAGCGGTTTGCCAAAGCAAAAGAAGTTCTGGAGGCAGGAACTGAAGGTGCAGTGCTCTTAGGCAGGCCAGGAGCTGTTCTGTGTATGTTAGTCTCTGGTCTGAGTAACAGTAATAAAAACAATTAATAATTGAATGCTTGAATTATTGATAGCAATAATTAATAATGGAATAATTGAATTCTATGCACTATAGAGTCTCTTGTCATAGAAACTCAAAGTATTTTGTGAATGTTAATGTATTAATGCCAGGATCTTTTGCCAAAGGCAAAACCAAAATAAAACAGAATTTTCTCATGCCACTCCATCCTCATACAAATACTGTGCACATTTCCCTAGGCAGGAAAACCTCCAGGCTATGGTGATGGTGCCAGCCTCTCAGGAATATCTTGTTCCTCAGGAGTCTTATACCAGCATGGGTCCTCCATGCACACATGTGTGGGCTGCCAGCTGGTGCACGGCTAAAAGCAGGTTGACTACAGGCAGCGAGGTAGCACCTGTGAAGCAGAGCCAGGGCTGGGCTGGGGCACTCTCACCCCACCTCCCCTCTCCTCAGAGGAGGAGGCAGCATAGATGGCAAGAGCCAGGTCAGAGTACCTTTGCAGTAGTGGTGACATCAGAGGTGGGCCCTGCTGAGGAAGTTACCCACATGTTGTCCCACTTCGGGACAAGTTGGGGGCCACAAGCCAAGTAGATGCAGAATACCAGACTTAAAAATGATCTTCTGGTCTCCTTCCCTTTCTCATGGACCAGAAAACACTATCCCTAATTTCACTCACCTCTAATTTCTTTTTTGGTCATATAATTTCTTTCCAAGACACATGATCCTCACTTCAGGTTGGAAAGAGAAGAATTTGCCAGATCAGCATACTTCTGGCCACTTGTTTCTTTGCCTGTCCATGGGGCAACACAGCTGGGGAACCAGTCCAGTGGGAAGATGTGAACATCCTCAGACCTGTTCTTCACAGGATCTAAGATCATCAGGTGCCTGCTCCTGTTTTAGGTGCCTCTTACAAGTTAATTGTGAATTTGAACAAGGTCAAGGCACATCCTCTTCATCTAAGGCTTTAATGCTAATACTTTCCCTCTAAAATAATGGGTCCAAATATTATCTTCCAAACCTCTGCCCTTCCTCCATCCCTACTGACATCCTTTGGATCAAGTCAGAAGAGAATCTCCCAAGTTGTGCCCTTCTTGTGCTGTTCCATTTACGATGATTTCCACTTTCTCAGTAGAAACTGCTTCAGCTCCAAAGCATCTCAAAGAGTCTCTCTACCATATGTAATTGCTTGCTGTTCCTCTCATTCCTGCAGTGGTCATATCTCTCTTTCCAGCCAAGGCTTTGACTTCTTCTTTTGTGATTTCCAAAGATTATAAATAAGGACATTTATTTTACACCACAGACAAGTTTCTGTTTTGAATAGTAACAATCATAAGATAGGCAGTGGCTTTTAAAGCCATTTTATTTTCTTCCTGAATAGCAAAAGGTTCTCCTTCACCTCCACTGTTGACACCCTGGAAATATGCTGCTTTTCAGAATTAAACCTGTGTTACCAGAAAAGAATCAGAGGGCTAAAGGAGGGATTTCTAGCTACTGGTGAAAATACATTTCACTCCTTCACATCAAGATAAAGGACTTAGAAAATATTGCAGACAACTCTTTCTGTAGTACACAGATTGGTATTGCCCTAGGTCAGTCACCACTGGCTCTCCCCAAACACTCAAGAAGGATTTTCTCCATTACCTTCCCAAAGACAGAGGTGAGGCTGATTGACCTGCAGTTCCCTAGATCCTCCTTTTGGCCATTCCTGAAGATAGGTATGATGTTTGCCTTTTCCCAGTTATAAGGAACCTCTCCCAGTTGCACTTCCCTTTCCAAGATGTTACAGAAGAGCTTCATAATGAAAACAGACCAATCAACACCTTTGGATGCATCCTGTGTGGCTCAAAAGACTTATGTCTGTCTTAAGTGCTCTCTAACTCTATATTCCTTAACAGTGGGTAATGATTCACTCCCACAGACTCTGCTAGCAGGCTGGGGAACTGAGTGGGGCTATGCTGAGCAAGGGGGCAGTTAGGGAAGGTGGCACATGCCACCAGCTTGACTGGGATGTGACTGTGCTGCCTGATGTTCTCTAAAATGCCACAGACTATTTCTAAACATAAGAAATAAGTCACTCCTTGGCTTTCTATGAAGGAGTGCCTGCATCAGTGGACAAGGGAAAAGCAATGGATGTCATCTATCTGGACTTCTGTAAAGCCTTTGACACTGTCCCCTACAACATCCTTCTCTCTAAATTGGGGAGATATGGATTTGGTGGGTAGACTGTTCAGTAGATAAGGAATTGGTTGGATGGTCGCATCCAGAGGGTAGTGGTCAACAGCTCGATGTCCACATGGAGACCGGTGACAAGTGGAGTCCCTCAGAGGTCCGTACTGGCACCAGTGCTGTTTAATATCTTCATCAATGATATAGACAGTGGGACTGAGTGCACCCTCAGCATGTTTGCAGACACCACCAAGCTGAGTGGTGCGGTTGACATGCCGGAAGGATGAGATGTCATCCAAAGGGACCTGGACAAGCTGGAGAGGTGGGCCTGTGTGAACCTCATGAGGTTCAACAAGGCCAAGTGCAAGGTCCTGCACCTGGGTTGTGGCAACCCCTGATAACAGTACAGGCTGGGGGATGAAGGGATTGAGAGCAGTCCTCTGGAGAAGGATTTGGGGGTACTGGTGGATGAAAAGCTGGATGTGAGCCAACAATGTGCACTTGCAGGCCAGAAAGCCAGCCATATCCTGGGCTGCATCAAAAGAAGCGTGGCCAGCAGGTTGAGGGAGGTGATTCTGCCCCTCTACTCTGCTCTGGTGAGACCCCACCTGGAGTACTGCTGTGACTCAGGTTAAAAAGGAGAGTTCTCCACTTTTGGAAGAAAGGGCAGGCGACTGAAGAAAAGTACAGGGATCTCATTAGGTCATGCAGAGAGGAAATTAGAAAGGCAAAAGCCCAGCTAGAACTCAATCTGGCCACTGTTGTAAGAGATAATAAAAAATGTTTCTATAAACACATTAACAACAAAAACAGAGCCAAGGAGAATCTCCATCCTTTGCTGGATGTGTGGGGGGGGAACATTGCCACCAAGGATGAGGAAAAGGCTGAGGTACTTAATGCCTTCTTTGCCTCTGTCTTTAATAGCCAGACCAGTTATCCCCAGGGTATTCAGCCCCCGGAGCTGGAAGGCAGGGATGGAGAGCAGAATGGAGCCCTCATAGTCCAGGAGGAAGCAGTTAATGACCTGCTACGCCACCTGGATGGTCACAAGTCTATGGGGCCAGATGGGATCCGCCTGAGAGTACTGAGGGAGCTGGCGGAGGAGCTTGCCAAGTCACTCTCCATCATCTATCAGCAGTCCTGGCTAACAGGGGAGGTCCCTGATGACTGGAGGCTTGCCAATGTGATGCCCATCTACAAGAAGGGCCGGAAGGAGGACCCAGGGAACTACAGGCCTGTCAGCCTGACCTCGGTGCCAGGGAAGATTATGGAGCGGTTCATCTTGAGTGTGCTCAACAGGCATGTGCAGGTCAACCAGGGGATCAGGTCCAGCCAGCATGGGTTCATGAAAGGCAAGTCCTGCTTGACCAACCTGATCTCCTTCTAAGACCTGGTGACCCACCTAGTGGATGAGGGAAAGGCTGTGGATGTCATCTACCTGGACTTCAGTAAAGCATTTGACACCGTCTCTCACAGAATTCTCCTTAGGAAGCTGGCGGCTCATTGCCTAGGCAGGTGTACTCTGCACTGGGTAAAATACTGTCTGGGTGGCCGAGCACAGAGAGTTGTGGTGAATGGAGTTAAGTCCAGCTGGCGACCGGTCACGAGCAGTGTTCCCCAGGGCTCTGTTTTGGGGCCAGTCTTGTTTAACATCTTTATCAATGATCTGGATGAAGGGATTGAGTGCACCCTCAGCAAGTTTGCAGATGACACCAAACTGGGCGGGAGTGTTGATCTGCTCGAGGGTAGGATGGCCCTGCAGAGGGACCTGGACATGCTGGACCAATGGGCTGAGGCCAATTGTATGAGGTTCAGCAAGGCCAAGTGCCCGGTCCTGCACTTCCATCAGAACAACCCCATGCAACACTACAGGCTTGGGGAAGACTGGCTGGAAAGCTGCCCAACTGAAAAGGACCTGGGGGTGTTGGTCAATAGCCAGCTGAACATGAGCCAGCAGTGTGCCCAGGTGGCCAAGAAGGCCAACAGCATCCTGGCTTGTATCAGGAATAGTGTGGCCAGCAGGAGCAGGGAGGTGGTTGTCCCCCTGTACTTGGTGCTGGTGAGGCCGCATCTGGAATACTGTGTCCAGTTTTGGGCCCCTCATTACAAGAAGGACACTGAGTTGCCAGAGCATGTCCAGAGAAGGGCAACAAAGCTGGTGAAGGGTCTAGGGAGCAAGTCTTATGAGGAGCGGCTGAGGGAACTGGGATTGTTTAGCCTAGAGAAGAGGAGGCTGAGGGGAGACCTTATCGCTCTCTACAGCTACCTGAAAGGAGGTTGTAGTGAGGTGGGTGTTGGTCTCTTCTCCCAAGTATTTAGCGATAGGACAAGAGGAAATGGGCTCAAGTTGTGTCAGGGGAGATTTAGATTGGATATTAGGAAAAATTTCTTCATGGAAAGGGTAGTCAAGCATTGGAACAGGCTGCCCAGAGAGGTGGTGGCGTCACCATCCCTGGAAGTGTTCAAAAGATGGGTAGACGTGGCACTTTGGGACACGGTTTAGTGGGCATGGTGGTGTTGGGTTGATGGTTGGACTGATGATCTTAGAGGTCCTTTCCAACCTTAATGATTCCTAGTTTTTACTTTCATTATAAATAATCCAGCCACCAAGCCAGGAAACATGAAATTGCTATTTACCCTTAATTGGTTTAGTGATGGACTTGGTAGTGTTAGGTTAATGGTTGGACTGGATGATCTTAAAGGTCCTTTCCAACCTAAATGATTGTATGATTCTGTGATTCTATGAGAGGCTGAAGGAGTTGGGGTTGTTCAGCCTGGAGAAGAGAAGGCTGTGGGGAGACCTTATTGCAGACTTTCAGTACTTAAAGGGGGCCTATAGGAAGGATGGGGACAATCATCTCATAGAATCATAGAATCTGATCCTTCAGACACCCATTACAGCTGCCTGCCCTGTGCTCACATTGGAAACACTTAATACTCTGGCCTTAACTAGCCCCTGTCATTGAAAACAGCCATTCGCTCTCTGCCTTTCATCTTTAGGCTCATTGACCTTGTTGACATCTTGTCCACTTCACCTGGCAAGCAGCAATCTGGGGAGTATTCCCAGTGCAAAACCTACCTGCTCACAGATTTATTCTGAAATATATCTGACTTCAAAGAGCCTCCTGGTGGGATTCCTTCACCATCTGCAGGAAGGATATTAAATCATGCAATCAAAATGTTATTGTGAGCAAAGGAAATACATCTTATATACAGAGGAAATAATTTATAGTTAATTTAAGTAATGTTTAGTAGTCTAATAGTCCAAATTATCTAATATGGAAAAACCTCCTAAATAAACTGGTTAAACTTGTTATACGAAAACTCCCTAGTACCAATGCCTGTTTTCTGGGGCTATGTTCACACTTTCTGTGACCCTCAGGGTCCTTAGAGGAGCCCTGGAGGAGGCTATGACAATTTGCCATCAATGCTCATGATGAGGATTTCTTCCTACTCCGTCTTAGCTCTACTTGAGTCTATTTTTACACATTTTCATATCATAGTCTGCTCTCCTTTCACTGACTCCCAGCTAAAGCTTCAGTAGCTTCCCCAAGTCCCCTAAACAAAAAGGGCTGTTGTCTGTTGTGCAAACAAATGAGGGTTTGTTACGGCTATACCACAGACTAGACCTAACCCAGGGTAGATGATAATCACAGTACTGTTATCACAGATAAAATAACTTAAGACTAGCTCAGACCAGGACAAGTCCCAACCAGTCCTGAGATCCTATACTGCCAAGTCAATACTTACTGGACTGCAGCAGCTGTGAGAAAATCTCTGCACTAAAGTGATGGTTTTTTGAGTGAAGCATGCCAGGAGGATTTCAAGGTTGTCTCCGGACTGCTGTGCAGTACTGAATACCTTTCATCACCCAAATACAGACATTTTCATGGTCCTTCTGCTATTAGCAAGGAGAACTACCAGGGAGTGTCAGTAAAGGAGTGACAGCTCTAGTTTCACAGAAAGCTGCTGCCACATAAACATATCCAGTGAAATTAATCTTGAGAAGCTTTAGCAAGCTAAACTTTGGGTTTTCCTAGGACCAAACAGTGATTCAGGTTTGTTCCATAGGCTTTACAGAACACTACAGTCATACAGTGCTCAGCAACCCTTTTAGACATTTCTCTGAGGACTGTCACAACTCTGGGAGCAGCTCAGAACAAAATCTACTTCCTCAAGGGTAAAAGGAAATGGAGCTAAAAGCAGACAGGGAGACCGCAAAGAACCTCTGATGGTGTTCAGTGATGCTCATACCACATTCAACTGAAGCTGTGGGTACACACTGAGAGAGGTGTCGAGTACAATTCAGAGTGCAGTGACCAGCAGTTCTTCATGCCTGGGGTGGACTTACTCTGCAAACACTTCCCAGTCCATGCCTCTTCTGCCATACCGTCTTCTGTCAGTGCAGGGGATTAGTCACATCAGGAAGCACTACCCAGGTCAAATCTGGAGGGCCAATTCTGGGCCTCTCAGGTCTCTGCAAAATATCTTCTCCCAGTTTTCTTTTGCTCTTGGCAAATCAGGTTTCACATGCACAGAGCAGGCCAAACAGCCCTTCTTTACTGGTGCTTCTCAGTGTCAGAAAAACATGGGTATTAGAGCAGACCAAATGCATGGTCCCCCTAATACTAGCCCCTGAATCCAGCAAAGACTGGCAGCAGGTGTTTTCTGCTTCTTCCAAAACAGGTGTTTCTTCCACATTTTCTGTCTTGCTTCTGGATGCACCCTGATCTGCTAATATCTAAGGAAAGTTGCAGGGAGAAGGAGGATTTGCATAAAGCTTTTTCCCAGTGTGTAACTCCTGTTCTGCTCACACATTGCTTGTGGGTAGATTGTTATTTTCTCACGTTTATAAAATCACTCGGTGTAGAGTTTCTGTGAATGCTTTCCCAGCTGCAGCTTCTGAGCAGTCTGTTAGAAGAGAACATCCCTTGTTCAAAACCCAAATTGTTCTGGTTAGGTGCTGGGCACATGGTATGTTTTTGTATCATCTTGAGTGGATGGGCTAAAAGCACATAGACTGCTTCCTTGCTGCACATGCAGTAGTGAATGACGGATCATCCCTGACAGACATCTTTTAAAAATGTTTTGCAGAATGTTCCTATCAGGAACCCCTTCCTCCAGTCTGTTCCTAGAAAGCAGGAGGGACCACACTTGAAGGTGACTTGGTCTGCATATGACTGACCCAGCTTATACCACAGAGTGGCTGTGCCTGTGACTTGCCCAAAACTAAGTGCAACAGGCACAGTCATGAATTATAATTAGAGACAACAAACTAATCACTGACAGTGTGTTGGAGTGAGCCTTTTCCTCACAGCAGGTAAACAGGGGTTTAAGAGGTCCAGGTCCTGCACACCAGTGTGGATGCAGCTGTGCAGCTCCCATGTGAACTGTACAGGAGCTTCTGCTGTTTTTCACATGAAGACCATGGTGCCAGGGAGATAATGGGATATGCAATATGGGCCTGTGTTCACAAGTAAGATGAGCCTCTACTTACAATTTATAAATGGGAATTACAGGCTGTTGTATCTATGGGACCTGAGAACACCATTAGCTTGCTTTAGTGTCATGTCAAGTGCAGAAAAAGACAGAAAAAATAAGAGAATAATCCCTTTGAAAAGAGTTATAAAGCTATTAAACACTTTTAAGCTCTTGTTCTTGAATGACTATGTCTCATAATCTTCACATCCAGAAGGTATGTTATTGCCACAACTGAACAAGAGTACAGGAGTTAATATCACAAACACAGGGCATGGCACTGGGTGCTGCTCTGTGGGTGGTAATGAGACAAGGATTTCCCTGAGTCACCAGAGAGCTTTCCCTAAGGAAAGTGAAAGCCAACCAGAGAAGGGAGGGCCACAGTCATTTACCTGAAATTAATCCTGGTGAAAATCCATGTCCCAGCTGAAGCAGTGACAGCTGCAGTACCAAAACCTGCCTGGCTCTGGCAACACTTAGTCAAGGGCAGAAGTTGGCTTTGTAATTTTTTTAAATTACTTTTTTACCTGGGGCCTCATTCTAGCTGTTTCCACTTTGAAGAAGATGCTGCAGGTAGCACAAATGCATGCTGCTCCCTGGAGCATCTCATCCTGTGGCCCATCTTGGTAAGCACAGTGAAGGAGACAAGGGTGAATGCTGGGGCTGCATCGGCTGCAAATCACAGTGACTCTCCAGAGAAATAAGATGACTTGGATCCACCGTGCAGACTCTCTGTTTTGAGACTGTCCTCAGGTACCTAAACCTCAATGACTGAGGAAATGTCAGTCTTTTCCCAGCCCTGTTTGTCACCTGGTGTGACAGTAGAGGGTGAGTGGGGCATAACTGGATATGACCTTAAATCCCAGTTCCATTTCTTGGGCTTCTGGAGGCTGTAAAGCCTATCACCTGAGCCACTTGCTGTAGGCCACATGGGCTGTAGCTTAGTGACAAAGGGCTTTGAGGAAGGCCCCAGCCATTAGGTTTCCCTAATGTCTCCATCCACTGTTTATTCTCACCTTGTGCTGCAGCACTACTGTTCCCACCAGGTCTACAATAGTGTTGCTGGGCCTGTCCTTGGCCTTTGGTTGGAGACATGATCCATATTAATAAATCCAGCAAAGCCATTCTGGTCACTTAAAATTAGATCAGTTACTGCTTGGTTTCAGCACAATCCCCCCAAGCAGTTGTGTTGGCCCTGACAAGGGGCAAGGATGGAGATGTCACTGCTGCCAGTGTCCCAGATGTCAAACCATGGCCATAGTAAATGAGGAGTGAGAATAAAAGCCAAGTGTGTCTGTTTGCTAGCTGGGTCCACCATATACATTCAACCCCTGTTGGCATGAAAGCCCAGGAAAAATGGGCATTTGCACACAAGGGGCACAGACAGACAGAATCAGCAGCTGGAGCCTGCCCTTATAGATTTAGATGACTCTGTTGGTGCTGGTGCTTACTGGACTCCTCTGCCATCCTGCAAAGCTTCATCTGGAGCTATACTGCAGTTTGTAGCCCTGCTTCAAAGGGTATGAGCAGCCCCATGTAGAAGGACTTGGGGATACTAGTGGACGAAAAAATGGATATGAGCTAGTAACGTGTGCTTGCAGCCCAGAAAGTAAATCCTATCCTGGGCTACATCAAAAGAAGCATGGCCAGCAGATCAAAAGAGGTGATTCACCTCCTCTACTCTGCTCTCACGAGACCCCACCTGGAGTACTGCATCCAGCTCTGGAGTCCCCAGCACAAGAAAGACATGGACCTGTTAAAGTGTGTCCAGAGGATGGCCATGAAAGTGATCATACAGCTGGACCACCTCTCCTATGAAGAAAATCTTAGAGAGTTGGGCTTGTTCAGCCTGAAAAAGAGCAGGCTTTGAGGAGACCTTATTGTGGCCTTTCAATATATAAAGGGGGTTGTGGTGGTTTGACCCTGGCTGGATGCCAAGTGCCTACCAAAGCCACTCTATTATTCCACTTCTCAACTGGACAAGGAGGAGAAAATATAATGAAAAAGCTCATGGGTTGAGATAAGGACAGGGAGATAACTCAGCAATTACTGTCATGGGCAAAACAGACTCGACTTGGGAAAATCAGTTTAATTCATTGCCAATCACAACTGAGTAGGGTAATGAGAAATAAAACCAAATCTTAAAACACCTTCCCCCCACCTCTCCCTTCTTCCCAGGTTCAAATTCACTCCCAGGTTTTCTCTATCTCCCCCCACCCGGAGCAGTGCAGGGGGATGGGGAATGCGGGTTGCAGTCAGTTCATCACATGTCGTCTCTGCTGCTCCTTCCTCCTCAGGGGAAGACTCCTCACACTCTTTCCTGGCTCCACCGTGGGGTCCCTCCCATAGGAGACAGTCCTCCACAAACTTCTCCAATGTGGGTCCTTCCCATGGGCTGCAGTTCTTCATGAACTGCTTCAGCGTGGATCCTTTCCACAGGGTGCAGTCCTTCAGCAGTAGACTACTCCAGCATGGGTCCCCCGTGGGGTCACAAGTCCTGCCAGCAAACCTGCTCCAGCGTGGGCTTTTCTCTCTCCACAGGTCCACAGGTCCTGCCAGGAGCCTGCTCCAGCATGGGCTTCCCATGGGGTCACAGCCTCCTTTGGGCACATCCCCCTGCTCTGGCATGGGGTCCTCCACAGGCTGCAGGTGGATATCTGCTCCACCATGTACCTCCATGGGCTGCAGGGGCACAGCCTGCCTCACCATGGTCTTCACCATGGGCTGAAGGGGAATCACCTCCTCCCCCTCCTCCTTCATGACCTTGGTGTCTGCCTAGTTGTTCCTCTCACATATTCTCACTCCTCACTCCAGCTGCAGGTTGTGTTCCCTTTTTTTTTTTCCCCCCTTCTTAACTATGTTATCACAGAGATGCTACCACTGTCGCTGATTGGCTCGGCCTTTGCCAGCAGCAGGTCCATCTTGGAGCCTGCTAGCATTAGCTCTATCAGACATAGGGGAAGCTTCTAGCAACTTCTCACAGAAACCACTCCTGTAGCTCCCCTGCTACCAAAATCTTGCCACCCAAACCCAGTACAGGGCTTTATAAGAAAGACAAATGCTTTTTACCAGAGTCTGTAGTGACAGGACAAGGGGCAACAGTTTTAAACTGAAAGAGGGTAGGTTTAGATTGAACGTAAGGAAGAAGTTTTTAAGATGAGGGTGGTGAGGCACTGGAACAGGTTGACCAGAGAAGTTGTGGATGCCCCATCACTGGAAGTGTTCCAAGTCAGGTTGGATGGGGCTTTGAACAACCTGATCTAGTGAAAGTTGTCCCTGCCCACAGCAGGGAAGGGGTGGACTAGATGATCTTCAAAGGCCCATTCCAACCCCAGCCATTCTATGATTCTAGAATGTAATAGTTCTCCAAAAGTGCAGGGTAAGAAGCCAATAGCTTCAAAGAAGGAGGGCCATGAACACGAAAGGCCAGGGACTCTGGGGGCAGGGTCTGGCCAGTTCCATGAGGTGGGCACTCCCAGACAAGTGGCAGAGAAGAGTCCCCTTGTGTGACAGTGCTATTGTCTGCAGCAATTATACTGTCAGCCCTGGTGCTCCAGCCCTTATCAGCTGCAAGGGCAAGGCTGCAAACTCTGCTCAGGAAAATTCAAGCCTTTCACTTTTCTAGAAAGGTGACTCCAGGCAGAATGTTTCCTATCAGCTGGAGTCCATACACACATGTGTATAGAAGCAGCACCAAGCTGCACCCCTACATCCTCTGGCTAATAAAGGCAGAACAAAACACAAGCCTTTGCCCGGGGGTAACAGCAGGAGAGACGTTCAGACAGACTTTGAGCATCTCTGTCCTGCAGGACAAAACCACTGAAGTCTGGGTGGATAGTAGGCTGTAGGTCATTGTCCAAAACTCTGACCACTGGTGACTGAAGGTGTTTTGCATCCAATAAACTTTCAGTGACCCTTAGGAATCAATTTGGTTTCTCTCTGCTCAGGGGTCTTCATGTGTGCAGGGAACTTCCATTGCCATCAGGTATGTTTCTGCTTGCAGCTCACAGGGTCTTCCTTCTGTCTCACCTTTCTGGACCTCTGTGCCTGCTCCACAATTCCCTCCCATGCAGTGTGCTTGAATTCTACCATTGGAGAACAGCTGAAGTCCCCTTTAGAACCTTCTGTCCTGGCATTTGACTTTTCCAGAATTAGTCCCTGAATAACTATGGTATTTTTGTGATGTATCTGAAGGCAATTAGTAAACAGATGAAAGGTGAAATTAATGCAATAAATGAGTCATTATTTTAAAAAAAGCAAACAGAAAAAATAAGTAAAAAAGCCAACAGTTGGTACAAGTAATTACTGTGAAAATTCAGGACTGCTTCAGCTGGGTGTAGTTATGGAGATAGGCTGGCCTGTCTTGACACAGCCATCTGTAGGGTCTGCCTCTGTATGTCCTGGGGGACTCTGCACAGGCTCCAAAGAAGAGGAATAAACTACCCTGAATTATTCCAGAGCTGCAATCTGCTACAGAGCTTCATCCATTGTTTGGGAGAGCAGAAGTGGAAGCCCTAAATGACGTCTCTAATGGGTCCTGTTGTTAGGGTGTCATTTCTGGCTTCAGGAAAGACAACTGGATTCTGGAATCTCTTGGAGTGGTGGATAAATGGCAAGTAATTTCACGAGCTAGAACTGAACTGATGTGAAAATGAGAAACTAATTGGATTATATGCTTGTCAGGAGTCTTTTTTCCTGCACTGTCAGGATTGTTCAGAGATATGGGCTGCTTTGTACAGAGGCAAGTCAGAGCTGCAGAGAAACCAGCTTTTCTCTTCCTTTCCCAGTGATGAGAGGACCAACAGTGACAGTATCTCTTCCTTCCCCAGGTCTCTACCCCCCAACGTCAGTAAGACACATCCAGACCACCAGCAGACCAAGGAAAGGCATTGAGTTCCCAGGTCTTTAGACCAATGTTTATTGAAATCTGCCCTCATCTCCATTGAACTTCTTGGCTTTCTCCCAAATCTGAGGGACACTGTTTGGAACAGTGGATCAAGAAGACAGAGGAAGGCTTTTCACAGCAGTATATGGTGGGAGAAAGAGAAACAGCAGATATAAATTGAGATGAGATATTCAGACAGGATATAACAAAAACTTTAGGGGCAAAAAATCCATGAAAATGCTGAGATTGAGTCTGCCCTGCTCCTATGTTTAGAGTATGGTGACTCTTAGCAGTGTCACACCAGATTTACTCCAGTGTGACTAGATAAATTCCGCACCAGCCTAGTTATCATCGACTAACCCCATGATGTGGAAATGGAATACGCCTGGCATCAGAATAACTGCTTTATTTGTAACTGATGTCATCCCATTTTGTCAGACACCAGGAATTCATTCCTTGCTGTTTACTTAAAAATGCAAAATAAAACCTTCACTACATCAAATGGAGCCTTGGCACTTTGTCCCAGGTAGATCTGGGCAGGGAGCCTCTTGTCTGCATTTTCACACTCACCCCCTCTGCACTTTTAAAGGACTCTCTGTTGAAACTGCATCTGAATATCAGTGTCAGAGAACTCTGTCCATCTATCAGACACTGTCCCCCACCCAATATGGTTAGTGACAGGTCCTCTTCCTGAAGATATCGAGAGCAGAGACCTGGTGGGAATTATGCTCCAGATGTCCTTTGAGCCTGGCCTGCCAGAGGCAAGTTCCTCAGCTCTGAGGCTCTGCTAGGAAAGGAAGAAAAATAGGAAAAATTAAATTTGTGTGTTGGAGAGACAATAGCACCCTCCTTGTTCATCTGAAGCTTGGCTTGGTCTGTCCAAAGGAAGAGTGTATCATGTAAAAACAGCTGCTAGAAGATGGCAGTAGAACCAGCATAGTGAGGGAGAAGCTCTGAGCCCGCTGAAGTCCACAAAGCTGCTCTGTGTGCTGATATTCACCAAGAGAGGCTGAATGGCCCGCCAAACCTTCCTGAAACCAGAACCCTGGAGTAACCTGGGGCTATCTCATGTCTTCTGTTATATGACTGATACACAGAACATTCAGACTCAAGGTATAGAAAATCCAATTACCCACACTGCAAGGTGGCAGTGGAACATGCATTCAGTATGGGGAAGGCCAGATGAAAACCTCAGTGAAGGTATCAAAACACTTTGGATGCAGGTGGAGCAAATATTTTCTGTGCTCAGAAGCCTGGCAAGGTGGCAGGTGAACATCAGAAGGAAGGGACCCAGGACACTGATGTTTTGCGAATCGATTCAGTCAAACTGAAAATGCTTTGCTGCCATGGAACTGAGAGGTCATAGACATGAGGAGATACTGGTGGAGTGAGGGCATTTGGTTACATCTGGCTGTGAAATCTGATGCATCAGCTCTTTTTCTCTTTGCCTATATGTTCCAAGGGGCCTTCAGAGAAGGACTGGGCCAATGTCAGAAAGGAAGAAGAGTGCTCTATCAGTGTGAAGTTTTGTATTGATTGAAGGATTTAATCTTGAATTTTTAGATGTTTATTTTTGCCTATTGCAATCAATTATAATTAAAATCTCTTTGTGGATTTTTTATCAGGTGGCTGTCATTCATGTTTCAGAATGCTTTGTATTTTCTGATATTTAATTGGTTCTGTTCACAGGCATTTTTTCCCTTTAAGATTACCTCCACACTGGGCTGTGCTCTTCAGAAAAATACAAGTTTATTAAACAAATAGGGATCTCAGGGGACCAAATAAACACTGCAGCTACTGGCTGTCATTTTCAAAGTGTACATTACCCAGAGCAGTTCATTGAAAACGCAGTGCAGGGTGAAACTCATAACTATCATTAGTAGAGTACAATGTGCAGCAGAAAAATTAAAGCCATTAATGCAGACAGGCTCAGCAGAAATGGGGGCACTGAAGTCCACTCATATCTGGAACTGCTGTCTGACTCACAGGTTTGATTTCCAGCTCTGCCTCTACTGTGGGATCTGGTAGAGCACTGGCTGAAGACCTCAGTGCTTGCACAGCATCAGTGCTTGCACACACACAAAATCCAGAAACAAGATAGGGAATGGAAACAAACTTTGCAGAAGATATTGGGCCTCAGCTGATGGAGGAGCCGGTGACAGTTGACTGTGCTGTGGTGCCATGACCTCATCTCATGTCCTTGGACGTCAGCCCACGGGCTGTGAGCCTGGACCAAGCAGTGGGCTCTGTGCTGGGGACACCAGCGAGCACTTTTTCAATTTTCCAGACTCTGTTAGAGAAAAGACATAATTTGGCTGTGATTTTGGCCTGGAAACCAGTTTGACCCACCCCCAAACATAGTGTCACTTCAACAGTGCATCACCATGATGTAGATTCCTGCTTTCCAGCAAAGATCCTGATTCTTTTCTTTAAGTCACAAGCAACTGAAATAAATGTTTGCTCACCCTAGCTTAGCATAGTCAAGGTAGCTGTACAACAACAGCTTTGAGGAATCTATGGGAAAGGGTTAAACATGAAGCAGAGTGATACAAAGTGACACAGCATCTGCAGAAAACCAGAAAGGAGCAGGAAGATGGGGGAGGCTCAAGCAATGAGGGCAACGCCAGAGGAAGAGTCCCTGCAGTCAAGCCTTTTTTTTCCATTCAGCTACATCCAGAGTATGAAGCAGACAGGCAATGAGAGTGGGAGAAGGCTTCAACTTGTCCGGGGGTTACCCTGTGTGTGCAATGAGCTGCCAGCTCAACAGGCTCGGGGTGGATGAGAGCAGAGCAGGCTCTTCTGGACAGCAGGGGCTGATTCAGCCTGCAGTGCAGATATGCTCAGTAAATCCCAAAGGGTCCATTCCCCAGCCACATTAAATACTGTGCATTTCACACAGGAATTAGATTCCCCATGTCTGTGGGCTCTTACTGCAGAATTTCCAGTTTGCTTTCAGACAGTGCTCCATGTTCTGGGTCAGTTTGGCGGATGCTCAGACCTCCCACCCTGCAGCATGTGTGGGGTGAAGCCCTGAGGACTATGCCTTTCGCATGGCCCCTGGGTCATGCTTAAACAGCACAGAAATGCTCTGAGGACTTCCATTGCTGGTCCCCTATTTCTGGAGGTGAAGGGAGGCTCTGAGCTCTGCTAAGGTAACTGATGTTCTGCACCTTCTGGTGTATTAAAGTGCAGGTCCTGACCTTGTTTGTTTGCATTTTTCCTTTTAGTCCCATTACAGAGTGAAATCAGACTGTTCAGTTTAATTTTAACTCACTTTCTTACACGGAAGCTCAACATAACCATTGATTACACATTTGCATTTTTTTAACAGGATGAAAATCTTTTCTATTCATAAACCATATGGATTTTGTTTGGCTGTGTCTAGCAAAGCTTAAATTTGAAGCAGCAGACTACCCAATGCCTTCCCACAGCATACGCAGCAGCACATGTCCCTTGCTGACAGCTCAAGCAGACCAGATATTATTTGCCAAGAGATTATTCATCCAATATGCCCATTATTCACAGAGTAATTTTCCTATTATTCATCAAATTCTACTAGCCTACCAGCTGAATCCCAAACCTAGCAACTTGCTGCTCTCCACTGTCAAAGCAAACTAGCCCGTCTCCATATATCACCTGTGGTCCAGGAAAGGAGGTGTCTGAACCACTGACAAATCCACTAGCATCTCTGGATACCCACATGGCAGGTCCCAGAGGACCAAGTCTATTGAAACAGCCCTGCCCCAAGCCATGCCCTCAGCTCTTTGCTCACACCCCTCACCCCCGTGATGAAGGTGCTGTTGATAGACACAAGCTCAAAAGCACTGCTGCTCTAAGTGCTGTAAAATGCCTCATACTGTGGGCCATCACCCCTCCTGTTCCCCTTGCAGGGCCCAGGTTCAGCTTGTGGTCCAACTGCTACAGAAGAAATCCTTAGTGCTGGCGGACATGGGGGGAGAAGCTCTTCACAGCTTATCTGAGAAGCAAGCAATCACATTCCAGATCCTTCATGTAATTTCTTTCATAAAATATTACTGGATATTAAACCTAACCTAATTTCCTGGGTTAAAGCACTTTTCTGGCAGTGGTTATTTTATTAACATTTTATTTTTTACATCTTAATTCTTAGATTTATTTCTTGATTCATTTAGGAGCACAATTGTCATGCAGTTAATGAAATAAGTAATATTTTCTCATTCCAAGAAATCTCATTAAGCTAATTGGCATGCTCCACTGGCAGATGAGTTTGTTTATACTCTATTAAATGTGCATGTTATTTCTTTCTTTGCTTGCTAGGTCCTGTATCCTCCCTCCCCATCTGAGGTTGAGGCAAGAATAAAGCAAGGATCTGTGTCCTCCTTGGAGAATAGTCACTATTACCTAGTGTAAAGGGCAAGGTGGCTAATATCCACCCAGGTCAAGGGGAAACCTTCCTCTGCATCAGTGGGTGAGCATCTTTACTTTTGTGAGAGGCCACTGTTGCAGTCCATTACAGAAGCTCCCCCTATTTAATGTGAGAGACTGAAGAGACACAGTTCATTGTCACCTGCCCAGCTCCTTGCTCTCTCTTCAGTTACCTTTTCTGGTGCCAGAGGTCCAAAGCAGGTTCTGCTTTTGGTGAGGTGCTCACTCACTAGGATTTTTGCAATGTGAGGATATTTGGTCCAATGCCACTTCTGATGGAAATAACTGTTTGTGCCTGTCCTTCCTTGTGGGTCCATGCATAAACCAACACCAAATTAAGTGGAAGTATGTTGTTAAACTATGCAAAACCCTGTCTAGACACTCTCATTTATGTTTGATTATAATTCTGCTGAGATCAGTTACTGACAGAGTGACATTAAATCAAACAGAAAAAAATACCTGGATGCTGCTTCCTCCATCTGTAAAGCAAAGCCAATGAATCAATTCTGACCACCACTCATGGAAGGCTCAGATATCCTGGAATTTCATTTTGAGCTTCAGGTTCCCCCAAGGACCAGTTTGGAAAAGGGGATGCAGGACTCGGGCTGAGTTTCAGCTCATTTATTCCAGTAAGTTGCAACTGTGTCAAATGCATGAGGCAAAATTACAGGTGACCGCAGGACTACATCTAACCCAAGCTCTTATTTGACAGACCAAGTTCAGGGATTAAACCTACCTCTAACACAAAAATCAAACACCTGACAAACTGCTGGGTACACTGGGATCCTGTCCAGGGTTTTGAACCTTTCCATGGTATGTGGAATTGCAGAACTGGCTCTGTGCTTGGGAGGAGAGCTAGGTCCAATCTTTAGTATCTCAAATAAAGGGATAAAGATCTCTAGGTCCCAGTAGGCACATACAGGAGGTTCAGCTTTGTACCCTGATGGCTCTGTGTCCCTTGATGTATCCTTGTCCTGGTTTTGGCTGGGATAGAGTTCATTTTCTTCCTAGTAGCAGGCATAGTGCTGTGTTTTGCATTTAATAGGAGAAGAATGTTGATAACACTGATGGTTTAGCTGTTGCTAAGTAGTGCTTACAGTAGGTCAAGGACTTTTCAGCTTCCCATGCTCTGCCAGGTACACAAGAAACTGGGAGGGGGCACAGACAGAATAGTTGATCCAAACTGACCAAAGGGCTCTTCCATACCATATGATGTCATGTTTAGTATATAAACTGTGGGGAGTTTGTCTGTCTGGGTATTTGTTGGCGGGTGGTGAGCAATTGCATTGTGCATCACTTTGTGTTTGTATATTATTATAATTATTATTATGCTATTATTATCATTACTATTTTACTTTATTTCAATTATGCAACTGTTCTTATCTCAACCCAGGAGTTCTTCTCACTCTTACTCCTCCGATTCTCTCCCCCATCCTATCAGGGTAGGGGGAGTGAGCGAGTGGCTGCGTGGTGCTTAGTTGCTGGCTGGGGCTAAACCACAACAGTCCTTTTCTGGCGCCCAATGTGGGGCTCGAAGGGTTTGAGATAATAACAGATTAACCAGAGAATTGGAACAGGCTGCCCAGAGAGGTGGTGGAGTCACCATCCCTGGAAGTGTTCAAAAAACAGGTAGATGTGGCACTTCGGGACATGGTTTAGTCTAGTCTACCCTTGATTGGCTTAGAGTAGACTTGGTAGTGTAGGTTAATGGTTGGACTGGATGATCTTAAAGGTCTTTTCCAACCTAAACGGTTCTATGATTCTATGATTAAGGAGTCTGTTAACAGTTGCTGGTCACGATATTAGTTCATCTGATCTGCACCATGTTCTTTTTTTTGCAGTACATGTTAAAGCTTGGTGTTCGTTTGTGCAGTGTGCTATGCTCTGCAGTGATTAATGATATTTTGTTTGGGAGTTTCCTTATCAAAACTCTGACCTTGAGCATTCTTTGGTATTTGGGTTTCATACAGAAGTCATTACTGTACTTTGGGTGCTACCTCATGGAGAGAGTTAGCAATTATACCTCTTCCTCTGAGAGGCTTGTTGTGGAGGAAATACAGAATGGCACCTTCGCTACCTTCTTCTATGGCATTTCCTCCTTCATTTCAATAACTTTTCCGTATCTTGAACATCCCTCAGCAGTTAAGATACTTCTATTGATACTTCTTGGGAATATTGTTTCGATTTTGACAAAGGTTAGTAAGCAATTTAAGAATATCATCCAGAGACCTGCCCCAAGGCTGGAGAGTTATGAGTGGCAGGGTGTGTGGGATAGTATGGGCAAGTACCTAGGACAGTGGGGACCTCCAGTGTTTTGGAACTTCACCCCTGAACAAGTGCAGAATCCTGAAGAATTAGTAAAGTATTTGGAAAAAGTATGTTGTCACCCTGGCAACCCCAGAGAGACACAAATCATTGCAACATGCTGGGGGCTGGCCCACGCTTATCAAGCCCTGTTCAACACTATTCAGTACCCTCAAAAGAAAGAGAAGGTCTCTGGATCTGATGACAAAACAACAAGCACTGTGGCCGCTCCAACCCCTGCTACAGGCACTGCAGCTACTCCAACCCCAGTGACAGGCACTGGGGTTAAACCAGAGAACCAACTAGTGCTGGTATCTGTTGCCCCTATACAGAAGAAAAAATACACGAGAAAATCGGCTCATTTAGTAAGGGATGTAGATGAACCAGGGCCATCACGAGAACCAGAGAAGGAAAAACCCATAAATGAGATGGTAACCACCTGATCCCTATCCCTGAGTGAGCTGTGAGATATGCAAAAAGATTTCAGTTGTCATCCAGGCGAGCACATCATCACCTGGCTGCTCAATGATGGGATAACGGGGCCAGTAGCCTGCATTTAGAGGGTAAGGAAGCCAAGCAGCTGGGATCCCTTTCTAGGGAAGGGGGCATTGACAAAGTAATTGGAAAAGGGGCACAAACCCTCAGCCTCTGGAGGTGACTTCTGTCAAGCATGAAGGAAAGGTATCCCTTCAACGATGGTGTTATATACCACCCAGGCAAATGGACCACCGCAGAGAAAGGTATCCAGTACCTGAGGGAATTAGGCATGCTGGAGGTGATTTATAGTAACCCACAGATCCAGATGAAGTCAGGTGCACACGACCCATGAGGAGGAAGGTGGTACAGAGTGCACCATCATCGTATGCCAACTCATTGGCAATACTGGCCTGGAAAGATGAAGAGGCCCCAAAGATGGATGAAGTGGCTAACCGACTCCGGGAATATGAAGAAAGTATCTCTTCCTCCCTACGGGCCTGTGTCTCAGCTGTGGAAAAACTGTCTGAAAAACTGTGCCGAGAGTTTCAGCAACTCAGAGAGGATATGTCCTACTCCCCACCTGTACCAGTATCTCAGCCATTAGGAGTCAACGTCCTTATGCTCAAGAGAGAGGATGGAGAGGATACACACCACCAGGCACCCTGTGGTTTTACCTGTGTGACCACGGAGAGGACATGAGGAAGTGGGATGGAAAATCCACCTCAACCCTAGAGGCACGGGTGCGTGGGTTGCAAGTAAAAACTATTACAAAAGGCAGTTCCTCCAGGAAAACTGCAGCTCCAGTGAGCAGTTCCCCAGACAGAGTAAGAGGGATAATTTTACTTCTGATCTTAATCAAGGGACTTTGGATTCACATTCACAAGAATTGAACAACAAATACTATGACCAAGACTAGAGGGGCCCTGCCTCCAGCCAGGTGGAAGAAAGGGACAACTGGGTTTACTGGACTGTGTGGATTCAATGGCCTGGCACATCAGACCCACAGGAGTATAAGGCTCTAGTGGACACTGGTGCACAGTATACCCTAATGCCATTGAGATACAGGGGCAGAACCCACCCGTATTTCTGGAGTGACAGGGGGATCCCAACAGCTAACTCTATTGGAGGCTGAAGTGAGACTTACTGGGAATGAGTGGCAGAAGCACCGCATTGTGACTGGCCCAGACGCTCCGTGCATCCTTGGCATAGACTACCTCAGGAGAGGGTATTTCAAGGACTCAAAAGGATATCAGTGGGCTTTTGGTATAGCTGCCTTGGAAACGGAGGAAATTAAACAGCTGTCCACCTTGCCCAGTCTCTCAGAGGACCCTCAGGTTGCTGAGGGTCGAGGAACAACAGGTGCTGATCGTTACCACAACAGTGCACCGGCAGCAATATCACACCAACTGAGACTCCCTGATTCCTATCCATAACCTGATTTGTCAACTAGAGAGCCAGGGAGTGATCAGCAAGACTCGCTCACCCTTTAACAGTCCCATATGGCCAGTATGAACGTCTAATCGGGGGTAGGGGGAGCGAGTGAGTGGCTGCATGGTGCTTAGTTGCTGGTTGGGGCTAAACCACCACTATCCTTTATCATACAAAGAGAAGGATCATAGCTTATAATAAAAGCAAAGACTCTGAAGAAAGCCCAGATGCTGGGGGAGCTCAGTGGAAGAGCACACAACCTCCTTTCCAGAGCAGTCCAAGTTTTGGTCTTCTGTGAACCAGCTGCTTTTTAGCATCTCAAACACAAGGAAATAAGTCAGGGCAGAAAACTACATTTCCACTGCATTACTGGGAGATGTGACCAGACTTTCACACATCTACCATGAGAATAGCTTTAAGCTCTCTTAGACTCCACACTGAGGAAGATTGCAGCTCAAATCCCTTTCCTAAGGCAGTCTGAAATTTCCTGTGTTGGTTTTCAGAAAATTCCATGCAGTACCTCCTGAACAGCAGCAGCCCAGGACAACCACCTGATTTATCTCTGCATCTGCTTAATTATCACCATCCCAGGGCCCCAAAAATTCCAGAGCATCCTTTGCCAGTGCTTTAAGTCATGGGATCACAGCTGATAATTTTGCCACTCCTGAAGTTGGAAAATGTCACTCTTGCCTATGGAAATGATCAGCGCATTGGCTTCAAGTAAACTCATACAACATTGTTTTATGGGGGCTGATAACCTTTTTCCCCTTTCCCCTGCCCACCAGCCTGACTGTGGCTCCTGGTCATCAGTCATATGGCTCCTCTGGTCCCTGTACAGCACAGACCATGGCATGTTCAAGGTGAGGGGGTCTTTCTGAAAACCCAGCCTACAGGAGGAGATGGGGATTTGGTACAGAGCAGCTCCTGCCAGACAGCAAGCAGCAGAGAAATGCTGTTTGATAGGATTCTGAACTAGTTTGATACAAAGCATTTCAGTCTGAATAAAGAAATGAAATAATCTGATATAGGTCAAATATTCTACCCCCAACCCAAGGGAAAACTGAATGTCTTTTCAGAAAAATGAAAACAGGTATTGGAACCACGTTTCCCAGTGGAAACACATTTGGCAGAAAATTCCTAAGCAGGTCTTGCAAGAGGCTTCGTGGACTCCAGCCAAGGAAATGTCACAGAGCGAGCAAGCTCATTTCTGCACACACTTGTTGACAGCACTGTCCTGCCCCACTCTGACAAGCGCTGTGCTGCTGGCCATTCACATTGGAAGTTTTGCCAACACCTGCTGCTGGATTTCAGTCTTGCATAAAGGAGTATAGCAGTCTTCATGCTTTCTTACCAGGAAAAAATGGGATGACATATAGACCATTTAATCACGTGCTGAAGAGGAGTGAGGTGTGGGTGCCCCATCAAGCCCTCTGATGGGTACACTGAATGGGGTGGGATGGACCCTTTCTTCCACATTAGGAAAAATCAGTGCTTACCAGGGGGCTTCATAATTAACTTGTTTCTCAGTGCAGCCAGTGAACACACCATGCAGCTCACCTGTGAGGCCAGATGGAAACCACATGTGATTTTCTCCCAAGCAGAACTCATTCCTCCCTTTGGGTTTCATTACAAGGTGAGTGATGTTCCTGCAGGCAATCAGAGTGGAGAGTAATGAGGCCCCAAGGAAGACATTTCCTGCGGGGCATTTTTAATTTTTTTTTTTTTTTTAAGCTGAAGCTCAAGGTTTTCCATTTATCATGAAACTAAAAAGAGCTGTGGATTCCTGGTGACATGCTCTAAAAGGGTTGCTGGTGTTGAAGCACAGAGACCTGGGCAAGATGTCTCAAAGGGAAAGGATTGTTCAGGCAGGTACAGCAAGGAAAGGGCATTGGAGGGTTCTTCCAGGGGACATATTAATGTTTGAACCTCATTTTGGGTCCAGATTCGCTTGTGTTTCACATTCCATTCCTGGTTCTTGTCATACTTGTGCATGCTGGAGAGAAAGGTTTGTCATGACCTTTCTTAGAAAAGGGGAGTTTTACTCACTGGAGCAGTGTCTTGGTTAGCCCTTGCAGGACAAGGGTTTGAGACTTCTGGTCAGGAGCTGAATGATAATATGCATTGGGACTATCCGAAAGCTAGAGCCTTGATTAAAAAAAGGAAACGAAACTGGACGCTGTTACAAAAGGTAGCAGAGGAACACCATCCTTCTGAGAAAAGTGCATCTATTCCTTACTGGTCAGTGGGGAGGGGTGCTATGCAAACACATCCTATCCACCTAGGGAGACAGGATCTTCTCCAGATTCCTTCAAAGGCACCTATCCCTGTCATGACGATATAGGGAACATAAGTACCTAATTAAGGAGGGATGGGTTATTGGGTGCTCAAGACATGGACACAGCAGTTAGGTTAAAACACACACAGGAAGGTCAAGGATAGACTTACCACTCCATGCTAAGACATATATAGGGCACTTTCCCTCTTGAACATGCAAACACAAACAGTCCTTGCAGAGCTGTTACACCATCGACGGTTGCATTGCAAGTGCTTTGGAAAGATCTGCTGCCAGAATGAATAGTCTCCTTTCAGCCCCTGTTACTCACACTTTGGGAACTGGCCACTGGTGTCCATGTGCAGAATCCTGAGAACAGATTTAAACCTCTGCTCTTATTCCAGGACCATGACTCCAGGACTGGTGCCACCATGGAAAAAATGAAAGTACCCTTTAGAGTCACCACACTTGATCTCATTGATTTCTTCACCAGCAGTAATTTGACCTGCAAGGTCCACACTTCTGATTTCCAAGTTCAGAACTTGGACTGAGGTCTGGGATCAGTTTTTCTTGAGGAGTTCATAGAACTGTTGCCCTTCAAATGCAAGGCATGAATCCTGCTATGGATAGGTCCAGAATTAGTATTAGACCAGCAAGTAAAAAGGTTTAGCCAAAATTCACATGTAAGAGTCTAGGAAAGTATGAGGCAGGTGTGAGTGAATGTGGATAAGACAGTATGACCATATGGTTTAGATGGAGCACATGTGATCTTCAGTCAAGCACGACATTTGATACAACCCCTCCAGAGAGACAAGGGAGACCAAGGAAATAGCCCTGTAACTCTGGAGAAGATCGCACCACAATGTGTGGCATATGGCACTCACAAGCGCACAAGCTGCCTGTCACCCACTGAGTCACTACCAATTCACCTTTCCTGGGCTGGACAGATGAAGCAGAATAGTAATGGGTGTAAGTCACGCACCAGAGTGGATGCCTTGGAAGCACTGATCAGGAGAATAAATGTATTCCTCAGAGAAACATATTATTTTCTATCAAAAGTCTCTTCTGACCCAATGATTTTTTGGCAACAGAGATTCTTCTCTATCCTCTATAAATGTCTTATTATATTGGAGCTATGCAGAGGGCAACATTAAGGAGGGACTCCATCCATCTTATGATGTAAGGCATTGAGGTGCTTCTTGTTACAATGCTGACCATGTTGAGCCCTTCCAGTGCTGAGATAGAAGCCGTGTTTACTCTGGTACACACTCCATCATAATCTGTCACTAATTAATCTACCATTACTGCAAACTGTTAGTGATCCTTGCCCTGCCAAAATGCATTTCTCCCTCAGCTACTCTTTAGCCAGTGTAAGCAGAATCATATTGGCATGGTGATTAAGAATTATGAAGAGGAGACATTATCATCTCCGAATAATTTAATGAATGCACACTTAACATGAATTGTAGCTGTAAAATCAGCCTGGCTGCATGTCAGGAAAGAATTCTTTCTTATCACATTTATGGCTTCTTTACTGCTTTATGATAGCTCCAGGTAGAGCTATCATAAAGGCTTAAAAATATTATCATAATTCAACACCAAAAAGTGTTGTTAATGCAGCTTTAGTGACACTTTTCCTGTGATGCTTTCTCTCAGTTCAGATACAGACTTCTGAAAAAAGAATTAATGCACCCAAGACCCCTACCTCACAGACCTCCCTGCTCCTGGGACAAGGATGCAGCTGGAGCTGTGGACTGTCCATCACACAAAAAATGGCCAACTAGACCTCTGTAAGGCATTCATTTTACAGTTCATTGATCAAACTGAAACCAATTGCACTAATAAATAATTATTCCCAGCCTGGCCAAAGAAAGACAAATCCAAACAGATTGTTCTTTGCTAAGAGATGAAAAAAGGAAAAGAAAAATCTCTGTGGCCTAGCCAATATTTTTGTCTTTTCTGAAATGAAAATGTGCATTCAGGTTTTCCTTTTAAAATCTTGAACCTAAGTCTATTTTGCAGACTGCATTAGCTCAAGATCCCAGTGGCCTCTTGTTGCCATGGGCATCTGTAGTCAGCAAGGTAAAACATGATCTGGAGAGAGGCATTGGGAGGTATGCCAATGGTATGGAGCATCCTGTTGTGCTCTGGTGTCTTGTGTAGACTAGTGATGCTGGGCTAGCTTCTGCTGCCAGTAACCAGCCTCAAAGAGCCGTCTTGCCTCAGGGAGGACATATTCTGAAACTGTCACCTCCTGCCTTAGTGCCATGTCCCAGCAGGACCACTCAACACACAGAGCAAGCTGTGGTGCCTGTCAGTCAACACTAGACAACCTCTCCAAGGTTTTCATTAGAGGACACATCTCTGAACATCAGAATCTGCTATGGGTGATGAGTTCTTGAAATCCAACTCTGGTTATCTCCGTATATACCTCAAACTGCTCTCAAATGATATGGCACACTGTGTGTCCTGGGATATCTATCATCTCGCCTAACATCTGAGCTCCAATACTCCCTGGTACACAAGGCCAGCCTCCTGACATGCCACATGGTGTCACACAGTAGAAAACAAAACCAGAACTCAGATTCGAAGCAGGAGCATGTCCTAATTTAGCCACGTTCATAATGGTTAGTTCCCAAAGATAAATTCATACAGCTAATTCCACTCATCCCTCTTATTTGTCCTCTCCCACTTTTATAGACAACTCTACAGCTGACTTTCTCTCCTGAGAGTTTTTCCAAACTGCTGATGTTTTAGATCTGCCTGTTTCTAGCTTTATATACACTAACAACTGTTTTCTTCTTGTCCACCTCATCAAAGCAAAACCCCAAATGCAAGGCTCATCTCCTTCCTGACCTTCTCCCCATGGATGGCCCCAGATGGTGTCTGACAATGAGCAGCAACTTTCCTCCATCCTTGCTACACATATGAAGGTGACTGGGAAAATCAGGAGCTGCTGCCGGCAGGCACTTCCCATGCATAATAAAGCACAGGAGGGTAAAAGGCTTTTTCTGTAACTATTGTCACAGAGCCCTCAGCACTGCTCGTGTGCAGTGGGCAGGAAAGCTCAGTGGCTCTGGAAACATTTTTCTTGATTAGCAGTACAGGTAGTATTTATTGCTGGGATGTGTCTAGCATGGTATGTCAGTGAGAACACATGGGGCTCTTGTTAGTGCTAGGAAGTCACCTGCCACATGGATTGGCTCTGTAAGCTGTTTAGGGGGAATGCATGGCCAGCTTTCTTCCCACTAAAAAGGGGTTGAGACCTGGATGGTCCATCCCACAGGCACAGCTGCAGCAGTCCGGCCTCTCTACACAAGTCCTCAGGCAACACCAGGCCTCTCATCAAGCAGAAGCCAACCAACTACTGTGTGTCTAATCCTGAAGAAAAACCATCTCTCTCGCATCCTTCTCTGACAGCCCTGGTGGAGCCAAATCACTGTGCTGGGTTAGTTTCCCAAGAGATCCAACACTGAAATAAGGCTCCAGCACTGTCTTTCTTTCTGTCTCAGGAAACATCCTGCCAAGGAAGGACCATGCTGGAAAACTGTGGGAGAAGCTGCTTCCTTTGCTCTACAGCTTTAGAAATTTCCTGCTGGATCTCGACAGAAAGTAAGAAGCCTCTCCAAAATGTCTGGGGATTCCTCAGCACAGACAGTAGTGACCTTCTGAGTGATGGGGTCAAAGATAGCAACTGGATCCTGTGTAAAGCTTCTGGCAGGTCAAAAACAGTAGCTGGGAGCTCTGCTTTGGCCCTTCTGTTGTCTCTAGGTAGGATATTTAGCAAATATCTTTATTTGCCTTAGAAGACTTAAAGCAAATAAAGACTTAAGAAGGAAAGATTTGAAAGCCCTTGCCTTCTCATGTGCATTTCCTTGGCATGACTGTCTGCTCATACTGGAGTTAGAGACCATTACCAGTTGGCTTTGGATTACAGTTTCTCTGCTTTGATTGTCAGTTGGCTGCATGACTGTCAGCATCCAGATTATACGACTGCTATTCATGTTCACTGTGGTGTCACTCCAGGAAGAAAACAGTGTTAGCTTGTCCAGTTGGCCTGCATGGGTGGGGAACATAGTGACTGCCAGCTTACCCAGACATGCCACTGCTCACACAGGAAAATGAATGAACTCAAGAGGAAAATTAGCAATTACTCCATGATGTCTTCCTTATGTCTCTGCTTCAGAGCTGTCTCCATGTGACACACTGCTTGCTAGCTTTATAGGGAATAAGTGGCTTGTCTTAGTGCTCTGGCCAACTGTTGCAGCAATGCAAACACATGCATAGACACCAGCACTCTGAAAAATCCCGCCAGGCCCCCACACAAAACAGCAGTGGACAAAACGCCAGGTTTGTACAGCTCCCCAAGAACTGGATTTGCTTCTTGGCTGACATGTCAGTTTATTAACGTCTCTATTCAGTAAAGGCTGCAGCAGCTTTCTCTGTATTAAGCATGAACAAAGGGACAGGTCTACAGTGACTGCAGTAAATGCAGTAGTTTTGTTATGATGTGAAACCCTGTGGCTTTCAAACTGTATTGCTGCAGCCTCCATGTCCACCCCCAGCAAATAAACAAGCTGGAAGAAAGTCTTCTGGGAAGGAACACCCAGGCAACATGATGAGCAGGATTTAATACCCCAGGTAAAGAGCTGGATGAACTCATTTGGGTATCAATGTCACTGAGGTTACCTATATGAGGAGTCCTTTCTTGAAAATCTTGATAAAAGGTCTAATAACATTCAAAGGCTTGTTTCTTCTAATTCTTCCTTTTATCTGGGCAATCAATCAGGTCTGTCCAAATCTGCAAGAAAGCCAACTTAGCCAGATCCACCTGTGTCAGGGGCAGTTCAAGACTTGGGAACTTTCTGCTCCTTATGTCAAGTCATAGGATTTGGCCATTTCCTTGGCAAAAGTGCAAATACTCAAAAGTCTATGAGATAGCCATAGTCCCGGCCATTAAACTGACTCTTCTGAGAAATCTGGGAGGACTGAGTTTGGGGTCAGCAGATGATTGAGAGCCAAGATCAGATGGAAACCTGGTTTCGTATTTTGTACACATTTAAGGAACCTGAGAGACTACAATTTTTATCTGGATTTCTTCCAGGTATTTACTGGAATGAGAAAACCTTTAGAGATTCTTCCATCACTAATATGTTTTCAAGTGAAATAACGTGAACGCAAGGAGCAAAGATACTATATTCATAAAGTTTAATAGCCCTTGTAATTAAAAATACAAAAAATACCAAAAAAAGAAAAGAAAAAAAAGAGAATAAGAACACCCATATAAGTGAGAATGTTGCTCTGAATTGTTAGTCTGAATCAAACACTGATGACCAGCAGTTCAGCTCCACTGACTTCAGCACACTTACGTAATGTGCAGTACCTGAGAGTTTGCTCTGCTTTGCCCTACAGTGATCCACAAAGCAGCAGCAGGATCTCAATAACATCCAAACAGATACAGACTAAACCCAGCTACATCCTCTGCAGCCTGCAGTCCTCTGGGCTACGCTGTCCACCTGCACTTTTGAAGCACGTCTTGATAAATACAAGCACTAAGAGAGCACAGCCACTTGACAACTGAGACTTTCATATCCTGCAGCTAATATAGCAGGAGCTCCGGACAGCTATGCAATGACTGCACCTTCCCCGGCTCCCCTCCACCTTAATTTAGTGAGCAGGGACTTTTTATCTAATACACATTGTTTATTATTATCATTTATCAATAACTTTCCTCCATAAATCATCTCTGCAAAAAATCATTTTTATACTCTCCAAAGCCTGAGAAGTTATACAACTTCTGTGAGCCTTTAGCAGGTAATTATACAATGCTTTCACATTTATTGCAATAGTAAAGAAACAATCAGATCTGCCTTGCTTGAGAATTTTGTAAAGAAAGGCATAGCTCAGGATACAGCTAATGCTCACACAGGCCCTGGTCGCTTAGAAATCACTGTAGCATAGAGCAGCTATGCCATTTTCTCCAGTACTGAGCTTCTGATCAGACACAAACTTCTCATGAGGTTTCCATTTCTCTTTGCAGAAGGGTGGTGCTTTGGCAGACAGTGATACAACCTTGGTACTAATCAATATTCACCCAAAGGTCTCAGCTCAAGACAGATTCATTCATCTCTCCACACCTCCATATCCATGGTGGATAGAAGGTCTTTGTATGACACACAGGTGTGGAATGTCTCATTTTGAAAAGCTGTCTGGACCATCGGGCTCAAAGAATGAGGTGTATACCCTACCTGGAGGCCACTTATACATGGAGTACCCTAGGGGTCTTTCTTTTCCTGTTTAATACCATTATTAATGATTCACAGGAAGAGACTCTCATCAGATTTGCAGATGAGTTCAACCATGAGGGAGCAGCTGATACGGTCAGCAGCAGGGCCACCATTTAGAGGGACCTGGACAGGTTAGAGGAATGGGCCAACAGGAACCTCATGAAACAAAGACAAAGGCGAAGTCCTGCACTTGGGATACCGTGACTCCCTGTACTGGTTATGGGCTGGGGGCTGACTGGATGGATAGTGGTTCTGCTAACTAGGAGATGGGAGTTTGGTGCACAATAGGATAAAAACGAGTCAGCAGTGTGCCCTGGCAGCATTGAAAGCTAACAGCATCCTGGGCTTTGCTAACAGGAGCATAGTCAGTAGAGCCAAAGATATTATTACCCCCTTTTAGTTAGTATTCATTAGATTATATATCAAATATTGTGCCCAGTTTTGGGCCTCCCAGACATTGATCAACCAGAGTAAATGCAAGATGGTCAAGGGGCTTGACCCTGTATGATATGAAAAGAGGTGGAGGAACTGGCCCTGTCCAGCTGGGAGAAGAGAAGGCTTCAGAGACCTGCCCAGTACCTGTGAGGATGTTACCAAGAAGATGGGATCCAGGTTCCTTATGGACATGCATGTCAGAAGAACAAAATATAATTGTCATAAATTTTAGAAGGGGTGTTTCTGACCAGGTAAAGAAAAAATGCTTCCCCATGAGAACTGCAGATCATTGGAACAGAGGACAGGCTGTGCGGTTTCTGTCTCTGGAGGTTTTCAAGACTTGCCTGGAGCAAGCCTGCACAACCTAGTCTGAATTCAGTGTCAATCCTTCTTGGAACAGAAGGTGGACTAGAAACCTCCTGAGGTCCCTTCTCACCTGAGTGATTTTATCTTTTTATGATTATTATGATTTTCAAAAGACCCCATGTCCAGAAAGGGAGACCTTTCTCCCCTCTTTGGAAAGAACAGACTGTGTCTGAGAGTTTATTTCCCCATCTCTTTAGGGGATTAGTGACAATGGTTTGGAATAGATGCTGGAGATTAGACCCTGGCCTCATACTGTCTCCCAGGACTAAAGCAGTGTCACTCTGTGGAAAGACACAGGCCAGGTGACGTTACATATCTGAGCTGCATGCAGAGTCCCTGCAGGGCAAGGTGTTTATTATGGTCCCCTCACTGTAACAGACAATTACTCTCACAAATACTTTGTCATGTTCCATTTCCATCTACCTGTTAACAGAGAAGAGTGAAGCCGTGTGTGGTGTGTGACACCCTGTGACTGCTCCCGCTCCATGCTGTCACCTCCATCTCCCTGGTACCACTCACACACTTGTCACACCCTCCCGCCTGCCCTCCTTGCCACCCTAACCCCTCATCTACAAATGCACTTGAGAGGCAGCAAATCTTCCCTGCCACAGATGCAGGAAGAGCTGAAACTGAAGGCTAGTCTAGAGGAAGGCTGGCCACAGTGTAATAAAGACATCATCTCTGAAACATCAGCATGCGGCTGTCACTAGCTACACCCGCTCACATCTATCCTTGACAGCTTGGATACACTCACAGCTCCCTGCAGTCCCTGCAACTCTGAAGCATTTGCAGACCTGTGTATAATCACCACCCATCTGCACTGTCTTTACTTCTGGGCAACTCCACCTGTGCCTTCGGAACTGTGATTTGGATGTCAGGCTCTGCCGCTGCTGCTATTTGACAAAAGCCCAATATCAGCAATGGCTGATGGCAGAGAGGGAGTGGCAGGGACCTCCAGGGTTTGTACAGATTTTTCTATGGTCCTGCTCTGTTGTCATTAATAGAGCCAGTCACAACAATTTTGGTAGCATGAGTTTCCATCACAGACTCACCATTTTGTCAAAGTGGAAATATTTGTGGTAACATCTCCATTCCTACGGCATTTGACAGGAAAAGGGAGAACCGACTTTCTGATTTCATTTCAATACTGACAAAACATTCCTTTTTTTAATTTTTTGAGGCATTCTGCTTACATATGGGTTTATATCACCATACCCTATATCTGAATGCTGTCAAAAGAAAATGTTTGCATCTTGACATCTTGATGAAGGAACAAGTTTCAATTAGAACTGGTAGGAACATTTGACAAAACACATTTCCATGAAAACACACTGCTTAGTTGAAAGCCTGAATATTCTGTGGATACATACCAGCTTTAGCATAGTTTTGGCAGAGGATTTCTGAGTTTCAAGGTTCCCTTAGTGAAGAAACTCGTGTTGAAACACCCTTTTTTCACTTTGCAAATGAATGTTGAAGCAATTGCGATAAGCAAGAAAATGTCCAACCATTTGGAATTTTTTTTTCCCTTTCATTATGATGTAAACAAAAATTTTGAAACACAGAACATTATCACAGAGCAGTTACCCACTGGCTATTTTTAATTTCTCTGCTATTGAAACAAAGCAATTTGGCTGATTTTCTCAGTGCAATCTATGCTCTTAAAGGCCAGCAGACAGAACAAGCAATGTCACCACACTGTTCAAATGTTCCAGATGTGCTGCTGTCCTAAGAGAGCGTGGAGTATGGCTACAGGGCCAACACGCTAGACTGGGAGTCCCAGTCATTCCTGATTTTGCATTGGTGTGTTACTGGTCAGTGGGAAGCTGCTTTCATTTTCCATACTGTCCCATACAGGGTCCCTGCAGGGTCCCTGACTGTAAAACACGACAGCGTGGGAAGGAGGAGCAATGTGACTACTGAATGCAACACAGGCACTTAGAAGGAGCAGACTGACAGCTCATCTTCAGGGAAGCAGCTTAATGGGAACAACCACAGCACGAAGACCCACTGGGATGCATCCCACAAAACCTGCAATACAGACCAGACTTTGCAGTACTTTCAGGAGACTGGGAAGCATGAGTCATATTCCCCAAACCATGTGATTGGAAAATCACTCTTCTATGCTTCCAAAAATATTAACACTGCCCCAACTCTACCAGGCAAACTTCACCTGCTCTGCTCCTCATCAGTGCCAGGGAACTGCCGACTTCCCCAGATTGTCATAACTGCCTCCTCCCTCTCTTCTCCACCACATCTCTGAGGCTAAAATGAGGATGAAATGAAATGGGTGGGAAAAACCAAAAAATTCACTGAAGTTTGGCAGGTTTCTATGAGATCTTTGCATGTCAAGATGGCATCACCAAGCCCTGGACAGAGGTGGAGAAATGGGGCCCTCAGCCAAGCTCCTGCAACTCTAAGGTATTTGTAGCCTTTAACAAAGAAGAATAAAACAAATCTCACTTTCACAAATAGTCTCCTGTCACTCTAATTGCTCTGCATAATTTTGATTAACTTCAGCAGCATAGAAGCTATCCATAAATTACAAAACATGCATCACCATCCCTAATAGTCTTCTATAATTAACCAGAGGAGGCTGAATCACATCTTAAGACACCTACATTTGTATGTCTACATGTAGATATCTATGTTAGCAGGGTGCCAAACTCCCATTAAAGTTAAATTCAGGTTACGTACCAAACTATAGGTATCCAGTGCCCTTTGGGAGGTTATGTGAGATACCTGGACAGGGCTAGGAGATAGGGGATCTATGAGAGATCTGTACCCATCTGGAGCCAGGCTGGAGGCTGGTGGGGGATAACAGAGCATTGCAATGGCACTGCTTACATCCACATATCAAACCAAATATATTTGTTCACAGCAAGAGTTCAACACCCAGTGTACATGTAGATTCAGGACTTTAATCTCCAATTGAACCCACCCAGAGTGCTTTGAAAAGCTGATCTTGTCAGACCAAGCAGTTCCTTCAGTGTCTGGAAGGAATGGCATATTCTGTGTCAACTAAAGGGGACACACCCCAAAAAGGTGATAACCAAGACCACAAGGGCTCTCTGCACATGGCCCTAGGTGCTGGGGCAGCCCCCAGAGGCATCAGAGCAAACATTTGAGAACCAGACACTGCCAGACACCTAGCCTGAAGACAGCTAGCCCAAGAAAGCCCAGGGAACCGGGGACCAGAGGGATCAACTGGGGAAGATGGATCAATTTGGTAAGTAGAGGAGATAAGCTCTGACTTTGTGGTCTTATCAGAGCCTTCAAGGAGGGCCCCAAGGGCCCTGCTCTGCTTTTCCCAGCATAGCATATGCCCTGTGGACTTCAGTACTGAGGCAGCTTCTCACTCACAAAACCTGCTCTTTGGAGTTGATTTCAAGGGCAAAACATGAATAAATCCAAGGTGGGCTTACAGCATTTTAAGTCAGCTTCCCTTAGTGAGAGCAACTCAGGCATGGCTATCAAGAATGGGGAATGATGTTCTCTTTTAGCATACAGTCCTTAAACACAAAGCTCAGCCATCACTTTTGTTTCAAGGCAATTTTCCTGCCCACTCGCCACACTTCATAGCCGCTCCCTCACGATACTGAGAGACAATTGCACCCTGCTGAGTCTGCCACCTCCCTGACCCCTCTCCTATTGCCTGGGCAACCTCTGGGACAGTCACCTGTACATGACACGCATGGAATGGAGGAGTGCTGCATCTCCTGGGCTGGCACAGGTCCTCAGATACACCTGCGGGCACCCACACCAGCAATATTACAGGCAGATCCTCTGGGTCAAAAATGTGGTTTTGGTAGGTAATGACCTCTGTTACCTCCCCTCTGATGTCCACATGGTGGCATCTGATCCTCAGCCTGAGGGAGGCCAAGCCTGCTCTATCCTCATGGACACTTTTCTTAAGCAGCCACTCACTGATATAGGTGACCCTCCAGCCTGATATGCAGGACCTGGAATGATCATAGTGGGTGGGATGTTTTCAGCATCTCTTTTGAAGTTATGCTGCAGTGCATAGAAGAAATAAAGTCATAAATTATGTTAGGGGAATGTAAATTCATTGTGGTGCCCAAATACTGCTAGAACAGTTGACACCCTTCCTTCCTTCATGTGACTGGCTTGTCACACACCTGCTTCTGACACCGCCAAGATCCAGTTCTTCTAATGTCACCCAAACCTCCAGACCACCCCAGCTCTCAATTACAGCTCCCCATGCACACAGTCAGACCCTGTAAGTACTCTCCAGCACACCCTCTCCTTGCTGCTGAAGTGAGCCTAGCTAGGAAGGTTAAGACCAGTGAAACGCCCCTCCAGTATCACCATTTTCCACAAGGTTTTAGGTTAGCTTCTTGCAGGCTTGTGATTTGGGTTTTTCAGACTCAACATGCAGATTTGTGGATTTTATCTAGAAAATAAAATTAAGGAGGATGTCATTAGAAACAGGGCTTCCCACAGAGATTTCTTTTCTGGTAAGAAAGTTATTCTCTTCACATGAAAAAAGAAAAAAAAAAAACCAAACCCCAAAAGAAAAAAGTTAATGTGTTGTGTGAAGCATTTCCCTGAGCAGGATAAAAAATATCTATTGGTGGCATGCAAATTGTTTAAAGACAGTGTGAGGAATGCTCAGAGGAAACATATATGTCTTAAGAACTAGACCAAAACCAGCAAAATAGCCAAAGAGTGTTGAGGTTTTCAAAGACCAGGAAGTAGTAGAGCTCTGGCAAAAGCCAAAAGGAGACTTTGAGGAACAACCTGCTAAAGGCATCATAAACTACCAGTAAATCCCTTTTAAATTCATGAAGAACAGAACACCAGTCAGAAAATGTAGCACCAATAGCTGACCAAGGTATAAAAGCTTCTAGGGAGAGAAGGGCATTAAAGCTAAATGAAGGTGCTTAGGGATGTGCTCAACTATCTTGATGGCACATGAAATAGAGGAACTGTCTCAGACTTAGGAGTTAGCAGAACAGGCTTTTGAACAACTCAATAAGATGAATAGTAACAGATCAGCAGAGACAGGACAAATTTACCTAAGAAATTGCTGAATTACTAACCATGAAGTGGATCATCTTGAAAAAAAATTTCCTTGGTACAAGTGACAAAGTCAGTAATAAGTACTACATAATTTCTTTTACAATTGTATGGCCCAGATGTGAGAAACTGCAGAGCAGTACACTTGATCTCCACTGCAGGCAATCAGTAGAGATGATAATGAAGAACAGAATCAGCAGACAAGCAATAAACATGATACAATGGTGAAGAGCTTCAATGCAGAGAAATCCACTGGAGGATTCTGGAGGAATCAATGAATAATCAGATAAGGACTGGGATTTTAAAAAAACTTTAAACACGCTGCTTCACTGAAGCAATGGGATAAGAGAGAAATCCCTTGCATGGACTAAAAACTCATTAGAAGAGGAAGCAATGGGCTGGAATAAATGAAAGGAGGTCCCAGGGCTCTGTGCAGTGACTTGGACTCTTCAGCATATTCATAATGGATCCGGAGAAGGGACTGTATAATAAAGAGATGTAGTCTGCAGATACTTTATTATTCATAGTACTAGAAAACAAAATTTACTGAAGGCAGCTGTACAAGGACCTAATTGTACTAAATGACTGTGTAATAAAGTAGCATGCATAATTCAAATATCTATGTAGAAAGTCATGCACTGAGGGAAAAGCAGGCTTAACTTTGTATGCGCAGTGATGGCCTTTGAACTATCTTCCAGCACTAAGGAAAGACGGCTGGGAGTCAGAGTCGAACAGCGCAGGGCTCTGCAGTGGGCCAATAAAACTCCACTGAATGTGAAGAATTATCCATAAAGGAAGAGAGAAAGAAATAGAAAACACTACTTTGCCACTACAGAAATCCAGAGTGCTCCCACATTTCAGTGCACGCTTCTGATTGCTTGGTCACGAAAAGGCATGGCAGAACTGGAAATGGTTCAGAAAAGGATGAGTAGAAGGGGTCCATATTAGTAGTTTATGTCAAACAGACCAAGATCAAAATCTTAAAAAGAAAACTGATTAAGACTGAAATCCTAAAAAGAGATAACTGAGAGGGAATGTGACAAAGGTCAATAAAATGAGGATGCGTATACAGAAGTTCAATAGGAAAGAATCAATGAGTGTTTCTCAGTTTACAACAGTGTGTTGTCTTCAAATTAGTTGGGTAGCAGGTTTGAAATAATTAAGAAATGGTGATTCTTCATACAATGTGCAATTAACTGTGGAACTCCCACTGGGTGGGAGTGTTGATCTCCTCCAGGGTAGGATGGCCCTGCAGGGGGATCTGGACAGGCTGAATTGATGGGCTGAGGCCAATTGTATGAGGTTCAACAAGGCCAAGTGCCCGGTCCTACACTTCCATCACGACAACCCCATGCAACGCTACAGGCTTGGGGAAGAGTGGCTGGAAAGCTGCCTGGCCGAAAAAGACCTGCAGGTGCTGGTTGACAGCCAAGTGAACATGAGCCAGCAGCGTGCCCAGGTGGCCAAGAAGGCCAACAGCATCCTGGCTTGTATCAGGAATAGTGTGGCCAGCAGGAGCAGGGAAGTGATCGTCCCCCTGTACTCTGCACTGGTGAGGCTGCACCTGGAATACTGTGTCCAGTTTTGGGCCCTTCATTACAAAAAGACATTGAGTTGCCGGAGCATGTCCAGAGAAGGGCAACAAAGCTGGTGAAGGGTCTGTGTCCTGGTTTCAGCTGGGATAGAGTTAATTTTCTTCCTAGTAGCTGGCATAGTGCCGTGTTTTGGATTTAGTATGAGAATAATGTTGATAACAGATGGATGTTTTAGTTGTTGCTAAGTACTGCTTATGCTAGTCAAGGACTTTTCAGCTTCCCAGCTACCCTCCTCATAGGGAAGTCTGCTCCCTGCCAGGAGCCTGGGTCAGAGATATCACCAGGACACTTCCCAGCCTGGTACGGCCCTCGGACTACTACCCCTTACTGCTCTTCCACGTGGGTGGTGACAAAGTTGCAGTGTGTAGCCCAAGGGTGATTAAAAGAGACTTCAGGGCTTTGGGACACTTAGTGAGGGAATCTGGGGCACTGGTCATCTTTTCCTCCCTCCTTCCAGTTGTGGGAGTTGACATTGGTAGGAATAGGCGGATCCAATCTCATAACACATGGCTCCGTGGCTGGTGCCACCATCACAACTTTGGGTTCTTCGACAATGGGACGGCCTACGTGGCACCAGGCTTGCCAGCAACAAATGGGAGACACCTTTCTCAAAGGGGAAAGAGGGTCTTTGCTCAGGAGCTTGTGGGGCTCATTGACAGGGCTTTAAACTAGATGTGAAGGGGGAGGGGGAACATATCAGGCTTGCCTGTGACAAGCTGTGGGATGGTACGCAATGGTTAGAGGGACAGGGTGCTACTGTGAGACCTCAACCTGTTGGCCAGAGGCATGACGAGGACACTGTAGCACAGTCAAAGTCTTGCAGAGATGAGCCGGGAGCTCCTGAGATAGTTAGAGCTCACAAGGAAACCTTCGTGAAACACCCTGAGGGAAACAAGGGGTGTTCCACTAAGAAGGTGACACGGCCAACAGCCCAGATGAAATGCCTCTACACGAACGCATGCAGCATGGGGAATAAACAGGAGGAGCTGGAAGCTGCTGTGCTACTAGACAGCTATGACCTGATTGCCATAACCGAAACCCGGTGGGACGAATCCCACGACTGGAATGTGGCTATTGATGGCTACAGGCTCTTCAGAAGGGACAGGTGCGGAAGGAGGGGTGGAGGCGTTGCCCTCTACATAAAGAAATCAATACAGTGTGAAGAGCTGTCCCTGAAGAATAGCTACAAGCAGGTTGAAAGCTTATGGGTAAGAGTCAGAGACAGAGGCAACAAAGGGAACCTTGTGGCTGGTGTCTACTACAGGCCGCCTGATCAAGGTGAGCCTACTGACAAAGCCTTCTTCCTCCAGCTCCGGGAGGCTTCGCGCTTGCAGATTCTTGTCCTGCTGGGGGACTTCAACCACCCCAACATTTGCTGGAGAAGCAACACGGCGAGCTGTAGGCAATCCAGGAGATTCCTGGAATGCATAGATGACAACTTCCTAAGCCAGGTAATAGACACCCCTACCTGAGGGGACACGATACTGGATCTGATGGTCACCAATGCAAGTGAGCTCATTGGTGATGTCAAGACTGGAGGCAGCTTGGGCTGCAGTGATCACGTGTTGGTGGAGTTCATGCTCCTGAGGGACATGGGAAAAGTGAGGAGTACAGTCAGGACCCTAAATTTTAGGAAAGCAAACTTCCAGCTCTTCAAGCAGTTAGTCAGAAGGACCCCCTGGGAGACGGTCCTCAGGGACAGGGGAACAGAACAGAGTTGGCAGATCTTTAAGAACACCTTCCATAGAGCACAAGAGCTATCAGTCCCCAAGTGTAAAAAATCAGGCAAGTAAGGGAAGAGACCAGCATGGCTGAGTTGAGACATGCTGGTCAAACTAAAGAGTAAGAGGTAACTGCATAGGCAGTGGAAGCAGGGACAGATGTCCTGGGGGGAATACAGGGAAACGCCCCGGTTGTGTAGGGAGGAGGTCAGGAAGGCCAAGGCAAGGATGGAGCTGAATTTGTCAAGGGACGTAAAGAATAACAAGAAGGGCTTCTACAGGTATGTCAACCAGAAAAGGAAGGTTAAAGAAAGCGTACCCCCACTGATGAACAAGAAAGGCGAACTTGTATCAACAGACGAGGAGAAGGCTGAGGTACTCAACAACTTCTTTGCCTCGGTCTTCACTGGCAACCTCTCCCCTCACCCCTCCCGAATCGATGGACTGCAAGATGGGGACCAGGAAGGTAAAGCCCCTCCCACTGTAAGGGAAGATCAGGTTCGAGACCACCTGAAGAACCTCAATGTACACAAGTCTTTGGGACCTGATGAGATGCATCCCAGAGTCCTGAGGGAATTGGCTGATGTAGTTGCCAAGCCACTCTCCATGATATTTGAAAAGTCATGGCAGTCAGGTGAAGTCCCTGCTGACTGGAAAAAGGGGAATGTTGTGCCCATTTTTAAAAAGGGAAGAAAGGAGGACCCTGGGAACTATCGACCTGTCAGCCTCACCTCTGTGCCTGGGAAGATCATGGAACAGATCCTCCTAGAAGCTATGCTAAAGCACATGGAAGACAGGGAGGTGATTCGAGACAGCCAGCACAGCTTCACCAAGGGCAAGTCCTGCCTGACCAACCTAGTGGCTTTCTATGAAGTGCATCAGTGGACAAGGGAAAAGCAATGGATGTCATCGACCAGCCAGGTTAGCTCAGTTGGTTAAGAGCATGGTGCTAATAACACCAAGTTCACAGGTTCAATCCCTGCTTACTGCAGGGGGGTTGGGCTTGATGATCTCTCAAGGTCCCTTCCAACCTAAAGCATTCTATGACTCTATGATTCTATGATCTATCTGGACTTCTGTAAAGCCTTCAACACAGTCCCCCACAACATCCGTCTCTCTAAATTGGAGAAATATGGATTTGATGGGTGGACTGTTCGGTGGATATGGAATTGGCTGGATGGTCGCATCCAGAGAGTAGTGGTCAATGGCTCGATGTCCAAATGGAGACCGGTGACAAGTGGAGTCCCTCAGGGGTCCGAACTGGGACCAGTGCTGTTTAATATCTTCATCAGTGACATAGACAATGGGATCGAGTGCACCCTTAGCAAGTTTGCAGACACCACCAAGCTGAGTGGTGCAGTTGACATGCCAGGAGGATGAGATGTCATCCAAAAGGACCTGGACAAGCTGGAGAGGTGGGCCTGTGTGAACCTCATGAGGTTCAACAAGGCCAAGTGCAAGGTCTTGCACCTGGGATGGGGCAACCCCCAGTATCAGTACAGGCTGGGGGATGAAGGGAATGAGAGCAGCCCTGCGGAGAAGGACTTGGGGGTACTGGTAGATGAAAAGCTGGACGTGAACCGGCAATGTGTGCTTGCAGCCCAGAAAGCCAACCCCATCCTGGGCTGCATCAAAAGAAGCATAGCCAGCAGGCTGAGGGAGGTGATTCTGCCTCTCTAGTCTGCTCTGGTGAGACCTCACCTGGAGTACTGTGTCCAGCTCTGGAGCCCTCAGCACAAGAAGGACATGGAACTGTTGGAGCGGGTCTAGAAGAGGGCCACAAAAATGATCTGAGGGCTGGAACACCTCTCCTATGAGGCCAGGCTGAGGGAGTTGGGGTTGTTCAGCCTGGAGAAAAGAAGGCTGCGAGGAGACGTTATTGTGACCTTCCAGTACTTGAAGGGGGCCTACAGAAAAGATGGGGAGAATCTTTTTAGCAAGGCCTGTTGTGACAGGACAAGGAATAATGGATTTAAACTAAAGAAGAATAGATTTAGATTGGATATAGGGAAGAAATTTTTTACAATGAGGGTGGTGAAGCACTGGAACAGGTTGCCTAAAGAGGTAGTGGAGGCCCCATCCCTGGAAACATTCAAGGTCAGGTTGGATGGGGCTCTGAGCAATCTGATCTAGTTAAAGCTCTCCCTGCTCACTGCAGGGGGGTTGAGCTAGGTGACCTCTAAAGGTCCCTTCCAACCCAAAGCATTCTATAATTCTATGATTCCCATGGTCTGCCAGGTGCACAAGAAACTGGGAGGGGCCCAGACAGAATAGTTGATCCAAACTGACCAAAGGGCTATTCCATACTATAAGAATTCATGCTCGGTATATAAACTGGGTGGAGTTGGCCAGGAGGCTGCAATCGCTGCTCAGGAACTGTCTGGGTATCGGTTGGTGGGTGGTGAGCAATTGCATTGTGCATCACTTTGTGCTTTGTATATTATTATTATTACTATTATTATTATTATTATGCTATTATTATCATTACTATTTTACTTTATTTCAATTATGCAACTGTTCTTATCTCAACCCAGGAGTTCTTCTCACTCTTACTCCTCTGATTCTCTCCCCCATCCCACCGGGGTAGGGGGAGTGAGTGTGTGGCTGCATAGTGCTTAGTTGCTGGCTGGGGCTAAACCATGACAGTCTGGAACACCAGTCTTATGAGGAGCGGCTGAGGGAACTGGGATTGTTTAGCCTAGAGAAGAGGAGGCTGAAGGGAGACCTTATCGCCCTCTACAGCTACCTGAAAGGAGGTTGCAGTGAGGTGGATATTGGCCTATACTCCCAAGTAGTTAGCGATAGGACAAGAGGAAGTGGCCTCAATTTGTGTCAGGGGAGGTTTAGATTGGATATTAGGAAAAATTTCTTCACAGAAAGGGTAGTCAAGCATTGGAACAGGCTGCCCAGAGAGGTGGTGAAGTCACCATCCCTGGAAGTGTTCAAAAGATGGGTAGACGTGGCACTTTGGGACATGGTTTAGTGGGCATGGTGGTGTTGGGTTGATGGTTGGACTGATGATCTTAGAGGTCCTTTCCAACCTTAATGATTCCTAGTTTTTACTTTCATTAAAAAATAATCCAGCCACCAAGCCAGGAAACATGAAATTATTACTCTACCCTTAACTGGTTTAGTGGTGGACTTGGTAGTGTTAGGTTAATGGTTGGACTGGATGATGTTAAACGTCCTTCCAACCTAAACATTTCTATGATTCTATGATTGCATGATGTTATTGATGCTAACTCACCATCACATAAGTATTTAACCCATGTGAACATTTTACCCATGTTCAGAGCATGAGACCATTACCTCTGATCGGGCATGCCAGCCCACCTGGCGCCTCACACCTTGCTCTGAGGTGCCTGAGGAGCCACAGTAGCCTCTGGAAACGAGACACATGAGGTGAGAAGGCTCCAGAGTCCAAAATATTTGTGGGGCACATGTTCCATTGTGGATGGCCAAGAGATGCCCATATGCAACACCTGGCAGAATCTGCTTGGCCTCAGCACCTCTTTCTCCAGCTGCTGAACATCTGGTGAATGGCTTAGTGTTGGGTTTTGGTTAAGTGTGTGTTTAATACAAAGCTCCTAGCATGGAACATGGCTTCTTTCTGGGTTGTCCATATATGTGTGTGTTTGGCAAAACAGGTGATCTGTTAGAAACAGACCACAGAATCTCTGACTGAGTGCAGGGAAGATCTGATTCAGCAGAGATACTCTTAAATTAGTGGGCACTGGAACTGGTTCAATACTTAAGGCTCTCTTCTTCTTAATAGGGCATTTGCCCATTTTAGCAAAAAAAGTATTGAATTTATGCTGTGGTGTGTTGGTTCTTCTGGATCACTGCCACACTTTAGTGAGAATGTCAGTAAATCACATTTCCATTTTGTTGGGCAAGGCAACTTTTTGGATATGATAATCACGTTGTTCCTCCCACACAGCATGTTCAGAGGGATGTGAAGCACTCTGGGGGAGACACAGCAATGTAACCTTGAGGCATACTGTGCAGTCAATGCACAGCACTCTGCTTGCTGAATGCACTGGTATCTACATCATGCTGTTTCACCTAAGAGGAGACAAAGATCCAATGCAGGGGTTGTGTGGAGAGGCATCTCACCATGTGACAGCATTAAAAAGCAGGATACGATCTGGAAACTGGAAGCTATGTCCTGACAGAGTCAGTCTAGAAACAAGGTCTAATGAGGCTAATTAAGCAGCCAAAGTCTTGGCTTAGGCAGGCAAGAAATCACCTATCACTTGAAACCCTTTAAAAACAAGATGGTAAATGCCCTAAGATGGTTTCCTAGCCCAGCTTCAAACATAGGGGCCATAAGGCCAGGTTAATGAAATGACATCTGGAGTGCAATCACCTTGTATTTTGAGGCTTGTTTTCCTAATTGACACTGCACTACCAGTATAAAACTGTTCCCTCCTTGGTGCCTCAATTTTCAAAAACATAACTGAGGACCTAGAAACCCAAGCGGCATGGCATAACAGACAAGTAGCAAAGCAATGAGCAAGTGAATCTCACTTACTGGCTGACAAAGCCACAGCCTGGAAATGTGGGGAGGGACCCCCATCCCTTGTCTGCAAAGTAACAAGGGAGCACTGCTGTGGATCTAAACAACTTCAATAACTACACTTTTTGCAGCATTTTATTTCAGAAATCCCACATTAGCTCCCAGGGCAGCACTGTGGCATGGAATAATGAGATGTTTGCATATAGAAATGGAGGCAAAGGAGCAGAAAAGGCATTTCCCTTCCCTTTAGAGCAGCAGTGGTGTGGACCTTACTGCTCTCAACCACATCTGGCACTTGCATTTCAGGAGGGAAGCTGAAAAGACCACAGAAAGAGTGGATAAAGAGCTGTAAAAGGATGTGACTAATGGATAAAAAGTGCTAGAGTGATGTAAAGTGCTCAATCTGTCTTCCTTTTAGAAAACAGATTGAAAGCTGTCTTGATGAAGGATAAAGTTACCTTATGGAGAGAAAACACTGAGTGTTAATGGGATCTTTTGTCTTGAAATGAAGGCCAAAACCTGAATCCATTCCTGTAAGCTAAAGCGAGGCATATTCAAACTGGAAGCCAGGCACAGAGCCTCAGCAGCAAGACAGACTTGGCACGGAACAAACTACAGACAGAGTGGGATATTGTCTTTGAAGATATCTTAAAATCACAGTGCCTTCTGGAAGATTATGCCTCTGTGGGTAACTGGTGGCCATGGACCTGGGGTTAAGGCTGGCCCTAACTATCGGTGTGGGGTACAGGACAGGAAAGGCAGCAGCAGTCTCCCCAGTCCTCCAGAGTAAAAAGCTGAGTGCCTGAGGGCCTTCTCCTTTGTCAGGATGGATTTCAGCAGCAGGTGGGCCTCCATCTTCATCAGGTTAGAGGTTCCCTGGGCTGCAAAGCTCCTTCAGTCCAATCTCTGAGCATTACCCAGGAGGATTTCCTATGCAGGGTGCTGTCCTGTCACTGAGATTTTTGCCACTTCTCAGTAGAAATACACAGGTTGTCCCACATGATGAGATAAGGGCCATGGATAAGAGCACTGTGCTGTGAGCGAGGTATCCTGGGTGCGTTTTTGGCTGCTAGGGGATTTGCTATGTGTTAACTAAATCAGGACTCTGCAACTCTTGACACCAGCTCTGTCCTGAATTCACCAATGCCCCTGGGAGACAGGGGTAGGTATATGCCCTGCTCTGATCCTCAGACTCCCTGTTTGGGCAATGGGACAGACCCATCTCTTACCTTTGGTCACTAAGTGCTCATTTGTTCAGCAACCATTTGCTCTTTTAAGACAAGAAAACCTACAGCCTTGCTGGCTGCCATTTGCTTAATAAGGCTTATCTGTTTGGGCAGACATTTGAAGCAACCCCCATCCCCAGCTGTCTCCACTCTCCCTCTGTGTGCTGGCTCTGTGAGAGCCCTGCCCAGAGGATGCTCACTGCTTGCTTTACAAATGCACCATCCACTCTTCCCACTGCTGTCACTTCAGCTGCTCCTGCCTTCTGTGCTCCCCGTGTACCAGAAGCAGAGCTCTTTTCCCTGGGGAACTCTCCCTGTCCAGAGCATTACCCATGCCAGGGAGTGCTGGAGACCAGGATCACTGCTAACAGCCCCAGAGGAGCTACTGACCCCCTCAAGGCAAAAGAGGTAGGTAGAGGTCCATGAGGATGATCTTGCGAGGGAATTTTGAACAAGCCAGAACCTAAGGTAATTGTGGATTAAACTGCACTAACTGCCTTCAAGGGGATAAAAGGCTCCTGCACAGGGAGACAGATGGTCTCTGGCATGTCTGGGAAGAGGATAAGCAGAGAGGGAATTTCAGGCTGAAGGTGAAGACACTATCTTGGTAAGGCCAGGCTGTGTGAGAAAGGTGTGGTAGCTATGTGCCTGTCACCAGAGACCTCCAGGCCAAGCTAGGCAAGCATTTTGCACAGGTGGCCCTGGGAGAGCTGGTCTCTCTCTCTCTCTCCCTTATGACCTGCAAGCACTTTCAAACTGGCAATTAATGATCTCCATTAGCCAGCCCCTGTGCAGAACAACACAGATGATGACAGCTGTCACCAGGCACAGCATGGAAGAAAATACTACAGAACCTCAAAACAAGGCAAAGCCTTCAGCTGAAGCTCCTGGTCCCCAGTAAACAGCAGCAGCAGCAGGGGTGGAGGGAGGTCTGTCTTTTGGCACCAGAGTCTCGGCCCTGAGTGACAGAAAATAGAAACATCCTGAAATGTCTTTCATTGCCTGAACATTTTGCTCACTGAAACAATCAGCCAAAGCCATGGGCAGTCTCTGACAGGGACTCTCAGGTCCATTTAGATGGCTGAATCAGTAGAGGTGAACCAGGTCATAACATCGTGACCCAGCACTATCAAAGTGCATCATAAAAACTTCATTAACAGACATTTGGAGCCAATGCTGAGGCCTCTTCTACAACCTGCTGCAGCACAGCAGGCTCCTTGCCAAGCCAAGGGGGCAGGCAGAGTTCAGCCTGCAGCCCCAAGCGCCAGCAGGTAGCTTGCTTGGGTGAGGTCAGGACAGGACTCCTGGGTTCCCACTTCTGCTCTGCCAGAAGCCCTTCATGCAACCATGGGCACGCTTCCCCATGCTCTGGGCAGTTTGTCCCGATGGGGCCAGGGCTGAAGTCCCTACAGCCCAGGGCTGGGGTTCATGCCCCATACAAAGCCCTGGGGTAAAGGTGAGATGATACCATCACACTGGATAGTTATGCAGCCCTGGGCAGTAACTCTGCTCTTGCTCCCACTGCCCTGACAGTGGCCCAGTACCTGCTCCCTGTTACTGGTTTGGCTGAGTAAGGTCCCAAGTGTAGCTCCTGCTCTACCTAGCCCATGCACTTCCTAGCAAGGGACAGACTCTGTATCTGCTCTTACGTTGGCAAGCACCACATACCACATTGTACTTGGTTCTCCTCTCTTCTTGGAAAGGGCAGGATTGGGAGCAAGGTGTCTCCTGGGGGAGACTCAATTCCACCCCATACTGGAGGTCTCATGCAGGGCTAGGACCTGCTAGGTGTTCTTTGGCCTTCTGCACTCAGTTTGAAAGCAACCTGGGAAAGGGATTACCAGTCATTCCCATGTAGGAGGCAGTGTCAGATGATGTATCCCAAGAGGACCAGACTTCAGGAGAAGCAAAGAAAAGCTGGGAACCAAACACACTTCATCAGATTCTCCTTTCTGCAGGGCCATAGCATGCACCTCTATCAGCCCCAGCCAGCTCTTTGCCTGCCTTTAGGATCCTGCAGTCCTGAAGCAGCCACAGAAGCACTCAGTTCCTGGGCTCCAGGAAGTTTAAAGAAAATTATGGCTCTAACACTCTACAGACAGAAACAGAATAGTTCAGTGTCCTTCACCCTCTGCTCTCTCTGCCTTGAACTTGCTCATTTTTCCAAGGCTCTAAGACTCTTCCAGCATAACTGGGTCTCTACACTGTTGACCAATGGGTATCAACTGCCACCCTATGGAAGGGTCTTAACTTCTGCAGCTCTGGGAGGGGAAGAGCACAAGCCCCACTGACCAGCCCCTCTACATGCCAGGGTCAGTGTGAGCACCCTGCACAGCTGTAGTTGGGCTCAGCCCAAGTCTGCAGGCTCTGTCCCGTCCCCTCCAGCAGCTCTGCCCTTTCTTCCCAGCTCACTGCCAAGGGAAGGCAAGGCAAAGCATTAGAGGATGTGGGTCCTTGGAGCTGGTGAAAAGGAGGGGAGCTTTGTATGGCAGAAAGGGCTTCCTCCACCATGGGGCCAGCCCCCAAGGAGAGGGTCAGCCTGGGGAATAATTGCACTTACCCAGACAGCCTGGGGGACAGCCTGTGCTGACCAATTTGCTGTGTGCTTTGAGAATGATGGTTTTGCTGGTGGTGTTTTGGTGTTGGTGTCCCTAGGGAAGGCTGTACCTAAGCCTGGTTGAGTCCCTGGCTCCAGTGCTTGCTATAGCATCCATCCCTGTCCCCTAAAGCACTCTCCCATGGGGCTTCTCCTGCTCTTCAGCTCAGGATAGAGTTGGAAAGAGTAGGAGGAAGGGGCAGTCATGACACAGCCCAGCAAAAGTGACAGAGCCAGAGCAAGATGAGCTCTCCTACAGTCTCAGCTGGTGCTCAGTGCTGGAAGGAGAGAGGATTTTCAGCTCTTGCCAAAGTGGGAATGCTGTTTGGCATATCTGTAAAAACACAAGGCCCATTGTGTGGGACAGGTTTGTGTGTATTTGGTACTGATGTCCCACTCCCCTCTATCTGCGAGTGTCATGAGCAATGCCTTCCGGCCATTCACAGAGACACTGGACTAGACATTCCTGGTCTTAAGGAGATATTTGCAACTGATTTTTCTTCCCCTCTGGGAACTGGCCACTGGTGTCCTTGCATTAGCACCTCCATACCAGTCTGTAGAAATAGCTACACGAAGGCTTGCACTAGCCCACTTATTCTAGCACATTTTGCTATTCACGCTTCACTACAAAGGTGGCACTAAGCACTCATCTTCTTGCTGTCCTCTCCCAGCTCAACAGAGTCTGTGTTTTATTTTTTTCCTCATTTAACCAAGCAAGAGTCAGGAGCAGTCATCACTTGTGCTTGTTAGGGATGGGAAGCCATCCTTCCATCCCGCAGCAAGACCATGTGCATTAATGATTCCCTAGCTAGTACAGGGCATGTTCTGCATAACGAAATCAAGTCGCTGGGGTGCTCGGCATACACATGCACACACAATTTCATTACCTGTCAGGAACGAAATGGCAACATGCCCTCAAAAATACAAAACTTGGAACCTTAAAAACATGAATCTTTCAGTTCCACATTAAGATATCCCTCGATGTTTGGATCGTGCTTCCTTGCTGTTCATGGCCAAAGACATGCATTGCACTCTACTTTCAACAGCTTCTGGCCCTTGGGATCTCTCTGGGACCCTAGAGAAATCCTCTTCATCCTTTCTGGAAGCAGCGGTACCCATAGGGCTGGTCTGAGCACAGTTGTTTGCCTGGGGTTTCAGGTGTCTCTTGAAAGGCTGCTGTGGGAGAAGAGGGAGAGAGCAGTGAGCTGAGATGCCAAGAACTCCAGCATGTTGGTACAGGACCTCCAGGTCCTGCCTGTCCAACTATCACCCTCAGCATCCCTTCCCCTGAGGAGCAGCTCGTTCTGCTGTCCCTGACAGTGTCCCCTCTGCTCACAGATGGCAGAAGGGAGGAAGAGGAAGTTGTGTGCTTGCTCCCAGCTGGCAGAGTGCTCCCACTCTGGGGGGATGCAGTTTTTCCGCAGCTTTGCCCCAGATTGTAGGTTACCCCAGTTCAGGCATCTGCAAGGGAGTCTGGGAAGAAATGTGCCTCCTCCCATCTGCCTGGGGGAAACCTCACAGTCATCACAGTGGGTGTTTTTTGCAGATGGACTGTTTGCTGTGCTGCCCTTGCCAGTGCCAGTTAGGAAGCAGTCCCCTGCACAGATTTCTCATGGGAAAGCCCCCCACATGCCAAATGAGGCAGGGTCTTGGGGAAAAAAGTGGGTATGGCAGTGATCTGAAATACCATGGAGAAGCTTGCCAGGCTGCACACCCACGTCAGCATGTCACCTGACGTAGCTCTGTGTTTTGCTTGTTTGTGAGAGGTGACTTTTACAGACATCTTTGACTCTTTTAATACCACTTTCTTTGTACATAATAACAAATAGCATGAGAGTGAGGTAAACATTAACTTGGTTACAGTATTTATGACCATTATTTACAGTAGCTCTGCACAGCCACAAGGAGGCAGCATGTGTGACAGATGCATAGTGCTTTCTGCTGTGCTTTGCCAACAGTAAACTTACTTTTGAATTATGTGTTTCCTGCAAAAGAGCGAGCGATTCACATTCATTTCAGTCCATGTTAACCTTTGGTGGCCTCTGCCTAGAATGCACGCAGGAGGCTGCAGCTGGCAATCATGTCCTTTTCCTGCAGTGAAGCTGCTGTTAATTTGTCCAAAGTTACCTCCCTGCCCTACTTTGGAAGTGACATTTACTCCTTGAGTCTCTTTGGCTGCTGATCTTTAGCTCTAATTAATTTCCTTGCTGCTCACAATGGTCTGTGCTCCATGCAGTGGCTGCCAGCTTCCATTGTTGGGGGAGCCTTCGCCACCTGCTGAGCCCTTCCTGCACAGCGAAGACGCAGCAATCCTCTCTTCTTCCAGTAATAGATGCACTATTAATTGGCCTGGCTCCCTCTCCCCCTTCCAGAAGATGCTTCTTCGCCGTCTGCAAAGCTTGAACCAATAGCAAATGTCTGTTAATGTACAATTGATGAAGCAATGGGAGCTTCCTCCAGGATGCTGCTTAGACATGAACAGCTAATCCTGGCTAACAGAGTCAGGCAGTGGCCATCAAGCACAGGAGCCTTGCTTACACTTCCTGATCTGCCAGAGAAATGCCTAAAAATTGTCATGAATACTTCTAATTGCTGAATGTATCAGAGCAAAGCAGTCATGACCATTTTGCTGCTATGCATCTCAGGAGGTAGTAGAACTAAGAGTCTGACAAGAAAAATCCCTTGCAGAACAGGGCAGACCCTGGAGAGGATCCCAGACCTTCAGAAGTTGAATCCAGTGATTCATCCAGTAGCGTGTGCTGCCTGCCTTTAAAGCTCTCTGCAGTGTTTGGTACTATTATCATGTCCTCAAGATAAAAAGCAGGGAAATCAAATTTACAATGAAGGGAAATGAATGTTCCTCCTCTAAAAGAGCCTGAGGTCCCTGCATCAAAGCCATCAGCACTTATTTTACTGTCTGTGGATGTGCTCTCTGTTCAAGCTGTCTTGCAGGTTTGTTGGTTTACATTTTATAGATGTTTGGAGGTATTTTATGGGGAGGGAAAGGGAATCTCCCACAAATTTTGATCAGCAGATGAACAAAAGCATCCACTAGATCATCTGTAAAGTGGGAGGGAAGTGTGCAGCGCTTTCACAAATCTATGGGGCTGTCACACTTCACTACAGTGAACACGTCATGTGTTTACTTAAGTAACAGTTATGCCCTTGTATCTGTGGCCTGCATCTTTAAATCTCGACTGCATCTCTTAGAAACTCCTGGATTTCCAGCTGCCTTGTGCTTACAGAGAGTTTAAAGCCAGGGAGGAGCGAGCCCCCTCCCCGCCTAAGGAAGAAGCCTCTGGCTGAAGAAGCCCTGTTTGCTTCTCTCCTGCTGACTAGGGATGATGGATCTGTGCATGCCTGAGTCTTAATTACCTCCCAGACATCAGAGCCCTACTTAGTGGGGAATTATGCAACCAGCTTAGACACCTCCTAACAAGGGAAGGGAGCATGCATGGGTAACAGGAGCAGGGGGTCATCTCCTCCAGTGCAGCCTACTTGGGAAGGAGGAGCCCCAGTGGGGCCAAGCCAGGCACCTTGCCCATGGACACCCATCAGTGTGTGGAGACCATCTTCTTCTGCAGGATTTGAGGGCAAATCCGTGAAACAAATGAGTACTTAGAAGAGGGTATAGAAAGGATTTAGTCGTCCAGCTCTGAGTATCACAAGTCTAAGCAGACAAATGCTCTACTTGACATTTGGGGTTACCTGTGAATTAGGTGTTGATAGGCAAATGATTTGACGAGCTTGATAATTTGGCTAATTAATAAAGTGACTGACACAGACCTGTACAAACTGTGAAAATGCTGTGTCTGGCACAGATTTTCTGCTTTAGGAAGCTGGACCTCTGGCTGGGATGTCTAGCTGGGTGTCAGGACTGCTTGTGAGTGTGCTCATCTCCATGTCACTCAGGATGGGCTCGGGGAAGGGGATCTGCAGGGAGGAGACCCCCCATCTCATGCAGGTTTCATCCTGTCACAGGAATGTCCAGTGGTGACCCAGTCTGCTCTGAGTCTTAGCTCTGCCTGTGTCTCCTCAGATAAAAGGAAGCTTTCAGATAAAAATGGACAATTGTTCAGGGAAGCTTTTGTTCTCTAAAAATTACACTTTGAGGTCACTTGAAGCAGTCAGAAATACAGGTCAGGTTTTTTGAACAACTGCATCAACAACAACAACAAAAAACCCCTGGCAAAATAAGAGGAAAAATTAAAAGCTTAAAATATGTTAAATATTTTGCTTAAGACAAATGCTTTTCCTCTTGAAATTTTCCTAAATTAATTCTTTAAAGATATGTTAAAAGCCCAAGCTAAAAATTAAAAAAAACCCCACCATTTCTGGAGATTTCAGGTTCAAATGACCTGAAATTTGGGCATAGGGATAGAAGGTCTTCTTCAACAGTCAGCACACCAAAACCACTCCATTTACAGCTGTACTGCCAACTAAAACTCATATTACCCTGTGCATTCCCTGCTGGAGCTGCATTCTGCAGCCCAGGCCTGGGTCCCTCTGCAGAGCCACTGTGTCGGGCTGGTGGCTGGGGCTCCAAGTCCTTCACAGCCCCATGTTTCCCCTTGTGTAGCTATAGCTTCCAGGAAATACCATGACACATCAGACACACATTGACATCAGCCTGGTTTGGCAGCATTTAATTTAAATTTCTCCCAGTGGAAAATTCTGCAAAATTAACTTTTCTCCCAGCAGAGTTCCCTTGAGACAAACACCTTGCTATCCTGCTGAAGATGGTCTATCACAACATCTCAGCCAGATGCCCCTGGGGGACATCAGGTTTGCCCCCCTCCTGTGCCCTCATCCTCCCCCACTCGACTGAGAAGCCGTGGGAACTTTTGGGAGGGAGCAGCTGAGGTGGAGGAGAGCAGATCACTTTTGAGAAAGGGCTCTGCAGTCTTTGTGCCGCATCTAGAGAAAACCTGTCCTGTGGTGCTGCTTACCTCTTTCCAAGGACAAAACCTTCCACCTTTTGCTGTAATGTGCACTGGAGGAGTTGTGGCTCCCGTCCTTCCTTCCACCACCCACTGCTTCTCCATGTTTTGTGATGGTGTCTAGAGGTGTCAGGAGCAGCATCATATCCAGAGCTACCATCTGTATATCAAGGACGGACAGCAGGACCTCCACCATGAGAAATCCCTTCAAGCAAAGGGGTGAAATGAAATGTGGGAGCTCCTTGCAGCCACTCCTGTCCCCACTTTTCATTCACCATCTCCAGCCCCACTAAAAAACAGCTCAATCCAGTGGTGCGAGACCTGTCCACCACAGGTAGCTACATCGCCATGCTGTGATGCAGGACTGGAGCAGGGGCCCAAGCCACCTGACAGTGTGAAGCTGAAGCTCCCCAAGCCATGGCAGGCATGTGGGCTTCTCCCTCCAAATGCTCCTGCAGCAAGGAGGAGATAGGCAGGCTCTATTGTGCTGACTCCCGCACCGCCAAGCCAGCCTGCAGCCATTCTTTTTATTGCTGATGCTGCTTCCCATGGAAACAATTTAGTGCTAATAAGCTCCATTTATAATAGTAAGAAATGGTTCGGTGGAATAATTGTCACTAAATACCATTCATGGCTTTCTTGCTTTTCCTGCATGTTGCTAATTATTCTGCATCTGAAATAGCACCCAGAGAAACCACAGAATGCCAGTGAATAGGGTTCTCAGCACTCAAAGAGGCTGAGGCAGGGTATGATTAGAAATATCAAGGCCCTAATCCACTAGACAATGCCTTCCTTACTGTACGTGTTTCTACAAAATCATAGCCTTTGCAAACACTGGGGAAATGCAGCATCCTCCACTAAACCTCAGGGTCCCAGCAACAATTTATGAGCAAGCTCCTGTCAAGGGGGCAGTGTTGCATGATGGAAGATGATTATGTGGACAAACTCACCCTCCAACAAATGCTAGAGCAGCAGGAGTGGGAATGAAGAGGGAGAGTTTTTCTGCATTGAGGATCTCACAGGAGGGGGCAGCATGGCTCAGATTCCTTAATCATCTAGGTGTTCATGGTGAACAGTCCCAGGCAGGAAGAGATCCACAGTCCTTGGTGCCGCGTGGTTGCTCTGAACTGATGTCCTTTTCGAAAACCCACTTGGAAGCACAATTGTGTGCTCTGCAAGCTGCACAGACAGGTGCCAACTCTCTAAGTCAGAGACAGCAGGATAACATCATCTCCCTGTTGCTTAGAAAGCATGGGGTGAGGGTCCAGGCACGCTCTCCTAACCCCCCCTCTTGGAGAAAGGCAGCCTTAGCTGCTGGGAAATCAGAACCATTACTGCTCCATTAGCAGTAACTTGACCTCAGAGATTTTACTCACAGCATCAGGTCTGCAGCTGGACTCTTGATCACATTCTAGCTCAGAAGCTGAAATTTCCATGCAGTGGGCAAGGTTGCCATCAAATAGAGAGCAGCACACTTTGCCCTACTTAACTTTATAATGCAATGCCATTCTGTAGCACAAAATGCTGTTTTGGTTTGACTGACCTATCAGTGAGCTGATCAAAGCAAAGACAGGTAGTTACAGTGCAAGTTAAGGCTACTAGCTTGAATCTGTGCCAGTGAGAAATACACTGACCAGTTGTGTTATTCTTGAAGTTCCTGCCAGTGGTGGGACCAGCTAGCTGTGCAAAACAAACAAACAAACAAAAACCCCAAAAAACAAACAAACCAAAAACCCCCAAAACAGGAGCACTGAGTCTTACATAGCACTGAGCTAGAGTCTTATATCCAGACTCTAGTTGGTCCTAAAATCCCATGGTAAAGGTGTGATTGCCTTATGACTGATACAGCACCATGCCCTGAATCTCTAGCTGAATGCCACTGTTACAAGCTTACCCCTCATTTTTTTGCTTCTAATTTCCTTTCCATGTAGCACACTGAAATGTCTTTTCGTTGTTCCACCCCAGAACAAAGGGCAAAGGGTCAATCCCTCTCCCCATGTGTAACAACTTAGCTACAAATGAGAAGTTTGCACTGAAGGAAACCAAACTGTTGGAACGCAACTTTTTATGCACCAGCCACAAGAAGTTCCAGCTAAATATTGTCAATCCACTCTATTGAACTGTTTTCCTCAGTTACTCTAGCTGCTTTGGAAAGCTCTAACAAGCCTGCATGAGGACTTGCAGGGCTTTGCCTAGATGAAGCATCAGGGGCTAAGGAGTGCCTGACCTTTGGCAACCACTGGTAGAGCTCCAGAAAGCCCCAGTACCATCACCCAGAATTAAAAACAGCCCAGAGCACCTTGCACAACCCAGGCACCCTGAATTCCTCTGTTTCAGCAGCATCGCTCTGTGATAGCAGAGCAATTCTGGAAAGCCTCCTGAGGGGTGATGCTGCTATGTCCAGCAGTGATAGTCCTGAAGTTCCTGGTCCAGCTGCTGCTCTGTGTGGCAGACCCTGTCTGCAAGGCTGAGCCTGAGCTGTGGCCAGGTGAGAAGAGGTCCAGATAAGCACTTGGGTAGTAAAATCTGCTCACTCCCAATAATGGCAATGCAAAGTCCCTGCTGTCACTGCCCAGTACTATCCATGAGCACGTACAGTTCCTCCCACTGCCTGCAATTCAAGGAAAACAGATGATTACTCAAGATCTGAACCATGAGCACGTCTCCAACCCTTACTGCTCATGTACATTCAATATATATATTTTTTTTTTAATGTAGCAGCTGTAAACAAGCAGAGGTGTCATGGTCTCTGAGAATGCTTTGGCTTTTCACTGGGGACTTGCTTCAAAATAAGATTAGGCAAAAGAGATTTATCTAATTACCACAAAGCAGATGCATACCTTATTAGAGCCTATGCGAAGTGAAAAAGATCTCTGTGCATTTTCCTATGCTGGCATTTTTAACAGGAGAAGTGTTTGTTCAGAGGCAATTATAAATTACAAGTAAGCTGTGGGAAGCTGCTGTAAACTTTTAAATTATAACCTTTAGAAAGATGATAAAATGACTTCCTTTTGAATTAAGACTGGTGCTCCACTTTGCTTAATGCATGTATCCATAAGCCACAATCAGTAGCTGTGTCATGTGTTTTACATTAAGATATCACTTCATTTTCTCCCCAGGTGAGTTTTTTTGCAAACACATCACTTTTTAGTCTTCAGTTTGCTGCATAGGGATACTGGGCACTGAGTAATGGCATGAACGCAGGACAGCAAGGGACAAAGGACAGGCACCACAGAACACGTCATTTGTCTGACAGCATGCAGAAAATAAGAGATCTTTAAGGTGATCTTTACCAGCTGGGTTTCACTTCAGAGCAACTGCAGTAGCTAAAGTCATCTCATTGCATCTGTGGCCACCTAATTACAGAACTTTCCCCAGGAAAACAGAAGCTGCTTTAAAAACAGGGACTTGATGGGGACTTGTCTTCTCTCTGAAGTCAACACAAGAGCAGTGTGAGCTTGGCAGTGGTGTTTTGCAAGAGTTTGAAGGAACGTCATCTTTACAGACTACCCACATGGATGTTTTCCCATCCTCTCTGGCTGTGGTCTGCACTCCAGACTTAAACAAATGCAAGATCACTAAAAGACTGACAAAACTGGCAGCACTGTGATCATGAGACTCTGAATCCTAAGTAGTTCCAAGAGCTGGTTACTGTTTATTCTTTCAATAGTGCCTGGATGAAAAAGCAGCCAAGTAAGCAGTAGAAAATACCATGCTGTAAGAACAGGGCATGTCCAGCTCTTGTTGGCACTTGGGCATGGCTTGCATAAGCCCTGATTTGGGTGTAGGGTGTCTAAGACACTGGAAGATGGAGGAGCGGGGGAAGCCCAGATGGTGTCAGGGCCTCGCTGGTAGCTGTCCAAGAAGCTCGGACCCCTTTGAGAAAAAGCTAGACCAGACTGGCTCCAACAGCTTAGCAAGGTCTCTCTCTCCTTGCGGGAGCTGCTATTAAGCTGAGGCTCTCATGACCCTAACTTGGTTGGTCCCAGTTTGACCTTGGACTTTCCTTGTCACTGTGGACTTGCCTGGTGAGCACTGAAGTGTGACTGATCCTGGATACTCTTTCCAAACCTGATCCTGATTTGCTGACTCAACTTCCCAACTTGTCCTCATATCCTGCTCATCCCTATGGTCTTTTCTGGCAATCTGGACTCTTGCCTGAACCTGGCTACCATCACTGGACCTGCTTTGGTCACTTTTTCTCAGTACTGTAGGACAGACGCATGTGTTGGTGAAGCGCCTGCTCCTGTCAGGTTTGTTCAGCTCCTGCCTCTCCTTCCCCTATGGAGCAGCCTGCCTTGCTGCTCCCTGGTGAACAGGGTCTTTAAACCCCATTCAATGCACACTGTGTTGAACTGTGGATTTACCATGATCCATAAAATTTGCCAAGAGATGCTGACCTGTCAAGAGATCACCACCTGGGCTGGTCTATTGGGCAGTTCTCACACGGGGCAGTGGCAGAAAGGAAAAAGGGGAGACAGAAATTGATACAGAGCTGGCATTTTCCCACCCACAGCAGGAAGTCTGGGAAGCCCTATTGCAAATCTCTTTTCTGGGCTGTGTTACACATCAGCAGAATAAACCCTCCATATAGGCCATCTGCACTAAAGTTAACTCCACCAGTAAAAGCACTGTGTGGCCAGTACAAACACCTCTGTAGGAGGTCTGGTACCAGCCTGGGGACTGTGTCAGACACCTGTGGGGACCTCCCAGTGCCCCACACTCAGGCTGAGGGGGACCATCACGTACTCTCAGCCCACATCCTCCAAGCCAGGGAATACAATGCAGCTTAAACACACCCCAGTCTGTCCCTACCTGGTGAAATGTCCCTTATGGGCTGCTCACTTGTAGGACTGCACAACTACAATGGACCTTGAGCATTGGAAATAGAAATCTGTGCCTTGTATATCCCACCCATGGTCAGAGGGGTTATCCTATCAGTCCCTCAGGCACAGGTGATTCAAGCGGGGCTTAAGGTGTGGCACCTGTGCTGCCAAAAACATTTGCCATTTGAGTTGCAGGCTCTTTCTTACCCATTTAAAGAGCTGAGAAACCAGGTTCTGGCCTAGCTTCAGTGTGTGCTTATTGTGAGGAAACAGATCACTTCAAAGTTGTAACCATGTATCACTATGGTAACCTTATAATTGACATTTCTGGGGTATTATAGAGTCTGAAAGTCATAAACTTAATGAAAGTATGTTTTTATCACACTTCAGCTTCATCTCTGATTAAATCAAATTTGCATAATGGAAAGTTATTACATTTCCATGTTTCTAATTTCCCTTTCTTTCCCCTCCTTTTTACTTCTTTTGTCAAGTGTGTCTAAGGTTTTGTTTGTAGTGAAAGCTGTTGAAGGTGACCTAAGCCATGGCTTTGCTGAAAAATGTGTTCAATAATTTGTGTTACAGGAACCCAGGAAGTGAACCCCTGAGAACTGGCTACATTGTAGTTCTTTGAAATGTCTCTCCTCCTTCCCAGTAATGAGAGAACTGCAGCGCCTATACGTTATTAAGTGGCTGTTGCAAGAGAGAGGTGCTAGAAGCACTGTGAAAGGCAATTTATCAAGGAGAGATGAAGTATACTGCTCTTCCCCAGCCTTGCCCTCGTGCCACCTTTGCAAAGCATTTTAAGCAGCATGTATGTTTTTATTTTCAATAAACAAAAGCTCACATCTCTGCCAGCAAGTAAATGATAACATGTTCCTTGCTAGATTGAGTGATGACCATTCCTAAATACAGAACGTTAAGCAGAACAGCCCTGGGACATTTGTTTTCCTTGTCTTCTCTAGGACAGTGGAACAAACTGTTCTCCAGGCAAAACAGACACTGCACAGGTCCTTGGTGTCAGAGTGCCAGACTCATTGAGGGTCTGTCTTCTGTTTTGTTTCACAATGAAACCCATGCATTATTACAAGATGCAAGGCTGACCCATGTAGGCTACAAGAGTTTGAGGGCACCATTTCAATTCTGGGTTCTCCAAGTGAAGTTGCAGAGTTTGTGTGTGTGAAGGCAGAGAGCCCCAGCTCCATCCTGGGCTGTGACTCTGGGGATCATAGCCTGTCCTTTGCAGCTGATGCAACATGGTGGGATGGGGAACAGGCCGTGTTCTCATGGAGCCAGGTCTCCTCCACCCTACAGCCCCTGATTCTCGAGGCACTCACCTTCCAAATCACACCTCAAGCATTGCTGAACAGAGCCATCTCTGAGCAGAAAGGAGCACCTCCAAACAACTGAGCAGCACTGCTCCACAGGAAAGGACTGGAGGTGAAGAAAGCTCTCAGCTCCAGGAAGGACATTACTTACTGGTCTGCTAATGAACCAGAACCATGCAGTGCACCAACCAACAGAGCTCTGGCCTGGCAATTAGGGACCAGACATCCTGCTCTCAGTCAGCACACTCCCATCACTGGGATGCCCCATCACATTTTCTGTTATTAGCACAGTGACGCTGTGAATTCTGCACTCTGTTCTGCACCACATTTCAACGGGACATGAGGAAGTGGGAGATGGGCATTTTGACCTTTCAGGACCTTGAGCTCAAGTCATGCTCATCCTTCCCAACCTCCAGCATACTGTTTCAAGGGCAGGAAGAAGCACCAGGAACAGGTGAGCTTGAAGGAAGAAGCAAAGGTACCAAGTGGCCAAGTATCATCTGCTCCTTAATTCTCACCAGTGTCTTATGCACAGGAGAGCCCTGTCCCAGGGCTGATCTGAAGGATTGTGAGCTGGTGTCTTGAAGCTACATCATGCAGGGCTCCACCCCACTGCCATGTTCTTGTCCTTCTGGGGCAATTTGACTTTGCTGCCTGGATGTGCCATGCAGCACAGAGCACAGTCAGTGCATTCACTGCAACATGTCCCCATTCCTGCTGTGGCACAACTCCTCACAAGTTTTCCTGTGGAAACCTTCACCTCTGGAGAACTTAAATGAGCTGTTTGCTCTAAGGTTAAATGCAATTAGCAAGTCAAATGCCTGGGAAGAAGTGCCAGACATGCCAAGAAATGCATGTCTGGAGCCATCCAAGTCAATGAGTTGCCCTCAATGACTGCCACTTAGTGATGCCTGAGCAGCTAAACTGAGGTCTTGTGCTCTGGCACATGGCCTGGCAAATGCTGTCATTTCTGCCACAGTCAAATACCCACTGACAGGTCTTTATTTGCTGTCACCAGAGGTGAGGCTCTTTTAATGGCCTCTTGGAGAGAACTGCTCTCCCTGAAGAGGAAAGCTGCAGGTCACCTGAGTCTCCTAGAATTTATCACTCTGCTGCTCTTTCATTAACCCAGGGCATGTTGATTTCCATGCATAGACAAATGAACTTGGGCTTTGTGCAGGCATCTGGGAGCCTGATGTCTTTCAGTCTGAAAGAAGCCAAGTGCTCATCATACCTGCCTCAACCTGTCTGACCAGCCGGGTTAGCTCAGTTGGTTAGAGCATGGTGCTAATAACACCAAGTTCACAGGTTCAATCCCTGCTTACTGCAGGGGGATTGGGCTCGATGATCTCTCAAGGTCCCTTCCAACCTAAAGCATTCTATGATTCTATGACTGTGCAGGTGTCTTCCCAAGCATGCGTGACTACTAGAGGGTGGCCAGTCCTTTGTGTCCTGACTTGGTGATGTTTAGTCCATTTTCTGAGGACAACATAGCAGGTTCACAACCTGTTCCTGCAGATCCTGTCTCTGCATGAGGACAAGGAAAAGGTAAAAACAATGCTGCCAACCATCCTCTGCTAGTTCTTGGAGGAAAGCTACACTCTCTCCTGCATGTGGACAGAGACAGATCACTGTGGCCACCTCCTGCAGGCTGGGCCATCTGCCCTAGCACTGCCCAGCCATGCTGCCAGATGTGCCTGCAAGCTGGCAGAGGGTGAGAGGTCCCTGGCTATCTTCTCTGCTCTTGGGCAAACAGCTGCAAACTGTGTTCACTACCTGAATTTTCTACCCTACATGCTCTCCCTTCTCCTCATCCTGCTCTCCCCCCCAGTTGTGCTCTCCACAAATATTGAAACATACTTTTGCTAGGAGCAGTCTTTATGATTTCTGCCATTCTCCTGCAAAATACCTCCCTATAGGTGGTATTTACTCAGAGAGTTGTGGGATGAGCTGGAGCTGCTCAGGGCAAGCTCTCAGCCCTCAGACATGTTAGTTTTTCAATCCCCCACCCCAGTGGAAACTACAGATGTTTAGGGTTTGATAGTTTAGCTAGAATCCAGCCACATATTTTTATACTGCTCAGTGAAAAGAAAACTTCTTCAAGGTTTTTTTTCCTCAGGAAACATACATTATCTGTTAAAAAATGCAGCTGAAAAACCAATTTTGCTTTTCTTGATAGAATAATTTTGGCAGCCCTTATCATGAAGCAATAAAAGCAGTTCTCCAGTGATTATGGGTAGCAGGGCAAGTGTCACAAAGGTACACTAAAACTAACCCAAACAAAGGACAAGCTCAAGTTTATTTCACAAAACAGCCAAAACCACACAACAGAAACCAATGAGAAACACGAGTAAACACACACTCACAAGGAGGAAACTCTCTTATGGGCACCCGGAAGATACAATTGCTCACCTGGAGGGGGACAAAGGCTCATTCAAGGATATCTCCAGAAAAAATCAGTCACAAAAAAGAGGTGAGGGCGCTCAACCCCAGGAAGTATCATCACACAGCATCCCAAGCCAAGAGAAGACGTTTCAAACACACACCCCCAACTCTAAGAAGACCACTCCAAGGGGATCTGCAGCGGCACCCCATTTATACCCTGGGTCGGACCTGAGCTGTGGTCATAATTGGTCATGATCCAGAAGCTTCTCTGAGCCAAGGCTCCTCATTGGCTGTGGGCCCTGTCTGTTGATGGAGGGGCCCCGCCTCTCCCGCTGCCCCTGCGGGGGTGTGCGTGCCCGGGGCACGGCCCCCGGGGGTGCGGCACGGTCGGGACTGAGCGAGGTGTGCGCCCGCCAGCAGGCACGGCAGAGCGTAACAGGCGCGAAAATGAGCGCGAAAAGCCTGTGATCACCATGTTAACAGCCCCGATCTTGGGGGGCGGGGGGGTGCCTGTCACAGCTAGCACCACTAGTGAAAATAAACAGGCATTTCCAGCAAACTTTAGCTAAAGACCTGCCCTGTCGGGAGGGAGAAACAAAGCCTCATCATAGAAATGGGGAGGTAAAAGACTGTTTAACCATTTGGCATTTGGCAGGCCAGCCCCGAGGAACGATGACAGGACATAGAGTATGAAAGCCTGACAGTCTGGCACCAGGACAAAGAAATGCTGTTTGCAGCAAGGACCTGATTTTGAGACAGATCTCACCCCTCTGGTGTCAGCCAGAGACCTCTGCTAGGACCAAGAACATTCTTCCAAGGAAAAAGAGTCTGAGGCGCGGGATGTGGTGTAGCACATGGCACTGCTGCATCTCCTCCTGTCATGGTGGCAGCCATCCTCTGCAGAAAGCCAGGTCTCTCCAGGACCCTTGAGGAAGGATCATGCAGTTCTACCCAGGCTCCTGGGTATGAAATCCCAGGAGCAGTTCACTACCAGATATCCAAGAAGAAATCTTATGTGGCTCCTGTGCATTTAATGGACACATAAGATGTCATCAATTGCTGACCATTTTACCCAAAGTCAGCTCCAGACCCAGCCATGTTCACCACAAGGCTTGAATAGGCACTAGGAGGTTTGGACCTCCCCAAGCTGTACAAGCACAACTGCTTTTTCCCTATTCTCCCTTCAGAGATGGCTCCACAAAGCCTTGGTGTGTGCCTCTGTCTGGGCATGTCACAGGCCTGTCCTTTACAGACCCACAGCAGGTCCACACCATCCCTCCATGTACAGACCTGAAATAGCCCAGTCTCAGAAATAGCTAGGTTGCGTGGATGAAACATGACAGAATGGTTCAGCCTGTGCCAGAACCCCAACATGGAAAACTTCAGCCCCAAAGATTCAAGTCTGGCAGAGGAGCAAGGAGCTGAATGCGGAGTTGTGTAGCAGGAAGCACTGGCAGCCCTTAAATTTCCAGACTTACTGGTCTCTCCTGTAATATTGACATGCTTCCAGTTCAGTGCATGCTGGAGTGCTTTGCTGGGTGGGGACCAGCCCTGAGTGATGTTTTGCCATGGATGGAGAGCAAACTCAAGGTCCCCATGGGATTTGCCAGACTCTGAACCCTGGATCCACTGAACAGCTTTGCCCTCAGCATCATGCCATTGCCTTGTGACAATGCCATGGGGAGAAATCCCCTTTCTTGGGGAGCCAGGCCAGAGTCAGTGGTAGAGGGCAGAAAGCCACAAGGGAAACAGCCTGAGCTCATAGGTGAACAAGGCTTACCGGTGCTACTCGGGGCTGGATGCAGCTCCATGTTTTAGCAAAAAGAAGATTCACAAGTGGTTCACCCTGAGCACTGTCTTGGATGGCTGCCCTGGGCCAGTCCATGGCCTCCCGCTGGCTTTGCCTCCCATATGGACCTCCACAGTTGGTGGTGCTGGGCAAGTCTTGTCACCAGCCTGTTTAACCTCCTGTGTGAAGGGGTGGCTCTAGTCCTGTCCTGCACAGGTGACTCTATTTTGTAGTAGAGGACCTCACCTGGACAAGCCACCAAGCTTGGAGGGGAAGGGTCTGCATCCTCACAAGGACATTGCGGGGTGAAGCTCCTTCCGAACAGACTCTATGAATGTGATCTTGTGGAAATTCCACACCAAATGTGACAGAGAAGGTATGGGATCAAGAGGATGAGGAAATCACAAAGAGAAGAAGAACAAAGCAGTAGCCTGGGCTGAGGGATAAACTTAGCAGAGGCATTTTGGACCTCTCCAAAGACTGTGTCCAAGTCTCACTCATGAAGGAGGCTGGAGTGCTGGCTCCTGTGTTTCTGTGCCTTGGACAGTGTCGTAGTGCACCTGTGGACAGGCTTTGATCAGATGCATTCTCACCCAGCCCTTCCTGGGGACAACACTCCTCCAGAATACAGTACGGAATTGCTGAGGGCGTGGTGGGAATAGCAGATGAACCCTCCCTGCTGGTATTCCCCCTCCTGACCATTAACAGCCTCATTTCTTCCTCAGCAAGACAGCATGTCCTGTCACATCCAGCAGAGCATAGACACATGGTCTCTCCTGAGGACAGTGTGCCTGATCCCACCCTTGCTCCAGCTTAACTAGGAGCCGAGGCCCATGAAGCGGCAGTAAATGATGTGCTGTGGGGGCCATGTCAGCAGGGCAGGCTGACATTTGCTCACAGCAGAGCGTAACAGCAATTGCTTCAGTCATAAAAGTGAAAATCAATAGAACTGGAGCACTAAGAAACTGAGGCTCATGCCTGGCAGAGCAGGGGAAATCAGGCACTGGATTAACATCCTGCAGGGGAAAGGGCAGCATTACTGGGAAGACTTTAGTAGTCCCTGTGGAACCCAGCAGAGGACTGGAGCCAGGGTTATCACTCCCTTGGCAAGCACTGGTGTCCCCTACCTAGGGAGGTAAGACCAGCTACAGCACCAGTAGCTCCAGTAGCACCAAGGAGACAGCCTCCCCAAGGAGTCAACCTACACAGCACAGGGCTCTGCCCTGTTTGTGCTGCACTCAGCCTAATGAGACTGAAGCCTCTGTCATGCAGCAGGGAGAAGCCGTCTCTATTAAAGGACCTGGGCAGCTCCCACTGCCCTAGAGCATTCAGCCTGCAGCATCACATCCATCCCAGGCTTTGATTGAAGTGGGGCCCTGAGACACAGTGCTGGAAGGCAGGAGGAGGGCTGGCCACACTGCCAAGACTACTGCACAGATCATTTGTCAGCCAGTCCTGCCAAGGGGCTGGACCTTGATAACTAATAGAGAAGAAATTCTGAATCTGAAATGAGAAGTGGAGGGGAAATGATATTTCTTCATCCATTGTGCATTGCTAATAGGTAGAGAGATCTCCCATTTATAACCAAGAATACAAACAGTAATTGCCTTGCCTGGCCCAGCCTATTTCTAATTCTCCTGGGCAGCTGATTGCTAGTTCTTACAGACTTTTCTAACAACAATGATAAAAGAGCTAAAAACTGTGTGGCACAAAACACCTGCCGCTCCCCATAAGTGCCAGTCCTAGGTGGAGGACTGAGAGGAGGGTCAAGAGTCTTTGTTGAAATCTGTGTTGCCATCCAGTTCCACCTGGGACACTCTGACCACTGAGGGCACAGCAGCTGCACCTGACCTGGAGCAAGTGAGTGCCTGGGACCAGGGGACAGGAATGTGACACTGCTGACACAGCACCTTGCAAATGCCCACAGCCTCTGGAGCAGCACTCAGCAAACTTCAAGCTCCAGACATTTATCAGGAGAATGACATAAGATCAGGAAGAGGATTCAAATACTGAAACAGGGCAGGCTCAGGCATCTACGATGCTGTGGAGTATCACCTGCTGCTGTTCCAGGAGAGTATGGACACCCCACAGGTATCATTTCATATCCAACAGCTCCGTGTTCATGTCCCTGGACATGCAGGGTATCTCAAACAGTGCTAGATACCTGTTTGGGTGACTGAATCTAACCCATCAACAAGTGATATGATTCAGGCACTGATTCACAGAGATAAAAGACAGCTGTGCTTATGTTTTCTCATATCACAGATCAGTTCCCAGAAGTTTCTTTCTGCTCCATCCATCTAGCTGTCAGGATACTTACACAGCCCAGTGGCTGGGATCCAGTACTTGCACTAAACTTTCATCTCTGGTGCTGCTTTCATTGATGAAGACCGTGATTTGGACACACATATCTCTGTGTATCTCATCTCTTCCTAGGACTCTGCCTTGATTCACGTCCTGTGGCTGTGGAGGAGCCAGGCATGTTTGGCATGTTTGGGAAGGGCCACAACCCAGAACTGGACTTTTAGGAGCAGCCTACTCTTCACATCTGAAGGAACAAAAGCTGATGAGTAGCTCCCCCCTCTTTGCTGTGAAATAACTTAGCTGTACTCACATGATCACTTAGCATGTCTCAAGGAGTGGGGTGTGGTGTCTGGGAGAGGAACAATGACATCTTGGACCACTCTGGCTGTGCTCGGCATAGATCTATGACAATCCCTGACCTTGTGGAGTAGGTCACTTTGGTACATCTATGCTAGGATGTTGATGGTGCAGAGCACCACCCTCCAGCACTGAGGAGGGCACTCTCTACAGGCACAGCTCCCAGAACCTTGAGATGTGTTCCTGTAACCCCATCCTCTAAAATACCCACTATGTCTCCTCTGCTGTGAGGGTGACAGCTCCTTGGGAAGAACTCTTCATTATGCAGGAGCCTTGACAAGGAAGAGAAGATGCTGCTGGATCAATGAGCCTTGCTGTCGGAAAGCCGAAAGCCGTACTGCCCGATACAATGAGCCTCTACCTCTGAGCTCTTTGGGATGCAAATACAGGCAGGAAGCTGTGCTGAAAGAAAGTGAAGGCTGTGAAGTTGGGCCTGTGGGAAGGAAGGTGTCCTTTGCTCCAGGCAGTTTCCTTCACATGCTTATCATGACGAGCAGTGGTCGGAAAATGTCTGTCACATTTGTGACTGACCAGAATTGAGGCAATGCTTGAAATTGGTCTCAATTTGCTGGAAATGCATTTGGTGATGTGGAAATGCTCTGCCTGGCTGTGTGGGGAGGGATTCAGTCACCCACACGTGATGTTGCCCACAGCTGTCTGAGACATCTGCACAGGGCAAGTGAATGTGACACAGCATCAGCAGGAAGACCAATGCCTTTCTGCAATGATGACTCGAGGATCTCTTCTATCATTGAATACCCACAGAGTCTAGAAGGACAATAGTCATCCCAGTTTGGTTAAAATATGATGCAAGCTTTAGAAAAGTGGCACTGAAACCAAAGCAGAAAAAAAAAAAAAAAAAAAAATTCCAAGAAAGCTAGAATTTAAAAAAGCAGGGAATTTTCTTCACATATTATTTTTAAATAGACACTTTTTCATTCCAATGTGACACAAAACAAGCTTCTGATATCTTTTCAGAAACAAGACCGCTGTCCTTCTCTGCCCTCCAACACAGAGAAGTCCTATTGTAGACATTTTGGTGAAGCCTGGGCAACCACTGCTGGCCATCCCAGCCAGGAACAGGTTAAATTTTGCACAGCTGATGGAATTCACATTAAAACCTTTGTGTTATGAAAGAAGCTCTTTCAAATCCAGATTTCTTCTGTGCATTTTTAAATGATCCTTTAAGAGTTAAACAAAACAGTGACTAGTACCTTTTAAATAAAAGTGACCTTTATCATGATTCTTTTTCCCAGGTGTTAGTGTATTTTAATGTAATTTTATTGTCATTAAGGTTTGGGAAGTGAGTATTTGGAGTGTGGGGTTTTAAAACATCTAGTGAGCAGAAATCCAATATTCACCAGAGGCTGGATTACCAGCAGAGCTGGAATTCCTTTGCATGCTCCCAAAGGCTGTGAAGACTTCTATTCTAATGTTAAAGGAGTGGATGGTAGCGGTGCTCAGATGTGGAGAGGTTATGTTACCAGTGAGATAACCCATGAGAGCAAACAAGAAGCAAGCAATATTCTTTTTTGAAGAAGATTCAATAAATATTCAGTATCTCCAAATACTGGGTGCTGTATTATCTCTAGAAACTCTGTAGTCCTCTGGCCATTTCTGAATGATGCCACCCCACCACACCAGATGGAACTGGGGGCTGCTCTCCCCTCTGTTGCTTAAGTGAGCTCACACAGGCCAATTCTATGGGCTTCTGCTTATTGTAAAAACGGCCGATCCTTACCAAGTCCTCCTCTCATCACTGAGGGTGCTGAGACCTTCTCAGTATCAGGTCTCTGCCAAGAAGTGACACCTAGACCTTGGTCTTTCAAGCTATGCACATCTCCTTCTGCATGATCCAGAGGAGTGGTTTCAGTTGGTTTCAAGCTCAGTATTTGCAGGACTGCATACTCATGTAGAATCTTCTAGTTTTGCAGGGCTGTTGGATTTCACCTCCAGAGCCACTTGCTGCTTACTCTACAGCCACACAAGTGAAATGTTACAGTCCTCCTTGGTCAATAACCTCATTCATAAATCACATGGGTTGTGTTTGATTTCAGCCTGCACAGGTTTTACAGGTCTGTACAAGCAGTGTGTGACTAGCTGGTCACTTCTGCTATGTCCTGCACTGTGATCATCCCAGGAATGACTTGGGATTTTCTAAGAAAGCTGTGGGTATTTGGTGGGTGACTGCCTGTCCCTGCAGCTTGCTCCTAAGAATGACAGCATGACAATGGCACACGCATAGTACATACTGTGCAAATGATACCAGGAGGGAGCCCTTGGCCCCCTGGTCTTCAGGTGCAGGGTACCGGTCCACCCTGTGCTGCTGGTGCTTTGGTTTTCCCTCAGATTGAAGCTGTCTTGTTTGGTAAAAGCTCAGCTTCCGGTTTCATGCCTTGGTTTCAGATGGGCAATGTGAATGAGAAGGAAGTCAAGCTGTTGAGGGGATCACCAAGCCCTCACCTCTTCCCAGTTGTGAATGAGGTGTGACAAACCACCAGCTCTGCCTTTCTACTTGGGAAGCAGGACCTGGAAGCAGATGGGTGGGATATGAGTCACATGGGAGAACTTAAGGTTCAGGGCTGGCTTTTCTGGAGACCAGATGGATTTGCTACCATGGTTCAGAGACACTTCTGGCTCAGGATTTCTTAAGAGCCTTAAACCTTGGCCTTTTGGTCACATGGCTCAGTGAGTGTGCCCCTGAGCAGCAGACTGCAGCCAGGGCCTCAAGAAGGCCATCTTAACATATTGGCTCAGTGTCCTCATACACCAAAGGGTCTTTTTGCTCCATTTGCAGTACCTTGAGAGTGAGGTTGTGCAAGTACTTTCCTACAACATGCAATGCAAAGCTTCCTCCACCACCTGCTGTGTCTATGTGTCTCCATGGTCATCATTCACAGCCAATTGCCCACTAGTGGAGCAAAATCACGGCATCAGCCATAGGCAAAAGAAAAATATAAAAAGGCACATTATACAGCTATTCATTGGGGGAAACGGGGATTTCTGAGGGCAACAGTCACTTTTCAGTCTGGGGAGGTGTTTGCCTATGTGAGTGCTGTGAACAGTTAGGGCTGTCCAAAGTAGACAAGGAAACACTTGCTGCGGTGGGACTGGTGCCCAACGTCAGCCATTCCTATCCGGATGTCCCGCTGAGACTGGAATGAGTCCAAGGCACCTGGATCACACTATCACCAGGAGATGAAAGGCAGAGAGTGTGTGAAGCACTAGATAGGAGGGATGGAGTGGGATCAAACACTAGAGAGCTCTAGCAAGAAAAGAAGCAGTAATCCCTTGGCTGCTTGACAGGGACCTGCTAATTTTGCAGCAAGTGATGTTTCCAGCCTGCAGAGTTGAATAGAATTGTCCCAAATAACTGGTTTTCCATCAGAAAATTCTCATTTCTCTGCCTTTTGGCAAGAACATGAGCCCGGACACCCCTTGCTGAGGAATAGCGGTTGTCTCCTCCTTGAAGGAGCATTGCCCAGGGAGTTGAGCTGTAGGGTAGAGCAGATGCCTTTAAAGGAGCAAATATTTATGGATCTGCAGTGGAAAATCTCCAGCAGGAGGCTGGGGAGCCTTGCTTAAGTACACTGTGAAGGGGCACACTCTAGGGTGCAGGAAGATGGAATTGGGGTTGAACACTCTGAAACTGGCTAAAAACTTCATTCTGGGGAGTAGGTCCCACTGTCTCTGTCAGCTTTGGATACCAGTGGGACTTGTTAGCAAAAACCTTACAGAACAGGGAAGTCCTTGACACATCAAAGCTATTTGCATGAGGGACAATATTTCCTGCTCAGGTCTGCCATCATGAGGAGCTCAGAGAAGAGCATCAGGGGGAACTTGTCACTCCAAGGTGTGCCCGCACAACAGGAAAAGCTGGCACTATGGCAGTGGCTGCCTCATGGCTACTGGCAGATACCTGAGGAGGGAGATCCCCACTCCCCAACTTTTGTGGTGCGCTGGGAACCTGTAGCCCTCATTGCAGAGGCTTTCAGGGCATATCTGAGCATGCCTCAGTTTCCCCACTGATTTCTTAGAAGGCATCTGGAGGACTGTGGCTGGACGAGCCCATTGGTCCTGGTGCTGAGGTTCCTGCTGTGCTGAGGGTTCAGAGGGGGCAGGTGGCTCAGGAGAGCAGCTGAGAGAACACAGAGAGGCTGAGCATGCAGCTGCTGTTCAGGGTCACCCTCTGTAGTCCCCTGTCCTCAGCGGCCCTTCACCCACTTTCGTCTGCACGCTGGTGCAGGGCTGGTGGGGACGCTTGTGCGCGGTCGGCTCCTAAACTGCAGGAGAGGGGAGTGGCGCCGGAGACGCTCTAGCCTGGGGGGCTGGGGTGGAGAGAGGCAGCGGCAGGGGCTGTGCAGGTCTGGCAGGCTGACGGCCGTGCCGCTCCGTGCCGAGCCGGGCTGTGCCGTGCCGCTCCGTGCCGCTCCGTGCCGAGCCGGGCTGTGCCGGGCTGTGCCCTGCCGGGCTGTGCTGTGCCGCTCCGTGCCGCTCCGTGCCGTGCCGCTCCGTGCCGTGCCGTGCCGCTCCGTGCCGTGCCATGCTGCTCCGTGCCGTGCCGCTCCGTGCCGTGCCGGGCCGTGCCGGGCCGGGCCGTGCCGCGCCGCCCTGGCGGTGTGTCCCTGCCCTCTAGCGGTGCCCGCCGCGGGCCGCCGCCTCCGGGCCCACTCGCGGCCGCAGCCATCGCGATCCCACCCCGCTCCTAGGCCGCTCACAGCCCGCTCCCATCCTGCTCTCAGCCTTTCCCATTCCGCTCCCACCCCACTCCTAGCCCGCTCGCAGACCACTCACCTTCTGCTCCCGTCCCTCTCCCACCCCACTCCCAGCCCAGAGGTCCCCATGGTCCCAGCACAGCCTCTGCTTCTCCTCCTTCTCCAGCCAGTATTTAAAACACATCTCAGGAAAACTGCCTGTGCCTGCAGAGGAGCTGCTTCCTCCAGCCATGTGGGAGGCTGTGTTAAAGAGTGGCAGGGGGTTAACCAGGGAGCCAGGGAGCTGCTGGAAGCCCAGCTGGGCCCCTGGAAGATGGTGCTTAGCACAGGCTTGGTGCTGCAGCTATGCCCATGGCAGCTCATGGTTCATACTGCAGCTCAGGGGGGCAGAGAAAAGCCTTATGGGCACCAGAGAAGGCAGGAGATGAGAAGTAAGAAGAGATGAGAGGGTCTCAAAGATCAGAGATAGGTATCTCCACCTGTTCACAGTGAAGCCCTGTGTATCATTCCCTGATTTTATGCCCCCTGACATACGGGGTACAGATGGTGGCTCCCTGATTCCCAGCTTTGGAGCTGAAAGCTATGTCCAGCCTAAATTACCCATGCCATGCACCTGTCTCCATAGACACCTGCCAGACACAGGTACCTCCAAGAAGGAATTTCACCCCTCCAACAGAGGGTTGCAGACAGCTGTCTGGGGATGTCTTTCCCTCACCCATCAAGGGAGTCCTGGAGACCTGCTTCAACTAGATCTCCATCTGGATGAGCTGAAACCTTCTCAGGCATCTTGCAGGAGGACGTGCCCTAGCCCAGACTGTGCAGGTTCTCACACATGTGCCTGGGGAATCAATGGCACTGCTGATGACTGAAGCTTTGCAAAGGGACAGCTGAGCTGCTGCTACACTGTGAGAGAGGGGAGGGTGGCACCTAGGAGACCAGCTCACCCCTTCTCCACGAGGCTGTCCTTCCAGACCTTGTTGGTGCTCAGGGAAGGGGGATAGCTGAGATTAGTGCTCGTGACCCTACAAACTCTGCTCCCAGCTCTTCTACAGACCCACCTCCCCTGAATTTAAAGGAAGGTCCCCCACTCTTACCTCCTGGGCCAGTCCCAGGTGCTGTTCCTGTGCCCCCCTAGGTACTGTAGAGAATCAGGGCCAGGGCTGAGCAAGGCAGCCAGACCAAGATAAGTCAAAGACCTTTAGGTAGTGAGGATGTCCCTTTCTGGTCTGCTCTCCTTCACCGTGAGTGTGCTGGAGACTTTCTAACCGTGAACCCATCTAATGGGTCATGCTGCAGCCTCTCACTGTGGTGTCCTGGGCTCTTCAGTGTGAGCAACAACAGAGAGAAGGGGAAAGCTTTTGGTTTGGTACCTGGATTGTTTTAACTTCTTCTGCTCCTGACCTTGACAATGGAAAGGACTTGTGGAGAAGAAAGGAAGATCCATTCTAGGTGTCGTACCTGGAGCAGAATTGTTTTTTGGCTCCAGCTGCACCAAAATTTGTCTATATTTTTTCCTATCAAAATAGGAAATTAGATAAATGCACCATTGGACTAGCCCTGCCACTGAGAGTGACAGCAAAAGCCATAGTTCTATGCACCTGAGCTGAGAACAGGTATTTCACTCACAGACAGCATTGAAAGAGGAGCTCTGGGAAATAATGGCTGAGCCTGATTTTCAAAGAGGACATATCTCAGGAATTCAGACTGTAGTTTTCCTCCTCAAACCTATCTGCTGAAAGAGATGGGAATGGGGTCAGGACAGTAAGTTTCATTCAGGAACAAGTGCTTCCTGGGCTGAATATATTATGCATATAGCTAGTGTGCTGCCAGCATCTGTATGTGCCACAAAGCCTAGCTGTGAGTGGATTGGAAATGGAAGTAACATGAATATAGAGATGCTGTATACAGTCTTTCTGTGAGGAGAGACACTTCCAAAGATAAATGAATCTAGTATGTTAAAATATACGGTGAAATCAAAGAGAAACCAGAAGGAGGTAGAAAATAGATCATAGAGATAGGAAGGAAGAGCTGGAGTAATTTAAGTTAGGTAATTGGAGCAGGATAAGGTAGGTGAGCAGCAAAGCTGGAAGGAGCTATTCTTAGCACAAGCATTTACTCATCAACAAATGTAATCCTCTTTTTGCTTGTGCGTGGCCTCTGAATGGTTTGCCATTTGGCTGAACCTTCTTGTTAGTCAAAAGCCTGTGATGACACTTGTATGGAGTGTGTCAGGCGATGTCTGGGAGGCCCTTGAGAGTGTGCTGGGGAAGCCATGCGTTGCAGGGTGCCCAGGTGTATGAAGGGCAGAGTGCAGCTCTCCTGGCACTGTGCTCTGGAGGAGGTAACAGCCCCATTGCTGCTGGATGCTGTGGTTTAGAGGACTGGTTTAGCTTTGCTTCGGAGCCCAAAGGGCCAGGGGGTGATCCTTTTTTTCCTGTGTGTAGTTTAGTTTCCGTTACATTTTCCAGGAGCTGTTGAGGACTTGTGTACTGTGATTCAACATCACCACCCAGGGACAGTAGCCTTGTCGTAGCTGCTGAGAGCCAGGAGAGAGCTGCTGTCCACCAACAAGGCTGGCTGCCACCCCGAGGAGTGATGCCCTACAACTTGGTCACTCTGTGTCAAGTGCCAGAACCCCCTGCAGGCAGAGTTGAAAGGGGAACTGGCCTGGTGGGGAGCTGGAGGCAAAGCTCCAGAGACAAGGCAGACACACAACCTTCCCCTGAGCATGGGGGCAGCCCATCACCCCTCCTGCCAGGGGCTCTGGGTGTCCTCCACGGGTGGGGGCTCTGATCTCCAGAGGTAAGGAGGGTGCAGGTCAAGCTGAGGAAGCAGCGCTGGCTGTTTGCAGCTGCATCGAACTCCACTGCAGACATGTGCCATTGGCTTGAGAAACATGAAGAGCAGAGCTGTCCCATAGCTGTCATCAGCTGCACATGCATAAAAACAGTGCCATTTCCAGCTGGCATCCACCTCTACATGTGGTGGCATCAACTTTTCCAAGTGTTCCCCGGTGTTGTGAATGACACCCTGGATGGACTATGCCAAAGAACTCTTGGGCATTTACCCTGCCCTATGGAGGCCCTGGGAGGTGTGTAATGGCTAATTTGCACCTCTGTTGTGCCTGCTGTTGCTGTGGCTGCATGTGAGGATTTGTTACTTGAGCACAAAGCATCCCCGTCAGTTTCTGAAACAAAATCCAGCAGCTTCAGTCCTCCAAGCAAAGCCACTGACTCAGATGTAACAACCATTTTGGCCAGTTAAGTCTCCTCCATTTGATATAAAATATCAATTAGTATAAATCTTTGGAATGAAATAGCATGCTCTCCAGCCTCTTCTTATCCCTCAGCTGTAGAAGAAAATCCCAGCAAATAATTTAGAGTAAATACCTTCATTAAACACTTAAGTGAAGCAGTTAGGATTACAACACATCTGTAAACAGGGGAACAACACGCTGATATAATCTCTCTCATAACAGAACAAAGCAAGTGCCAAGGGGACAAATCTGTGTGTGTATAAAAGGGAACTCTCTAATAAAGAGCTGATGAGTAAAGAATAACAGGAGGGACTAATTACTGTATAAATATCGAGGCCTTCAAACTGTGCAAGGTTTGCACTGATGATGTGGGCAGGGAGAGTGTGGGGAGCTGCTGGGGACAGAGCCCTGAGAGACACCACACATGGGGATGCAGGACTGGACAGGCAGTGACCGCCTCCAGACAGCACAGCAACTGCTGCCTTAGCTCTCACTGTCCCAAAGCCACTTTGTCTGCAGGGCAGGAGGGGATGTTCCCCCGACCATCCTACAAAGCATGCAGCCCAATGGGTGCTTCCAACTCCTGACCAGTGGCACTGACTTGAACATCCAGGGTCCCCAAGAGGAAGGAGTGTGTGACTGTCTGGTAGCATGGAGAAGGTCAAAGCAGCCATGGCCATGAGCCGTGTAGGAAATTGCTAACCAAGTGGGAGCTTAATAAGGAATAAATAGGACAGGTCACATAGTCCTGAATTACACCACCTGAGGTTTGGCTCCGCATCTTAAAAGACCAGAGCAGAGAGTGACAGAAGTCACCCCTCATTCCCACAGCCCTTGCAGCTCAGGTTCTCCCTTGCTCAGCGCTGCTTGGTCAGAACTGAGCAGGGGCTTGTGCTAACAGGCCAGATCCTCCTCTGGGCTGGTGGTGGATGCATGGCTTGATGCAGTTCTGGCAGGGTGAAGGTGTTTTGTGCTGTGTTCAAGCAGAGCTGGAGATACTTAACTGTGTGTCTCCAAACCCCCACTCCAGGATCCAGGTGTTTCCCAGCTGCTAAGCCTGCATATGCTTATGTTGTCCCAGCAATATTCTTGTGTTCTTGAGTGCATTGCTATTTTTCAGCCTGGCCCAGAGCCACTCCCATCTTCTGGGAGGAGGAAGCACAGCTGCTGGTGGCAGGAGTCTGAGCTCTTGGCTTGCCACTTCCAGGAGCCATTTGCAGGAGCCCCAGGTACTCTGAGCACAGAGATGAGGGCCTCAGTGGCACATCTGGTTTTTCCTCACTTAAATTTTACCCAGTCATAAGCTGATGCAACTCCATCAGAGGGACATCATCATGACCCAAGGGAAGCCTTGACCAGCACCAGCATCAACATGTGGACACTATTTCTGTGGAGCCTCCAATGGAGGCTTCCCCAGCAAGACCTTGGTTGCTACAACTGTGTTGTAAGGAGAGCAAGAGACATCTCTCAGTGGGGAAAGAGGGGTCTGTCCTTCAGCATTGTCTTCCCTGGGGTAGAGAGGCTCCTCTTGCACACTTTGCGCTCTTCCTCTCCCCCCGAACCTGTCTCTCTTTGATCCAGTAGTGGAGCTTAAACCAGGATCTTTGCTGCTAAATACAAAGGGGAAATTGGTCAGCAGCATGTGTGTATGCGCTCACAACTGCCCCTCTCCACACATCCCTTAGTCCACTCCTCCAGTCCCAGATGGACAGCAGCTGTGACACACAGAGCTGGGGAAAAGCTGCTGGCCTGCAACTTTGAGCAAATGAATTTTGTAAATCAAATTACTACCTCTCCTGTTTCCTGAAGAATCCCTGAACAATTAATGCATCTTCTTAAAACATAAATAGAGAAATAAATGCAGGCAGATAGAGAATGACCTGGTGTGAGGCTGAGGCTTGGGGATAAAGGGTGGAGGAGAAAAAGTATCCTGGGACTTTAAAGCACAACTTTAAACATGTATTTTTTTTGTTTGTTTTGCTGGAGAAAAATAAGGATAAAGAGACCATCATTATCCTGGAGTTAGTAAAACTAGAAAAGACCTATTGGTTGTGCATCATGAAACATCTGGCTGTTTTGGGGGGATGGGAAGGGAGATACGTGCTTGCTCTTCTGACAGGAAAAGAAACACATTGCCTGTGCTGATAGCATTTTGTCCCTGGAACTCATCCCACAGTTGATCACTCCATCACAGTTAAGATTTACTCCAATAGCTTTTGTGGTTTATAACATTTACTAACAGTCTTGCTCTGCTTGCTAAAAACATGAGGAGTAGTCAGTGTCTATCAACGTGTCTCATCCCCCTTTAGTATGAGTAAAGTTTTGCTATTTTTCCAGAAAAAGGATTTGTCAGCAGAGGTCATAGCTTTTATTACTGCAACTGATAGACTGGAAACAAGCCTTCAGATGAACAAGACTTTTAGCTGATCTGTCCTGTGACACGGGGTTTGTCAGTCCTGGGAGAGAAAAGCACGGGAAATCTGAGGTGCAAAGGTGCACTCACCTGGGCTATGGCCAAGATTTATCTCAGAACATCATGTCTAATGGCCTATTCTACCCATCCCCTTGTCTGGTCTCATTAAGAAGAACTAACAGCCTAAGGCAATTCTCATCCAAATAACTTAATTAAGGTAGTGTTAGGGTTGTGAGCACCTAGAAATCATTTGCTATCTGCAAGTCTGGCTTTCAATTAACAGAAGCTGAGAGAGAGGGGCGCAGGGACATGAGAGAGCACAGAAGCAGGAGGGTCCACTTTGGGACTCAGCTCAGAGTCGTTGTGCTGAAACCAAAATCAAGTGGAAAGGGCTGAAGGGCACCTGAGTGACTCCAGGGTGAAGACCCCCAGCTCTGCGGGGGGAGTCCCAACACAGTTCTCAGGTAGTTCCTGCTCCTTTCAAAACCAGTGCCTGAATGTCCCTTCATGTCATAGGAGGAAAAGACACTCACTCCACAGAAAGTCTGCAAGCCCTCTAAGGGTGCTCAGCCTGCCTCTTGAGTATGAAATACCCTGGCAGTAAGGAGGACGGGCACATTAGAGCGCCATGGTCCCAACAAACAAGCCTGGGATGTGTCTAGATAGCAGCCAGCTGCAGTTCTTAGGGAAAGAGGAGGAAAACAGCAATACACAGTTCCTCACATGCCTTCAGGCTTCAGCCAGGCTGAGCTTCAGAGATCTCCTCAGAAGGGAGCTGCATCAGTGTGTCTAATAGCCCTGAGGGTATTATTCTGCCATGGATTTGTCTGACAGCCTTTTAAACCTGTCTATATTCCTTGTGGCAACAAGTTCCCCACCAACACAATGTTCAATGTATGCTCCTATTTGGAGCCTGCCATGCTTAAGTAATTTTTTTTTCCTGCTGGCTTCCTACAGAACAAACCTCAGGACACCTCTGAAAATTTCAGTGCAAAGCACCCACTTTTCTCCTAATAGATACAAGGTTGGTCCTGGCTGGATGAATCACCAGGTTGGGGGGTGGGGAGAGGCACGGAAAGAATGCCTGTGTGCTGCCATTGGAGGATGAGGGGTGGTATTTCACCCATCACTGACAGCAGGTCCATTCCAGAACATCAGCTGGAGTCTCAGCAGGTCCAATGCATCCACATCAGTGCACTCCAAATTACAAGCCATGAAATCTGGAGTCTTTCCAATTAGAAATAGCAAATACTAACAGGATGTCCAAGGCCTTGTCCCAAAAGCTGATGAAGGACTCCACACTTCAGAGGACTGTTCAGTGGTGGGAAATGTTTGCTCCAAGCCCCTCGAGAAGCTCCACCACTGTCTGCTACCAGAGCTCACCAGCGACCACAGCACCTCACAGTCAGGACCTGCTGCCCTGGCTCAGCCTTGCCTGCTGCTGCCCCTTACCCCTCACCCCCACTCAGTGCCTGCTTGCATGCTGCCCCTCTCAGACACTTGTCAATGGGTCCTTCATCTTTCTCCTTAGCTGTGGTCACACTCCTGCTGTAGGACTGTTGCACCATAGGTAGCCAAAAATTCTCTGCTTTTCTACAAATTTTTGCTATCCAAAAGGACTGCCCTTTTCCATGATCTTTGACTATCATCAACCCTGCTTTGCAGCTGTAAAGACTCAGCAAAGCTCCTTTAACTTCCACACAGCTCTCCCGGTTTACACCAGCTTCCACACAGCTGTATTTTCAGTCTCAGTTTTTCCCATCTCTACTCACAGATGAGTGTCTCTGGGAGAAATCTGGAGTGCAATACCAGGTAGGGTGACCCTGGTGAGACAGGCAAAGCTCCTGTAAATCCCTGATTCCCACATCTTCCCACTTTGTTTAGGAAACATCAAAATGCCTTGGAAAGTTTCTGAAGCTGCTAAGAACTTAGGTCTTTCCCTCGTAGACAGAAAAGGGCTTCTTTGTTGTTGTTAAAACCAGGAGGACTAGGAAGACAGCTTGACCCCTTTTCTGCAAAACCAAGTTGTAGAAAATGGCTGTGAAACCCTACAAAGGAGAAGAGTTTTCTTTTGTGACTTCATACTCAAGTTTCATCAGATTCATACGAGCAGGGGTGTTAAACCTGGAGTCTTGGCCAGACTCCAGCACAGGTAATTACAATTCCACCGACCTAAATTTCTCCCCCACTGTCAATTAAACGTGTTGTTCTTTTATGCTTCCTGTCCTCAGTGAAATGAAAGTTTTCTAAGCAGGGTACGTTCTTTATCACATGTTGCTCTCCTTCCCAGAGCCAGGCACATTTGGTGAGGCACAAAATGATCTCCATTGGTCCCAGGGCTATGATGCCACACTCCATGGTCCTCCAACAGAGGTGTTACAGAGGTGCAAAGGATAATTATACAATGAAGGCTGTGGAGCTGTAACCCACCCTCACGTTCACCAAGATAAAATCCATCCCCACCTTTCTGGAAACATCATCCCAAACACACAAGGCACCTTCTCTGTAAGTCAGAAAGAAAGTGGGGAAAAATCCTCAGCATGGATATTTGTTTTCATGCTCTGTGACACTTACTGGTAGTAACAAGAAAGGTGAAGATGGTGCTGGAGGAAAAAAAAAAAAAAAGAGTTGAGAAGAGCTGAGTTTCTGACATATTCTGCCACCACATCCCAGCAGTAAAGGAGCCAGTGTAAAGCAGGATTTAGGGGCACTGTTCAGGTGCTAGCTTGCAGTGCCTGACTCACAGGTAATATTTCCACTCCTGGCACCAGTGGTCCTTGCCAGTGACACAGAGAGAACAGGGACAGGCTGGGAGGCACGTATGCCTGTGCATCTGTCCCAGGGACATATACATGCCCCCAGTTCAGGGACACACAGTCCCTACTAGACCTGAGTGGAGTCTGGGACAGGGACACACTTGGCTTTTCTTCTCCCTTTACTCTCCAGGGAAAAAAATGCCCCAGGACATCCAGAATACAGTTGATCCAATCCTAAACCAAGTAATTTCTCGAGACACCTCTTTTTCTGCAATGACAAAAAAGGATGCTTGCTTTCAGCACAAACCTGTAGGTGCCTGAGCTGGCTCCAGTCAGCCAAGTCTTGTGAAGACAGCTGTGCTGGAAGATGTGCCATCCTCCACAGCTGCCTCATCCCCACCTGCATCACAGATGTATGTTCCTCATTTGTGTGTGCGTCAGGGACCACTTAGGAAGGCACAAAGCAGTGCTTTCCCCTTTGATGTGTTTAAGGAGTCATGGCAGTTTGCCATTCTCTTACAGCCCCTCAGCCCATCAAAAAGGGTCTATGCAGAAGTCCTTGGTGTGAATAGCTTACCTCACCATCCCTGGCGGAGGCCTGCAAAGTGAATAATCCCAGCTTGCAAAACTGCCTGCCACAGTGGACAGGGTATGGAGGCTAATATTTAAGGGGTGCACACTCTTAATGCCATGTTAACGATTCACAGGCTTGCTTGTGAAGGGCACCACCTACCCCTAGCCCAAGCATGGCTTGGAAAAGTTTCTAATAAAAATTATATTGGTTTGTGACACCTGTAAAATTGGAGACCCAGACGTGGCTTCTGCATTTTCATGCAGTTCAAAACATTCTAGTGAAGTGAAAATATCCAGAGTGTTTCTTCTGGAGACAGAGAATGCACAAACAGTTCACCCAAAAGTAAATTCCCCCAGCCTCACTGCCTGGATGCTGCCTAAACAGGCAAAGGGGAGAGGCAGAGCTATCAGTATAACATCTCATAGGAGGTGCAATGTAGAGAAGAAGCCATTTCTCCTGAATGTTTTTCCTGTAGTCTCAGAGTCTTTGTCATACTGAGGCTGCTGACACCTTATTAAAATAAACAGCCATGAAGAGACAGGCAAGCTACTGGCTACCAGGTGGCTTTCAGTCACCTCACACCCACTCCCCCATATGTCACACAAGAACCTGAAAGCAGCGTCTCCATGCTCCAAGACAGGAGCTAAAACAATCAATATGAAGGACTGTGGACTCTCTCCTCGAACAAAGCCACTGTGAGAACATGCAGGGACTGTGCAGACTGACAGGCTCCGCAAAGAGTCACCCTGGGCCAGAGATGGAGGAGTGCAGCATCTGTGGCATCTGCTGCCTCACTGAAGCTTTTGCATTTTTAAAGACTTCCTCCTCCAGCAGAGTGAGTGAATTCCCATCCACCAGCCAGCTCTGGAGCCAGACCTGCATTCCCTATGCCCGATGAGGATGCTCTGGACCCCTGGCATACAGACACTCCCCAGAGCCCCACAGAGCAATCTGGGATGCAGCCCGTGGAGCAGGGACCTGAAGCTGCTTCTTGTTCTCAGTCTCCCATGTACTGACAATCAGTAACTAACCCACTCCTCGTTCCAGGACCCAGTGCTGCATCTGCTCCCCGCACTGAACTCTGGGATCACTGGCTCCTCCCATGGGGTCACACTCTCGGTCACCTGTGATTATCCACTGCTGAAAGCAACATGGGGACCAAGCATGGTCAGCACAATCCCTGAGCATCACAGCAAGGACATGGAAGAAAGAACATCTCTCTGCCTTGTCCCACTGCGATGTGCCTCATGCTGAGATCAGTGCACCCCCAACCAGTGGCCAACTGAATGTCCCCCACCTTCTCAGCTCCCACCCTGCTCCCTTCCCTGCTCTCCTTCATCTCTGGCTACCAGCCTACCAGCCTCCACCTGCTCCCACACCCTGGGGATGGCCAAGACCTCCTTAGGCAGGACACTGCTGAGGAGAGCCCCATACCCTCTACAGCCTAAAAATACCTTTTTCTGGACAATCATTTAGGAGTCACTGTTTTGCTGCTGTACCTCATCAGTACTGCTTTATACTAAGTGTGTTGCTGGCTCTCATCTGCTGCAGTAAATACAAGATTTTCTTGATCCTCACCTGCAATATCCTACATTTATTTGTAAAGGCCACCCTTTGTGCACTCCCCTTCACTCCCCATGAGCACTCTCCTTGCTCCTGAACAGAGAGGTGCTGTTCGATCAAGGGACCAGCCTTGCTCTTTGCTGTTGTCTCTCCTTTGCTCACTAATTTATTGTGCATATGAGCCAAGAGCAGGAAGGTCACAGGCTTGTAGATTTGCAGTGAACGTGATTTGTGTCAGTGCAGGGTTCGCTGACATTTAAGAGATACTGACTCCTCTTTCTTCCCTTGTCAAGTGTCGGAGCAGTGTCACTGAACATGTGCATGCCCTGCATCTCATCCTGCTTCATGTGGGCGAGTGCAGGAGCCCCATGCTCTTCCTAAGGAACCCAGTTCTTCCTTCCATCTGGTGTGACTCTGGACTTGCCTCTATGAAAGTGCCTATAGGTTTCATTTTCTTTCCTTTACTGTTACTTGCAGGCAGTCTCTCACTCAACACCATGTGAGTGGCAGCCCAGAATCCTACAATGTCACTGTAACATCTGACTTTGTAGCTGTCCTGGTTTCAGCTAAACCACGACAGTAGCATAAAGATCCATCTGGTGTAAATAAAGGAGCTCACTGTCTGCCTTTACATCCCTGTCAAAACCACAAGGGGATGGATCAGAGGCCAGGCTGCAGATTCTTCTGAGCTTCACATCTGGGATAAACCCAAGCTATTTCCTGGGAGAAAAATGCTCCAGGGACCTTCTGTTCTGAGGCAACTGCCCTTTTGCTACAGGCCTGAGAAATTCGGTCAAGCTCTGTGCTACTTCTCTACACTCAGCAGCATGGTGTACGGAGGACAGGCAGTGCCTGCTAGCTGCCTGCACCAGCTCCTCCCTGCCCATCTGCAGGTAAAGGAAACAGGGGTCTCATTTTCCACATGCATGTAAGCTACAGGCCAAGGGATATTTCAGTGTTCAAGAACTGTTCTGAATTGAACATTTTCTTTCTGCCTTTTCTGTAATTGTATCAAAGAAAAAGATGTAAATAGGAATTTTAATAAAAATGTAACAGTAACCAGATCTAATCTCTAACCTTTTGAAATATAAAGAAGCTGCTTTATCTGCTATGAAGCACAATCTCTCCCCAGCAGTGATGGGAATTTGTGGGAGTTAAATTAACTGAGACAGTGCTCCCCTCTTGCTCATTGAATGTAAGCAAAAAGTATTGAGGATTACTGCAAAGGAAGAATTAATAAAAACTGAGTAGGAAAGTTTCAAAGTCCAAGCAAGTTAGCTAACCATTTCCCACACACAGGCACACATGCATAGAGAGAGCAACCTGTGTGTCATACCAGCTGGTTCTCTCTGCTTCCACTGAGAAACAGGGAGAAGCAGCATGCAGATCCCGTAGAATGGCTTTGCACTCTGAACAAGAGAGCTGCTGGAGTGATTGTTGCTTAGCATCTCAGAATGATTACAACTACATAGAGCTCTGAAAAAAAAAACAACCAAACTTTTCAGAGACTGGGTTTCTTGGCCCTCTAGCCCTGAATATGTAGATGTCACCTGGTCTCCCAGCTACCTCTCCTTTGCACATTATGGTCTCCTATTGCACTGCAAAGGTGGGATGTGCCCATTGATTCATCAGTGCTTCAGAGCAATGGACTTTTGCAAATAAGGTGCAAACATGGCTTGGCATACTGGTGACGTCCCTCCGCTGAAAGGCTCCTGGACTTGCATGTTTTTTGTAAACCAAGCTAGAATAAATCCAGAACAGGTTAACCCACATCAGGTGCAGGCTGGCTGTAGCTGGGGAGTTAGGCAGGGAGGAGTTGATCATGCTTCAGTGTAAGACCCAGTTACAAATGTTAAATAAATGGCAAGGTGAGAGGACAGGATGTTATTTGTATCCTGTGGGAGCAGCAGGGGCAGGGAAAGACCAGTGACCCTGGCTGTTAACCCAGGGTGACCATCTTGTCTGCATGGTCAGTCCCACGACTGCAGAGTACCAAACAGAGCAGAGCAGAGATATTTATCAAACACCCCGATTGGTTCCTGCCAGTTTGACCAGTTCCACCAGTCAGTAGCCTGATATCAAAGCTAGGACTGCTCCTGTTTCCAAGGCATCCCACATTACCTCTTATTACTGTGCTGAACTTTATGCTGTTGACCACCTTGATCATGAATCCTTCACCTTTCCGTTTTGTTTTTCTATTACTACAGGGTCCAACCTCTTGCTGTCAGGTTTTTCTCTCTCAGCCCTCTCTTCTAACAGCTGGCCAGATGAGTTCAGAGGACTAATCTGTAACCCAGGCTTATTCTTCCAGTAATAGTATAGCTCTGAATGATGCTCACTAAATTTGTTCAGCATATGGGTGAGTTGTCACAGCTGCACAGCCACTTTCAGCTAAAATACAGCTTGGCAAAAAATGCCCTTGAACCATGTAAGTATTCCTGCAAACACCAGCACAACTTACTCGTGTTGCAGGTCTTGAATTTATGCTCATTTCTATAGGCACACATCCTGCAAAATGTGCAGGGAGTGAAAGGGAATTTCAAATAAAAACCTGATAAGCATGCACTACACACTCCCACCTAGAGCAATACAGCAAATGCAGCTTTCCTTTCCTTCACAGTGCTTCCCAGACACCATTTCTGGTGAAATTAACCCAGTTTTCTCAAACATTTTGTTGTCAACAGGACCAGAAGTCCTGACAGTGTATGCTCCTTCCAGCGCATCTCTGCACAGCTCTGCTGTGCACAGCTGGGGATAATGCCTGCCCTCTCCTGGACTGCTCTGAGAGCTTTTGCACTGGCTGCCGACAGCAGCAATTGGAGTCCTAGCTTGTGCTTTTGGCTGTTTAAACAAGAGAAGTGGCAGCAGCACAAAGATGTAAAGAAAGGAGTTCCCATTAAACCGAGGGGATGTAGTAAAGGCACCCTACCTAAGCAGCAGTGCCTGCCTTCAGCATGGCAGACCTGTTCCTCCCACTGCCCCCTGCTTGGTATTTTGGAATTTCTCATGTGCATGGCAAAGATTACCCAGGCCTGCCATGCAAGCAGTGCTCCCATCCCTCATCCTTTTCTGCATTTTGCAAGCCTGGTGTTCAGCTTTCTTTGGTCTCCCTCTCAGCCTTGGAAAATATCCTAATTTCTGAGTGCTCTGAGCTCTATTCAAAGGACTTTTGAGTCCTCCCATTTTCCAGTCATTCACCTGGCCCATGAATGACTGTGAAGAACTGGCTCATCTCTGAGGATTTTAGAAAAGGTGTAAAATTCACCTGTAAAGAGAAACAGAGGGACTTGCAGAGACAGGGGGCAGGATGTGTCATACCATTTGAAAGCACTGTCATGCCTGAGTAACTCATTTGCCTTATGCAGAAATCTGCCCTACTGACATACCAGCTGCAAAGAGGGGGATTGAACATTGGGTAGATTGTTGTCCTGAACAGCCTGTCTGTCTTTTACCAGGTCACTGTGTAAGCCCTGCACTTGCTCTTGTGCTGCCCAATCTTACGCAAAAAATGTTAGGCAATGTCCCTTTTGGCTAGCTCTTCCCATATTCTCTATTGCTGCCATCTTTCATTGTGCCCCACAATACTTCCTCACCTGAGCTTCTTCACCTACTGAGAGGAAGAGGAAGGTTTGTTGTCATATTCCTCTCCGCTTCTAAGTTCATGCTGGCCTGGTGCTCTGTGAGTAAGGAACAAGGGGAAGATTTTGTGTTTGGGACCCTGTGTGATGGTGCCTCCCCAGAGATGTGATAGCATGGATATCTCTTAGGCTGACCAACTGGGTAGGAAGGTGACCATGGATCATGCTTCCCATATATATTGGAGACTGAAAATCATGGAAATATGAAGATCATGGACTGAAGGTCATGAAAATGTAAGTACCTCTACAAAGGGCACAGTTACTGTTAGGTCAGGAAAAGTCTCTGTAGATCCTTAGATTTGGAGGCATCTCAGCCTCTGCTCCTCCCATGGTCTCATTACAGTTACCCCCTTTAGAGCCAGTGATGAGAGGGTCCCAGATGAAGCCTGGCCAGGGAAGGTACAATATTACTGCTCATGTAAAAGTTGTGTCACATCATACCCACAGCAGAGTGTGGGAGCACAGGGAAACCCCTCAGGGCAGAGTATTCATTAATGCTGAGGAAACAAGCATTGACTAGGCTGCTGCCCAGCTGTTTCAAACAGGCAGCCAAAAGAGGATGGTCAATGCACACACCTAGAGCAGACAGACTCCAGGTCCTTCAGCCTTTCCTAGTGCCCATTGCCTCTGGGAGCAGGCTCCAGGGAGGCTCCAGTGGCTTGGATACAGCTGCTTCTCTTTGACACCAAACTTCAGCTCTCCACCTATGAGCGGGAGAGCAGGAATTGCCTCTAGCTACAGCACAGGGAAAGAGAGAGACAATCCTCCAGCATGAGTCCCACTGCTGAAGCCACACAATTGACAGATTCTGGGCCAATATTCCTGCCCCTTCTCCTCCTGTGGGCTCTGGCTCATCTGCAGGGCTCAGCAGGATGCGAACAGCCCCAACAGTTGCCATCTACGTGACGCCCACTGTAACTGCCTCAGACTTTGTTTTTCCCAAGACTTTAGTTTCTCCTTAGAGAGCTATTGCAAATCCAAGCAGCACAGCCTCCCTCTGTCACTGTGTACTGACTACAAAGCAAGCCTGATAGGCTAGGCATAAAATACAGGAATCCAATTGTTTTGACAAGCTGCAGACTCCATTTTAGCATCCTTCTAGTTCCACAATACCTACAGCCTGGCCTACTTCTGCTGAACAACTCTTTTTTCTATCCTATCGTACCCTATCCCTTCTCTGCAGGATCTCACACTGTGCCCATCACTATAGCTTCTGTGCATCCTTCAGAAATACAGTAAGCAGAGTGTCTGCCCCCTCTCCAGGAAATGCTTGTGCAGTTAAGCCTTTTATTTGGCACATTCTGTTTTGTCTTCTGTGTTTATGTTAATGAGAACCCTGGAGCAGTAGCAGGGAGGCAATTATCTTTAACCACTGGTAGGAGGTCGTTCTGGGTACCTGACTACCCACATAATCTGCCAAGAGGGAAGAGAGACTTGTTACTGATCAGAAGTGATAGAAGGTCTGAATTTTGACCTCTGCAATAGAAAAACTAAGGTGAGCAGAGAATGCAATGGCAATCCTAACCTACAGAAGGTGCACACTGGTTGTGCATGTGACCCTTTCTCCAAGCAGGCTGAAATTGCTCTGTGAAACATTCAACTTCTTCCCTCTGCTCAACATCAGCTCTGCCTTGCTGAAGTTCAGCTGAATCACCTCTTCATCCCTAACAGGCTGTTGAATGGTTTAGAAAAGCAAGAGAAATTCCTTCCCTGAAAGAAACCCTGGCTTTATCTGCCAAGTGTTCAGGTAATGTTTAAGACATAGTGGTTAATGCGTAGGGTCTGATTTTACCATTTGTGAGTTGTTGTATTTCCAAGGTCTCTATCGAAGTGCAGGAATGCAGAGAAGCTGCTGAAAGGTGACCTTAAAAGGCCCTCCCAAATAAGGTGATATTGTTAGTGGAGCAGGTAGATAGTTCTCTCCAGGACTAATGTTCAGTTCCATACTGGGTGGAGGGCACCCAGAGCTGTGCGAATGACTGGTAATAATACAAAGATTTCAGAAGTGCAAGTGATAGCAGAAAGGAAGGCTGATAGAGAAATGCTCTTGGTCTGTAGCATAGCCACAGAGGCAGCTGCGAGTGGTTCATTGTGTTCAGCTTGCATGTCCCAACTGATACTGTACGACCCTCATGCTCTGGCTTCCATGTTTTTGCTCTTTCAACATAGGTATCAGAAAACCAAGGATATTGATACACGCTGCTTAGATACTGAGGATGAGCACTTGAACCTAATCACTCAAGTTCATGACTTATTGTTCTATGATTGTAGGAATATGGGTTGAATTTGCTGGAGCCAAAGAGTCTTCAGGTTTGCAGTAAAAGAAGGGGGTTTTGTTTATGTGATAGTAGCTGCAAGTACTGTAACCACAACTTTCCTGAGATGCTGTCAGCCCAAGGTGTCTGGGTTGTTCCCAGTCTTAAGATAGGGTCTGAAGCCTTCCTGCAAGGATGAGACAGATGTGTGGGACAGGTAGTGATGAACTGTTACAGTCCTGGGTGGTCTGTGAGAAGACAAGGTCTGGGATCACCCAGTCTTCCCAGCTATGGCAGGCTGCAAATATACCTGTCTGTGGCATTTCAGTGCCTGGTTTCTACTGTTAAATTAATACAATGAGATAAAATTGTCACAGCTGAAGAACCAGCCTTGGATGAGACGTTTGGAGAAAAGAAAAACAACTGTTCACATCACCTCAAGGTTGTCTGAGCCTGTGTTGTCCTTGGTAGCTTGGGTGAAGTGGGTATGGACACAGGGCTTGCTGAGTTATAGAGCTAGGAGGCCGTCTCAGTAGAGGAAGCTATCTGAGTGCCTCATCAGACTGCTGGGCTTGAAGGCAGGCCTGTGATTATCAACACCAATGTTAATATCTCTCATTTCATGTTATCATCTGCACCCAGCCTGTAGCTAGGTAATGACTGTGCAAAGTGTTGGATGCATGCAATCTGGTTCCTTCCATCTGCTTCTCTGCTGACTTAGACATTTCCTCTTGGCTTAGACTGGCTGGTGATGAAGTGCCTTCAGCTGTAGGACAATCTGAAAGGAAGAGTGACTGCTGGGTTTGCCAGATCACATGGGAAAGTCTGATCTGTTGGACACTGATGGAGCGGTGCCCGGCTAGGTGCTGGGAAGACAAGGAGAAGTCTGCTCTTGTGTTAGTGAGACAGGTTGGTGCCATAATGGTAGTAGAAATAACAACAGTGACAGTAATGGTATGTAAAAGAAAAGCTTTCACTGGTTTCCATTCTGTGCACATACAGCAAGATAAAGGAAACTAACCACCGATATCCATCATGGGGGCAAGATACCTGCATCAGTCATATGCCACACTTAACTGGCATATTACCCTTCACAGCCTGAAAAGACCCAGCCTGTAGCAAAGTCCCAATTTGCAGTGACAAAGGTAGAAAGCCAAAGCGGTTTAAAATGTCTTTCCCAAAATGGTGAACAGGCCTGGAGAAACCATTGCACAGTAGATAACAGTAAAGAAGACCATGCCGAGATCTCTGTATTCCTATCTCTCTGCCTGGATCCCTGGGGGTGCCACATATTGCAGTGAATATTTTGAGGGTTTCTCTTGTGCTAGATTTTCTGTTACTATCAAGAATGCATCACAAGATTTCATAAAGTGCAGAGACACTACCAGGTGAATTCTTTTTGGGTGAAGCAAGTCTCTATCAGCTAAGAAGAGACTGCAAGACTGACCTTAGAGCTGGCTTTCTGCACGCAGATCTTCTTCCACACATGGAGGAAGGAAGAAAATACTTCTGGTACCCCCACACCAGTGTTTGCTGTGTAAGTGTATTGTAGAGGAGTTCAAACCAGGAGGAAAAGGAAAAGCAGCAGAAAACAAATGTATGAGCTGTGCAGGTATCAGCACTGTTCCCCTAAACACCACAGAACATTATTGGAAGAACATTGTGGGTTTGGCCAGTCAGTTTTGTGTCAGAGCTTCTTCCACCAGGAGAAGACACTAAACCTATGTCCATACACCTGACCGCAGGACCTTGGGGTTTGTAGAGGTGCAGTGGTAAAAGTACTCTCTGAAGCCTTCTCTGTAAGCAGACCTGGGTAAATAATGAGGAATCAATCATTTGCTGAAGAAAATTCTTTGTCTTTTGTTTACATATGGCCCACACAGACATTTCAAGTGAGTGCATTGATGAACTGCCTAGCCAAAGCTCTCACTGGTGAGACATCAGTGAACTAGTTGACCCTCTCCCAGGAGTGCTTGGCAGTCTAGTGGCACCTCCTGCTGCTGACATTGTTGCAGGCAGAAGCAGCATCTTGATCCCCCAAGCTGCATAGGTGGGTAAGTTGGAAAACTGTGTACACATCTGTCAATGGCCTAGCAGTCTCCTCCCCCTCTCCCCCTTACTGAGACAGAAAACAGAAGCTTAAGTGCTGAGAATACCCCAAAGACAGACGCATATGTCACTGCTGTAGGACATCATGAGCCTGTGACATTCACTGCCACAGTGGCTGGATGCATAGGAAGAATGAGAGAGAAACAAGATGTTCCCGTGGGTAAGGTAATCACAGTTCCTCAAACTATACAAAACCATATAAAACACAGAATTCTCTCAGGCACCAGAGAATAAACCAACTACTAAAAGCTGATGAAATGTCCCTTTTCTGAGCTAGTTTCTTGTCCCCTCCTTTGAAGCAGCTGCTCAGGAAACTGCCTAAGAAGCTGATCACATCTGGCACTGCCCATATTGCTGTGTGTGAGACCCCTGCCATCTGAGTGTCAGTTGTCACTGCACTCGTTCCCCTCACATTTTCCTGTCTGGTTTCCATTCACTGTCTGTCTTATATCTGGGAATAAGTAGCCTTCTGCTTATAACAAACTCAGAATCCACCCTGTACCTTCGCTACACTCATAAAGCAAGCCCGTATCTAGTCAAGCAAGAAAGAACTCAGCTTCATAGAAATAATCCCCAAAACTCCTATTATTAGGTTTTGTAGCTACATTAATTTTAGAAGAAAAATTAGGTCCAAAGTGCTGGGCTCATTTTAATAAAGATTCACGGTCACAATTTAATCCCTTGACGAGGAAGAATCAGCTTTTGAGCACATCAGGCTCATTACAAACTCCTCACAAAGTCATCAGAGTCTGACAAGTGGAAAACGGGCTAGAAGTGAATGAATCTGAGTATGAAGTAGATTAAACAGAAGTTCCTGAACCTGCACTTCCCTTCAGTGCCAGCAGCCGCGGCATTTCCAGGAGAAAGATGAAAGCACCCAGCAAAGAAGATAAACAAGAAAACAGCTCTGAAGCAGGCATGCTGATAAAAACCTGGGGAGGATGAGACTTGAGATAAAAGAGAAAGAGCTAGAGATTTCATAGTGACTTCCAGGTGGGGATGAAGTTAGGGAGTGGAGCTGTCATCAGAGTGATCTTTCCTGAGTATGGTTGGGTGTGGAGCAGAGTATTTTTCTCCCGCAAACGGCTCGGCCGTTGTCCTTTCCTTCTGCAGTCAGCAACGCAGCTGCAAGACCCAGGAAAGTCCCAGAAATCTGACATTGCTCCTCAGTGACTGTTTCCTTCTTTCCATATTTGCTTTAGCTCTCTCCATCCTATTATTTTGGCTCTGGGCAAGGCAATGGGATTATACAGGAGATCCACAGAGACTTTGTCCTTCTTTAGCATGCTTATTGATATTGATGAATTGAGCAGGAGGAGTCAGAGCATCTGGATGTTTCATCATTACCTTGGTCTGATACAGCCATAGCGGTATCACAGGAGTATGTGGAGTCCAGGTCTCAGCCAGTGCTGGAGGCTGTGTAGACACACTAAAACAAGACAAGTCTCAGACCCCAAATATTCTGTGGGGCAGAATACTTAACACTTAGTGCTGTACTCCAGGGACATATTGTTTTGCTAGACATTTTCTGTGCCCTTGTAACATTTGGCATAAGGACAGAGAGGCATCAATAGTTTATGACTCGAGAACTACAGATCCTGTCCCTGAGGATTGCCTTCACTGGGTACCCTTTCCCACATGGGAGAGGATGCTAGGTTGTCTCTAGAGTGACAGTTCCCCTCCCCAGATCAGTGCCTCTGTGGAGACCTCAGTTCCTGAAGTCTGCAGGGAACAACCAGATGAGGGGAAGATGCAGATTATTACATCCTGATGCCTCCTACACTTTGCAAAGCGCCTACCTTGGAGAAGCAGGGACAGACTTTCAAGGCAAATCAGGGCTGAAGATGCTTGCTGTGGTGATTTTGATGAAGCCATGCTGGGGAGCTGGAAGGCCCACAATGTTTGGAGATGGCCTCCCAACATCAGCCAAATCTGCTTTACAACCTTTGACATAAGGTTTTGGAGGACACCTATAATGGGAGCATAATCCCCAAAGGGAGGACAGATGAGCTGCGCTCACACTATTCAGGTTTCAGAAGGGTACATACATTAAACCAGCTCAAATTCCCATCTGGGTGGTCACATGCCACATTGGTCTTAGGCTGCCTCCTTCTGCCTCAGTTCTGAGTTTGGGGCAGGTACTGCTAAGGCCTGGGACCCCTGGGCACATCTCTTAAACACAGTACTCCTAAGGCCACTTCTAGGTGGGTCTTCTTGAGGAATGAAGTGATTGTCTGATTCCCCCAGGTGTCCCCCAGCATTGGAGCAGCTTTAGATGGTAGTGCTAAAGCTTTCTTTGCCAACCTCACAGTCCATGGGGTCTCCTAAGAGTGTTATAAAATGCCCCAGCTGTGAACTTGTGGGCATTCAAACCTAGGTAGCTTGAGGAAATGATTCACAGGGTGCGAGGTACAGAGGAGGGGATTTTCAGGGGTGGTTTCCCCTCAGGGGTGGTTTCCACTTTCTCTCCACTGCTCTCTTCCCCCTACACCACCCTCCCCACTCTCCTGAAAACTGCTTGCCTACAGCTACAGCACATCACTTCAGTTGCTGTCCTCATGTGCTCCTCTTTGCTGTGATTCCTCTCTGTCCTCTGTGTGTCCTTACAGCTGGAAATACCTTGTATGTCTTCAGGAAATGTTTGTAAAGGCTTTAGTTTAGTTTGCAATGGGACATGGGGGAAGCACCACGACGGTGAGGAAATTCTAGCATGGGGGCTAGTGGCTCACAGCAGTGAAACCTTCTGCACCTGCAGGAAGCTTGCTCAAAACTGCCTTAAACAAGCATGTGGTGGCTGTACCTGGGTCACTGGGTATGGCTAGCCCAGGACATTGCTAGCCCATCCCTTCAGCACCCCAGAGCTGCCCTGGAGGGGAACCAGTTTGAAGAAGTGTGGAGTGTATCAGACAGATTGGGTGGGGGTTGTCTTCCTCTCCACCCTGAGCGCAATAGCTGAGTCCTTGCAGTAGAGAACTGGGACTCAGCTGGACTCAGTGAACCTTCCCGGGCAGGTGCCAACAGCCCAGGGAGGGCTGTCCCTGTGCTGGGGGTGGCAGGGCAGTGGGGACAACATGGCCCTGGTGGGCAGCATGGCCTGACAGCCCTGGGGGCAGCATCTGCCCAGGACCAGGTTGTGCTGTGGGCGCTGCCCTGGGACAAGAACCTCCTGGAGAGGCAAGGGAGCTCTGTGCCTGAGTTGCCTGGAGCAGACTTGCTTGGACACCCAGGCTCCATTAACTCTGGGAGCCTGCACGTATCTCTAGGGTCCCTGGCCCAAACAATTTGTGCACATTTATAGGGCCTGCTCACACACATCCATAAGGATCATACCTCCCCTACACACCGTGAGAGAGAACATATCACTGCATATGTCCAGAGGGTGCCTAACACCAATACACACCTATAGGGTCTATGTAGCCCCCAAACATCCATAGGGACCATATCTCCTGCACACATCGATCCAGAAACTCATGCATACTTAAAGGAACAATGCCCAGTGCACTCACTATTAGGGACCATACAGAGTGCCAATCTATAGCCATCAGCCCCTACGTGCCCTGTAGGCAATGTTGTCCTGTGCACACCTATAGAGACTGTACAGACAGCTGACTCAGTGGGACCACATCCTCTGCCCATCTCTGTAAGGACCACATCCCCATGGACAGGCACAGGGCCCATACACCACACACACCTATGGGGACCACATCCCTGCCCACCTCTGTAGGCACCATAACCCCATGCACCGCACCTCCCTCGCGCCACTAGAAGCCACGCCCCTTGCATGCCCCTGTGAGCCTGCACACCTCTGTAGGGACCCTTCCCACGCACACCGCCCGGAGCCAGATCGCGCAGCCCCGGCTCTCCCGGGCAGGCGGGGCCGGGGCAGGGGCCGGGGCCGGGGCCGGGGCCGGGGCCGGGGCCGGTGCGCGCTGCCCCGGGCGGGCCGAGGGCTGGCGGGGAGCCGTGGGCGCCGACCCGGCGTGTTCGCGAAGCGGCGCCCCGCGTGCGGTGACGCCGGCCGGGAGTGATGTAAGGAGCGGGCCCGGCGGCGGTGGGCGGGCCTAATCCGGAGCGCCCGGCGCGGCGCGGCTCGGCGCCCGCCCCTGCTCCGCGCCCGGCTCCGCGCCGCTCCGCCCCCGCCTCCGCGAGGAGCGCGGGCAGCCCGCCTGCTCCGCGGCGCCGCGGCCCCGCTGCAGTCCCGCTCCGGCATGGTAAGGCCGTGGGCGGCGGACGGGCGGGCGGGGGCGGGCCGGGGTGCCCGTGGCGCGGCGCGGTCTGACCCTCTCCCCGTCTCTCGCAGCCCCTCGCCGGAGAAGCAGCGGCCGGCACGGGACCCCGCCGCCTCGAGCCCCGCTCCGCCGCCGGGCTCCGCCGCTCGCTGCGCGCCGGCATGAAGCGCCCGGCGCCGGGCAGCCGCCGCTGAAGAGCCGCGCGGCAGCAGCGGGACCCCCCGCGCCCCCCCATGGGGCAGCGCCGCGGCCGCTGAGCCCCGCGCCGCCGCCCGCCGCCCCCACCCCGCGCCGCGCCCCGCGGCCCCCGCCTCGCCCCGCCATGGGGCCGCGGCACCTGCTGCTGCCGCTGCTCCTGCTCTCCCTGCAGCTCCTGGCCCTGCTGCTGGCCGCGCAGGCGGCCGGGCCCCCCCGTGCCAAGGCCAACCGGACCCAGGGGGCGGCGGCGCCACGGCGGACCCCCAAGCCGGGCAAGGAGCTCCTCAACCAGACGCTGGCGGGCCCGGGGGCTGCCGCCCCCACGGCGCTGCCTGGACGCGGCAAGGGCGCGGGCAGCAGCAGGACGCCCCCCGGCGGCGGGGTCGGCGGTGGGGGCTCGGCCGCGGCGCACGAGACCTGCTGGGGGTACTACGACGTGAGCGGGCAGTGGGACAAGGAGTTTGAGTGCAACAACAGCCTTACGGGCTTCCGCTACTGCTGCGGCACCTGCTTCTACCGCTTCTGCTGCAACAAGCGCGCCGAGAAGCTCAACCAGAGCCTGTGCCGCAACTACAAGAGCCCCGAGTGGGCCCACCCCACCACCGCCAGTGGCGCTCTGCCCGCTGATGGCAGCAATGGCGCCGACGGGGACGCCAACAAGTACGACCCGGACAAGGACAGCACCAACGCCACTGTCTACATCTCATGCGGGGCCATCGCCTTCGTGCTCATTGCCGGTGTCTTCGCCAAGGTGGCCTACGACAAGGCACGGCGCCCACCCCGGGAGATGAACATACACAGGTGCGATCCTCTCCCTCCTTCCAGCACCCCTTCTGTCTAGGGACACCCTCCTCTCCAAAGGTTCCTCCTTTCCACTGCCTCTCCAAGTGTTTCCCCTTTGCACCATCTGTCCAAAGGTTTCCTTGTTGCACTACCCATCCAAGGGGTCCTCCTTTCAACCACCCATCCAAGGGCTTCCCATTTGTGCAGCCTGTCCAAGAGTTTCCCCACTGCATGACCCATCCAAGTATTCCACCTTTGAACTGGCTGTCCAATGATTCCCTTTTTGCACCACTGTTCAAGGGTTCCCCCACTGCACTACCTGTCCAGTGAGTCCCTCTGTGAACTACCTATTCAAGTCTTTACCCGTTGCACTGGCTGACCATGAGTTTCCCCCTTGCACCACGCTTCCAAGGATTTTCCTTTTGCAATGGATGTCTAAGGGCTCCCCTGTCCAAATGATCTTTCATTGTGCTATTGCTTTGAGGGGTCCCCCCTTGAACTATTCATCCAAGGGTTTTCTCCTTTGAGAGGGCTGTCCAAGAGTTCCCTCTTTGCACCACCCATCAAAGGATTTTCCCTTTCCACCATCTATCCAAGGGTTCCCCATTTGCACAGTCTGTCCAGGGACAACCCCAACACCTTGGACCATCCCTCCTGACCCCCTCCCACTACCCACCTAGGGACCCGTCCTGGTGCCCCGCTCAGCCCTCCCATCCTCGGGGCAGCACCGTGGGACCTCTACCCTTCCCCTCCGCGGCACCCCTCCACGGCGCAGCCTCGTGGAGAGGGTCGCGACCCCGCCTTCAGCACCGGTGCCGCGGACAGCTCCGCGCTGCCCCGCGCAGCGGAGCACTCGTCCCGCCCCTCCGCGCAGAGCCACCTCCTCCCCTCCTGCCCCCCCGGCACTCCCCATCGACCCCAGGGGTAGCAGAGGCGCTCTGGACCCCGCGGGTCCTGCCCTGCCTGGCCTGGCCAGTGAGAAGTTTAAAAAGTGTGAAGGAAATTACTCTGTGTCCTCCTGGTGGGTGCCTTTGCCTTGTGGTTGCAAGAGGTATTTGGAAAGCAGTGGTATCAGGGAGTGTTCTTTTTCCTTCCTTTTTTATTTTTTTTTCCCCTCTAAATCCAGATAACTGACGCTAGTAGTCTGTCCTTTCTGGCTGGCTGCTAGAGAAGTAGTTTGATAGCCTTTTCTCAGTGGTTTTACACATTGCTGTTTTAGAAAACTTAATAAGAGAAAACACTCTTGAGATGTCAGAGACAAAACTGTTTAAAAGCCAAAGCTCAGGGTTCCATAACAATTCTCCTTTTGGAAAAATGCATGTACTCTCTCAGTTCATATTTATTTTTTGGTGAAAACATACCTCCAAATGATGTGTACATCTTGTGTGCTATGAATCCAAGAAACCAAGAAAAGTTGGCAAGAAGGTTCTTTAGAAGAACAGTTCTGAGCATGAGTGGGGAAAGCACTTATCTGTAGCAAATAATGCTTCATAAAATTATTTTAATTAAGAAATTTTAATCAAAATCATTGACCATGTTTTTAAGGCTGAACTTCAGTTGCAGTCAACAGAGTCTGAGGGAATAAATTTTAGCTTTTTACAAAGAAAAAGAGATGAGTGACACAGTTTTTATTTATTTGGGAAGATGTGTTTTATTTAGACTCCTCCCTTTAGAAGACTACACACACAGAGGGGCTGGCTGGTGTGAATTACTGTGTCTTCAATGAGGCCAAAAAGTAATGCTGGTTTACACTTGCTGAGGGTCTGGGCCATGTATTCCATCACAAAACCCAGCTGACCCTGGTCTCTGCCTTTGCAAGAAAATAACTTCACAGTGTTAAAAACATTGTAATACCTTTTAGGTCACTTGTGTCTGTATAGTAAAGGGTCCTGAAAGTAGCTTAGTCATAAAATAGGCTCTTTTAAGTATTTTCTTAACTGAGGGCTAGTTTCCCAACTGCCCAGGTCTTTTGGCTTCAAGGCAACTTTTTCTGGGCCTTATCTTCATGTTGAATTTGGAAATCTGACTCAGATGCCCATATGTTACTTTTGCTGTAGCTCCAGTGTACTACAGGGTTGGCTCCTACACCCTTTGAAATAAGAGACAATGTTGCCAGACTTGTCTGAATTATTCCTGATGTTTTCATTTCTTTGATGCTTGCTTTTCTTTATTTAGATAAGTTCTGGTAAAATGATTCACCTGTGTGCAGAAGTATGAATGGCAGATTGAGTGCTTGGAAAGCTTGACTTTCAGAGCATTTTAAGGAGTTGATTGACTTCTATAATATGGTAGCTGGTAAAAGATTATACCTTTCAGAGCTGTCTTACCTGAACTTGATCAACATTGCATGAATGTTTAAATGTTTTGAAGTGCATCTCCAGCAGACAGGGTCTGCATTGGTCTGAGGAAAAATGCTATCAGTGTTCTAGCAGAACGTAAATATGAGGAGTGGAATGGTTTGTCTTTGTCCCTGGGAACTGCTGCTGAGTACCAGGGAAGGAGAAAACCAGAAAGTAGTCAGATATTTCTGTGTTTGAGGTTGTGTCAACCAGACTTAAGTGTTACAACTAGAATAATTCACTGCAGTGATAACAAGTGCATTAAATCTCAGTGTGCATTCCACCAAAACCTCTGGGATGAGGAGAACAACAGTATAAACAGAAAATATTATAGTGGATTAGAGACAGCCCATCATGAGCAGTATCCCACACCCAGGGAAGATTAAGCAAGACTTACCTGGGCTTCACCATGAACAAGATCATGCTTTAAATTTTATTTCATCATAAGTAGTTGGTTAGCAGTACTGTGTGTAGATGTTATTTCTCTGTGAAGTTCTCATCCAGCTTTTACAGAAAATCCTTATTAACTCAGTTAGAAATAAAATTTTGATGGAGGCAGGGCTCATTTTATGTCTTTTGATAGAAAGGAGGGTTTACAAATTCACAGGAGAACTGTCACTCTTATGTGAAATGAAAGGCTGTCTGTGCACTGAGATATGCATGTGCATTTCTGAGCTGAAAATTCAGTCTTGTTTTTAGGCACTACCATGCACCTTTAAAGCAGAGGCACTGCTGTGATTCTGGGCTGAACAGTGTCAGTAACTGATACTTAAGTTCATTTCTAAGAGCAGTAAGTGGAAGTACTTTGAAAAACAGGAGCTAAAATATTAATTTTTTACAGACACATTTGTAATGCTCTAAACTTAGCTGATTTTTTTAATGATTATAGGATCTTTCAGCCCGACCATATATGACTACCTCTTGTCTGGATCTTGCTTTGGAGTTACACAGCCAGAACTAATGCATGCTGGGCTCCAGATAGAAACTGGGGCTGATTTCTGAGAGCTATACCAAGCAATGTTTTGTCTGCTGTTGCTCTCTGACTGCATTTGTGAGGATGGTTTGGTTTTGTCAGTTTGTCACGTTTTTTTTTCTCAAGCATTTCTTAACTGGGCAGGGTATTTGCTTTACTTCCAGTATGGGAATGAGTTAGGGAATCTTTTACAGTGAATAAGGAATATCAGCTGTTTGTTTTCAAAGCTGGGTATGTTTTTCTGTAGCGAGGAGGGTGACCCAGAATATTCTCTTCCCGTGGCCATTACCCTAAATCCCCACACTACAGTACATAAATAATTCAGTGCTAGTAGTATCACTCTGTGACCCCTGTTTAGACCTCAGCAACAGTAGCCATTGCACTCTCTGCTGAGTTAGGAATGCACAAATTGGAAACTGTTTATAGTTTGCAGCTAGGGTTTGAAATGTTACCAGTTGCCTGCTGCACGGGCAGCCGAAGCCCTCACTTGTAAGCCAGAGGGAAACAGTGGGCGTGATGGCCCTGGGGCAGTGGAGGAAGTCCAGCAGTTCTTGTGTAGCTGCTGAGAAGCAGCGCTGGGATTTTTCCCAGCAAACTAACTCTGTATCCTCTTAAAAGGCTGTCTTCTGTATCTGTCCTTGCATGGAGTGTGTCCAATGAGTGTTTTGGCTTTTGAAAGGGAGAGGGAAACAAGCACCTTCTGCTCAGAGTGCTTCACATTACCCTACTCCTAGGGCATCTTTGTTGCTACAATGAGGAAAGATATTTGTGCTAGTTTTTTCTTTCATCTCTGCCTCTGCATCCTCTGCTCTGTGAATAATAACAGTGATGGTTTTTATGAATAAACGTCCTTTTCCCATGTGGAGGCCATAGTTAAATTGATCAACTTCTTGCCATTTTTCCTCTATGGCTCTGAATTTCAACAGGGTTCAGAGGCAACGGATGTGTTTGTCCACAGATCCAGGAAGGCTGCATGCACTGTTTTGCATGATGCTGACTTAAAATACAGGTTTTCTCTTCCTGCAGGCTGCTTCTCACCACAGCTCTTGGGTCCTGTGAGTGCTAGAGGGATCACTGGAGGGTAGTTAGTTTCAGCCCTCTTTGCTATCAGTGGAGCTTGTGAAACCTACCTATCTCTAGACTTAGTTTTTCAAATTGTGATCACAGATGGCTCATTCAGTTCTGCTCTCCGCTGGTGTGTGTTTCTTGAGCTAAACAATTAAACTTCATACCTCCCCAGGGCAGGGAGAGAGTGCTACAAACACACACCTGGCCATAGGGACTATACAGAAGATTTTCTTTCTTGGATGCTGTCACCGCTTTCTTTCTCTTTCCACTGATTTGGTACTATGCTCTGCTTTTTTTTTTTTTTTTTTTTTTACCCCACTCTCTCTCATTCATCTGACTCACTCATGTGCCTTTCATTTGCTCTTTGCCCTGCTTTGTATTGTTTATTCCTGATGGTTTCTGAGTCCCTTCTCTAAAGTGTCCTGTGCCTCCCATAGTGCACAGAATATAGGTTCACAAGTATGTGTTAGACTTGGTTAAGGTAAAACAGAAAAAAATCACAATCTTGTGGCCTCAGAGAAGTTACTCATAATTAGTTCTTCTGTTTCAAACCAGTACCACACCTTAGTGTAGTTGAGGTAACTCCCATGCAGGGAGATGTGAATCTTGTCCTGTTTGCATTGATGAATTGCCCATTCCCAGCTAGCCAAATCAAGGCAAGGATGTGTGCTTGTACCTGTACGAAATATTTTTCCTTTTCTTCACTTACACGTACTGGGGAAGCTTCAGTCTGAAGTTGTGCACACAGTTTGCACAGTTTGGTGAGTGGTTTTTTTGCTATGCTTTCCTCTCTGAATCTGTTTTATAAAGAGACTGGCTTTGGTAACAGCACAAAGGCTGCCTGGTTACAGACTTCCACTGGCTGCTTCTGAGCTTCTTCTTTCTTTTTGAACTTGTCCTGGTAAGAAAGGCTACTGTCAGAAACCATGCTACCTTCACCAGATCATTTCAGTGTCTCTAATTCCCATTCATTTGATATTGTTCTGCTTGCTAATTAACTTTTTCTATTAGTAACCCTCCCTCATAAGGTGTCAAGGGAATCCAGTCTTGCTCTGAACTTCTATTTCTTTTAGTTTTGTAATCTCTTATATCCGTAACTAACAGTTGATCTGTGTGTCTTTGGAGATCAGACGCCTTTTAAAAATTCTGTTTCACATAAGAAGATCTGGACCTTATCAGGAAAATGAGATCATGGTGCTTTTTTGCTTGCCTTTTCCCCTACTCACATGGGCAATCTGTATTTCCTTAGATCTGTGTGCACTGTATTGCACGGAGGTCTCAAATGTCTCATTACCCAGACAGATAAGCCTGGAATTCTTTCACAATAAATATTTTGCTGTAGTTCAGGTTTTGTCCCAACCTCCTTTGTTGCAATGATAAGGCTCTTCAGAGAAAGTACAGTTTTCTTCAATAAGTATAAAGTCCCTTAATTGTACTTACAATGTAGGTTTTGGTGCAAAATAGATACCTTGTGCATGAAACCGCTTCTGTGTGCACCCGTGTTTTTCAAAGCACTGCTTATTCACCAAGTGCTGTTACTGGCTTTGTGCCTACAGATACACAAGCACAAACAATAACAGACTAAAAAACTGTGCAAGTGGAGCTCTTAACATAATTCCTGCAGACTTTCATGCCTGTGAAATACCTAGCAAGACCTGCTATTTTTATTTTGTCTTCTTTCCATGATCAAGACAAGTGCTGAGCTCCTTTTCCATACAATAACACTTCTTCCAGTTCTTCCCATCACCTGCGCTTTCTTTTCTGGGTGTATCTCTTTTCCAGTCTCTCTTTTGCTCTCCCAAGCAAAGGGGGATGTAGCCGGGTTATAACGGAGCCGGAGCCAGTAAGGGAAGTTCGATGCTTTGAGGAACAGTCCCGACAGTACAGCAGGTGGCAGCCTGCTCTCTGGCTTGCAGTAAGCACTGCACCCTCGGTGATGTTGGGGGACACGACTCCTGGAGGCACCAACTTCTTAATGCCTCTTGCTGTCCCTAAATAGCCTAATAATGGTTTAGAGGTAGATCTTGACCCTTGCTGCCCTGGCCACTTTCTGCTCAGTATAATAGCTCTCTGTGAAGAAATGTCAGTTGGAAAGATTTATTTTAACTTTTTAATTACAAAATCTTTATGTAACAGTTTCTTTCTCTTTGGACCTACTGTCTCACTATTCAAAGGAACTAGTATTACCCATTGTGAGTTTAGTGATTGTAGTAAGTTCCTTGCCCACACCACAGCAATAGTAAGAGACTTACTCAATTTGTATATCAGTGTTAGATGTGTAAAGTCCTTGTGTAAGATGTGCAGTCTAAGCACTGCTGGTATTTACTACTCTTGAAATATAGCCTAAAGAACCTGTCCCAAAGACAAGAGCTTTACTTCCCACCTCGTGTTGTAAAGGCAGGAGAGATGATGAGCTCACAGCGACAGTTGCTTTCTTGTTGATTCATCAGTGTAATGCCTATACTACTTCTATTTCATCTGAAAGGTATTTTCCACATACATGCATTCATACAAAGGGTGTGTATCTATTATGTCACCTGTGTGTTAGTTTTGAGTTCACCAAGAAGAGTGAGTCAGGAAAACTGCCAGCCTCATTCTGCTGTCATAATCTGGGTTAATCATATACTATGATAAATATAATCATATTTAGTACATCCATAATTAAGCTTTCAGTGAAATTTGTCATTAAAGCCAGACTAAATTCCAAGAGTTTCACAAATAATTCTTGTATTTGGCATAAGGATTTTTCAGAAGACTTTTTCTTGTAGTATTTATTATTAAGAAAGAATATTTCCTCACTTATACTGGGTGCAGGTGCACAAATGCTTCGCTCTTGGAAGGGTGTCCTAATGCTTAGTCTTTTTCCCTGCTTAACTCCATGGGTGCGTTCACCTATTCTTGTACACACACATGCACACACACACACACATATACAAGTGTCCACCATGTGCCCGCTCAGGTTACCATAAAAAAACATTTCCAGTGTTCCTCCCCAGAAACCCTGCTCTGAAGCACCAGATACTTTTGTTTCTGGCAGCTGCAGAGGCCAGTTATCTCTTTTGTTGACCTGGGACTAGTGCATCTCTAGTACACTACTGAGCCCCTGCACTTTCAGAAACAAAATCTACTTTGGCAGAGTCACTTCCACATGAAGGAGACTGCCTCCCAGAGGGGTTTGCTAGCAGCAGCACCCCCGTGTTTCCCTCCAAGTATCGGTCTGCAGTGTGTTTGTGTAATCAATTAAAGCCCCATCCTTCTGGTAGTAAGATCACAGCACTGTCAGAGAGTATGGCTAGACATGTGCCCTGGGGGTGATGCCAAGGAGGCAGCAGAGATGGGGAGAGCTGATGAAAGGCAGTGTACACTTGCCTTCCTGTCTGCTGCTTCACAGCTAGCATGGGGGAATAACATGGGCAAGCAGCACTCAGCTGGCAGAAATCTGTGTGGGAGCCCATCTCAGGATAGTACAGACCCAGCTCATTCAAGGGCAGCATGTGGCTCTGTGTGGTCAGTGTTTGAAACTTGACAAGGCATGCAGCAGGTCTGGGGACAGGTGTCAAACCAAACCATGAATAATGCACGGGCATGCTCTACATGACTTGCTAGTGACTGAAATCTCTCTGCCTTGGAGAGACCTGTCCCTTCCAGGTGAGCTGGCTCAATGGCTGGATAAATCACCTCTCTCAGCCTAACTGCCTCTTTCATTCTTGGTTAGTAAGGGAGCATAGGGGAGTCTTTAACCTTACTCCTTTTTTAAAGACTTGTAGTGAAATCCTTGCTGTGCCGAAGTCGATTGGAGTTCTGCCACGAACTCCATCACAGCTATGCTTTTAGCAGGCTTTTAGGTCAGCCAGACACTGCTCTTTTTATTGTGCTTTGCCAGATCCATTTGGTCATTCTTTTTCCATTCTTCCCCAAATTCACAGGGACTTGGAATACGCAACTCTGTTTTCTAACACCCTGTATGTGAGGTCTCCAAGAGGGGATTTTCAGAAGGCAGTTGAGTGAAGTTTTGCATGTGTACAACCTGCACTACTGGAAATAGTCTGCTCTTCCCATCTCCTTTTCCTATCCAGCATCTGCAGACCTTTCTACTCCAATCTTATTTCCCATAGGCCACATCCCAGCCTGCTGGAGCTGACAGCAAAGCTCCCCTTGTCTTCAGTAGAAGGGATACTTGTGCCCACACTCATACTGTCAATTAACATTGAAAAAATCTGTGGACATTGAGAAAACAGGACACTACTTTCAAAAAAGAGTGTAGTGAAGAACAGCACTCTGCCAGCCTGCTGTTATTGGTAATTAAGACAGGAGGTCTTACCTGGGTTGGTGAGTGGTCAGGGTGTGCTAAAGCGAGCTGGTCCTTCACAGCCCCTGCAACTTCACATTCTCTTTGGCTTCAAGGACCCTTCAGCCTCTGCAGGTGAATGTTACTTTTGCACTGTACTCCCTCCAATCACATTATCTGATGTGTCTCACAGCTCATTGCAGAGGCAAATGTCCATGTGTCGCAAACTCACTTCTTAAACCAGCCACTCCTCTCTGTTTCAGCTCTTTGCCTCTCTGTCATCCCAGAATTTGTGTGTTTTTTCTTTCCAGCCCAAGAGCAGAGGGTCATGTGTGGGCTGGATATATCCCCATCAAATACAGTCCATAAAGTCCTTGCCAGCCCTGGGGCAATGACTTGAGTTCTGCATTTCCACAGATTGGTCCTGAAAAAAACTGACAAACAGCCAGGGATACCTGGGAAGTGTTTATTCAAATGGAGCTTCCCTGGCCAGTGAAAGGGGCACTACACAGGGAAACTGTGGGCTCCAGTCCCAGCCTTGCCTGAAGCTTTCTCAGTGATATCAAGCAAATCCTTCCTCCCTCAGTCCACAGAACACTTATGAGCAAGGAATTTCTCCCCATGGGTGCAGGACACAAGCAAATCACCATGCTGGAATTTCTGAGGTCAAGAAACTAAGGCACTGCTAGTGGCTGTGGAAGATGGGACTGTTTCACAGTGTGAAAGTTACTGTAGGAAGAACCACTTCCAAAAATGGGTGTGGAGCTCTTTCAGCCTGAGTGTGCTGTCAGTGACATTGCCTAGCCTGAAGAAACCCCACCAGAATAATTTCTTTAGTCTGGGTCTAGAAGGATCAGGATCAGCTCCCTAGTGGGAGTTCTCTCTGCTGTGTTTTGAGCCTGTTTCTTTATGGTGCTTGGGGCTGGACCCTCCAGTGGGGCAATCTGGTTTGGCTACACAAACTCTACAGAAGCACACAATTGCTGAGATTGGAGGCACCTCTGGAGATCAACCAGTCCAGACTCCAAGCATGGTCAGCTGGAGCGGGTTGCCCAGGACTGTGGCCAGTTGGGTTTTGAATGTCACCAAGGACAGAGACTCTGTGAATCTGCTGGGACACTGTTTCAGTGTTCAAACATTCTCAGTGTAAAAGAGTTTCCTCTTGTGCTTAAATGGAATTTCCTATATTTCAATTTGTGCCCATTGCTTCTTGTTCTGTCACTGGACACCACTGAGAATGGACTGGCTCTGTCTGCTTTACACCCTCCCATCAGTTATTGTTACACATTAATAAGATCCCCCCCAAGCTTTTTGTTCTCTAGACTGAACAATCCCAACTGTCTCAGCCTCTCCCCCACATATGAGATGCTCTAAGCCCTTAAGCACTTTTGTGACCCTTCATTGGACCCACTCCATGATGTGCACGAGGAGCCCTGCACTGGACACAGCACTCCAGATATGTCTCACTAGTGCTGCATAGAAAGGAAGGATCACCTCCCTCAGGCCTGAAAAATCATTACTGATTACTTCCCTATTGCACAAAGAAGCTCTTCGCTCCCCTCCCACATCTCTATGCTACGACGGAGAGATTAATACCCTCCACATATCTGCTGGACTTCATACCATGCCTAGTTTTTACTGTGGTTTGTTCCTGTCTGTTTCTTCCATTTTATACTACTCTGCTCACTTTCTCCTTGTTCTGTTTTGGTTTTCTGTCACTCCCTGCCATTGCCCCTCTCCCAGCTTGCCTTGTCTTCACTCTCTTTTCTCTGTGGAAAAGTCTCGATTTCACCTTTCAACATTGGGGCCCCAGCTGATGCCCAACCTTGCTGCCCTACTGCTTACACCCTTCCCTTTGGCCCTTTGTATTTGCAACAAGACTTTTTTTTTTTTTTTCTTTTGAAAATGGCCACAACTGCTTCTTTACATTAGGGTGCCTGTGTTCATCCCACTGTGTTTCTTCCCAAAGTACACAGTCCAGAGTTGCATGAAAGCATTCCCTGCTAATGTACTTGAGAGCAGGACCTGACCTGCTGTGCCTTGGGATGTCTTGTCATGCAAGACTTCAGTAGGTTTTTCTCCCATGCTGCTAGCCCAGCAGTGATCTGGAACAACATCCCTGATGTCAGTATGTCTATTCTGGGTTTACGTGGAAGGAAGATTTAGTGTTCTCACATAAATGATGCTAATGAAAAAGCTGTCATAAATCATTATCTCGGGATATGATTGTACAGTTACGCAACTCTGGCTACTCTATCCACTGCCACAGGTAACATGTTCCAGTGAGTGAGGTTTGTTTTCCTGAGATAAGAGACCTGTCATCGTAGAAAGATTTCTGAAGTGTCTCATAGCCTTGTGCAGGTGATTAGGATGCTGTTGACATCAGTGGTACTAATTGTACCCAAATGGCTGCACATGCAAGACCCAAATATTTCAAGTGACTCTGTTACCCTGCTTGAAGCTTTTGCAGTGGACAATTAGTCAGCTGTACCCGAGAGACTTATACTGATCAAATCCTTTCTCAGTTAAGTGTGGCTGACCTTCCACCATCATGGGACTCAGCCATCTGTGCTTTATGGAAATAAACTGGATCACACACAGTGATATGATTGAATTGGTAAGGAACTAACCAGTTTGATCCAAGTTTAACTTTTTCCTCCGCTTATAATGTTTTGCTCTGCTGGTCCTGAACAGTCTTTTTTCTCTCTGTATACATTAAAGAAGAGTACAAAGAGTGAGCACTCAGGACACAGTTTGGTGTGTTTAGGGCATAAGAAGATTACACCTTCAGCACTGCCCAACCCACGTTGTTTTAGTCCCATACACTTATGAGCTAGGTCTGCTTTTGATAGTTATGTTCAATTTATCTCATGTATAGTCTGACACAGCAGACATTGCTTTCCTGAGTATCACCTGTGATTTCTTCAGTTCATCTGAGAGTAACAGTCTCCTCTCTTCCATGTGGCTGGCACCTGACTAGAAGTAATTTCATTGTTACCTTTTGACCAACAACTAACCCACATAGTAGCTCTTATTACTATTCCTTCAGGATGAAAAACAAAGGAGGGATTAAATTTGTTCTTATCACCTGAGCTGTATTTCTGTTTGTCGTAAGGATCAGTAAGTTCAGGTTCTGGCTGCAACCAAAGAACAACCAAGCAGAGTTTTATGAGAAACTGTTCACAAACTGAAATATTACCCTGGACACATGGTTTTGTGCTCATGGAGGGCAGCAAGCTCAGGCTTCAGCTCTCAGGTAGATAATAGAATCATATAATTGTTTAGGTTGGAAAAGACCTTTAAGATCATCCAGTCCAACCATTAACCTAACATTACCAAGTCCACACTAAACCAATTAAGGGTAAACTAGACTAAACTATGTCCTGAAGTGCTACGTCTACCCATTTTTTGAATGCTTCCAGGGATGGTGACTTCACCATCTCTCTGGGCAGCCTGTTCCAATGCTTGACCACCCTTTCTGTGAAGAAATTTTTGCTAATATCCAATCTAAACCTCCCCTGACACAGCTTTAGCCCATTTCCTCTCATTCTATCACTACTTGGGAGAAGAGACCAACACCCACCTCATTACAGCCTCCTTTCAGGTAGTTGTAGAGAGTGTTAAGGTCTCCCCTCAGCCTCCTCTTCTCCAGGCTAAACAACCCCAGTTCCCTCAGCTGTTCCTTATAAGGCCTGTGCTCCAGACCCTTCACCAGCTTCGTTGCCCTTCTCTGGACATGCTCCAGCACCTCAATGTCTTTCTTGTATTGAGGGGCCCAAAACTGGACACAGTATTCCAGGTGTGGCCTCAGCAGCGCTGAGTACAGGGGGACAATCACCTCCCTGCTCCTGCTGGCCACACTATTCCTGATACAAGCCAGGATGCTGTTGGCCTTCTTGGCCACGTGGGCACACTGCTGGCTCATGTTCAGTCGGCTGTCAACCAGCACCTGCAGGTCTTTTTCGGCCAGGCAGCTTTCCAGACACTCTTCCCCAAGCCAATGGCTGAGAGGATCAGGCACTTCTCACTAGCTCCAATTGTTCCAGGGTATATTCAGTTTAACTGCCTCAATTATTTTTAGTGAATGGAGGTAAACAGCCCACCCAAGAAGTAGGGAAGCTATGCTCTTAGGACTGTATCAAACCCTATTCAGAGAGTAACAATAGGAGGAGAAAGGACAACAGTATCAGGAGAAACAAGGTGACTTACAGTGTAAGGTGGTCTTAGACTCAGAACTGTAGCAGAATTTAGGTTGGTTCTGGAAGTCCCTTGTCCTGCCATCTGCTTAAAGCAAGGCCAACTTCAATGGTACAGGAGGTTGTTCAGGGCCTTATCCAGCTGAATTTGAAGACCTCCAAGGATGGAGATCCCTCAGCCTCTCTGGGTCCCTGGGTCAGTGTTTTACTATCCCACTGTGACTTTTTTTCTTTTGTAACCGAGTGCAGTTGCCCTTATTGCAACATGTACTCATTGCCTCTTTTCTTCTTTGCCTTACACCTCCAGGAACAACCTTGCTCCGTCTCCTTTGCAGCTCCCCATTAGTAGGATGTAGGTCCTTTCTTAGCCTCTCTTTGTCAGGTTAAACAAATGCAGGTCTGGGGAGAACTGCTTTGTATTCTTCCATTTCTATCCCACCAGTACCTCCAGCTCCACTTCTTCATCTTTGAGTTTCTTGTACTGCCTCTGTGTATCTCGTCCCATACAGCCCCTTCTGAGCGTGCACCAGTCCCCAACCTGACCTTTCCTGTCCAGCTGGCTCTATTATATTAAGCTAAGTGGTATATAGTGTTTTAGTGTTATCCACACTGTCGTCTTCCTCTGTAGTCTGAGTGATTGCACTCTTGACACTAAGAGTGTCTTCTACAAGTGTTCAAAATGAGCCCAAGCCACTGTGGGCTAGTAAATAATGGTCCTAATACAATCTCTGTGGTTGAAAAATGACTCTTAGCATTTCTGTACTGCAGATACCATTAAGTGGTCATCTGACGCTTAATATATCTTTGAGATATGTACTAAGGACTCAGTTCTGCCAACCTGCTGTCTTGAGAAAATGTGTTGTCTCTAGTGGGGTGTACTGGATGCTCATGCCAAATAGTCGGACCTCATTAGCTTCCCACATCCTCCCCAGTCAGCAAGATCTGTAATGCAGTGGGAAGGTATTTGCCTAGAAAAGCCATCACGATTACTGGTCATTGAATGAATCTCCTCAGGAGGGAACTGTGCAGTATCATATAATGCAGGCACCTCAGGCCCTGGCTTCAGGTCCTTGTTCTGCCACTCATGTCCTATACAACCTTGGGCAAGGGGCCAAAATTTCAAACACATCCTGTAAGTTGATGACCAGTTTGAGGTACCTCAGGCATTATTGTAAAAGGTGGTGAGCACCCACAGGTCTCTGTCAATCAATGGGAATTCAGCATCTTTTGGAGAACACCAAATACCAGTTCCTCCTCTTCAGTGAGGAATAACCATAGGAGCAAACAAAAGGAGCCGTGACTTGGGACAGGGATAAGTAGCTATCTCTTATTGCTGCCACCTTCACCTCTCTCTGAGCCTATCTTAGCACACACACACAAAAAATATCTGTGATCTCATGTCCCTGCATGTGACAGCCCTTTTACTCCGTATGTATCAGTATGTGTGCATGTATACATATCGTATGATTGGTTATAGCCTCTATGCCTGCTGTCTCTACAAACAATAAATAGTCAAATAAGGTTAAAAATATTCTTATTCTGTACAGGGTGGTTGTGAAGTAATGTAATCCTCTTCTGGAGCTTCTGAGATCTTCCAAGAGTTTCTTTTGTGGAGCACATTAGTGTTACAATTCATTATGCACAAGGATAGCAGTTTGTAGAGGAAATGATTTGGAAAATGGAAGGGACTCAGGTCCCAAACTATTTCTCATATGAAAGACCAGAAATATGGCATTTAAGGAATGCTAGTAGATATGAGCAACACCAGCATCTTTCTCATAAATATGCAATGAAGGAATTTCTCCTTCTTACATCTTTCTTGGTACCCGAGGTGATGTTAGGCATATTCCCTCTGCCAAGAGAAAAGAACCTTTCAAAATCTATCATTAAAATGCCACTGTCCCTTATAATCCACACAAGCTACCCCCTTCCTCCTTTTCCTATGGCTCAAGAGATAGCTTGTGGCTGCACTAAGAAAATCAGTGCATTCACGCTAGAATTGTTCCACTGTGTCCATGATATTCACAGAGGAATAAAGTCTTTGAGTATCCACTCATCCAAGGGGAAAATATTGGATGCAACTGAACTGTGTGACATTTCTTTCTCTTGGGGAAGAGCAGAGAGACCTCAGTACCATTAAAGAAATCTCTAATGGACAAAAAGCTAAAGGTAGGCTAATGGGTGTGTTGACATTAACCCAAGAAAATTGTTTAATCCTTTTCATCTGGACTGCTGGTTCTCCTTTAAGAAACCCGCTCCCACCACTTCTGTGTGTTGAGTTTCTTGCAGAAAAAAACCAAGGATTTAAGGAGTGTGGGGACGAGACTCCTAATCTGATTCAATCTTAAAAAAGTTTGGCTTGGGCAGGGCAGTTTTGGTGTAACCTTTAGAAGATCACATGCCTGAGTCTTAGGGCTCTGGTGTGCTCAGTGGTGAGTCTTTATGAAGCTAGTGCTTTATGCTATGGAGAACAGTTCATCTGCACTGTCACTGACAGCAAGGAAAATGATGGAGAGAGAACATAACGCTGGGGTGAGATGAATTAGTGGAAGCATATGAAAAAATAAACAATAGCCAGGCAAGCCTGTAAATACATGCAGAAAACACACAAAAAGAAACTGAGCTTTTAAGCCTTTTTTTTTTGTTATTTTTGTTGTTTTCTGTTTATGGCAGAAATCTGACTGCTGCTGGATTTGCACAGTGACTGTGGAAGTGAATAGTGAATGCCATTCTAACTATGATACTGTGTGAAAATACATTTTTTCCCTATTTTCTCTCCCCAGGGCTCTGGCTGACATCTTAAGGCAGCAGGGACCAATACCAATAGCGCACTGTGAAAGAGAGACTATCTCAGCCATAGATACCTCCCCCAAAGAAAACACCCCAGTTAGGACATCTTCCAAAAACCATTACACCCCTGTGCGCACCTCCAAAAGTAACCCAGGTAAGTGCTATTTTCCTGCTCTCTCTTCAGAGGTGGCTGTACCAGTATTGTGTAAGAAGTCAGCAGAACATCACACTTTACAATAGTGGATTTTGTAAACCTAAAATTAGGATAACAAATTACATTAAAAGTCAATCAGATAAAACAGAGTGCAAGGATCAGAGGTGATGATTCTTTAAGGTTTTTGCTGAACAGCATGGCTGTTCTCTCTAGGCATTTGATTCAGAATCAGTGAGGTATAAATTCAGCTTATACCAAAATGCTTGTATTAAGGTTAGAACATTGTGTATTTCCAACAAAACACACTTGCTATAAAGCATAGTTGGGATCTCTGCACACAGCAGCTGAGAAGAAAGAAATCCATGTAATTGGGGCCATCTTATTCAGTCAGGTGAGCTACAGGCATGTGCTGAGAGAAAAGTGCGGAAAGTGACCTACAGGGTATCCCAGGAAGTTAAAGACACTGGCCTGAGGTTCTCCAGGAACATTGGCCTGGGTATTGGGAGATGCAATTTTTTTTCCAGCTTCTGCTGGATGGGTGAATTTGGTCATATCATTTGACTGCTCTTTGCCTTGATTTCCCCAGTAGCACAAGGGATGCCAGCCTCTTAGGTAAAGATACTGTTCTGATTTATTTAATGCTTCATATATTGATAATTGTCAAAACAATGTCTTGATGGTTGCTGACCACCTTTGTTAAGTGGGATGTGGTAGACTTACCATCACTTGCCGTCTCTCAGTTGCAACTGGATGTGTTCCTCAAAGATATGCCCTCATTCAGTCACAAGCTATTCAGCTTCATGTCAAAGTTTCTGGGTGACATTTCCTGACCTGTGTCACCTGGTGATCAAAGGAGGTTTTGCTAATGGTCCCTGCTGGGGAAGCTTCTGAAAGAAGCTAACAGGAGCTCAGACTGCTTCACAGCCTGTGGGGCTCGATGTGCTCTGCTCTTTGTGGAAAGGGCCCAATACTGAGGGCAGTGACTGGTTTCCATTGCCTCATTGCAGTGACTGTTAGAAGAGTTTTGCTGCAATGCGCATCACCCTATGGAGACAGAACCAGGTGACCATGTTCTCTGGAAGCTTCCCCTGCTGCTGGGAACAAAGTAATTTCCCTGAGAACTAAGAAGAATGTCTTTGCTCTCCAATTTTCACTCAGAGGCCAGGGAACCCTGGAATTTTGTAAGCCAGAGAGTTATACCTGTGAAATGAAATGTTAGCCTGGAGAGTGGTACATGAGGTGAGTTGTCTGGAAAAAGAAGGTGCTTTTGCATATCTAGGGCTTGGGATGGGCTCTTAAGTGGTTATGTGATTCTGCCCCATGATAGAAACACAAGAAATAAGGGTTTATGGCCAGTGAACAGGTATAGGCACCATCAGAGAACAACTCTGACATAAACCTTACGATGAGATGAATCCCTTTCTGAAGACACCCTGTCTCTTCCCATTGGCTCCTGTTGGTCAGTTAGGGCAGGCAAATCCTAAACGAAGATGCGGAAGAAATTCTTTGCTTGTAGCAGAAGAGACCAGCTGGATACTGGAAGTCTGAATTAGGTGTCATGTTTAGTTACTGTTAAGTCTGAGAAAAGGCAAATGGGAATGTCTGTGAGAGGAATCGCTAATTGCAGTATTCTTCTCTGGTGTCTGTCCGTAGCTGATGGCTGCAATGGACATTTTTAAGACTTACTACTACATTAGTGGAGGCACACAAGGATGCAAGGACCAGAGCACAAGTATCATAAGTAGGGTGCTAGTACAAATGGTCACACTACAAAGTGACAGCACCCAGTAAGGAGTCTACTTGGTCCTTGCTGAGGACTGGGACATGAGATGAGTAAGGCAAAACGGCTGAGAAGGAAAAGGCATGCTGTTAAAGATGATGGTCTGTTCATTCAGCTTCTGATTGTCTGTGTGTTTGTCCAAGTTCAGTCAGGGCTGAAACAGGCAAGCCACAGGCAATAGAAGCCCACTAAATTAAAATATTCACAAACCCAGCTACAAAGGAGGGGGACTTTTCTACCAGCACAGCCTTCCACAGCCATTGGCAGCTGTAGGGGTAATTGATCACTTCTGCCTTGGGGCAGCCAGTTGGACCGAATGTCACACCAAGTCCTTGCCAAAGCTGGGAAGGGAAAAGTTGCTCTTGTAGCTTGCCCAAAAGAACTTGTTCCTGGCTCAGTTGTTTCCATTATTAACATGTCCTCATATATCATATGAGACAGAAAGCTAATCACTTACAAAAGATCATGAGCTCATAAAACAGCTATACAGTTAACTTTTTTTATACTGTTTCATTTGCAGAATAGGGCAATGCTCCGTTGTAACTATACCATGTTACTCAGCTAATCTTCAGATTATTGCAGTAATCAGGAAATTGTATAAGTGAATGCTGAAATCCTTTGGGTTGGAAGGGAAGTAAAAGTTGGAAAACAAGAATGGGTTATAGCATGTTAAACTAGAATAAAGCTGGTAAGCCCCAGTATGGAAGTAGAAGAGGGGTCACCAGCAATACTTGTTTTTTGGGGAGGAGAGGAAGAAAAGAAATAAAAAGAGGGGAATGGGTGACAGCTGGGGGAAAAAATAGAGGCACTAATATGTAGTAGTAGGATCCAGGCAAAGCACTGTTCATTGGTGCCGCAAATTGGCTTGAGAACACTACAGCTGTAGAGTTTTGCAATGGGATCTGAAAAACATCAGGTCTGCTGGCTGTGGTTTGTCTCAGGACTCCAGGGTATGAGAGGTTAAGCAATCAGAAAGGACTATAGTTGTTACATATAGGCTGAGATTGAGTTTTATGTTTGTTTTACTTGGAACTTTTGTTTCCAAATTTAGAACTAGAAGGGTGCCCCTTAAGTCTTGCTAAATAAACCATAGCTTCATTTTTCCATTAGGCTTGTTTGGTGTCAGTGAACAAAATGATTGTGGGTGACAGTGACAAATTGAGGTGATCTGTGTCTGAGCAGTAGAGTCCAAAGAAAGCAGCGTGTGCAGGTGCTGCTGAGGGCACGCCTGCAGCACATAACTTGCTGGGTAGTGCCTGGCAGTTCCTGATGCAAGTATGGAGAGTGCTGACAGCTTCTACCCTTCCTGCAAGCACTCAGGCAGCCCTCAAATGGTCATAGCAGGAGATCACAAGATGGGAATGTAGAACTTCCTCTGGTAGTCCACCAAGCCATGGGCACTATCTCCAGCTGTCACAGGTGCCTGAAAGAGAGTTCAAGACCAAGGCAAAGTCCTCAGTACATTTGCCCAGGCACTTCAGAGCAGGTGGTTTCAGAACTCTCTAAGCAGGAGACTCTCTTAGGACAGGAGGGCCTGGTGTTATGTTTAGTCTGTACATCTCTGTTGAGCTTGGAGATAGAAGAACCCAGGTCTAACTAATGTTTGTTTAAGGGAAAAAGAGAAATAGGTCTCTCTGTCCTAGACATGGAGATAACTGCCATTCTTCAAACAAGGCAGCTGGTTTTCAAGAAGTCTTCAGCCTAATACTTTACAATGGCCACCTTCCCCAGGTGGTGTGGGAGCTGGCTATATTTATCAGAAGCAGAATACATTTCCCATGCTGGATTCTGCTGAGCTTGAGCATCCCAAGTGTCTGAAGAGCATCTATCCAGAGATTATTGCCACTTTTGGTTTCTTCTGAGAATCATGCTCATGACCTTTTGGGCAGACAGTTCACCTCCCCTTTCACCCCCTCTCTCTTCCACTGACATTTCTGTTCATTGCTTTTATACAGTGCTGCTGTTTTGGCAGTGGTAGGCTCTTTGCAGATAAGAAAAACTGAAAGCTGTGCCTACAGATTGCTTGGGTCAGAGCACACCTCTCCAGCTGTGTGCCTCCTAATTAGTATGAGCTACAGCATTCTCTGTAGACAGGAACGCTCCTCCAGCCCACACAGACCTCTTGTTAGTTCACTGTTTGCTATTGTGAGTAACAGGTAAAATATGATGAATCTGAGATTACAGGAAATCCATCTCATCTAGCTATCTGTTGGCATTTTTAATGTCTCCATCACAGTAGCACCTTCAGGGGTGCTGGAAGGAAAACTCCAGCAACATTTCACCCATCTTTTCTCCTTGGCCATGTTATCTGTCCTGACATCTGCTGTGAAGGTCAGTGCCATTCATTTGTTCAGTGGATGGCCAGCAAACATAAGCAGGAATGAGGATAGATGGGAGAAAGGTCAATAGTTCCTGTGGGCTTGGGAAACATCATGCATAAACAACAGTGTGCTCCCATACAGGAAGGTGCTGCATTTGGCACAAAAGACAGAGTTTGAGCCAGAGGCAATCCTTCTGCAATGTCCACAGTCAACTGATGTGTCAGAAAAGAGGGCAGTTCCTGTGACAGTGGTGTTGGTGGACATTAGCATTAGTGGAAAAATTAAGACTAGATTCTCAGCTCACATGACTACCTCCAATACCATCTTTGGATATTTGAAGGCCTTCTGAAAGTCACATGCCAGGTGTTGGTTTGCTTTCATCCCAAAATGTCATTGAGCAAAGCACCTGCAAGATTCAATCCCTGCAGAAATTGTCAGATGAGAGTTTTCTGACTGCCTTGGTGATAGAGGGGTAGCCAGCTCAGGACTAACAGTCACACAGGGATCTATCTCATTACTGTTTTCCAAACTGAGACCAAACCGCAAAAGACCCCAAGTAAGAATTTGAAACAGATGGCTGGTGTAAATCAGTGTCATACTATCACAGTGATAGGACATGGGCTTGGTTTAGGTAAATCCTTATGGGTCAGGGAGGCTTATGTCCCAGACTCACAGCTGGTACTAATCTATGATGCTCCAGGACAGCACATGGTCTGAACTGATCTTTATTCTCTCTGGCTCTTCCACACTGGCTCTTTTTCATACAATTCACCTTGATAGTATTGCCAGCCTGTGAGAGAAGGGGTACTCAGGACCATTAGACTGATGTGGGAAGCTATGTGAGAGGAGGATGTCTCCAAATATGTTCAGGACAAGGATGTCCTTGCTGCCACTGTGCCATACTTTCAGCAGTGAAGGGTCCCCAGATGTTGTCTGCTTGAACATGAGGCAGGTAGGTGAAATCTGTGCCTGGAATCATGCTGCTTCTGACTACCTCCAGGTTCAGGAGGCTGTAAGAGCAATGACGAGACTCTTCTTTTGTACTTTCTGGAGAAAAGACTCTGGCCTAGTTTTATGTTCTTTTGGCCTCTTAATTCTCAGAATATCAAATTGCCTCACCAACAGAATATGCTGGTCTGAAACCAGCTCCAGATGTGCCAGTGAAAAGCTGATCTCAGGGGTAAATAGAGATAATTTTCCAGTGTGAAAAATCTTCTGCTATTCACCTGAGCTAGGGATGGAGGTACCTGCAGGTGTGAAGAACAGCTTATTGACAGGATTACCACTTCAAAAACAGCAAACAACACAGGCTAGTGCTCTGATTAGCCTGATATATCTGGGGAAGGCTTTTAATAAGCCATTTGAGTTAGGATGTTCCAGAGATGTATGTATTCAAAGAGCTGTTTTCAGCAGTGCCTTCCACCCAGAGGCATATTCTGAGCTTGTTCTGAATATGAACAAATGCGGGAGAGGCCTTTAATCTTTATGGAAATGGTAGCTAATGTCTCTAGCCAAATATAGGCAGAGCAGCATGGGGAGTACTTCAATCCTAATAATCGCTTAGGGGAGGAGATCACTGCACTTGGGCCTGCTCTCCCTGGGCTGTGGGTTCAGCACAGGCCCTGGACCTTTTCTAAAGACCAGGGTGAGCCAGGGTGGTTGGCTTCTCAGATTTCCTCTAGGTTGTATATGCCTTCTCCCTGTCCATCCTTCTCCCTCTCCCATCTCTCCTTTCCACCAAGTCTCCAGCTGATTTCTGCTTCAGATTGCTTCCTTTATTCATTCATTGAATTCTATATCTTCCCCCCCAAATCCCCAGCAACTCTTTGAATTAATTTACCAAGGATCAGTGTAGAAATATATGTTGAAGGCATTCAAATTCCCTGCTGCTTCACAGTTTGTGTTGTCATTTACAGCTGTTCAGGAGAATACAATGCAGGTGTAAAATGATCCCCCAGTCCCTGCAGTAGCATTTTACAACCCCTGTGCTCGGTTGCGAGAAACTAGTTAAGGTGCAGGCAGGTGAAGAATTGGGGAAACCACTTGGAAAACACCCAGAGAGTTCCAGGAACAGACGTTTTCTTTTCTCCATACTCCTGTTGCTGTTCTGACATTTGAAAAGAAAGAAACAGGACCAACTTTGAAAACTCTAGGATCTGTAGAACATAAGGCGATTCAGCACCAAACTACTTTTTCCTCCAAGCATACCTCTGTTATGGTAAGCCCCAATGCTTCCCACAGCTTTCCCTCCCAGAAAAATCCCAAATGGGTTAATACATTTTCTGAGCCACCAGAAAATGTCAGATTTTTCTGTTTCAGAACATTTTGAGGGTAGGAGTTACTCAGTGTCCTGGCATCCAAAATATCATTGCCAAAAGGGAGGATCAGTCCAGCAGAGAGTGGGGAGAGGTAGATGCTGCTGGAACTGGTGCAGGGCAGCTAAGATAGGACATTAACTGCCATGTTCTTCGGTGTGAATGATCAAGGTTCCTCACTTATGTAGGACCTGAGTTAGCCTGTACAGTGTTAGACATCATAGGTATTCACTTACCCCTAGTACCCTAGCTGATGCTCTTTAACTCCCACTCTCTGTGGCATTGCCAGTCTCCATTTTACAGAAGGGGAAATGGAGCACAGGGAGTCTAAGGGCCATGCTTCAAAAGGCACTTGGGTTAACATCTTCCCTTGACTTCAAAATAAATGCCTAAAGCTTTGTAAATACCTGTCCCTGAGTAATTTATGCACTTTGCCCAGGTACCAAGAGAGCAGTTTTGCCCTGGGACCACCACTTTCCCTTCAGGTCGGCACCTCTCAGAGGGGATGTGTGCTGCAGCGTGTGCTTTAGTCCTTCTCTGAATGCACAGGGATGCTTCCTCCTGCGTCTTCACATGGGCACGGACCTGACTCCTTCAATCCTGTATCCTAACAGCAAGCAACAGCTTTTACACTTGCATTGGAAAACAAAGACTTTGTCCCAAAGTACTTGTAATCCAAGAAACACAGGAGAAGGGATGGGTTGGAAAGTCAGGTGAATGAACTACAATGCAATGAGCTTAATTGCCCTGACTGCAAATGGATCTTTTTAACTGTTAAATATTTTTTTGCTTATCCTTTCTTAATCTTACTGTTTTGGACATCCAACCTCCCTCTTCTGTTGCTGCCAGAGGTGAGGACCTGGTGCTGTGGGGATATTCAATTGTGAGCAGCCGTAAGGGTTTAACACATGCATACCCAGTAATAATGACAAGTACAGCCTGTGATCCCCTGAGGGGGATCTCCTGAGCCAGCCAGCCTCCTCCTTCCCTTGGTGAGACTGGGGCTGCACCTACTTCTGCCTCTCGATATTGATTTATTCTGGTCTCCTGAGTGTTTTACTGAGCTGTAAAGTTTTAGGGCAGTTTGTGAAAAAGAACCTTTGGGAAAACTATGCCCCACTAACAAGACACATGAGACAACAAAATATCCCTACTGCAAATATATTTACCAGTGAACTTACTGGAGAATAAAAAGTGACATTGCAACAGTTTCTTGTGCCTCACGTTCAAATACTCCCATGACTGATGTCAGGGTTTCATGTATCAAAACAGCTAACAAGTGACAAATTTGAAAAAAAATTTAAAAAAGGAAAAAAATGTCTGACTGTTGTGGGGGAAAAAATGGGTAGGTGGAGTGTGTGTTTATACATGCATGTATAAATATAATGTCTTGATACTCACATGAACCACATAGCCATGCCAGAGTAGCAACAATCAGGGCTACAGGATAAATATCAGGTGACTGCTAAAATTTAGCATTCATTCAACAGGGTGCAGTCCCAGAGTCACAAGGCCAGGCACGGCAGCGCTTATCACCCACAGCAATATCTAGAAACTGTAGGTTACTATGGTAACAGCTTTTTTTTTTTTTTTTTTTTTTAAGAGAGACTAATGCAAGTTGTGAGCAGGAGAGAGGATTAAGCATATAGATTTACTTTGAAACAAAGCCTTACAGTGAAACTCAACCTGTTGAAAACAATACAACAAAACACATGGAGAATGTGGAAATTAATTGAAGAGGGCTTTTCTGGCACTGTGCCGCAGTGGAGAAGAAGCATTAATGTGGAAAAATTCTGGGAGTCTAATGCAGGTGTGTAACCAGCCAGGGACCTGCACATTGCAAGGGACAGAGTGGCTGGGGGCATGTGCTGCAACACTCAGCCTGCTTGCTGCAAACACAAAGGAATGGGAGCACGTGGGCCTCCTTCCCAGAACTGGGCTTCAATATTTGTAAGAATTGCTCGGTTTAAGAGCAAATCCCAGGGCTGATGGGATTGTGAGCTCCTGTGAAGTGGGGCTGATGGATGCAAGAGAGTCACAGTAACACTGACCAGGAGCAGTGAGAAGGAGTTACAGAGGATGGAGATTGTGTGTGTGTAGGAGGTCCAACCTGATACATTTGGATGCTTTCCCAGTTCCTGAATCTGTACAGCTGGATTGGGAATGGCAAAGAAATACTGTTCTCAAAACATACAAAAGCAGAGATAGAAACAGTTTTGGAGCAAAACACCTAAGGGGGGAGGCCAGCTCATGGCCTCATCCCATATTGCTCATGCTACAAAGTCTACATTGTGGGTGACAGGAAAGAAATACGTTTAAACCAGGTGGTTCCCCTCACCCTGTGCACTGTCCTCCCCCTCCAGATCTGGGAAAGGATCGGGAGCAGAGGTATCTGGCACATGTATTCTGGGGAATTTGGAGTGCTGTGAGAAAGGGCAGGACTGGGAAATACTTCTTTCCCTGATGAGCACTGGGTGTCTGAGCTGAAGCTGTTGCCTTGCCATCTCAGCACTCACCAGCTGCCCAGGCTCAGGTCCTCTGGGGGCACCTGGGAAACAATGCTGGGGGGTTGGGTGGGGGAGAACACAAAGCTCAGCCCCAACCCCATCAATGGGAGGGCAGCATGTCACCTGGGTCTTGAGGGTGCAGTAGGAAAGGGGAGTCATGTTCCTGGCTAGGTTTCGATTTGAGTCCTGACCTGTGTCTTGATTTGAACCCGCAAGCTTGCCCATTCTTCCTCTCAAGTTCCAGTTTCATGGGCAGTTGAGTCAGCCTAATAGCTCTTCTGCCATTGAAGCAGAGGTCTCAATCCTCTTCTCACATCCTCTGCCATGGCCTCTGCCCTCTACGCTGATTCTGGTGCTGTCACATTCTTCCAGCAGCCAGTTTAACTCATTAACCCAGCAAAATCAGCTCAGGAAGAGGTCATATGATGAAACATAGGAGTGCAATCAGGAGCAGGGCTGAGAATGATTATCCTGTTTGGGCAGTGCTGAATTTGTAACCACTGAGCTGTGTCCCGTGTAACTGTAGACTTGAGTAGGAGTTTTAGAGGTTGCCTGTGAGCAAGCATGCAGGAGAGCCTGTGCTTAGATGCTCTGGAAACTTGGCATCCAACTGGGATTGACTATCAGTACCTTCAAGGCTACATGCACTTTGAGATGAAGTGTGCTGAGGTTCAGGCCAGCAGGTTTGGGATTTTCCAGAACACAAATTTGACACCATGGTGGCATTTTACAATCAAAACAATTCTGCCTGCAGTTAAAGTATTTTAGTTTTAAGCTGCTCAGGAATTTCATTTGGGAAAAAAACAGCTAAGCCCACTGTCTAACCAGCTGTTGTGTCCTGTACCATTCTGCAGCTCTACTGGTTGCTGTGGAAGGGTAAAATCATTTGTGTAGTAGGTTTTCTTCTTGCCGCTTGCCTCTATGTGTCTTGTTAGATCAATTATTGTTTGTAAAATGCATTAGATCTTCAGATGAAAGGCAGAAACACAATGTTTTCTTCCATTAGTCAGAGCAGTTTACAGAAAACATCAATTTAAAATGTTAAAGCCAGTTTGCAACTGGTATTGACAACAATTAAATTGGCCTCCAGAAAGTATTGCAACAAGTTGCTTTTGACATTGTGAAGAATGAAATCTCTACGTGTTGAGCTTCCTCCATTTCATGATTGCTGATCCTATCACGCTCTATAGAAGTGTAAATGGAGGTGAAGAACTGGAAGCAATACTCCATTAAGAATGTGCCATAATCAGTAAACTTACCTTCCCCTCTTGTTGGACCCCTGCCCAAATACTGCAATTCAATCTATGCTCTGCTTTCATTACCATCAGGTTCCTTTCTTTGCTGCCCAGTTAACATTGCTGACTTTAAAATTACACAAAAATGTACTGAAATAAAGGTTCACTACTTTATTCCTAGCATTATCACCAGGAGCAGTAAACTCCACAGCTGACCACTGGCCACAGCCTCCATGAAGAGCAGTGGCACACAGGCTTTGCAAAGCTATAAGTAACTCTTGTAGCCTTGCTATGGCAAACTACCTGCTCAGCTTGCAGATGTATGAGAATAAAGGTGATAATGGGGAAGTCATGGTTAACTTTTTATGAATCGGCCCTTGAGTATGTAATGAATAGCTCATCTGACATCCAGATGTGTAGCTTTCAGAGGACCTGCAAGATCCTGGCTAGCAGAAGTGGGAACATTTACCAGCAGAATATATTGCCCAAGTCTCTGAAAACCTAGCTGATTAGTGTTATGTTGTAGCCACCTAAATCCTAAAAGGCTTAGCCAGTTCTCTCTTATTGTCTTGTCTCAGGCTCTGCTTGGCCAGAGCAAAGGGTTGAGGAAGAGTCTGCAGGGCTGCCTTCCTATTTCTTTCAGCAGTGATTTTCTACATGAGTCAGCTTGGCTTCTCCTTCACAATGCTCATATCTCCATGGTATTCCCACCTTCTGCTGTATGCCAGGGGTGTTTTCTGGTGGCTTTCAGCAAGATTTTTTTTCTAGATTGAAAGATGGCAGGAAGGTTTGGCTCATGTTGAAGATCTGAAGACAGCTTTTATTGTTGACTGCAAACAGCTTTTATCATTGGTGCAGGTGTGTGTGTAGCTTGAGAATTTAATGGGTCTTGCCTCACTTCCTCTCCTCTGAAGCTTTATTGCCCTCAGACCATCTTATTTGTTGCAGGTACCTGAAAAGACTACCGTGTGGCTACTTATATGAGCATACCTAAGAAGGAACGATGCCTTCCTCCATAAAAGAACAACTCTAACTACTCTTTCTGTCTGATTTAAAATATTTGAGGAGGAAGGAAAAGGCAGTGCATCTGTCACAATCTCACTTACAATCAGAGAATTTAACGGGAAGATTCCTTCTGACTCTCCTGGGCTTGGGACAACGTTCTGTACTGCAACATTAACAAACAACGTAGTTCACATCTTATCAAAACCTCAGGAAAATAATTCTAATATATGTGGATGACCTTTTGCAGCTCTCTCCTCAGATCTGTCCCTGGTTTGTCAGCTGTGCCAACACCTCTATCTTCTAGTGTTAAATCACTTCTGTGGATAACTGTTGCTCCCTAAAACAAACCCCATGCAAGATGTTCAGTTGCTTGCAGTCACAGAGTGGTGCCCCAATGCTTCGAATGATGCCTCTGAAAAGGCAGTAAGATAAATATTACTTCTTGAATCTGTGGATTTTTACCCAATGTCTCTCAACTGTAGTAATGCAGCCTCTGTGACACTTCTTTTCATTTCACACCTCTCCTTCCTGGATCCACAGCTTTTGCTACTGAGAAAGCATTTCTCAGCAGGCTCCATGGGCAGGGTGCAGTTCTACTGCCTATATCATGCTTACCAGAGGGACCTGAAATCCCAGTCATTCCCAGGAAAATGTGCCAGATCCCTGCAGTGTTCACATAGGCAACTGCATTCAAAATTCCAGTACCTATACATCCCATCTTCCTTGTAGCAAGCAGTGCTATGGCCCTTATAGGAAGGGTCTTTGGGGAACTCTGCACAGAATTAGTCTTTGTGATGACTGGAGGATGCAAGAAAGGTGTGGAGATGTGTCCATGCTGTAGTTTAAGAGCAGCATTGAGCAAACTGAAGTGCTGCATGCCGCCTGATGTCATAGACAGCGAATGTGGCATCCAGGTTGCACAGCTCTGCAGAACAAGTTTTTCTATTAAACCTTACTTAAATATTAATATATTCAGTGATCAAGAAGCAGGGTGGGGGAGGGGAAGTTGAAAGGGCTCTTAATGCACAGGCTACAGTCAGGTAGCTCCAACTACCTCCATCTCTGAAGTGTCCCGCTGCTGCCTTGGGGTTGGTCATTGTGGATCTCAGAGGTTCTTATTCCAAGTTTCCAGGTTTCTGACTTCTCTGATTGCATCACTTCAGTGCCTGGCACTGGCAGAACCATGCAGCACAGAGTCAGCTGATGTCCTCTCTCTTCTGAGGCTACTTGCTGTGTGTGAGTCATCCTCCTTGATGATCACCTAAGAGGCACAGGAATGACCCCAGTGGACTTTGGGCATGACATAGCTGGAGGAGCTAAAGTGGAAGAGGAGCCTTCCTGTCACACCTACCTTACTGTCCTTTCTTTTTTGTTCTCAGTCCCCCTGCTGTGGCAGAGGGCAACACTACGAGCTGCAGTAATGACTCCACTTACCTCTCTACTTGCCTCCACTCTCACTTTGCCTAACATAGTTCTGATTGGGTTTGTCCTTCAAAGGATTCAGGTAGATAAGTATGGGTTCTGATCAACGCTGTTCTCATGACTCATAGGTGGGAGAGCTGTAGTCAGGGGTTAGACAAGTTGTCATGAGTTGTTGTGATACCATCTGACATGCAAAAGAGTGACTGTATAGCACTATGGCTGTCACTTGACATCTATGAGATCAAATGAGAGATCACCCTGTCCTTCAGGAGAATGTCAGCAACCCAGGACAGTGCCTTGTGCCAGCCCTGAAAAGCCAACACTAGCTCTCATATCCCCTGCAGATACCCTGTGGACCCTGTGAGGCTTTGCCCACAGGTAGCTGGCAGGTGCTGAAGCTGGATCCCTCCCATCTGAGTAGGGCAATAAGTTCTTGACTGACAAAAAAGGAAAAAAGTGCTGTCTTCCCATGGCTGGAAAGGGCAGGTAGTTGCCCCCCAACCCTAAGTCCTGCAGCTCTGTAGCTGCTGGTGTGGCTGATGCGGCTGGTTTGTTCAGAGCCAGCCTGTGAAACTCACCACTGCTTCTGTCTGGAGATACAGGGAAAAGCAGCAGCAAAGCATCCCTCAAGAGTCTTCTACAAATATAGTTGCAATTTCCCAACCAAAGAGCAGTCGCTTCTCCAAGGATCCCAGACTTTTTGTATGAGGCAAAGAGTCACACATCTAAAATAGGGACAAACCTTGGTTTTGGAGAGTATCATGGGAGATTTGTCCCAGCCAAGACCTACAGTCTAGTTTGGTTTGATAGTTTTAGTGTCAAGATTTGAGGAAATTCTAGGTTTTCCAACATTCAGATTCTGGGAACTTTAGTCCACTGATGTCCGAGACTGTCTCCCTGGTTTATCTTTCTGTTCTCTGAAGTCAAGTTACACTTATATTCTAGCTGGAGTCTTTTTGGAAGGTCTGCATTATGCAACCAAGGCCCAGTCCCAGGCAGCATAACCTCTGTTGGGCCTCCTGACTGATGGAAAAATGTGTGAGCTGTTGCATCCAGAAATAACTGGGCTTTCCTGTTAGCAGTGGTATTATTTCTTTGGTCTGGAGGTGAGAGTTAAGCTCTCCCACAATGACACACTTCTCAGTGGTATATGACTGAGAACATTACAAAGATTTCCATTGAAACCTGTGTCCTACTGCACAGGTTTGCAGCAATCTTCAGGTCCTATGGTAACCTCCTTTCTAACATCTTCCCCATAATTATTTCACCCATGGACTTTGAGCAGACTTTTTTTTTTTTTTTAAATCCGGGCTAGCATTTTTTATTGATTTGAGCAGACTTTGTTCTATCCAAGTTGTCAAACTGAATTTTCTCTCCCCACCTGGCATTCAGTGCCACTTATTCCCTTCTTTCTGCCTCTTCTGAAGAGCACACAGCTTTTTGTGCCTCATTTCCCAGTGGTGTTACTGCTGCAGACTCCCTGGTACGCCTGCAGTGTCCAGTTGGACAACCTGTACCAGGATTCAAGTTCTGCTTTCTTTTAGCCAAGAGTCCTGGAAAAAACATTTCTGTCAATCACTCCTGACTATACACCATGGCTTTTCAGCCCTGGCACACTTCTAATAGTGCTTATCTAATCAAGTTCTTTCTACATGCCTCTTCACCCCCCTTTTGTGCATTCTACATTTCACTGCTACTTCCTTAAGTGCTATTGTGTCAGATCCTCTTTCTGCCTGTCTCTGTTTCTCTAAATATATTTTTGATGGATGCAATGCAAAAAATCAACATTTTGTGCAGGATCCCCAAAATCTTCAGCCAGGATCTCGTGGGGGTGAGCACCATGCTGAACACCTGGCAGGTTCAGGGTCTATATGACTGGAGAGCAAGGAATACAAGTGCCTGAGGCAGGGAAAGTGATGAGCGCCAGTACCAGTGATCAGCATGGTTGATCTGGAGAGTGAGCAACTGAGAAAATTATCAGGGCCCTCCTCCTTCAAGTTATGCAATTTGGTAACCAGAAGAGCAAGGGTTCTGCACTGTAGATCTCGTTCCTTCTCTGTAGGAGAACCTAATGATCTTGAGACATTTGGTCCTCCCATGCTTGGACTTCTTTAGTGTTCATGAGTTCAATGTGAATATCTCCTTTCCTGCCCTTGGCACTCAGGGAGATCCTGTGGCAGCTCAGGGAGTGCTGGTTTCTTAACAGAAGTACAAACTGAACTCCTGTTCTTGCCCTTCTACTGTCATACTGTGCACACACGTCCACGTGTGTCCAGGCTCACAGGCGTATGCACTTCTTTAGGAGCTGACAGACCTCAACTGCCCAGTCACCAGGGGGGGATTTAGTTCTGCTTGCACAGACATGGTCCCAGTGTTGTTTTAAGTTGCAGAGTGACACCTGTGAACATCAGTTTAACATAATTGTCAGAATGATACTTGGTGGAGCTAATGAAATATTTACCTTTGAGCAGCTGTAAGATCATTAATGTTTCACTGTCTGCTGCCAGCCAGCTTTCCTGATTTACATTCTTGAATTGTTTATGAGGCTAATTGCACTGCCCTTCATAAATCAGGGACTCAGGCTTTTCTGGGGCACTTTCAATTAGGAAAAACTCCTCTGCCCTGCTTCTAAAGGCACCAATGGCAAGAAACCAGGAGATGGGGGCTGGCACAAGCACTAATCTTCCATGAGCCCTCCCAGATTCCCCTCCATCCGACCCCCTACAGAGCGTACTGGGGTCTGTAATGGCACCCTGCTGCATGACAGAGTCTCAGAGCACGGTGGCAGTGGCATGTTGCTATGGCCAAGCTCACATCTTTTGGGCTCCCCATGCAGCTTGGACACACTGCTTACATTCAAAGGGTGGCTCCTTTCATACTAGCACTTATGTCTTGGCACCTCTAGTATCACACGGTGAGTAAGTGCCTAAGTGAGGGAGGTTGGCTTAGCTTAGGGGTAGGCAGGAGACATAAGGCAAAGTCCAGACATTACCAAGCATTTGGAGAAGGTGAATCCTCCCCAAGAGAAAGATAAAGTGGGAAGGGAGGGCGGTCTTCCTCTCAAGTGAGTGTCCATGTGCTTTCCAGCATTGCATTAAAGACCACAGCTAACTTCAGTTTGGGCTTGCATGTATTTTTCTGCTCTCCCAGGAGGAAGCATGTGCAATGAAATGTCTGGCTTTGATAGGTTTGGGGATTCTTTTTGCTTTTTCTCTTGGTTTTCTGTTGGCGAATTATGTCAATTCCTTTATTATATCTAAAGAAATAGATTTTAAAAGAAAACAAGTTCCTTCCTACTACCAGAGTTGCAGAGGCTCAAATCTGGGATTGCCCTTAGTTTTTAGGACAAAGCTAAAATTGAGGGAGCTCTCTCTCCCAGACAAGTATTATGTGTGCTTCAGGAATCTCCCCTGTGCTAGATGAAAGGAGATTTTGCAACAGAAAAATGTTATCTTTTTACTTGTGTAATCTGATGTCTTGATCTAAAGAAGGGAAAATTCTTAGGCAGAGATTGCTAGAAAATTATGGCAATGTGTATCTTCAAATTATGAGGGTACTCAAGGAAGACAAAACCACTGATATTTTAATCTTTGCACTGCTAATATCTGTAGTGGGGGAGGACAGGATATTTCCACATGCAGTGTAGGGGCTATTTCTGATGATCTCTGTAAAACTGAAGAATCAGTGAAGTTTTTTATAAAATCTTATCAATGAAATGGTAAAAAGTAATCTGGACTAGACAATATTGACTCAAGGGTTTTTAAAGGAGAGCTGCTGAGTTACTCTGAAGTCTAACCATTTAATCAGCCTTTGTGTAAGGTGAGTGGAAGGTGGCAATGCTTGTCTTTAGAAAGGCTTTAGAGATGATGCTAGGAATGTGAAAGACGATCTGATAGAGCAGGTGCACTGTGAGGGATTACGATAAAATGAAGTAGGATAGTCAAGATGGTTTTTATGAAAGGAGGGCATGCATTATGAATCTGCTAACACTCTGTGAAGGAATCGACTGACGTGTGGATGGAAGTGATTCTGTCAAGGTATTATAGTCATTTTTCTTTGGAAATAGTCAGTGAGGTCTTTCATTAACAGTGCTTGAAAATACAGTGGGATAAGAGGAAAGGTCTTCTCAAGAATTAATAACATTACATGACAGAAAGCAATGGATGAGAAAAAACAGTCAGGTTTTACACTGGGTAAATGATTAGAGTCCTAGAAGATCTGCTTTGGGACATGTTCTGCTCAGTGTATTTTTGAATGATCTAGAAAATATTTACAGTGAGGTGACAGAAGGTTGCATGTGATGTGGTATTATTCTGAACTCTCAAATCTGAGCCTGACAGAAGAGACTTAGCTATAGGAAGATAATAATCTGTGAAAAGATTTCCAACATCAGCAAAAGGGAGGCCAGCAAGCTGTCCATTGGACTTGGAGCTAGCCAGGGATACTGAACACCTAGCTGTGGTTTTAGGTGTCAGTAGTACCTATTTCATCTTTTTATTTAGGAGAAAATTTGTTCTGTGCTTGCAGTGCTTCAGACTATCTAACTCTCTGACTGATCTCACCCTTCCAAGAATCTAGGACAGCTTCTATCAATCAGGTTGTCTCTAAGACCTCTGCGTACTGAAGCTGATAGTCAGATCTGTTCAGAGACTAAGGGCATCTCCTTAAAAGCAATATGCTCCTGGAAGACTGAGCAACAAGGCATGCTGCATGAATCAGGGCTGTGCTGGGCAGAGTCCTCCTAGGAGGTATGTATTGCATACAACATATGGTGCATGCAGCACCCAAAAGGGCAGTCTTGGTTAGACTGTCTGCACTTCAAACATGCCTTGGACCATAGTCCCGTCACCCCCGGGCCTCTCCGACGGTCATTCAAGGCAGCCAGCTCTGCAGATACTCAGGGAAGCAGCTCCTACTTATGAGTCACATTGCTCTCCTTGACCTATTTGCTCATTACCTCCACAAATGTGATTCTGATTAAGGAATTTTCCTAAGTAGTTACTATGGCATTAGCAATTCAGCCAAACAGAAAATAGTCCAAAAAGCAACGTGACATGGTGTCTGCCCTGAAGGCCAGCTTGCTGACTGCCAGCAGACTGTCAGGGACAGAGAGCGAACGTCAGCACTGCAGGGCAGATGGACACAGCTTTGTCCTGCCCACCAGGGCACAGGGTCCTCCATGTCATGTACCAGGTCTGCGTGTGGCTTCTGCCAGTCATCATTGTGCTCCCCTGGAGTTAGGGAGACGTTCTGACACCAACTACAGATTTGTGGGTTAAAACCACTCTCACTTCCAGTTGCTTGTTGAAATTAAAATGCCTGTTGAGCTCTTGTTTCAAGCGGTGGGACAGAAATAATACACACCTTACAAAGAACAGGCAAAACCCAAGGAGCTGGTTCAATGGTGGCTGCTGCACATTCCAGCCTGGTTCACAAGGGACAGACTCAAGCATGTCATATCCCTGCCAATACCCCCTGCCCAGGAGCAGAGTACATCCCACAGACTGAGCTGCTGAACAGAGCCTGACTCAGAGAGCTGATAAAGCAGCTCCCACTTTACAAGCTGACCTTGGCATCCTTCCACATATGGTATTGCGATGATTTTATTGAGCCACTGCATACTTTCTTGTTAAGAGTTTGCCACCAAGGAAATCTGACAGAGTTTTTCCTGACAGGAGACAACCAAAATCATGTGCAAATCTGGCTCAGGACTAGAAAAAGACAGGCTCAGAGTGACTCAGCCCAAGAAAATTGTTGTCCCCAAGTAAAACTGCTTGAAAAAGGGGCCAAAGCCGAGCTCACTTTCACTCAAGAAAGGCAGAAAAATAATGTCTCCTTTAAGATCAAAGCGACTGGCTGAATTCCTCTCCATGAGAGTAACTACCGAGTAAACAAAGCCAGCACTCACTTTCTGCAAGCATCTGCCTTAGCCTTCAGCAGCTTTCTAATGCAGCTCTGGGGGAGCACTGCCAAACAAAGAGGGACTCATTCCAAGGCTTTGGCAGTGAAAATATAAATATCCCTCTTGTTAATTTTGGGTGCCATAATCCATCAGTGGCTGTCTTGTGCAATTTACCTCCACAACATCTCCTGACAGCATGGGCAGTAAAGCATTCCTAAGCTAATGTAAAATAGGCAGGTTTTGGGCAATATTTTTTCAGCTGCCCATTAAGCTGAACAGAAGTATGCAGGGGTGGTGGAACGGTCTGGGTGTGTGGAACACAGCCATCTAGGAGACAGAATTTACCTGGTGCAGTCACCACTGTAGCTGGTTGGGCGCGATCAGAGGTGCAAATAACGAAATGCACAGTACATGAAGAGCTGTAGGACATGCACAACTCTGGCCAGCATGGCCTGATGGCCAGACATAGTGGCCCAGAAAAGGTTCAGTCATAAAAAACAGAGCCTGGCTTACACTGTACAGCTGTGCCACATGTTCTCCTCAAGTAAATCCTGCAGAAGATTAATTTAACACTGCAGTAGGTGGTTTTAAATTATGATACCACTCTTATAGCGTTTCGTATCACATGGGGCAGACTGGCATATCCTGCTGCGCTGCAAAGGGAGGAGATCCCAACAGGCCAGAGAGAAAGGGACTCCACTGTATGGAGAGAGAGCTTGCAGTCAGATCTTTGAAGCAAAGGCAAAGCTGTGCTGTTGCTCACAGCAGCTCACGAACTTGGGCTTATGACAGTGTGGGTATAGAAAAACAACTCCTCTGAGACCTGCAGGGATCTCAGAGCAGAAATCTGGTGCTGAAATCCCATATTCCCATTTGACTTAATGGATGTGTGTCCATACTCTAGGGCTGCAGCTCAGGAAGGACAAGAGAGAGGCAAAGATATAATAGCTGTGTCACGTCAATCCTCTTAAAAGAGCTTTTAGATCTCTGAAGAAAGAGCACGTATGATACCTCAAAATAAGCCAGGAGCTATAGGGCACCTGTCCTCCAACAACTTGCAGATGTTAAAACCCATTCTTGGCATTGGCAGTATAAGGCTTGACACATCGGCCCTTCACAGTCAGGCAGGACACCGCCCAGGCTTTGTCTTCTCTAAACACCCCCGAAGTGCTAGACTCCTCCAGTTGTCTACACATAGTGATTTACCAGTATTTTGTTATTTTGGTAGAAGACACTCATCTGTCAGTTCTCTCCAGCCTTTTCATTCAGCACCAGCATACATTAAAACACCTCTGGGAAGCTTTCCCAGTCCTTTCTCTTCTTCTCAGTGGCCTTTTAACTTACTCTTGTTTTCCTCTTTCTTACTCACTAAAATTTTATTTATAACAACACCCTTGTCTTTTAGGCTTGGTTGTAGACCTTTGTTCCCTTTGTTTCTGTTGAGCCATTTACAGCCCAATCTGGACTGCTCTACTTACACCTCTAAACCCTGTTGGAGCAACTAATGTCAAGCATGAAATGCATACAAGATGTTGGTGTTACATTCGGCCTATTAAACTTGAGATCTCAAGTGTGTTACCACTCTCCATTGGGATACACACTGCACATTCACATTAGCAATTAAAATACACAGCAGGCCTGGCAGCAGATTGGGTTGTGAACACCACCTCCCACGCTTGTGGACTGGGGGATTCCTTAGGGATCTCTGCTTTGGGATCCTGGTAGGATTCCACTGCTAGAAAGCATCTCAGCTACTGCAGTCTGCACAGTGTATGTCAATGCATGGCTATGCCATGATCACCCATTGTTTGTCAGTACAAGCTCTCACAATAAAGGATGGAGCCATCTTCAAGGGTCAGTTGCAGAGCAGTCCAAGTCGAGGAATTCAGGGAAGCATAAAAATATAATCAGCTAATAATCAATAAAAAAATTTCTGATAATCATGCAGGACCAGAATCTCCATTATTCCAAAGCCATTTTTAAAGCAGTATTGACTTTCTCTCCAGAACAACCCTCCCTTGCTTTTAAGTGATATTTTTAGTGTTTTTCTAAGTACTTAATGATGGAGACAATCCACAGTTTATGGGGAAACTGAGTCAGGAGGAGGTATGAAGCATTTCCCCAAAAGCTAGCCATCATGGAGTCAAGCCAGAAACAGTAGACAGGTATTCTGAGCCCTGGTGTTGATCTCTGTCTTCTAGGTGACACTGTGTTCAGAAGCAGCATGCTTAACTCTGTGCTTGGATGCAGGGCTTTCATTATGTATGGGTTACTGAAGATGGGTGAGTGCTTGAGTGAACAGGATACTGAAAACACTGTTCAGGTCAACTCCCTTCAAAGAAGGATTAGTCTTCTGGTTCCTATGAAACAGCAATAGCTTTGATGGGGGAAGTGGTGAGGAGTGCTGTGGAAGGGCCATCACTGGACTCAGAGTTTAGGCAGTGATAGCAGGAGGCACTTGATGCTCAAGGAGCTCCACCATTATACAAGCGATGGATTTATCAGAAATGTGCACTAGCAGTTGCCTGCTGAGTTAGAAACAAGGACAAGGTCAAGGACAACTGCTGATCAGGACAAAGGGGGATGGGAAGATGTGAAAAGACAACTAGGGGGATTCCCAGAAGGTCCCCAAAGGTAACCTACTACAGATGTCACAGGAAAATGAGTGGGTGATAAGATCCCAAATGTTTTTGAGTATCTGAGCATGATATCCCCTCTCAAATTGATTTAAGAAAGGATCTAGACACTTCAGCACTTCTATAAACTTCAACAGGCACCTATCTATATCTTTAGGCATATGAAGTACCTACAAGAGCTTTTCCTAGTCTTTCCTAATGTTAGCAGGATTTGCCTCTTAAGTACTGATGCTTCTTAATTGGGGCTCAGTTTGAGATGTGAGTTTTTGAAGTTGTTATTCCTAACTTCTTTGCTTCCAGATGAAAGCAGAAACCATAAATGCCTATATTTAAGTGTGTGAAACAGAACAACTTGCACCTTAGACTGTCAATTCCATATATCCATTTAGTTACTTACAATTATAAACAGAGCACTTCATAAATATTTATAAGGAAGCTCCCAAAGCCCAGATGAGAAAATAAGTATTATCACCATTTACCAGTTGTCAAACTGAAGCACAAGTGGGGACACGACTTGTCCAAAGAGACCAAGCAGGCTAATATCACAACCAAGTCCAGGCTGTCAGCTTTCCTTCCATCATAGCCATCACTGCTGCATCCCCTTCCATCATATTCCCATATTTAGCAGTGCCTCCACCCACTGTGCTCACATGGGTAAACAGTCAAACACTTTCTTCATAGCACTGACTTTAAACTTTCCCCTTGTAGGAAAAGTTTGAAGTATCCTGGGTTTGATGGCAAATCAGGATGGGGAGCATCATGGACTTACATTTATTCTAGCCAGCTGAGGAAAGTGAAATGAGTAAAGTTTTCCTAACTAGGTCTTGCAGCTGACAGCCATCAAATCCTGGGTGCTTGGGTCCTCAGACAAAGGTTGAGAGCTGCCTCTCTCACCTCCACAGAACATGAATCTCACATCAAAGAACCTCCTTTTTGGCAGCCAAATTCAGAGCTCTAAGTCTGAACAGGTCACAAGGACTCCTGGTGAAGTGGAAGGAAGTAGGCAACCTTGGAGATGGTTTCATCTAAGCTACATTCAAACAAAGGTGTTCTTTTCTTTTCCACTGAATGTAGAAAGGAGTGGCCAGGTGAAGACTTAGATGTCTTGAGGGCAAACTGAGGGCAAATGAATGCCTTCTGTAGCAGACTGAACTTTATTTATTGTATTTAGTAAATATGATGGGAGGTTTAATTCTTCAGCTAAGAATGCTTAGCTGAGCGCTTCTTTGCTCCCTCCTGTGCCAGGCACATTTACCATTGCATAACTCAGCCTACAAGAGGCTCCAGGTTAGATGGCATAACTGCTTTTACACCACTCTTTCAGGAGTTAAACCATGCCCTGAAAGTATCCCAGCTTCTTGCCATCCAACTATTCCTATTTAACTCAACCAGAATCTTGTCTCCAGCTCAGAAGAACAAAGGGCTTCTCTCATGAGGTGCCCCCACTTGGTACCTTCCCCCAGTTCACCTCTGGTGCTCAGCAGTGCAGGCACTGCTGTAGCATGTAGCAACAGGGAAAGTCCCTGAGCCCAAACAGCCCAGGCATGGTCAGGAAGTCAGGCAATGCAACAAGGCTTCCTTCACAAGGCGCAGCAGGATGTGCAAGAAGGGCTTTCCGCCCAGGCACATCTGGGGTTTCTAATAGCAAATTCATTTTACCAGAGGCACCCATAGGAGCTGGCATATGTCAAGCTATGGCATTCATTTGGAAATGATAAACTCTTCCTGCTTTCCTTGAGGGCTAGATCTTCAGCATACAGATGGCTGGTCAGAGAGCTCACTTGCCTCACGTATAGTCCCTTCAAAGCTGGTTTAGATCACTCAACACTGCAGGTGACACAAGACTGCAGAGGCAAGACCTGGGCAAGGTATTATAGTCTGCCCTTTCTTAATGCTTGGGCTGCAGTGAGAACATCACATCAGAAATGCAATAGAAACTGTGACTCTTCCTTCATTATGATATTTTGTGATCCTTTGAAAATTGTCAGGTGTCTTTCTGGACTTCAAAAGAGTTGTGTTGAATTTTGAGAAGCTTGAATGATAGCACAGAAGATCCAGAGGCACATGTTGTAACTCAGTGTTCACATTATCACATGTGTGAGGCACCTGTGGAGTTCAGTGTGCCAGCTTTGTATAGAGCTGAAATAAATAAATAAATACTGCAAACAGAACTGATCCTGCTTGTGAAACTGAGAGAAATGAAGTGCCAGAATGGATTGCTAGAAGAAACTGCCAGTGTCTTGTAAAAAAGTCCATTGTTTAATAAAGACAGAAGGAAATATTATCACTGTGTGCGAGATGCAATAGTTTTGGTCCAAACACCTGTCCCAAATGCTAAGTGGTGCAGGCCCGCCATGAACTTTAGAAAAGCCCAGTGTGTTAGACATGGACATTAAATTGCTTGACTCCTGGAAAAATACCTGCTCTCAGCTTGCTCCTACCAGCATGAAAAAAGAAATCTCTGACAGCCTGATCTTCTGACCAACCCAAATCACTTCCACAGCCACAAAGCTCAGGATAAGAATGCAAAATTTTGTGGTTTAGTGTGTGACACTTCCCATGACATCTCACCTTTCCTCTGTTCTGATAATGATGCACCTTTCATACCTGTGAGCTGTAAGATGTCCCTTTCCCATGCCCTGTTCCCTTCAGGAACTGCCCAGAGCAGCCTGTAACCTCGTATGAGTGGATAGAGGTACTCCTGTTCAGAGGTTTTGGTTAAATTACACCCATCTCCTTCTCTTTCTTGCCTTCATCTCTTCTTCACCTTCTTTCTCATGTCCCTGCTATGTCTCTGTATGCCCTCCATTCTGTCTTTCCTACTACTTCCTGGCTATGTGTTAGAAAGGGGAGGAGGGAATCATCCAGATCTGCCCTTTGATCTGCTGAGATCAAGTCTGAAAAGTCAGTGATGCTTCCTGACATTTTTTATGATATAGGTCTGAAACTGAAGAAAGGGGGAAGGGAGGAGTTATGAGAGAACAGAACAGAAATCCAAGTCGGTACAGGCCAGAGGGCACCGCAGTGCCATCCTCATGGACTCTGAGCCTAGGAACAATGACACTGGAGTAACCCCACCAGCACCAGTAGATCATCTCTCCAGCTGCATCCAACTTTCCTTGTTGGGTCCATGTCATTCAGGGTTCACTGCCTATCTTGAAATTAGCTGATTCCTAGAAGCAGAGTGCCCAAGGCGCATGAGAAGCTTTGTCCCTGGGAAGGGAACATTTTTTCATTAGTATATCTGAACAGCACACTTTGTTACTAGCTGATTTTCATTAAAGGACTAAGGCTCCCTAAGGACTCATTTACTTCCTTGTGCAGTAGCAGGGGTGGAGGGCATGCTAGGGTGGAGTAGTCACTGTACAGCATGTTGCAGTGGCTGCAGCAGTGCAGGGAAGGAAGCTACCTGCAGTTCTCTGCTGTTTCTTTGCTTTAAAGACACAATTGTTGTGATGATGATGATGTATCTACAGCTTTAACTATTTCATGCTTTGGGGGCTAATCAATGGCTTGCGTCAACTGTATATCAATACTGCAGGGTGTGATCATACAAAGCTTTGTGATATGTGTAAGCCAGGCTCTGTCCCTGGTCTCTCGTCACTTACAGCTGAGAAGCATTCGCATATTAAGGCCAGGATTACCTACTTCCATGTCTTTCCTTCAAGTAACATACAGAAATCAAGAGACACAAATTTAAGCAGTTCATCACACAAACCCCCCCACCAGAAAGTGTGGGGAACAGAAGATCTCCTGCAGCGTGCAGCTTGTGATCCCCATTAACTATTGCCATGAATTTAGAGCAGTGCAGCCTTTTAGAGACAGCACAAGAGGCAGTCGTCCTCCACACTGCCATGTCATGGATATAGGCAGGTATATTTTCCAGGAGTACAGCTCACAACATGTTTACTAGTATTTGTACAGCAGTTAGAGCACAACCCAATTTCCCTTCAGACATGAACTGCTGGGGTCTGAGGTATGGGCATAGCTAGTGATCTTCCTCCTGAGCCACCTGTACTTTCATGAAATTCTTGTGAGGAGTCTATGACAGAGATACAGACCAAATTAGGTGTCCCTGTCTCTATTCCCAAAGCACAATGGGACTATTGGCACCTCCAGCCTGCTCAGATCGGCTCTCCGGTCTTATGTTTAATTCTGGCAATGGCCAGCTTCTCCTTCACAGGAAAATGTAAAACCAACCAGTGGCAAATGGATGATAATCTGCCCTTTTAGCAAGATTATCTCCCTGTCCCTTAGTTAGAGTTTACAAAACACAAGTTCTTCTACTACTTCTAAAATCTTTGGTTAGCATCCAATATTATCAGGATACGTTTCCTTAGCATTTTAGGCTTGTTGCACTCTCCAAATCCCAGCTGTGGAGCACTGTGACATATCTATGCTGGCTCCTGCTCTTAGGGTTAGACCAGAAGATGACAATCTCTCTAAGAGCAGCAGTTGTGTTATATTTCTCAGTGTGTATTCTTTCTTGAGTTTCCAACACACTGATGCATTTAACGTTGACTTTCTCGAAATGAAAAAGACAAGGTTTTCTGCTCAAAACATGTTGTGACTTCAACAAGGTCTCACATAAAAATAGTATAAAAATAATAGAAGTCCAGAGTGAAGTGTTTGATTGGCTTGATAGATTCTCTTATTTTTCTTCTAATGATCAAGCAACTCATTTTTGTGCAATTACAGCCCCAGTTCCCAGCCAGCTTTGCCTGAGATCTCCAAAGCTAGAAGCCTGTGCTGAATTAAAGAGCTAGGTCTTCTTGATGTCTTCTGGTTCCTTTTTGCTTGTGGGTCAGGTGCAGGAAGTCAAGTCTCACACATGTTCAGCAGCTGAATGTCACTTGAACCCAAAATAGATGCAGAAACATTAGTCTCCAGATACATTGTGTTTTATTTTGCTCATGCTGCCAGTTCTCTGAGCATGAAGGGGATGTTGATCTGGGATGACACAGGCTGGGTGTAGTTGCACAGTACCCTGCACTCGGATTTATCTTTGTTCCTAGTCCTGTTTATGGAGAAAGGTTGCCATACAGGGCTGTGGTATCGTCCAAACAGGCTGCCTGGCTGCATACCACTTCTCTCCTGCTTTGGGAGGCCAAGTTGCAGCTGCAGACAGCTATAAACTAGGAGGAACTGTGTTTGGTGTATGGGCTGCAGGAGCACAGAAAACCCACAGTACTGCACTGGGTAGAAAAAAAAACCCCATGAGGACTAGTGACAAGACACAAATTACCATAAACCACCTGAGAAATCTTTGTTTTCCTCCTAAAACATGCCATAATACTAGTGAAAAAAATTCCCAAACCAAACTGGAGTGTAAATTGCTTTCCCTTCCAAAGCTTGTTCCTCTGTTTCACTGCAAACTCTCACTCACCTTTTTAAAAGATACTCAGCAAAACAGGCCAGGCACAAGCATGCTGGTGGACTGCTTAATCACAAGATGTCATCATTGGTCATTATTGTCAACACTGTGAGAGTTGTGTCAGAATTGTTCATGAGGTCAACAGCCACAAAACTGTAAAACCAGCAAAACAAACAAACAAATAAACAAAAAACTGGGAAGCAGCAAAACAAATGTATAGCTCAGACTAGATGGTTTAACGTACCATTAGCAATCGTTACCAAATCTAGCTTTTTTAATTAGTGTGTGACCTCTTTCATTTTTGAATCCGCTCAGTGTTTTTTCTTGTCAGGCTTCCCAATTTGCCATTGTCCCCACTTCATACCTTCTTGCCTGGATAGCAAGTTCATTACATTAAAATCTTGTGCACATATCTAAAATCCTTTCAAATACTAGAAAAGGCCAAACTGGTATATGCTGTGGGGTAAAATCAGAGACCATTTCCATACCAAGGAAAAGCCAATAAAGTAGGTTTTGACTACAGAGTGAAAAAGAGTATAGGATGCATTTTGCTAGCAGGAAATTGGTGCCCAATACCGTCATTCTGTCATTCTGAGAGCAAACTGTGTCAAAGACTTTACAAAGCTGTGTCTTACTTTATTTCTGGCTTCTCATCATGATAGTCACATGGGACCAAGCCCTTAGAGAGCATCTCATTTTGCTCTTGAGCTCAGGAAGGACTCACTTATGCCATCCTCCAAGCTGGCAGAAACAGGCTCTGCAGCAGCCAAATCTTCCAGTCCAAAGTGCTCAGTGTCTCCGAGCAGATCCAGCAGGTACATCAGGAGGCAGGATAATCCCAGGCACATCCACCTGTGCAGACTGTCTGGGAACCACCAGCTGGCTGCGGAGATAGTGGGTGAGTTGTGGAGCACCTCGTATTTGTGGCTGCTTTCATAGCAACTTCTAATCCTCTGTCATACTAATCTGGGAGCAGTTACTGCAGGCTCTCCTGGACCATGTGGCTGTGCTTAAATAGCTCAGCAGGTGCGGTAGCTTTGACCTCTCTGTTGGCTAAGAGATGATATTTTTATGGGAATATACAGACCAGGCTATGCCTGGGCTTGTCTACTTTTCAGCTCAGAAGTAGGATGGCAGCTTCTCTCATTGTGTCCAGCAGTATTGTTGCAGCAGCATAAATCTCCTGAAGGCTTGTGGGAGTTAAGAGAGATAGTTTATTTATAAATCAAGGTGGTTTTCAGAGACAAGCCTCTGTTTTGCAGTAGGATGGGCTCTGAACGACCCCCATCAGCTCCTCAGTCAGACAAACATTATCACTGACAGTCAGAGACAGTCTGACTGGACTGGTACTTGTGAGACAAATTACTCAGGCAGGAACATGTTTGCTGTACACTACTGAAGTGCTGATGCTCTGCTCAGAGGTCCTCACTCAGCAGGGAAGTCCTTTTTCTCTGCCACTGCCCTGAGGTGCTCGTTAGCATGGGAACTCTTCTCAACCAGCTACTGCTAATGATCATTAAACAGGACAGGAACAGGATGCTCCACCATGCCAGATGTAGTCTCAAAATGTTAAGCGTAGTCTCATGAGCTTCCTTGTCACTGTCCCTGGAGCTGGTGTCTCCTGTGGCACCAGAGCAAGAGCTGGGAACAAAGCCAGCTTCTGCTCTGCTTCCCCTGACCCCTTGGCACTGAATTCCCAAGTGAGGTTGCATTATGTGTTTCCTAAGTAGAACAAGGCTTGTGTGTTGGGTCTAAAAAGGTCTTTCCTATTATGTGGCAGGCTGCTAAGTACTGGTGCTTGAACCAGCTTGTTTAAGGTAAAAGATTTTGACACATTTTCTTCCATTTCCAGTTATTTTAGGATTTACCTGGATGGTGATGTTAGGGTAAGAATGTACAGCCCAGAAGATCCCCTCCAGGAGATTCCTGTACGTGAACCTCTTCCTGCCCCGCATCCCTAATGTGCCTTCACAAGAGGATCCTACCAGTCTGGGAGCACAGACACATTCTCTGTCACCTTCCTGCCCACTGAATTTCCTTTAAAGTCACTCACTTAGACTGTCCCTGGATCATTGCAGTGACCCAGGAGGCTGCAGCCACCCTTGCCACAGGAAACTGTCTCCTGTTAATGGCCGTTATTACTTTGGGTGCCTCTGGATTTCTGGACACCTTGGATCCCAGACCACCTCTCTCCCCACTGTTTCAGAACACAGCTCCATATAGGATGTGCAGGCACATGATGCCTGAACATCAATGCTATTCAAGTACCTTAAAATGAAGGATGTGCCTGGAAAGGTCTGCACTTTGTGCTAAAAAGCCACAGCCTGGTGGTTACTCATATTATCATTGAATATCTTCAGTTTTGTGACTCTAAGCAGTTTTGAAGAGTCTAACTGAATGGTTTCTTGTGATCAGGAATTCTTATTTTCCCCAGTTCTTCCTCTCCCCTCTCTTCACTTTGCTAATTCTTTCTTTAGCCACCCTTTTATGCAATTCCACTACTTTTCTCTGAATAGGAGTTATTCCTGTGTCATAGAGCAGAGATGAGCATGGCTGTGGTGACCAGACACTGATGAAATTGTGCAAGTTTGCAGAATTTCTGTTGAAGTCTGACCTAAGAGCCCCCACTCCTCAATTCCCTTCACATTTAGCATCTTGGGTAACTCAGTTCTCCCACTGAGAATTGGCATATGTGGTCTAGGGCCTCCCAGACTCTGGGCCAAGCTAACCCTGCAGAGATCAGGAGCAAATACCATTGTGTTCAGCTCCTTGACAGATCCTTCTTTCACAGCCTGTTCTCCCCGTTATGGAGGCACACAGCTCCCAAGGCGATTAAAAGGCATCAGAATCAAGATCTGCTGCACAAGGCCAAGGGTGATGTGCAGACCTAATTTCACTGGAATGGTATCTGAGACAGATCTGAACAGCTCTAGTAACACCTACCTGACCCTTGCAAAGGCATTCAGATATCAAAGAATGTTTATCTCTAACCTTAAAGTTCCTACTGGAGACAATCACTCCTTAGTATTCTCCCTCCAGCTAAGAAAAAGCAGCCCCTACCTTCCCTTCTGCTAATACCCTTGAAGCATGTGTGCGGTGTGATCAGCCCTCCCTTTGCCCTTAATCACTTTCTCCCAGCCTATATAATTAAATTCCATCAGGTATAGCATCTAATTTGTGAGGAGCTCCCAAAGAACAAAAGCCAGTTCAGTCTCAGGTGAACAGAACAAATTAATTAGAAGGGGAATATTAGGCCCGCTCTAAATTAGATCAGCAAATCTCCAGCAGAAGAAGCATAGCTTGACTGCCTATGATGCTGTTCACTTTCTGAGCAGCTGCTCAGTTCCAGAGACTGCATATAGCATTCAGGGACACAGCATTGCTAGCAAGTGGATTAGGCTTGGAGCAACCCATGCTAAAAGGCACTCCAGGGCACAGTTTCAAAGCACAAGATGGGGAATTGGTTTCCTTGTGTCTTTCATTAACAACGATACAAGTTGTGCCATTAGATTTTTTCACTGTATTTTGGGAATGTCTCCCCATCATATTCCTGCATATCTAACCCAAATAAAAGTGGATGTTACTTGAGTGTAGAGGTCTGCATAGTGCTATTTACCAACATTGCTCCTAGCTATGGAGATCTTTATGAGTAAGAGCTGGAATTATCATATAAAACCAGATCAAGTACCCAGAAGCCACTCTTTATAAGCATTTAAACAAGTAAACAGACAGCATCGGTGCAATTTACAGCTACCTCTAGGAATCTGCAATCTTGGGGAATTGTCAACACAGCCTCCTGTTACACAATGAAATGAGCATGCAGATTTTTCTAGGAGCTATGGAAAGGCGCTCCACACAGATAGCCGTGCATGTCCCAGGCTCCCGATCCAGTGTGGATAGCACCAGCACAAGCTGAACCTCCATTCTTGAGTAACACACTGCTTTTGCTGTGTGGTGCAGGACCAAGCAGAGGAAACAAAAACCCAAGAGAGATAAGGTGAGGGAATACAGACTGCTGAAACAATTCTTTTTAATTCAGTAAAATGAAGAGGTTTTAAAAACAAAGAGTGTCATGTATCCTGACCTCACTCACGGCAGAAATGTCTGGTTGTTAATGCACCTGCAACTCTACCAAACATTCACTTCTTCCCATTTTCCCTGCTGGAAGGCACCCGCTGAGTTTATGAGCTTTCTACATGTGTTTGCACTGGGAAGCCCTGGATGCACTGCCAAATGCTTCAGACATATCCAAGTGGTCCCCTCCTGTGCAGCTGGACATAGCTGTGGTCCTGTGATTTCAGTGCAACATAGGTGATGACAGGAGCACAGCAGGAGAGGTGAGATCCAGCAGTGGAGAGATTAATAAACAGGCAACTACTAATGATTCCTGTATTGAATCCTCTAGCTTGCTTGCCTTCTGTTACAAAGAAAAGAAAGCAGCAACAGAAGAGTTTTCTGACAGAACTATATTAGACAAGGAGTCTATAGGAACCTGCTGTCCTCCTTATGTGTAATGTACCGTATCATTTGCCACTCTAGTTTTACACAGGCTGTTTTTCTCTATAGCTTTAAAAGTGTGATTGAATTTAGAAAAGATCCAGGACAAACAAAGAGTTGATCTCTCTATAGCCACACCCTGAATGGACAGGAGCAGATTAAGGGTCATTCTTACATATGAGAGGACTGCTTAATACCAGTGAGAAAATCAGCTCTGAGGCTCCATGTGAGAAGATGGGATGGGGCTTAGACAGCAGAGCGTCTTTGAGGGGTAGTCTACATGCATGTTTACACTCTGGGCAGAAGTATTGCCTAGCACTTGAGAGCAGGAATATTCACAGCCTGCTGTGAATTCATGGGCTTAGCACATGTGCAGAGAGTGCCTGAAGCCATTTTCCTTTTTTCATATACCTGGGAAAAGTGGAGTGCTTCATCATTCATGCCACTTGGTCAACCACTTTATCTCCCTTCATAAGTTCTTTTCATTACATTTCCAGTAAGGTTCCTTAGTAAGTTCTATGTTATTGCATCTTTCAAATGCAGGTTTCCCCCCAGCTTAACCAGAAAAAACCCCCAAACTTTTCTCTAATAACAAATTTTCATTCTTTAATGACAAACCTGTGTTTTTACATCCCCTGCCCTTTCTGTTCCTAATCATAGAATCATAGAATCATAGAATCGTTTAGGTTGGAAAAGACCTTTAAGATCATCCAGTCCAACCATTAGCCTAACATTACCAAGTCCACACTAAACCAACCAAGGGTACACTAGACTAAACCAGGTCACAAAGTGCCACATCTACCTGTTTTTTGAACACTGCCAGGGATGGTGACTCCACCACCTCTCTGGGCAGCCTGTTCCAATGCTTGATTACCCTTTCTGTGAAGAAATTTTTGCTAATATCCAATCTAAACCTCCCCTGACACAGCTTTAGCCCATTTCCTCTTGTCATAATGTTAACTACTTGGGAGAAGAGACCAACACCCACCTCACTACAACCTCCTTTCAGGTAGTTGTAGAGAGCAATAAGGTCTCCCCTCAGCCTCCTCTTCTCTAGGCTAAACAATCCCAGTTCCCTCAGCTTCTCCTCGTAAGACCTGTGCTCCAGACCCTTCACCAGCTTTGTTGCCTTTCTCTGAACACGCTCCAGCACCTCAATGTCTTTCTTGTATTGAGGGGCCCAAAACTGGACACAGTATTCCAGGTGCAGCCTCACCAGTGCCAAGTACAGGGGGACAATCACCTCCCTGCTCCTGCTGGCCACACTATTCCTGATACAAGCCAGGATGCTGTTGGCCTTCTTGGCCACGTGGGCACACTGCTGGCTCATGTTCAGTCGGCTGTCAACCAACACCCCCAGGTCCTTTTCAGTTGGGCAGCTTCCAAGCCACTCTTCCCCCAGCCTGTAGCATTGCATGGGGTTGTTGTGCCCGAAGTGCAGGACCCGGCACTTGGCCTTGTTAAACCTCATACGGTTCTCCTCGATAGGACCAGCCCCTTCAGAAGGTGACTAAGGCCAAGACATTCATGCAGTTATTTCCTCTCCTTTTATCCCCTGTCTCCAAGAGATTTCCTGAGATCATGTGCTTGAAGGACTCAGCTCTTCAGAGTTAACTGAGACAGCAGTAGGTACATTCCCTTTTACTGCCTTACCCTTATCCTTTTCCCCTGAAAGTCATTGTACAAATGTGCAGGCTGGTGTTAATGTACATGTGGACAATGTATTTCTAAAAATCCTATTTTCTGAGAAGTAACTTCATAAGCCAAATGCATTTGGGGACTGTATCTGAAGTTTTGTAGCTTCTTTATTCAAGAAGATGATTGTAAATGAAGACATTTTAAACATTTCTGAAATTAATATCTTCATATCACATTAAAACTGCTGTTTTAAAGTCAGTTAAGCATGCAAGCATAAACCAGTTTCACTTAGTTATCTCATGAGATGTTTTTACTTGGAAATTAAGGGCTGAAGTTGCAGAAGTCCATGCAACACAAAATCCCAACACAAGACTAAAAAGTCCTGCAGTTTGAGTCAAAGATCATGCCACCTCTCTTATCCTCTGGAGACTTTCCATTTCCAGTGCAATTTTGTAACAACATATTCATCTCCTTTGCAGAAGTGGGTTTCTCTAGTGTCTAGGTTCTTGACATAACTTTCTGAGCACCTGTTGTAACAGAGCAGTAACACTTTCCTGGTGCTTCCACTTGCTAAATCAGATTACAGAGAATTGGAAAAGCACTCAACACTTCCCTCAGGTTACTTTTCCATGTAGGTAAGCGCTGCTGTTTCCATAAGAGGTCTGTGAAAGAGTGGTTCAAGAAGAAGAGGCTGTAGGAAATAGAGCAAACAGGATAAGTTTTGACTGCATATCTGTGACTGGAAGCAGAAGTGCCCACTGTCATCTCCAAGCTAATATGGGTAAAAATATCCCCATTTTCAAGTAAATGTTCAACTCTGTCTTGTTCGTACCCTGGCCGCTGTAAGCAAGCCAAAACCCTCTAGAGAAGGAATGTGAAAAGCAAATTATATAAATTATATAATAATAATGCAGGAGCAGCGGCTCCAGGTCAGAATAGGACCCTGAATTAGTAGGACACCTATGCACAAGCTTCTCTTTGAGCCCTTGCTTATTCACCTACATAGCCAAAAGGAGCTCACCTTGTATGTGGAGCTGGAAGTGTATTGTTAGTTATTTAATGTTTTAACACTCTAATCAAAACACAAGAAGTAGTTAGAAAAGTACTAGTGCTCATAGTTCAAATTAAAACAGGAAGTCTCATTCATTCTGCCCTTAAAATGGATATATAAAACTTGCTAATACTCGCCTTGGGTCTCTGGTGGTGTGCTCGCTCTTCCCATGTCTCTCTGGCTGGGTCATCAGTTTGTCACCAGGGACAACTTGGCTTTGTCAGGCTGTTTCCACAGGCTGGTCCCAGAGCAGAGTCAGCCCAGGGTAGGTGACAGACACTGTGTTGCTATCACAGCTCAAACAAGCCAAAAGCAGCTCAGGTCCAGGCAAGCCCAGACTGGTCCCAAGACCCCACACTCTTGGGTCAGTACAAACCCTGGGGATTTTCACCGGTAATAGAAAAAGTCACATTTGTTGGGCTGCAACAGCAACACCACTTAGATACTGAAGGGTAAATGCCTGGTAGTCAGCAGAGCCATGGCATTTACACCAGCCACCACCAGGTCCATGATGCTAAGGAAACGCTGTGGAGATGGGGGCTGGCTTCATGATGCATTTCCCACTGTCTGTTCTGTCACACCCCTGCAACTGCTCCGTGGAGATTTCTGCCAGGGAAGTGCTGTTTTTCCCTCATTTTTTCCTTTTCTTTTTTTTTTTTTTTTTTTTTTTTTTTTTTTACTGCTGTTAAGTAGGTGGAAACAGGGAGGATAGCCAAAGACTAGCCATCTCCCAACAGACCAGCAGAGATTCATGCACTGGAGCCTGAGAGATATGCAGTCCTTCCTCAGGTGGAACTGGGTTTAAGTACAAATTAATAATTCTGGATAGCACCAAATTCCCCTGGTTTGCAGACCTGTCAGGATGAAAGGATCTGGGGACAAGAGTACTCACTGTATAATGTCAGCACTCGCTTATTGGTACAACAAGGATAAAGGACAGATTATAAGTCCCACCTGGCAGGGATCAGAAAAGCCATATCCTGGTGTTTAGGTGCTTGCCAGGCAGAAAGAGTCATGGCCTTGAGTGCTTGTTGGCAGGGAGAGAAATTAAGCTGCTGCTTCTGAGAGCTGGGTGAGCAGGCTAACCACTAAACTAGATAAAGCTGTATATACATTACTGTGAAAACCTCCAGTGTTTAATTGTGACTGATATTCTCTGTATAGAATAGTTTAAATCAACCTGCAGTAACTGTTTCCTTGCTACAGAATTCAGCAGGATGATAAAACAGTCCTCAGTCTCTATTATGTTTCCCTGAGAGGATGTTATATGGTAAGCATGCATGTGTGAGTACTAGGGATAAGTGAACTGATTCATGGTCTGGTAGGAGAAACAGAAGGACCTTTTTATCCTTCTCCTGATTCATATAAAAACTTGAGCTCCTTCTATATCACTAGCTGTAGAATTATAGGGTGTGCTTAAGGACACAGAAGAAAGATTAAGGGCTGGTTTGTCATTAATTTTTGACAGCCTGAGCTGCAAGGATCCCCTTGATACATGGCTACCCAAGAGCACCTCTTTGGAAGCCGGTCATGCCTCCTGCTCTGCTCAGGTCTGATCTAATATTAGCCCTGTGCGGTGTCAGAGCTGTAACATCACTGCTGCAAGTGTGGAGGTGCAACAGCACAGCTTTCCTAATACCAATGGGAACAACTGATTTTCAGTCACAGTGGGCTTTTAAGTATCTGAGAATCCTCTGAATGGGAGCACCAAGCCTGTTCCATTTCGTATCGGTTTGGTAGTGGCTTTCTTGTACTCAGTGGGTAAGGATTGCAACTGGGTGAGTTTTCTATAGAGATATTAGCCAGTCTTGATTTGCTTGTGCTTTCACTGTGTTTTACATGGTAGTATTGCTGCAAATTGCACACATGATGAAAAGGGGTCCTTTTGTCCTTAAGGAAAAAGAATCAGAACCCCTTTTCCTTCCTTCTTTCCTTCCATGCAAAGGAGAACAGCTTCAGCACAGGGAATGCAGAGTACAGTAATCTGGGAAGCCCGTTGTTTGTGTGAGCGCCTCGTCCCTGATTGCATAAAGGGGAACATACACAGGGTCTCTTTCCTCTGCTATACTGTAGAGGAAAGAAGTGTCCTTTCTTGGCTTTTGGGGGCTTAAATGTTTGCTTATTGTGGAGCTTCAGAGCATGCTTCAAGACATGCGTGTGTAACTCGGTACAGCTGTATGTTGTTCAGAAGCAGACCACAGGAGCAGAGCTGTTTCCTGCACAAACCAGGTGCTTCAGTAGGTTTTTCTGCTAACCAGCACATGCATTTGGAGCCTTGGAAAGGTGCTGTATTTTATTTTCCTATCAATTTAATCCTCTCTTTTTGAAAGTGTTTTTATTTAGACATCTCAGCTAAATATGAACTCATCACTGTATTTCTGTCATCCCCAATGCATGTCTCCAGTGAGACCCTGTAGCACTGCAGTCCTATATTTTACTTTCACATGGTCATTTTTTCAAGTTAACAGAACCTAAAAATTATGTTTTCTGAAGCCTTTTACAGCTCATCACAACTTGCAGGGGGTGCACAATCAAGAACAACTGCTGTAGTTAAGGGAGTAAACAATTAATGAAAGGAGATGTTCCCTTGGTCACCTGTGAGGAAAGCCAATGTAGCTTTTAGATTCACTTCCTACATCTTTTCCAATGCCAGAAAGATACATGATTACGACCCAGACTCATGCAGCTCACTGCACTGGATTTGACTTGGTCTGCTGTGCAGTAAATGGGCATATTTTTGGCAGGGTTGCTAGTTCCTGGCCAATAATTTTACTTGAGACTTCCAGTATTTAGTTGTGTATAGTAAGCTTTTACCCATCCTGGTTGAAAAGGAGGCTGGAAGATGTGATGCAAATGCACTCTGAAAGCTTATAATGCAGACAATGCAGAAGTCACACTGAAATAAATCAAAAGGAAAAATAAGGATCTCCCAATTTTCAAGTTGGAACAACCTTGTTATTCTCTTTTGAACCCAAAGTTCCTCCTTGGCTAAGCAGTGATGCTGGCCTGAGGTTTTACTACATTTTCTGATGCACTGGGCAGTCAGTTATGCAAGAGCCCTGTGCTTGCTGGAGCCCACACCAGCTGGTCAAGGTAGCCCCAGTGACACAAGACTGCCTGGCTCATGGTGGGCAAGAATTGGCTCTGTCTACTCAGGTGAGGCACCTGTTCTTTTTCAGAAACACAGCAAAAGCCTTTGGGACCTGGAGGGGTCACAGAGACCCTGACCTAGAAGACCACTCCTAATGTGCCGTGGACAGTAGGCCAGGCGAGGAGATAGACAAGGTCACCCCTGTAATCTGTTTAGCACAGTCTGTGGCCAGATGGCCCCATGGGGTCTGATTTAAGCAGGATCTCTGTGGTCAGCAGTCACATGTGATGGAGAACAAGACAGATGAAGCAGGGAAGGATATGACAAAGGCTTAGCATGAGGAACAGGGAGATAAAGAAAGAAGAGGCAGTTATTTTGTCAGAGGGTGAAATTATGGGTAGGCTGTCACATTATTAGGATAAGGCGAGTGGAACTCAGCTCTCCTTAGCCCAACAGTATGATTTAAGCTAAGGAAGATCTGTAGGGCATAGAAAACTCTATTATTCCCTGCATTGATTTGGACTACATCTTGTCTGTGTCTGGCAGTGCAAAGCTGACAGGTCATCCTAAGTACCACTGAATTCTTTCCAGTTGCTTTTTTTTGTACATTTGCATGTTCAGGATAGACAGTGATCCCAGAACTATGGTATTAAACCAGAAAAAACACACTGTGGTGGCCCTTACTGTGTCTTTATTCTGATAAGTATGAGAGGTGCCGGCTGGCTTCTGTTTGATTTTTTTTTTTAAGAAATAAAATGATAATGTTTCAGTGACATCCCTTGGGTGCCCCTTCTTATCATTGTAATCTCTGTTAATCTGCACCCCATGCTGTGGTAAAATACCAAGATGCCTGATCTGCCTGCAAACATTTCCTTCAGTGGTGTAGCCCACAGCCGTATCTAATACCCACCAATTTCTGCAATTAGACTTTCCTCAAATTGAGATGCTTTGTGTGCTTGCTGGCTGCCCTGTGCAGCTCTGGCCCCAAAAATTCCTCATTTTGGGTCTGGAGCCGTGTCTCCCCTTGCATTCAAAGATGATTGTATTTGATTGACAGGATAGACAGAGTGATGCAGAGCAGTCTGCCATGTGCTCAGCAAACACTTTGCAGTGGTTTTGGCAGCTCATGCCCTTTGTCTCGGTCTGTTAATATGTGTAAAATAGCTCCAGAAAAATCACTCCAGCAGAAATGAACAGCATCAAAGACAGGTAGGCAGGGGGATATTTTTGCCCCCATAAAAAGGACTTTCTTTCTCCACAGAGATCTCTCTGAGAATAATGTTTGTGCTGAGGAATTTGGATGTGGGGACTCTTCTCTATGTGCAGGTTTTTCCCAAGGAAATTTGTGACAAGGATGAGGTCAGAATCTCAGAATGTATCATGCAAAAGGCTGTCCATGACAGTCCCTGTCTGCCCTTCCCAGGTTGATGTAATCTGTACTCAGTAACAATGTTTCCAAGAGGTGGATAACACCATTTTAATTCAGCTCTAATAATTCTGTTAAATCAGAGCTGGGGTTGTAATTGCTGTTTGTGACTGAGTTTGTTCCATATGTGTGTTATGCAGGTTGCCATTGTAATGAAATGTTCCCTTTTTGAGCTGTATGCCCTGAAGAATATGCCTTTATTGTGTGGCAGGCAAACACTGATCTGCTCTTTGCCTCTGCTGTGCCTTATAACCAAAGCAAAGGAAAAAAAATTCATGTTTCACGTTGTTTCAATTTCTTCTGGAAATTTTAAGTTGTGTGTTAGTCTTCATTTGCTTTAGTAACACACAGCCTTGCTGGACTCCTGTTCATTTCTTGTAATGAAAAAGCCTGTGAGCCTATATGCGTCTGAGGGTTTACATATATTACAGCACATGGATATGACTGTAAGCAAGAACAGGGTTTGCGAGAGGAGGAAAAGCCTCTTCCAGGGAGTCAGACACAGTGCTCTGAAGCAGTATTTTAATTTTTATCCTAACTGTGAGTAATAGACCTTAGAGATACAAAATCTCTAGAAAAATACTGTAATAAAAGATAGCATGGTCCATCCCATGAGATTAGGTAGGTGGGTGGTTGTTTTGCTTTGGAAGTAGTGTGTGCTGTGAGACTCCATCATAATCAAATCTGGCTCCTGTACAGTGCTTTTCATTCACAGACTGCCCTGTGATTTGCAGGCAGAGTAACTCCCTTTGCAAACAGGGACGCAGAGGCCCATGGAGGGGACAGCAGCTCTGCTGGTCTGCTCAGTGGCTGGTCGAATGATTACACTGGTTGTGATCTTATGCAGCTACCAGCAAGCACCAGAAAGAGTTAACTTGTGATAGCTGCCTAGGACACCTGGATATGGAAAACTGGCAGACGACGGCTAATTCCACCCAAAGCAGGAGCTGTAAAAGAGGGAAAGTGCATGCTAGGAGCCCAAGGGTATGAGTATGCTGGGCTGTGCTGCCTTGCCTTGCTCGCAACACTAATTTGCTGCTCTTGCTCTATCTGACTTCTTTTAGGTCTCAGGTGCTGCCTCTGGGTCCTGGGTTTCAGCTCCCTGATGGCTGCAGCCCATGAAATGTCTTGTGTGTGCTCCCAGGGAAATACAACACCAAAAGGCAGCTTTGTTCTGATGTCATCTCACATGGGGGAGGAGGGAAAGCAATGTGAATAATGCCAGTAGGCAGCAGGTACAAGATAGCCATCAAACTGTCCCCACCTCATTTACACAGCAGATCTAGCTCAGAGATCTCCATTTTATTGTGTACTTGGGGTTCTGCAACAGCTCGGTGCCTCCACCCTGGCCTTGCAGGGTAACCCTGAAAGGGGACATGCACCACACCGGGGCTGGTGCAGCCTCCAGCACCAGGAAGGGCTCAGGGGAACCTTGCAGGGTTTGAAAGAGAGGTCCTTTCTGTCTGAAATGGCAGGGTTTTTTTGGTTGGGTGTTGATTGGCAATAAAAATCCCCGAAGTCTGAAATGAAATTAAAATCAGTCCATTTACACTTGGTTTTTGTACATTTAGGAATTAGGCCATTTTTAGCTCTCTCACCATAGGGCAGAGGAAAACACCCAGCTTCAGCCTACAAGTGAACACCTTGGATAAGTTCCAGGGGCTCACTCTTAGCCCACAGGATAGGCATCTCCAGCAGCAGCTCAGCTCGTGGCTGAATCCCCTTTTGGCAGGGCCAATCTCTCTCCACCAGCTGTGGAAGGACTCCCAACAGCTAGGTGAGAGCACATACAGCTGAAGGTAGGAAGGAGGAAAATGGGCCCAACAGAGAATGAAACAGGCATGTTTTCTGGTCTGTCATAACCCTGTCTGCACTTCCATTGCTCTGCAGCCTTGCCTACTTATACTTGAGCTTCTTTAGCTCTGCTGTAGCTACTGGGCACATGAATTTTGGTAAGCTACAAGGGAGCATTCACTTCCAGTATGAAACGTCTCAGTCAAGAAGTGGTTATGAAAAAGTCTATTTGAATAGCAGCACCTGAGCTTGGCCTACCAGCAGCCCCCAAAGCACTTCTAAAAGTAAAAGCCATGTACCAGAATTTTTATACTGCAAAGCCAAAAGAAATGATCACAAGTGAGCAGAAATAAAAAAAAAAAAATATAAAACAAATGTAGCATCCCATAATGTATCCGTAAAAAGGGAAAACTCATGCTACTTGAAGTCTACAAATTCAAGTTTCTCATGAGAAATCATAACTCCTGTTCAAGTGTTAATGGATTTTTATCACAGGAATGTTTTAGTTTAGTTACTATGTACTATAAGAAGGTGCAGAGCAAGATTCAGAGAGCAAATGGCTGATGAACAATCTTCAATCTGCCAGTAAATGTTTGCTTTTTTTTTTTTTATATACTTCCCCTTCCTCATCTCTGTCTTAAACAGATTCTCCAAAGGGACATATAAAAGACAGCTGATTTCAGCTACAGGTAATAACATGTATTTGTGTATTTCTTTTATCCTTCTTTAAAATGGTAGATTTATGGCACTGATAGAATGTCAGTCACCAGAGTAGCTGGCCCTGAAAGCATAAAAATGGATGGTATATGAGCAAAAATAGGCTTCCTGGAAAGAAAAAATGCAGGACATTTTAGAAAAATGATAGAGAAAAAGGAAGTGAATTGGGCATTGCAGCCACAAACCACCTCTGCAGGCTTCTCAGGACAGGAACAAACATCTCATGAAGCAAGAATAGCTTCCAGGGACTCAGAGGCAAAGGTCTGCCACCCTTTTCCAGGAACACAGCATCCAGAGCTTGCAAGAGCTAGGTAGGAAAAGAGAAAAACAGCCCATGATTTTTCCTGTGGAAGCAGAAAATCTTTCTTTTTTCTGGAAACTCTCTTCTCAGCCAATTTATGGGTGGATGCCTCCACATTTGAAGGTTTTTGCTACCACCTTGCATTACTATAACTGTAAGAAGAAAACTGTCTTGCTGCTAACACTCCCAAACCTGTAGAAACACTTTATATGTGTTTTGAGAAGTTTACAGGGAGCACTTGACTGACCTTGACCAGAAAATATATGTGAGGGAAGGGAGTGGGATGCTTTTTCTATTAGATAGGAATAAACATTTGTCAGAAGTCTCAGCATCTTCTGCCTGCCATATGTGAGCCTCCTCTGAGGATCTTCAACATGCTGATATGATGGCAAAGTCTGTGCTAGGGTCTCCTGGCCAGAGAGTTGCTGGTGTCCTCCTTGAATGGGGAGTGAGGTTTGCAGCCTGCTCAGATCCACTGCAGGGCAGAACAGTGGGACATTTTGGGACAATTTAGACCTGGGGGCTAGACCTCAGCCCACTCATATGCAAGGTGGACTCTGATGACAGCAGTAAGGGCCTACAAAATCAGTAGTAGCTGCCAGGATACTGGGGTGATAGTGGCTGGCTAAAAAGGAAAGAGGAATACTTTGCAGACTGATGAGATTTCAAAGTCTCTGTTCCTATTAGTTTTCACAGTCTTGCCAGAGAGCCTGAAAGTGTATGAGAACAAACAGCATTTGGTCTCAGTGTTTGAAAAATAGTAAAGGGCTGTAGCATCTGTCAGAGGCAATGTGAACCAGCCAGAACATAGCCCCAGGCTGCATTTCCACCTGGATCCCTGATGCCCATTTGGCCCTCCCTGTAGCTTCCTGACTCAGCTCTCCTGCTCAAGTGCCATGCACTGGACCATCTGCCGTGCTGGACTTCCAGTCACCATGGCTCAGAATCATAGAATCATAGAATGCTTTGGGTTGGAAGGGACCTTTAGAGGTCATCTAGCCCAACCCCCCTGCTGTGAGCAGGGACAGCTTTAACTAGATCAGGTTGCTCAGAGCCCCGTCCAACCTGACCTTGAATGTTTCCAGTGATGCATCACGGGTTTGTGCAGAAAGGCATGGAGAAGTTGGAGGCTTAACAGTGAGGGAGCTGCATTCCCAGCCCCTGAGGCTACCTTACTTCCCTCCCCATGCACCTGTTTTATCTTTGCTTCATTCTAAAATAAAAGGAATAGAAAAATTAACAACATGAAAAAGGGAGGAGGTGATAAAGAGTATCTGAAAAATTATCTATGTCTTCATTTCAGGTAACAAGGAGGCAGAAGGCCTTTTTCTTTATTAGTATAATAAAATATTAAAAAGCTGGGTGTCTCCTGAACCTACTCTGTTGTCATGGTCTGAGAAAGTTCCTAGGAAGTGTTCTGCAGAAGACTATTGCACTTGAGAAACTATCCAGGAATGCCATTCAAGAACTAGAGCAAATCAAAGCTAAAAGACAAGGTTTGCAATGATACTGTTAATGAGAACTTGGATTCAGCCTGGAGAAGAGTGATATTTGCACCTTTGCTTTTGTGCTGAGACAAAATCTCTACTAACAGGACATAAATGCTGTTAGGGGTCTGGCTGGAATCAGGAAGAGTCAAAGCCACATGTCTTCTGATTTCCTTTAGCTCCTTAGTCTTGAAGGTTTGAGCAAGACCATTTCCTTGGGAGTGCTGCTGCTAGCAAACCTGAATCTGACCTAGTGATGATCAAATCTCCCAGAGACTGGGGTGTTTGGTTTGGCATGTTAGCGGTTCCCCTATCAGAATCTGTTCATTCCTTGGCAGTTATCAAAATATGCAGTTGTTCTTCTTTGTAAATCTTTGCCAATAAAGCAATAAGACTTTGATGCTGCTATAGCTGTTATGTTCTGTCATACCCTCTGCTTGCCATTAATCATGTAACCATGTGGTAGGACCTTGGTACTCATATATAAGCATGACAGCAGGGCTGTATAGCATATATGTGTGTGTGTGTACACACACACACACACACACACACACACACTCTGAATAAGGTTTATTGTTTTCTTTTCCTTGGCAGGTCACTACGGAAAGGATATTTATCGAAGTGGAGGGCCAGATCTCCATAATTTCATCTCCTCCGGGTTTGTCACATTAGGAAGAGGACACACGAAGGGTACAGTGGAAACAATTTTTTGCTAAATAAAAGAGTGTTTTAAATAAAAAAGCTATAACTCAGAAGCTGGGTTCTAAGTGCTATGAGATAACAGTATTGGACTGCAATCAGTAGATTTAGTCTAGCAAATATTGCTGCAGGTAAAATACTGTACTCCTGGCAGAACCTTTTAAATCCTAGCAAGGGAGACAGTGGGAGAGTGTAGAGTTGGACAGCCAGACTCCAGACTCCACTCTGACTTTGAAGTTCAACAATTTATACTGCTTTGTGTTTTCCTGGGTGCATGGTTGCAAACCACCATTGTGCTGCTGTACTTATAAAGGAAAGGGGAAGGAGTGTAATGCTGTCCAAGGGCAGGCAGTTAACACTTCAAGAGAGCATTTCTGGATTTCTTTTGTTTGACTTCTGGGCTTTTTTTTCTTTTGGGGGAGGGGGGGGGTGTATTATGAATATTTTATAAAACTATTTCTTTTTAGGTCCTAAAACATATATTTTATGTGTTCATATAATCTGTGATATAATGTACAAACATGAAAACACAAAAATATGCATATACTACTCTGTGTATGTTCTGTGTATATGTACTGTATATAAAATATATGTTGAGATATAGTTGTAGTTATACTAGATAAGTAACCATATATCCCAGGAGTTGTGGTGACACAAAGCTGTGAGATCTGACTCAAAGTAGCTGGTCACCAGAACCCCAGATGAATGTTCATTTTATGACGTTGTTGCATATTTGGTGAGTTTTTATAGTGTATAGTGAGACTGTGTTTGGAGCATCTTTCTGTTCACACCTACACCCTGACCAAGTCACACTGGTGTACTGGCAGTGGGTTGCGACACTGGGAGTGCAAGCATGTGCCATGCCAGTACTCGTCTGGTTTTGTGTCCTGCTGACTTCTGAGACTGTTGTACATTTATATAGACACAATGTATGTGGAGATACCTATATAGACACAATGTACTGTATGTGGAGATGTGTCCATGTGCTCACCTGGTTGAATGCAACTGTGTTGTTTCTGTGGATGACCGTGACTCACAAATTATTAAAAGACCTTTATTTTTTCGTACATTTCCTGCACTTTTTCAAATTCTCCACAAGTGTCATCCAAAGCAGTGTTGGTCCTGTAGAACTGTCAGAGAAGAAACAAATATATGTATATTGTCTGTGTATGTCTGTGTGTGCTTAAATAAAGTTTACTGAGGCTGAGGCAGCACCCGTGGGACTTGTAATACAATACCCTGCAATTCCAGCCTGGCACTGCATCGGTGGAAGGAAAGCAGAGAAAACCACCATGAACTTTCATGTGGGCTGGGAACAGAAATGGTTCAACGAAGGACTCATGGATGGCATCTCACACAACGTCTCCCTTTCTCCTCCCCATCCAAAAGGAGTTTTACAGTCATGTCATATTACATCAGGCCTGACAGTATATTTAGGTTGAGATAGCAAGTGTACCCCCGTAGGGACATGGTCTACAGAGTGGTGTGTCCTCACAGCCTTCATCAAGCACATGGATAACCCCAGGCAAGGCCGTAAAATCTGCCTCTTTGTCTCAGTCATTTGAATTATCTTCAAATGGTTTTCTATACAATATACTTTTCCCAGTTCCTTCCCAGATAAGAATAAAACCTGCTTTCCTTCTTTAAATGAAAAGTCTCAGGGGCTCTGTTCTTCTGTAGATGGGCCAGTGGTTTTCACACCTTTTCCACTGGCTTTGCTGGAAGCCCCACAGAGCACATTTCATATCTTTGGAAAGGTGGGAGAATGGGCAATGGGAGTCCGGACTGTTTATATACCATCTCTTCCAACAGCCATCAGATAGGATGGTGCTTTCCAAAGTGAGTAAAAGCCTTTTATTATCTGAAGAAATTAAACTATATCTTGTCTGTTTATGGAGACAAAAGAATGGATTGGCCTTTGAATTTACTTTTCAGCTACCTGTAAATTCAGAGTTTATTTGAACAGTACCATAATGTTAACTTCTGAGTTCTTAAAGGTAAATTCACATGCCCACTCATGGCTGGTGCAAGTGACTAACATCTCCACACATTCTGCAGGCAAACTGCCTTGTTTGCTTGTGCAAATGTATAGATTTATCTTTGTCTGTGATATAATTTTATTGCCTATTTGTGCTGTGAAATCAGGGACTTTGGATGTAACAAATGACTTAGGGGGTCTATCATTAGAACTGTGCCCTATATAATTTGATTATTTCTGGAAATATTACACAATAGATTTCCTGTGTTCAGTTTGAACTGAAAACCCAGTTATACTTGTAGACAGGAGAGGTGAGTGCTCCAGCAAGAGTCCCGAGCTTTAGCTGAGCAACTTCATGCTCAGATTTTGTCCTATTTCAGTTCCAGTGCATGTGTTAAAATCTCCACCTCAACTACCATTAGCCAAATAACCTCGCCCTGCCTTGTTGTTACACTACCATGGAAGAGGGTTCTGCTTTTAGACTCAACAAAGCCAATGAAGTTTATATCAATATTTCTTTGCACTGAGGGACACATTTTTGGTGTTTTCTCAACTGTCTTCTGTGCTGTGGCAGAACTCCAAGTGCTGAGTAATATTTAAGAGCTAATCTATTTTGGGCAGAAGACAAAGATGTGAGGCATGCCAAACTACCATGGATACCATATCAGCATATTCACATGTCTGACATCCACAAGCTCCTGCAAGATTGTGTTTTATGTATGATTCTTATATGACACTCCATTGGGCAATGCATCACTGCCTCACATTTAAGTCTATAAAATCACTACATAGTGTGTTCTTCAAACCATGGTAAAAGACTTCACTGTCAGTCTGTCATGATGATCTAAGAATGAATCCAAAGGCTTTATGCCATAGAAAGACTTCATGGTGAGACACACAGCAGGACTAATCTCATCTAACATTACATAGCTAGAAGTTAGACATTTTATTCTGAGGTAGTAGCCTTCAATTCTATGTAGAGGCACCTGGGAGATACCAGCACCTCTAAATGAGTGTTCACTGGATGGGCACTAGGCACCTCTTCCCCTCCTCTAGCAATAGGGGAGCCATGGGCGGCTAGGTCTTTTAACCATTAGAGGAAGGCAGATGAATCCCAGCCTGCACTTGCTTGTATAGGAGTAGCTACTATTGCTGTAGTTGCTATGAGGGTTCAGTGCTCCAGTAAAACAAGTAGGAGCACTGAAGACAGGAGCTATCACATCCTTCTGTGCACTAACCTAATTTAAAAGGAGCTTCTTTAACCTATTTTGTCTCCAAGCATCTTGCTACTCTCAGATGTCCTAGGTTGAGACTACCCTAACATGGATCGTACTCACTGTCCTGCCAGAGCTCTGCAGAGCTCTTCTCAGTCACACAGGCTGGTGTAGAAACTTACACAGCTGCAACAGAACATGGAGCAAGCGCCCATGTGGATATTCAACCACAGTGAGTGAACAAGTCTTGAAGAGCAGTAAATTCACTCCAGATTAATTACTCCAGATCATCATTGTTGAGTTTTCAGGTTAAAAATGTGATTTTTATTTTGTTTTTTCACTACCAGCCTCAGACCTTGAAAATACTTTCTGAGTGGAATTGGGCTTATTGTATTTCACCAGTCTGTGACAGCAGTAGAAATTCTGTAGAGCAGATGATAAGCTCACTTCATCACTAAACAACTTCTTTGTTTTCCTGGTAACTCTGCAACAGTATTAAAAATAGAGAGTTTTTTTTCTGGAAAAGCATAATTTTCCAGTTCAACTGAGTGCTAGGGGTCAGGGAACAGTGAGGCAGGAGGAATATGGGATTTCAGACCCCTCTACTGCACAGTCATCTCGTAGGGAAAAATAAGACTTCCCCTACAATTTGCTAGTTTCTTGTAAGTTTATGCCAGATCCTTGAGGAGGTGCAGAGGTAGGGCTGCAACTTGAAACGCATGTGTGGAAAACTCAAGAGGAGTCAAGTGTCCTCACAGCCTGCCCAATAACACTTTCAGAAATGGAACCTCTCACTTTTGGTTCAAGGCTGCAAATCTTTGCTGTTCCTGAATTTACTGGGAGATGTGCTCTGAGTTAGGGCATCTGCAGGAGCCTTTTTTCTTCAAGTATCCTACTAAAATTTGCACCTAGGATATTCTCCAGCAGTGCCAGTAGGAAGGAAAAAAAATGAACCATGTAGCCAAGTCAGTGTGATGTAGCTGTTAAAGCCTGACTACATTGCTGCTGGCATCTCTGGAGCTGCACCAGCATCCTGCATTGTGGGCAATGTGACAATGATGATGGTGTAGACAAGCCAGCCTGGTGACTGACCAATAAAAGGTACCCACAGTCACATTTTATCTTGTGATATTTGGTGCAGATATGGCAAGATTTGCAGCCTGAATGCGGGATTTACCTGCCTGGGCCTCTGTTCTCACTGTCCTGCAGCATGGTTGTACCTCATGCATCCACAAAGTGGCTCAAGGCAGTCTTTTAATGGTACAGCCCTTCATGTGAGGTATAGCTGTCCAGCCTGAGGTGGTTTTGGTTGAGCACATGTGCATGGTGTGTGGGAACATGGTATATGTCCTTTAGCAGGACTTTACACCCAACTAGACATCACACTCCCCAGATACAGTCTCACCCTTTGCCATCTCCTGGTAAATATCCCATCCTGTTATCTGAAATGATGCACAACATCCACATACAGGCAGAGAGTGAGAGGTCAGCTGTTGCTGGCTTTTTGCTTCTTCACAGTTGACAATATCTCCCTCAAATAAGCTTTTTTAATGCATTTTCAAAAGGAGCAAATTGTTCTTGATCTAGTCCCACCTTAGAAAATGACCACCTTTCTCTCCCAGGCCATATCTATGTGCATGAGTTGTTTTGAGGACAGACAGACCATATATCACATGGTGCCAGAGCAGTGGAAGATGGTTACCACAACAAGGGTTCAAGGTTTGGAAGCTGCAGGGTTTTGTGAGAGTGAAAGGAGACAAAGTAATGTCAGGATGGAAGGGAGAGCTGACAGGCTTGAGGTAACAGCTGAGTCTCATGGCTCCTCCCCACTTGCTTCTCTGTCAGTGGGCTCAGACAAGCTGAGGGAGCTACCTTATCACTGACCTTGTGCTTCCAGTCCATGGCCAGACCTTCACCTTGTTGGGTAGTGCCCTGTAGGCTCCTGGAGATTCAGACCACTCTGTGGAGTGCACTGTGCTCTAACAGTCACCCCATGGGCCAGTACTGGGAGATGGAGGGCCTGATGTAAATAGGGTGACTCAGGCTTATTGCAAGACAAGTTTCAAGAGTAAAGCAACAGCTTGCTTTATCTGACAATTTAACATTTGTGTTTGTTTATAACAGAACCTCCTACAGACATGAAAGAGGACAAATGCGGCTCTAGATCATACTTAACAACCAAGATCTTCCTAGGCTGCTTCAGTGTATCAGCCAGCTGAGGTAGGCGGCAGCTCCGCTTTCCTGTCTTTTCTCCCCTGGGAGCTCCAGAGCTTTCCCAGCACCATGTCTCTGCTGCTCCCACTGGAAGGTGATGCATTCCCTCTGTACGGAGAAAGGAAGCACAGAGTAAATGACTCATGACTAAGTCTATGTTTGCCCAAGACAGCATTGCCAAGCTCATGTTTGTGTGACTCTTAGAAAAGCTTGTCAATGATGATAGGGCTGTGGGACATCCTGTGTCAATATGAGGATCAGGTCATTTCCTTCCTGAAATGTCTTGATGTACCCATCCATTTTGTTCGCTCATTTGCACATTCTTTCTACCTTCATTGGTTTTTCTGGAAGCTGAAGAATATCTGTGACAGGCTCTGTATTTTATAAATGACATATCTGTATGTAAACTAATCTTTATGCAGACACCTCAGTGGATTTATAATATTCAGCATGCTGCAAGCTCTGCATACAGACTAAACGTGATACAACATGTGGTAAGACAGGATCAGGTATTCATACTGGCTGACACCACTTCCTCCTCTTGTACACACATGGTACACATTCCCCTCTTACACACACCACTGTTCCTTTTGGAGACCCTGAACTGAGCCCTTTTTACAAGCATCAACTCAGGAACCAGCAGTTTTACTGGTGCATTAGCATGTAAATATGATTCAGAGATGAATAGGAGGAGAGAGATTTATCAATTTAATCATCATTAGCAGTTTGAGGATTCTGATTCCTCTCTCCAACACTGTCCTGGTTCCCTGCTGTCATGGCTGGTTCCCTGTCACTTGTCTGGCTGCCTTGTGTTCCATTTTCTTTCCCAAAGTGGTGGTTCATACCCTTAATTTGTTATTTTGGGGTCTTGGATTACATCTGTCACAGCCAGCATTGGTCAAATGCAGCTACAAAACATGCAGTGAATCAGCTCCAAGATGGAATTTACCGCCTCCCCCCATCATTAGTAATCCACACTTGCAGTAGACTCATTAACGCAGGGAAAGAGAGAAGTTTAAGGGTCATTTTTTTCATACCTGCCTCTGTAACATGCCATGAATGGATTGTGCAAAAATTGAAGGTTAGGTATGTTGAGTCCTTTTTCTCATTAAACACTTGTTAGACATTTCGTATCAATGGAGAGATGTCATGCCAGAGCCTGCTGCATCCCAATGAATCATTTTATGTTCATCCTAGATAATATCTAATGATTTTGATGGTGTCTTGTAGTCTGTGTGCTAAGGATCACTTGCATTCTGATTCCAGTTTATTTTCAACTGTTGCATATTCTGACACTTAATTGTATTGACTTGAAAATAGGATTGTTGGGATGTGGGAACTGCTTCATGGCTTTGCAGAAAGATTCCATTATGCAATAGGGCATTTCAATCTGTTCTGAATTATTTAATCGACTTCAGACACGACTGTCCATTTCTCAGCAGAGTCTGGACAGCTCTTTTTTTTATATCCCTCTGAATAGCTGAGTGGGAGGAGAGTAGGAGGTCATGGAAACCATACTGATGCCTGCAGTAGTTGTGCAGCATGCCACTGCTGTAGACAAGGAATGGAGTGAACATGAACAAAACCACATCAGTCCCTGGGTTCACCTGCAAAATACATTGAAATAACTAAGGTGATGGGTTCATGCCTTTCTGTCTTCAGACAAACTGGCCACAAACCTGGCATAAAGCACAACCTGGAGGGACTGTTTCAGAATGTGGCTTTCTGAGCTAGTGTGTCCCACACTATGAGCAATGAGCAGAAGGAGGATTGGCAGCTAATCTGAGAGCCTTCCTCAGGTTTATTAACGAAACAGCAGAAAAATTACCACAAGCAGGGCACAGAGCACATATGTCACTGCTAAGCTAGGAGATTCAGCTTCCTGTGGCAAGAAGCCCACAGTTGCTCTGTAGTCAGCTATTAAATGGAGACTGCTTCCTGCAACAAGAAAGCAAGCTTCCCCTGTGGGCAGCCTCACTGGTGCATGTGAAGAGACACTTCTTGTCAGTTGGAGATCATATTGTTCACCACCTCAGCTGATCAATGGTATTTTTAACTTGACCTGATCAAACATGCTTCCTGGAGGACACAGACAGGACTGAGGTGGGAAGAGAAGATGCCAGCTAGGGTGTGTTGCCTCTTCTTTCTCACTGAGGGACAGCTAAACACAGAATCTTGTGTATCTGAGCCAGGTAAAGACCACCTTCTGTCTTTCTGCATGTGCACATTCAGGCTGGGATTAGCAATGTGTTTTGGCAACTAATATTGAAACAGTCAATATTGGAGCTAAACTTGCACCTGGGCTTTGCAAAAGGTCATGGGACATGACCTCTGGCTTTGACTTCAGCATGTGGTCCTTTTTACAGACTCAGGCATGCACAGGATTTTGGGACTAGCCTTCACCACTGTCACTGCTGAGGACCTTATGTTTGCATGTCAATATAAAACACAGAAGTTATCACTCAACTCATTCTTCTGTGGTCAGTGAATTATTTTGCTGCCCACTTTCTTGTCCTACAAATTCCATTGCAGCCAGCACTCTGCTGAGTTCCCATGGATGGTTTTCAATAATCTAGAATCCATACTCTAGTATGGATTTCTCATCCTTCTGCTGTGTATTAACTGTATATCACAATAAATTACAACAGCTGAGAAGAGAAGAAAAAAGCCCTGCCTATTATTGGATGCCCTTTCACAGAGAGTCTGTCAAATCTCCATGATGTTTTGGCAGATACCTTTGAAAATTGAGCTGAAGGCTGGTGAAAAGCTGGCAGTTACAGCCCAACTATCTATGAAAGAGGGAGCTTCAGCTTCATGCCACAAACTTCTTTTTGAAGAATGTCTTTTTCTATATTTATTATCAAAAACTGATGTATAAAAAACCTTATGATTTCCTGCTACAGTGTCACTAAGCATCTCAGGCTGGTTATCTCCCCAAACAGGGATTTTAACTGAAATCAATCACCCTTAGTGTTGGCATGATGTTTCTTTAGGAGGTCAGCATTCAGTCTTAACTGTGTTTGCAGATTGTAAATAAGAAATTCAAATATTATAAAAAAATTGGAGATTCCTGGGTGCAGATAAGGGACTTTGCAGAGGGATCTGTAATTCTGAGGCATCTGTGATCTCTCCAGAACAACTGAATCCCATGGTCAGAGTTCAGCAGATGAAGAGCTTGGGCACACCCAAAAATCTACTGTTATAGAAAAACCAGTATGTTATATACAGTTTATCTTCTAAAGTTCCTTGGGAGGAACATTGGCTCATCATCAGAGAAATATCTTTGGAGACACAGGCCCCAGGTTTGCTTTCCAGATTTACTTCCTAGATATGGTACTCCCTCATAGGGAAATTATTTGGTCTTAGGAGCTTCAGTTTATCCTTTTCAGCCTGTATAAAACTAATTATATAAAATAAAATTGCAGGCAGTTTATACAACAAATGCCACAAAAGTAATTGCAGACAGTCCATGAGAGACAGACTTGAACTTACTGATTGACTTTTTCTACTCTTTGAAACAGATTCATCTTCATGTCCATGTGGGCCCCTGGCTGTGACTAGTTTATATTGTGGTAGTGTCTAAAGGCCACAGGTTGAAGATGGGAACCGTGATTCCTAGATGGGGACAAACCAGAGAGGACATGCCCCAGATATCTTATTCGATGTTGTGTGTGCACAGGTTGCACACCTGCACTACAGGTGTGCAACAGCTGAATATCTGTTGAAGTAGGAATGTTAAGTTTCACAGTTTACAACATCACTTTGTTGTCCAAGACCTACTTTTACAGACCTGTGGTTCTCTAGTCATTTAGTTCCTGTCCTGTTCCTCGTCTGGAGGAATTCTTCTTCATATTATTCCAAAGTCAGTTTTGTTTAATACTGCCATGACTTTGCTACAAGTCTGGTGTCCATGCTCCAAGGTGCATGGTAAAACAGCTGAATGAGGGCTTTCCTACTGCAGTTGTTTTACAGTCAAAAGGATAATAAAATGCTCTTTGCCTAAGCACAAAATCGGTGACTTTTAGTGTGTTGGGTCCTTAATATAGCCTTAGCTGAAACAACAGAAGCTGAACTATAATCTGCTGTTGTTTAAGGCCTGCTGCTGTTAGCATATTGCTCTCCTGGTTCAGAGACAGCAGATGTAGATGTTTTCATCCTTTTCTTGTCCTATCAGCTGCAGTTGCATCCAGGCAGGGTGGCTTTACTCTTCCAGGATAGGGCAAATCCTGTAGGCTGAGAACCTCCTTTCATTTAGATTGTCTCATAGTGTCTAATGCTGGTTACATTTGTCAGTGAGCCATTAATCTTCCATTCATGGGGCTGCAAGGACACTTTAGGGTTCTGTAGTGAAGCCAGATGATTCCTATCCTCTCTGGCTTAAAGTCAGGCTTGTACTTTCAGCTAGACACCAAAATTCTTCTCTACTCAGTGGAGAGAGATTGTGCATTTCATCGATCCTGATGCCACAGGCTGAGGTCGCTAGCAGGACCAGGATGACTGTTGCCCTGTTTCTGTTCTTCATTGTGCACCAGGGTGCAGTGTGGACTGCTGTCAGCCTTGGGCTTGTGGGAGACACAGTGCTCACAAGTGTAAGGCCTCTGCTTTCATAGGTTGGCACTGCAGATGCTGGAGGAAGTGCTAAGAAGTTTGCACAGTTAAGCCCAGGTCTTAGAACCCAGAAGACTATATTTTGCTTCAGAGAAGGAGCAGTATATCTCTGGCATGTACGTGAAAGGTCTTGCTTTAGCTGGAAGATATTTCTAACTGTTGAGTTACTCTTTGTGCACTCAGGGAGAGACAGAGCTCAGCATTTTCCTTCCTGCCAGAGTGACATTGCCATGATTGAGTTTAGGTTATGAAATCAGGTTGTAGCATACCTTTTTTATAGGTGAGGGAAGTCTGTGCAGTGTAAAATTTGCCACTGTTCTCCATGAACAAAAAGTGCAGGGTTCCCAAGGAGCAGGGGGGAGATAAGGGGAGCAACTGCACTACATTGTCCTTTGTAACTGCTTTGAATTTACAGTCCCCTGTGGCAGGAATTGCTTCTGCTGCCACGGCAGTGGGTAGGCAGTTGAGTCAAAGTGCCACAGTCCTCTCAGGAATTGAGGAGAAGTAATGGGCAGCCCTCACCTGTCATTTTTCTGAAGATGGAGATGATTTGCTACCTGGAGGGTCTCAGGAGGTGGTAGGGCCAGCAGGTTCTCCAAGAAACCCTAAGAGAAGATCAGATTATGTTGGGAAGTGAGGGAAGGCTATGCACTGAAGGATGAGTAGAGCATTTTCTCCTTGCTTGGACTTTCCAAAGCAAGCCCTGCATTCTTTCTCCTGCCTCTTTTAGGGCACCAGAAAGAGCCCTGAAAGTTATCATCTGTTGGGAAGAATACGCTCATAGCATTGATCAGAGACATTGGATAGGAGAGGAGGGGTTGCACTGAGTCCCCCAGCAGTGGTGCCAGAATGCACCCCTTTTAGAGGGCTGAGCCCCTTCCCACTGCTTGGCTCCTGACTGTTGCTAGGACAGCTGTTTCCTTTCTAACAGTATCTCCATTTCTCCTCAGAACTGAAGTAAACCCATTCTGTCATCCACACTCTTCAGGTAGTGGCTTTAAAACTCCCCAGGGTCCTGAAATCCCTCATGCAGTGGCCATCAGACTCCTGAAAACAGATGCCCACAATCACTTATCATAATAGTGTGCCCTTATTTCCTTATGTAAAGGCAGTCATAATGATTTCTCCAAAGGTTTTCCTAGATGAAGGTATCATTTCCATGCAGTGCCTTGAGGCTTCTGCTGGTGCTCTCATGGAATAAAGCTGCCAGAACTTAGGTCAGTGGCAGTTTCTGAGACTGGTGGTTAGATTGAATCTGTGATTTTTTTTTGTCTGACAGGTGAAAAGCAAGAAGCACCTCTTTTTCACTGACTCTCCTCCTAAATTAGTGGCTGCAGAACAAAGTGCAGTGTGTCAGCTGGAGGCAAATGATGAGAAAATGCCCATAGCAAGAAGGTGCATGGAGCAGGAAGCCTTTGAGCTGGAACAGATCTCTTCATGACAGTTTTTCTGACTTTTGGATAGTCCTAGCATCAAGTGAATGAACAGAGAAACTGGGGTTTTGCCAGTAATTCATATAGCTGACATACAGTTTCTGGACAACAGCCTAGATCCTCAACTAAAGAGCTGATTCCCAGCCCACTTTCTGCCAATGACTGGTATTTTTTAATTGATTTTAATGGCCCTGGCTTGGATCTGCTGCAGAAAATACAGTTATGTATCCCAATGCAGACCATACCATACTGCTGTTGCACACCTGCCCCTTGAGAGAATAGTGGGTTTGCTTTCCCAGTGTGTGTTTCCCCCTCTGAACAAGGAATGAACTAAAGACACGTAAGAGCTTTTTGTTTTGTTTTGCTTTGTTTTGTTTTGTTTTGTTTTGTTTTTTAATTGTAGCTGATGTTCCTGGAAGAAATGTGCTTATAATGTGAACAAAAAGGTGTTTACTGGTCAGGCTGAAAATTGATCCCTGACTCTAGGCGTCCAACCAGATTTTGCTAGTGAGAGTTTGTTCAAATTCTGTGATCGGTTCATGAGAGATTGAGCTCGGGGGCTTGGCTTCCCAGCTACAATAAGAAAAATGTTAGTGCAGACAGCGAGATGCAGATCTGCTGAGTAAAAACCCTCATCCTACATAATCACATTTCTAAGCAGATCTGCTCTTTATGTGGGGCCATATTGGTGCACACAGATCACAGATTTCTCTCTGGAAACATAGCCCTTCAAAATTTTATTAAGGTACTATACTCTTATCTATTCTTTTTATGTCATCACCCTGGCTCAATTGTTTAAAACATAACAGAAATTTTATTCCAAAGTATATGTTACTGTTATTAATTTAAGATATGTTCAGATACCAAGAGCATACAGTCTATAAAAGGCATGTCCTCATATTCATTTTAAACCAGGAAACTAAAAATAGAGTCAGTTCAAATATAGGTGATGAGAATAACCAGAGGTTCATATTAAGAGGTATAATATGAATAAAGACTAAGTGCCTGGCAAAGTGTCTGTGCTTGGAGGGAGCTGCAGATAAAAGTTTTTAAAGCAGGTTTAGGACACAGAAGGTAGTTTGGTTAGTATTATGCATCCTCTCTGTATGGCAACTGAAAGGCATTGAATTAAAAATGCTGAATTCAGAACAGAGAGCAAGAAATGCTTTTTGACTCAGTGTGAGTATTAGCCTGTGGATCTCACTGTCACAAGGTGTTGTTGAGATCAAGAGTGTGCAGGACACAAAACACAGATCATGATACTTTTGCAGTTAGTGAGACAGGCAAAGTTACTCTAAGCGTTAATAGAAGAGTGAGGGAAGTAATACCAACATTCAGGTCTGAGGCTTAAGTGCCTCAAACTATTGGGACTGGAGGAAACCTCCTTGAGTTCATGCTGTCCTGTAAGTCTCCAGGGCAGGGGTTCATCTTGTAAAACAGTTAAAACTGTGTACCCACAGAGTACCAGAAATACCCCCAATTCATTCCAGCTTGGTATGACCTGAGTGAAAAATAGTACACTCGAAATAAGGGGAGCAAGAACTGATCAACGACTGCATGGGAAGAGGCTGTGTCACAACTGAAAAGTCAACTCGCCGCAGCACATTTGCAGATGGCACGAGGTGACTGGCCACCGCTGACCCTCAGTGCTTTATTGTGGTCTCTGGGCTCTGTTGAGGGGACACAGCTTTGATGCTGCGCTTGGTGATGCCTCAGCCCTTCGTCTCAGGGTTCCTCAACCTGCTTGCAGCTCAAGGTCCTGGCTGAGGTGCACCCAGCCTAGGGGGAGTCCAGCTTTGTCTTGTTCCTCAGATAAGGCAGGAGCTTTCTCCTCCTGAGTGCTTCTAGCTGCTGCATGGAAACTGAGCACAAGCAAAACACAGATCCTACATGTTTGCTGAGCTGTCTAAGCTCTTGGTGGGTTGTTGATAGACCCAGTGGCTTGGCAGGGAGGTGTTTCACTTCCAGCAAGCTCCAAATCACCAAGAGTGGGCTTCACGAGCTGCATCTGTGTCTAGGCAAGTACAGGGCTGGCACAAGACGGCAAGGAAATGAGTCTAAGCAGTGCAGAGGAAAGATGAGCAGGAGATGAATGTGTGACCCACCCTCCAGTGCCACGCAAGAGTGCAGCTGAAAGTGACACGTGCATTTGAACCCACAAAGCCACAACACTTTTTCTTGCATCACTAATACTTTTTCTCTCTCTCTCAAATGTTTAAGCCCTATCTAGGGTCTGATCCCTGCCTACTGTAAATGAAATATCTTACTGGTCGCACAGTACCCACAGTGTGCCAGGCAGCTCCCTTGCCATCGCTGCCCTCCAAAAGCAAAGCAAAAATAAGACATCTTGGCAGTTTCCAGTCCCCTTTTGTGTCTTGCGATACATCCTGATTCAGAGTCTACCACGTAAACACACACATATCCCAGTGACTCCATATCTCACTGATGCTGAAGCATCCTCTTCTGGCTTGTCAGGGCAACACCTGATGTCAAGTACCATCAGTTCTGACTTGTCTTTTGGTGAGTGATACGAAGAAGTTGTGCAAAATGATCATGTCCCATATTCTGGTGGCTTTTCCCATCTTTGGTGAGGTCTCTGGGCTCCCCTGCAGCCTTTCTTACATGCAGTGCAGACAGATGTATGGTGACACTTTGTGTCGCCCATTCATAGAATTGTATGTTCACGTGCACTGCGTTAAGACTTACTTTCCTATTTCCCTGCCATTCCTTCAGTTATAAAAAAAGCCTTCTGGAAGATCTTGAGCTTCAGGTTTTATTTCTTGAGATCTGTAAAGTAGCTGGCAGTCCTTTGAAATTCTTCACGTGCAAGCAGCAGTGACACAGAGCCTGACAGCACATGAGGGATGCAGACAGCCACAGCTAGCACATGGCAGGAAGCCACTGGGACAGCATGTCCATGGCCTCCATCACGCATCTCCCTCCAGCCTGCCACAGAAGACAGCTCTTCCTCCTGTTGTCAAGGGTATTGTAGACTGTCATGATCATGCTCATTAGAGAGCTTTCGTCCCTTAGATGTGAATAAGGATTTGTGTAGAGCAAGTGAAAACAAAATAGATAGCTGCTGTTGGATTTTCTAAACAAGCCTTTCAGAACTGCTGGCTTCTTTTTCATATGTAGATAAGACCTTGAAATATTTAGGCAGAACTGCACAAGAAACACTGAACTGGGGATGGCAATCATAACAGAGTGAATTTTTACCATTTTCAAAGCCTTTTCCTGCATCAATATTTCTCAAGAAAGTTTTGAAGTTGGGGAAGGAGAGACAGGAACAGGACTGGAACATGGATCAAACGTGACACATAGATCAGAAAGGTAGATCAGAAATAAGCTGGAGACTGAGTGGGAGGAGATACAGTGACTATATCTACCTTGGACTGTGCCGTTAGTTGTGACTGCTGTACACAGCTGAGGTGCCTTCCAGAGCGTACCAGAAAGGGGGTTCAGATCTGTGGCATCCTCAGGATGACCCAGGCAGCATGGATGAGACAGAATGGATGGGACCTGTTCAGTCTGTCCTTGCACCAAAACAACACGCTCTGCATTATCCTCATGACCTGATGGTGTCTGGGTTCTCCCTCAGTCACTTGCTCATGCAGAAAAGACTAAACACCTTTTTTTCAGGAGGATGCTGAGGTACCCATGCTGAGATGTTGTTCAGGCTTAGGACAGCCTCATCCAGAAAGCCTTTTTTTCCAGATCTCTGGGATATGGGAACAGTACTGGTGAAGCTAGGATTTGGCAATAGTGACCTTTTTTTCCATGGATTCTACAGCAAATCTTAAGCAGCATTTGAGAGGAAGTGAGAGAGCATAAGCAGGGTTAACTTGTCCTTTTCAGGTTCCCTTTTATCATCCTGCAGCATGGGGACTGGCTGCAACTTGAGAGACAATTCCCAGCAGAAGCCCAATGTCTGCACAAATGCCAATTCAGACATACTTAGCAGCAGACATTTAGCAGTGACAATATCTTCTTCACAGTTTGCAATGAACCAGGGTCCTTGTGACAGAGCCATGATTTATGGTCCCTTTTAGTCCATCAGCTGGAGTTGGAACAAGACTACCTGGCAGGTTGCTTTGCTGCCTGGGAGAGAAGCCCACATTTGTAGTTACATGTTTGCTGACATGATTTTCCCATGCATATATGAATGAAGATATTTCTCTTTTCTTTCTAAAACAGGCAGCAAAGACAAAACAGTCAGTATGGTATCTCCATCTGACTTTGCTATTCAGTCTCGATTGGTACTGTCTAGGGAGAAAGAGGCCCTGCTGTGGAGCACATCCCAAATCACATGTCCAGAGCAGGCCAGAGGAGCTTTGTCTTAACCATGCCTAATTTCTTCCACCAGCTACCAGGGTGATTGACTCAAAAAGAGACATCTCTAATACATCCAACTTGAGGGTCCCCACCTTCTGATAAATGCATAATCCTTGTGTTGATCAGATACCCTGGGGCAGAAGCCTCCAGCTCTCAGGATGGATATGGGCCATCCACTAGGGAACAGAAAGAAGGCACAAAAAATGGTGCCTTTGAACTCTTATCTAGTCCAGTCCTCTCTAGATAAGGAATCACCCACAGGAGGTGCAAGAGCCACTGAACAGCTTCTCTTTGCCTACTCTGTTCAAGGAAGGCTAGTTCATATAGGAACAGGCACAAAACTGTGTTCCAAAGAGAGCTTTCTGGGGAGGACTTGGCCTGCTAGGCAAGACTAGACTAGAATTCAGCTTGTTTAGCCCAGAAAGGAGGACTGGGAGACATGGGATCATCCTGCATTAGAGTGGTGATTTAATAGCTGGGAGGGAAAATCATGAGTAAACTAAAGGGCAATACCAGCAGAAAGACAAGAGGGTGAAGATTAGTCATGGATAGATTTAGTGCAGGAGGTTTAAAAGTCAGAGACGTGAAGTTCTTTAACAGTCACCCAGTTAGTGTATTGGTGTGCACTGGGACAAGCACACTAGCTCTGTAGCAACGAGCTTGGTCAGTTCTCAGAGGAACTTTCTGTCCCAGCATTCATGGTACAAGGCTTGGAGGATGGTTCCCTTTTTTCTCACTTGGGAGCACTGTGAGGAGGTTTAGAGTCCAGCAGGGGCAATGTTTCTGTAATAACACTGTGCCAGCAACCCAGAGTGCCTGATGAGGAGCAGAACAAAGGACAATTTCCCAGAGAAGGGTGGATTATTTGAGTCTTTATAGTTCTGTTCCGAAAGGACAAATAATAACCCTCAAGAAGAGCTGCTGTACCTCTGAGTACATCAGCTTCCAGCTGCTCAGACTTTTATGAGAGTTGTATCTATCCACAGCCTCATTCTGCAGGAATTAAGTGCATGAGAAATAAAGCAAATCAGTCTATTACATTCCTCTCTTGTATGCCCACTGGTTTTCTTACAGACATAGGTCCCATGCCTTAAACACCAAGCCTCTAGACCTCTCCAAAAAGGGGAGAAAATTCAGTCCACCGGACAGGAAGGGGCAGCCCTCCAGCTCATACCTAGAATTACTCCCTGCCCCATGTTACACTACAGTCCACCCTCCTTTCTCAGGTGACCCCATGCCTCACAAGGTTCACAATAGCTTTGGAGGCTCACACATTGTTCAGTTAGATAGAATTCATTTCATCTTACTTATAGCATCTAAAAATGGGGCTTTTGATCTAAGCTGGTCATGTAGGGTCTCCAGGGTCAAGGGTGAGAGGTGGGCATCTTTGCAGTGGTTCAGCCCGTCCTAAGAGAGGTGAGTTTGTGTACATAAGAGCCTAGATGACAAATAACATTTATATACAAGCTTTACAGCTAACACCAGGGGTTTGAATGTAGTTTAAAATGACATCCCCTAAAACTAGAGCTGGGAGAGGCATTTTTCCCTGTCTGTTCGTTCTCTTCCTCTCAATGCATCTTCCTTTGCACCAGCACAAGCACTAGTGTGACCACACAACGAGCCAGATTAGAGAATTCAAGTCAGATGAAACCAAACCCAGACTGCTTTGAACACAAATCAGTTCACTATGTGTCCTCATGGATGCTGTGCTGGCTTGAGGACAGGCATAGCAGGGAGCAAGCTGAAAAGAACAGGGGAGGAGTGATGTGACTGTTTCAGCAGCATTGGTCCTTAAAATAAGCATGAAACTCCAGTGTGAGTTGAAGCCCACTCTGTAGAGTCACAACACCATGCATCACAGTTAAAAAACTTGGCGTTCTAGAAAAACTACCCCGGATTTGTAGCTGGCATCACATTTTGAGTTTTGTGTTATGAAGTACAAGTGCTGCAGCTAGCACAAGCTGTATTTATCTTGCTTGTACTGATCCTTGCTCTGCCATATTAATTTCTTGTCTTTAAGGATTCCCGGGCATTTTAATGTAAATCGTCACTGATAGAGAAAAAAAATCCAGCAAAATCACTGGTTTATATGTGCAAGTAGGAGAATTCATGTTGGGGAGCCAGAAGGCTACAGCCACCCAGAGAATGGGGCCTAGGAGGGTGCTGATGCCAGAGCACTCAGAGGCTGAGATTTCTTGATTTGCATATGCCAACATGAGACACTCTTACAAAAGGGTGGCTTTCTCCAGATACACCCTCACTGTCTTTCCGGTACAGAGAGGGAGGACTAAAACACTGCAGTCCAGCAGTTTTTCCTACAAACAGTGTTCACAAAGGCATACTCCCAACAGAATCCATGGCAGCAGAGGCTTCGGGGGTGCCCAGTTAGCATCTTTTTTCTCTAGCATGCTTTTTCCTTAAGAAAGATGACAGTGTGAATGTGGCTGGAGGCAGATTTGTCTGCACTGTAAGGATTTTAACATGCCTGTACTTCTACCCCCACACACACATTAAGCCAGCTAGTGATATCATGCTGGTGCTGCATGCAGATTTACAAGCCGTATGCTGCTAAATTAGTCTCACCACCCTGTGCGAGGAAAGTTCAGAAGAAACCCAGGTTTCTGCTTTGCATTTCTATAACAGGGAGCTGAGCCCTTTGATGGGCTCCTCTGATGTCCAGGAGCTGCAAATGTTCAAGACGTCAACACCAAAAAAAGGCTGGAGAATACAACAGAAAATGTATCCCGTCATCACAACTGAGAATTTTCCCTGGCAAAAGCTGACATGACAACAAAGCATAACTATCACTTTCTAAATAGGATGAGGCCAGTACAGACATTTATCCTGTTATGAACAGCCCTGGCCAGGTAGTAAAAAGGGCAAACAGGCTCCAGCTTTGTAGATGAGGAGGAGGCCCGTTTTACAGGCTCCTGCCACGGTTGAGCTGCTTTGAACCATGGGGGTGAGAACAAGGGGAATATCAGGAAAAACTGGACAAGACTATAAGCTGCAGGCTTTGTCTTTGTTGGTAATTTTTTTTTTTTTTTTTTTTTTGGTCACTAGGGAAACAGAAGCAGAAATGACAAATGCTTTCAATTTGTCAACATTTTCCACAGATATTTTTGGTCTTCTGGTGAGAAACAAAGCATACGTATTTCTCAGTTTAAAACTATCTGATTCCCTTTCCAAATTGAATGTGGAAATGCTGTCAGAGGGCTGAAGGCATAGGTGGCGTTCCTTAGATGTCCCTTGTCACTTTGGACCACCATCTTCTCTCGGCTCCTTGGCTGGCCTCCATCCCATGAGTTATCCTTGCCTTTCCTTGGGCAGAGCCACTAATGTGTCACAGCAGCCCTTGCCTCCTTGAGGTGTCATCTGGCAGGGGACCATGACCAGAAAGGGAACACCTGAGCTGCAACTCAGAACTCCAGTGGAGACAAACTAATTTAAAACAATTTCGTTTCCAGTGAAATTTCATTTTATAATAAAAAGCCTTATTCCTGGGTAGGAAAGAGGTGTTTTTGTGGGGAAAAAGGGTTTGGTGAAAGAATATGTTTTTCTATATATTTTTAAGAGCAAAAATACAGACTTTCCTTCCTGTAAAACTCTCGCAGTACCGTCTTTTGATTTGTGAAGTTAATCTGGAAGAAATCGTAGGAAGTGAATTGAGGAGCTATGACCTGCTAGGACTTTCTTTAACTAAGAGTCAGGTCTCTGGTGATTATGTTTAGCTGGACTGATAAATCCTGCTCAGATTCCTATTCAAGTGTCTCATGGAGAGCAAAGCTCTTTGATTATCCCGTTCCTATTTGTCAAATGCAAAGAACCATAAGAAAAACATATTTTTCAGCCTTCAGAATTACTATACTTTCCCTCTGCTTTTGATGTCTGAGGAGAAAATAGCCCTGTGAAGCAACTCGATTTCTTCAGAGCTATTAACAAATCTTTCAGGGTCCCAGGGTGACATAAGAGGTCCGGTCTGACTCATTCCATTTAAGAGTGTCTCCTTCCAGCCAGAAATAGCTCTGTGTGCAGCCATAAAAAATGTAACTCAATTAATGTCTTTTATTAACTGGAAATGCAGACAGATCCCCTCAATCAGGGGAATGCAAATTACTAGCTCCTGTTCCTTCTCCCTCCCTGTTCTATGTATCTGGCTGCTTCTTTAATAGATCTTTTTGGATGTTGACTTCAGGTTCACATGGCTATTTTTGCAGCTGAGTCTCAGATGTTCTGGGTTTGAGAAAGATATGTCAAGAAGACACTGGATCATGCTTTAGGAGATCATTAGCTTGCTGGGAGAATAAGGAATTTAAACATTATTTTGGCCAGGGAGGACCAAGTTAAATAGGAGCTTAGGCTGGACTGGGAGAATAAGGCAGAGGTAATGGCTTCACATTGAGTATGTGGGCATATAGTACATGGAGAACTCAATGAAAATGCATCCTATGCACATATGTTAGTGGTATTTATATTAAAGAAAGTGGCATACTGCTCCTGGCTTAACTGTGACTACAGCCTCCTCCCTTGCCATGATCTGATCTGTTGGATCCCCGGAACTGAAGGAAGAGTTGAGTTTAATTTTCTTCTCCATTCTGGCAGCGCACCATGTTCCTGCAGCATTTGACCCTGCTGTGATCAGGTGGCCCCACCACTGCACCACATCCCATTCCACTGCAGCAGTCACCAGCAATTGCTCAGCTCTAGAGCTGCTTCCTTCCCACTGGGCTTCAGGCATATGCTCATGTCCTGTTGAATCTAGTGAGCTCAAGCTTGAGGATGTGTGGGAATGCATTTCTACATTTTGGCTGTATCTTTTTGGTTTAGTATGCATCTTCTAATACTTAAAGGCCTGAAAATACCATAGTTAGGATCCATATTTCCATTGCAACCTCTTATGCACTAGTCAAACATCGTCAGCCAGCATTAGCAAGGGCGTTTTAGCATCCGTTCTTTTCGCTAAACTATGCACCAAAGACTGGCCATACACACAGGTAAGGCTTAGTCCAAAAACCTGCTTGCTGCTATTTTTAAAGGGGAAAAAATACCTTCTCTAAATGATCTCTACATGAAAACAGGTACATGAGTCAGAATGCACATTGAGAAGCAGGCAGGAAAGACTTTAAATAAGATTCATTCAGCTAAAGAATATAATCACCCCTGAAAGTGAAAGATTAGTTAAAACAAAAGAGGAGTTATCTGGGAAAGTAAAAAGAGAATCTGAATTTCTTTGTTCCCTTACACGGTGAGTACAGGGAGTATGTATTTCATTATGTGCTAACCTGAAGGACTTCAAGAGCCCCCATGGTGGAAACAGAACAACAATTTATGAATGCCTGCAAAAATATCTCCCTGCACCATTGCTTCATTTTAACCTGCTTTCCAGGACAGTGTCTTGAAAAGGATTAGCAGAGGAAGCTCTATGTAGGCTTGTGTCTGGGAGCACCTGGAAAAAAATAGTGCAATCCACAGAGTGGCTCAGTGTAAGGATTTTAAATCAAATGCAAACAGACTCCACTTCACTGTGAACACAGTGAGTTGAAATGGAACTTCTAGGCAGGAGAATACTTAGAAAATTTTTATTTTACTCCTTAAACAAAAAAATCCAAACCTGCTGTGCAATAAAAAGAAATAATAGTCAAGGAAATTGATTTTAATTAAAACAAAACCTCAGACCTGGTTATTACTAACAATTTTCTGTGCTTTAATAGCTTGGATTTTTGCTCCAATCTTTTTCTTCAAACTTGAGATTTAGTCTGGTATGTTTTTAAATGACGAATATGAATTACTTGAACTTTCAGACTTAATTTATTATCTGCCCATGCTAAAGGTGTTACTGTAGCCTCTGATCTATGCTGACACTCAATGGAAAAATCAGCTTTTTTATTTTTTTTTCTCAAGTTTGTGAACTTTGAGGACAGCATGATGCTGCTTAAGTGAGAGGCAGGAGGAATAAAGGAGGAGAAAGCAAGCTGATAGTATTTACAATTTATATACAATGTTGACATCTAACTTCCCTGTGCTTTGGTGTCTGGAAATTTCATATAGCTGTGCAAAAGCTAGTTTGATTGCCCCCTTTATAGGTAGAGAGACAGACACAGCTAAGTAAAAATTTTTACACACAGTACAGCTCAGTGGTAGGGCTGGGGCTGGGAACGTGTTTGCCTTTCATGTACTGATACTGGGTGAATCCAAACAGCACAGGTATTGTGGAGCAGAGGCAAACACCAGAGGCAAGCTGCCAGTACAATGCATGTGCAACATCCTTACCTTTGATTTCATCATTCAGTTTGCCAAATCAAGAGTTCCAGCAAGCTGCATGCTCTTACTTATGAGCCCCAAGACTATTTCCAAAGAAAGATATTATTCATTGTTGTTGTTGTTGCTGTTATTATCATTACTATTATTATTATCACCATCATTATTATTATCATTATCATTATTATTATCATTATCAACATAATCATCATTATTATGAAAAAGATGAGACTGACTCTTCTGGTTAGGGCAGGTGGTGAGACACTAGTTGAGAAAGTGGCATTTGGTTTGACAAGACTCTGTTCATTGGGGAAAGAAACAATTAATAGTCATACTTGTATTTAGTCAGTAGGTCTGGATAACATCCACTTAATGTGTCAACAGAGTTAGCTAATAAGTGTTCCACACCTCCACCAAATCTATTGAAAAGCCATGGATAACAGCAAGGTACAGGAAGCAGTCACATGTAGTACCAGTGTTTGAGAAAGGGATGAACCATTGTCCTGGCAGTATTTGTCTGCTAAGTCTGATTTAATCCTCAGTACATGCTTCATTATTACAAGCAGGAAGTATAAAAAACAGTGGACATGAAACCAGGATTTACAGTAAAAATGGTGAAAATTTTATTTTTGTAGAGAAGGAACAGAATATCCTTAGAGGACAAAGAAAGATCTTCAAAAAACAAATTGCACCCATCAGATACATGTTCTGCTGATAAAATGCTAAACCTGTGGCACAGAGAGGTTTAGATGCAGGCTTTTCCCTCCCTTGGGAGGAAGAATAACCATAAAACCACATCAGTCCTTTGCAGCTCTGCCCACATCTAACTGTGTGGGATCAGAATCAGACCCACTCTGTCTTGATTTCAGTTGAATGTTTCTGAACATTCCAGTCTTGTGAAATCCTTCACACAATTAATTCAAATTGTCTTGGAGATGAGTGCTGACTGGGCAGGAACAAAAACTGGGCAAAAGACTGCAATCAACAGATAATGATACACTGCAGCATTTCAGCTAACAGAAGGAGCTGTAAAAGAGTGCTAAAAAAGGCCAGTATTTGCTCCTGTCTCTTCTCACTCTCCTATTAACCATCCAGTGGAGAGCCAACCATGTGTTAATTACATCCACACCAAAAGCTGGGAGCAAAAATCTGACTTTGGCCTTATGCCTAGGGCAAAGACTCAACAAGTCTCTTTTCTCATCATGCTTTGAAGGATCCTGTCAAATCTTGATTTATCTTTCCTCGAGGAGCTTTCTCTAGTGGCTGGATAAGGTCCTTTGCCAGGGAAAAAGAGAGGCAGGTCCTGCGACAGGTACTGCTATGGGCAGAGCTTAGCCTTGGAGGAATTGTCCTCACAGCTGTTGGACTTTGAGGGTGCCTCAGACATTTGACTCAGATGCTAAAGCTGCTAAACCATCTCTGCCTTCATGCCCTCTAGTGAGGCATGAACTGGGCAACTGGTTGCTGCTGGTGACACCAGAGTCAAATGTGTGTTTAGCAGTGCTGGTACAGAGAAGGCTACAACTTTGACACTTTGCCAAGCATCTTCAACTTAGTAAGTGCACCAGTTCCCAGGAGTCCAGGCAGTTCAGGAAACTGCTAGTTTTTTTGGTCTCCATGAACAGGCAGAGGACTAGCTTGTTGTGTGGGCAGGAGCTGGAAAAGCAGATTGCAATAGCTGCTCTCTATCACCAGGACTTCTGCAGATGCCACCAAAAAAGCCATGCTCACTCCTGTGCAGTGGGGGGAAATTCAGTGGAAATTGCACTCAAGACAAGTCTACAAAACCCTCATCTGATACCAAGTGAGACAATCTAGGATGTTCTCAGTGGCAGTATTGGAGAGATGGAGACCAGGAGAGGGCCACATGAGAAAACATCCCACATGTCTTGCCCAGAGAGATTGGTAGAAAACCACTGTTCAGCAGTGCTGATAGGAATCTGAGACCCCTCTTCATCTTATATATTTTTGCAGGAGATCTCAAGAGCTCAAGTTGCACTCTGACAAGTTTATGGGAAAAACAGCCTCCAGAATGCCTGGAAAAGTAATCAGTGTCATTGAAGGGCACAGGAAATGTCACTAGGTCTCAGGCCATCTGTCTTCCATCTCTTTGATCTCTGTTCAAAAGTACTAGAAGTAGAAGTACTTCAGGGGGGTCCCTGATAACTGGAGGCTTGCCAATGTGACACCCATCTACAAGAAGGGCCAGAAGAAGGATCCAGGAACTACAGGCCTGTCAGCCTGACCTTGGTGCCAGGGAAGATTATGGAGCGGTTCATCTTGAGTGTGCTCAACAGGCATGTGCAAGTCAACCAGGGGTTCAGGCTCAGCCAGCATGGGTTCTTGAAAGGCAGGTCCTGCTTGACCAACCTGATCTCCTTCTACGACCTGGTGACCCGCCTAGTGGATGAAGGAAAGGCTGTGGATGTCATCTACCTGGACTCCAGTAAAGCCTTTGACACCGTCTCCCATAGCATTCTTTTTAGGAAGCTGGCAGCTCATGGCTTGGACGGGCGTACTCTTTGCTGGGTAAAAAACTGTCTGGGTGGCCAAGCCCAGAGAGTTGTGGTGAATGGAGTTAACTCCAGTTGGTGACCGGTCATGAGCGGTGTTCCCCAGGGCTCAGTTTTGGGGCCAGCCTTGTTTAATATCTTTATCAACGATCTGGATGAGGGGATTGAGTGCGCCCTGAGCAAGTTTGCAGATGACACAAAACTGGGTGGGAGTGTTGATCTGCTCGAGGGTAGGATGGCCCTATAGAGGGATCTGGACAGGCTGGACTGATGGGCCAAGGCCAATTGTATGAGGTTCAACAAGGCCAAGTGCCAGGTCCTGCACTTCGGGCACAACAACCCCATGCAATGCTACAGGCTGGGGGAAGAGTGGCTTGGAAGTTGCCCAACTGAAAAGGACCTGGGGGTGTTGGCTGACAGCCGACTGAACATGAGCCAGCAGTGTGCCCACGTGGCCAAGAAGGCCAACAGCATCCTGGCTTGTATCAGGAATAGTGTGGCCAGCAGGAGCAGGGAGGTGATTGTCCCCCTGTACTCGGCGCTGCTGAGGCCACACCTGGAATACTGTGTCCAGTTTTGGGCCCCTCAATACAAGAAAGACATTGAGGTGCTGGAGCATGTCCAGAGAAGGGCAACGAAGCTGGTGAAGGGTCTAGAGAACAAGTCTTATGAGGAGAAGCTGAGGGAACTGGGATTGTTTAGCCTAGAGAAGAGGAGGCTGAGGGGAGACCTTATTGCTCTCTACAACTACCTGAAAGGAGGTTGTAGTGAGGTGGGTGTTGGTCTCTTCTCCCAAGTACTTAGTGATAGGACAAGAGGAAGTGGCCTCAATTTGCACCAGGGGAGGTTTAGATTGGATATTAGGAAAAATTTCTTGACGGAAAGGGTGGTCAAGCATTGGAACAGGCTGCCCAGAGAAGTGGTGGCGTCACCATCCCGGGAAGTGTTCAAAAAACGTGTAGACGTGGCACTTTGGGACACAGTTTAGTGGGCATGGTGGTGTTGGGTTGATGATTGGACTGATGATCTTAGAGGTCCTTTCCAATCTTCATGATTCCTAGTTCTTACTTTCATTAAAAGTGATCCAGCCACCAAGCCAGCAAACATGAAATTGCTACTCTACCCTGAACTGGTTTAGTGGTGGACTTGGTAATGTTAGGTTAATGGTTGGACTGGATGATGATAAAGGTTTTTTCCAACCTAAACAATTCTATGATTCTATGATTCTACTCCATTTTTGTGTAGAAGGTATCCAGCTCTTTAGTGACCACAGAACAGGCCCTGTGGCTCACAGGATAAAAAAACGTTGAACATCACTGGTATAATTACAGAGCTGAAAGATCAGCAGCAGCTTACAAATTATAATTAGCCTCTCATTAGTATGGTTGAGTGATGACTGTATATATGAGTAGGGCTTATTTAACAATAAATATCATATTTACATAACATATAGGATGATACTGACAAATGTAACTGGGAAATACATTAATTTTGGAAAGAAAAATTTGGGTTGAAAAACAGGAAAATAAAGGATTGCTGGCACATGCTGTAGGCAACAGCAGTGTGGAAGCATTTATAAAGATTTCTGTTATTCAGATCCTGGTGGTATCACTGGCAGTCAGATTGTATAAAACCCCTAGATGCCACCGGAATTACTAACCTTTATGCTAAATTGATACCAACTATATTATTGGGGATGCCCTATTTTACCGGAGAGGAAAGGAATTGTGTAGTGCTGATGTTGTAACTTTGGGATTTGCGTTCAAGAACAAATATTGTGTGAGTGCAAAATCCCTTTTATGAAGTATCACTTGTCCCAGGAGAACAAAGATGATCTATCCTGGGTGCTGCCGTGGACTGTTATCCCAACACTTTTATCAACGTCTTGAATCCATTTTCTCAAATCAAAAAACCTTCAGTATATATAAATCATGTGAGGTCATCCATTAAGCAAACCAGTTAGAAAGGCTCCCAACAAAATTATGAGATCAAGTAGCTATTCTAGATAACAAAGCCTATTGGAGTGGCTGTGTAGTTGTAGCATGTTCCAGCAGCACCTTCACCTCATTATGGAGTTGATTTATTACCAGTTTCAGCAGACCAAAGGAACTAACTAAGCATCATCTGGATGGGATTGCCAGAGCACCTCTGTGACTAGCCGGATGAGTGATGAGTTTGAGCTGAGGACCTGTAGCAGCAGCCACACATGACACCCCAGCTCCATCTGGAATTGTGTATCAAGGGATGTAAAGAATAACAAGAAGGGCTTCTACAGGTATGTCAACCAGAAAAGGAAGGTTAAAGAAAGCGTACCCCACCGATGAACAAGAATGGCGACCTAGTACCGACAGACGAGGAGAAGGCTGAGGTACTCAACAACCTCTTTGCCTCAGTCTTCACCGGCAACCTCTCTCCTCACCCCTCCCGAGTCGATGGACTGCAAGATGGGGACCAGGAGGCTAAAGTCCCTCCCGCTGTAAGGAAAGATCAGGTCTGAGACCACCTGAGGAACCTGAATGTAGGCAAGTCTATGGGACCTGATGAGATGCATCCCAGAGTCCTGAAGGAAATGGCTGAGGTAGTTGCCAAGCCACTCCCCATGATATTTGAAAAGTCATGGCAGTCGGGTGAAGTCCCTGGTGACTGGAAGAAGGGAAACTTAGTGCCCATTTTTAAGAAGGGAAGAAAGGAGGACCCTGGGAACTAGTGACCTGTCAGCCCCACCTCTGTGCCTGGGAAGATCATGGAACAGATCCTCCTAGAAGCTATGCTCAAGCACATGGAGGACAGGGAGGTGATTCAAGACAGCCAGCACAGCTTCACCAAGGGCAAGTCCTGCCTGACCAACCTGGTGGCTTTCTATGAAGGAGTGCCTGCATCAGTGGACAAGGGAAAAGCAATGGAAGTCATCTATCTGCACCTCTGTAAAGCCTTTGACACAGTCCCCCACAACATCCTTCTCTCTGAATTGGGGAGACATGGATTTGATGGGTGGACTGTTCGGTGGATAAGGAATTGGTTGGATGGTCGCATCCAGAGGGTCGTGGTCAACAGCTCGATGTCCAAATGGAGACCGGTGACAAGTGGAGTCCCTCAGGGGTCCGTACTGGCACCAGTGCTGTTGGATACCTTCATCAATGACATAGTGGGATTGAGTGCACCCTGAGTAAGTTTGGAGACGACACCAAGCTGAGTGGTGCAGTTGACATGCCAGAAGGACGAGGTGTCATCCAAAGGGACCCGGACAAGCTGTAGAGGTGGGCCTGTGTGAACCTCATGAGGTTCAACAAGGCCAAGTGCAAGGTCCTGAACTTGGGACGGGGCAAGCCCCAATATCAATACAGGCTGGGGGACAAAGGGATTGAGACCAGTCCTGCAGAGAAGGTCTTGGGGGTACTGGTAGATGAAAAGCTGGACGTGAGCCAAGAATGTGTGCTTGCAGCCCAGAAAGTCAACCGTATCCTGGGTTGCATCAAAAGAAGCATGGCCAGCCGCAGGTCGAGGGAGGTGATTGTGCCCCTCTCCTCTGCTCTGGTGAGACTTCACCTGCAGTACTGCGTCCAGCTCTGGGGCCCTCAGTGCAAGAAGGACATGGACCTATTGGATTGGGTCCAGAAGAGGGCCACAAAAATGATCTGAGGGCTGGAGCACCTCTCCTATGAGGACAGGCTGAGGGAGTTGGGGTTGTTCAGCCTGGAGAAGAGAAGGCTGCGAGGAGACCTTATTGCAGCATTTCAGTACTTAAAAGGGGGCCTGTAGGAAGGATGGGGACAATCATTTGAGCAAGGCCTGTTGTGACAGTACAAGGAGTACTGGTTTTAAAGTAAAGAAGGGTAGATTTAGACTGGATAGAAGGAAGAATTTTTTTACAATGAGGGTGGTGAAGCACTGGAACAGGTTTCCCAGAGAGGTAGTGGAGGACCCACCCCTGGAAACATTCAAGGCTAGTTTGGACAGGGCTCTGAGCAACATGATCTCGTTAAAGCTGTCCCTGCTCAGTGCAGGAGGGGTTGGGCTAGATGACCTCTAAAGGTCCCTTCCAACCCAAAGTATTCTATGATTCTATGATTCTAAACCCCTTACCCATAACCACTTGCCTGTCAGAGTGTATGTTCTGGTGTCTGAGCCAGATGTGTCCAGCAGCAGTACACAGCAGTTCAGCACACCTGAGACAGCTTTGGAAGATGTAGGTGTGAATGTCCACATATCTACCTCTTTGGTACACCCTGCATGAAACACACTTATGGCACACACTGCATTGGTGGCCTTTATTTTGGATTGACAGGTGCAACACAACTTAGGGTACACACAAAAGAGAACCACAGCACTGTTAGTAATCATCATGACCCTGGGGTTGGTCATGGCTTCACAGATGGTGTAGAAGAGTCTTCTCCCATATCTTGGCTTCAGAAATATCAAATATCTGGGCTTAAAGCAATAAATATAGTTGATTTAAAGCACTCAAATTTTTAAGACATTAGGTAGCTGAAAGTGCAAAGAGCATCTGGCTGCATTTTCAGAGCACTATTGATAATTTATTAGGTGTTTCTTAGTTACTCAGGAGCTGTCAAAATTTTACTTAATTGCATTTGATGTCTAAATTAACATTATTTCTGCTAATATCATAATTCAAAATGAGCAATAAGATGACAACCACGGTAGTCTGAAAGCCAAGATGCTTGGAGAGCACTGCTGGGTCAGGGTAAGGAAACTTAGACATAAGCTTTCCTTTCTACCTGGAGAAAATGCTGAAACTGGACTATATGATTAGGCATCCCATTTGATGTCAACTGCCACCTTCACTGACAATTTAAGTAAAGGTGAGAAGCAGTGAAGGAGCAGCAGCCTAAGTGACCTCTCCTCTTGTTATTGATTTTTTTCTTCTGTTCTTTCATGATACCACCAGCATGGACACTCATAATTACTACTAAGTTTTCTCAAAAAGAAAAGAATTGCTAAATTGAAATCTTACCCCTGGCAAATGCAATTACTGACTGAAAAATCCTAGAGAAGCCTGGAGCATGTGAATAGGGGAGGATCTTACTGGTGGATCTGGTGGATCTTACTTCATGACTGATCTCACACAAAGAACAGGACCCAGTTTATTTTCATACTTCCTTTTCATTCTTTGAAGAGGGGGAAACCTTCACATCACTTTTCTTGTGCAACAAGACACTCACCCCCAGAAGTCAAAGCGATTCTGTTAAAGATCTTCTTCCTGCTCCCCTGATATCCAGTATGGTAGAGACAGTTTGCTGCAGGAGGCCAGCAAGACCTGTGCTTGGGCTGGCTGAATGTAAGAAATGACAATGAAATGCAGGAGGCAATACTTGGAAGCAGTCGTATATTTTAAATGCAAAGGAGAAGTACTAGCAAGCTTTAGCAGTGCTGGGGACCTAGGTGAATGGTAGGCTGAGAATGGTCAGTCTGGGAATTCAGATGTAACTGGTTCCTAAAAACAAAATGTGAATCTGGAATTCCCATAAAGTGAAATGTGTTGCTTGTCACCAGCCAGGTGCTCTTTGTGGTCAGGGTGTATCTTCAGCGTGTATCTAGTTTTGGGCCCCTCACTACAAGGAAGACATTGAGGTGCTGGAGAGTATCCAAAGAAGAGCAGTGAAGCTGGTGAATGGTCTAGAGCACAAGTCTTTTGAGGAGCAGCTGAGGGAACTGGGGTTGTTTAATCTGGAGAAAAAGAGGCTCAGGGGAGACTTTATTGCTCTCTACAGCTACCTGAAAGGAGGTTGTAGCGAGGTGGCTGTCAGTCTCTTCTCCCAAGTAACAAGTGATAGGATGAGAGAAAATGGCCTCAAGTTGTAGCAGGGGAGGTTTAGATTGGATATTAGGAAAAATTTCTTCACTGAAAGGGTTATCAAGCCTTGGAACAGGCTGCCCAGGGAAGTAGTGGAGTCCCCATCCCTGAAGGTATATAAAAGATGTGTAGATGTGGCTATTGGGGGCATGTTTTAGTGGTGGACTTGGCAGTATTAGGTTAACATTGGCAGTGTTAGGTTAACAGTTGGACTTGATGATCTTAAAGGTCTTTTCCAACCTTAACGATTCTACGATTCTATTATTGGTTTTTAAAAGCAGCCAGCATCAGACACATGCAGTCTATGTTGTGACACCAGGCAAAGGTGTACAGTGTCTTGAGCATGTAATTTTTTTCACCCCAAAATCACTGCGTTAAAAGAACATCAGGGTCATAATTCCAAGTGACGGTGACAGAACTGAGATAACTCTAAGTTGGGCTCATATATATGTACATATTCTGATGGAGGTTTTACATGATTGCACACACAGCTCTGGGCTCATCCTGGGCACAAGACAGATACTATTTCTGATTGGGTACCTGCTCAGTATTTCATTAAGATCTCCACTTACTTGTGGTGCCAGGCATGCTTTACTGTATGCTGTCCAAGGTCTGCACTGAACACAGAAATATCAGTTTCCTTGTGATCTTTTCTATAATGCTCAGAGTATATTCCTTCTCTCGTAATACTTTCTTTCACACCATTTTTAGGAGAAGGGATGCTATTTTTATTACAACTAGGTAGCTATGCTCAGATTAAAGCCAAAGTTGTCAGTACAGTCAATTTACTAATGCCAAATTACAGACTTTCATTCTTAATATTCTCATGTCTCTTTTACCAGTCAAGTTCCCTACACCAACGCCTTTCTTTATGCTGTCAAATAGTCCGGTTCATGCAGAAAATTCTGCTTGTAGCAAGCAGCTATATTAAAATTTGGAAATATGAGGTTCAATTCTGGATTTCTGCATTGTTCTGTGGAGATCTGAACCTTTACCTCTTTATGTCAATCTCTGTTTTCCTCCTGGAATGTCTCCAGTTGCTGTCCGCACTGCTCCTCTCCTTAGCCACCTTTGGCTTTGCTTAAATCTGCTATTTCCCAGTCCTCCTTCTATTGCCAGCACTGTCCTTTTTTTGGTTTAGTTCCCGGGTACTTCTCATAATCCCATCCCCAATGGATGGGAATGTTCCATCATCCCAATGAGTTTTATGTTTCTTATCGTCCCATCTTAAATGTCTTTCTTGCCTCTCTCTGTGTTAGCTCTATTTTTCCCACCCTGTCTCTCGTGCCATTAACATCCAACTTCTGCTTTCAGCCCTTCCTTTCCACCCCTTCATCTCCTTTTCCTCTTACCATTGCTTCTGTCCTTTAACTTTGTGTCTGACCCTTCCTAGGTACCTTTTCTCTCTTCTTTTGTGCCTTTTAGGCACTTGGAAAATTATAAAACTTTTTTTTCCTGAAAATTAAAAAAGAAAAAGGAAAAAAAAAAATCAACCTTGACAGATACATCTAGCATGGAAGGGTTCAGGCCAATTGATCCAATTTTTCAAGTCATTATCATCTAGAAACAGGTTTTCACAATAGAAGATGCTAGACAAACTTATATTTATGCCTTGGTATTTAAACTGACCATAATGATTACTGAAATCTTCTCTTCAGCAATTCCCACCAAGCACATGGGGAACCATGGGTTTTATGCAATGTTTTCTCACAAGTATTTTGTACCATGGGTTGAATTCTGCACAGCAGTATTGCTCAATATGTTACATTATTTGCTGTAAACGTCACTGGAATTCTGTTTTTCCAGGTCTAGCTAGTATACACGTAAACACTTACTAGTTGCATGGATTTCTTGCAAATAGCAGGGATTTGTGAAGCACTTTTGCAGGTCTAACTTGGCAGTACTGGTGAACTTTGTAAACTCTATCTAGGTCTGGATGGTTCACTCTCTTGGAGTTACAATCATTCAAAACCAGTTAAAACCATGACTTGAATACCACAGCTTGAAAACTGAAACAAAAAGAGCTGAATGTGAACACCAGCCAGATGTGGGCTAGAAGGAGATCCTGTAAATTATCAATGACTCTCAGACACCAGTTGGGACCCGCAAACAGAGCAGGGTGGTAGGAGACAAGGATCTGAAGCCCAAAACCCAAAATATGACCTGTGGTAAATCTTGGATAATCTATCAGAAGTGGTAAATTCAGTGTAGCTGTGGCAACATTCTGTGTTGCAGGTCAAGCAGGCATCTCCCTGGTGGATGCATGTTTGCATGGTGAAGGATTGGTACAGGAAGGAAAGGAGGATTGACTGGGTGAATCTACTGGCAGATCCATGGCTTGACTACATCTGACAGCAGCATTTGGTTTTGTGTGGTCACTGTTGTCTGTGGCTTAAGTAGTATACCTGGGTATGGTTGTCTTTATCCCCCATTTGTGATCTTACTTGACAATTTTCTTTAGGCTGGCAGCAGCAAGGTAATTAAACCTGAATTCCTTCTAACCTGTGCATCAAAATGCTGTCCCTACTTCCTGAGGGTTTGCATACTTGACATACTGCTCAAGTAGTCTGAATCATGATCTCATCAGAGACAGTAAGATGCTGAAGACAGTTCTTAAGTGCTAGTTTAAGCTCCTGTCAGGGAATCTGTCCACTGGCATAATTAATACATTCTCCATTTCCAGAAACATCATTCAGTTTAGTCCCAAAGTTACCCTTGGTCCATACTAATTTGAGGTTAACCCAGTTTAGCATTGAGGAAAAACATTTATGCCAAAATCATATGACTGCAAAGGAGGTTGACAGTAATGAACAATTCCACTTAGAGAACATCTACTAGTCACACATACATGTGTGTGTGCACACACACACATACACAAACCCAATACAATTTTCTGAATAAAAATACAAAGCCAGAAAACACAGGGAAGAAAACCACTGAAATAGGAAAAAGTTCAGAATAAAAAATTCCTATTTTTCATGGAAAATATAATTTGCATAAAAAATGTGTGGCTTTCATCTAAGTCTCAGCTTTCTGTTGGAGGAAAAAATGCCTATCCATAGTATTTCCTGTATCCTAAATGATTTGATTTCCCAGGCTACCAGTGAAGCCCATCCTACAGAGCCCCATCATGAGCTGTTAGTTTACCCTGATTCATCTCTTCTTGTGCAGCCAGGGAGGAAAGGGGCTATCAGAAATACCAGCATAGCTTCAGTAAATGTAACTGTTAATGATCTTCAAAGAAATGGTATGAATCTTTGATGCATTGATCTAAAGTCAGTGGAGTTCACTTGAGGCAGAAACAGACAAGGGAAAAGGACTGAGGAAAACCTCTGCTGTGCATCCACTTGTACATCTACTCCACAGTAAGTACTGGAAGATGGGCTACTTAATGGAGCAGTCAGATGTAAATGAAGGCTCATGCCTTCTTTGTGGAGGACAGATGTGTTATTGCCAGCAAGGGGTACAGTCCAGTTGATTTTATGTCCCATTCTCTGCTCAGAGAGCCATCACACTGACCCCACGTGAGTTCCTCTGGGTGAAAATGATTGAAACTTTTCCCCCTAAAAATAACACTTTTAAAGAAATCTACCGGTCATGACTGCTAGCTTTATCCTGAATGTCTAGTGAAGTTTGTACAGGGAAAGCTGCTAGGGATAAATACTCCACAGCCAACTCTGAGAGGACTCCATCCAAGTGCAACAACTTTGATGCTGCTCCACCAATCACATCACTCCAGTGGCAGTGGCACTTGGCAGTGAAGCACCTCAGGCTCTTGGTGAAGAGACTATTCCACCTCCACCCAATCCCATTTTGTCCAGTAAAGTGCAAGTGATAAAACAAGATTTTGGAGGGTCTGGTCTGAAGAAACGAGTGCCATGTCCTCACCCTCATACAGTTAACTGCATGCATCTTACTAATTTCTCTTGCAGGGAGAGTGAGGAGCACCAAGCCAGCTTGAGAGTGCTGTGAACCACTAGGTAGAGTCTTCTGGAACACTCTGATAGTCTGCAGTCTTACAAATTAATCCCTTTTCAGCTAAAAATTCTAAACAAAATTAACAGGAGTAAAGCTATGGCTGGCTGTGACTGGTACAGGAGGATAGTCCTACCTGGCACTTCCTTGTTTCCAGTAGTTCAGCATAGTTCAGCAGCTTACAGCCTCTTCCGAAGGGGCAATATCTCAGGAGACTTCCCATCACTGTTCCCTGTGTTGGTGACATCATAGCACTCCAACACAGTAGCAGAAAAGTGATTGCTATCGCTACAAGTTGCACAGGAGGCATTTTGGAAAGCTGCTCTCAATTCCAAACTTACCAGCTCTGCCAGGTTTACTGCTTGTATCAGTAGTGGGGTGTAGTGTCAACTGACTTCCACACTGACAGATATAAACTGCTCACAGGTTGGTAGCAAGGAATGTTATCTGCCACCATCCTAAAGCTTGGGAGACATTATTGAACAGAAACCAGAGAGCAGGATTACTCAGTACTTATCTAAGGAAGACTTCATTTGTAAGTACTGTTATTGTTGACTAATGGTACTTCAGTAGGGTCTATAGAACCCAAGTAAGATCAGGACTTTGTTGTATTAGTGTTGTATGGCTGCAGGAAAAGGAAGAGTTGCTCCCCAAAGTGCTGACAATTTTAATGGAGATGACAAAAAAAATGTTATTACACCCAATTTAAACATGGCAATGTGAAGCTCTGAGAGTATAAATTGCCAAAAAGTTAGGCAAGTAGTCTAAATTCAGACATGCCTCTCAGGACAGGATAAATTGGCCTTGAAAGTGCCCATTTCTCTTCACTACAACCAAAGAATCTGAAATTACTACTTTAGGTGGGGGTCCTCATTGTCAGAGAGGTAATTTGGGCAGAGAAATTCTTCCCAGATGGCCTGTTTCAGTCACCCACTCCTCCATTCCAGCCACTGGTATCTGACCCCATCTCCAGGTTCCTATCTTCCCATCCAGAACTGTAATACTCAACCATCCAACTGCCTACTGAGACATTCAGAGACAAACTGCACGGAGGAGGGACATCCACACCCACCAGCTCCTCCCTGGGGCTCCTCTCACAGGGATGACATGACCTGTTACATTTGGGCACGTTCCCCTTCTGAACTCAGCCCTCTGATCAGGTCTGCTGAACACTGTCAGATAATTATAACTAAAATACCATGACTATAATTATTGCTATTATTGTATTACTGGTATTACTTCTTGTTCCATCATATCATTTTCATCTTATTATTATGCTATTTATGTTTTGGCCATTATTCAGATAATAAAGCCAGATCCTCTGACTTGCTTCAGGGCTTCGTTGTGCTGGATGATGTAGTGTCCCCTGTGAAAAGTCAGTCCTCACCATGAAGCACTTAAAAATCTAATTAGAGAAGACATACCAGCATTATCTTCGTCTATCAGAAGCTTCAATAGCAAACCCCACTCTTCAGGATATTCAAAGTCACTTTACTCGACTTCCTGAAGAATTGGTAGAAGTCCCAATATTCATGATGCCTGTGCCAACACCAGCTCCTACACAGCTCTAGAAGCAACCTTTTTTCAGCATTGATTTCCTAATTCCTCCCAAACCACACACAGACCCATGCGGATATTTACCCTGACTCGCTTATTCCTTTACACTCTACATATCGTCTCCCCTAGAGACATATTCTTTCATATAAAAACAATTTTAAAAAATTCCAAGCTGTAAATAAATGTCTTAAACTACTGCTGGAGAAGAAAGGCTGTTACTGGAATTACAGTTTCTGAGAACTCCTTGGGTACTGCAGTGCTGGAATGATATAAGCACAGAGATACACAGAGACTGGCTGCTCTCACTGCTGCGCTGGGTGGGGGGAGCAGCCCCTGCCGGCTGTGGACATCCCTTCACTCACAGGGATACCCGGTGCAATGGGGGTGCAAAATCCCCACTGGCTAGGCTCACGCTTGTTAGGCAGTGGAGCAGCAGCAAGGACAGCCATACCCCTGCCTCCAACCACTCCTGGATGCTTTCACCTTCACAGGACAGCCATGCTTATCCAGAAGGACTTTAAAATTTGTCAGCAATTGGCTATTTTGCCCAGACACAGCCTAAGCTCTCTGTTTGATTTCTCTGCATGTTCGTTTAATAACTCAAATGTGGTTAAACCACCAGAATTAGAGCCTCCATTTATTTTGCCATTTCCCATCTTTCCCAAAAGGTGAATGTTTAAAATGATGTATGAGCCGTGAGCTACAGTGCTCATTTATGGTTCTTGTGAAGCTTTCCCAGTGACTGGAAAACAGTGGACATTCACAGTCCGTAAGACTCCTTCAAACAGCCCTGTCCCCATTTTCATCAGGAGGTTGTCATAAAGTTATTTCAAAACTTTGCTCAAGTAAATTGCGAGCAGTGACTGGTCAGTCTGCCGCCACCTAACACTCAGCTCTGAGGAGTGAAATTCCAGAAGGGATTTGTTTCACCTCAATATTAAATTCTGACATGCAATAAGACTGCTAAAACACTGGCTAGGAGAGATCTGTAATTACCTTCTGGAAGTATCACATGTAAATACCCACTGCATGGCTTTGCAATGTCAATACCTGATGAAGAACTGTAAAAAGGGTGTCTTTCAGATGTGATGTCACTTACAGCTTACATTTTGGGACAAAAGATTCTGATCTGATAATGCTGATGATCCAACACATCAGTCTGGTGTGAGATCCTGTTAATACTAGTCCTAATTTTTTCCTGCTGGTCAGCAATACAGTTGCTACTGGGTTTAGTGAGAGCAGAATTAGACTGAATTTTTAAAAGATACCATCTAATTCTCAATCTGGAACCTTCTGGAGGAGATCCAGCATAGGGAGTGGACGTTTGCATGCTAATAAAACATAGAAGGAATTATTGTTCCCTGAAATCCATATATAAACTAAAAATCTGCCACTTCCTATTAGAATGCTGCAGAAGCCCTGGGAGAATGACAATATTTTTATCTAAAAGGTTAAGCAAAAAATAATGAATGGAAAATATTAGCTTTGACAGAACTGAAACAGAAATTTTTAAGTTTTTAAAAACATCCAGATATTTAAGGCTTTTTGAATGAACTTGAAATGTTTTGTGAAACACGTCGTATGTGAACACTGAAATTCACTTTTTAAATTTCATGCAAAATAACCTTTTCAAATTATTCTACAAACATTTTAAAAATATAAGTCCATTGTGTCCGAAACACACTCCTTCAAAATGAAAATTTGAAAAATTTTGTTGGCCTGTAGCTCCAAAGGCCAACAGCAACATGCTGAGAGCAGCTGCCAGCTGCTGGGTTTGCTCTCTAGGTTATCCATTTAGAGACATCATTGGTAAACCCCTGGGAGGACTCCGACCTTGTCCTTAAAGTCCAATTTCCTTTCCTTCTCAGAGCATGATGGGGATTAGTTGCTTCTGGGGCAGGTGTGGATGGGAAATCATAACCAGCTTCCAAGAGATGTTTCTTCGTAAGCTCACACCTCTCCCTTTGCTGTGGGAGGTTATTTCCCTTCTAAGCAGTTGCTGGGGTAACAATGAATATCTTTCATCTGGGTTTTCTTAGAAATTACATCTTGCTCCTTTCTAAGCTGCTTCTTGCAAAGGGGACATTTCATGTAATCTTATCAACAGCTCTTCAAAATTAATTTTCCTGCATTTCAAACAAAAAAACCCAAACAGTTTGGGGGGCTTGATAAGAAGGCAGGAGACAGACTGTCACTTGTTTTCACTTTGCAGTCAAGGAAGAAGGTTCATTCCTCCTGCCACAGGACCATTATTTCAACAATCCAAATTTTAGCTGTTGAAAATTGAAATGGCTCTTCTTTGTGAAAGCTCCAATTTTTCTTATATAGGGAAACACATGTCTGAATTGCAGTGATCATACTGAGAAATCTGTAGCTTGCTCTGGGGAATGTGGGGATTTTTCACATACCACACAAGTGCTGGAGGTCAACTGGATTAGAATTCCCACAGATTTTTTTTTTTTTTTTTACTTTCTTCACTGAATATCCTTTCCAGAGGAGCAGATTATTTAATTTTGTCTTTCTTTTAGATGCAGGTCTGGCACAGACTACTGCCCTCCCATTATGCCTGTATCATCTTTCTTATGTGGAAGCAAACAGATTCTTGGAAACAAACACAAAGAGGAGACTGTGGAGCTTGTTGGTGGGTGATGCTTTTCAGCTTCCTCCCCAGTATGTCTGCAAGTACCTCCTCACCAAGGGCTGGAAAGAGAGTGCAACCAAGATGATGATAGTTGCCTGGTTTACAGTTTCTCAAAAGCCTTAGTCTTAGTGACGTTTGAGAATTGACTTGAGGTGGCACACATGCAGATGTGATGGATCAAGTTACCAAGAATGAAATCTTCTTCCCTGAAAATTAGGGGGAAATTTGCCATTAACTCCAGCTGTGCTCTAAGTCTCCCAAGTAGCCTGCCAGTTTCTCCTGGAGAGGTTTTAGAGAATGTGGACCACATAGTGAAGTGGTCTCAGTAAGAGAAGTCAGGGCATGACCAAGAAATATTTGCTGCTTGACATTTTCCCCTTATTTCTCCATTCACTTTAGCACTTGAGGGAGGGAGGTCATCTCACTTAACCTCAGCCATCCAGGAGTCACCTAGTGTCCTCACTAGTCACTGGGAGAAAGCCACCTAAAATGCACAGAATTAACTATGAGAGATTCCTCTCTCCTCCAAATAAGGGAGTCCAGGCAATTAGGTGAGTGCAGACACCTAACTTGTGCATAGTTTAAATTAGAGGGATGAAATAATCCCAGCGCTAGCAACCCAAAGAGTCTGCACATGTTGTGATTAGCCTCTGATTTCATCCCTGGCTAGTCAGGATTCTTGCTTCTGTTTGCAGGAGTCACAGGGCATAAATGTGGCAGCAGTGATGCAATAAATGCCTCTCCAGGTCCCAGAGTCACCAACATGCTGTAAAACTTGAAGGAGGGATGGTAAGTTTGGCTAAGCTGTATTATTTCCTCGCTGCATTATGAGAAGTCTGTATGGCCGAAGCCCCAGAACCCACTCTTGAGGGCAACAAATGGTTCCAGAAATAAACTTGCTGCCTATGGAGGTGCCTTGCTGCCCTAGTAATACCTATCACTAAGTCCTCTGATGGCGCTTGACAGAGATGCCCTGTGAAACTGGCACAGAGAGAAATGCTGACACAGCAAAATACTCGATGTTCTTATTCCAAAGTTGTCGTTCTGTATAATTGCTTCAGGGACCTGCCCTAAGCTTATGAAAAAGAACTGCCATTTATCCATCTTTACCTTCCATATGGCCTTACAGGACGAGTTACAAAGGACATCTCTGGGTGACCTGTGCTCATCCCTCATAAAAGCCTGGCCCACCCTTTCACAACAAAACACCTGCTGATCCTAGTCAGAATCAAATGTCCTTAAATGCTCTATCCTCAGATATTTGTCATCCAGCAGGTACACAAGATACATGCAGATACAGCTGCTCAGAGCTGGAAGACAGCAACCAGTTGCTGTTTCTTTCACTGTTCCCTACTTGTTATAGGCAAGTATTTGTTGCAGTACACCAGAAAAAGTCTGATTGTGCCAAACTTACCAGTGAATGAAAGAACACTGTTCCAATCTCACCACAGACCTGTGCATTGCTCATTTGACAAGCTAGGTGAAAGAATGAGTCTGGTTGTGAAAGCCACCACTGATAGGAAGAGGCCTGGAAGCTAACACATTATATCAGCTATCAGGATGGCAGATGGACTTGTACAGCAGTAGAACTTAGCTAACAAAGTGGTATTTGCCAGGATAACTGGAGGGAAGGAGGGATGTCACCAGTACCCCTTCTCCCTTCAGCTTCCATGTATCTGCTGTGCTTGCTGATGGGAACACATAACACAGCAAACATCCTTCATCCAGACCCATAAATGGAGCTGATATACTCAGCTCCTACTGATTTCACAGGAGAGGGCACCTCAAATGTTCTGTTGGTCAAGGTATGGCTCTGTCCTTTAAGCCGTACATTCTCACAGAAACTGCACTTTGTGGCAGGTTTTGCTCCAGGAGAGAGTAGCCATAACCAGACAACATGTGAGTCTCAAGGCCTGCGGTAAGCAGAAGCTCCTTCCACAGGTCCACAAAAGGACACAGCTGAGATCTCCTTGGATCTGCTTTGTCCACCAGCACAGCTCGGAGCAGCCAGTTTCTGCATTGCACAGGTTTACCAGAGAGTATTTGGTAATACACCGACAGCACTGCATCTCTCCACACCTTCCCTTTGAGTTTCTCATATTTCACTTAGGGTGAATGCCTCAGTGAAAGTGCCCCAGATCCAACAGAGTCATGTGGCTCAGGATTTATTTGCTGCTATGGCTGCTTTCAAGTGGAAAATTGATATAATAGCAGTCCTTTCTCAACATACAGCAGTCTGCAGATTTGTACGATGTTCTTTGAGGACAATCACCATCCACTGACATAGAAAAGTGACAGATGCTCTCTGCAAATAATGAGCTGAAAGCAGTTTCCTTTGAAAGGGAACTTAAGCAAAGTCCCTTTGAGTTTGAAAAGCCAATGAGGTTCCCATGTGGCCTCAGAAGCTGCTCGTAAGCCTCTGCCAGAAAAGACATATTCTATTAACTCATATAGCATAATTATTTTTTAACTGTTTTTCTTATACAGACTTCTCTGGAGAAAGGAAATGGCCAATTACATATTTGCTGAGCATTTTTTACTGGGGACAAGCATGAAAAATAATGGAGTTTATGGCTTCTTCTGTTCACTCCTCTAGTGTTCCATATGGCATCCACACAAGTTACAGTGAGAAAGTACAGCTGTATGATGCATAATCATGTGATAAAGTACATCACATGGCTTTGTGATAGTCATCTTTGTTCTTTGCATCTCGCACAAAAATAATTTTAACCATCTAGGCCTGTAAGGAGTCTCAGACTTGTGAGATTGAAAGAAAACTACTGAGATGGTTTCTCCTAGGCATTTGATCCTTTCTCCTTCCTTCATGTTTTTATCTAATGCAGACACAGTCATGTGCCAGAGGCAGCTTTTCCTGATGTAGCAATATCAGATGTTCCAAGTCATCCCATTACCACATAATGCTACAAGAAGTAAGTCTAAATTATTGAAAATGAAGGACTCAAAGCTTCCTAGCCAGATGTTTCCAAACCTGTTAGTGAACTAGAGGCACAGTTTTCCTTTAATTATGCAAATCTTGTTTCTATTGTAATATGTACATTTCAGAGCTTTATAATTTGTGATTATGACTATAGTCCTGAATTCTGTAATAAAATAAGGCCTATTCCTCTTGGACGCTTAGCTCTTGTGGTCTTAGAAAGAGAGTTCCAGTATTTGTTACATTCTACACCTATGTAGAAAACTGAATCTACAAAATCATACCAAATGCATGGGGCTTCCTTATAGTAAAAATAGCTCTTGATTTGCTATCACTCTCATGAGAGGCTTTAGAAAGTCTATAAGAATTAATTTTCTTCCAGCATGACCTGCTTTCTTGGGCTCCTTTAGTAGTGGAAGTCCAACCAAATCCAAGGTAGGATGCTGTAATTTACCATACATTAGCTGGTATGAATAATGGAAGTTGAGTTGCACAGCACATTAAATTGACACACAAATGTATCAAAATGAGACACCATCCTTTAAGGCATCAGGAGGTAGAGCTAAGCCACAGCCTCAATCTTAATTCTGTTTCTTATTTTTTAGATCATGATTTCCAAAACTTTATGGGGCATTTCTCCCAGGATTCATTTTACCTCTTTACTTTTTATCTTTGTGTACTCTTCTCTCTGCACATCTTATCTCTGTGTACTCTTCTTTCTGCACATCTATAGATGAAAAGCATTATTTGGACAAATTTAGAAATGTGCAATGTTGTGGTAAATTATTCAATACTAATAATTATTGATGGATTCTATAGATGAAACACATATAACAGAGGAAACCAAAAGAAGGGGATCATGTGTTCTCTTACAATAATAATTCCCTATGGACCACAACTTGGTCACAGAGATCATCACACAGTAGGTGTCCTGATCCTATGCACAGCAATAGTGGTATGAGCAGCTGTAAAGAGCAGAGAATTTTGTACTATGAAGTCAGGTGTGGAAGACACTAGCAAACTACAGAACTACCTTCCTGTCTGCTGTCTCTTCTGACTTCCCTGTACTCCTTGAATCCCCAAGGATAACATATCTGTAACACTGAGACTACCTGCTGATAAATAACAAATCAAACATGAGCTCTGCTCACAGAGCATTCAATTCACATGAGCTGTAGTTCTGCTGCCTTTAAAATCTTCCAGCTCCAGACCTCAATGCTGAACATTGTTTTTGTTCAGTTTGGGGTTTTTCTGTTTTGGGGGTTTGGGGTTTTTTTTCCTGCTGTTTTTTTGTTGGTTTGGGCTATAGGTCTTTTTTGAGCTCTGTGTTGTTCAATGAACTGCAGTCTGTGAGACTGAAAATGCTGGCATTGAAGGTGTAATCATTTAGTGACAGTAAAGGACAATAATTTTGCAGAGGATAGAAAAAAAAAAAAAAATTCCTATCCATAAACTGACACACCAGGTAGGATTCATCTTGCTGCCTTAGCTGTCAGGTAGTTAGTTGTTTGATTTGGGTAGGCAGCCTGTACGGTTAATGGGGAAAAATAAGCACCTTCAAGAATAAAATTCATCCCATCCTGGGTCTAGAATAGCTAGGGTGAAAACACAACCTCACACAATGCAGATAGAGCTGTGAGCACTAACGACTTCACAAATTAATCTGTAGGTGCAAAAAGCTGAAAAAGGGGAAAACTAATGACCATGTGGTGACAGGGTGAGGGTTCATCTGACATCACATAGAAACGTTGGCACAGAGACAGGCTCCAGGTCTTCAAAACAGCTCCTTAGACAGAAACCCATCTTTCTCTCCTTGCATTCTCTGCATCTGTTATTATCTTCCTTCAAACTTCCACCACAAATGAAAAAGACATCTTCTAGCCACAGCTAACCCCAAGCACTGTGAGGATAGAGAAGTGCATTCTATAAAAGGGTGTTATATGCCCATGGAATTAAAACCTGCTTTCTACAGCAGCTGCACAGAGTCCCCCGGACCTGGACACAGAGGTCACATGTTTCGCCCAGAAGAAATTATATGAAACCATGTGAGGATAGGAAGAGGCTGATTCAGAGCTGCTTAACCATTACTTAGGCAATAGAGAGGCTCTGGAGGCCAGCAGGACATGGATAACAAGCTACAAGGCATCCTTGCAGGTGGGGAACCAGATCAAAGGGACAAGGATGGACCCTGAAGGAGATTTCTACACCTGCACGTGGAAGGTCAAGGGAGTAGCTGGAGCAGCCTGTGAAGCCCTAAAAAAGGTCTCAGGACAGTGCAGGGGGCAAAGGCTTAGCCACAGCCTTAGGCATGGACAAAGAGATACGCTGCATTGTCTTGTTTTATTTTTATCTCTATTTTGGTCTTTCTAAAGGAAGGCTTGGACACCCAGGCAGGAACAGTGCCGCTGTCACAGGAACCATGATTTGCTTTCTCCTTCCCTTCTTGGTACAGTTTCCCAGCTGAACCAGCAAAAGGGGACTTCGGGAAGAGGATTCCCATGGGAAAAACTGGTGGGCAGCTTCCAGGATTTGGATTTCCCTGCACTGCCCTCTGTCTGTAGGGCTGCAGCACAGGGTGAGGGCAGTTCAGTGCTTTCGGCAATTGTTAGGCCAAAGACCTCCTTATCAGTGGATCTCTGAATTGATGTGTCTTGCTGTTGCCCTCCCCTGATGACGGTGCTGCTGGGACTTGTGGATGAGTTCCCAGAGATGGTGTGCAGGGGCAATTTGAGGTCCACCATCTCCTTCTGCCAGGGACTTTGGTTTCCTGATTCAGACAGACAGATGGGGCAGAGGTTTGAGAGCATCCCTGAGGGCATCCAGATTAGGGGGGTGATTGAAGGCAGCCAGGGGGCTGGGAGGGAGTGTGTGACATGTAAACCCAAAGGAGTTTGGGCTTAGAGAGGGAATAGCATGAAGGGGCCAACAAAAGAGTGGAGGTTAAATTGCCTGGCATCCCCTGCTCTCCTTAAAGCATCCCTGCCCACATCAGCATCGCTCTGTGCCTACAAGCTGCAGACAGCCCTGTGCTGCTGCTTCCCTTGCCTGCAGCAGTCTGTCCTGAGGGTGTAGAGGCCTCCACTTTCTCTGACGCAGAAGCCACCTCATTCTGCCTAATTGCACAGACAAGAATTAATGTGAAATGTTATCTTACCTTGCATGCCATATGCTTTGTGAATCATGGAGCAGAGCCCAAATGAAGCAGAGGCTATGTACATTTGGGCCCTTCAGCCAGGGCAGCTCTGGAGTCTTGATGCTTCCTGCAGCACTGACACTGCTTCACTGCCTCTGTGCAGGAGGTTGCAGACACGCAGCAATATGTCTGCTGGACACAGTCCACCATTTAGAAAACACAGGCACTGTAAGCAACATCACACCAGCACAGGCGATGCTGGGACAAGCACAGTTTCTCCCTAGGAATAAAACCCACCCAGTCCAGGATCCTCTCTTTCCTCCTCATTATCTTATGTCTGACTGCAGCAAAGCCCTTGTAAGACTGCTGCCAGAACAGCTGTCGCCAGCGATGTACAGAGTGATCGATATGTTTGGCTTTTCATGTTCATCCATCCTGTGAATCTGCTTTCATGCTTTCATTATGTGAATGAGATTTGAAGGCAGCTCTGAACTTTGCTGTCATGTCATTTACTATCTTTGGCCTGAACCCAGAGTTGATGCAGCTCCCTGCTGGTCACCTGGCACTCTAGAAAACAGGGTTAATTACAACCCCTATTCATGTCCCCCCAAAAAGCTCCAGTTTTAGAATCTGAAAGATCTGCCCAGCACAGCCGGTCACTCTCCTCCACAGACAGAAAAGGCTTTGGAGTGAAAGCTAGAGGAAAAACAGAGCTCCCAGTTTGTTTACTACTTCTTGGCACACATCCATACCCAGCTTTTTATATACCACTTTCCAGACTTTGCAGCCTAGTGAACAAGATGCAGTTTTGGTAACCGATGGTTACCAGCAATATTTTGTGCTGCTCCAGCAATAGCACTCAGGATGCTGCTGTGCTGAGATTTGTATGTGCATGTATGCAGCTCATGCCTGTGAAGAAATTTGTAATCTGTAAATACAAGAGTGTGAGTGTGTGTGTCGTGGTGGGGGATAAGGGATTTCAATCCAAGCTGCACAGTAAAAAGCTCTTCTATGGGTTTCTGTCATGGGGAAGAAAACTGATGTCATAGAATCATAGAATCATAGAATTGTTTAGGTTTGAAAAGACCTTTAAGTTCATCCATGTCAGAGGAATATTTCTGAGCAGGGAAATTTATGGAGGTTTCTGGATAGTGGAAGAGAAAAAGGCTAATCCAGAGGTACTGATGGACAGGACCCGTTCTCCTAGTTGTAGCCCAAGACTCACAGCAAGTGATGTTTTGGAAAAGACTTTCATTGTCTGGGTTAAGGGAGCAGCCAATTAAAAATATTTTTTTCTGTAACCCTTTTGTATCTGTGACAGTACAAAAAATGTGACCATAATTCTTTTTTAAACCACAGTGTGATTATAAAAAAAGTAACGATAAAAAGAAAAAAAAAAACCCACACATTAATTTAAAACCAATTTTACCAAGGACCTGACTTCAGACCTTTTCTAGGGCTGGCAGTCCTGGCACTTAACGCTGCCAGCACTGTAGCCTCCATCCAGCCACTGACCAAGGTCTTCAAGCTTGCCACCACGTCCCTTTCAAAGTGTTAGCCCCCAGGGTTTCTCCTGTGCAGCAGAAACCTGTTTTTCCTTCTGAAGCATTAAGACATGATGGGATCACTCATCCACACTGCCTCTCCACCTTTCTCTCCTTTGGTCTGCAGGGCTCCCCAGATATTCACACTGCCTGTGCTGGGTGTAAAAAGGGTCACTGCCATTAGTAGTAGGTCACAATCCCAAAAGAGCAAAGTGACACTTCTGTGCCATGTTCCCCAGACAAGCATGATGAGTGGGATTGGTAGTTATTTTTCTACCACTCTCATTAATTATTTCAAGTCAAGATGGCAAAACCATGGTATTTTATGGTGGACTCTTTAATTGGGTTGTGTATCATTCAAATTGGTTACCATAAGTGGAGTAAAGAGTCAGGGGGCTAGAAGGAAACAAAGCTAATTAAAATAATCAGCTTGACTTTGACAGGAACTGGCCTGGATCCTGCAGCACATGCTGAGGATTGATGCTGTAAGCACCATCCACAGCCTGGCCGTGGGTGTGTGTACATTAGCAGGAACAGTGACAGAGACACTCCTCAAGAAGGCGCATTCACGTGTCGGCTTGTTTCTTGCAATGTTTTCATTTCCTTGCCTTTCTTTCTTTACCAGGAACAAGATAAAAAATATCCTTGAAGTCCTTTTTCAACAGTCTCAGGCAGCATTGAAGTGATATATCTGCTGTATTGTAAGAGCAGCCTCAAGGACAAGTTTAGAGGTCAAGTACGGCCAAAGACTGTCCACCCTGTTGCCCTCCAGAACATCTCTGGGATGACTCGGAGGTGACTCAGAGGGAAATCGCACTTGGACTGGCCTGGGTGTCCTGTGGTTGTCACAGCTGCCTCCATCCATCCTGCCTGGCCTTGAAATGATAAAATATGGCAGGTATCAGACAAATACCAAATCTCAGGGTGGTTCTTAAACATGCCCCAATGATGGTTACTGCAAGACTTGGTGTATTTGAGTCACCGTGAATACATGCCATGAGGTCTTTGGTTTTAGAGGGCTCCTGGCAGAGGATGGATTCAGGCATTTAGTTGGCTCACAACAGTATTCTGCAAAACAGTTGCTATAACATCCGTTAAGGGTTTCTTGATGTTCCTCACCCTGACAGCTGTTATAGGGGCAATGTATGGCTTTCTTAAGAACTAGCCTTAAAACATTAACATATTTATAAGTAATGCCATAATTTGAAGGGATACTGATTTCTCTTAGATGTAAGTAGTTATTAATTACAATGCAACAGGAAAACTCATTAGGGAATAGAATCAAACTTTCAATTAATGTCATTTTTATCCGGGAATATTAGATGAGCTTTTTTTGCCTTTACCAAGGATCTGGAAACATTTGCTAATTTCCAAGTATTATAGTAACTTCTATGAAATAATGTGATCTCTCATTTGCATATAAGAAAACATTTCTGTATTCACTCTGATTCTGAGCTGCCCTATTTGTATCAGTAAATTGAGCTGAAGACAGCCTGGACATTTAAAGAGGAGTCTTTTCTTATGCATAATAGCAACACATTTTACCAGTCCCATGGTGAACATCTAACATTATTTCTGGGGTTTATTTAACATAGTCTTTAATATTGGGCTCTGCATGAGTCTTAGCAGTGTCGCTGAGCAAAAAGCCAAGTGGTGTCTCTTGCTGACTGTTACACAAACATTTCCTTCAGTCTTTTTTGAAATGCTCTCTGCAATTCTTGTTCCAAATATTTTACTTTCAATTTCTTTTTCAGTCTCAAAGCAAAACCTGCTTGAAATAACAGAAAGTCTTCAGTTGCCAGGCATGAATCCTGTGTCATTTAAAACTGAACAAATCAGCCACCTCCAGACTCATTTGGTGGTGGGCTTAGTTTTGTTTCTGATCTGTGAACATTTTGTTCAGGTTTGGAGTTTGGTTTTGTTCTGTTGCATATATATACAAAAGGGGCATTCCATGGCATCCCTAATCTCTAAGGCCCTGAAAACCTGATCTTTAGGTGCAGAGGACTGACCAGTGATATTCCATGTCTATCTAAGCTCTGAATGGATGTTTTTCATTCTATCTGTGTTCTGATTAATCCTAAACCACCACATTAAAAAACCAAACCAAACCAAACCAAACCAAACCAAACCAAACCAAACCAAAACTCCAGAAACCTTGCAAAAACTCCCTTTGCACCCTACTTGAGAGGTTCTTATACAAATCTTTTGTCTCCCAGATTTGCATGCTTATTGTTGTTGCAAAAATCAGATAAATCAGCTCTGTGTGTGTATATATATATATATATAAAAATATATATCTAAAAATAACAGTAATCATCATTTCATTAGTGATCTTGGCCAGGGAACACAAAAAAGGAGAGGAAGCCAGATAGCCACCTGGCTTATGCAGGGAGTCAAGAAATCTCTGAAGCTAGGTTTACCAGCAGTGGGAAACTAGCTGTCCTAACTCAGAAGTCCTGGTGGACACCAGGACTATAGTCTCCTTCAAGTCCTGCTTCATTCAACACCTCTGCAGAGCCCATAGCTGCGTTCCTCCACCTGTCACCCTGTCATGGTTTAGCCCCAGCCAGCAACTCAGCACCACGCAGTCGCTTGCTCACTCCCCCTGCCCCAGTGGGATGGGGAGAGAATCGGAGGAGTAAGAGTGAAAAACACTCCTGCATTGAGATAAGAACAGTTTAATAATTGAAAGAAAGTAAAATAGTAATGCTAATAATAGCATAATAATAATAATAATAATAATAATAATAATAATAATAATATACAAAGCAAGTAATGCACAATGCAATTGCTCACCACCCGCTGACCGATACCCAGACAGTTCCTGAGCAGCGATTGCTCCCCCTGGCCAACTCCCCCCAGCTTATATACTGAGCATGATGTCATATGGTATGGAATAGCCCTTTGGTCAGTTTGGATCAACTGTTCTGGCTGTGCCCCCTCCCAGTTTTCTTGTGTACCTGGCAGAGCATGGGAAGCTGAAAAGTCCTTGACTAGCATAAGCAGTACTTAGCAACAGCTAAACCATCAGTGTGTTATCAACATTATTCTCATACTAAATCCAAAACACAGCACTATGCCAGCTATTAGGAAGAAAATTAACTCTATTCCAGCTGAAAGCAGGACACACCCCAAACAGATCCCCCACGTAGATCAGCTTGAAATCATGTCTTGGACACTAGTTCCTGGCTCTTCTGGTGTGCTTCTCAAGTAGCTATCTCTGTGGGTTTTGACAGATGTAGTAGGCAGGGTGCCCACTTGCTGGGAGCTCTCCCTGGGTGCATGGAGTGGATAGTTAAATCTTGTGGAGAAGGATAAAAAAATGAACCTAAGGTCATTTTCTGCTCAGGATTCTCCTAGAGAATAGAGGACCTGTCTTGAAGTTGTCCAAAATTATTTTGAAGAGCTGCAAAAACAGCTTTGTGCAAACCTGTTTTAATGGAGAAAAATGGCACTGGTCAGGCAAAACAGTCCAGTGGACTGGGGCAGCAGGGAGGGAAGCATTAAGAAAAATAGGTTAAAATGTTTTATTTTCCAGATTTGAATCAAATATTTCAATTTTTCCATTTGAAATATGTTTCCATTTGAAATGCTTCAATCCCAAGTTAATTTCAATTTTTAAAACAGAAAAATCCGTAAATGTTTCATTTGACCCTAGACATTTTTGTGGGGTGTTTTGTTTGTTCTTATTACAAACAAACAAACAAACAAACAAAAAACAAACAAAAAAACCCAGGTCATTGTAAAATAACTTTATTGGTTTTTTTCCTGACCTTTCTCCAGTGATAAAAAAGAAAAAAAATTCCACAGTTCAAAAATCCCTCTTCATTAGTCCCATTATACTGGTGAGGAGAGGTGCCCCAGGCCATAGGGGCATAAATGACAACAGAAATAAACTGAGCCAGCAAGTCTGCAGGTGAGGTTCACCTTATAAACCAGGGACCGGAGTTTCTCTGAGAAACTTCTTTTTGGATGAAACTTCTTAATATCTAAGCCTGAAGTTCAGCTCTCAGACTCATCACCATTTCACACTGATGTCATTAAAATGAGGTCAAAAAGGCAGCGACCAGAATTGCTGTGACCTTGACAAAGTGTTCTTTGACCCAGTAGTTAAAGAAAATGAAATGTCAGGGAGGAAACATCATGTCAGTCTTTGAGCGAGGTGATTCAAGAAGGATGGACAGGATCTAGTGGGCACATCACTCCATGTCCACACCCATCTTCCCCAATATCAAGGTCCCCTGGGACCAAGGTGCTGCTGTTGTATCACCAAAAAGTCTCAGACCCTCAGGACATAGTTGCTCTGCAGGACTAGGGCCACAGACTTGCTGTGTGACCCAGGAAGCTGCTTTCTCTCTCCATTTCTTGCCCTTCAGCTTAGATTCAGTTCTTCTCTTCCTCCTGATGCTCCTTGTGCAAGACTGTTCCAGGAGTTTGTTCCTTTGATGGCTGAAAACTTCCTTCAATTTTCCAGTCTGAATTTATTCATGGCTAGAGTATACTTTTTTTTCTTGTGCCAAGTTTCTCTGCTAGATCTTCTCCCTCCCCAGTATTTTCCCCACCCACATTTATTTATAGAAAGCAATCTTTTTTTTTTTTTTTTCCCCTTTTCTTTCTTTTTTATAGAAAAAGGCAAACTTTTAAGTTCCTACTTACTTTTCCAAAACCTGACTTTCGGACAGTTGTCCAGCCTTACTTTCTAACCATCTTTTAGTTGTGGACCACATCTCTCCTTGGACTTCTGAGGTTCATTTTTACAACCTTGGGTCAAGAAAGAGTATGTCACAAGCTTGTTTTTCGTGGTGAGACTTAAAAGTGCCTTTCTGAGCCCTGTGTTTTTCTTGTCAGTTTAATATGCTTAGTAATGACACCTACCACTTCTATATGTCACACTCTGCACTCCCTAGTCAACTACACATTGACTGGCAAAGAAACACAAAGAAATTGAATTTAACCAGAAAGGAAAAATGTTTCTTTCTTAAATAACCTTTGCCTCCTCCTGATACTTTTGCAGGTCACAGGATTAGAGTGCTTTGGTGACTCACAGCTCTCCTGCCTGGCAATTATTAGTTTGTGGAGCTCAAAGTAGTTTCTGAAGCCTTAAACAAACCTTTTCTGGGTGCAGGAACCTCAGTGACACTATTAGCGTCTTGCCAGTGAGTGCAAGTCTGCTGGAATCACTGCCGGGGAATGCGCAGTAGGGTGGGTAAAAATACTGTTTGCTTGAAATGGGAAAAGTATAAATAGATATTTTAATATAACTCAGTAATATGTATTGTCACTGATATTTTACAGACAAGGATGGATAATATATTCTAATAATATAATAGCAGTTCCTGGGAAAAGTGTTTTTTGGATGAAAAGTGAGAAAAAAATTGTTCTGAGAATTGAAAAATGTTTCAAGTTTTCAAAACATGAAATCTACCAAGAGGTTATTTCAAAAGGAATTCATTTGTTCAAGGGAAATGTTTGTTCCTTTTGAAAAGACGATTTCCCTTCAAAACCAGTTTTTGGCCAACCCTGTTCAGGTAGTTGAGTCTGAAAGAAAAACCAAAGGAGACTCAGAAGGGGAACTGTGGCTGATCCCAACCATGGCATGATCTATAGGAGTGTTTCTGTTTAAATCTGTGTATATGTTCCCATTGGTGTTTCAAGTTAAAACTGCATCAGCTGGGTACAAAAATGGAGCTACATCTCTGGTGCATCCCTAGCTGTGTGCCTTATGCTCTCAGCTTGACACTCCTGTGACATGGACCATGTCCTCCTGGATCTGGGAAATGCAAGGGTCTTGCAAGTTCAGGGATTTTGCTAGAAATGTAGGGTTGGGGAGAGTTTGGGTGCCAGAGGGGAGAGTTTGGGAGACAAACAGAACCTGAGCTGTGAACATGGGAGGTGTCAGCACTGGAGCAAGGGAGTGAGGTGAAGAAGAGTTCAGTGTTTTCCCTAGTGTCACCCAGGGAGTCGCAGGAAGGGATGAGAACACATCCCAGCTCTCTTCTCCCCTTTAACTCAGCCAACACAGGCTTGTATTAAAGGTGGTTTACGCTGTTCAGCATGCCTGCTTGAGTATGAAACATGCAACAGAGGTCACATGCTGCACATAAAGAGCAAAATGAGGGAAGATGCTCACTGCAAGTCCCTTAAACGTCTTTTTGCAGCAAAGTTTGTATAGCCAGTGAAGAGGTTTTCCATGTCATTATGATGGGCTAACCATGTAGGATGCAAATTGGCACACAGATAAGCAGCCCTAATTACTACTTACCTTGTAAATGTCATATTTTGTCAAACAGGAGGCAAAATGTATCATCCTAGCTAAGCTAGAGGAATACTGTGAGGTGTTAGAACAGAGGTTTTAATGCTCAACTAATTAAAAAAAAGTCCTCTCGCACTCCTGGGGGATTTGGTTACTTTTTTAATGAAAGCTGGAGGTATCACACCAATTTCAGATGATGTCATTAACCTGACCTATTTGGTGGCTCCATATTAATGTTTCTTTGTGACGGATTTACAATAAAGCTTCATTATTAAAGACTTCAGAACAAAATTTATTATGATCTTGTTTCTTTCCATTCATTATTTCATTCTTCTCATTTGGAAGTGAGTCAGGACCCCTGGGCACTTTTCTTGTGTCTCCCAGTAATCTGCCACTACTCTGGAGAAGACTTATGGATTTGACCTCTCTGTTTTGCAATTTACTGCATTGCAAAGTGGGTGCAGAGATAAACCACTTAAGAGTTTCACGAGGCTTACATAATTCATCTAAGAGCACAAAGAACCAGAGATGAGACGGGCTAGCAAAAAGCCATGAGTTTTTCAGCTGGTACATATTGTTATTCATGGTCATCTTTATTCTTGCAGTTCCAATCCCAAATCTGCTGTGTTTAGTGGAACAACTCCCACTGACTGCAGTCAGCCTTGGTTCATTTGAAAAATTTCAAAGACACCACATACGGTTGGGCACCCAGCCACCATTGAGGGCAGTGAGAGGTTATTCATTAATCCCCGTTTGTATCTTAAAGAAATACCTATAAAATCCCTGAGCTGAGCATTTCTTTCAGCGGTAAGGGTTTTTTTGGTCTACAATAGGTTTAGAGAGAATTCTGTGTTAGAATCAGAGCATAACACTCAAACGTTATTTTTTTCCCTAGAACAAACTGTTACAGAGGAAACTGCAGACACATTTCTACACCTGTGTGAACTTCAAAGGTTAGAAATCAGCCCAAACCCCACTGCATACTTTGTTCCATTGGTTGCCAAGATCAGAACTTTCTTAATGTATTGGTATTAAACAAACAGATGTAAAACTAACCCAAGTTTTTAATTTCTGTTGAGATAATGACAAAAGTTTATTGACCCACTGTGATATTGATGGAGTTACTATTGCACATCAATGGTTGTGGCCGGGCCTTTTGTAGGACACTAAAAAACATACTCAATATTTTGATGCCTCAGTTGGAGCTGAACTTTCCTAAAGACCTGCTAACAGCAAATGTGATTTGTTTGGTCCACTGGGAGCCTGTCTTTAGATACAGGATTACCCACTGATTTCCACCAGCAGAGTCGAGCCATCAAGACAAAGCAGTGAATATTTCAGGTGGTACAAAGTACCAAACTCTATTCTCTCTGTAGCCTGAGTGCATGGATGAGGGATGCTAGGCAAGGCTAACAGTGCAACATGCAACACAAATTTAATGAGCAGAAAATGTTCTCCTCAGTATCTGGCTAGGTTGTTTCTGGCATCAGAACACCTCTCCTAGGGTAGACAAAACTATTTTTCCAGTGCAGAACTGTCCCTCTGTGTTATGCCTGTGGAATAAGAAGTTTCTCTGTCACTGGACACAGAAGATTTATTTAAGAGATGAGGTGGTCCTGAAACACCATCCCTGCAGTAATTAATTGGCTACTGCTGTAAAGCACAGTAGCAACATTTTGAGAGACATTATCTGCTGTCCCTCTTGAATTAAGAATTCATAAGGGCACAAATCATTCCATAGACTTTGTTTCACTTTAAATTATACTGTATACAAATTATCTGAGATGAGAAGCTGATAAATGACATAGAGAGAGCCCAGAAGACAATACATCTCTTCTCTATCTAATCTCTTCTGCCTTCCAGTCTGCCCGCCTGCCTGCAGGACAGTGCAGTGGAGAGCAAACAAAATGCTCAAACTCCTGCCCCAGGCCCCTTTTCTGTTTCTCTGTGTCTCACTGGAGTTATAATAAATACACAATTCTGTAAAAAGCTTTCAGTTCTGAGGCCAGAGGAAAGCAACTGTCATCCTCAGCATCATCTCTATTGTGTTCAGTACTTACATGACGGCAAGAGGCTGCTTTACCATGTCCTAATCACCTACCATTTGCCACAGGTATTCATTGGATTTTTGAGTAGCAGGACGGATGTGATTAGCTTGTCTTTATTCTGCAATCCATTTGTTAACTAGAGTTTTACTCCCCTCATGCTTCTTTTAAGATTTCAGATCCTATGTCAGCTTTCCAAGCATGGTGATAATGGTTGGCATGAGCTGGAGCAATGAATGGGACAGAATTGGCGTGACACTCAGACATGCATTTGCCAGATGTACTAGATTCTTCATTTAAGTATTTACAAGGCCAGACATGTCTTCCCAGCCTTGCTAGACTGGGATGTGCTATGCATCTCCCAGACAGGTCAAGCACTGCTTAATACAAATGTCAACTGCACCTTTCCAAATCCCTCATGGCTCCTCCCATTGTGTCCCCAGGGGGAGGCAACATGAATAGTTGTGCCCAGAGGCTTGCACAAGCATATGCTCAAAATGCAGCCTAAGGACCTTTTTGATGCATATCCTTGCCTTCAAAAGAAGGATCTATAAGAAGTTGTGTCACTTGGAGCTGCTTGGCTATTGCCTTTCCTTGGCTGCACCTATGAGTGGCTATCGCTTGTACCAGTGTATTCACACCCTGGGCAGACTGCAGACCCTCTGCAAGTTGGTAGTGTGGTGCTCAGGCCAGCTGGTCATCCCAAGGCATAATAGTGGATGAGGGTTGTTACAAAATCTGTTTCTGTGACCACTCTTTCCCAGTGCTGTTGATACACCAAGTGCCAGTGAAACTGTCAGGGCTCTGCCTTTCCTGGACCAGCCCTGAACAACCATAAACTAAACCGGTGTCCTTTGCCAGCCTGCAAGGAAGCAGCACCAGTTGTGAGTGTATAAATAAAAGCCAGGGTGAGAGGAAAGTGTGCCTGGCAAAGTTGCTGCAGCTGTCTCTGCCCTGGGTTTAGCCTGAAGACTCAGACTGGCAGAGCAGTAACTGTTTTAAACAGAGGGGTGTGCCACAGCATCCCTAGAGTGCGGTAGAGTCTGTGGGTGTTGGAAAGGAGCTCACAGACCCCGGCCAAGTGGCAGAGCCATCCTGGAATGATCTCAGAGGCATTTGACATGGTTAGTGGGAACAGGAAGTTGCAACCTGTCAGTTATAATCTGTCCCACAGCATCCTCCAGCTTTGCAAGGAAGATTGGCAATGCACCTGGTATAGGGATAAGTACTGCTGAGTCAGGGCTTGGACTCTGCCCAAGGGCTGAGGATGAGAGATGTGTAATGCCACTGCTGGTGTTGGCTCTGGACAGAGCACTGAGGTGGAAATGGCTGGACAGTTTCATGGTGAATAACATAATTCTGTCAAAGCTGTGGTTTGGGTTTTTTCCCCCCACAAGAATTAATTTCAATAAATGTCCTTTCATTTGTTTGCGGTTTTTTTACTAAAGAAGCCTTTCAAGCACAGGAACAAAAAGATTTGACTGATGAGTTTTTTGCAAGTTTTCATTAATTTTAGTGTTAGGCTGACAAAAAACAGAACACTTTTGAGGGGCAAAAAGATGTGAGAGAATTTTTTTTTTTCTTCTTCTTTATTTCAATCTGGAATTAAAGCAAATTTCAGAATGGTGCAATAACCTTTTAAGTGGAAATCACAGAGCCCTCCCATTCCCATAGTAGCTGTCACCCTTCATTTAACACAGGCAGCAGGGCAAATAAACATGCCCACAAGCAATCAAGCCCAGTTTAACAGCTTCCTCAGCCTTCTGAGGTGTTTGAATCCAGGCTAAACAGATGTGTCAGGATTAACACAGGGAGTGTCAGTACCTCCTAGCAGGGCGGTGAACTAGATCACCTCCTGAGAGCCACTCTGTTTTTCTATGAGTTGGCACCAATGACTTAACCTGTTGCAGCACACACCACTGAGTTAAGATCACTGATCACAGCCACACCATCTTCCTGATGGTCTTGTGTGCCTTGACCTAGTCTGGTTTGGTTTATCTGGTGAGGATCAGCTGGATCACAGAGCACAATGTACTCTGGCTGCAGAATGATCTATGGAGCATCAACTCAAGTTAAATTAAGCTCACAAAATGAGCTTTTCAGTGGGAACAGGGCAGAGCTGCAGGGACTGGAATTAGACCAGACCAAAAGTGTCAAGGGAAGAGGCAGGCTGAACCACAGCTTATTTGCAGAACTTAAAATGAAATCACAACATACCTCTTTCCTGAGCTGTCACAGGGATCTGAGCTGCAAAGTGCAAATACAATTTGCCACTATTCTAGGTACCTGGAGAGACCAGAATCGGGGATATCAGTATGTAGTAAGAAATCAAAGCAATAAACCTGCTAACAAATGAGAACTGCAAGAATAATTGGTTCTGAAAGAGGAACACAGCAAACAAAGCTCAACAAATTTATTTCTACAGAACATCCTTCCTTCCAAAAAAGACCATTTGGAGGCTTACTAAAAAAAAAAAAAAAAAAACAAAGGAGGAGGGAGGGGGAGGGGAATTGACATTCAACCAAGACCCTGATTTCCCATCTGTAGAGGAGCTAGCAAAAGGTACATGAGATTTAGGGCAGAATCTGGACCTAAATGTAGATGAGGCTGGTTTCTGAGAGATTAATATGGGAAAAAAGAGCAAGAGGAGGAAGAGAAGGAGGTGAAGGAAGCACCCAAGACCTCCAACATGGAGAAGTGCCAAGCAACAATACAGCCAGCAAAAGAGACTCTAGGAAGGTGGGAAAATGATAGGGGGAAAGAAAAAATTAGCAGATGGTGCCAGAAAACAGAGACAGTGTGTTAGGCAGCCTTTATTCCAAAGTCTACGCTAGTATGATCAGAAATACTTTGGTAACAGGAGATCAAGTCAATGGCTATGTAAAGATCTCAAAACCTCAGAAACTTACAAACTGGGAAACAGGCTCTGCACAGTCTGCCTGCTCTCTGACTTTGCAGTGAGCATAGAACTACACATTATTCTTTAGGCTTTTTTGGAATGAATATGATTAAAAACAAGAAAACTGCATCATCTCCAATCTAATGGGGAAAGGGCAGCTGATATTCTTCATGTGGGGTAGCTGAATTAACTACAGAAAAGAATAATCAAAAGTGATCTTTGCAGCTCAGAGGCAGTAACTGAAAGACCACAAGGGAAGCCAAAGTCAGATATTAGCTTTCTGATTTAAAATTAAAACAATTGATCAATTGTCCTTGCTAGGATTATAGCAAAACAAATAAGCCTGCAATATAAAACTGAAATTCATTGTCTAGGTCTGGCCAAATCCAAATGTATGGGGTTTCTGAGGACTCTTGTGGATGTTTATTATGGTTGAATGAATTGCATTTTTTAGTACATAAAATACAGATATTGGGCAACTGAAAAGTAAAAGTCATTCTAAAAGGAGATGGGTTTTTTTGTTTGTTTGTTTGTTTTTTAATATGTGTATTAGGAGTTTCCAGAGTTTGTCAAACTATATGCAGCAAACAGCATACTCAGAAATGGGCAGCAGGATCTGTAAAGAAGGTGAAATTTCAGTCAGCTTTTTATGCTGTAATTAAAATTAAAGAAACTGCATCTTCTCTGATCTAGGTGGGGAAAGCAGCTGCTCTCAGTGTTCAGTGTGATCAGCCACTCATTAGCTTCTGTTTAAGCCTTGGTGGCAGAAATGTTGCAATTGCATTTCTCTCCCCCAGTTCCTATGAGAATATGTGCTTATTAGTAAGCGCAGACATGTTACCACGAGCAGTGCTCACACCAGCGTATGCTTTCCAGCCCAATCTGAGAACTGGTGCATTCGACACAGCAAATGGGGATGTGGTCGAAAACCTTGGTCAGCTTTTGCAAAGGGACAGAGAGAGGAATAAGGGCACAGGCACCTTCATAGCTTGCTAAAAGCTGTGTGATTAATTTGAACTTGAAAGTCCCTCTCTAGATAAGGAACCCTGTAGGAGCTGGTGGGAATCACTGTGGCTCCAACATCACTATTGCTCTTGGCTCCCAAATCCATTCCAGGACACCTTATGATCATGGTCTATGGTCACCCTTCCAAGTGCAATGAGACAGACTACCCAGACTTCCAGTACTAGATATCTTGTGGTGTTCTTTTACCTCCTGAAATGCAACAGGCTCTTTAAAATGGAATAATGTAGAATTCCTGCTTCCTGCTTTATAGTTTCATTCCTGAGGGTGAGATACTCCAGCTTGGTGTTACCAGGCTGTTTGTATAGCTCCTGGTCTTGGGATCCTGCCTGTGTTTGTCTCTCTTGCAGGCTGAAGCATTTGGGCATGGCCCTTTGCAGACCCTCCTGCCTCGGCATGGTGCTTGGCATGGTATATAGCTGACCTCATGTGTTGCTTTCATAAAACATATATAAAGTACAAGGAAACCCACCAAACACAGAGCTCCCAGGGGGTGTAGCACCAAAATGCCTTTTGAAGTGAACAGCAGAAGGGAACCTCAGGGTAACATTTGGGTTCAGTAAAATAAAGGACAGCAGAGCTTTTGAATGATAAAAAGGAATTAATGACCCAGAACTCAGGCTTATTATGGTGTCCCACCTTTGTTATTGCTATGTGCAATTTCCCTGTTGTATGTAATCACTTCTTGGATACTGATGCATCCTTAAAGTCTGCATGTTTAAACAGGGTGTGTTGTGCATTATGGTTCTTCCTGGGGCTGCCAGGACTGCAGGTGCTGCCTCTGAATTGGCATTTCCCTGGCTGTGGTTGCAGTATAGGACTTCCACACAACAGGAACGGTGTGCTGGGGTGGGGTTCCTGCTTGCTGGCTAGCAATCAGCTACTCACTTTCAGTTGGAAGTCTATTGTTTTGTGTTTAACAATGTGTTTCTTTTCAAATTCAAGATTTTTCTTTAAATGACAATGGAAAGATGTTTCATAATGAGCTAGCTCTGAATGAAAATATAAATGATCCCCTCGAAAGATGCCAAAATGAAACATTTCATCTGGAGTGGAGGGAATTTCTTGTTTTCTTTTCTTTTCTTTTCCTTAAAGAGATAGTTCAACAAAACTAATATAAGTTAATAAAATATTTCTGATTCTACCATTTTTTTTTCAAAAAAAAATCAAGGACTTGCAAAATGCTGCAAATATCCAGGACCCATCCAGCTCCACTGCATTTAACAAAGATACTTCCTAGGGCTTTTAAAATCCCAGACACATTTCCTCCCTTCTCCTCCTCAACTCCATAACTCCAGTTCCTTTGCCACCTCTCAGAGCTGCTTCCTGGTGACTTGTGACCCAGCTGCATGGGTGCACATGCAGGAAAAGAGTGCCCTTTCATTTTGAGCTATATCCACATGGTAGTTCAGCAGAGAATTATGAGATACAGCAGATGTGGGAGGCATGGTCAGTGGTTCCCCTGGTTGACTCTGCATTTCCCTGGCAAAGTGAAGAGGCTTGTTCTTGTAGTAGTACAAATTGGGAATATCTCCTTAGCAGTTGATGATTTTACACTTGTATAATCCTTAAAGTCAGTGAGACTGGAAACAAATCCAGGAATTGATTTTTTAAAAGCTATTTCTCCTTCATTATATTGTTTGATCATCTGCTAGAGGGAGGAAATTAAGTGCAAGAGCAGTTATAAAAAGTTGGTGAGGAATCAAGTATGTTAAGGGAATTCTGCTCATGCAGTATCTCATCTCACCTGCGTTATGAAATGGTAGGTAGCTGCCAGTGCCATCAGGCTGGGAACAGGCACCAACATGATCTTACCAAGATACTCAATCCATCCGCCTAGGTGCCTGTTTGACAGTCAGGTGAAGCATCCAACCTTGCTCCCACCCTGCTCCTCCTGACAACAGAAACAGGCTTGACTGCCATGGTATAGCCAGAACAAGGAGAGGCAATGTATTGCTCTACTCCAGCTGTAGTGATCAAGTGCAGGGTTGCCCAACAGTTACCCCTGGGCAGAATCAATCACATCAGTTGCATACATATTATCTTTTTTCTCCTTTCCTGATTCTCCTTTTTGGCACCCTTGTACCTCCACCCCAGTCTCCTCCCAAATAAAAAGTGTTGCCCCTGTTACTATTTCCCCATTCATACCAGTTTTGCTACATATGTGCTGAAATCTGGTGTTTCTGATACTGGTACCTAGGTAGTCTTGGCCTTATATACTGTTGCCAATATAGTTATGCAGGTGCTGCTGGCCTTGCATAGCTGGTGCTGCCCAAAAGCTCCCCAAGACCCTCCTCAGGTTACCTGTGAAGTCTGGCCATTTCTCATACCATTCCCCCTTAATCATACATGAAATCCAACCATCCTTCACAGGGCTATATGTAAATTTTGTCATGTCTCACACAGTAAAAAATAGTTAATCCATCACATCCAGCCATTTCTCATGTGATGTCCAGCTGTTTCCAAATCCTGTTCAATTAGTGCAACTGCTGCCCCAGTCAATAACCCAGGCTTCTGCCTGCAGCCCTAGCAGCTTCTCCTTGAAATAATGTAATGGAGGGACAATTATCCACACAGCCACACAGGAGGCAAAGGCTTCCTGGCAGATACTCAGAAGTAGACTATGAAGAAAAACTCTCCGGTAACAACAGAAAGCAGTTTAGCATCTTCCTGTGCTGGTGATCATACTTAGACTACAGTATTTGATAGCTACTTGTAGACCAGGGGAAACCTCCTTCTAAAAAGGACACATTGCAATACCTTGTGAGATATGCTGTAATCTGGGACCTTTGGGACCCCTGGGTCTTCAGGCAAGGTGATAGGGTGCAGTCACCTTGGGATGGAGGATTAACTGCTTTTATATATCACAGTAGCCTAAGTGAAGTCAGTGAGGATACCTTACACTGAAACCTCTGAGAGAAGAGAGCCAGGAGCAATGACTGTGTGTTAGGATGCCAAGGTGTTGGTAGTGGAAGTTAAATAAATAAACCACCAATTGCCTGGAAATGTAGATTGAAAGTGTTTACATGAAATAGCTAAAAAACCCCACAGGGGTTATAGGATGACATACACAGCATGACAGAGAGCTGAACTTAAGTAAACTCCTGTATTCCTGAATCTTCAGGCAACATCTTTCAGAACAACTTGTGTTGATGGGCTTTAGGCAGCTGTATGCTAAGACCTGTCCTGTGAATATGGAGTTTGAAATCACAGACAGAGCAGTATCGCACTCAAGCATTTTATGGGCAAAAAGGAGCTTTCTATTTATACATGGAACTCAGAATTCATTGTTTCAATTGATGTTTTAACAGTCTAATTGTCAAAACTGTCTAAATAGTAGAGAAAAGCCTAGTTAATAAAATAGTTAAAACTGTTATACAGAAGCTCCCTGGTATGTACCTCTGTCCTCTAGGGTTGTGCTCACGCTTCCCATGTCCTTCTGGGTCCTAAAATAAACAGTTCCTGCTTTCCCCAAGAAAGGGAGTAGGAGAGGTTACAAGAAGTCATTAGCATCCTTAGTCCTTCTCTGGGAGGAGTTCAGTGTTGATGGTGGCAGTTTCTCCCTCATTGTTTTGGGTCTGCCTCTGGCTGGTTTTATACATTTTTCTTATGACAACCTACTTCCCCCTCGTGAGCTCCCAGCTAAAGCCTGACAGGTGCCCAGGAGCCTTCCTGGGCCCCAATAACACAAAGGGCTGTTGTTTGTCACCAGGGGCTACCTGGCTTTGTCAAGCCATCATCACAGACTGGTCCCTGAGCAGAGGTAACTCAGAGTAAGTTTACTAAGTCATAGTCACTGCACTGTTAGAACAGCTAGAATAAGCAAAAACCAGCTCAGGCAGAGGCAAATCCAGACCACCCCTAAGACTTGGTGTTGTAAGATCAAAAGAAAGCCTGGGGAATTCCACTGGTAATGGGAAAAATTACATTTACTGGTCTGCCAGTTGGGAAAGACTGATAGAAATAACTCTACTACATAAGAGAACTCCTTTCCTCACTTAACACTACTTGTAGGTGGGCTCCAAACCTATGTAGCTGTCTTTCTGCAGAGCTTTGTCTAATGGTACATATTCTATCAAGTACTGCTAGGACTGAACACACCTGGCACTGCTTTTTGGGCAGAGTAGAAAGCCATGGCAGGCCAGTAGGATAAAATGAGCTCAGAGAACTGGGATTATAAGTGTTGGTAAAGTGAAGGAGGTGCAGTTTGAGAAGGGATTGTCATGGAAAAGAGAACTGAGAGGTTTAGGCAAAACAATAAATGAGTTGGCTATTTCACACAACAGATCAACCCTGTCTGTCCCTAGCATGACCTAAGCGCTCCTGTCCCATGGGCACCACAAGTTCATTTGCTACTCACACCATCTAGTGCTTGCTGCTTCTGTATATTTGCTGATGCCACACCCCAAAGCACTGAATTTGGTGTCACATGAGAAAAAAAAAGAAGCTGAAGCTTTCCAGACCAGGTTTATTTGTAGTAGAATAGGGATTTTCCTGAGGCATATCGTGTTAAGAAGAGTTTTGCCTATATGAATGGGTTCCTGTGAGAAAAGGTTTCATAGTGGTGAACTGACATTTCTCCAGGAATAAAGTCTTGCAAAAATCTGAACTTTTCTCTATGTTTGTTAATCATTTCATTGGCTTATTCTGCATGCGTCTTGCACTGCAATATAAGACTGAAGTACCAAGCAATGACATGGAGGCAGGGAAAGCTTCTATTACAAGGACTACAATAGATGAAGGAGATTTAAATAAGGCTTATATGCCCGAAGTGCAATTTACAGATGAGCTGGTGTCTGCCTGAGGAGACCAACTGTAAAGTCTAGGTGACCTCCTGATGTCAGAGAGAATAATCCATCTAAAGGACTGGATTTAGATTAATTCAAGAGCTTGTCCAGTAAGATAAAGCAGTATAGTGAAGGTAAATATTTGCAGCTTTATTTGCTGTGTGATTAATGTAATTGGTTTGGATTCCTTCACATCCTCCAGCCTCTTCATAAACACTGCACACTGTTAAATGATGCAATAATGAAGGCATTTTGTCTTCATCATACTGGAGGGCAAGAAGCAAGGGAGAGCTATTCTTGCAAAATATTAGCCCAGTTTTGCAGACCCCAGAGGATCTATTAATTTAGGTTAGAGTCTCTGCATCTAAACAAGGGCTGAGCTTGGTAAGCATGTAAAGCTTTCCACAGCCCCACCCTCATTCCCTTCTGGGCTTTTGTTCCCCTTTCTTTCTTTTTTTTCTTTTTCATATAGCCAGCACAGAACCTGAGCACAGAGCAACCCAGAGCATGGGGAGTTTGTCTGGATTGCCTCCCCAAGGTCTGCTAAGTAGGGCTTTAGACTGCTAGGAAAATTCCACAGCTCTGTTATCTGGCATCACTGCTGTGAAATATTGCACTCAGAAATCCTGAATCTCATCTGTCAGATGATAAATGGAGTAACTGATCTTAAGGAAGTGGGAGATAAGAGGGAATGGGGAAGGGAGAGTTTGAACTCAGGATTCTCGCCCATGAATTGGCAGGACTCATTGAGAGGGCTTCAAACTAGGTTCGAAGGGGGAGGGGGACATAACCAGGCTCACTAGAGAGGAGCCCAGGGGTGGCATGGCAACGCTGGGGGTGAAATCGATAGCCCGCCTCAAGTGCATCTACACCAATGCGCATAGCATGGGCAGCAAACAGGATGAGCTGGAAGCCCTTGTGCAGCAGGATAGCTATGACATAGTCACCATCACAGAAACATGGTGGGATGACTCCCATGACTGGAGTGCTGCACTGGATGGCTATAAGCTCTTCAGAACGGATAGGCAAGGAAGGAGAGGCAGTGAGGTGGCTCTGTATGTTAGGGAGTGTTTTGATTGTCTAGAGCTCAACAGAGCTGATGATAAGATCGAGTGTTTATGGGTAAGGATGAGGGGGAAGGTCAACAAGGCAGACGTCCTGTTGGGAGTCTGCTACAGACCACCCAACCAGGATGTAGAGACAGATGAAACGTTCTGTAAGCAGCTGGCAGAAGTCTTGCAATCGCTAGCCATTGTTCTTGTGGGGACTTCAACTCGCCGGACATCTGCTGGAAACACAACACAGCAGAGACGAAACAGTCTTGGAGGTTCCTAGAGTGTGTGGAAGATAACTTCCTGATGCAGCTGGTAAGTGAGCCTACCAGGGGACGTGCCTCACTTGACTTGATGTTTACAAACAGAGAAGGACTAGTGGGAGATGGCATGGTCAGAGGTCGTCTTGGGATAAGCAACCATGATATGATAGAGTTTTTGATTCTTGGTGACACAGGGAGGAGGGGTAGCAAAACTGTTACCATGGACTTCTGGAGGGCAGACTTTGGCCTGCTCAGGACACTGGTTGAGAGAGTCCCTTGGGAGGCAGTCCTGGTGGGCAAAGGGGTCCAGGAAAGCTCGGTGTTCTTCAAGAAGGAAGTCTTAAAGGCGCAGGAGCCGGCTGTCCCCATGTGCTGTAAGACGAACCAGCGGGGAAGACAACCAGCCTGGCTGAACAAGCAGCTTTTGCTGTGACTCAGGGAAAAAAGGAGAGTTTTCCACCTTTGGAAGAAAGGGCAGGCGACTGAAGAAAAGTACAGGGATCTCATTAGGTCATGCAGAGAGGAAATTAGAAAGGCAAAAGCCCAGCTAGAACTCAATCTGGCCACTGTTGTAAGAGATAATAAAAAATGTTTCTATAAACACATTAACAACAAAAACAGAGCCAAGGAGAATCTCCATCCTTTGCTGGATGTGGGGGGAAACATTGCCACCAAGGATGAGGAAAAGGCTGAGGTACTTAAAGCCTTCTTTGCCTCTGTGTTTAATAGCCAGACCAGTTATCCACAGGGTATTCAGCCCCCGGAGCTGGAAGGCAGGGATGGAGAGCAGAATGGAGCCCCCATAATCCAGGAGGAAGCAGTTAATGACCTGCTACGCCACCTGGATGCTCACAAGTCTATGGGGCCTGATGGAATCCACCTGAGAGTACTGAGGGAGCTGGCAGAGGAGCTTGCCAAGTCACTCTCCATCATCTATCAGCAGTCCTGGTTAACAGGGGAGGTCCCTGATGACTGGAGGCTTGCGAATGTGACGTCCATCTACAAGAAGGGCCGGAAGGGAGATCTGGGGAACTACAGGCCTGTCAGCCTGACCTCGGTGCCAGGGAAGATTATGGAGCGGTTCATCTTGAGTGTGCTCAACAGGCATGTGCAGGTCAACCAGGGGATCAGGTCCAGCCAGCATGGGTTCATGAAAGGCAAGTCCTGCTTGACCAACCTGATCTCCTTTTATGACCTGGTGACCCGCCTGGTGGATGAGGGAAAGACTGTGGATGTGATCTACCTGGACTTCAGTAAAGCCTTTGACACCGTCTCCCATAGCATTCTTTATAGGAAGCTGGCGGCTCATGGCTTGGATGGGCATACTGTTTGCTGGGTAAAAACTGGCTGGGTGGCCAAGCCTAGAGAGTTGTGGTGAATGGAGTTAAGTCCAGTTAGCGACCGGTCACGAACGGTGTTCCCCAGGGCTCTGTTTTGGGGCCAGTCTTGTTTAACATCTTTATCAATGACCTGGATGAAGGGATTGAGTGCACCCTCAGCAAGTTTGCAGATGACATGAAACTGGGCGGGAGTGTCAATCTGCTTGAGGGTAGGATGGCCCTGCAGAGGGACCTGGACAGGCTGGACTGATGGGCCAAGGCCAATTGTATGAGGTTCAACAAGACCAAGTGTCAGGTCCTGCACTTCTGTCACAACAACCCCATGCAATGCTACAGGCTGGGGGAAGAGTGGCTTGGAAGCTGCCCAACTGAAAAGGACCTGGGGGTGTTGGTTGACAGCCGACTGAACATGAGCCAGCAGTGTGCCCACGTGGCCAAGAAGGCCAACAGCATCCTGGCTTGTATCAGGAATAGTGTGGCCAGCAGGAGCAGGGAGGTGGTTGTCCCCCTGTACTCGACGCTGCTGAGGCCACACCTGGAATACTGTGTCCAGTTTTGCATCAGGGGAGGTTTAGATTGGATATTAGGAAGAATTTCTTCACAGAAAGGGTAGTCAAGCATTGGAACAGGCCGCCCAGAGAAGTGGTGGAGTCACCATCCCGGGAAGTGTTCAAAAAACATGTAGACATGGCACTTTGGGACATGGTTTAGTGGGCATGGTGGTGTTGGGTTGATGATTGGACTGATGATCTTAGAGGTCCTTTCCAATCTTAATGATTCCTAGTTCTTACTTTCATTAAAAATGATCCAGCCACCAAGCCAGCAAACATGAAATTGCTACTCTACCCTGAACTGGTTTAGTGGTGGACTTGGTAATATTAGGTTAATGGTTGGACTGGATGATCTTAAAGGTCTTTTCCAGCCTAAATGATTCTATGATTCTATGATTCTATGATCCTCACCCAGCCCCGGTGACCAATGCAAGTGTCTCTCTGTTACATGTAACAGGAGAAGAGAACATGGCTTCTCCGGCAGAAACCCAAGACAAACTCGTTGTCACTCCATGATAATTAGTATTTGTGAATAGCTATCTCCCCCGCTGCCAGCCACAGCATCACAGCATCACTGGGACCAGATGCACCTCTGGAGATCACGTAGTCTCACCCTGTTGCTCAGTGCAGGTTCACCTAGTACAGATTTCCCAGGACTGTGTCCAGCTGGGTTGGGGATATGACAAGAAGAAAAGCTTTTCTTGTGTTTAAAGGAAATTTAAATGGTATTTCAGTTTTATGTTCATTTTCTTTTGTCCTTTCACTGACCGCTGATGAGAAGAGTCTGGTTCTATCTCCTTTACTGTCCCCCATCACTGCTGCATCGCTGCAGGCACAGGGATTTGCTCCCTCCCTCTCTCAGGCCAGTGCAGCCCCCTGCCAGTTTCCTCTAATGCAGGTGGAAATGGAAATAGACTTCAGCTCTGTTATTCAGAAAGTTTGGCTTTCCACATATTCCCCATCCTCCCAACACCAACCATAATAAGCACAGATGGACGATGACAAATTGAACAGAAAGCAGGTCTCCTTCACTGTGCAGGCTGCTGGCAGTGCTTTGGTGTTTGGGTAAATGAAGTCCAGTCTCAAAGTATAACTGGCTTCTCAGCACACAGCCAAACTACCATCTGTGTGGGTATTGATAAGTGGAGTGCCAAACTGGCCATTATTGGAAGCATCTCAGTGATCAGAAAAGTGAATCTGTACCAATATGTGCAAAATCAATTAAAATCTGCATGTCTCCAATGTAGGACAGGCCAAGCATTGGAACCTGCTCTTGTTTCTTCAGCCCATCATGACAGCCTCTAATTACTTGCTTCTTGGTTTTTTATAACCATCCATTCAGTGGCTGTTTCAGTGCTCAGAGACTGTTAAGTAGTACTTTTGGGACTATTTTAAATATCCACTCGTCTGCCTCTCTGCTCTGTGATTTACTTTCTAACCTGGAGGCATTCATTAGTGGGGTGCTTCACTGGAATTCATACATATTCTATGATTATTATTATCAAAATGACACTGTCCACATTGGCTTGTACAACAGTAATGACACATGGCTTGATGAGCTATTAAGCAAGTCCCATTTGGAGATATTGATTAGGTGGTTTCGGCTTAGCTATTGAAGAGTAGCAAAAATTGTTTATTGCAAATATCCTCTGCAGTGACAGGGATAATTCATATCATGCAGCAAAATATCATGTGAAAAAGTGGAGTTATCTCTCAACTTTTCCTCTATCCTGAGTGTGTGAAAGCAAAGCACAGGGGATGTGGGGAGCTGGTGGACCTGGAGGGTAGGTTGCCACATGACAGGGGCTTCAGTGGCAGGAGGATGAACATTGTAAGCCAAGGCTGGAGGAAGTATAGAAAAGTAGAACCACTATTCAATGGCTTATTGACCTTTTCCACATTACAGTTTCTGGAATAATATCAGGCTTTCCTCTACTATAGTTGAGTGGATTTTGTCTTTCCAAATTCCTAACTGGGTAGGAGACCTGAGCACCCAAAAGGACTATATTGTTTCAGTAGTGACTGGATGAGGTGATTTGGTGACCAAAATGAAACACTGGTCAGATAATACTGTCTAAATGGCACTTTGTCCACCTGGCTGTGCCACCATCCCTGCTGACACCAATAACGATTGATGAGGGAGGCACTGCTTTTGTAGGGCTACTGTCTCTCAGCAGTGTCTCTAGTCCCCACATGCTTGTCATGGGCCTGACTCATACAGGCTTCCTTTAGCTCTGAAAGTCTCTACTTGAACCCATAAATGGATGTCAAGGCATAATCATCACATTACTATTTCTACAAGTGTACTCTCTTCTGACTGTAATGTGGATCATATATATATGCCAGAAAGTGAGCATAAGGTAATTTCAGGTCTGTGATTTCTATATAGAAATTATCATCAAATTTAGATCTGTTGCTGTCAGCACAAACCACCCACCCAGAGACCTGAGTTTTCCTGAGGTACTACAGAAAACATTTCCCTTTTCGCAAACTCACCGTATGCCCTGCTTCCTAGTACCACAGGAGTGGTTCTCCTTGGTCAGGAATCTACTACAGACCTATCCAGTCCCATCCAGCCCCATACCTCTTCTTTGACAGGAGTGGCTTAGAAAAAAAGTGTAAGACTCATGAAAGCACAGAATTATCTTTCCCGTCTCCACACTCCTCCTACCATGCCCAATAACAAGGCATTTAGAGATTTCTACACCTGATATTGTACCTGGACTGTCTTGTTGTTATTTGCCTGTCTAATCTGCTTTTGAATTTCCTGCTTTTTTTTTTTTTTTCCATTTTTTTTTTCTTCCCATGGCAATGACTTCCATAGTTTAATTAGGAACTGCATGAAAAAATGCTTCCTTCTGTTTTCTTTAAACTTGCTGAAATGATCATTTCCTTGGGCAGCCTCTCATGCCTGCATTTTGACAAAGTGTGAATAATCTGTCTTCACTTCCTCCTTTGTCGTTCACAATTTTAAAGACCCTGCATTCCTGCCTCACCAGGGTGAGCCCATGTAGAGAACTTCTTACAATGTAGCTTCCCAATCAAACCCATAAATCAGCATTGACATATCACTGGAGCTGAAGAACATGTTATCTGCTAATGCCAACGGTGAGTGAGTCAGAAAATAGAGCTATGTGGACTATAGAGAGAAAGGAACTGTACCTTAAAATAATGGGGGACTGAAACATAGCTGAAACATTTGATAACAACCCAGCCTAGTGCCATGCTATGTAGCTGGGTAGCTCCAGCTCTGAGCTTGTGAAGCACTCTCTGTTGGAGATTAATATATGCTGGTAACTGAACAAACTAGGACTGATCACCAGCTTCCCATCTGAGCACCTTCAGTGACTCAATGCAAGCCCTCCTTATTATAATAACATGCAATCAGGACTGATTCTGCTGACCTGGGGATCTGATCAGCACTGAGTGGATTACATTCACCAAACCCTTCCTGATACCTCTTGGGAATAAGTGCCAGGACTTGTTCTCAGAATGCAAGCTTAGCATTTCTAATGGGTGTTTCTGCACAGAAGAGGCTCAGGGCAGCCATCAGTGATGAACAGGGTCTTTAATTAGGACTATAAATAGTTCTGTCCTGCCCATGCTGATGACCCCTTGTCTGCCAATGGAAGTCTTTAAGAGATAATGCAGACCCTAGGACCTGCCAGCCCTGCTGGTGTAAAGAAGTGGTAGCCTTGGCTAAGGTGACAGTTCCAGGTCCTCTTGCAGTCAAAAGCAGGGAGGGTGCTGGATCACTCCCAGCTGTGGAGGAGGTTGGAAAGAAGATTGCAGCTATTAGGAAGGTGGGAAATGTGGTTTAACACCACACACCATGGGATACCTCCTGAGATACTTCTGAAATTTCAGAGTCAACACCGTTCCTGTCCCCATTGTATCCTGAGTGCGGCCAGTGCAGTTTCATCCTGGGCTGACAAGCAGATGGACACCAGTGTCAGTGATAAATGAGTGTTCTGTAGGTAGGAGGTTTGGGGAACAAACCTTCACCTTTACACTGGTAAAGCCTTTGTGTGTTTCCTCAGGAGCCTTTCAGTTATGTCAATAGGAAACTTTGCCTGAAGAAGTCAAGTGAGCAATTAGCCGTGCCCAGGTGCTGTCTCTGCAAACATCATACTTGCCAGTTTGGGGAAAATCTCTTTTTCCTCTTCTTCACAATTTCCTTCTTCCTCTATATCTAGCACAGGGGTACCTTAGCAGATGTCTTGGTAGAGCAGCATCCCAACAGGTTCCGCTAGCTCTAGGGATCAGGGTCTGCATTCACAAGAGAAACATTTGAAAATTTCCAAAAGCTCAGGCAAAGGAAAATGATTCTGCCACAGGGAGAAGGAGGCACTGCATATGTGTCCTAGTACCCACAACACTAACATGCAGTCATTTTTCAAGGGGAGTCTTCCTGCCTCAGTGGAAGAAAAGAAAGCAATAAAGGGAGCAGAGTATCTCTGATGACACTGTAGGGGTCTTTCAGGAGATTCACTTAGCCCTAGAGGTGCTGAAGACATGGGTGGGGAAAAGAGGAAGGACACATGGCTACAAAGCAGCAGACACATCTGTTAGTATACGTATGGCAGTCATGACACAAGTGCACAGAGCCCTAAATGGCATTTCCACTGAGCTTTCTCTCAGGAAGCCCTGTGTAGCATAGGCCTGCAAGAAATCCTATAGTTCACCCACAGGGGTAGCAGCTGCCCAAATCTCTGATGGCAGCCAGAGGGAAAGGTAAGGAAGGTGTCTGCATTTACTCACCTGGTCCTGAGTCCTCAAAGCTAAAAGGAGAAGACTTCTGTATTCATGTTAAGAAATGGTTCCTCTTCAAAGCAAGGAAAAGCAGTAGCATAGGCAGGATTTTGTGGGGAAACCTTGGTCATCTGAAGGTCACCAGTGATGGTAAAAGAGAGCTGGGTTATCTCTGGGAGGAAGCTGAAAGTAGCCCTGGCTTCTAGCCAGGTTTCTAGCCTGCAATGGAGATGACCAGAGCACCTGGTTTAGCATGCAACCAGCACACCCACTGCAGATGCTAGCTGCTGGCTGCAGCAGCCATTGGATGTCACAGCCAAAGCTGATGCCAAACAGCAGGTCCTGGAGGCCTTCTCAGAGGGAGAAAGATGAGGAAATGTATTCTGGAGTTGCACCAAACAGCACCATCAGACTTGGACTGATGGCATCAACCAAAGAGCATCATGAGGTCCCAGGGGAGGAGAGGGGGTGTCCCAGCTCCTTGTCCCCTCTGGTCCCTTCTAACAGTTAGCACTATTGCCATGTGCTGGATATAGACACAAGGCCACTCCAGTGCTTATTTCTGGCCATGCCAACAGGTATTGTTAGCAGCCTCACACTCTCCCATTGTCTCAACTGAGGCACTGCTTTTCCTGATGCTTTACTTCTCTGGGATTTCCTTCCTGAGCCAAACCAGTTTTTAAATTGCGCCATCCCCTAGGGCCCTAGGGAAATCAGGAGAGTGCCCAAATTCTTCTTTTCTAATTGAAGCTCCCTGCCTTCACGTTGACTGCTTTGTCATTCCCAGGGGCTCTGCCTCTTCCAAACACACATATGACAGCACAGCCCTGGGCTGAACATGGTTTCTCTTGTCTCGTGCAATACTCACACTCCACCCGTTCCTGAAGGTGGAATGCTGGGGATTTAATAGGAGATTCAGGAAATTTAATATGAGTAGCTTACAAAACATTTAATTCACTCTCTGAGATACTGTAGCTGAAGTCCATTGAATCACCAAGTGATAACACTTTCCTTTCTAAAGTGAAACTATCATATGACATACTTAGTAATGTCTTTATCATTCTTTAATTGCTGCTTTTGTTTTTAAACAACAACAAAAAAAAAAGGATGAAAAGAAGCCAAAAAAAGTATATATTTACATAAAAGTAATTCAGATACATGAATGAAAGGAAATGAACCAATTTAACAGGCAGGAAAGGTTAAAGATGATTACATGCCTTATAATCTATGCAATCTCTTTGCAACACTGCTCATTCTAGACCATGGTTACTGTAACATAAATAGTCCTGTATTTTAGAACATTCCTTTTAAATCACTAAAAAAGGTATTTTAAATGCATTAGGCAGAGAATGATGATGTTTAAGGAAATAAATTAGTGCTGAGGACCAACACACACCTGGCTTTTTGCATGCTGTGTAGTGATGTCCCCCAAATGTTCCTGAGACCTGAAGAGCAGCAGGCTGAAATTTCAGCCCCTGCTAACAAAGGCATTGTGCTGTTCCTCCTCATATTGTTGTGGCCTCAGAAAAAGAAAAACCGCTATGAAACAGGAATCCCTCATTAAACAAGCACAGATCAGAAGAAATCCCATGTGAGTCCCCTCCAAACATGCTCAGCTGGCTCAACCTGGAGGAGATGTGTGTAGGGGAATTACTACAGTCACTGTAACATCGAGGGGCCCCACTTGAGACTGGGCTGGGCACTGGCCATACACAACAGAAAGGCATACCCTGGTCTGCAGAACAGACAGTCCAAATGCACAGCTGGTGGTGAGAAACACACGGAGAGCTGCTGAAACCTGTCCAAGCTCTCCAGTGGCAGAAATAAGACTTTCGTCACTGGAATCTTTGACCCTGGCATCTTGCAGTTTTTCTGCATGGCAGCTCCTTCCTCCCTCTCATTTTTACCTCCTCATCAAAGCTTTCCCAGGTTTCCCGCCTCAGTTTTATCTCTGTCCCCCCTTTCAAGTCCTCAGTGTTCTCCCAGGCTGATCTTAGTGGTGGTTTGGGTTCAAGAGCAGGAGGCTTTTCCATCTTTCTTCTTGTCTTCAAATCCCCATTTAAGATCTTAGTCCTCAGAAGCCCTTATGCCAACCTGATCCTCTACTGTCCTGCAGAGCTCCAAGTCAGAGGGAACCCTTGGACATGAGGGATCAGAGTCTGTGTAAATGAGTTGGCACAAGGCTTGCACAATGTCTGTGATGTGACTGTCTGCTTGAGTCCTTGATGCTCTCTGGAAGCATGCTTTTTTGATGTCATGGTTCTCTTCAAAGCAATACCATCCAGAGCTTGCCCCTTTGCAGGGCTTGCAGTCCCTGCCCTGTCCCATTTGCTGTGGCACCCCAAGGAATGAAGATATACACATTTGTATTTTCTTCCTCTGTTCATGGCACATTAACAAATTCATGCCCACTCCTCCTAGGGGAAGTCAGAGCTGTTGCAAGGCAGTTCAGAGCTTATCACCACATATTCATGCACACTTCTTAATTCTGTGGTATTTTCCCTGTTTTGTGAATGCCTCGGGCATTCTCCTTACTACTTCACCTCAAAACAGGACAAATGGAAATGGTCCTCAGAAATTCAGGCTTTCCTTTCAGTGGGAAGCAGTTCACACATTTCAGTTATGAAATTTCAGAAGTGCACATGTTTCAGTAGTACATTGCAAAATATGAATGAAAAGCAACACACTGGAGCTTCAAGATAAACTGGGGTGAGATTTTTTTGATGAGAAGGAGGAGTAGTGAAAAAAGAAAAGAAAAATTTATGCACAACCCAAGATGGAGGTGTGTGCCTTTTTATGTCAAAAACTGACTATTTTTGAAACAGTGCCTCTTTTTTGTCTACATGAAGCAGTCCCAGTGAGGGAGGACTGTAGCTGAACTATTCTCTTTTATATTTCTCTCACAAATCTGTGCTATGCATATGCAGGTGCCAGTGTAGTCAATAGGGAAAGAAACTGAGAATTTGGTGCCAAAAGCACAAGTCAGTGCTACTAAGAAAAAATTCCCTTAGACCCCAGGAAGCAAAAGTCATTCTTTCTCTGTTGAAGTCAATCACTGGCAAGAGGCAAATGTCATAGCCCCAGGTGGAAGGCTTCAGGAAGGTCATTTGTGATGCACTAGGAACAGCAATAGCCAGACCAATATTTTTCAGTCAGTTCCAGGACTGCACAAACTCCACTCTAATTCCTAGGGAATATCCTTTTTTACTCAACTCTGAGGCTTAGCTGTGCAGGCTGGACCCCTGTGTCTTTCCCAGTCTCTCCCTGGTTGGCCCAGCTCCTGACTGCCATTCGTCCTGCTGCCCTACCATTTTCTCTTGTGGCTACCAAGTCCCAGAGTTCAGTTGCTCATAGGGAGGGAAAAAATTCTGTCTTTCTAAAGAGTATTCATCCTGACTTTGTGTGCAACAGAAGGAAATTATTAGTGGGCAGACTTCTGTCCAGAATGCTTAATAAAAAGGCACTCAGGGCCAGGTAATCTGCAAGCAGAGAGGTCTCCCACTGGTACCTGCCAGCAGCAAGGGTAGGAGGTGCCAAGAAGGACAGTGGTAAGACAGACAGAGAAAATTGTGAAAGTAGAAGAATAAGACAATGGGATACAATTTTTTATTTGCCTCCAAGGACGATACACTCCCTTGAAAGCTGTGTTCAGGACCCTTCCAGGATCCAGGGTGATCAGTTCACCTGACTCTAGGGGCTGCATAACAGATAGGTACAGCTGGGAATTGCCACATGTATACCTTGAAGCTCCACAGAGGAGAAAATCTGGGAATAATTCACAGCTGAGCTATGACCAGGGCTTCCGTTGCAGGACAGACCTGCATTTAGTGTGGAGCAAGGCTGACAAGTGAGACTGATTTCTGTACACCTTGCTGCCTCCCTTCCTTCCCCTGGCTGGGGAATCACAACACCCAGCAACTCCTGTGTCAGAACAACATTGTTGCTGACCACAGGACATAACCCCAGCCTGGAGCTACACATGAATTTCTGAAGAGCTGGAAACACAGTCTGATCATTCCAGTATAAAGGCATGCAGGTCATTAACAGGCTACCCAACACCATCAGCTGGACAGCAAGTCAGCAAACCATTGAAAAGACAGTTAAAAATATTAATATTTGATGCTGCAAAGCTCAGGCAGTGCATTAAGCTACAGGTGACCTGGACTGCAGAAGATCATTTAACCAGGCAGAAAATAGACAGCAGTAGCACAGAACACTGCAAATGGTTAAATTACAGAGCAAGCTGAAGAGTTGGCATGATTGATTAATCTCTATCAGAGCATCAAGAAACAATGAAACAAACATACACTCTGATGGGCTTTATCTCCCAAGCGACCAGTGGAAGTGTCAGGTTTGGCTGCTGTTTATCAGGAAGGTGGTATGTACGCAGCCAAGGTAGTTGGCACAGTTAGAAATCCATGCAAAATGCTTTCTGAGGGATATGGATGATACTGCAGATCAGCAATGGAGATATAGTCTCAGGCCCAGGGGATGGAGCTCTTCCATGACTTTGTGCTGCTCAAGCAGTGCCAGAGCCACTGCATCTTGTCATGATGGCTGCAGATCTGAATTCCTAAAGCACCAGAGGTTTCAACTGGAAGCAAAAGGGAAACTGCAGTTCCTCCAAGGCAGCTCTTTATTAGAATCCTGGTACCTGTTGTTACTGGTGACACATTCAATAGCTTAGTAGAAAGAAACATTTTAATACTTAGAAGAACAGCTAATCTCATGGAAAGCAAGTGAAATTTCCACATGCAGCCTGCTCCTTGTGCTGCACTACCTCTCCCTGCTGCAGCTGTGCAAGCAGAGCTGCCAGGACCTCTTCTCAAGCTGTTTTCCTTCTGCTGCCTGCAAGCATGTTCTTCTGCTGTTGGAGGGCTCACTGATGGAGAAAGCCTGGGCTCAGCCTGAATCCTAGCTGCCTACAACTCCCCAAAGTCCTTGAGCCAGGCAGTGTCGGGGTCCTCCTAAGCAGGATAGGCCATGGATCTCTGTGTTGTCTGGATGCTGGGCATGTGAAAGTACGATACAGGCAGATGAAATAGATGAACATAGCCAGGCTCAGCACATAGCTCTGAGGCTCTCCATGGAGCAGAGCGGGGAGCACCTCCAGGGCACACTGAAGTCCAAAGCGTGTGCTGGAGGTTTCTTGAGTGGTCTAGTGGGTCACACTGGAGCTTGTCCTGTAGAGTTGCTCCAGCCTAGGGCTACTTGTTCATGACAATGCTACAGCAGTATCACAGCTCTTGATACTTACCACACCAGCCTAGTAAGAAGAGGTCCTGAGAGCAAAACTCAGACTGATGCAGAACAAAGATTTGAGGGAATTTTCTGTTTCTGCATGCTAAGCATAGAACAACAATGGCAGAACAAAGGGTCTGAGACACCCTAGGCTCTGAAAAAGGCATCACTGTCCTGTACAACCTAGTCTCTACTAATTAAGTATTCTGCTTGGGTTATTCTTCCTGTGGACTGTCACTGTTTCCAGCCAGTCCGAGAGGGTGACAAAGGATGTGCCTCTACCGAGTTGGCAGGAGGAGCTGCAATGATCCAGGATAGCTCCAGGGACTGTGCAAAGGACAATGACTCCTACAGCCCACCCTGCTGTAGGGCAGAGAGCTGGGAGGCACAATAACAGAGACTGGAAATATTGGCTTTTGCTTTGAGAGGAGTCTTGCTGTAAGGACCTCACCAGGTAATTTGCCCCAGTAGAACAGTCTCTGTTGGCAAGCTAATGCTGAATTACAGTGGAATCCCACTGTAAATACTTGTGTCATCTAAGTGATCACCTGGTGAGACCAATCACAGTAATGTAAATAGTGTTCAATAAGAAGCTACTGATGGGAAGGCACAAACCTGTGCAATATTGCACTGTTGTAAGTGCTGTGTCTGTTCTTCCTGATGAGTCAGAATAGAGAAAGAAAGCACAATAAAACCCCTGCTTCTCCTGTTTGTATCCTCAGTACATGGTCAAGGTGGGACGCTCCACTCCTCCCAGTCTCAGCTTTGACTTTGCTAGTAGGTACAAAGCTATTCTTTTCTTTCTTACCACCTTATTTTACTTTTTCCTGTGCCTGCAAGGCATCTGTACTTTCATTTCTTTGTATGTTCTTAGCCTTGTTGCACTTCTCCAGACCTTTACCTGTTTGGCTCTGGCTCCAAGTACCAAAAGTAAAACATATATTTATGGAATAAGTAATTTTAAAATTTGATCTTGCTAATTATTACCTTCATTATGGCTCAGTCCCGAGGGAGCACTTGAGGTTTTGAAAGCTTTCTAATCAAATTGTTCTAATACTTATTTTGAGGTTCATTAAAACATGCAAGGACCTTTCATCTTTATATATCTTTTGAAATTGTTAATGCTCTTAAATAAAATAGGAGTCTCGTGAAAAATGCAGCATGGCACCAAATATACTAGGTAGGACTTCGAAGAAAGGAGTGAAGATTGTGGTAATTTAAAAGCTCTTATGAAGAAAGTTTTCCAGATTAGCTAAAGAAAATGAAGTGGAAAAAGTTTTGTGGGTTCAACAGAAAGCAAAATTAGCTCCTGGACTAAGGTGAAGAGTGAACCTGTTGGAAATTATCTCAAAAGGCTGGCATAAAACCCTGTCAGTTCTACAAAATTATGACTGTTTGACATGGAGTCACCAGCACTATATGCAGCTCAAGGAGGATCAGTAGTCCATGTAATAAGTTGGTGAAGGAAAACATACCAGAAAGGAAGAAGGTCAGCTATATTTCAAGTCACCTTCATTCATTAAATGCTGCTTTACCTGCTTGGTGTGGGATGTGGGAACCAACTTAATTTCTTTCCAAGTACATTATGCACATCACCAGTTATTTAGTAGCTTGCATGTCTGTAGCCATAAGGGAATCATGACCATATTTTTCCTTTTAATTTACAAGATTGTTTGCACACTGGGATGCCAGATGGCCTGAACTTTAAGTTTGGAGATAATGAAGTCAAACACCAGCTTCCCATCCTGAGAGGAGGAAAGAAAATCCCTCAGAATACACAGCTTCTTGCTGAGTGCTTACAAACATCTCCATGAAGGGCTTAAAGCCTCTGCAGGGGCAGCAGTCACACCAGCAGGTTAAAACATCACTTCGGTCCTTCCTTAACCATGACTTCAGGCTATATCAGAGAATAGCAGCTGCAGACCCTCCATGCCTGCTATGGGACGTGAAGTCCATTGGATATGCAATTAAGGATTCCCAAATCTTACTTCTAGTCAGTACCTCTCTCCCATGAGGTGCACAGCCCTCTGTGGCCAAGCTGACCCTGTGGTAAACACCCTCTGTGACCTTGCTGCAAGGCTGGAGTAGTTGGAGCATAAGGTCCCAGAGACTTCTCCCTGCAAGTGTGAGTTTCACCATGATGGGCCTCTGTTCAAAATGAGACATTGCCATTCAGATATTGAATCAAGCCAGCTGTGGACAACAGAGGAAGCAAGGAATGTCTCTTACAGGGCAGATAAGCCTCTTCAGGGAAGTGCTTGTTTCCACCTATTCAGGACAAGCCTGGGTAAGTAGGTCAGATACCTGTGCCATCGTCATTTAGAGAGAGGAGAATACTTCTCTCACTGTTGCTATAAACTGCAGGTTTTCACACACCTGAAATGCTATTTATGTGACTAGTTTTAAAGAGATCACCAGCCTCACAAAGATAGAGAACATATCTGTCCCACTGAGGCAGTCTAGTGCCATTTCCCACAATAGAGATGCCCCTCCAACTAGGGAGTGAAGCCTCGTGGAGCTGGATGGTCTGGGCCAGACCATGATATGGCTGACCTAGACTCCTCTGCCAGTGAGGAAATGAAGTTTGGTCTCCTGAACACAAATCACTAGATTACTCCAAAAAAACCCTTCTTATTGCTAGACTTTATGTCGCAAATCTTTTCACTGCCTTCAGTGGAGCTTAGTTAAGTGACTATCACTGCAATACAGAGGGTAGCTGTCTTCAGGCTTGTCCTGTGTTTCTCTCCTTTTCTTTCTGTATTTCTGCACTTATGATTTGGTTTTCAGCGGTATTCAGTCCCCCTATGGGGAAACAATTGGCACTAATTGATAAAATGCTTTCATCTACTTGGTGACAGAATTTCTAGAGGCTGATAATTGATGGAATGATATCACACAGCTTTTTTCCAATGATCACATTAATTATATATCCCTCCTGCTTTCTTGTCTACAGCACTGTTGCTTCCATTCATGTTCATTTAACTAGATCATGCATTTCATTAGAAAACAATAATGTATGATTATATATAGGAAGAATCCCAGCCATAAATAGTGGCCTGAGCTTCACAATTTAATGTGAGGAAGGAAATAATTTTTTAGAGTGTATTTTGGAGAAGAGGAGTATTTGCTTCTTTTGTTCATTAAGAGGCTGGTCCAGAGTCCATTGAACTCGGGAAGCCATCCCATCAATTCAGTGTGATGTGGATCTGCATGTTAATGAGTTCATCACAGTGAAAGAGGTATCCACAGGTGTTTCATAGCTTTCCAGCTCTTTTTAATAAAGATTAAGTAAAAGTTCAGTCTTGGGAAGACATACTGTGGAACATGAAAGATTTATTATAGGGGCCATAACTTTGGAAAAGGGGGTTGTGTGAAGGTTGTGCAAATACCTAGGTCTCTTATTAGAGTTCTTAGATAACAGCTATTTTCTGGAAACCAGATTTCAGTGCCTAAACTGAGACTGCAGAAAGAGAAAATTACTGCCATGTTGTTAATGATGAGCTTTGTCCCAGAACTCACTTCATTCATGAGTGTAACTTGTCACAGATAGGATGTGATCCACCCCTGTTCTGCTGATTTCTCTCCCATTGCAAGGTCCACATTACCAGTGAACAGGTCAGAGTAAATAGAATACATGTTCTTGTTTTTGCAACATGCACTCAGAGATATTGATCTTTGTGTATGGGCAAACTGTGGGCTTCATAGCTCCTCTGCTGCTGCTACTTGCTCTATCTCCAGTCCTTGTGCCAGCAGGCCTGGATAGCCCTGATCCCAACCCTGTTCTAAACCTGTCTGGACCTGTGTCATTTCTGCTATGCATATCCTATCCTCTTAGTCCTAAAAATAGGACAGAGGCTTTGGGATGCCTTGTTTTATGTAGTCTCATAGACCGTGCCTGTGTGAGAAAAGAGGCTGTGCTGCAGCCAGCACCAGGTGCCTTGGTGCAGGCTGGATAGCAGAGGTGCCATTCACTTGGAAATGTTAAAGACCTGAAGGCTGCTGGCATCAACTGTTAGGGTTATGACTTGCTCCCTGAGCAGCTGTATTCCTGCTGCCTGCTGCAGTGCTGTGGTACCCCTTTCTGATTTGTGTGTGAGAAAGCCAGATGTGCAATTTCTTTTTCCTACCTGGGAAACTGAGCTCACCAGACCCCACAGGTACAGATAAACACAGCAGCCATATCCTGCAGAGAACTTCTTTCCAAATTGCAGAAAGAAACCAAAGGCATTTCTCATGGTATGGCAGTGGAGGCACAGGATGGTCCTGCTTTGAATTGCTGCATGTGGAGCAGCTGCCACTTTTTCCATGGATTTCTGCCTGTCATGGTATAACCAGTCAGCCACTCAGCACCACACAGCTGCTTGCCCACCATCCCCCATCCTGGTGTAGATGGGGAAAGGAATCAGAAAAAAAACCCTAAAACCTGTGGGTCGAGATAATGACAGTTTAATAGGACAGCAAAAGAAGGGAAAATAATAGTAATTATAAAAGAATATACAAAACAAGTGATGAATGATACAATTGTTCAGCACCCACTGACCAATGCCCAGCCGGTCCCTGAGCAGCAATCACTGCCCCCTGGCCAACTCCCCCCAATTTATGTACTAAGCATAACGTCGTATGGTATGGAATAGTCCTTTAGCCAGTTTGTGTCAGCTGTCCTGGTTATGTTCCCTCCCAGCTTCTTGGGCACCTGGCAGAGCATGGGAAGCTGAAAAGTCCTTGACTAAGACTGCATAAGCAGTACTTAGCAACAACTGAAAACATCAGTGTGTTATCAACATTATCCTCATACTAAATCCAAAACACAGCACTATGTCAAGCTACCAGGGAGAAAATTAACTCTATCCCAGCCGAAACCAGGACACTGCCCCACTGGTCCCTTAGGAGGACACATCCTATCACTCACTCATTTTGTTAGACATGAAAAACATGTTCCTATGGAGAAGGGCAGTCTTGAGGGATTTTGTTGCCTTCAGATATATCCAGCTGCCTAGAAACACAGGAAAACTGTTAACTGACATGTGAAGACTGTATACAAACCCAAGGGCAGGGCGGGTACTGGGTTCAAAGCCACGAGACATGGAGGCTGCAGTAAGAAATTCAGGCTTGGTGTTTCTCTTTCAGTACTTTCTGTTCTTTTCTGTACATTTTTAGCCAGTCAATTCATTTAAGAAAGAGAACAGACAACAAGTTATATGAAGCTCTCATCATTACAAAGACTACAATGCTCCTACAACGCCACCCTTAACCTTCTTTTTACTTCTTCTGGGCATGTGAGTGTATATCCACTTCCATTACTCATGGAGGTCCCATCTTAGGAGGGAAATAACTGCAGCCCAGCAGAATTCAAGCAAATGCTTGGTAAATTGGGTCATTTGTGCAAAAAAGACAGGTGTTCCCTTCTCTACAAGGCAAACATACTTTTATTGGATTTATGGAGTCACCATATGGTTACAATTGTATAACAAACCACACATCTCTGCTGTGAATGTCTCCTAAAGCTTTTTCATACTGGGCCTTAAGACAGTGCTCTTAAATCCCAGTAGTTTTGGTGGGAGCAGAACTCCTTCCCACACAAACACATGCAGCACTCCCACCCAGCATACACCCCACAGAGAGGAGAAAATGCAGCTGCAAAATGCAGTGAAGGACAGCACAGAAAATCCTCCAGACCCTTCCTGTCCTGCTATCTGCCCTCTGCTTTCTTTGCTTTCTTGGGATGATTGAGAGGTTCACTACATCTGGTATGCTTTTAGTCTCAGTTTTTAGAAGGCAATAATTATAGGTTTTATCTCTGATCTTGTCTTTCAGTTAAAAGGAACTAAAAAAGTTAATTTCTAGATTTCCTGGTTAGGAAGAATTGAACAATAAAAGTGTTGAAAGAAGTTCTGCATGACTGTGGGGAAGTCTGTTTCGGATAACACAGAGAAGAATGGAGCGTTGACGGTCTTAGGTTACTCCACAAGGAACTTAGAAAGAACTTTTGACACTCAGATGGTGCCAGAAAATAAGCCACAAATTGAGCCTGAGCCTGGCCTTTTTCCATTGCCTCCCATAAAACTATATAAATGAAAGAAACACTCAGACTGTCTCTAAGCTATAGAACAGCCATGGAAGAGCCCCACAAAGGCTAGGATGACGAGTAGTAACTTTACAGGACAATACAATGGCTGTAGTTGGTCATGGTCCTGCCAGTCTACAGAGGCAGGAAATACAGCTGTGTCATTTGAGTTCACTGGTCAAACTGGAAAGTAACATAAAAGTGTTGACAGACAAAATTACTTGCCTTAGCTGCAGAGATTTTTTTTTCGTTTTCTTTACACCAAAACAACCAAATTAAGCAAATGTTAAAAATCAAAACACTTAATTCTGAAGATGTCAAGCAAAAATGCTCTTATTGTTCTGAAATTAAAAAGAAAAACAACACAGACCTTTTTTTTTTCATCCGAGATGGAATAAACTTAATGAATTCACTGTGGATGTAGTCACTCGGAAAAAGCTGTCAGTGGGTGCAGTTTAAATCTCAGGTTTCTTGGAGGGGCAGAAACACCTGCCTTTAAATTGGGAGGTGGGCGCAGGGTCATTTAGCAGTATGCAAGCTATGGATGTTCCCACCTAAGCTAAACAAAGAACTGATCTGGGTTGTGCTGTACTATAAGGACTGCTTTGCTGCAGTGCTCTCAGGATCGCATTCCCGAGGTCTCCAAATCTTTGTAGCACAATGTGGAATAGGCCCATCTATCTTTTTCTCCAAATGTTTGGCAATTGACTGAGTTTGATAGGCGTGTTCACAAATGATTGTAGCATTGCTAATTCATTTACTGCTCACTGCTGTGCCAAGACTAACACTTCATTAGAGACAAGGAACAAAACATGCTTCCTTATATGCAGTCACTGCAACCCTCCCTGATTTTGCATGCTCTATCGTATTATGCATGCCATCCTGCTAACTAGATTTAGCATGAATAAAAAACTTGTATAAAGCAGAAGTTAAACCCAAATCCTACTATACAAATCTTCCCTTCTATCTGTAGGGTCTGTTTCCCTTTCAGAAATTCTCTATAATGCACTCCTGCTGTGACCTTTACTAGTTTTGACCACCTTTGTTTCCCTGGAGCTGGTTCACTCAGCTTCAGTTATGAATATTCAGCTAATATTTTGCCTCTAACTGTGGTTACAAACCAAAAAACTTGTTCAGCAGCAGTGGCAGGGTAATTTGGTAGTGATAGGCTTTTAAATTATGTATCCATAATCTCTTAAATCTACACCATTCAAATCAGGTTGTGATGATGTGTGTCAAGGAGAGCTTCTGGGAATGACAAAGGTTCCCTCATGTGGATTGGTGATGGGGAGCAGGGGAAAGATAAATAAGATTGAGAAAGGTGAAAAATGTGGTGTGTGGTACTGCACATGCATCCCAAGTAGGACAGAACTGCAGGTGCCATAATGAATTGGAAGCAGGAGTGAGTGCAGTGCTGTGCAGAGGGAGCCAAGCTACCTTGTCAGGAGTGGGGCTCACCCTGCTCGTGACTGCATTGAAGAACCTCTTCACTTTGGTTTTTCAAACACTGAGTCCTACCCCTGCAGGGCCATCCTGTATTTAACATACAACTAAGTTTGCTCCTTTCTAAATGGAGATCTGCAGTTCCCCCTGCACTATGTCTTTGCCCTGTTTGATCTGCAAGTTTTTCAAGACTAGAGTGACTGTGAGTACACACACCCTGAGCACAAAGGATTTTCTAGGGGTACCTATTCACAAGACTAAAGGAATTAAATACATTCAGTCAAACGTTACTTCTATCAGCAGCATTTTGCTGCTGTTCTGGCTTGGGAGCCAAACATATGGCCTTCCTTGCAATGGGAACAAGGACTCCCCTGACAGTTATCTCTGACATATGAGACAGGACAAACTCTAATTTGGTCTCCCCGGGCAGCAGGAGGCATCTGTGGTGCTGGGAGCACTGGGACAGGGCAGGAAAACCACAAGGTTAATGGCATTGTAGAGAGGGGAAGGGAAAAACCAATGACTGAGATTGAAAACAATCCTTTAGCTCAAGCTGAACTGAAGTAAGGGAGCCTCTAGTGTCAGGTAGAACTGTGGACATATTGTTAAAAATGCAGAAAACGAGCTAAAAGACAGTGCCTGGAAGAAACCTCCCTCTGAGGGATGAGGTGGGTGTATGCATCTTGGCATCTAAAGGTGGCCATTGATTGAGATTCAAAAACACCAGTTTGAAAAAAGGGCACAAAAATGCCCTGCATGGGTAAGTTAGGGACCAATGATCAAAGGGGACAGTGTCTGTGCAGGGAGTGGAATGTATGGAAAACCCCAAAGTCTTCACAGTGAAGTCTTACTCTGGATTGTTTTTCCTGAAGCACTGGAGAAATATCAGGGTATATGCCCCTGCCAAGAAAGCAAATAGAACAGGGGAAAGAAAATTGAAGTAGTGAACTGAGCTCCTCACAAAGATATAAACAGTCCCAGATGAGCCCCTGCTGATGGAGGTCTGTGTTTGAGTGGCCTCATACAACTCTGTATCCACCAAAGGAAAGCAATCAGATTTCTCTGAGGAAGGTTTGAGTGGCAGAGTTCACGTCAGGATTAACTCTGGCCACTGCTGGTGCTGTATTTTGTAAAGTATGCTCAGAAACCTGATGGGCCTTTGGAGCAAAGGTGCTTCATGTTTCAGCAGAACAGTTCACTTGACATTCCTTGAAGACTTAGTATTAATCCACATTTCAGAAAATAACCCTTCCTTTTAATCTCCTTGTATATTTCTGTCAATGGCACAAAGGTCAGGATCTTGTCAAAGGCTATAGACATATCCAATAGAAAGGGATCTGGACTGTGTAATATTAAAACCCAGTTATCTGGGTTGCATTTGGCTTCTTTACCTGGAAGCAACCCCCCCCCCCCCACCCCCCCCCCACCCCCCGCGACTGTGAATAAAAAAGAAGTGTAGACGTGTCAAGTTGATGGAATTAGCAATGGCTTTATTCAAAGTGTTTATATAGCATATTCAAGACATGATGCCTCAGAAGAGGTTTCTAGATCTGGGAACAAATACTTAGTGTCCCAGAGCCTATGTGAGCAGCAGTGAAACAAATCCAAAGCTTCATGGAGAAAAAAGAAACTCACAAAGCTAAGGCATGATGGAGCTGAAAATACCATAGCACCGTGCTTAGAAGCCCTTACAAATAACTTTCCTCCCAGGAATGGCACACATCAGTCACACTGACTCCAAGTTTATAGATTGTGTACTACTTTGTCTTTATGTACCAGATTAAACAGTCTGAAGCTGAATAGTTACACTAAGAGTCAGGGAGGCAGATTCTCATATTATTTATTGGCTGTATTGCACTAGGTGCCGGTACCTGTGGAGACGCAAAAGGGCCTTGAGATAGAAATGGTAGGAACAAGCTTCCTCAGGGCTGTGCATGGGGCAAAGGGATCTTCCTGTGAGCAGCTTACATGCCAAGCATAAGATAAGTGACAGCAGATGGATTTAGAGTAATATGTGTAAATTATATAGAGCTGTTTTGCCACGGGAACAAACCATGTCTACTGCACAGATTCTGACGTGGACTTTGGTGGGCTGAGAGGAGTCTGAAGTATCCATCTACAGACACACTGTCCCCAAAGGGCTTAGAGATAAGAGACTGAAAGTCCCAACATCTGTAGAAGAAAATGAGCCACCCCATGCTCTGACCAGTGTGTGTTCACTGTCTGATTCACATTTCATCACTTTGGACTGCAAAAAGCTTTAATCACAATCTGTCCCCCTGCATTTGGGATGGTTTACATGTTGTCACAGTGTAATTATGACTTGCCCCAATAGCGAATGGAATTATATTGGCTAGACATAATCCTCGGTGGGCTAAGTTTCTGTTGCCAAACAAGGTGTCCTGAGTGGTACAGGAAAAGTCACATCACTGCTGTCCCTTCTTTCCTAATATGTGTAGTGGCAAGCTTGATTCTGGACTTTGTATTAGACTGCTGTGAGGGATGGTGATTAAAACTCCCCGGGTTAGGTAGTCCAGTCTGTAGGGCTGGTGGCAGGGTAGAATGCCAGAGCAGGAGAATGCAAGGAGCAGAAAAGAAATGATTGCATCTTTCTGTTACCAGATATCCCAGCATTAAAACATCAAAAAGTTGTCTCCAAAACCCATGACATTTTAAAAGATTTTTTTTTTTACTGTGTATATCTGCTGAATTTGTTCATATTGTATGTTAATCTCTCTCCCACCAGCAGGACTGAAAATTTTATTTGTTAATAAAGCTGGGTTACTCAGGGAGTAGATAGAGTCTAGAATATGAGTATTAAAAAATAGCAGGAAATAACACTGCATTTCACTGGGTAGAATCATTGGATTCAATGCCTTTTTTTTTTTTTTTTATGGAACTACTGAACTTTTTGACTGCAATAGGCAGAGCCACACTCCCTGTACCTAGCAATACCAAACTGGTATTACTTAAGAGCAAAGAAAACATTTTAACTAAGTAGTCTCAGAACCAGCCATTACACTTTTTTTATTGAAACTTATATTTCATCACTCACGAGAGACATGAAAAATCAGCTTCACAAGACATATTTTTTAAAGCAACATGTAATTGTTGCATACAGGGACTTAGACCAGAAGTGCCTCCTTCAATTATACAGCAACAATATTGCAGAATTAGAACACGATGTATATTACTTTCTTGACAAATCAATAAAAAATAAACAAACAACAGCAGATTGATCCCATGCTGATGCCAAGTCCACTCCCAGAATGAATTTTATAGGCCTTATAAAAACACAGTTTATATTATAGCATCTTAATTAAAGCAGCACTTCCAGTGCTGCTGTGTATTTATGTAAATTGTTGGTTTCTGTAGATGGGACAGCCAGGCTGGAATCACTGCTTTTGCTAGTACTCACTATAGTTATGGCAAGCTGCTTTCTTGAAATTTTGGCTGCTTTAAGAAAAGACAAGACAGGAAAGTGAAGTTAGGAGTGAAGATTAGGTGAGAAATACTGAGATTTTGATATTTTCTCCTTTCTGAAAACAGAAAAGATATTTAAAAATATTCACTCTAACTGATAATAGAAATTTGAAACAGATCTTGCAACATTTCCATTTCACCTTCAATATTTGAAGATATTTATTTCTTTTGTAGTATGACTATAAGTGAAATTTTGAAACAAATGTCATTTAGAATGAAGAAAAACCCCACAGATCTTTTTCAAAATCTGAAGAGACATTTAAAGAATTTATGATTTTTTTGCCTTTAAATGTGTGATTCATATTTGTTAAAATTATCTTTTAACAATAAGTTAAATAGTTATATTTATATAATAAATAGTTATTTTTTTCAAGAAAGCATCATTTGCCACCTCTAGCAAATGATGGGATAGGAATTTGGAGATCGCTGAACAGTATCACTAAAGTGTTAAAAATTAACAACCTACAATAAGTGCATATGGAATGCTTTATCTGTAATTTGACCCAAAACTTTACAGATTCAGGTAAAACTCTGCTAAACTCTGATGGAAATTAATTGCCATTTCCTAAACAAATATTTCTAGTTCTAGCCCTACAACTATACATAGATAATATTTTGTTATTTTAGACAATAGTGGTGTGTGGGGTCAGATGAAAAGATGTGTCTGTGCCACATTAATAGACAAGCATTTGTTTTAGTGCTATGGCCACAAAGTAGTTCAGAACAACCAGGCACCTAAGAAGAGAGAAGATGCTCTTTTGGCCAACCTGGGGAATCCAGATAGTTTGAATATTTGTCCAGAATAAACATTTTAACTGTAGGCAGCAAGCTAGGAGTATTCACTAAATTTGTAAAGAGGAAGAGATTGGGAGAGGACTCTGGAGAGTAGGTAATTTCCATGAACATCAGTGATTTCTCTTCCCCTGCAGGCTCAGACACTTGCAGAGCAATTCACACTTGCTGCTCCTGGCTTGCAGAGGTCAGGCTGGAATTTTTTTTCCCAGGACACGAACAGGCTAACAGCAATGAACCAGGATGGATCAAAGATGTGACTGGACTGACAGTCTGCTGGTGAAGAGAGTCCTCATCTTTCCTCTATCTGCCAATAGTCCCAGAAATGTCAAGTCTGTTCCAGAATTTGGACATGGACAGTGATCAGGTTTACTCAGTTCAGCCCATTTTGTCATGAAATTCAGGTTCTCTGTGTTTGGAAGGTTCATTGTTGGGGACCCAGTCCAACTTCTTCACTTGCCCTGATGCTGAATGTTAGGTCACATACACAGAGGGCAGCAGATGTTGAGTGCCAGTCGATGGCTTTCTGATACAGCCACAGAGATTTCCCCTGCAGGCAAACTGTGCTGCCCTGGGAAGTCTCAGACAGATTGGCCTGCTTGGACAACACAGGGAGAGGATACAAGAAACATAGTAATCCAGACAAGGGCCAGGGCCAGGGCAAACCCAGCAGTGTGCAACACTGCTGTAAGCACTGACAGAGCATCATCAGGACCCTGCACTTCCCCAAGATGCTCCTACACCCCTGTGCTAGTTTTAGCTGTGTTACAGCAGATATCTAGCAGAGCTTGCATCCTTTTTTGCAGTCTGTCTTCCTTTGGCACACCTGAAGCTTAGCTGCTCTGAGGTGGTGGCAGGGATTTTCTCCTGCTATTTCCCCCTGCAGGGGGGCAGCCTGGCCATGCCTGCAGTTTCTTTCCTTGTATCAGCTGTTTGCCCTATCACTTAGAACAGACCAGTTTGCCAACAGACTCCTTCAGTCTGTCAATGTCAAGTGGTGCTGAAAAGAGCGACTGACCACAGAGTGTTAGTCCTGCACCTGCAGTATCTATTGGTTTCCATGAACACTGGAAATGCTCAGCACTGCCATGGTTTAGCCCCAGCCAGCAACTAAGCACCACGCAGCCACTAGCTCACTCCCTGTACCCCGATGGGATGGGAGAGAGAATCGGAGGAGTAAGAGTGAAAAAAACCACTCCTGGGTTGAGATAAGAACAGTTGAATAATTGAAATAAAGTAAAAAAGTAATGATAATAATAACAATATAATAATGATGATGACAATGATGATGATGATGATAATAATAATGATAATAATAATAATAATATACAAAGCAAGTGATGCACAATGCAATTGCTCACCACCCACCAACCAATACCCAGACAGTTCCCGAGCAGCGATCACAGCCTCCTGGCCAACCCCCCCCCAGTTTATGTACTGAGCATGACGTCATATGGTATGGAATAGCCCTTTGGTCAGTTTGGATCAACTGTCTTGGCTGTGCCCCCTCCCAGTTTCTTGTGCACCTGGCAGAGCATGGGAAGCTGAAACGTCCTTGACTAGCATAAGCAGTACTTAGTAACAACTAAAAACATCAGTGTGTTACCAGCATTCTTCTCATACTAAATCCAAAACGCAGCACTATGCCTGCTACTAGGAAGAAAATTAATTCTATCCCAGCAGAAACCAGGACACTTCACCTAGCCTATCTCAATTCCTCTTTTAGTAACACCCCTCCATTCACTGGGAGCCATCCAATAGTGATAAGAGCCTTTTCCTGAAACTGAGATTTGCATTGAAGAGGTCAAGTTTCCCTACTGTAACAACTGTCTTTCTCTCTCCTTGCAGTGATGTAACAGCCAAGGTGCAGATTTAAATGTATAAATACCTAGACAGGCAGAGTGGAAATCTCACAATATTTGATCAACTTGAATTATTTGCTTTCATAAACAAGTAGGTTTTGAAGATCTCTCCAGGACTGCAAATGATTTTTGCAATTATCTCAGAGATGTGATTACAGATTTCAAAGGAGGATGTTCTAACAGTGTTAAGGGAGGATATAAGGTGACCTAGTGCAGCAACCCACCATGAAAATTAGGGTGGGAGATGTCAAAAGAAGCTGGGTTTATTGATGCAATTTCTATTAATAAGATTAGTGGTAGCAGAGGAAAACTGCCCCAGACAAGAGAAATTTCTCTTCAGAGATCTGAAAACTATGGTTGTATTCACTGTCCTGGAACTGACGATTTCTGCATGCACCACCACCTGGGTGAGAGGCTGGTATCATCCTTCGGTCCTTCCCCCACGAGAGGCTGTGGTGGAGTGCTCCTGCTAGGGATAAGATATTGTGAGCTGTGTTGCAGGCCACCACTCTTGTTAAAACAGCCAGACCCAGGAGATATTGGTGTGAGTCTTGGCACTGTCATGGTCCTTTTTCCAGCACCAGGGAGTCTTCCTGGTCCACTCCTCTTGTCTGCCTCATTAAGAGGGTGCAACGGTTGGGCCCTCTCTGGGACAGGTGTTATTTTAGTACATGTTCTCTAATAGGAGAACAAGAAAGATAGAGGAAAAGAGGGGGGTGATTTTACATTTCCCTAAAACCTTGGAAAAATCTGGTAGGGTGTGCATTGTTTTTCACGGGCAAACTATCTTGTCTGTTTTCAAATGCTCAGTATCTGGGTTTTAATGAAACTGGAAAAAAAAAAAAAAAACCCAAACCCATAATGAGAAAAAGAGTCTTTCTCTGACTCATATTCATCTAGTCAAGTTTTGGTTTTCCTTCTCATTTGGTTGGAAAACTATTCACAAGAAGTTATGGAATGGGAAGGTTCTTCTTGCGTAGTTCTGTTCTTTTTGTCCTGCCAATACTATGGTCAGAGGGAGTCTTCATCCCAGCAAAATGACAGAGTCTGCTCTGTGGATCTGTGGATCTCCCTGCCCATCTCCAAAGGTGATGTTTCCATCACCTGTTCCAGTGGCCCGAAGGCTTAGATAACTCCAGGGATCTACTAAAGCCAGTGGGGAAAAGCAAGCAAGTTGTCTTAAATTCGTTTTGCAGTGGCAGTATGCAGAGGAATCCAAGGTGTCATGAGATGTTTTGGCTCCTGCTTCATATGGAAGAGATGCTGTGAACACATTTTTTATAACAGAGCTTGCCACCAAATGCCTGAGAATTATCACTTCAATTGGATTCCAGACTGTACCTTCCCAGGTCAGTGCCTGGTTTTGGTGTGTGCTTGTTTCCCTTCTAGAGAACTAAGACTTTTTAAAAAGCTTGATTTATTTTTAACTCAGCAGAGAAAACCTAAGAAATATAAAATCCTCTTGACTTCTCAAGCCATTGAGTTGAAAAAAAAAAAAAAAGTTGCCTAGTTGGAGATGCCAAAATGGGGTTTCTTGACAATTTTGAGATTTCTTTTTAGCTGTTCATGCTGCATATTCTCATTTAAAAAACCTGTCTGATTTCTGTGCTAATGAAGCAGGGTTTGAATTTAGAGGTCATCTTCTTGTTCTTCCATTGTGAAAAGTGGAAAGTGGTAGGCAGGCCAATGCTGAGAGCTGTCATGCTGTTGTTTCTCATCTACAGTTTGGGGATGGCCTCACTTCTGTGGAACCAGGAGCCTGGCCACTGCCCCAGCTGCCAGGTCCCCTGAGCTTGGGCATCCCAAAACAAAGCCCCATCTCCCCAGGTTCTGTGCCAAGAGCACATTACCATGGGCTCACACCTGTACACATGATATAGACCCAAGCAGTTTCCCATGTACCTGCTGTTTCATCCTCCTCTCACTACTCTGTGGAGATGCCAGGCTGCCTCCTCCCCTCCATGTAAGAACAAGGGTCCAGCTTCTGTACAAGGTACGTTAGTACAGAAATTAGACAGGTTTTTTTCTGTACAAGCATCGCATCCTGCCCCCTCCTGAAGTCTGTTTGCATAAAAATCTGCAATTTGCCCGCCCTAAATGAGATCAGCTGAGTGCCCAAGGTTCTTAATAATATGTTTGTTGGAACAGCTTTGACTCTTCTGCATACATAAGCTTTCTTTATTCCTACGCCAGGGTATTCTAAAAAAGCAACATCTCCCATTATTAGAACTCTCACTATGAGATTTATGAAGTGTCATATACCAAACAAGGTACAATGGAGTATCCACCACCCCTTGGCTTTCTGATGCATACTTAATAGTAAAAACTCCCACAAGCAATGACTGGAACTGTCATTTTTTTCAGTCTAGGATGGCTAAATTTTTATCAATAATTGCATTTTTGTTCCCCTAGAATAGTTGAAACCATCTGATAAAACACATGAATCATTCTTGATTTGGGGTATGGACCCTCAAAGCAACCATTGGTTTGGAGTAAAAGGGATATAATGTTATGCTCAGAGTCTCTGATTAAATTTCCAGATTGCAGAGTTTAAATGTAAATGATAGATGGTGACACGTAAAAGTGTCACAGTGGCAGATGGTCAATACATTTCCAGAATAGCTTTATGTGGAGGCAAAATTTAATTTTCAACCAGCAAAAATTTTCATAAATTGGAAAAAAAGTATTATTGAAAATTATTTGGCTTTCAGTTTTCTTCCCCCCCTCCCCCCCCAATATTTCCTGAAGGAAAATTCAGCTTCTGCAAGAAAAGAAATATCTCTTTCAACCTGCTTTCCCTGTAATACAGTATTCTGGCTTGGACACCTTGGCCAATCAGACCCAGATAATTCTGTCAAGTTAAAAATTGACATAAAATTTGCCCCCCAACTTCATATTTTGAAGAAAGTGTTCACTGATGTAATACAAAAAGACAGATACGTTTACTTCTTAAAAATATCACCAAAATCACCGAACCAAAGAGAGTCTTTGAGTCGAATAACCTGAGAAACAAGGAACTTCAGTGTTTGAACATATGTACTGTCTCCCAGCCAAGGACACTGAGGCTCCAGCAGAGAGGGAGCTGCTCAGTTTGTTGTCTCTGGACAGCTGCAAGGTGCATCTCTCCATGGTCTAGGATCTGTGAGTATTAACCATACAGGCAACAACCTGCTCATTGCTCCTGGGTAGTCTGATACACTATGTGAATTCTGGGGCCAATACTGAGCACAGATGAAATCTGTTCCTGTTCCACCATTTCCCAAGGGAAATTTCAGCCCCTGCTGGGCATTAAAGTAGAATCAGAGGGAACAAAGAGCAAATTTTTTGGAAGTAGTGATCATAACAGCCATGGATTTGTTGTGTGATCCTGCTCCCCAGCAGAAGCAGGGTCCAGAGACTTTCCACATTAGTGCCTCAAGTGCGATGAGTTCTGGATCTTACCGGCACTGTACCAGACAGATGTGAGATTTTTTGGTGCGGGCGTTTCTCAGGGGCTCAGGATGCAGAAATGGTACCTGCAGTATCTTCCACTCATGATGATATTTCCCATCTTGAAGGTTACTGAGGTCCAAGAAAGTCTTAGAAATTATCAACAGAGAAAGTGTGGCAGAGACAGCTCCTCCCTGACTTTCTTTGGGAGGCAGTGGTTGGCAATCACAGACAGACTAACTTACTTCAGCAACACAGAGGGCAAGTAGCCTCCTGGACAACTTTCTGGACCCTTGGCAGCACCTTCAGAAATCAGAGCTCACGGTCCACAAGGACGTCTTGATCTAGAGAGTGGGGTTTATGTTTTTAGACCTGTCAGGATGAAGTGGTGATGGTGGAAATGGAAATGTGCCTAAGATGCCTACACAACATGAAATGGGGAGCTCAAATCAGCTCCAAGGACAGATATCTGTTGATTCCTGCCATACCCAGAAATGGGTGATAACTTGGATGCTCGCCAGCTTCAATAGCTCCAGGACACGTTAGGAGACCAGTAGAGTATTTGGCTGAGGGTTTTTTATAAGCAGTCTCCAGTGACACAGAACCAGTAAGCAGCCACGTGGCATGAAAGGAAGAGGGTGCAGGAAGGGGTTTCAGCAGCAACTCATGATTTGGTGATTGGAGGCTGCCTGGACACTGGACTGAAAGCTCCTGCTTGGAGAGGACTTGCTGGAGCCTGGCCAGCCTCCAAGAAGCAGCATAAATGAGAGCAGCACATCTTCAGAGCTTCAGTACTCACCATGTTCTGTCCTAAAAGACCTGCTAAAGAGCCCCTCCTTAATTACTTCCTCTTGAACAGGCCTACCTGTCCCAGATAAGGAGAGCAGCGGTTAAAAATAGTCCCATTGCAAAAGCTGTACGAGACCACCTGGCTTCAGAGCAGAGCAGGTTCACACCTCTCAGTGTCATCATCTCACCCCAGTTACCTTCCTGGCGTCCCATACCCTTCACCTGACCCTGCACAGCACTGGCTTCCTCATGCTGATGTGAAATGCTGAATTATTGATGATCTAGTTTGATGACTGAACTGAAAAATGGGGGGTTTGAGTCAATCCAAAATGAAATGCTTCTCTACCCCCATCCCCGATCTGAAAAAGTAACCCACAGACAAGCACATCTAAGAGTCAATTAAACATTTTGTTTTGAAGTTTAGTTAACGTTCTTTCCTGTGTCCTCTTAGGTCAAAACAGACAGAGAAGGAACAAGGGGAGAAGAAAAAGAGATAGGAAATAAACAGGTTATGTCCCTGAAACCTGCGCTTCCATGCTTGGCTACCCACAGACTGGGCTTATGTTATGTGACCTTATTAGCTATGCAGTGTCCTAGAAAACTGTGAGGCAAAACTGACCTACAATGGCATCCTGCATGTTGACTTAAAGATCCTTGCAAAGTCTTGTAAGAGTGACCTTACCTGCTGTGGTGAACATGGTCTCATTAGCCAGGAGATGAAAGAAGACACATTAAAAAAAAAAACAAACCAGCAAAGATGCAAGGGTCCACCAGAAAGGGACAGACAGCAGGAGTTTTGGGATATGTCCAGGACTGCTGAGGGCACAGCAGACCAAACTGTGCTGAGGAAAACCTCTGTTCACCCTCCTGATTTTCTGTTGAAGTCAGACTATTTCCAAAGATAAGGAAAAAGAGATGTCTTGAAGGTGACACCCCATTTCACACCGGCAGGGATAAGGAGGAAGAAGCAGTATGTCAAGGATCCTTCATATCTCTATAGAGGTTGTCATACATCAGCAAGTGAATGGTCCCAGGAAAAATGCAGAACTCCCACATCTCCTGGTCCACAGAGGAGCACAGTGTCACCACTCTGGTGGCAGGTGTGTGCGCTGTGCGCTTGTCCCAGCTCATTATGACTGGCCTGCTGCACATTGAACTGTTCAGAAATGGGGGAAGCAAGAGGGGCACATAATAAGAAATATGGATTCCTATTGAAATGCTGAAAATCAGAGACTTGTTTGAAAACCATTTTCTGGGCAAAAAAGTAAATATCCCTTTTTGTCAGAAAATTGAAATTGGCAATAAGAAAACATTTTAAAGAGGAAAATATGTCATCCCTATTCATGGTCCCACCTTGCTTCTTTGCTTACACCCTGTTTTACAAGGGCCAAAGGAGTGAGTCCCAGCATGACGTGTCTTCCTGCAGGATGCTGAGATCAGGGTCTGCTGTTCTGTCTCTTCAGTTACCATGACCAACTAAGATATGATGATTGGGACCATTTAACATGCCATCACCTGCCCATTCACTGCTTTGTTCAGTTCCCTCTGTGTTGCATGGATCAAAGGAAGTAGAAGAGGCTCCTTGTAGGCAATGCAGGACTTCTTGTTCTCTCCAGGCTACCATTGCCAGACAGCATTAACTGGGAGGGAGGTCATTGTCGTCCATCTCTCTTGTCTGCCTGTGCAAAGGACCCATGCACCCATAGTTTCCCTCAAGGATTTTTCAAGCAATGAAAGCTTATTACTTGCTTCTGAGAAGAATATTTGATCTGAGAAGAATGTTTGAAAATGATGTGCTTGTCTCTCTCTGAAACAATACAAACTCTAAGTTCAGATAAGATGTGAACTTAGAATTAAAGGCAATAAAATAAAGCACAATAGTTCTACAAACAAAACAAGAAGAGAATTTGCAAAACACTATGCTGTTATCTATATTACATTACTGAGACTCTTGCAGAGTTTAGTACTACACAAATCTATCATGAAAGACCTGCTTGATTTTAGATGTAAAGCTTCCCGCTGCAGAAGAACCTGGGATTATTGACCCCTGAATCATGCTATAATGGCATAAAAATTGACTATCATTGAGGTAAACATCAAGGTTTATTGACCAAGGTGCAGTACCTATCCAGGTTTACAGAACTAGAAGGAATAGCAAATCATGCTTCATGAGACAGGCTGTCAATACAGACTTTTATCACTTACCCTAGCTGGAAATGTCTGCTCTGAGATTTTATGCAGAGAGAGCTCATCCCCCCTTCTGGGATAGTACACTCCCAGATGGAGCTGCCCTGGCACTGGCTGAGCCCATTCTTCCTCAATGATTCATGACAACACTTGCAGATGATGCATTTTTATTAGGATAGCCAAGATAAAAGACTTTCCTGGGAAGTTATTCTGTGGACAATTTCCATGCAAACCACCTAATGCAGGGTAACAGAGAGCAGCAGAAAAGACTCAGGACTGAAAAAGGTCACAAACAAAAAAAAAAAAGTCATGCACATTCAAACTCCTACATATGTGCACACTATGATTAAAATGGCAATTAGGAATACCTGAGTGACATTTATTAGCCCAGTAGCCTGCATTCCATTACATATGTATGCTTTTCAAATATGGTGTATGTCCATTCATATACATATTCATACACTGCTTCAGGAGGCTTATGTAAGCTCCATTTCACACTTTGCTTATGTGTACACATGGGAAATATTTCTTGGTCATAATCTCTTATCTTTCAGAGCACAAACCAACTACCAATAACTGATGTAGTTCAAAGAGAACATTTTCCCCAGGCACTTTATTTGATAATTATCCACCATGGGGTTCCTCATCTGTTATTGGCCCCTGTTCAGACAGGAAGCCAAGCTGGAGGGAGTCCTGTTGTGATCAGGTCTGGTGATTTCAGTTATTGTAGGTCCTACATGATTACCTTTCCTGAAGCCTTTCCTCTTCTGAGGAGACTGTAAACAGCTGTTCTCGCTTGTCATCATGACTCTTTCCAGGCAGTCCTGACTGAGGCTTTTCCTATTCTAACAGGGGGATTTAGCTTAGACCATACCTCAACATCTCCTGCATCCCTCATCCATTCAGACACATTTCCTGCATATCAAAATATCAGTCTTCTGAGAGTTTCTTGTTCACTGGCAATTCTTCCTTTCTATAGACGTGGAACTGAACTCAAATGTGAGGACATACAGCAAATAAGATCTCTTATTTTGTACAGCAGTTTTCCCTCTGTCACCCAATATTGGAGCTACCTGAACACATGCATAACTATATGAGATTCATAGTGGTGGAAACTCTCACAATGTCAGATATTTCATTTCCACCCACAGACTCCGATGATATACTAGTCACTATGGAAACCTTCCCAGTCTCCTTCCTTCACCTTCTGTTATAGATTTTCACTATCTATTTGCCACTGGTGGCAGGCATCCTATGCAGAGATATTTAAGAAGATAGCCTAGGAGCTCTAGGGCTGCTAAAGGAAAAAAATAGAGGACACTTACATGCCTGGCTTCCTGAGGCAGTTCCGCTATCTTACTGATACTCATAGCACACATGCATCCTCATTTCAAGAGAAAAACTTCTCCTGGATTAATGCAAATTCAGGGAGAGCGACGAATGTTCAACAACCTCCAAAAAGGAAAGAGGGAAAAACAATGAAATTTCAGGCTGAATATTAAGCAATAATTCCTATTAATTAAAATTACACTTCAAGCATTTGAACAGAGATCGTAGTCAGCAGTAGTTAGATGGAACCAAATGAATATTTAGCATCTCTTATTCCTAGGATTTAAAGTCTCACTCAGCTGTGTAATATTCTGACTCTACACTGTCCAGAGTAGTAGTCTGAATTTGAAATATATTATGAGACTCATATAGGAAGTGGCAGAAACAGTCTCATTATTGCTAAAACATATCTTGGCAGATAAACTGCTTTGTTACAACAAAGTAAGCCCCAGAATTACTTGATTATTAGTTTTTAGAATGTTTTGCATTTAGTTTTGTTCATTGTGCACATACTTATTTTTCTGTTGAGGTGCTGTAGACACTAATTTTGCATATGACTGGGCTTTTCACAAAATTCATGGTCATAACCTAGGGAGATGGTGCAACAGCATAAAGGCTCTCTTAAAAGTATGGTGTTCTCTTAAAAGTAGGAAAGTGCTAGATCGTATTTAAGCACATGCTTAAGTAGCAGGCTGAAAAAGGACCCCAAAAGCAAGAAACTAGCAAATCCTAATTAGCATTAAGTGAAATGGGCTTGAGCCAGAGTGTTCATTCCTACTAGCTCTGAATATCAGCACATATTGGATTCAAAGGCAATCTCAGCTTCAGGACTTCTGGTGTACATTACTATTGCTGTTGCTACTGCTACTGCTACTGTTATTGCTATTAACATGAACATTAACATGAATATTAACATTTTATTTATTTACTTTTTTTACCTTCCACACATGAATTGTTATTATTATTATTCCCCACACTTGTTATTAAGTCTGATATGAAATCTCTGATACCAATTAAGTAATTTCTAGGACAGGCCCTGTAGTGTTGAAATTTCTTCTTCAGCCAATACTAATAAATTCTTAGAAAAAAGAAATTCTACATCACAGTAGATCATGCCTTTCCTAACTGCATTTGTGACTTGGCATACAGAAGTTGCTTTGTCCTTTAGTCAGCCCAGAAATCTGGAGGTCCAGTTTGCTATTGTAGTTGTTCAGCTCGTAGAAAGTAATAAAATATTCACTGTTTCCTTGCTCTTGTTGTAATTTTTTGGGGCGTTCATATTTGTCCTGCAGCCACCATGAAGTGTAGCTCTAAGTTCACTGCAAAGACCCAGTAGCATACGTCCTTGAACTGAAAGGATTTAAGCAAAACACATTTAGATAGTTCAGTGGGTACCTGTCTTTTAATTTTGAGATGGTAAGACATGGGCTACTGCTTTCCTTATTCCCATGGACCATATAACGCAGCATAAGTAAGACACAGGTTGAGCATTAAAGCTTCTGTTGAACTGGACACATCTTGAAGGGTCCAGACATCAGATCGCAACTTCTTCCAACACAATCTTAAACTTGACCTGTTAGGGTGTGTGATCCCAGCTTGGTCCTGTCTGACAATCGCTGAGGACAGATAACAGTTGAACATGCCATAGAATAAAAGAAGAACTAATCAGTCAGATTAACCTCCTTGCATATTTCTCTTTTTCTTAAATGTCACCAAATTAGATCTCAAACACGGTATTAATGCAATGACCTGGTGCTGAATTTACATTTAATTCCATCAGAACAGTCACAGTTAACTCCAGCTCAGCTACAGGTCACATGTAGTACCATAAGTACAGGGCCAAATCCTATTGCACTGTGGCTTCTGTGCAAACAAAGCGCAAAATATCTGTCTCATGATGTTTGACCTTGGCCCACTCTTGGGTTTGAAAATCTGTCTAACACCACTGTTTTGACAAGTTAGTTATAATGGATTAATTAGAATTCTAGGGGTAATGCAGCGCCCCTCTCTTGCAGTGAAAGGTTCTGACATCCTCCTTGGTGAATTCACCCTTTTATTCTCAGGTTTGGACTTACTTATTCTGTGGAATGACCCCAAATCTCTTCAGGAGCTTTCATTAAACACACACGTCTCCTCCATGAAAAATTGCTATTCCTGTGGTGAACAACACTTAAATGTTTCAGTTCTGCTTAACCGGTGTGTAAGCCCCCCACGTGTGACACGTTTCCAGTGACAGAAAGCCCTAGTTTAAGTGTTCTCATTCAGAGGAATCAAATAACCTATGAAGCAATAACTGCAGTGAAGGATCCTACTGTCACAACTTGCTAAAAGATGCACGTCCATCCCCTGAACTTGTCTGCCGCAACTCCCACACACAGACTGCAAAGGCAAAGCATCTTGAAAGCTTTTGTGAGCAGGTTAAGATCAAAGAAATTTGCTTGCATGAATCATAATATTTCTGGAATACTAAACTGTAATAAAAGGAAGCTAGCATTGCAAATGGAGGGAAATGTAAATGCGGAACATTGAACAATCTCCCCTGATGGACCTATCTCAAGCTAGCTGACCTCAGCCACCAAACAGGCTGGCAAGGACTGTTCTCACTTTTGACACAAATGAGAGGCTGTGAGGGTGCAGTACTAGGGCTGGGCTGAAGAGGGATTCCTGTCTACTGGGATCCCAGGTGTGCTTGCAGACTGCTGTTTAGCCCTTGCTAAGACTGAACTATTCATTAACACACTGGATGTTCTTATGGAGAAGGTGACCCTGCTGCACAGAGCCCATGGAGCTGACTTGTTGTTTAACATGTTGACTGTTATCCCAAATCCCCAAGACTGTTTATTATAGCGATGAAAGAAATACATACAGCCCCTGATTCAACATAAAGCTGGAAACCAGCCCGGGCTGGAGTGGTTAGTGCTGTGGTATTGTGTGAGTTAAAGGACCACACATGTGTAACACTACCCACAGCTGTAACCAGGTCTCTTGGATCTGGTACCCTGCATAAGCTGCTGAAGATGAGCTCTGCTTCCTCCTGCCGGCCACACAATAGTATTTGCCCAGGCTGGAGACTGACTGACTAGAAGGTGGATTTGCAGAAAGGGACATGGGAGTCCTTGTGGGCAGCAGGTTGAATGTGAGTCAACATTGTGCCCTTGCAGTAAAGCAAGACAATGGTATTCTGGACTGGATTAGGCAGAGTACTGCCAGCAAGTTCAGGAAGGTGATCCTCCCCCTCTGCTCTGCATGGGTAACAAATACCTGTAGTGCTGGGTCCAGTGATGGACTCCCCAGTAGAAAATAGGCAGGTATATCCTGGAGGAAGTCCAGAGCAAGGCAACAAAGATGATTAAGAGACCGGAGTATCTATGGTATGGGGAGAGGCTGAAAGGCCTGGGAGTGTTCAGCCTGAAGAAGTCTCAGGGGGGCATCTTATCAATGTGTATCCATGCCCAATGGGAGGGTGTAAAGAAGACATAGGCAGACTCTTCTCTCTGTTATCCAGTGACAGGACAAAAAGAAATGGGCACAAACAAAAATACGAGAAATTATTTTTAAAAATAAGAAAAGACTTTTTTTTTACTGTGAGTGTGATCAAACACTGCAACAGGTTGCCAGAGAGGTTGTGGACTCTCCATCCTTGGAGAAAACACAGCTAGCCATGGTCCTGGGCAAGCTGCTCCAGCTGATCCTGTTTTGAGACAGGGGTTGGGACAGGAAGGTCTCCAGAGGTGCCTTCAGCCTCAGCAATTCTGTGATTCTGTGATGCTTCTAACACTGTCATTTAGATTGTTGTTTTGTGGGACAGTGGCTGACATTAAAGGTTCTCATCTAAAGCTTTGTGCTTCTAGTAGGATAAACCTAACCCCATGCTAGGACAAATGCCCTGGCCCAATGGAAAACAGCTTCCCATTAAATCCTCAGTGCTGGGCTTCATAGTTCTTTGGAAAGGGTTGACCAAAGCAACTCATGGTCTAACTGTGTTCTGCATCCATTTCTGACCATAGCAGATAACAATAGTGTCATTTCTACAAGACTCAAAAACAAATAATTAACTCAAGAGCTCTCTTAGATTGGTATTTCAAGCAGATAATAAAGAAGACACGGAGCTGAGCAGGAAGTTACAAGCAAAAAACCTGTATTATTAATCCCACATGTAGCACCAATGATTTACCTGTCAAATCACTTCATATTACTATTTTGAATACCTCTTGGAAGCTAAAAATGCCCCAAGCAAAGCCAAGTCATTAACTTGTACATAAAAACCCACACATTTTTGAAAAATCAGTGTTATTCTTAATAAATGAGGCTGGTTTATATTAAATCTATCCATAAAAGGAGCAAAAGAATTATCCTGAGCATGCAGACACTGGTGCGTGGGTATCAGCTGGAACCATGGAACAAGGATTTCTGTTATAAACTAGTCCCTCTGCAACCAGTTTATCTAATCATTTGTATAAAATAAGTTTACCCCTTATTCCCTACAGAACCAGGCTTTCTCTACACATTTATCTGTCCTGCTCTGAATTGGTCCAGAAATACTTCTGTGGCAGGACAAAACCAAAAGCTTCAGGGTGGAGAACATGGTGAAGGGGTGGTCCAGGACACCTGTTGTATCTAGGAGATGCGGCCACACTTCAGCAAGCAGCTGGTAAGCAAAAACATCTTAAACGCTTCCAGCAATGCAGCCTGACCAGCAGCCTTCCTCCTGGGTTGGAGTAGCTGTGCTTGAACCTACAGGACTGAACCTCCATGTTCTCTGCAGAAGGTGAATGCCCTCACCATAAGGCTCAAAAAACGATCTCTGCTCAAGTCTCAGTTCTCTCCTTCCCTCTGATTTTTGACTAGAAATTCCATCTAGGTGCCAAGACATGTTTCCCAATTAAGAATGTGTTGACACTGGTACATTCCCATGAGCAGCATTAGTTTGAAGACATCTATGTTTTTTGAGGAAAAGCTCTTTCTGGGAAGGCTCACTTCCCTGCTGTGATCCTGCACTGTTCTGTGAACCATCTGGGTGACATTTCCTCCCACGTGCTGCGCTAGCACCAGTCCTTTTCTCCACTTTGCCTCTACCTCCAGCACATGGTTCCTGCACCCATCTCTGGACAGAAGGTGCTTTGCACCTCTGCAAGGTGCTGCAAGTGATCATGCTCCCTTGTCAGAGCATGCAGCAAGACATAAGGTGGTGTGTGACCTGTCCCTGTTGGATCAGGGCTTCTATTTAATTTGTCTTCTATGGTCCCACTGCTAACTACCTGCGTACAAAGATTCATTAATAGGGCAACACATGATTTGCACACATTAGGGAAATGAGAACAGAATTGCTATCTGTCCATTACATTTGCATAGGCTGCAAGATCATTTTACATTCAATTGAAATTCCTACTGAGGACATGTATGGGTCTGCAGAAATGCAAATACATTCCCTTATCTTTTCCACAGGGATGACTTTTTGAACTCAAATTTTCCCAGAGCAAAAATTAATGTTCTTACAATTAGACACCCCAGCAGAACTGTCTAAACAGGATAAGAGTAGCTGGGAAGTGGGGATCACCTTTTGTCTCTGGTAGAAGGACAGAAAACAGTTAAAAACTGTCAAACCTAAAAAAAAGAGAACAAGAAACAAAACACCTCTGGCAGTGTCCAAACTGTCTATTGACAGGCTGCACCCTGTTTGAGTCTTGAGGGATCTTGCCAGCAAGAGCTTTGCAAATTCATTGACCCCAGGAGCACTTTGCACAAGACTACACTCCTCAACAGCACAGTGAAACAAAATCCCACTTCAGTTCCACCAGTGGGACAGAAATAAAAAGTGAGAACCAAGAATGAGTCAGTCTGGCTTCGGACAGACCAGCTGCAAGATTCAAACATGTTTAAGGTAATAACACCTAAAGAAGATGAGAGGAAGAAATCACACTTCTGCTCTGAACATACATTGAACAGGGAGAGCTGCAGCAAGTTAAATTCATCCACAGAGTGCTACGACATTGATTCAGACATGTTTTACATATTCAAACATGTTAAGGCTAATTCAAGTCTAATTTATGCAGGCTGATCTGGAGAACCATCTTAGGACTTGGCAAGGAGCAGCAGCATAGTCCAGTCTCCTGATGTAGTGCAAGCCTCAAGATTGTGCAGATTTTTCCATCTTGTGATTGCAGGCAAATCTCAGCATGCTTTGTCAAAGTTTGGGCACTCAACCTAAGAGCCTAGGCTCCCCCTGTTCAGTAAATACTTAATGGAGAAAGAGGCATTGTCAGATGGCCGTTCACCCTGCCTAACTCTGCCAATGTATACATCAGCACTGTCAGGGAATTTGATAGTCATAATTTTTAAGCCAATGCTGTGATTTTGAGGATATATTTCCTGCTATTTAAATGTCAAACAATAGTTTTCAGATAGCTGGTTTCTGCATGAGTCATGTTCTTTCCCACTTCTTCAGCGATACGGAAGTAGGTTACACCAGGGCTGGAAAAAGCACTACCAGATGCTCTGTCCAAATGTGCAAGGTGATTACCATCTGGGAGTGAAAGAAGGAGGCAGAAACTCTTGCAGCTCACAGGATCACAGGGAGCATCAGAAGACACCAGACTGTTTGGTTTTGCATTTGAAGTTAGGCCATCCCTTCCGGTATTATTAATGTAGTTGAGAGACAGCCAATGAACCACTAACAATAAGACTCAAAGTGAAGTCCTTTGTGTTTTGAGCTCAGGGAGGAACGTGTTCTTGCTCAAGAAGTAACAAGTTACAAGGAAGAATTCACTACTGTACCAACTGGGTACCGTGAACACTCAGACCTTCTGCAGTGGAAGACACGAGGGCAATATTATCAGGACAGCTTCCCTGTTTTTCAAGGATGAAAGCAATATAATAGGTTGCTACAAGCTGTAAGATTAACTCTTTTTGCATATGTCTGACAAGCTTTTCCCATGAGCTAGGAAGGCTTTTGACATCTTCTAGAATCAAGGATAAAGTCTGAGTTACCAAAGGACAATTGTCCATCCCAAAAGCAATCCTTTAAAAGAAGGGAATTTGACCAGGCACCCAGGACTTGATGGGCCGTGGGAGTAGGACAGGGCTCTTTTCTGGAGGGTCATGTGTGTGATGTGGTCTAGCCCGAGGTGATTTGGTGATCTAAGCATTAGCACGGGACTCCCACAGGCTGTGCATGGATGTTTGTTCCGCCTCAGTTTGCTGGCTGTAACAGCAGGGAGTGGTAAAAAACAGTTCTGTCACGGACAGAGAGGGCTTTCAGTACTGTGCTGACTCTCCCTTTATATCTTTTTATATAAAGGATGTTTTTCCATTTCTCTAGCATCATTTGAACCAATGATTCAGTGTGTTCCTCCCTACTAAACCCCCACACACAGTACCACTGGCTCATTATCCACCTCAATACATTGTTTTTGTCACCTACAGTGTTGTTCATCAAGTTATTTTCTTTCAATATTAGTGATGGACTTGATCTTATTTCTCTCATGAATTAGCAAGGCCCCAAAGTTAAATGTAGTGGCTTGTTGTTTCCTAAAGTCTTGTCTTTGTCTTTCATAACTGGTTCTCACCCCGCTGTTCCCACCTGAGCTGATGGCCAGTGAATCCAGCATTCAGTCTTTCCTTTCCACTGTTTTGAAGTTCATTTTACCCTTCTCATCAGTAACAGACTCCCCCTTCCTTAAGTCCAGGTCGTTTAAAGTGAGTCTTCAGGCTGCACAAACAGTTGCTTTTTCCTTTTCCCAGACATGTGGCACACCAAAATAACCCTCTAATCCACATTACAAAGGTTTAGTCTTAGTCTTTTTTTTTTTTTTTTTATAAATGCAGATTTCAATGAAATTAACTTTTTGCAGTGGAAAATACTTCATACTAAAATGTTCAACCAGTTTAGCAAGACAAATCTATTCCCTCAGCTCTGGTTCTGGCCACCCACCTTCTCCAAAGCCATGATCAAGGAAACCTCAGACTCCACTCTTGCTGCTTCTGGCTTGTTCCAGTATCTGTGCAAATCAGAAGGAGACTCCCTAAACAGCTCCATAGTACTGGTTATAAACTGGTGAGTGCAGAAGCAAGCCAAGTACTATACTGGACTCTCTTTGGAAGGGTTCAGAGAAAAGCAAGGACAGTGGGAGTTGGAATAGATCGTAGATTGACATTGGATGAGTAAATTTATACAGTTTAGCTAAAAAAACCCTTAAAGCCCAGTCTGGGGAATCATGAACAGCAGTCACTGCACAACTCCCTACATCATGCAAGGACCTCTCTTTCCTGGAATCCTGGGAACTGCAGGAACACAGTGGCTGTTCCTCAGGTGCACCATGTCCCAAAGGAGCCAGGACCATCAGGAAGAAGACATGCCTTTCCCCTTCTACACTAGCTCATGGGGTAAGTTGTACCAGCCTGCTTATGCTTTCCTGAGTGCCTTATGGGACAATGTCATGCTGCCCCCCTATCTCCTCCTACAGAGTTCAACACTACCATTTAGAGCTATGAAGGCATATGACAGATGGAGAGTAGAGGGGCTTATGCAGAGGGGAAAAACTGGAGGGCTATGTTATTGGGACTACAAAGCAAGAATTAGGACAAGAAAATAACTAAAATTCATTCTCTATTTCCCTCTCTAGTCTCATACACTTCTATTTTTTTCGCTCTCTCATCTTTGCTTTTCTAACACAGTGAATAACCTAGCAGCTGTCATTTCCCAGAGACTGGCAGCTCCTTTACCTCCCAAGATATTTTCTATCAGCCAGTCTGCAGAAACACAGGAATCTTTGGTCAGGCATCAACCCACTACTGAGTATGTAGGAATAAAGGTACTTTTCTCCATCTTTAACTCATTAATTTGAAGGGAAACAGGTGTGGGTAGCACAAAAGAGGACTCCCTTCCTTTGGGGGAACATAGCTGCTGGGTTTGGAACCCTGGATCATCAGCTCACACCCCTCAGATTAGCAGGTAACGTTACTGTTAGAGACAGCAGGTACGTCTGCTTTCTGGAGGCGCATGCAAGAGGCTTTAACAAAAAGGCTATTTATATGGAAATTTGCAGACGTGATTCATGAGTTCTCATAGGAGCTACAGCTACAACAACCTTCTGAAGGAAAAAATTGTGCCTTTGGTCTTGATGGTTATGCTGATTGGATGGGGATCACAGCAGGGGAAGAGGTGTCTGTACACTGCCAAAACACCTTTGAATGAGCTGAGGGAGTTCATCTGAATATTAGGGAACTGAGCCAGATGTTCAGTCACATGAGTAGCTGTTTTCTTTGACCTTTCAAGGTCTAGTCCAAATCTGAATGCAAGTTAAATTGATTATGTGATCCAAAATGACTGAAGGTTCTATGCTATGAACACGGCTGTATAATAACTTGTAGTCGGTTTTGTCCAAAGGAAAAAAGATTATGTAAATAGAATGTTTGGTCTAATATTTTACTCACATACAGTTTATGATGCTCAGGATAGAAAATAATATTGCTTGACTTGAAGTGTGTTGTGTGCTTGGCCGCTATCAACTTGAGCATAGTGGAGTGTCCTGGCTTCAGCTGGGATAGATGGGTTTAACTGGGGTTAAACCACAACATAGAGAAACAGGAAAATTTTGACAGGGGTAATCCCACAGATATTAGTAGTTATCCAAGCTACCTTCCCAATAACTATTTTAAGAACCCTTAAAGTCTTGCTCCATCACAACTGCTGTCCAAGTATAAGAATTGAGAAAGATTTTAACTAAACATTTTGAGATTGAAGTTTACCTTATGGCTTTTGTCCTTTTTTTGCTATGGCAGAGGATTACCCAGGTGCACGTACTAGTGACGTGTTAAACTGGGGTGACTTGCCACTGATTCACAAAGGAGAAGTAGTTCGATTATATCCTTTCAAGGTTATCTTAAGACTAGGTTATAGTAAGATAAGGTTATCTTATAAGACTTATCTTAAGTCTTTTGGTATCCTCTCCACTTGAACTACCTGTGTGGCACATAAGCGTCCCTTTTCATATCTATTCTTAATAAAATCCTCTGATTACTCACTCTGCTGGTAGCCTTACTGTGTACCAGCAATCATTGAGGGGGCTCATAGCAACTTTATGACGATCCAATTAAAAAACAGGACATACTGCAATGACTAATGCTAGTTCCTGGATTGATCTTGCTATATCTGAAGGGTTTGTGGATTATACGAAAGTGTTTAAGATTTAACAACAAAACAGTGGTTTATCCTACCAAGAAGACAATAATACATATGCTGCTGGGATTATGCTGTTTATATGGTTTATACACTGAAATAGCTAAGAATTACAAAAATGCAACAGATTTTTTCTCTTCCATAAGCTTCAAAAGCTGTCCAAACTGACTTTAACTTGGTGGAAAACTTTGTATGTGTGGAAAGTGTGACCACATCTCCCAAGAGAAAGCCCAGTCCTTTTCAGATCAAACACAGAAAGGACTTTCTGCCACTTAGCTCAGGGAGTAATGACAGACAACAAGAAAGTGCCTGCAAATGTTTATTTGAACTAAATGAATTGAATTTCTCTATGGTACTTATGACAAACTTTTTCCTTAGATTTCCAGGTGTTCTTGTCACCTGACTTTAATTAAGGGAAGTTACAGGAAGATAGTTTTAAGACTTTATTTTTGAGTATTGGTGTAGGAAACTAGACAATGAAAGGTCTAATGTTTGAAAAGGCATAAAAATTTATTGCTGAACTTGAGGTACCACAATACGTACAAAAACTTCGTTCATGTGCAGTTTTGAAGTGGTGCATCAGGAGATGCATGCAAACAACCACAATGAAATAGCACAGCTCTTCCTCTGAATTTAAACCAATTAAACATGAAGTAAGTGAAAATTGTGAATATTAGAGTTGTGTAATTTGAGAAAATTGGCCTTTATTTGACAAAGAAATCAGGGAGTCAGGCAGCACTGAATATACTGAAAATAAAGCCAGCACACATTTATCAGGTAAGCTGAGCTGAGATGACGAATCTAATAAACTGTTTCTTTAATAGCTAAGCCCAAGCAGAATGAGAGAAAAACAGCTCGTCTCAGGAAAGCAATATGACCAATAAAGTCCAGAGATCCTTCATCCCTGGAGTCTTTCAAGACAAAGCTAGCACAAAAAGTTCACCTGAGGTAGCTAGAGCTGTGCAGTAATTGACAGTGACCAGGATCTGACTGATCACAACTGAACTTTAGGAATTTACTTAATGTGCCCAAGTTCCCAGTCTAGTCTCAGTCAGGAGCCAAGGTGCCTTCTGCAGTCAGCAGATAAATATGGGACTTTTCTAAGTACAATTCTTCTTATCTAAGATCAGAATTGACACATGGAGGGGGTTGTAGAGAGAACACAGACTCATGGTTTTCAGATAGCTAGTATTTGGTGACATATATCCCTTCTGAGTCTCATCCTATTTATTGAAGGAATGTGCTGAGAGAAGAATTTTGACTGGGTTTTACTCTACCTTCTCATATTGGGAGCTCAGCAGTCTCTTTTGCAATGTCCCAGCTGCTTGTGATAGGAAGTTAATCTTTTAATGAGATTTTAGAAGTCTTTATTGCTAGTTTTATGAAAGGAGTCCAGAATCCCAGTGTCAGGAGCTTAATAAATAAGTATTGTTGGTCTGGGGAATTCCATGGATCTGGAGCAAAAATTACAAGAGAATTTACTCATACATTAGGCTGTCTAATAGTCAGGAGCTTATTCACCTGTACGGTCAGTGAAGAGAAAGAAGCTTCTCTATTCCGCAACTCAGATCTCAAATGGACCCTATTTTCTGTTTCTTGTTTTTTGAAGCATTTCAAGAATTGTTTTTTGAAGCAATTCTTATAGTGTATTAAGCCTTGAGCTCCATCTCTATAGCAGATGTTGGAAGCAAAACCAATATACATATTTTTTCCATTATACCATTATTATATGGAACACATGAGTGCCATATAACAATAAAAGCCATGTTTATTAAATACTATTAATCATCTGTAAGCCCCATAGTAGCTTAATGCTACATGTGGAATAAAGTTTCAGGCTTGGATATATGATTACCTGAAAGTGAGTATTACCTGTTAACTGTAACTCATGGGTAACTCATGAAGATCTCAAGAATGCAAATTCTTCATGAAGTCTCCTCAGTTTTCTCTGTTTTTCATTAAGCCTTACATTTTTCATGTGAAATGGGTACTGCATGAAAAGCATATTCCTTCTCCAGCTTCAGAGATTTGAAAGTTGCTAGCAACATACAATTCTTTTTCACAGAAAAGATTTCTTGGTTTTATTGGAAGACCGTTTCTATAGCTATAAGTAAAATGAAGCTCATATGAGAGGAACTGCAAGGAAAATTTGAAGGTTCATTTCCATTTTTCTCAATAACTTATGCATTGAAATCAGTCATTGTATTAAAACTCCTGACTCTGCACTGTCAGGTGGAGCTGAGTAAGAGCCAAGGTTGGTTTCATTAGGAAGACAGGACTAAATGGCAATGGCAGTTCTCAGCCCAGAAGGATCTCAGCTGACTAAATAGAAAGAAGCTGCTGAATTTGTTGTTTAAACTACAGCTTAGTAGTCTGCTATTGCAATTCTTATGCTTTCTAGGAATTATTGCCTGGAAAGGGGAACTTCCCTGGCAGTAAAGCTGGCTTTCTGAGCACCTGCAAATGAGAAGCTGGTAGGTATATGCTAGTACAAGACACAACCATTACAGCGGCCTACCTTCCATGTACGCTATACCTCACTCAGTTCAGTGATTCCAGCTCTTTTTGTGGAGCATTGCCACCCACCCACCCTTCTGTCCTGTCATGATTTTGCATTATACTTTAATTTTGGCCTGAACTGAAACATGTGATTACTCCCAGTGAATTGTCTGTTGTGATTCCATTCTTCTTTGCTGATTTTCTGCCTATGCTTCTGGCATCTTTTGATCCTTTAATTTTATTTCTCCTCCTTTCTCACATTCGGATTACCTCTCCATGCAGCTCATCTGTGAATTTAATTAATGGGTGATTGCAGTGCTATGGGAAATAACAGATACAATGTGACATAACATCTTCTGTCCTGCATACACACAGTTCTATCCATTACTGTCCCTTCCTGTCCTTCCCTTGCAGTCCTTGATCCATTATTCAGAGCTTGCAACACTGCTCATGAATTTTTCTGTGGCAGAGCTTTGAGATGTTACCTTAAATGTCCTTGCTAACTAGCTCCAGGCAGTTGCCCATGCAACACCCTGGCTCTCGAAACATGGTAGGGCTGGCTCCCACCCTGCTGCCTGGGACCCTCACACTCTTGCTCCACAGGGCAAGACACCCATACGCAGGCTCTGCAACACTCGGCATTGCAAGGCCTGGACTGAGTTTTGGATCTAACCGCTAAATCACCTTTTAAAACAGGAAAGTTAACTGCTGATAATTTTAGAAGGTTTCTCTTCCAATTACAGGTGTTAAGATTTCAACAGCTGGGAGAAGCATCTCCATAATTTCTGAGCACCAAGTTGCTCAGAGTCGCCTTTTAAATATTCTTCTTCAACAGAAGCATAGTGAACACCCCCAACAAATTCCCACTTATTGGCTCCCCTGTGACTTCTTTTCTTTTTCTTCCCCTCCTGCCCCATTCTTTTTGCTTTCCAGGAGATTAACAGAAGTTGGCAAAGTGCTAATCTTGTTGAGGATTACACATGAGGAATCTCTATTGATTTCTTTTTTTCTTTTACAAAAATAATAAAAGCCTGCATTGCAGGGTTTTGGGAGCTGCTGGGGATGATAAGGCACTTTTTTGTAACATTAACTTTAAGGCTTTTGCTTGCATAAATTATTGATTTATTAGAGAGTCTACAAAAAATATACTAGTAGAGAACATGTTATGTTTATACAACTGAAAATCTTCATTAGTAAATACAATAGCTAAGGAAAAATAATGCAGGAAAAAAAGAATGTTATTATTATTATTTTTATACAGTGCTATAAGTTTATACAGTGCTATACAAACTGTGCATGTAGTCCCTCAGATACTTACTGTACAGTGTGGTGTGTCTGTCCTATTGGGCAAGTATTTGATTTCTAGCAAGTGGATATAATTCTGTAGTAATTCCATTTTTTCCATTGTATTTTCATGAGATTTGCAGTGGTTTGAAAAGAAAATCTGCCTCACCACCAGTCATTACTATGCCTAGACAGGAGAGGTTGTAGGGTTGTATCTGGAAGAAAGAAATTATCTCACAAGCATTAGGCAAACATGTCTCACACTGCATGGGTAAGAGGCATGAACCCATGATACTCAAAATCTTAAAATACAATATGAAACAACACTGTGAAGGCTATGGCTTCAGATGATTTATTTATCAGGGTACTGATAATTTTGCATATTGATGCTGCAGCTGAAAAAGAACCTGGGTGGTTACCTCCAGCCTGTGTCTCAGAGACCAAATCTGAAAACTTTGCTCAGAAATGGCAAATGGGGACAGCTCACCGTCAAAGTGACAGAGTGTTTCTGGAGGGCAGGTGGGGAAAGAGAACATGAGGGGACATTGGTCACCCAGCATAGTCCCAACTGTGCAGGTTGGAAGGGGTCTTCTGACAGTGCTGTTCACTGGAAACAAAAATGCATTCAGTAAAATGGGGAAGGGCATTTCCACAAGTAGCAGAAAGCTGTGGTTGAAGTGTGTCACTGCAGGGCGTCTCGTCAAGCTCACTGGGAAAGGCAGCATGTTGCAGTCTCTGAAAGGAACCTGGAGACACCAGTGAGCTTGGATTTTTCAAAGTTCAAGACAAGTGTGGAGGGAAGGATGTTCCCCTGTTGGTGGGTGCAATGTGGGTGACTACACCTAATAAATCACAGCAGTGAGTGCTAAGGTTTGGGAGGCATCTCATAATGCTACGTACAAGCAAAACAAATACTCAACACCCCAGAGAGGGGCATGGCCAGGAGAGAGGGTACCTTGACCTCTCAGATGCCTATAGAAGAAGCCACTACTTGCTTAGGAAAATGTCATGGTATGTCCTTTCATTCCCTTGACAGAAGGCTTTGCAACAGGCAAATCCTCCCTTCAGTCCCCTCCCCTCAAGGCACAGACAGGACATGGTGCCTGCTGTCAGAGATTCATCAAGAATAAACAGCAAAGATGGAGACTATTACTGCCAACTCCTGTTAATCCACCTCCTCAGATAGCCTTGGTTCTTTATGTACTGCTTGTTATTTATTTACTTATATTTCTTCCAGAATAAACATGAGTGTTCCTGCATGTACCCCAAGGACATGTGAAGGTCTTTAAAACCAGCCAGATCACCAGCCCTCTCCTCCCTCCCTGCCAACTAGCTTCCCCCAGCAAAATCTGGACAAGAGATAGTGAAATAGGCTTAATTCTTACCCTCCTGCCTGTCCTTCTCAGAGCTAGCATGAGAACTGGGGCTTTCAGAAAGCCTTAGAGTGTAACAATTTCAGGTAATTTTCCTCCTAGGAGGCATATACTCAAAGTAAGGGCTTGCTCTGGAAAGTACCGTGTCACTAAACGGTAGCTTACTTGCCTGCCTGTTGCAGAAGGATCCCTCCCACTGCTTTCGCCACTGCATACAGTGCAGGATGGAAACAACTCACACATGGTGCACTGGAGATGATGACAGCATTGCCAGTCAGAACTGCCAATTGCCAGATTGCTGGAGGGGTTCACAACATTTTGATGTGGTGGACTTGCTTCAGAAGAACATGGAGATGGGCAACCATCTCAGCTCTTCTGTGGGGGAATTCTAGTATCAAGGTGCTCAAGAACTGCAGGACCATGGTTTGAAAGGGCTGGTGGGTTTTTAAGGTCCTTCTGTAAAGGCAGCACCTGTAAAAAAAGTCATGGTATCATGTAGTACAGTGACCAGTCTGTTCATCCTGGATAGGAGGCGAGTTAAAATGCACTCAGTAACTGTAGTCCTCTTTCAAGGACTGTAATTGGCAGCATCATGCTTCTGGTCCCCAAGTCATCTGATCTGCTTCTGAACACCATAGGACATTGGGGGGTGTAAAATTAGGTGCCTGATATCTCTCTCTCTAGCGTACCAGCTGTTAGATCTGTAGCTGCAAGTTTTACCACTCCGTAAGGGTTTTATTCCTCCTCTTCTCATTTTAATTATAAGATTCCCAGTCACTTCTGTGGAAGAAAATGCTTTGTCATTTGGAAGCTGAGAAAGTCCTGAATACTTAGAGCTCTTGGGATGCTTAACGTCATTGGACAGTCATTTCCCCAGCAACTTTGGCAGCTGTTCCATCAGATGTTTCTTTATAGCAGACTCCAAATTGTATCATTCAAATGAAATATTTGGAATGCCTGTATCATGTTTTTTGCTCCAATAATAGATTATTTCTCTAGGATGACCATAGAGAAATAAGGCTGGAAGCTCACACTACTAATCCTGCTTCAGCTGCTATCATTCTCTTTTAACTTCCCATTAATTAGGTTTCTTTCCTATCAGCAGCTCCAGAAGCTGAGTCCAACCAGCTGAAAGTCACATTTGCCATAGTGAGTGGTGTGGTTTTGGAATTGAGCATTAGTTTTCAAGGGAACTTTCCCAACTATTTCAGTAGGATAATAGTCAGCAGATTATTGTGAGAGATTCGCCGTTTATTGCTAGAATTCCTCACCACTTTCAAGACTAAAAAGTAATTGTGATGGCTATCAATACAGTTATGAGGCATTTGTAATGTTAACTCCAGGAAACACTGTCCATCCAAAGAGCTTCTGAAGCAGTTAACCTTGAGTTTGTGAAATATATAAAAAAAATTATTGCTATTGGAGCATTATTAGAACTATTTACTATTACACCTAAATTTAGATACCCCTTTAAACTGAACTCATTCCCCAAAATTTATAATGTATTTAAATAAATAGATCACATTTACCTGAAACTCTTGAATTCAAACTAATTCAAAGTCCAATCAGTACATAAAATCTGTTCCTCATGGAGATTCAGTAGAGAGATATAAGTTGTCTCTTAATTTCCACACACAGTTTTGCATTACAAGTCCCAGAAACACAGCTATCCACTGCATGAAGATTTTTAGCAACTGTCATGACTCTTTTATGGCTCTTCCACTGTATGGAATAAATGTCCATACTGACTTCAAGTCACCTACCCAGAGGTCACAGAATTTCATTAAGAAATGAGCTAAAAAATCAGAGAATTTCACACATATGAAAATAAATACTGGCTTAAACTCACGGAGCTTTGGCCACCTACACAAGCAAAGCATCTTTTCAATACACAGGATCCAAGACTTCAGCCACATCCTGACTTCTGCTATGATCATGAGATGGGCACCACTAGAAGGTGATATAGAATCATAGAATCATAGAATTATAGAATGCTTTAGGTTGGAAAGGACCTTTAGAGGTCATCAAGCCCAAACCCCTGCAGCGAGCAGGGACAGCTTTAACTAGATCAGGTTGCTCAGAGCCCCATCCAACCTGACCTTGAATGTTGCCAGGGATGGGGCCTCCACTACCTCTCTGGGCAACCTGTTCCAGTGCTTCACCACCCTCATTGTAAAAAATTTCTTTCTTATGTCTAGTCTAAACCTATTCTCCTTTAGTTTAAATCCATTATTCCTTGTCCTGTCACAACAGACCTTGCTAAAAACATTGTCCCCGTCTTTCCTACAGGCCCCCTTTAAGTACTGAAAGGCTGCAAGAAGGTCTCCCTGCAGCCTTCTCTTCTCCAGGCTGAACAACCCCAACTCTCTCAGCCTGGCCTCGTAGGACAGGTGCTCCAGCCCTCAGATCATTTTTGTGGCCCTCTTCTGGACCCAATCCAACAGGTCCATGTCCTTCTTGCACTGAGGGCTCCAGAGCTGGATGCAGTACTCCAGGTGAGGTCTCACCAGAGCAGAGTAGAGGGGCACAATCACCTCCCTCGACCTGCTGCTGACCACGCTTCTTTTGATGCAGCCCAGGATATGGCTGGCTTTCTGGCCTGCAAGTGCACATTGTTGGCTCATGTCCAGCTTTTCATCCACCAGTACCCCCAAGTCCTTCTCTGCAGGGCTGCTCTCAATCCCTTCATTCCCCAGACTGTATTGATATTGGGGCTTGCCCCGTCCCAGGTGCAGGACCTTGCACTTGGCCTTGTTGAACCTCATAAGGTTTACACAGCCCCACCTCTCCAGCTTGTCCAGGACCTTTTGGATGACATCTCGTCCTCCTGGTGTGTCAACCGCACCACTCAGCTTGGTGTCGTCTCCAAACTTACTCAGGGTGCACTCAATCCCACTGTCTATGTCATTGATGAAGATATTAAACAGCACTGGTGCCAGTACGGACCCCTGAGGGACTCCACTTGTCACTGGTCTCCATTTGGACATCGAGCTGTTGACCACGACCCTCTGGATGCGACCATCCAACCAATTCCTTATCCACCGAACAGTCCACCCATCAAATCCATATCTCCCCAATTCAGAGAGAAGGATGTTGTGGGGGACTGTGTGAAAGGCTTTACAGAGGTGCAGATAGATGACATCCATTGCTTTTCCCTTGTCCACTGATGCAGGCACTCCTTCATAGAAAGCCACCAGGTTGGTCAGGCAGGACTTGCCCTTGGTGAAGCTGTGCTGGCTGTCTTGAATCACCTCCCTGTCCTCCATGTGCTTGAGCATAGCTTCTAGGAGGATCTGTTCCATGATCTTCCCAGGCACAGAGGTGGGGCTGACAGGTCACTAGTTCCCAGGGTCCTCCTTTCTTCCTTTCTTAAAAATGGGCACTAAGTTTCCCTTCTTCCAGTCACCAAGGACTTCACCCGACTGCCATGACTTTTCAAATATCATGGGGAGTGGCTTGGCAACTACCTCAGCCATTTCCTTCAGGACTCTGGGATGCATCTCATCAGGTCCCATAGACTTGCCTACATTCAGGTTCCTCAGGTGGTCTCAGACCTGATCTTTCCTTACAGCGGGAGGGACTTTAGCCTCCTGGTCCCCATCTTGCAGTCCATCGACTCGGGAGGGGTGAGGAGAGAGGTTGCCGGTGAAGACTGAGGCAAAGAGGTTGTTGAGTACCTCAGCCTTCTCCTCGTCTGTCGGTACTAGGTCGCCATTCTTGTTCATCGGTGGGGTACGCTTTCTTTAACCTTCCTTTTCTGGTTGACATACCTGTAGAAGCCCTTCTTGTTATTCTTTACATCCCTTGACAAATTCAGCTCCATCCTTGCCTTGGCCTTCCTGACCTCCTCCCTACACAACCGGGGCGTTTCCCTGTATTCCCCCCAGGACATCTGTCCCTGCTTCCACTGCCTATGCAGTTCCCTCTTGCTCTTTAGTTTGACCAGCATGTCTCGACTCAGCCGTGCTGGTCTCTTCCCTTACTTGCCTGATTTCTTATGCCTGGGGACTGAGAGCTCTTGTGCTCTATGGAAGGTGTCCTTAAAGATCTGCCAGCTCTGTTCTGTTCCCCTGTCCCTGAGGACCGTTTCTCAGGGGGTCCTTCTGACTAACTGCTTGAAGAGCTGGAAGTTTGCTTTTCTAAAGTTTAGGGTTCTGACTCTACTCCTCGCTTTTAGCATGTCCCTCAGGAGTGTGAACTCCACCAACACGTGATCACTGCAGCCCAAGCTGCCTCCAGGCTTGATGTCACCAACAAGCTCACTTGCATTGGTGACCATCAGGTCTAGTATTGCATCCCCTCGGGTAGGGGTGTCTATTACCTGGCTTAGGAAGTTATCCTCAATGCATTCTAGGAATCTCCTGGATTGGCTATGGCTTGCCGTGTTGCCTTTCCAGCAAATGTTGGGATGGCTGAAGTCCCCCAGGAGGACGACAGTCTGCAAGCGTGAAGCCACCTGGAGCTGGAGGAAGAAGGCTTCGTCAGTAGGCTCCCCTTGATCAGATGGCCTGCAGTAGACACCAGCCACAAGGATCTCTTTGTTGCCTCTGTCTCTGATTCTTACCCATAAGCTTTTGACCTGCTTGTGGCTATTCTTCAGGGACAGCTCTTCACACTGTATCAATTTCTTTATGCAGAGGGTGATGCCTCTGCATCACCTCTGGATCTGATTCCAGTCTTGGGATTCATCCCACCAAGTTTCTAGTTATGGCAATCAGGCCATAGCTTTATAGTAGCACAGTAGCTTCCAACTCCTCCTGTTTGTTCCCCATGCTGTGTGTGTTTGTGTAGAGGAATTTCATCTGGGCTGTTGGCCGTGTCACCTTCTTAGCGGAACACCCCTTATTTCCCTTGAGGTGTTTCACGGAGGTTTCCTTGTTAGCTCATACTACCTCAGGAGCCCCCAGCTCGTCTCCGCAAGACTTTGACTGTGCTGCAGTGTCCTTGGCATGCCTCTGGGCAACAGTTTGAGGGCTCATAGTAGCACCTTGTCCCTCTAGCCGTTGTGTACCATCCCACAGCTTGTCACAGGCAAGCCTGCTATGTTCCCCCTCCCCCTTTACATCTAGTTTAAAGCCCTGTCAATGCGTCCTGCAAGCTCCTGAGCAAAGACCCTCTTTCCCCTTTTGAGAAAGGTGGCTCCCATTTGACGCCAGCAAGCCTGGTGCCATGTAGGCTGTCCCATCGTCAAAAAACCCAAAGTTGTGATGGTGGCACCAGCCATGGAGCCGTGTATTAATAGATTGGGTCTGCCTGTCCCTTCCAATGTCACCTCCCACAAGTGGAAGGAGGGAGGAAAAAATAACCTGTGCCCCAGATTCCCTCACTAACCGTGCCAAGGCCCTGAAGTCTCTTTTAATCACCCTTGGGCTACACACTGCAACTTCGTCACCACCCTTGCGGAACAGCAGTAATGGGTAGTAGTCCGAGGGCTGTAGCAGGCTGGGATGTTTCATAGTGATATCTCTGACCTGGGCTCCTGGGAGGCAACAAACTTGCCTATGAGGAGGGTCTGCCTGGCATATTGGACCCTCCGTTCCCCTCAGAAGGGAGTCTCCTACAACTATGGCCCATCTTTTCTTCCTTGTGGAGGCAGTAGTAATATGGGGGGCAGGTCTTTCTGGTCTTGGCGACTCCTCTGGTGTAGATGGATCGACACCCACATCATCCACTGACTGGTCCTCCACATCTAGAGCCTCAAACCTATTGTGCAGAGGCACCTGGGGAGTCATGGTGGGCAAGGAAAGGGTTCGCTTGCCGCCCCGATTGTGGACTTGTTTCCACTTCCCTCTAAGACCCTGCCTACGTCCTGGTGCGGGGAGGGTACTGGATCCCTTTGATCACGGGCTTTCTGTGATGGCTGTCCCTGTTCAGGTTTCTGGGAGGTCAGAGCATGGTTCCACCAGTCTATCAGACTCCCTGATGCTCCATAGCCTATCTACTTCCTCTCTTAGCTCTGCCACCAGGCTTAGTAGACAGTCCACCTGATCACAGCGCACACAGCTGTTCCCTCCACTGCCATCTGTTCCCAGTGCAAGCTGGTGGCACTCCCTGCAGCCAGAGACTTGGCTGGCTGTGTGTTTCCCTGGGAGCTCAGTCGGGTTTGGTACATCCTTTCTGGCTAGCGCAGAGGATATAGCCTTCTGCCGGGTGGATGCCATGGCCAAGGCTAGGCTCTCTCTCAGCCGTTGAACTTACTGAACCTACATTTTAAGCTAGGAGGGGGACTTCACCTTCCCCGCGCATACTGACGTGCCACGCCCTTCTGACGAGCCACGCCCTGTTTGCTCATCCTGTTCACCACACTTCTGGTCACTTCTGCTCGCTGGGGGCTGCTTTTGTAAGTGAGGTGGTTTGGCTGCCATCACTCCTGTGCCCACCCACGTTGAGTCAGAGCTGCCACTCATCAGCTGTTCACCCTTTTCCGCTCTTTCCCGCTCTAGCAGGGGGCTGGAATGCCCTCTGTCTCCCTGCACTTTTGCTGCCTTAGGAAGGGTCCTCCGGCACACTCTTCCGCGCTGGAGCCCTTCACCTCAGTGACTTATATCACATCCTAAGGCTTCCTCTGCTGTGCTCTGAAGATGCCTTTCTTTCTCCTTGTATGGTGGGAGGAACCCAGAAAACTAGCTCAAGACACCTAATTTTTAGTGGACTAAAGACAGTGGGATGAACCCCACAGTGTGTTCAACAGATATGTCAATGCATGCGAAGTTTTCTCACAAGAAGACTGGTTTAGGAAGACCCAAGAACAAGAAGCATGCTATGGGAAATGCAGTTGCTGATGTTGTAGGTCATGCCTCACATTGGGCTTAACTCAAAGCTGCATTATTATTCCATGTTTTCTCAATGCATAAAGACATGGAAGTATACCTAAGGATAAAATTCACATATTGAGGAAGGACCTGAAATTAAGTTACATATTCAGATTATGGTACCTATTACAATCTACCTTAGAAAAAGGTGTTTGTTGGAGCAAATAATTTCACATTCAGGCATATAGATACACTCTAATAGCATAATTGCACACAGAGACATCCCTAATACGGTAGATAATGGATATACCCTACTCATTTATGCTATTATTAAAGTTTCAGTTGTACAATTCGTACTGAGATTCCCTGAGTGCTTACTGCTATTGGAATCAGCAAGAGTGTTCTAGTTAGGACCTGCTAACACGAATACAATAATTGCACATTCTAGCCATACAAATAAGTGAAAGTCAGGCTTCTGGTTGCATTTGTTTACCTCAGACCTAGTCTGTATGCTGAGACTGCACTGGATTTCTAGAACACTTTGAAGATAAAAGCAGTCTGAGGGCAAATCTTAGAAAAGGATTGTGGGGAGGGGAAAGAAGAAACACCTTATCACACCTTTCAGGTCCTATTTTGTCTTTCCATAGAAAAATCAAAAAGAGAACCAAGATGCCAGCAAGTCTTGGTTGTATTATCTTAAGATGGATTTATATCAAATACACAAATAAATTGATTCTTTTTTTATCAACTACACAGATGGTTGCATAATGTTATTGACATTTAAAGAGACAGAATTTTCTGTTCATTAAAAAATGTTAGGGAAACTATTCTGCCATTTAATATCCCTTTAACAGACTGATTTACTTTTCTAATCTATTCTATTAACAAACATCAATACATCAGAATTTTTCCTCCAAATCAAAGCTTGGAAGGGTGAAATTTTCCAGATAATTGATGGACCATTGAAAAGTCATTATGAAGAACAGGACAAAGTGGAGTCATGCTGGAACAGTGCAAGGCTAAAAGTATTCTGGACCCATTCTGAAGATGTAGCCAGAGGCACTAGAGGGCTTGTTCCTGTCTGATGCTTCTTTTACAAACCTTTGTCTCCTATCACTTGATTGAGACTCATCACGCCCAAAATCTGAATTGTCCTTTGGAGACAAGTCTCATCCTTCCTGCATAGGGAACTGTTCTTCCCACTGTAAGGTGGGCTGCTTATGGAAGTGCCTGTGTCCTTATCTGATACCTAAATTATGTGGGAAGACTCCAGGGCTTTATCTCCTGGACCAACTGTTTCATCAACTTGACTATCCAGAGTAAAGGAATAGGAGACTGACAAAAGCACCTCATAACTCACAGTGAAGATCTGGTGTCTCAGCAAACAGTTTAGCAGCATGTACACACAGACTACCCTTCTGCTCACATGTCAAGGAACTTCTAAATTTTTAGTGCAGTGCTGTCTGACTTTCACTTGCTGTACAGCACCCACATCTCTGAGCATGTTTCAAGATTATACTGAAGGAACACATTGAAGGAGTTATTTTTGTGTTCTCATTACCTAAAATGCATCATCCCTCTAGCAGCCTCTAGCCAGCTATTGAAGAAAAAACAGGAAAAGAGGGCCAAATTCTTGGATATAGCAGAAAAGCTGAAAAAGTGGGGGAGAATGACAAGGTCCCTGAATAGCACTGAAAATACAGCTGCTATAGCTGCCCAGAACTCAGGGGGCATGTGACCTTTCACGAACTTACGGATCAGGGTCAGTGCACTCCATGTGATTCAAAGAAACAACTAGTTCTAATGGATTTAATCTCATATCAACACATTTTATTGTATCTTAGCAAAGGGATAACCACTATCATCCTGCTTCTCTGGAAAGAAGAAATGTGGTAGCTGTGTTTTCCATGATAGTTGCAATAAATGATGGTGAATATGTGCTCCTCAGAGCCCTGTGTGCAACAGAAGAGTTTTCTAGACTGGAACCACTGGGGATCAGTCTGGGCATCTAGGCTGACATCCTGCATGACCAGGCCAGACACTTCACCCAAAGATCCATGCAGCTTTCTTCTCTCTGCTAGCTGAGCTAGGACATTTGGTTTAATAAAAGACAGTCCAATCTTTAGTAACGTCCTGAGGAGAAAAAATACCCCACCATGTCCTTCCTTTGGGAAGTCACTCCATTTATCATTAGACATATCTTTTACTTAATATCTTGTGACTACTTTCATCCCTTGCCTGAAGAATATTCAAACATATATTCATTTTCCATGAATCCCATATGAATTTAGATCACGGAGGTGATGCATATAGTAACTCAGATTTACTCACAGAGAAGGCTCGGTGAATATATTGCGGCCTTCCAGTACTTAAAGGGGGCCTACAGGAAGGATGGGGAGAATCTTTTTAACAAGGCCTGTTGTGACAGGACAAGGAATAATGGATTTAAACTGAAGAAGAATAGATTTAGACTAGACATAAGAAAGAAATTTTTTACAATGAGGGTGGTGAAGCACTGGAACAGGTTGCCCAGAGAGGTAGTGGAGGCCCCACCCCTGGCAACATTCAAGGTCAGGTTGGACGGGGCTCTGAGCAACCTGATCTAGTTAAAGCTGTCCCTGCTCACAGCAGGGGGGTTGGGCTTGATGACCCCTAAAGGTCCCTTCCAACCCAAAGCATTCTATGATACTATGATTCTATGATATTATTGGTGTGGTAAGACAGGGAAAAGAGCTTTTTCTTTCCAATCTAGGCTGCAGTTTCTTTCATAGCTGGATTGTGTGAACTGGAGTTCTTGCCCAGGGTTCAGGGTAAGAAGTATTCCAAATGAGGAGGAAAGGTCAGCCCTTTCTATACTTAGATAGCTACACTCTATTTAAGAAAGGGGAAAGTTGAGAAATAAGGGAGATTATTTTGGGTTTGATTTGAAGAACATCTAGATGGTGGCTGCTGAAATCTGAGATAGACTTGGCAAGGCAGTGGGGAACCTCTGGCCTTGCCCAGGTTTTTACTTCTGTTTTGGATTCCTAAAGAAATCTGTTTTCCAGTGATGTTTATTAGTTACCCTGTAAGACAAGGAGTATTTGGTGCCATCAAGAAATTCCTCCTTTTTTGAAGTATTGATTTGATTCCTAAAGAGAAAATTACATGTAAGATAGTTTCTTCCAGAAATGACCAGAGGTTAAATTGTATGTATTCATCATCTCTAAATCAAAGCATGTGGTGTGACTCACCCCTGGCCAGCTTCATTGTTGTTCTTATTATAGGATCTCCTACAAAGGTCACATTTAACTACTAAAAATAAATCCATAGCCCAAAAACCATTTGTTCCTCAGCAAACAGTTTGAGAAAATACAGGCTACTCCTGTATTAACAGTACAGATCTAGGTCACTGAGCTGACCTACTTAGGGGATATTTTAGGGCTTCCCAAAAGATTTCATGTCCTCCAAATGTCAATCTTATTTCAGTTCCACACATCAGCATAAGTCTTCTTACTTCAGAGACTGTTATTTAGATGTAGATTTTATCAAAGTTTAACCGGCTTAATATTTCTTATGAGAAACTCATAGAAAGTCAAGATGAACTTGACTACAGTGTTTAGCAGCAGGAGGAGGACTTGAGTAAAACCTTATTTTGATCCCAAATGATAAGACTGATTCACATCTTAGTCCCTTTGACTACATGATGTGTGATTCTACAAAAACCAGAGAAAACCTGCTATGTGAGCAGAGTCAGGCCTCTCTATTTAAATGCCACTGTTAGTGCTGTTTTGAGAGCAGTCTCTGTCTGAACTCAGACAAGGGATAGGACCCAAGCAGCAACCTGATTTTCAACCTCATGTTCCGGCTCACAGAATTATATGTTTTCTCTACAGCATGAGCATCCTTAGCCTTTGCCTTTCTCTTGTTGGTATGATATTGAGTGGATTCAACTGTGGAAAAGGCATCCTAGCATTGACACTGTAAAGTCAGGCCAGAATGAACACTGGTCTTCATTTAGGCTGGTGTGGCTGGACTATCTTTTTTGGGTCATCACCTACACCTGATGAGTTGTAACTTTCTCTCAAGAAATTGCTTTCACTGACCATGGGCTTGGCCATGCCACTTGTGATGTTGCAGTCATCCAGGCATCAACGTCTTAGCAGCTTTCAGCTGGCCATTTCTTCAAGGGCTGGTGCAGGAAGACTTCTCCAAACATACTTACCGAGCTCACTTTGCATGGCGTACTGCAAGGAGAGGATAAGGGTGTTATGCCAACAAGTCAGAGGAAAAAGTGTAGAAAGTCACAAGAGAAACCCGAGTGGAAGGAGAAGCCAGGAGAAAAGTATGAAATAACACAGGAGGACCAAGGCTTAGGACTCCCTCTTCAGCATTTCTTACTGACTGCCCTGGGGAAGTCGCTGCCCTGTGCATTTTTTTCTCTGCATTCTGTCTTGAAGTGCTGAACTTTCTCTCTACCTTGTGCAGAAAGTCTGGCATTTCACTTCGGGCAGATATGGTAGCTGGTATGAGTCTGAGGTACACAGTGTGAGCCTAGTTCTCCTGCAAAGCAAGGAACTGCTTCCAGCTGAGTGGGTCTTGGCAAAATAACCTAGAAGACCTTAGTAAAAATAGTCCAAGTAACTCTAGGTGAGGTGCTTTTAAAGACCATATCAAACCCCACAGGTTTTATTTAAATACTACCAAAACCTGATATTGTGTACCCCCTTGCCAGACTTCCCCATCTTACAGCAGGAAGTATGGAACTATCCCTTCTCCCAAGAGGGATGAGAGGAAACATCAGTGAAAGTATATGAGCTCAGAGCCTCTCATGATGGGAGCTGATAAGGGCACAGGTGTAGATACAGTTAGCTGGAGCAGAGAACCCATTAGGATTATTCTAGCAGTGGCCTGCATGGGGAACAGAGCGGAGCCTAACAGAAACCATTGAGCAGGTGAGCTGGAGATTATCCTGCAGGGCTCTGCCCACCCCTCCTCTCCCTGCAGAATGATCAGTGGCTGCACAGGCTCTGCCTTCTGCTGATCATACCCAGAGACCACAACCTGCCTCCTGTTTGCCTCACAAATACATGGCTCAGGATTTCTAAGACTACATTTTCCATGTTGATAACACCTCACCCCTTTTCTGTGTTCTGTGACCCATGAAGAACAAAGACCATTACAGTGAAAACACAAATAAATTTCTGACCATATGCTTCTAAGTGACAACTATTGCACTGTTAAGTCTGAAATACATCTTTTGGAAGAAACCAAGATTTTTTGCGACAATATGCATGAATGAGTAGAGTCAGTGGCAGTTTGAAGTGTGAAAAACACATCGCTAAGACTGCTTATTGGAGCCTGCTGTAGAGGTATTTCCTGGTGGGAGTGAGGGATAGCACAGCCATGATATCACAGGGGATTCTAATTAACTGGTGACATTACTAGAACAAGACCATTAAACGCAGCCTTGTGCACTTCAGTCTAATCACATCTTTGGATAGAATAATACTTTAATAAGCCTAAAGCTGGAAATGATGTTTTTTCATACAGCAGGAATTGAAATCAAGGCAAAAATGGTTGGAAATTATTTAGCAGTTACCAAGAATTAAGGAATATCCTTTGTTGTTAATCAAAGTGGATTATTTTTTTTTTTGTAGTATTGAGGAGCTATAATATATTTTACCCAGTTTATTTACTAAGCTCAGATGATGATCAGTTTCTTAGAATGACTGTCATTGAAGATGACTGCTCTTTGCTATTGTATGATTGTTTATCTGCTTACATCCAAGCAGCCTTCTGATGGATAAGTTGCCTTCCAGTGCTTTCAATTTGTATAACAGCATGGTGCATCAAGATGTTATTAACACTGAACAAAAGAAAGCTAGTAATAGAGAGTTGTGGATGGTCAATAACTCCTTAGCATGTATGCATGGTATACACTCAAGATGCCCATAGTTTGCTATGCTTTGGGTCTCTGGAGATTACTTTTTGCAGATCAGATATCTGTATGTCATCTGCTACAGTAGCAGAAGCCATCTTGCAGCCATCCATCAGTCCCAAACACAGCGTCTCAGGAGTTCAGTATTGACAAGCACCCTGCAGCCTCCTCTCCAGTCTCTAGCAGGCTTGGTGAACTGTCTGTTCAGGGGATGAAAGTGACTCCTAGAATCTGTCCAGGTCATATCTGGTGTAGGCAATGCTGTGACCATAATCCATTCACAATCCCTTGTTCCTTTTCAATTCTAGCTAAATGCTTTGAGACACTTTGTGCTCTCACATTTTGCTGCGATTTGCCCAAGCTCTTTCATTGTTTCCATGACATGTGCCCCTACACTTCTCCAAATGGCAGTGGTTTTTTTTAACCCTCCTTGCTCTCAGTTCACCATCAGTTCTGCCTCCTGACCTTGCCAGGGAGTTTCATTAAGCAAAATGACTTCTCTGGCCATCCTCCACAGAGCAATCCTCCCAGGCACCACTGCTGAGGTTGGTCTTCCCTAAACTCTTGCCAACCTGTTGATGTTAATCTTGGAATGCAGACTCCAGTGTCAAAGAGACGCAGCCCTTTTTAACCATGCTGTCCAGCTCCACAGGGAGAGTTCCTGGAGTTATTTCACTCCTGCCTGGTCCCTCTAAATTTTGCTGTAAAAGCCAACTATTTTTCCACTTCACTCATGATTGCTTTCCCCAGAAGAGACACCCACTGTACCAAGGGCACTGTGTCACTACCAAGCAGTTTAATATAGATCTGCACAAAGCAGACTTGCTTCACCAGTGCCAGAAACTCTCATTGTCTTTCTGGGGCTCTCCATACCAAACCACTTTGCCTGAGAAAAAGGTCTGCTATGAAATCCCACATCTGCAACACATCATTCTGCCATGTTGGTCTATTGGCATTTTCCATACCTTAACTCTTCCAGCTGTCTCTGTTGATAACCTGTTAGGAGATTTGTCTGATTTATACTTGTTGCTGGTGCAGGTTTCCTGGGGGAATAGGGGTCAAACAGTATTTTTGACTCAGGGACACTTGCTTCAACAGGCTGTGCACTCATTTCATGGTATTTCCTGAATGACTCATGCCAAAGCAGCTGCTGATAGTGAGAATGTAATTGTAACCACTTAAAAATGATACAGTTCCATGCCTGCTATCATACTATTCTGATAATTAATCTCTATTAGTGGTTAGTGTTGAAGGGATTGCAGACCTGTGAAGTCAACATTCACAGTCACTTTGACAAAGGAAGTGCTAGGCAGCCTGGTATATTTACTACATGGCCCGAGAGTCTCTGTCTCAGATGTTGGAATGAAGTGGTTGGCCTGCAAAGACCAGATCTCATCCTGAAGCCAGGTCTTCCTGCAGCATATATTTTGGCAGGGGTTTTCTTCTCATCTACCTGGATGACTGGGAGAAGCTGGATGACTTTTTCTAGTTGCACTTCTTATTCAATATGGACTCCTTGGGAAGTTTTGGACATTGGCTTTGCTGGTGAAGAAAGTAAACCTGAAGGTTTAACAAAACAGAAAATCACAACTAGTGACAAGTTTGCAGATGACACCAAGCTGACTGGTGCAGTTAATTTGTTTGGGAGAAGGCATGACATCCGTAGAGACTTTGACAGGCTGGAGGAGTTTGCTCATGCAAACCTCATGAAGTTCAACAACACCAAGTGCTAAGTCCTGCACCTGGGTGACGGCAATCCCCAGTATCAATAAAGACTGGGGGATGAAGGAATTGAGAACAGCCCTGTGGAGAAGGACTTGGGGATACTGGTGGATTAAAAATTGGACATGAGCCATTAATATGCACTTGCAGCCCAGAAAGCCAACAGCATCCTGGGCTGCATCAAAAGAAGTGTGGCTAGCAGGTTGCAGGAGGTGACTCTCCTCCTCTACTCTGCTCGTGTGAGACCCCACCTGGAGTACTGCATCCAGCTCTGGAGTCCCCAGTACAAGAAAGACATGGAACTGTTACAGTGTGTCCAGAGGAGGGTCATGAAAATGGTCAGAGGGCTGGAGCACCTATTCTATGAAGAAAAGCTGAGAGAGTTGGGACTGTTCAGCCTGGAGAACAGCGGGCTTTGAGGAGACCTTATTGTGGCCTTTCGACATATAAAGAGGTGTTGTGGTTTTAACCAGGTAGCAGCTAAACACCACACAGCTGTTTGCTCACTCTCCCTGCTCCCCAGTGGGATGGGGGACAGAATCGGGGGGGAAAAAAAAAGTCAAAATTGTGGGTTGAGATAAAGACAGTTTAGTAGGACAGAAAAGGAAAGGATAATAATAATAATAGTAATAATATTAATAGTATACAAAATAAGTGATGCACAATGCAATTGCTTACCACCCACTGACCGATACCCAGACAGTTCCTGAGCAGCAATCACAGCCTCCTGGTCACACACACACACACACACACATGGTTTATATACTGAGCGTGACGTCATATGGTATAGAATAGTCCTTTGGTCAGTTAGGATCAACTGTCTTGGCTGTGCCCCCTCCCAGTTTCTTGTACACCTGGCAGAGCATGGGAAGCTGAAATGTCCTTGACTAGTGTAAGCAGTACTTAGCAACAACTAAACCATCAGTGTGTTATCAACATTCTTCTGAAACTAAATCCAAACCACAGCACTATGCCAGCTACTAGGAAGAAAATTAACTCTATCCCAGCCAAAACCAGGACAAGAATTCTTAAAAGAAAGAAAAAAAGAGACTTTTTACCAAGGCCTGTAGTGACAGGAAAATGGGCAATGGTTTTAAACTGAAAGAGGGTACATTTAGATTGGACATAAGGAAAAAATTTTTCATGATGAGGGTGGTGAGACACCGGAACATGTTGCCCAGAGAAGCTGTGGATGTCCTATCACTGGAAATGTTTGAGGTCAGGTTGGACAGGGATTTAAGCAACTTGATCTAATGAAAGATGTCCTTGCCCCTGGCAGGGGAGTTGGACTAGATGATCTTTAAACATTCCTTACAACCCAAATCATTCTGTGATTCTATGAACTATGGCTGGTCTGGATTTTCAAGGGCACTTGCAGATCTAAAGTGCACAGAGATGCCAAATGTTATTTTCAACATCACCTAAGCAAGATATTGTCTAATGCCAGTGAAAATCAATTCCTTGGGTAGACCATGCTTCATGTTACTGAGTCATATGAGGAGAGAAAAATATCTCATGGATCAAGAGACTGGAACTGAGGTTTCTTTTTCTGAGAAGTGGGACACTCCTACTAGGGTCCAAAATATTTCTTACCTTCTTCCACTCTTCCAGCACAACTTGACTTTTCTATGCTTCAGCTTCAGCAGGAGGCTTGGAGACTATACCTGCTCAATCTTTTCTGTAATCTGATCATTTTGGTGGATTCAGAAGACCAAGTGGGAAGGGGGCACCAGCCCCTTGTTCTAAAATTCTTGTTGCGTGGAGTTGCTTACAGTTCTTAGGCATGGATCTGATCCAGCTCTGTTCTATGCAATTTCGGGCACAAAACGGGCTACATGATGCTCATCTTGGGCACAAGCAGAGGAGGAGACCAGCTCTCCAAGGAACCTGAAAGTTATAACATTGAGCTGTAGGTGCACTGAGAGTTAGGTGGAATCCTGAATGGTGACTTTCAGGAGGGCAATCCGGAGCATAGACCTGTTGTTCTACTTCCAGTGCCTAAATCTTTGTAAAATCAGGATTTTAGCAACTGGACAATAGTACAGTGTCTAGTTTTTTGAGCAGTGTGTCCACTGCCACACCACACACTAATTATTCATTTCTGTGTTTACACAAGTTTGGATGTATCTATATTTAAGCCTAACTATACATATTGTTTTCTTATTTTCTTAATTGGAATATTTGTGATATAAACTTACTGTGAGCAAAGGTGATCTTTGTGTTAGCTACATATGCTTGCATCTTTGCTCAAGGGCTAATAAAAACATCTGCAGGCTGTTTTGCTATTCAGACTGCTAAAAGATGTATCTGAGATGTGAGGTATAGTGCCTCTTTTCCTCATCAGTTTCTCCAACTCCCATCGCCTAGCTTATCAAATTTATTTGTTTTCTTAACTCTTTCTACTGTAACCTCATGTAAAAATAAATACAGTATTGTCCTGGTTTCGGCTGGGATAGAGTTAATTTTCTTCCTAGCAGCAGGCATAGTGCTGTGTTTTGGATTTAGTTTCAGAAGAATGTTGATAACACGCTGATGTTTTAGTTGTTGCTGAGTACTGCTTATGCTAGTCAAGGACTTTGCAGCTTCCCATGCTCTGCCAGGTACACAAGAAACTGGGAGGGGGCACAGCCAGAATAGTTGATCCAAACTGACCAAAGGGCTATTCCATACCATATGACGTCATGCTCAGTATATAAACTGGGTGGAGTTGGCTGGGGAGCAGCAATTGCTGCTCGGGAACTGTCTGGGTATCGGTCGGCAGGTGGTGAGCAATTGCATTGTGCATCACTTTGTGCTTTGTATATTATTATTATTATCATTATTATATTGTTATTATTATCGCTACTATTTTACTTTATTTTCATTATGAAACTGTTCTTATCTCAATGCAGGAGTGTTTCTCATTTACTCCTCTGATTCTCTCCCCCATCCCATCGGGGTAGGGGGAGTGAGCGAGCGGCTGTGTGGTGCTTAGTTGCTTGCTGGGGCTAAACCACAACAAGTATTTAGGTGGCTTCTTATGAGAATCATAGCCATGTAAAGAGTACCAATAACAGATGATGGCTGTATATGTGTTGCAGAAAATTATATTGGCCTCTTTTGATTCTCTTTCACATTCCAAACTTTATTGCAAACATAATCAAATGTTTTGAAAAATACTAAAGCAGTATAAGTAGAGACTGACAGAACAATTTCTTGGAACAGATAATGCTGCTGGAAAAAATACAGAGTTTTAGAGTGTGGGAGAACACCAATCTCACAAGTAGACAATTCCAACAAAACAGGCTGCTGTGAATGAATAAATATATGTGTAATTATTTGTGTGGACAGTGAATGGAAAGAATCACTGGAAACTGGGTGCAAAAATATGGCAATGTACAGGGCAAATTTAGATGGCTCAGGTAGAGCAGTATCAAACTTCAGAAGGAAGTAGCTGTTTCCATCTCCTGGGTGGAACATCCTGGAAACACAGGCAAACACGTTCAGCAAAATTTTCTATGTTGTTGGTGCTGCCTGTGCCCTTCAGCACTGCTATTTCATCTGGTTCCATCAGTAGTTAGTTGTCCTCCCAAGAGCAATAAGAAGCCCCAATGGCACTGAGGGGAGATGAACTGTGGAGATCTTGCACAACTGGATCCCTCCTAAGCTCTATCAGGTATTTGTTCAGCACAGCCTCCAAAATTATGAAATTAATTCATGCCTTACTGACATTAACTAGAATCCTAACTACCATCAATTATCCAGGTAGATAACAGTAGTGCAAATAACTGATTCACCTACTGTGTGAGATGCTGGGTCCCTCCCCACTCCTGCTTTTGAGCACAATGATTTGGCAGTAGGCACAAAACATAGGATCAATTATATTGATCATCCCAGCATGTTTTCCTTCTCTCATACTGCTTCTTACTCACCTGCTTTAACAAACTGTGATACATCAACAGAAATTGTGGTGGCACGCATGGTATGTCCTGACAGCCAGCCAGGATAAAGGATATTATGGATGATTTATCACTGAGCACTAATTAACAGATAAGTTATCTAGCTGAAATCAGGTGACTACCCCAGACAGCATCCCAGGACATCACTTCCTTTCAGCCACTCTCTGAATAAGGATTACCAGACAATCTGACACAAGAAATAACAACAATTTCAAATGGCATTGCTAGAGAGGAAAAAAGCTCAGGACGTCCTTCACTCAGAGACAGCAGCTTTCAAGTACTGAGAGGAAAAAGTCACTTCTTACGAACACCATGTCAAAAGCCAAAGCCAGGCTAGCTGTGGACCCCCATGCTCCTGCCCTTTATCACTAATGAAGGACTCTCATCTCACAGCAGCAATGGCTGAACATCACCTGCTCCTGCTGGTGTTAGGGTGTTAGGGTGCCCACCATCTAATTTCTTCTTTCTCCTCTTTCCCCTCATGCCCTACCCATTTCCCAGACCTCATCTGCCTGCAGAAGTTCTCTGGTGTTCAGTTCTTTTGTGGGTTTGATCTCACCTACTGGCTTTTGGAACAAGCAACATGCAGGAGAAGGTATTGCAAAAATTGCATCATTCCTGTATGTACAACTTAAGGCGCTCGCTGCTCATCAGGAACTGGCACATATCTGGCACTATTCAAGCATGGAAGCAGTCTGGCACTGAATTCACACAATTAGCCCTAACAAGAGGATCCTCTGTCTCCTGGGGATGGGCTGTAAGTTTGTAGTTTTGTGCCACACCATGTGGACTGGATGACTCAGGACAGTGTTATCTTGGGACTGCCTGGACCATCCACTTTGCAAGTGGTCATGGAAAGTTCTTGATTGTATGCTGGAAACACCAGGCAAACAGTATATCTCTCTCTCTAGCTATCCTGGTCTGACCTGGCCAACAACATTCTTGTTCTGCTGTAGGAGAGATCAATCTTTTAGATCAGTGTTAAGAAGGATTTTACAGAAAAAGCAGAAAAGTTCTATAAACCTGTGAGAAAGTGATGGCCTAGAGGTCCAATTCCAGAGACATCAATCTAGGCTTCAGTTATACCAGATGTCAAGGATAATGGGAAGTAACAGATTCCCACTGGGAATACTGTATGTATTATATGTAATTGTTTCATCCTGACTGTCGTGGTTTAGCCCCAGCCAGCAACTAAGCACCACACAGCCGCTTGCTCACTCCCCCTACCCCGATGGGATGGGGGAGAGAATCGGAGGAGTAAGAGTGAGAAACACTCCTGGGTTGAGATAAGAACAGTTTAATAATTGAAAGAAAGTAAAATAGTAAAGATAATAGTAACAGTATAATAATGATAATAATAATAATGATACACAAAGCAAGTGATGCACAATGCAATTGCTCACCACCCGCCGACCGATACCCAGACAGTTCCCGAGCAGCGATCGCTGCTCCCTGGCCACCCCCCCCCCCCCAGTTTATATACTGAGCATGACGTCATATGGTATGGAATAGCCCTTTGGTCAGTTTGGATCAACTATCCTGGCTGTGCCCCCTCCCAGTTTCTTGTGCGCCTGGCAGAGCATGGGAAGCTGAAAAAGTCCTTGACTAGCATAAGCAGTACTCGGCAACAACTAAAACATCAGCATGTTATCAACATTCTTCTCCTACTAAATCCAAAACACAGCACTATGCCTGCTGCTAGGAAAAAAATTAACTCTATCCCAGGCGAAACCAGGACACTGACCAAAAGTCAGAAGATTATAATCAGGTTGATCTGGGTCTAACACCTCCCATTTAGTGACAGTCTGTTGAGTGCAGTCATCAAAGCTCAAAGAGAAGGTGGTAAAGGAAGGACTGAAGACAGATGTAACAGCAGAAATAATGAAATATTGGTGAGCTCACAGTGCTTACCCCTGATCTCTAGTTCATGGTGTCCATCTTACAGCAGGTACTCTTAAGCACCAAAAAGAAACAAAAAGGCAATGACAGTAATTGTTTCTGTGGGTCATCAAAGGAGTTCAAGGAAAACATGGGGAAGCCCAGCTAGCTAATCTGAATTGGACCTAGGTATCCCAGGTTCTGTTGTAAATGCCCCAGTAAAATAAAGCCTTGCAGAAGAAATCAAATAATTAGCTGATCCAGCAGTATTTCATTTGTCACTTCTAAGCTGAACAAACTTTTGCAGAAACCCAGTATTTCCAGGAATCCTGACTGTCCAGCACAGGGGTGGTCTGCAGCTCCAGGACTTAAAAGAAAAAGAAATAAGGGAGTATTTGGTAGGGAGAATTCAGATAATACTACTCCTCTCAGTGGTCATCCCAGATACTATAAGTCTGCATGGACCAACAAGGAAAACAGTCCAATGCTGGAAGACTTTATTTAGGGGTATGTGTCTCGACCCTCACAGTAGTGACTCCCTCAGGACTGTATCTCTGAGTCCCTGTCTCCAGGACAATTAGCAATACATGGGCTGCAAGAGTATCTGTGCACATAAGTACATGAAAATCCAGGAGCCTGACTTTAACTGGAGATGTTGAGCAGGGAATCCAAGGGAGGAATAGACATTTCTGTCTGCTTCATTGCAGCTTGTATCAATTACACTGAGCAGCTACCAGGAACAGATACTGTTTTGTTAACACTGCATATTACTGTTGCCAAAGTGAAATTTTCTCTGAATTTCTGGTTTGCAAGACATTAGTTCAGTCAGAAACCAAATTTCAAAAAACAACAGTTCCTGTGAAGTATAAATCATGGGTTTGTGGCTGCTCTTCCTGAAGTTTTGCAGACCAGATCTCTGCACATATTGTTGTGATCGAGAATTTCTGGACATCAGCTTTGTGTTTTGCTTTCAGTCTAGTCTGCGCATCTGTCAGTCTATCAAATTAAAATGCTATCCTTTTACTCAAAAATGAGAGCTGAGGCTTCTGTCTCATATCTGAAGGAAACCATGCTTGCTTTGAATTTCTCAGTGTAGGAGTGCACTGACCAGCCTTTCTGAAGTCTGTATCAAACTTGCTTACAAGTGCTTCCTCTGAAAAGCACAAGATGTCACAATATGCCTGGGATGAGTGTCCAGGGAAGGAGGGAGCTTGGCCATGTGGGACTGATGCCCACCTCCAGAGTGAAGAGGGCTTGGTGCCTCCCTGCCTTGCAGCCTGCATCCCAGCATCTCCTTCCAGGGAGTCAGTTGTCATCAAGCTCTTTTTCTCTCCAGGGAAGCAGTTTCTTTGCAGCTATAGAAAGGTCCCTGATTACTACCTCCTCTTACTCAGAGTATATCTTGGGCATAGCAGGGAACAACTTCAAAGGAATCTTTTTCTTTTTTTTAGCCTCCTGTTAGGTTTCCAGACAGGCTTTCCACTGTCTTCCATGGAACAAAATGAATGGTTCAGCATTGAGGTGCCTGCTTCAGGGGCACTTTCTGACCTGAGCTGACTTGTAGCTTTAAGCTTGCAGAAAACAGGCTGAAGTTTATGCCTGATCTAAAAGCAGATGTTTCCAGGCTGTTGAGCAACCAGCTGCATTCTGCTCCCAGTTACATGAAGGGTGAAATGTGGAGTAACCCTCTGGGAGCATCAAAGCATCCAAGACTTACAGAATCTGCACCTGTGATCCTCAAAATCATTGCCTTTGCTCTGAACTAGTTTCATGGAGAAGGAGATTGTGACTATTAGAGAATGAACTCAGTCCTTCACCTTCATTTTGTATTAGGGTGGTAACAATAGGAAGAGAGAGGAAAGACCCAACCTGCAGGAGGAAGCACCTTGAGGATGCTACTCTGGGACACCTAGCAGAAGATGGAAACCACTATGTCCTTGGGAGAAATGGCAGAGGGATGGACAGAGGGAGGCAGCAGGATTTTTTCCCCACTAAACACAGTGACTCCAGCCTGCACTGACCAAACTGGTATGACCATATCAATATGACCACTATGTGGCAGAGCCAAGTAATGTGAAATGTCCTCCAGACCTGTCCAAGATCTGTCTTTGTTTCAGGCAGGTGGAGCAAAATCTACCCAGTGATCACACTGCATTGTAGTACAATTTGACATCTCCAGCTGCACGAGTATGGTTCACCCACTGGGCTTGCCTTTGGGAGCAATACTTTTGAGGATCAAAGACTTGCTACTTCAGGCTAGCTGGGCTGTGGTGACCACGTGAGCAGGAGATCATCATTGTTTTGCTCTCAGTCCTGCAGCACAGGACCAGGCAGATGTTAGTCTTTACCCCACTGAGTGGAAAATGCCACCACATGGTATTGTTGAAGTGGGAGCATTGTTTAGACAGCATTGCTTTCTGAATCCTCCATAAGAGATCATGCAATGTGGTGTTGAAAGAAAGGTATGGCAGTTTAAAGCATAGGCCCTGGTAAACAAGTTTATCGTACAGTGTGGGAGCTCAGCCACTGCTCTTGAAATGGAGGAAATGGGGAAAAAACTCATCCTGGCTCAGAAATGCTCTCTGCCTGGCATCTCAGGGACTCAGCCTAGCCCTTCTCACCTGAAAAATTGCTAGAGTAAGGGTCTGAGGAAGGCCTGAGTATCCTCAATGGATATTTACAGAGAAAACATAGCCCATCTTCTTCCTCGCTTTGTGCTTCCCCTGGCCTGGCCTGCTGCATTGCTACAGGAGGGATATGATGATTCAGTGGCACTTAGTGACAGGGATTGCCCCTTCAGTACTTGTCAGCAGATGCCATCCTACTACCTGCAGCTGGCAATAAGCAGTCTTGCAGATGTTCCTTGCAGCTTGGCGAGAAACATGCCAATATACTAAAATTCCCTAATTCATTCTGGAGTCCAACAGTCCAGGAATTTACCTGTATAGGGGGGTGTTGTGGTTTAGCCCCAGCCAGCAACTAAGCACCACACAGCCGCTCGCTCACTCCCCCTACCCCGATGGGATGGGGGAGAGAATCAGAGGAGTAAATGAGAAACACTCCTGCATTGAGATAAGAACAGTTTCATAATGAAAATAAAGTAAAATAGTAGCGATAATAATAACAATATAATAATGATAATAATAATAATATAAAAAGCACAAAGTGATGCACAATGCAATTGCTCACCACCTGCCGACCGATACCCAGACAGTTCCCGAGCAGCAATTGCTGCTCCCCAGCCAACTCCACCCAGTTTATATACTGAGCATGATGTCATATGGTATGGAATAGCCCTTTGGTCAGTTTGGATCAACTATTCTGGCTGTGCCCCCTCCCAGTTTCTTGTGTACCTGGCAGAGCATGGGAAGCTGCAAAGTCCTTGACTAGCATAAGCAGTACTCAGCAACAACTAAAGCATCAGTGTGTTATCAACATTCTTCTGAAACTAAATCCAAAACACAGCACTATGCCTGCTGCTAGGAAGAAAATTAACTCTATCCCAGCCAAAACCAGGACAGTATTCACCCCTTATTCTATACCATCTATGTCATGCACAAGTCCTGCCCCTTTCCAATGCATTCTAATTAATCACCACCACTTTCCCTATCTTGATATATAGACCCTCCCTTTGAACATCCAGCCCAGCACCAGCAGTCGGGGTGCCAGCAGGAGCTGTGCTTTAGTACCAGCCACTTCTGAAGCAGCTCGAACCCATTCATATGCTGCCAATGTCTCTTTCTCAGTTGGAGTACAGCGGGCTTTGGATCGTCTGCATCCCCAACTCCAAAACCCTAGGGGCTGACCTTGAGTCTCCCCCAGTGGTTTCTGCCAGAAGCTCCAGGTAGGGCCATTCTCCCCATTTGTGTTGTAAAGCACATTTCTTACATCCTGCCCTGCCTGGACCGGCGCGAGGGCTACTGCACGAACTCTCTCCCGTTTAATTTGTTCAAAGGCTTGTTGTTGCTCAGGGCCCCATTTGAAATCGTTCTTCTTCCAGGTCATTTGATAGAGAGGGCTTACGATCTGGCTGTAATTTGGAATATGCATTCTCCAAAAACCCACAACGCCTAAGAGAGCTTGTGTTTCCTTTTTGCTATTTGGTGGGGACATAGCTGTTATTTTGTTGATCACATCCATTGAGATCTGACAACGTCCATCTTGTCGTTTTATTCCTAAAAACTGGATCTCCTGTGCAGGTCCCTTGACATTCCTTTGTTTTATGGCAAAACTGGCCTTCAGAAGGATTTGGACAATTTTCTTTCCCTTCTCAAAAACTTCTTCTGCTGTGTTGCCCCACACAATGATGTCATCAATGTACTGCAGATGTTCTGGAGCTTCACCCTGTTCTGGTGTTGTCTGGATCAGTCCATGGCAAATGGTGGGGCTGTGCTTCCACCCCTGGGGCAGTCGGTTCCAGGTGTACTGAACACCCCTCCAGGTAAAAGCAAACTGTGGCCTGCACTCTGCTGCCAAAGGGATTGAGAAAAACACATTAGCAATATCAATTGTGGCATACCACTTAGCTGCCTTTGACTCCAGTTCATGTTGAAGTTCTAGCATGTCTGCCATGGCATCACTCAGTGGTGGTGTAACTTCATTCAAGCCACGAGAGTCCACTGTTAGTCTCCACTCCCCATTAGACTTTCGCACAGGCCATATGGGACTGTTAAAGGGTGAGCGAGTCTTGCTGATCACTCCCTGACTCTCTAGTCGACAAATCAGGTTATGGATGGGAATCAGGGAGTCTCAGTTGGTGTGATATTGCTGCCGGTGCACTGTTGTGGTAGCAATCAGCACCTGTGCTTCTTCGACCCTCAGCAACCCCACAATAGAAAGGTCCTCTGAGAGACCGGGCAAGGTCGACAGCTGTTTAGTTTCCTCCGTTTCCAAGGCAGCTATACCAAAAGCCCACCAGTACCCTTTTGCATCCTTGAAATACCCTCTCCTGAGGTAATCTATGCCAAGGATGCACAGAGCATCTGGGCCAGTCACAATGGGATGCTTCTGCCACTCATTCTTAGTAAGGCTCACTTCGGTCTCCAATATGGTTAGCTGTTGGGATGCCCCTGTCACTCCAGAAATACAGATGGGTTCTGCCCCTCTATAGCTTGATGACATTAGGGCACACTGTGCACCAGTGTCCACTAGAGCCTTATACTCCTGTGGGTCTGATGTGCCAGGCCATCAAATCTACACAGTCCAGTAAACCTGGTTGTCCCTTTCCTCAACCTGGCTGGAGGCAGGGCCCCTCTAATACTGGTCATAGTATTTGTTGTTCACTTCTTGTAAATGTGAATCAAAAGTCCCTTGATTAAGATTGGAAATAAAATTATCCCTCTTACTCTGTCTGGGGAACTGCTCACTGGGAACTGGAGCTGCAGTTTTCCTGGGAGAACTGCCTTTTGTAATAGTTTTTCCTTGCAACTCATGCACCTGTGCCTCTAGGGTTGAGGTGGGTTTTCCATCCCACTTCCTCATGTCCTCTCCGTGGTCACACAGGTAAAACCACAGGGTGCCCGGTGGTGTGTATCCTCTATATCCCCTTTCTTAAGCATAAGGACATTGACCCCTAATGGCTGCGATACTGGTGTGTACAGGTGGGGAGTAGGACATATCCTCTCTGAGTTGCTGGAACTCTCAGCAGTTTTTCCATAGCCAAGACACAGGCCCGTAGGGAGGAAGAAATACTTTCTTCATATTCCCGGAGTCGGTTAGCCACTTCATCCACCTTTGGTGCCTCTTCATCTTTCCAGGCCAGTATTGCCAAGGAGTTGGCATATGATGCTGGTGCACTCTGTACTCTGGTGTACTCTGGCGGAAGGTGTTCTGCCATATGGGTCGCGTGCACCTGACTTCATCTGGATCTGTGGGTAACTGCTCATTGTTCAGGTCACTATAAATCACCTCCAGCATGCCTAATTCCCTCAGGTACTGGATACCTTTCTCTACGGTGGTCCATTTGCCTTGGTGGTACATAACATTGTCGTTGAAGGGATACCTTTCCTTCACGCTTGACAGAAGTCACCTCCAGAGGCTGAGGGTTTGTGCTCCTTTTCCAATCACTTTGTCAATGCCCCCTTCCCTAGAAAGGGATCCCAGCTGCTTGGCTTCCTTACCCTCTAAATGCAGGCTACTGGCCCTGTTATCCCATCATTGAGCAGCCAGGTGATTATGTACTCGCCTGGATGACAACTGAAATCTTTTCGCATATCTCGCAGCTCACTCAGGGATAGGGATCGGGTGGTTACCATCTCATTTATGGGTTTTTTCCTTCTCTGGTTCTCGTGATGGCCCTGGTTCATCTTCATCCCTTACTAAATGAGCTGATTTTCTTGTGTATTTTTTCTTCTGTATAGGAGCAACTGATACTGGCACAGGTTGGCTCTCTAGTTTAGCCACGGTGCCTGTCACTGGGGCTGGAATCACTGCAGTGTCTGTGGTGGGGGTTGGAGTGGCTGCAGTGCCTGTGGCAGGGGTTTGAATAGCTGCAGTGCCTGTGGCAGGGATTTGAGTAGCCACAGTGCCTGTAGCAGGGGTTGGAGTGGCCGCAGTGCCTGTAGCGGGGGTTTGAGTAGCCACAGTGCTTGTTGTTTTGTCATCAGATCCAGACACCTTCTCTTTCTTTTGAGGGTACTGAATTGTGTTGACCACAGCTCGATAGGCATGGACCACGTCCCCAGCATGTTGCAATGATTTGTGTCTCTCTGGAGTTGCCAGGGTGACAACATACTTTTTCCAAATACTTTACTAATTCTTCAGGATTCTGCACTTGTTCAGGGGTGAAGTTCCAAAACACTGGAGGTCCCCACTGCCCTAGGTACTTGCGCATACGATCCCACACACCCTGCCACTCATAACTCTTCAGCCTTGGGGCAGGTCTCTGGATGATATTCTTAAATTACTTACTAACCTTTGTCAAAACTGAAACAATATTCCCAACAAATATCAATAGAAGTATCTTAACTGCTGAGGGATGTTCAAGATACTGAAAAGTTATTGAAATGAAGGAGGAAACGCCATAGAAGAAGGTAGCAAAGGTGCCATTCTGTATTTCCTCCAAAACAAGCTTCTCAGAGTAAGAAGTATAATTGCTAACTCTCTCCATGAGGTAGTACCCAAAGTACAGTAGTGACTTCTGTATGAAACCCAAATACCAAAGAATGCTCAAGGTCAGGGTTTTGATAAGGAAACTCCCAAGCAAAATATCATGAATCACTGCAAAGCATAGCACACTGCACAAACCAACACCAAGCTTTAACATGTACTGCAAAAAAAGAACATGGTGCAGATCAGGTGAACTAATATCGTGACCGGCAACTATTAACAGACTCCTTAATACCCTCTGGTTAATCTGTTATTATCTCAAACCCTTCGAGCCCCACGTTGGGTGCCAAAAAGGACTGTCGTGGTTTAGCCCCAGCCAGCAACTAAGCACCACGCAGCCACTCGCTCACTCCCCCTACCCTGATAGGATGGGGGAGAGAATCGGAGGAGTAAGAGTGAGAAAAACCTCCTGCGTTGAGATAGGAACAGTTTAATAATTGAAATAAAGTAAAATAGTAATGATAATAATAACAATATAATAATAATAACAATAATAATAATAATATACAAAATAAGTGATGCACAATGCAATTGCTCACCACCCACCGACCAATACCCAGACAGTTCCCGAGCAGTGACTGCAGCTTCCTCGCCAACTCCCCCCAGTTTATATACTAAGCATGATGTCATATGGTATGGAATAGCCCTTTGGTCAGTTTGGATCAACTATTCTGGCTGTGCCCCCTCCCAGTTTCTTGTGTACCTGGCAGAGCATGGGAAGCTGCAAAGTCCTTGACTAGCATAAGCAGTACTCAGCAACAGCTAAACCACCAGTGTTATCAACATTCTTCTGAAACTAAATCCAAAACACAGCACTATGCCAGCTACTAGGAAGATAATTAACTCTATCCCAGTCAAAACTGGGACTGGGGCTACTAGGAAGATAATTATCCCAGCCAAAACCGGGACTGGGGGTTAATCGCTTTCAGGCAAATATAGTCCCTCCAGCTGTACTTGCTCAAAACAGCAAGCAAGTGAAATCTTGCATGAGTTTACCTGTATTATGAAGAAAATTAAGTTCCTGATTACAAAATTGGAAGTACTGCTGTAAAAGAGGAAAGTAATAAGAAAAAATGCACTCTTAGAACCCCCCCCACTACTCAAACTGCTTTCCCTACTCTCCCTGAGTTTCTGCAGATCAAATCAGAGCTGTTGGAGGTGAGGCCAGCTCTGAAAGTTGGTCTCTTCCCTGCCCAGTTACATTCATAGTTTCCTTGCTGCTGTCGAATGTAAATGAAGTTTCAAAGCACATCAGAAGAGCTGCCTCTCTCCTCCCTGTCTCTCTTCTCTTTGAGGGAATCTGGCTGGGCTTCAGCTTGTGAGTTCTTGGTGTCTGAGACTGCAGATGAAGCTTCCTTAAGCTTCTCTAAGATGACTGTCCTTTGATATTTAAAAGGTATTGAGAAATGTTGACTCCTCATTTCTGTTCACCTTTTTTTCCTCAGGAGGGCAATTGACTTGTAGCCGTATCTGCTTACCTTGTGAAATCCTTTGGATTCAGAACCATGTGCCAGGTATACATCACAAATATGCCAACAGGCTTTTTTTTTTTCCCCTGAGACCACATATTGCACATTTACCAAAGCAGATGTCATATCTGAGGAGGGCTTGAGCTGCCTGCCCTGTATGTGTGCTGTCAGCTGCTGGGACACAACCACAAAAGGCATTTTGCCTGTAAGAGCCACCCTTGTTTAGGTGATGTGTAACTCTGCAGGATGTCTCTGAGGTTCCTTAGCACTTTTATTTCATACGTTCATTTGAAAATTAATTGCTAAGATTCATTTCATAGGACCCTGAATGCTCTTACCAGGGTGTTTCCCAGGGCACTGGAAGCAGGATGTCTTGCTGAGTCTCTGCACCAAACCTCGCTGATACCCCTTGGCATTTCCAAAGAAAACTTCATATATGATATATGATTTAAAAATTGTTCTAAATCTAAAGGATTTCCCAAGTTCTGCAGAACAATTGCATAATGATGAAAGAGCTTTTAAACCCCTCAAAGGTTTATTTTCTCTTTCTGTGGCCATAAAATGAAATGTTTTATTCACATCCATACTCCCATGGGTACAGTTTCTGTAATAAAAGATGCCACAAATGAAACTCTAACACCAGCATTGGATTAGAGCATTTTGTCATTAAACTGCTTAGAATTGTTTTCAGTCTTTTGCTTTCACTTGGATAAATTAGTTCACCATTAGTTTCCACAGTGAGATTTCCATTTTCTTTTCTCCGTGTTTGATGCCAAAGTGCTTCAAAGCCGCTTACCTAGTGACATACTGTATCAAGGAAGAGACATGCTGTTCCCCAAACACGGTTGCCTCTCATTTCTTAACCAAAGTAAGTCAGAAAGAATAGTTACAAAGAAAAATTTTGTTGTGTTTGTTATTAGGCATGCATATCTCATTTAATATCAATGTCAAAAAGTATTAATATGTCAAAAATATATTTTATTCTAACAGGAATTATAATTTTTTGTTGTGATATTTAGGAATTAAAATCATTCTGAGCACTTCCTTGCATTAAAACATTTGCTTTGCTCAGCAGCAGACATGAGGGAAAGTGTGCTGACTAACAGGCTTTCCAGCACTGCAGCAAGTATCTTGTTATGCTCTCACGGCAGGAAGATTGGCCTAAACTTCTGCTTTCATGCAAGTCACCACTGAAACCTTATCAGGGGTCTGTGACAGTTTGAATATCCTCCCTCCCCATCATTATATCACACGTGTCTATAACAACCGGCAGCAAAGGTCAGCCAGAAGTGAGCCCTGGTCATTGCTTAGTTGACCTTTTCAAGTGGCTGTGCTGGAGGCTCTTAGTCAAATATTCTCATTGTTGGGTACTCTTCTGCAGTGCTGACGCTCGGCCTATCACCAGTAATCTATTACTGCCCCCAGTATATGCTCTCCTCTGCTGTTTCACCTCTTGGATCTTTTTTCAACATAACACATCACTTAGAGAGGCAGAGGTTCAAGACCAATTTCAAGCTTTTACTTAAAGTGTCTCACTTTATGAACATGTTGTATGTAAGGCGTATAGGCTCCCTATTTAGTCAGAGGAATAGACACTTTCAGGAGAACAATGAATTAATTCTGCAAATGGCCGTCAATCTTGGCCCAAGCAAAAATTGGGGAGTACAAAGGACCACTTACAGTGTGTTCTTTCAGGGTTACCACAGCTGGACACCTCAGCCAGAACTCTCTTTTCACACAGCTGTATGTCTAAGCACAACTCACTGCTCCTGTGGAGAGATCCAGGTACCAGCCCAGGAGTCAGGGCTGGATTATCTCTCTTGGCACACATGTTTTCAGTAACCCTCAGCATCTGTCCCTGTGCCTCGGTGTCTGTATATGGAGGGGGGGGGAATAAGGTTTGATATAAACAAACCAGAGGCTCTGCATGTTCATTCCATCTGTGAGGACACAATGGGGGTATGATGTTGTGGCTGTCCATGCTTATTCCACTGATTAGGACACAAAGTGGGCATGATGTCATAGCTGAGCATCCCAGAGTAGTAGAGCTGGAGAAAGCCAGCTAGAATGTAGAGGTCTGTGGGAAAGGGTTGGTTGCTCAGCACCCTGCCCATTTCACCAAACCAGAGCAACAGGTGAAACAGCTGGGGAGAAAAAGAAGATATTTTAATTCATAATTTACAGGCCTACAGGGAGGGGTAGCTGTGTTGTTTTTCAAATTATTAATATATCAATTCCCAAGGTAATTTTGCAAAATGCTGTGTGGAGAAACCCTGGTGCTTACTTGAGGAGTTAAAACTGCCCAAAAGCCTAATTTCTTTGGCTCAAATAGGAAATATGCTCTTTGTGATCATGATGTAAAGGGGATCCACATCTGCCTGGTACCAAGTGGTTTGGGAGCACACTGAGAGCTGGAGCAGCTGGTCTGTGTAGCTTATACAGGGCAGTCGGTGCTGGTCTGACTCTTGGAAACAGCACACAATCTGGGGTGAAGGTGACCTTCACACTCAGCCTGTTAAATGTAATTGGTCTTAAGGGGGATCATCACTCTATGGAGAACTGGTAGAGTGCTCCTGCTTTGGTCCTGTGAAAGCAATCATTCCATCACGTAGGTGGGAGGTCCTGTGGGCAACCCAGATTTGGTTGTTGCTGGTCTGACAGTATCAACAGGCCAGGACAAGTGCCCTGCTAGCACTGCAGGGTGTATCCTCATAAACTGAGCAGGCAGCTTGGGCTGAAACAGAGGGAAAGGGATGAGAAAAGGTATAAATGTCCCAGCAACATTGCGTCTGGTTAGAAATGAGCACCAGGCCAGATTTGTGCTTTGCTCCATACAGGAGCTTAAGCCATGAAAACCTCTACTAGAGTGAGATGCTGAGAGTTCCCCTGTGAGCTTGGTGGCTTTGGCACAAATTAGGTCTGCTATGTTCATTACCTGTGATGTGCCATGGGACAGCAGAGGTAGAAACCAGACAATATTCAAGATTAGTATTGTGTGAACAGTGGTCCCCTATTATATGATCCAAGGGGTGGAGCACCTCTCCGAGGACAGGCTGAGGGAGTTGGGGTTTTTCAGCCTGGAGAAGAGAAGGCTGCGGGGAGACCTTACTGAGGCCTTTCAGTACTTAAAGGGGGCCTGTAGGAAAGATGGGGACAATGTTTTTAGCAAGGTCTGTTGTGACAGGACAAGGAATAATGGATTTAAACTAAAGGAGAATAGATTTAGACTGGATATTGGGAAGATATTTTTTACAATGAGGGTGGTGAAGCACTGGAACAGGTTGCCCAGAGAGGTGGTAGAGGCCCCATCCCTGGCAACACTCAAGGTCAGGTTGGATGGGGCTCTGAGCAACCTGATCTAGTTAAAGCTGTCCCTGCTCACGGCAGGGGGTTTGGGCTAGATGATCTCTACAGGTCCCTTCCAACCCAAAGCATTCTATGATTCTATGATTATACAGCCTTAATATCCAGTGAAGAAAGAATACCTAAACATACTGGTGAATTTAGGCCTTTGTATCCGTCAAAAAAACAAGTTATAGGTCTGTTGTATAGTTAAATACACAACAGGCTGTGAGGCATCTAGATGCTGCATTAATGGATACCAACAACTGCATGAGCTGGGTAGATATGGTCCATGGCAGAGGCCAAATGTTATGTTGATTGCAGACATAAATAATAAGAGTCCTTTGAAGATGATAATGAAAGTGAGCAGAAAACTTTATCTGGTGGTACAATTTTCAATCAGTAGCCAAAGTTGTGTGCTGTAGCCTGGTTTCCAGTTATGCTTTTAGCATATATTTATTAATGTTAATTAGCACATGTTGTTCAAATATATCTGCTAGAAGGCAACATCAGCATTATCTTATACTGATGCATTTCCCAAGGAGGACTCAATCCAATACCTGAGAATAGCCATGCTGGTTCTGTAATGAGATCTTTATTATTCTAATAATTATCATGGAGGTGAATAATATTTTACACTTAGAAAGAAAGCTTATTCTTAAAGGATCCCCATAGGCCTTCCACTCCATTTCTAGAATACATTCTGAAAAGACCAATGACTCAGTCCATGTGGGCTGCATACCATATGCAATGCTCAGAGATAATGGACCTCAGGACACTTTGCAGCTGACCACTGCCCCTATTTATTGCCATTCTAGCAGCTTTTCCAAGAATGCAGGGATCACTGTGACTCATCATAAAATTATATTTATGTATCTATTTCACAAAGAATCCTCCATCCTTGGAGTCATTCAAGATTTGGCCAGACAAAGCCACAACCCACCTGATCTCCACCAGGGCTGTTTCTCTCTCCTACAATGTTGGTAATATGAGAAAACTCAGTCCAAGTTTGAACCCCATTTTGAAGACATTCCTTCCACTGAATACAGCCTGTCACAAGGAAGTCTTTACTAACAGGATCAGCAATAGCAGAGGGAGCACTGAGAGCCACATTGGAAGTGGCAGCGCCAGCTTTCATAGGCAGCTCTGCTACTGTGCCCTGTGCATATTCTCCAGCACTTTGTCAAGTCCTGTTTTAAATAATTGGATTTCCACCACCCTTCAGAAATATAGTATTAAGAAGTATTAGAGCTTTTCTTAGAAAACTTTTCCTGTTGTGCAGTCCCCATTTTACACTATCAGTCTCACCTTTTAACTTTCCACTGGCCCTCATCAGGCTACACTAAAGAGTTTTACTCCTTGCCTGGTTATTTAATCACTGTTTGGCCAAGCCATGCATAATTTAGTTCTTTTAATCTTTCCTATCTAGCCTGTCCTTCAATCATTTTGTGGCTGTTCTGAACACCCTCTGCTTTCTCTATGACCTTGTGGTGCTTACATACCCAGATCTCCTGCTGCACTCCCCTGGATATGCAGGTCTCCTGCTGTCTCTGTTGCCTACAAATCTATAGGGTGATTCTTTTGTGAGGTCCGTATGCAGATTTGTGTCAAATGTGTTGTCCCCTTCTACTCCAAGGTTTGCTTACCCATAATCACTGCACATCCTTCCCTTCATAACAAGTATTTTCAATCATCTGTGCTATTTCCTTTGAGGTGCTTGAAATATTTTCCCAAACTTACTCTCCCTTGTTGTTTCCTACTCTCTCTCAAGCTGCCCTTGCGTATTTGCATGGCCTCTTCTGCATTCTCAGGCCTGAGCAATAACCACTCATTCAGTTAGAGACATATGTTTTATAACATATGTTTTTATAGCCTTTTTTAATGAACCTTTTGGACAATGCTGAGGTCAGTATAGACCTACCCTTTCTGGACATTCTTATATCTGCTGCTAAATGGGAAGTGAAGAATCTTACAGAAAAAGTTGAGAGTTGTGATGTATTCAATCTAGGCTGAATTTCCCTGGCTAAGATGGAGAAGAAAGGGTGTGAAAGGTAAGAAAGTCCTGCTGAACCTTTCAGAGAGTTTCAGATCCTTAAACATAGACTTTGACAGGTCTTCTGAAGCAGAGCCTTCCACACTGAGAAAAGCTCCTTTGGAGGGCCCCCTGCACTGTGAGAAGATATCTGAGAAGCTCCTCTGACACATTAGGATTCCAGGTGGGAGAAGACCTCTGAAAATAAGGACATAAAGACTGCCTTTACACATCATAACAGAAACTCTGCAAAGGTATTGCCCCTGCAGCAAGACTGTCCACTTCAAGACCACAGGAAAGGACTGACTGCTGCTTGAAAGTGCCAGGTACCTAATGTCCATGCCATGGAGAAAGGCAATGGAATAGGATTATATCTTACATTGGTTCATGTAGTCATGACAGTAAGAATGCAAGTCTGTGTAGTGCATGAAGAATGGGAAGGGCATGTTAATATGGGAGTCAAGAACAATAAACTCTCCAAGACAGGGTTTAACATTGTGTCCCCAGCCAGAAAGGAGGGCTTCTCATGCTTCCACTTTCTCATGTTTCACCACAGTTTTCTGCTCTTCCTCCCAAGGACTGAACCCTGAACTGGACCCTGAACCCCAGTCACCAGGGTGGTTCCTATCCCTCCCTGTCTTGCTTGGTGGAAGCATTCATGCACTTCCACAACAAATATCAGTCACTGTGACAGCTCTGATGCCTGGTAAGCATATCAGCCAGCCCATTCAGCAAAGCCCCAGCTCCACCCCAGGCTGAAAGGACTGAAACAGCTCCTCAGTAAATACAAACATCTAATGGAACATAATTACCATCTGCTGCTTTCCAAGGCAACACATCCGAATTACCAATTGGGAAATAATTACAGCCCACAAGTCTCTATCACAAGGGCCTCAGCTTCCCTCTTGAATCTGCGTAACTTCCCGATTTTTCACAAACTGCAGCTCTGCTGCAGGTGCTGACACATCTCTCACCTTTCTTTGGTTGCTGAAACACACTAAACATCAGGAAAGTATTTGCTGAAGGAGTAAATAGTGAGATCCATTCTCTGAGGGCTTGTCTTGTATCAGCCATAGGCATTTCATAAGCATTTGATGTTACCTACCCCTTAAGCAAGGATTTGAAGCTGTGAGGGAAGGCAAAGTAGTACAAGCCCAATTTCTGTCCACCTCCTTCAGGAATTATAACACCTATTTAAAAAACTAAAGCAAAGAAAGGAAACTAGTTATTTGCAACAGGATACTCCAGGGCATGAGTTCTACAACACTAATCACAGCACCAAATCCTTTGCACAAAAGACCCATGCACATCTGCCCACATGAGGTCCCAGGTTGAAAACCCTGGGTGTAAATTAGGCAAATATATATGAAAAATTGAATCCTTTGCTTTGCTTTGTCTTTGTCTCACCCTCCTTTCAGCCTGGCAGCAAGCAGTGCAAACTGCTGCCTCCCTGCCAGCCTGCACAGTGCTGCTGTGTGCACTGGGGCTTTCAGCAAATATTCCACCTATGCAGAATCACGGTCATCTGAGGCACCTCTTGTGAGGCATTCAGCTCATCCCACAGCAGCACAACAGAATTTATTTCATTGTGTCAGACCCTCCCTAACAGCTGGCTGTATATCAAAAGGGAGGTGGAAAGAGCAGCTTCTGATCTGTGAACTGAAAATAGAACGATTAGGGATGCCTCACTCAATTTTTGCTCTGTTCACAAGCTAAGGACTTTATTAGCCCACAGTTAAGGGTGCAAATATCTGACAGTTATTTGTACAGTGAGGCTTTTAACCCTCCTGAGTGCACTGTGTCTTTCTTATATGTGTCCCTATGTTAGCAAACCCAGATTGCCAGGGAGGCTGGGAAGCCCTTCATAGATAATGGCTGCAGAAGGAAGAAACTTTGCACTACAAATTCCATTTCTACTTGATGAGCAAGTTACACTCTTCCAGGTCCAGTCTTTAAAAGCTTATTTTTTGGAAGCACTGTTTGGAGGGAATTGTCCTCTATAAAACTATGAGCAATGGAAGAATATCTTTATCTGATGACTGAAGAAAGACCCAAGTTATTTCCCATATGGTGTTGAAGTGGACTTCAGTTTAATTCCCAGAGTCAAGTCCAATCAGCTTCCCAGAATGAGACTAATCCAAATAGATGAAGTCCTCAGAAGCCAGAATCGCCATGGTATTTGACAACGCCTTTTACTAGAAGCTGTTTTTTAATTTTTTTTCCTGTAGCTTACAGTGTATGGCAAAGCTAAGGTTAAGATAGCTTTTTTTGTTGTCACATCCTTGTTATGTGTTGTCTTCAATTTACAGACTTTGGTCTGTACAGAATGCAATGAAAAAGGTTGTACCATGACCCAAAACCCAGATGTCTGTGCTGAAATTGTCCCTAATGGGAAAAGGCCACACTTTAATTAGTCAATGAGTTTGCAGGATATGTTATTGATGTGGGTGAAGTATTATGGAGAACTGAACATTGAGTCATGGACCAGCTGAAACGATGGGTTGAGGCTGGCACTGGGAAAAAGTTTAGAAAGTCAAACACTCAGAGAACTTCAGGAAGTCTATCTTCCATAGACTAAAGCAAAAAAGGCAAGTCAGTGGTGATGGGTTAAAGCAATATTAGTGTTCAGAAGAGTGCTAGACACTAGAAAGGAGGACTGGACACGTTAGTCTTGAGGGGTAGATCTCCAAGGTCAAATACCTACTGAGCTGGTGAAAGACAAGGGCTGAAAACAAACAGGCAGGATGATAAATTTAACATGGAAATGACAGACAGGGTAGAAAAGACTGTCCAAGAAAACCAAAATTTGCAGAAATAAGGTAGTCAGGAGAATTTGGAGGCCACATAGCAGAGGAAGAGGCCAGATGCTGGTAAAGAAACAGATGTAAGGAATAAATTTGCTGCAGCAATGAATATGCAGAAGAAATCTGCACAAATGTAGATGAGGTGACTGTAGAGCAAGGAGGAGCACCTCATCCTTTAAAAGTAAAAGGGGATAGTAAAAGTAAGAAGAGTTGGAGTCCAAGCAAAACAGAGGGCAGAGTATATGGAAAATTAAATAGGAAAGCAGAAAGGAGAGTGTTCTCAGACAGAAGACAAAGGAAGAAGACTGGAAACACACAAAGAACAGTAGAAAGGTCTATGTGGTTGGAGAGTCCTTAGTAAGAACTTCTAGTGGGACTTCACCAGAATAAATCAAGTTGAAGGGAATATGATGTAAATATAGCATTGAAAAGCATCTGGGACTGCAAGGAAGTATCCAGAACACCCTTTTTATTGAGGCAAATGACATTGCTGCATTCCCAATTAAATGCATAAAGGAGGAATGTGCCAGATGAGAGAAAACTTTCTTAAACCTTCTGTGGGATTTGTAGGATGTCCTAAGACATAGGGGAAAAAAAGGACAAAATAATGAGGATTAAAATATAGTGCTAAAAGAAAGGCTTTGGGATGTTCATTCTCTGGAAGGAACTCACAGAAGAAAACACTGCTCATAGCATGGACTTCACTTCAGCAGAAAGCTGGTATGATTGAGTAAAAGATGAGGGGAGAAAGCTGGGAGAGGCTCATGCATTCTCCATATCTACACAGGAGAAGGGAAGGGTGGTAATCAATGACAGCAAGAATCTTGGTGAGGAAAGGATGTGCAGTGAAGAAAGGAAAGGACAAATACAAGCCAGCAGGAGTCTGAAGAGTAGCAAAAAAATCTGTCAGAGTGCCTAAATGGATCAGTATAAAAGGACTGGAGCATTAGTCTGTGAAGAGCAGAAAAAAAAAAAAGAAAAAAAAAAAAAAGAGAGAAACTGCTATTGTGAAGATATGAAATTGGAGCTGATAGAGTTAACGAACACAGAGGATCAGTAATTGAGACTGGCACTTGGGTGTGCAGACTTTGAGAATTATACAAGTTAGGTGGTAACATGATGGACTGATGACAAAAGCAAGGAGACCACATCAACAAAAGTCTGTCATGGCCATCCCTAATCTGGGACAGAATGGTAAAGGAGGTTCTATTAGAGAAGTGTTTATAAAGAGCTGAAGACTTGCAGAATTGGGTCTGGAAATGGGTAAACATTTATGGAGTGTTAGTGGAGGAATTTTGTCATCCTGGGGGGATCTTAATTTCCTAGATAATAATTTACAGAACAAAACCAATACACAGTGGTAAGTCTCTGGTGTCTTTGACATGATAACTCATGAGTTGCTTTACCAAATAGTCACTCTGTAAGCAAGAGGCAATACTTACACTGAGGACTTGTGAGGCATTACAAATAGCAGGTTGAAAAAAATGATCTTGGGTGGAATGATTGTAAAAGGTTTCTACTGAAATTAAATAGGACAAAGGATGGATCTGTGGGTAAAGTTCTTCAGTTCAAAAAGGAAATCTCTTAACAAACTCAGGGAAGTGTTCAGCAAGGCCTGAAAAGCTCTAAGACTTCAGTTCTGAAACGGTATATCAAATTCCAGATATAAAACTGAGTCTGTATCCAGGCAAGGTTTTCAGAGAAGAGGGCTCCACAATTAACTGAGTTTAGAAAAGGCTTATTAGGAATAAGCAAAGCCTGGAAGAAAGGAGAGCAACTTGTTCTGTAAGCAGTGCAACCAGGAAAGTGTGGTTGCTGATGGATGTGTTCTGTTTCCTGCACTCCATCTACCCCAAAAAACCCCACAAAACAAACAAAACAGCAACAGAACCCCAACCTCAAAACCTTAAACAAACTCTCCCATACCTTTTATATCATCCCTACCCGGAAGGACTCTGCACAAGCTGTGCATAGCCTGAAGGTACAAGCATGCTCTTTTGCAGGCAGAGCTTGCTGGCTGGGAGGCATGCGCTGACTGACAAGAAGGCAAGCTGCCAAACAGAATAGATAATGGATGAGAGATGCTTCCTTTTCCCTCAGTGGAGACACTAATGTGAATCTCTCTCATCTACTCAGCTGCCAATTTTTGAAAAAACTTACAGAATCTTAATTATCATAGGTGCTTGTACCATCCTTTCAGGTGGGATTGAAATTGGCCATTGGGTTTGAAAGTTATTGCAGGAGAGGAAGTGGGGGGAATGAAAATCTTTTTTTTCCTTGGGAAACCAAGCTAAAAGAGATTGATCAGCAAAACAGTACATCTTGGAGGACAAGAAGCATAGTGATGAAGAAAGAACTGTCAAATGTCAAAGTGAGTTACATGTTAAACCAAAGAGAAAAAAACTCTTTGTTTATGTAATGAAGTGAGGATAAGAAAAGAATAAGTGATACTACTGTGAAATGAGGGGATTCTAAATTAAAGCCATACTCAGTAAGACTCCAAAATAAAAGGAGGACTTGGCTTCCATTTTTAATGATGTGGTTGTTGACCAGGATATCAGAAACAGGAGGGACAGTAGGAACACAAGGACAGAGACAGAGCAAGTGTAGCCAAGCAGACGTAATACTCCAGGAGCTAACACACAGCCCCAGGAGGAACCACATATTTCACCACAGGTTCTGAAACAAGCTGCAGCACTGTAGATTGCAGGGATTATGAATTTCCCACATCAGGCCAATTGCTACAGGCTTGGAGAATGGCAATTTATTATTGGGTCCCCTACCCATCCACAGCTCTGAGGTGGATCTCCTTAGACATTTTCCTTAAAGGAGGCTGGCCAAATCAGACAAACAGATTTCAAACCAACTAAATTTTTTTTGAGCAGCAACTGGGACAGGTAGGTTCATTCAATCAGACTTGTTCAGTCCAGTTGCCTGAAAAAAGTGGCAAACTTTACACAGTCCCTCTAAGGACCCTCTAAAGGACCCTCTCAGGCTCATGTCTTGATGACACATCTGAGGTCTGTCTGTGACCCTGTTTCCAGCAATCACTGCTACCCAGCCTGCCAGAAACTATTCTCAGCTGTGCCTCACTGGCTAACCTCTGAGAGATTTGATCTCCCCTCCTGATCCCTTTCCCCACAGCCCAGAAGGGAGCACACCCCACTTGGATGTACCCTCACTGGGGACAAAACAGATGCCATCTGCCATAGTCTTAGGGTCCTGATATGGAAGGGCAAACAATGTGATTTGGAGCCTGAAAGACGAATTCAGCTTGACGCAAGCTTTGAAATAGATTTTGAAGGCAGAAGTAATTAAAAGCATGGATATAAGTGGGAAATGGCCTAGAATTAAGGATGGCTTTATCCAAAGGAGATTGTGGCAGGCTAATCTGATATCTTTCTCTGATAAGGTAATGGAGTTTTTAGACAAAGGAACCATGCTAGATACTATCTTTATGGACTTTAAGAAAGCATTCGATATGGTGTCACATGAGGAACTGATTAGTGATGCTAGAGAAAAATGAGGATTACAGAAGAATTATAAGGGAAAGGGGGAACTGCATAAAGACAAGACAGCAAAGCACTTGTGTTAAAGGGGAGAGTCAGGCTGGAAGGAGGTTACCAGAGCTCCTAAAGGGCTAGGCTTAAGGCCAATCCTATTTAATATTTTTATTGAAGATCTCAATAAAAATATGTAAAGTGCTAATAACAAATGTTTGGGGAGCACTGTAAATACAGCCAATAGAGCATGTTTAAGACACCCAAATGCATTAGTAAATAGAGAAGTGGCTTTCTGGTGCTCAGGGCTATATCTCTCAGAAGTTCCTTGTGGCTTTTAACTCTAACCTCTCTGGTGTTCCACCTTGTAGGGCATCTGTTGCACAGTTATGTGCTGCTTCTCACCCTAAAGCCTACTAAAAGCACATCTGGACATGGAACTGCCAGTTACACCCAAATTCACCCTCAGCTTTCTGCACTGTATCAAGCATGTTTGACATGTACTAATGCAGGATAAAGGTGTCTTGATCTGTATTGCTCTGATAGGTTTTAATTAATTGTCTCTATCATATAAGTGAGTCTTTCCCCAGTGGACAGCCTGGCAGGCTAAGCATAACCCTCAACCTACCTGGAGAAGATTATACACATCTGTGTTTAGCTTTGCAGTTGACCACTTGTAAGCTGCTTGAATGCTGTCCCTTGCCCAAGTCTTGCTACTGGGTGGCTCACCTCATCTGTCTGTTGGCTGCTTTCCTTCTTAGATGTTAAATCACTAGCAGTGAGCCAGCTAAAGTGTGGGCAGAAGTGGCTGTGCCAGGTCAGTCCAAAGGTCCATCAAGCCCATGACCATCAGCTAGCAGATGAAGCTAAGGAAAGGTGGGAACAAAACACATTCAGGATGAATGGTGTACTCAGATCCCCAGCTCCTCCAGTCACACCTGACCATGTGGAGCCTTCTGCTCATCTTCCCACAGTGTCAGCTCAGCCAGGCTCTGTACCAGAGGACCAGCTATCTCCAGGCCCTGGCACCTTCTCTGCACAGGTACCTGCATTTTCTGAGACCCCTGAACTCCAGCTGCTGCTCTGACCTCTTTTCCTCAGTAACTCACAAGACCATGGTTTTCCAGTCTCTAACACTGTATGTATCCAGGATGCACTAGTTCCCTTCTAGCATATTCCAGCACATCCTGTTTCAGTGACTTGGGTAGTTTGACATAGACCTACTGCTTTTGCATTTCCCATATGCCAATAAGATTATAAGCCCCTTCCCATCACTGTAACCACCCCACAAGGCTGCGGTTTCCTCTATTACTCACCTGCCACCTGTGAACACCTGTTACCCTGTCCCCATCCCACAAAATAATGACAGCCTCCCTGCCTGACCAGGGCAATGCCAACTCTCATCTCCCTCCAAAACCTTGGTTTACCCCTTTCTCCTCTAGTGTGAGGTAATTTTTGTTAGTACCCTGCCTTTATAATCATTACACCCCTCCTGCCTAAACAACCCAGTCACCTGTGCCTCCACCAGCACAGCTGAGCCCTTCTCTCCCCTTATAAACCTGTGTGCACAACCCCTGCTTAGTCCCTGTTTCTGCAACCCCCACTTTGTTATACCCATTGACTTTCTAATCATGCCTCTCTCCCTGGCATAGCTCCCCTTTGCCCCAAGCCTTCCTAAGACCAAGAAACCCTCTGTGTGCCTGAGTCAAGCTGAAAGCCCACCACTGGCATGGCTAACCTGCAGCAGCTAACTCCGCTACTGGTATACTGCAAATGTCAACATCCTCATTCCCTCCACAGCCTCCCCAAAATTTCCTCTCTGTAATCCTATGGGATCTCTTGTTCATAAGCCTGTGCTTCTGCTCCCCCAGAGTCCTGTGCCCTCTGTGTGGTGGGTATGTGTCTGCTGCTTCATTTGTGTGCCTGTACCAATTTTCACAAGGTCCACGGCCACTGGAGACTAGTTCAGACACCAAACCAGCCAGCTCAGCTTTCCTCACAGCCCAGGGCTCCCTAGGAATTGTTTTCTGTTGAAGAATACCTGTGCTTCTTCTCACCATCCTGGCAGTACTAAATAGTAATACATCACCTTGCTCTTTGCTGTAAGACCTTTCACTCAATCTGGGATGTGGAGCATTTGTGCAGGAGTTGGGCAGTCAGTGTGGCTAATAAATAATGAATGATTTCTGTCCAGGATTAGTACAGCAAAAGCATGAACTAAGATTATGTTGCTCTGCAGATGCAAGGTTGTAACAGACCGTTTCTACATAGAAAGGCAAAATTACTTTCTTGGATATGCTGCAGTCTAGCAAAGGAGTAGCTATGTGTAAACCAGGTGCAAGTCTAGTGCTCACATGCCAGGCTGCAGAGATGGAGAGCATGGAGAAACGGGGAAGGTGAGGCTAGACAAAGACTCCACTTTGTCCTGGTTTCAGCTGGGATAGAGTTAATTTTCTTCCTAGCAGCAGGCATAGTACTGTGTTTTGGATTTAGTAGGAGAAGAATGTTGATAACACACTGATGGTTTAGTTGTTGCTAAGTACTGCTCATGCTAGTCAAGGACTTTGCAGCTTCCCATGCTCTGCCAGGTACACAAGAAACTGGGAGGAGGCACAGCCAGGATAGTTGATCCAAACTGACCAAAGGGCTATTCCATACCATATGACGTCATGCTCAGTATAGAAACTGTGGGGGGTTGGCCGGGGAGCAGCGATCGCTGCTCGGGAACTGTCTGGGTATCGGTCAGCAGGTGGTGAGCAATTGCATTGTGCATCACTTGCTTTGTATATTGTTATTATTATTATCATTATTATACTATTATTATTATTATTAGTTTTTACTTTATTTCAATTATTAAACTGTTCTTTTCTCAACCCAGGAGTGTTTCTCACGCCTCCGATTCTCTCCCCCATCACATTGGGGCAGGGGGAGTGAGCGAGCGGCTGCGTGGTGCTTAGTTGCTGGCTGGGGCTAAACCATGACAACTTGCTCCCTTATCACAAGCCGATGCCAGCCACTATTCATCATGACTCTTCAAAATGCTGTCAGAAACAGGAACAGCCACCTCCTTTGAGAACTCAGAGCTCAGGCAACTCGCCTGACTTCCAGATGGCTGAAGGTATTTGAGTTGAATCTTACACCAAGTAAATATCCAGACTTACAAACAACAGGGAAAGTGCAAAGTAAGTTCTTCCTTGCACATCTTTGCACAGCACATTCTTAAATGTCAGCTGTCTGTGAAATAAATTCATTTCAGGCTATTCTTAAAGGAATCACTAAGAGACATCAATGCATAAGGTTTCTGCCTGCCACAAAGGGCCTAGGACTTCCATACCACATAGACCTCCATACACTATAGCACTGAGCATGACTGCTAGGAAGGAAACAGTACTTTTCCCTAGATATTTTGGTCTGGGTGAGTGCAGTCAGTTGGAGGGCACATTCATTTTGAGCAGCCATGTCAGGGCCTGATCTGAACAGGGAAAAGCTGTGCTGTGTGACAGGAGAGTGTGTGTTAGCTGAGGAGGTGGGTGGAGGAGTTGCAGCCTTATAAAACTGCCTAGTAAATCTCTGTCCAGGGTAAATGGTTTCAAATACATTCCTGCCAGTCTCCTGGGTAGGTAGTCTGGGAATACAAAGGAAATGAGGCAGTAACTAAAGTTACACTGAAACAGCTACCTAGGAAGGTATGAGCGTTGGCCAAAGAAAGGCTTTTTTCAGAAGATAATGCACAACCCAAGGGCTGCACTTGCAACTCAGAACCTAAATATAAGGTCTACACACCCCACTTGTGCAGCCCTGAAAAGTTCCACAGAAACAGTGTCAGGATGACTGGCACCCTGCCTGTACATCACCTGTACAGATGCAACAGCTCTGAGCTCCTCCAGGCTCTGGGGATGCTCCCCACATTAGCAAGGGCTCTTGCAGGCAGGTGTGGTGGAGCAGTGCCTCTGTACCATGGGAATCCCCGGTTAGCCCAGATTTGGGCTACAGCAGCATGGTAGTATTTGTGGGTCAGATGCTTTGTGCTGCACAGACATGCTCTTGCTTTGCAAATCTGTCTGCCTGCAGAAGGCCCTTGTGCATTTCTGCAGATCAGCTCACTACTCCTCCACTACAGGAGCAGAGCAGCATGGATGGTCTTGGTGCTGAGTTCAGATGACTCTTGTCCTGATGGCTAACAGAGTAGCATTAACTTCCCATCAATCATTGCTACATATTGTGGCCTTTCTGGGTCTAGCCAGTATGAGATATTGTCCCAATGATAAGGATGCTGTAAGGACACTTCTGTCACTAGCTTCCAGTCTTGGCAGAAGAAGCATGGGAAGACAACATGTTTGGCTACTCTAGACAAAGAAAAGGAGAAATAGTTGGGGGTTTTAGGAGTTTCTGAGTGTCTTTTTGTTTTTCTGCAATACAGTCTCCCAGCAGTACCAACAGAAGCAAGAAACTCAGCCCTGCCACGGTCTAAGTGAGAGTGAAGCAGACAACTCCTGACACATTGTTGCTCCAGAGTTTGGTTTGTCAGTGCATGTACAAACTCCCTATCTGTAGAGATGAGATAATCACAAGCTGTGTCTTTAGAGGCTGCTGGGGATTTGAGTAGCTCTGAGTGTGTTCAACAAACATCAAGGACAGCAAATCTGGGATGCTGGAAAAAAGGCCCATAAGCATGCCTTGTTCACTACTGATCGCACCCAAGGCTGAAGTGCAAAGTGCAGGTGCCCACCTGATCTCTTAGCAAACTGAGATTATCCTGAGACTACAAAGGTCCTTAATACCTACTTTTGTAGGTCCTGTCAAACTCTCTAGATGTGTGAGAAGCTCAGGTACCTCTGCTTTTGCTTCTGGCTTTAAACCATACTCCTTCAGTCCCCTTAATCCCTCCTTCAGTCCCCTTACTCCCTCCATTAGCATGGGCTTGCACAGCCCAGCTCACAACTGGTCTCCTTTGAGCAAGGGTTGCTCCAGCTCATTCTTCTCTGTGGTCTGGTCTAACCACTATTCTTAGATGTCTTAGGCTGGACTTCCTTAAGGAACTACCTGCCTTTAAGTCTACCTACATTTGGGAAGGTTGAGGCATTTCCATCAGTATGAACTTACTGTTCTTATATCTTCCATGCTCTTGCCAAAATGTCCTTAGGAAGAGCAATGTTGCTGGAGTGCTGTGGCTGAGCAGCTTGAGGGCTTGGGCACAGTGGTCCAAAATGCAGCATAAATCACAGCTGGAGACTGAGCAAGACAGCTGTTGTTGTTATGTGTGAGAAACAGATCCTGGAGGAGGGCATCTCAAAACAGTGCCCTGCTTGCTCTGTGGGTCTGAGAGCAACTGCAGATAAGAAAAGCCACATCCCACTCATCAAGAACAGGAGAGGAAGAAGGAAGGGTAAATAAAGCACAGTAGCACTCATCTCCCATTCCAAACAGCAGCAGCCCAGAGGCTGTGATTGCTAATTAAACAATATCTCCCATGCAATGCAGGCAATGAGTGTGACATTTACCTCTTGTAGGCTATAAATATCCAGCCATAAGCAAACATTTCTAATCAGTGATCATGGGTGAGATTATTTTCCCTGACTTTGTAAGTGATTGTTTGTTTATGCAGAGTTAATGGGCAAGCTCATGCTGCAGGTGCTGGCCAAGGATTCAAACCTAGTGCCCACACCAGTGCTTTGGTACCATGCTGAAGTGGGTCACCAGGCTTGGGAAGACATCCCAGGCCCTCCAGCACAAGCTATGTCTTTGCCCTACAGATTTCGTTTTCAAGATTGCTGAGGCAAAGAGTAGAGAGGTGATGGTTCCATCTCAAGGAGCAGCAGTTCAACACAGGGAGGGTGGCTACTCATGGTCTCCTTGTCTCAGAGGCTGCCTCCACAGCCAGACATGGAGGCTCTGCCTTTGCTGTGAAGTGAGCAATGCATGGGGGCATAGCCTGCCCACCTTGCTGCGTGCAGTCCAGATGGGGTGAAAGCAGCTGTGATACACTTGAGGTGAATTGAGGCTGGGATAACTGCTGACAGACTGGATAGAGGAGACCTTTGCCTAGCCCACATTCAACCGCTCCAGAGTCTGAAACCATGCTAAGGTGACAAGCTCATCTTCTCTTGCAGGCTTCTGTGTAGGGACTCGATACAGAGTATGAAAACAGTGGGGACAGTAAATATGTTTGGACCAGCCCTTAGCCATTGTCATAGCCATCTGGGGAGGCAGAGATATTTTTCACTGCACCAACCTTTTCCACTGCAGTGAACACCCCCAGGCTCTCCACACTACTCACTGCCTTCAGCAGCTGTATAGCGGCACAGTGCAGGGAAATCCAAAGGGTCTGCCTGTGTAAACTCCTGCATAGTGACAAGCAGTGCCAACAGCCCTACAAGGGATTCAGGGAGGTGTGGAAATGTGCATGCTGTAATGATTTGTGACAGCTCCTGTCTTACTTCAGGGAGGGAAACACACCAGTGTGTGGGGAACTTGTAGAAGCAAATATAGCAAAACAAGCTCTGAGAGCTGGGACCAAGTGGAGCTAGGGGAACTCCTATGCCAACAGCATCTTTGCTGATATTATATTAAGTATGATTTTTCCTCCTAAAAAAAGGAAGCTGGAGGGACTGAGACAATGCCCTTTTTAGAGACATAGCAATATAACAGCTGGGCTTATCCCTCCTGGCAAGAGAGCTTTTCAAGCTCTCACTGCTGTAGCCTAGATAGAATCATAGAATAGAATCATAGAATCATTTAGGTTGGAAAAAACCTTTATCATCATCCAGTCCAACCATTAACCTAATGCTACCAAGTCCACCACTAAACCAATTAAGGGTAGAGTAATAATTTCATGTTTCCTGGCTTGGTGGCTGGATTATTTTTTAATGAAAGTAAAAACTAGGAATCATTAAGATTGGAAAAGATCTCAAAGAACATCAGTCCAATCATCAACCCAACACCACCATGCCCACTAAACCATGTCCCAAAGTGCCACATCTACCCATTTTTTGAACACTTCCAGGGATGGTGACTCCACCACCTCTCTGGGCAGCCTGTTCCAATGTTTGAATATCCTTTCCGTGAAGAAATTTTTCCTAATATCCAGTCTAAACCTCCCCTGACACAGCTTTAGCCCATTTCCTCTTGTCCTATTGCTAAGTACTTGGGAGAAGAGACCAACACCCACCTCACTACAACCTCCTTTCAGGTAGTTGTAGAGAGCAATAAGGTCTCCCCTCAGCCTTCTTTTCTTTAGGCTAAACAATCCCAGTTCCTTCAGCTGCTCCTCATAAGACTGGTGTCTCAGACCCTTCACCAGCTTCGTTGCCTTTCTCTGGACACACTGCAGCACCTCAATGTCCTTCTTGTATTGAGGGGCCCAAAACTGGACACAGTATTCCAGATGCGGCCTCACCAGTGCCAAGTACGGGGGACAACCACCTCCCTGCTCCTGCTGGCCACACTATTCCTGATACAAGCCAGGATGCTGTTGGCCTTCTTGGCCACCTGGGCACACTGCTGGCTCATGTTCAGCCGCCTGTCAACCAACACCCCCAGGTCCTTTTCAGCTAGGCAGCTTTCCAGCCACTCTTCCCCCAGCCTGTAGCATTGCATGGGGTTGTTGTGCCCGAAGTGCAGGACCCGGCACTTGGCCTTGTTAAACCTCACACGGTTCGCCTCAGCCCATCGGTCCAGCTTGTCCAGGTCCCTCTGCAGGGCCATCCTACTCTCAAGCAGATTAACACTCCTGCCCAGTTTGGTGTCATCTGCAAACTTGCTGAGGGCGCACTCAATCCCCTCATCCAGATCATCAATAAAGATATTAAACAAGGCTGGCCCCAAAACTGAGTCCTGGGGAACACCACTCGTGACCGTCCGCCAACTGGACTTAACTCCATTCATCACAACTCTCTGGGCTTGGCCACCCAGACAGTTTTTTACCCAGCAAAGAGTATGCCCATCCAAGCCATGAGCTGCCAGCTTCCCAAGGAGAATTCTGTGGGAGACTATGTCAAAGGCTTTGTTGAAGTCCAGGTAGATGACATCCACAGCCTTTCTCTCATCCACCAGGTGGGTCACCAGGTCTTAGAAGGAGATCAGGTTGGTCAAGCAGGACCTGCCTTTCAAGAACCCATGCTGGCTGGGCATGATCCCCTGGTTGACCTGCACATGCCTGTTGAGCACACTCAAGATGAACCGCTCCATAATCTTCCCTGGCACCGAGGTCAGGCTGACAGGCCTGTAGTTCCCCAGATCCTCCTTCTGGCCCTTCTTGTAGATGGGCATCACATTGGCAAGCCTCCAGTCATCACAGACCTCCCCTGTTAACCAGGTCTGCTGATAGATAATGGAGAGTGGCTTGGCAAGCTCCTCCGCCAGCTCCCTCAGTACTCTCAGCTGGATCCCATCTGACCCCATAGACTTGTGAGCATCCAGGTGGTGTAGCAGGTCATTAACTGCTTCCTGCTGGATTATGGGGGCTCCATTCTGCTACCGGTCCCTGTCTTCCAGCTCCGGGGTCTGAATACCCTGTGGATAACTGGTCTGGCTGTTAAACACAGAGGCAAAGAAGGCATTAAGTACCTCAGCCTTTTCCTCATCCTTAGTGACAATGTTCCCTGCCACAACCCGCAAAGAATCTTTTTGTTGTTAATGTGTTTATAGAAACATTTTTTATTATCTTGTACAACAGTGGCCAGATTGAGTTCTAGCTGGGCTTTTGCCTTTCTAATTTCCTCTCTGCATGACCTAATGAGATCCCTGTACTTTTCTTCAGTCGCCTGCCCTTTCTTCCAAAGGTGGAAAACTCTCTTTTTTTCCCTGAGTCACAGCAAAAGCTGCCTGTTCAGCCAGGCTGGTTGTCTTCCCCGCTGGTTCGTCTTACAGCACATGGGGACAGCCGGCTCCTGTGTCTTTAAGACTTCCTTCTTGAAGAATGCCCAGACTTCCTGGACCCCTTTGCCCATCAGGACTGCCTCCCATGGGACTTTCCCAACCAGTGTCCTGAGCAGGCCAAAGTCTGCCCTCTGGAAGTCCATGGTAGCAGATTTGCTGGCCCCCCTCCTTACGTTGCCAAGAATCAAAAACTCTATCATATCATGGTCCCTCAGCCCAAGATGGCCTCCAACCACAACATCTCTCATGAGTCCTTCTCTGTTTGCAAACAAGTCAAGTGAGGTACCTCCCCTGGTAGGCTCACTTACCAGCTGCATCAGGAAGTTATCTTCCACACACTCTAGGAACCTCAGAGACTGTTTCCTCTCTGCTGTGTTGTATTTCAGCAGATGTCTGGCAAGATGAAGTCCCCCATGAGAACAAGGGCTAGCTAGATGTTAACCTAGTAAAGCACCTGCTGGACTCGGGACTCATAAACATTTTCTGGGCTGTTCATGTGCTTATTGCTAAACTACCCATCATCTGTCTCACCTGTTCAGACTGGAAGGTTGTTATTGCAGAGTCCTTAGCACACTGGCACCTGGTATTGGCTGGTTGCTCTTTGCACTAACATCATGCCAAGGTAGTAACTAATCCCTGTTTCACTGCACAAAGTGATGAGTGGCATGTCCCGCAGACCACCACTCTCCTGAAAAAGAAATAGCTGGGTTCTAGTTATTGATCTTGGTGGCAGTGCTGCTGATGGAAAGCATCATTGTCAAAGCAGGTCAAGCTCCAGTGCTCAGGTATCACGTGTTGCCGCTGAGCAGAGTTTCAGAGACCAACCCACAGCTGCCTCTGGGCTATGAGAACCTGGGAAGACTTGTTCTTAACCCTCCTCACAGGGACCTTTCTGGTTGCATGCACCCTGAGGCATTCCTGTTGCAGCATGGATTGCCTACTAATCAAGAGTTGACAACTCAACTATCATGTCATTAAGTCTGATGTATTTCTCAGATATGTCTGCTAGTTCCTGACAAGTCCTTCAGGACAGTGAACAGATGAGGTGAAGAACTTTAATTTCAGCATTGAATATATTAAATAACTAAAACAATGGTTACTGGGATGGAAGCTGAAAGCTAGGATGCAGTCTATTTTCCTTTGTATTGTTCCCTGCAAGTAGCTTGGGTTAGCTATGCTGAGAGAGGTTGTGCCCTTGGACGGAAGTTAACAACTCAGTGACCTCATGGCCTATTTCCCATTCCTGGAAACAGGTGTCTCCTTTACAGTTCCAGTGGCTTGGATGTGCACTAGGCTGTTCAAAACATTTATAAAACTATTTTTCATTGGAAGCTGAATTCATACCAAAGTGGAATTTACCATAAAAAGTGTCTGCTGCTCAGGGAAAATGCTGGGTTTTTTTCTGAAAACAGAGTGCCTCTAGAATCAAAGTATTTCTGGTTCCTTACCAAATCACATAGCCGTGGACTCCTGTGATATGCACTCTTGCCCAGTAAGAGGGAAAAAGCAGTGCACCTTTGGAGAAGAAGTCCAACCAGAAAGTCCTTATAAAAACCCACAACTACAGCCACAGCTACCATAACATACTACAACACTGTTTAAAACTGAACTTTGCAGGAGCTTCTGTGAGTTCCAGGAAATCTGGGGATTTATGCAAAGAAGAAACTATAAGGCTCAGTAGGGACTTTGATAGAGGCAGAATCAACTGAGAAAGAAACGGAGTAAGTTCCCTCCATCACTGCATGCTCACAAATGAATGTCATGGCTGTAGATGAATGTGGGGAAAGCTGTCCCACCTAGAGTGATGTTTCTGCATACAGCATGAGCTACATGCTTGCTTCTTTGGCAGGTCATTTGTATCTGATGTTCTCTTACAGTCATTTCTTCTCACTTCTTCATTGGGGGTCACAGTGGGGCCTCAAACCCCATTTAGAGGGCAACAGGGAATCTAGAGATTACCCAAAAGACCAGAATCCTCTAAAAAATATCTGCTGTAACATGGCAGTGTGTAGTATGCAAGTGTTGCCTGGTACTGATTTCAGATCAGCCCTTCTCTCTTTTCTCCAGCCAGCCAGCTTTTGCTCATACGATAAGGCCTCTTGTCTTATGGTGACTTTAGTCAAGCCATAAAGAAATACTATTGAATACCAGCAGCTCACTGGAGACTGTGAACCAGTTGTCCTCTACCTTCCCAAATCTCTTCTGGGCACTGGCTACAAAAACTTAGCATATATATTGCTGGAAAGTAACATTACTTTCTGCTTTATTTCCAAAGCCAATGTCTCCATCACAAGAGTTATTTTCCTCCATCAGTCAGTGACTTGCATTGCTGTTAAAAAGGTAATGAGAAGATAAATTGTGCAAGGAAGCTGACAGCAAGAGCATGAAATTATGTCTCTGGGGCTTGTTGTCCTCAGGGAAAGAGGCCCTGATTGCTGGCACTGATTGCAAACCTAACTGGGTTGGTAGGAGTGCTGGGATTGCCCTCACAAGATCACCCCTTCATTTTCCACCAGTATTGAGGCTGCAGGGAAGTTTAGCAGGGACTAATCAATGTCTTCTTTGAAAGTACAGTTTAAGAGTTCCAAGTAAATAAGAGGGCAAGCAGGAAGGGGGAGCACTGTAGTCAGGGCTGAGCAACAGCCCAATTTTATACATAGAAGTAATATCTGGCTGGGATTTGCCACACTGACTGTGTGCCTCCAAAATCTGTCTCCATCTGCCGATGCCTGTAAGAAAAAATAAACAGGGCTGGGCCACAGAGTCCTGGGATGCAGCTGGTGGCACCCTTTAATTTTTAGAACATGGCATATCCAGGAAAAAAAATATTGTACAAAAACCACAATAAGATTGAAATTGTAATGGGGACATAACTGTGCACCTATTCCTTGAGTACAAGGGGACTCACTCAGTGAAGGACTGCCCAGTTCCTGTCTGTTCATACCCAGCGGCTAGGTCCAGCCTAGACTGCCTTGTCCGTGCTGGGCAGAATCCTTTGCATGTGCAGATCCTGGTTGCTTTCAAAATCCTGGAGGTGGACTTTGGCCATGCCCAGCAGAACAGTTTAGTTACTCTGTCTCCAGTATTCACAGAGCAAATTACCCATCATCCACACTCCTGTTGGAAATGCTATTGTCTGCTTCTGTCTAAGCAGGACCAGACTTGTAATTTAGCTACAAATGACAGATCTGTAAGAACCTTTTGTCCCTCTGTCCTGGAGGTATCTTGGCTAGAAATGCAGCTCTTTGTATCTTGGCTTTGATCATCTTCAATGTTGACTTGCTCAAAGGCAGAGACCTTCCTAGGCAGAGAGACCTTCCTAGGCAGAGAGACACCTTCAGTGAAACAATAGTGTGGAAGGGGAGCAAGAAGATGTCAGGTGATTTGGGGATCTGAACAGGACATGTCTGGAGAGGCATCAAGGGCCAAAGACATGCAGGGGACAGTGACAAGAGCTATGTGTCGCAGGTGGCAGATAATAAGGTGTGTGCAGGATAGGTGCATCAAAGACAGGAGCCTTATACATATTGTGTGGGAAGAGACATGAATATCATGGACAACAAAGCATATAAGCTGAGGAAAGAATGTGAATAGACCATGAAGGGTGTCCGTGGGAATGCCTAGCTTTAGATACAGTGCTGCACTCATAAAAGTGATCTGGTACCAAGGAAACAGGGGCAATGGCTCTGGGAAGCCCACAGTACAAAGCAAGTGAAGATTTTGTTAGACAATAGCAGTTTGCAATAATACTGACTTAGCTGAATGTTCACAAGTCTGTGGGGCCTGATGGGATTCATCCAATATTGAACGAGCTAGTGGATGAGAGTGGTGAGGCACTGGAACAGGTTGCCTAGAGAAGCTGTGGATGCCCCATCCCTGGAAGTGTTCAAGGCCAGGCTGGATGGGTCTTTGACCAACCTGGTCTAGTGGAAGGTGCCCCTGCTCATGGCAGGGGGGTTGGAACTAGATGATCTTTAAGATCCCTTCCAACCAAAATCATTCTATGATTCTATGACTTCCTGATGGGGACCAAATGATGTCCCTGGGCTCTGCTGTCAGCCTGGATGCTGCAGGGTCCTGTCTGGTTTCCCTGCTAATGATTCATATAGCAAGACGGATGCACAGAAGAGCAGCAGAGAGAGTTCATGGAGAGATTGCATTAGGAACTTTGAAATATTGATGTCTCTGTGCTCTGCGCAAACTGTCCCTCCTCCACCCCCCAAAGCAGGGAAGAGTGGCTCTGGGGGAGGTTGTTTGTGAGCAGAACCCACCTCAGCTGGCAATCAGGAGATGCAACTCTCTAGACTGCTGTGTGCAAAGCGCAGAAAGGTCTTTTAATTCATGAGTGACTAGAGAGAGACAGGTAGAAGCAGGACAAGGCTGTGGCTGACAGACGGGAATTGCCACAAGACTCTGAAATGCAGAGCTCATCAGGGACCCGCTTCTCCAATCCTGATCTGCTGAAAGCAACAGCACAAAGGGGGAAGTAGAGACCACCCAAGCCAGGTGAGGACTGCTGACCCTTGGCATTGAGTCCCACATTCAGCGACACACCACAGCCTCCAGTGGCACTGCACCACTTTACACAGCAGTTAGGAACAAGGTTTGGGTTTTCCCAGGGCTATCTTGTCACTGTGATGAGGGGACATGCTTGTATGGAGTGTGCTGTGCAGGGCTAGTAGGTGAGCAGCATGGCTTTACATATGCAGCAAGGAGCTTAAGTTAACAATGACAAGAGAAAACAGATGACAGGTGGCCAAAGATACTTCTTTGTGCAAGCAGGGATGTGGGTTTGTGCTGTGACAGTTATATGAACTCTAATGGAACATGATCTACATGGGAAGATGCTCGTGCATGGAAACTCCATCTTCCATGGTGAAGTCCTTCCGAGCCTGCTAGGAGTTTGGCTTGATACAAAAGGGTTGTTCTGAGCCCCATGAAATGCCATGCAAAGTTAGAAGAGCCAGACACAGGATGGCTTTGTTACTGCGTGGCATATTCTGAAATAGTCCTTAGTGTCTTCATCCACATCCTTGGGACAGAGCTGCCTTTGTCTCGAATCAACAAGCAGCCTTACCAGCCAGCTATTTTGTCTTCCAAACACTCACTGAGCTTCAGTTAGAAAGGCAGGGACAGTGAGCTCTGTTAGAAACTGCATGTTATCTCAGGTTCCCTTCACAGGATCAGGTTCATATCCTCAGAGGCTTCAGACAAAAGCAGATATTCAGTGGGGCTGCTGCTTTACAGTTCCCTTCAGGAAGTGGTGGGACCTTCCTCCTGCATTCCAGACTCTGGATTGGGCCCAGAGACCCTAGCCTGGATGCTCAGCATTTGCTGCAATGGGCCCTCACAGCTTTGGACCATGTCCCAGAAAGAGCAGGCTCTGCTGTAGAGACAACTTTCTGCTCTCCAGGAAGCCACCCCTTGAGACCTTCCCTGAAAACCAGAGCTGCTGCTGTAGAGTGAGCACTCAGCAGAGGCTCTTGAGCAGGCACAGTTCCCTGGCATGGTTGCTGCAGGAAAAAAGTGGGCAGGGAAGTATTCAGGACTCCCTGTGAGTTTGGTTTTGGTGGGGTTTGGTTTTTTTTGGAAGCTGCTGGCACTCCCTTGAGATATGTCTTTCATAGCAATTTTCCCTGCAGGTGGCAGCTGCTCTCCAGAACAGACCCCAGGCTTTGCCCTATCAATGCTCCCCCTCTTGACTCTCAGGCCATCGCCAGAGGTGGCATTCCTGAATGACATCCCATGTGCACAGCCACGTGTCAAATGCCATGGCTGTTCTGCAGCAAAACAGCTAAGCTTTCTGGGCAGTGCCCTGTACTCATAAACAGGAGGGTGAGTAATCTTTCAGGAGGGTGAGGAGGAAACAGATGTTGCCAGAAAACTTTGCAGCTCTCTTTGGGCAAGAGGAGATTCTACCTGCAGCCATTTTATGTAGGCAGGGGCTGCTGATGGTGGAGCTTGCAGGCTGCCTCCCCTCCTCATCTCTGCTCTCCCAGCAGTGCTGACATTGCAGAGGTGCAGCTGCAGTCATCATGTTGCAACATTGCAGGGGGAACACTGTGTCACAGCACTTGCTTTGACCCTGGAAGCCTAAGCCTGTGGCCAAGTCCTCCTGGGCTGGTGGCTGCATCTCCACTGAACCTCCCAGAGTGCTCCCAGGACTGGGCTTTATTCAAGAATCCCCAAAGTGATGCCATCTGCTCCAAATTGTCACATCTACCCTCACCGTAGATACTGCCAGAGCCTTTCTGCTCCCCAGAATCCATTGTTCTACCTGCTGGAATCTCTGTGGTGGCAGATGGGACATGGAAGCTGCAGAGTCCTCAGGTTTATCAGCACAGACCGAGTAACATCTCTTTGGAGGACATCGCAGTACAGCAGCAGGGTTACCTCATCCTTAGCCCCAAAGGCAGGCAATTTTTTTGCCTCCATCAGAGACAGCTGATGGCACTGGATGGTGGCCATACCTAGGAAGCCCACAGGGTGCACATGGAAGTGTCTCATCCCACAGCCTGATCCATCTCTGACACACAGGTGGCAGAGCTGGAGCAAGAAGGCAGCATGTGACAACATCTAACTCCACATCTAGACTGGAGTACTAGGAGTGCCAGGAGCCAGGGGGACAGCTGCACGCTAAGTACCGTGGGGAGGGGGAGATCTGGGGTTGCAGGGAGAGCGATGCACCCTTGCCAGGTCATTCCCCCTCCATTACTGAGAATGGTTCAGGAATTTCTCACCTGGATGTATTTAGCTGTCCCCATGCTGCACAGCCATGGACTGACCACACCACGCTAGCACAGAGAGGACAGCTGAGGTCTCCACCATACCAGATGGAGAAAAACTGAGGCTCTGGCCAAAAAGACCCTTGAGGAGGGAGACACAGCATTGCCAAGAGCTGAAAGGCCTTTGGGAGCCAGTCCAATGTGACTTAGGCTCTGCTTCCTCGATTTCCCACTGCAGGGTGGGAGCAACCTTATAGAATCATAGAATCATAGAATCATTTAGGTTGGAAAAGACCTTTAAGATCATCCAGTCCAACCATTAACCTACACTACCAAGTCTACTCTAAGTCTTGACAGCTTGCTGGGCAAGACTGGGAGCTGGGGGAGAGCTTGCTTTTATCAGCCATTGTCCTGTTTCCTATCTCATTACAGCAGACGTTTGTTGAGGTGTCTGTCAGTAGATAACTCTTTCTTCCCCTATGAGGGAACAAAAGCCAATTTTGAAAAAACCCAAATATTTCAAAGAATTGTTGTTCTCTGCCCAGCCTCGGGGAGTGTCTATGAATATGAATAGTTTCATCTGGCAGCCTTAAGCTGGGACACTGTAAATGCTTAGGCAGATACCCATGTCAGTGCAAGTCAAGGGGTAGCAAAACCCAAAGCTTTCTGAGCACAAGTAGATCTCCTGTGATGACCTGGCTGCACATCCCTTTACCCTGGCTTCACTGTTGGGCAGGCCCTTCGGGCAGAGGTCTGGGCTGAGGGCATACAGTGTCCAGTTTATACTTTTTTATAGCTCCTGATCTGGCTTAATGCTCCATTCATAGGTTGCATGTTGTTTACCAGGCAACAGGCTAGACTTGCACCGTTTACAGCAACCTTGAAGACAGGTGCTGTTGCTGCAGTCCTTTCCCAGGCAGCTAGAGACTTCCTGGCTCTGACCAGCTGAGCACCATGGAGCCTTGCCCAAGGAGGAGTACCTTCTCTTACCTTTTCCACAGGCCCTTCTTCTACCTCCCCAGCATGCTGAGATCCAGTCCACAGATGCCCTTCCACACAGAATTTCCTCTACGTCCAAGTTCCCTCTTGAAAGCAGCTATCATACCCTCTTTATCAGAAAAATTGTCCATGGTGTTCTTAGTTCTGCACTCCACTTTCCACCAAGGACCCCCTTGGGGTCTGAAGCCTCAGCCCAAGCCCCTCTAACACCCAATGAGTATCCAGGGATTCCCTGTGTAACCCAGTCTTTGTACCCCCCTCTTAGGTACATCACCTCTCTCCACTCCACCCTGCAGCTCAGCTCCTTACAGCTCAGCCCAGCCAGCCTTGCCGAAGCCAGTAAGCCTGACCTCACCAGGAAATGAGGATTTTACCCTAAGCGTTGATGCAGCTCTGTACCGTAATCTTCCCTGTCTCTCCGCTTCTCATTGCACAGGGGTGGGGAGGTGATGGAGAGGAGAGTACGAGTCCTAACAGCTACTGCCATGGGCCAGATCACATCTCAGCCTATACAGTACTTATTAGCCTGCAGCCTTGCTTCTCCACTTTTCTCCCTATTGCCTGCAAGCCATGTTATACTGGAGAAACGAGAACTTTGGCAAAGTGGGAGAGAGATGACAGCAGGGGGAGGGGAGAGAGAAAAGAGAAAGACTAGATGAAATCTTCTAGACTTTCTTATGCACCCAGGTTATGTTCCTGCATGAGAAATTCTTGTCTCAAACATCATTCATTGTGTGACTTGCAAATACTGCTCTTAGTCCGTATCATGCTCCTGTCTCCCAAGAGTCTGGGGACTTGCCATCTGCATAGACATCTCAGCAGTTGTGTCCTGGAGCAAATTGTACTTACAGTTACTATAATACCACTCATCCATTTTTAGCATTGTCATGAATTGTTGAATGGCTGCAGTGTTCCACCCCAGAACAGCTGTGTTTTGGTGGTGGGTGTTAAAGATTTAAAGCAGTATTTTTTTCAAGTGTGTTAAAATTCTTTGTAAGATGCCATGTTCATTCACTGTTTGTCAGCTCCCACCATGCTAACATGTCTAAACCGCTGGCCATGGCATCTTGCCGAGCTGCATTGTGCTCCTGGGAAGCAGTGCAGCATTGTAGCCCCAGCACAGCACAGCTACAGCATGGGAGGGACCGTCTCAATGAAATTATGTCTCTTTCTTCACCCGTTTTTATTACTGCCAGATCCAGCCTTTGCATTCTGGTCAGGAGCTAATGAATTCATTGCTTCACTTGCAGAATACAAAATATCCAGGAGAGAAGAAACAGAAAAAATCCCAAGTGTCACTCAAGGGTCTGTTCTCAGCCTGCATCCAGTGAGCAAGATTGAGAGGTGCCAGTGTTTACCCTGTAACCGAGTTGTGTGCCAGGGGATGCTGCCTCTGTGACACTCCTCTGTCCCAGGCTCATCAGGCTCAAAAGGATCATGGGGGGCGGCGGGGGCAGGGAGCATGTGTGTGTCACTGAGGACTTTACAGACTGGCATCACAGGTGACTGTCTCTTATCTTCCTGCCTTCTCCCACTTTAAAGGCATCACTTTTCTCACCTTTTTTTCTCTTACTTGGTGGGTTTCAGAACCTCACTGGGTGGCTTGTTCAAGACCTTCTCCTAATTTCCAGCCCAAATATATCTGTGATCAGATCAGATCTGTTTGATCTTGTATCTGCCCCCCCCCATTGCCCCTTAGCATAACAACAGACATGCATTAGCATTAAAAGGGAAAAAAGTAAATCTTTAGTTCTTTTTACCTAAACCCATGTAAAATCCAGAAGTTGTGAAGCCAAAAGTTTGATAAGTTAAAAAAAAAAAAAAAATTATACTGACAAGAATCGGGGTCTGTTGACATTAATGAATAGTAATAACTTATTAAACTAATAAATTCGTATTTGCCACCAAAAATTGGAAGGCATATTAAAATCTTAGGTCCAGAATTCAGAAGCAGTCCCCAACTCCCTAAGACCAGGCAAGATTGCATGTGGAAAGCGAAAGACCCCTTTGCTGTGGCTGTGGGCTGTTCCACTTGGCAGGAAGCTGGTGCTGACTGTGGGCAGGACTCAGGACCTGAGGGACATCTGTTCAGACACCACTGTCTGCATTGCTTTTCACCCATGTCTCAAAGTGCCTGGACTGATAGCACAGCTTTCTCCCTGAAAGTCTTTCCCTGGCACACATGGGTTTCATGCGCAGAGGAGGGCTGCTGTGGAATGAAAACTGGCTTTCTGATAATTGTGTGTTGCCTTGCCAAGAGGAAGTTTTCAAAGGGATGTTCCCCCAATCCTTGTCCTCTCCCATAACCCTCCCTCCTGCCATCAGTGCTCTGTGGGAAGCAGGTCTCTCTGAAGGGGAACATTGGCAGCTGTCAGGCTGGTGGCAAAGCTGAGAGAAGCAGAAAGAGCAGGGTGTAATGAAAATAATGAACCTTATTAGCCGCATGTGTGCAGGTGGGGACTGGCAAGAGAGATTCCCAAGTCACCATGAGTCACTGCCGTAGCCTTTCAGAGCAAATAAGCCTGATCAAAATATTTAACTGCAAGAAAACTCAGTGATATTTTAAGCAAGAAGATCTAGAAGCCACAAAGTCTGTGGATGCAGAGGGTGGGCTGTGATCCCAGGTACTCTTAGGAAATCATCTCCTTCCAGCCTGGGCAAGACAGGCAGTAGTGCAGCCAGTTTGCAGAGCATGCAGGTCCCTGGGGTTAACCTGCACCCTGGCAGAGAAAGTCAAGGGGATTCAGGACCACTTTGTGGAAATGACACGTGTCCCAGAACCACTGATCCACAGCATATCCCCTTTGCTGTGGTCACTGACTCCAGGCAGAAGCTTTCCTGTGACCCTGCTGCCACCCAGAGTGCTCGAGGCTCCCCTTGCATTTGCCAGCTCAGCCTACAGGCAGCATTTGTGCAAAGTCCTTCTCCAGTAGGATGGCAAATCTGGGGCTTTGGCACAGCCTGAGTGTTTTGGAGGGACTGCACTGCACAGGAGTCTTCTCATTCCTGGATGTCAGGGCTGCAGACATCCCTCCCAACTTCCCTACTGGGAAGGATGTGGGAGGAGGAGGGAGAGGTGAGATCAGATTTTCAATGAACTTTCCCTGATAGAAAAACCAAAGCAATTACATGAGCCCTTTTGAATTGTGCTCCTGCTTACCAAGGCATAGGGCTTTCTCTTTCAAATACAGATGAAAACACTGCCTGATGCCTTTCCCTGGGGAGATTTCAGAGTGGGTGAAGGTGGTGATGGGACAGCTGTCCTCAGACAGTCCTGTCCCCTTTTCTGCAGGGTGCCAGAGCACCCGCTTGGCTTTTGGGGTACAGCAGAGGAGACAACAATGTGGGGCTGCTCTGCCTGAAGAGGAACTAGGAACCATCTGTCTTCAGTGTACTCCAGCACTGGGCCCCACCACTGACTCCCCAGGGCTTGTAACCCTGTGGCTGAGCTAAGGGCTGTGATACCCAGTTTGCTTTGCAAAGCAGTCTGAGTTTCATGGATGACAAGTAACCATAGTAGAGTAATGTAGGAACATGTGAATGTCCCACGAAACTGGCAACCCAGGCCAGGCATGGCCATGGATTGGACTGAACATGGTAAAATGCATTGGTCTGGATGTCACATTGCCTGTGTAAGACATGTCACCTGCAAGAGAGGACTGCAGGGCTCCTGACAGTTACAGCAGCGGTGGCCTTGCAGGGTCCTTAGAGAGTAGGGCTGACAGTACCCAGGGAGCCCAGTCTGCAAGGCCACAGGTTTGCACAGAAGCTGCTCTCAGCCATCGCAGCTCAGCTGAAACCCTGCACCAAAACTGAGCAAGAAAACCACTGAGCAAGCAGATAGGGAGTGGCTTTTAGAGCCCAGATACTCTCCCTTGAAACAGATGATGACTCAGACCTGGGGTAGCCCCTTCCCTTCGAGGACGTTGATTTTATATTTCTGTCCAAATGTTTACTGTTGTATAATCCTTGGAAGAATTTTTTTTTTTTTTCCATGCCACACCTAGTGTGTGGTACTGCCAAGTCTGTTTTCCCCAGACACATGCCCTAAGCCAGGCATATGGGCAGAGACACATGGCTGGAGTGCACCACATGGCAAAGAGGAGCTTGCCATCTAATGGGCACTTCTTTGCTGCGCATCTGCAGCTGAATTAGGACTGCTTTGCACTGCAAAGCAGCCATCAGCTGTGTTGAGACCCTGACCCAGGAGCCATAAAACATGATCACAGCTGCAATGTTTGTATTTATGACAGCCAATCATATCAAGTGCATTCGTTTTTGATGAAAGGCTATTGGTCAGCTGACTTCAGCTTGCAGCCATCTATACAGACTCAGTTTTCTAAGCCTGTGAGTTTTCAATGCTTAATGCAACAAGTGCAACTTCAGCCTTGCCTTCCATCCCCTTTGCACAATGTTGGCACAGTGCTGCAGTCAGCCAAAATGTGGGACTGATCCAGCTATGAAAAAAGTTTTGGTTGATCAGTACCCCAGTCTACTTTAGCTCCCCATACCCTGGCTCAGCACAAAGGAGTGGGGAGACAGGACTGTAGGAGGAAAAAGAGCCAGCAGTGCCCCCACATCAGCTCAGTCCCTCCAGGCACAGGGAATCCACATTGCTCCCCCCACCCCCTAGTTCCTATGTATCACTGATGTTCACATAATAAATGGTAGACATTATTTGTGGTCTCAGCCCTTTATGTGTATTTCTCCAAGGAACTGCATTTCTCCAGTGGAATTGGCTTTCCTACATTTAAAGCTGTAGCTGGAGATGATATGGGTAAAAGAAACCAGGATAAATACAAATGGTGCTAAGCAAAAGTAAACTTCAAGGGAGGAGAGCCTACGTATGGAATTACAAAATGGTCACATGAAATGAGGCTGTCCTTGTATTTGGCAGAATTTCCCCAGTGTGATTTTAGAGAAATATATCTCTTCCTCCAAAGGAAAAAGCTTCAGAAAAGAGCCTGGGAAAGGAAACTGCAAGGAAGAAAGTTGTCTCCAATTTAGCTGTTAGCCAGTTCATTTAAGAGGGCTTGGCTGGCAGGCACTCGACACTTTGCTAGCTTCATGTACAAAACGCTTTTTGACAGCATCAAATGGGTGTCATAAAACACAAGGTGTGAGGAAGTCAAGTGTCTCCTGAAGATGCCATGTTAAGTGACACTGGCCACCAGCACACTGATTTTCAAATGTTTTGCACAAGGAAAGCATCTAGAATTACTAGCTCAGACAGCATGAGCTTTCCAAGCTCTGAGATAGTGGTGGACCATGTGAACTAGGGGATGGGAGAAGGATCTCAGAGAGACTGGACAGTAGGTCTGGTGGACCTGTGGTTCTGTTATCAGTTGTGTGTCAGTACATCGGTGAGATCTATCTCATTAAGGAGATCATGCCCATAGTCTGGACAGCAGTGCTAATGAGAGGATAGTGTCATCCTGGCTGTACTGGAGCACGTCCACAAGTGTTGTATGGCATATTGAATATGATCAACGCCAAAGAGATGTCCCCTCCTCTTACTGCTTACACTGAGCACCTCACATTTTCCCCCAAGAATAGCTTCACACACTCATGGCTTTCATGACCTGGAATTGTTTGGTCTTTGACAAAGACCTGGAGTAACAACCAAGTACTTGGCTCTAAGTTTTTTTTAATTGTTTCAAAATGGTTGTAGATTCTGTATAGGGATTTTAGATAACATCACCTGCTGCTCAGATTGCTCTTCCCTGGCTGCCCAGGAGCTAGGTCTCCTCTTTTAGAAGTGCCTTCCCAGTAAGTTTTGCGGCTCATCTCTTGGTGCAGAGGAAGTCACCTTCCTCAAGGGACATGTTTTGCATCTGGACTACATACACTGCAGTGTGTCAGCCCCATCTGGACAGCAGCTTACCACAGCATTGAAGGGGAAAAGCAGATAGAGAGTACAACAAGGAAAAGGGAGAAGAAAAAAGGCCTTCTCTGCACTGGGAAAATGTCCTGCACACTATTATTGTATCAGGGTATAAGACATTATTGTATCAGGATACAAGAACCACTTTGCTTATCAGGGAACTTCTCCCCTTCCTTCTCTGAGTTTCTCAGTCTTAAAAACAGGTGAGGGATTTCCCCCAAGCTCTGGAGACCTTTTAGAGTCAACAGGGAGAAAGAGGGATGTCCACATATCTACAGCTTGATTTGGTGATCTGCTTTGGATCTTGGATAAGAAGCATGGGCTCACAGTGTCTGTCTCTGTGGACCTTGAAAGGAGTCCACCCCAGCACAGGGGAGACAGCCACATTTGTTGTGTGAATATCGCTCCAGATGTCTGCCCGTGGGATTACTCCAGACAAATGTGCTTTCACTTAAATTCAACCCTTAACTTACTGCATGCTCATTTTTTAGGTGAGTGCTATAGACAGGGGTGTGCACAGGGTGGAGACAGTGTGGTCAGTGTGGTTTTGCAACCAGCTTTTTGCAGTCTTACCATCCTGGCACACCTTGCTTGACTTCATCTGTAGTTCAGCTTTTTTTGCCTTCTGTTTCTCATCTTTACTGTGCCCCTTCCCCAGGGACAGCCCTTGCAATAAGCAGTGTAAGTAATTGCTAGGCATCCCACATCTCAGGGATATTTGACCCAAAGGCTACAGCCAGGACTGCTTGCCACATTCAGAAGGATGCACTTGAACTCCTTTGCTTCATCTGAAATGTTTTGGTCCAGCTGGGCCCAGATTTTTCTCCAGATACAGGGTGGTCCTTGAGTGGCTATTGAACTAGAACGTTTTGCAGGCTTTCAGAGAACAGGGTTGTAAGGCTTGAGAAAACTGTCTAGCTTGGACAAACATAATTTTTCTTACTGAAATGTACTTGTTTTCTTTACTCTGAAGACACAGGCCATATCCTTATGGAAGTTTTGTTCCTGTAGCAGCTTCACATTGGGACCAGACTTACTGAAGTAAACCAGTCAGTTAGCACACCACCCCAGTGCCTTCAATCTGACGTAAACGTCATTCACTTCTGAAAGGGGCAGCTGCATCCTCATTCCCATCTCCATCTGTTCACCCTGCCTCCCACCTTTGTACAGAAAGTGAGATCAGGAACCTGATCTGGCCGAAAACTAACCTTGATGAGAAAAATAAACAAACAAACAAAAAAAGCAGAGAGAATTCTCTGCAAGGGCATATATACACTAACACAGGCACAAGAGAGGCAGGAGAATCATGTGGCTGAGGGCTGAGAAGGGAGCAAGATAATTTCCTTTAGTAACATCACCCACTTACATCCAATTAATATGACCACAGAACTGCTTTGCTTGGCCTTGGTGAGCTTGGTGCAGAAATAAAAATAAAAAACAATAAAAAAGCTATGTTCCATCAAGCATAGCTGAGCATCAAATTTTCTAACATAAGTATTCCCATGGAAGGCAGTGAGTAAATAAATAGAAATCGCTTTACCTACAGGAGAGTAGTTCATACTGCTATAAATATTATACTCTGCCATATTGCCAGGTTTCAATACAGAAAGGGAGTAAATATTGCATAAGTTATCAGGGAAGTTTCAGTATTGCCAACCACACATGTTAAAGAAACCCCAAATGAGATCTGAAGACAAATCTGAGGTTGGATTAAAACCCACAGGTTCAAAATAAATAAATGTTGATGTCTTTTTTTTGCCTTTTGCCTCCAGGTCCTTCAAGGTGCAAAGTGCTGTTGCTGCCTTGTCTTCACAAAAAAGGAGGCAGTGATCTCCCTTTAATAAAAAGACAGATGAAATTCCTACCTAATCAAATGATTCAAGAACCTGGGGCTTTAAAGATTTATGATAAAATACTACAGTTCTGCTAAAACTGGGACAATTGGACACACAAGCATTTGTTTCAGGGATGCTCATTTTCTATGGAAAGAGGTACCAGGATGCCACAACTAACAGCGTTAGTTTTAAAGATGTTACTTCAGTAATTATCATGGGATTTCCCAAAATAAGACCTGTTTGAGCAAACCTAAATATATAAGTACTGTAACTTATTTTCAGTATAGACAGATTAATTACTTAGAGACTGTTCAATGTGCCAAGAAATGTGGTACACTGAAATCAAGGCAGGTTTCCTGGACTAGCTGGACTTTAAAGTCTGTGTAAGACCCGTACTGGCCATACAGAGACATCATGCTCAGCTGCTGCTTGTGTAGGCCTCCACCCTGCTTTCCCAAAAAAGAAAGCAAGTTCTTCTAAGCTCATCCAGATTTTCTCATTTTAAATTAATTTTTTTTTCCTTTAACAGTAATCCAATTTTCCCAACATCTAAGTTGCTCTAAGACTTACAAACATACAATAAAAAAAAATCATTAAAAAAAATAGTAGTTCATAATTCCAGTTGCTTTTGGCCAATTCATGCCAAGCAGAAGATTTCTAATACAACATATGGAAAAGGGCTTTTTAATTAAATATTTATTTTTTAAAAAATAAAATAATAAACATGCATAAAATATCCAAGGATCTGTATTTCATACGAGGAACATAGTACTGCTGGTCATCAGAGTTAGTACATCTGTCCTCAGCTCCTTCAAAGAGTATGTGTCACCCTCTTCCACGTCAAGTCTGATGGAATGGAAACACTGCGAGAACAGAAAAGATAATTAATAATAAAAAGCTAGATTTTGACACTGTCATTTACAGGTATTTCTCCAGAAGTGCTATTTTGAAAGCCATTGTTTAATGTGACTTCAGTTAGACTTAAGCAGATGCTTAAAGTTAACCATCTGCTTAATTGCTGCTAGGATTAGGGATGGATTTAAATAGAGCTTTTAGTTCTTCCTTAACATAGTGCCACTTTCTTTTTGCCTTAATAAAGCACTTATGCCCATGGTTCATTTTAAGTGCTTGATTAGTGCTAGTGACTTCATTTGTATGCTTAAAGTTAAGAATAGGATCAGTGTTAGATTGTATCTGGATCTTAATTGTCTATAAAGTACTGGCCCAAAGCCATGTTTAGCAGTTAACAAGCATGCAAACAAGTCCTGCATCTAGGAGTAGAAAATGCCAGAAATCAACAAAAGGACAAAATAAACTTCAAACAATTGCAACACACATGTTCTTGTTGCTGGCCCATAGCAGAGAACGGTATAATATAAAGAGAAAGTCCTTGCTTTCTCTGTCCAAATGCCTTGAGGCTGGCTATGTCTTGCTGACAGATTAAGAGCAAGTGAATTTCTATAACTTGAGAGTGATTTAAAATCAGTTGACAAGTTAAGAGTCTGCTTATCTTGATCATCATGTTGGTTGTAAAGTGGCACATTTATCACTCAGAACAGAGTCTGGAAAAGCCCTACTGCACTCTGGTCTGCTCTGTGCAACCTGGCAGCATATCCTCCTCACTGTGGTCTCTGGGCATCCTCCTGTAATGTTGTGGGTGACAGGACAAGCACCTTTTCTGAGCCATTTGATTCCATGGACATCCAAATAACTTTTTTTTTTTTTTTCCTGTGAATTACGCTTGGAATGTAACAAGAAAGGAGGCTTCTCCTTTTAGCTTTCTACTAAATCCCGTGTCTTTTTGGTATAAAGAGAGAGTAGGACCGGACAGCCAGGCACCCTTGGCTGTTTCCTAAGGTACAGCAGTGAATAGGGTCTTTGACTTCTGTTCTCAAAGTGGAAGCACAGTCCAGCCCCACTGGACTCACTGGAGAGCCTTTCTTGCAGTGATTTCATCCTCACTTATTGTTTGTCTTTATACTTCATGGAAGAGGGAAAAACAGGGGGAGGACTTCGTGTTCCCTTTCCTTCTCCCTCCTGCCAATACCATGGAGTTAAAAACGGCTATGTGTTTCTTCCAGAGGTATTAGCATAATTATCTCTCCACTCTGAATGTGCCATTGTTGGCTGTGTTCCACAAAAGATTGCATTTAACTAATCCTGCTTTAGAAACCCATACTATTTATATCCTCTAAAATCAACTTCATCTTCAGAAATGCCCTTTAAAGGACACATTTTGTTCTATTCTGACCATATGTTTTCACCGTGATCTACGCATTTTAAATGTGTTTCCAAAGGTTAGCAGGACTGCTCCCCCAGATGCTGTTTGTGCATTGCTGTCTAACATTAGTCATGCAGCCTGCTCAGCTGTTTGATTTTTGAGAAAACTGGTCCATATTTATCTAATTACTTTGTGTTTGGAAAGTCTGTGTGAAGTTCCCAAACACAGAGGGGATACCAGGCACTGACTGTCAACACCAGCTAAGTTTGTCCTATGGGGTTTGCCACCAGCCATGCAGAGCTTTCTTTCCCAGAAAGTCCTTGGCCTTTCTCTTCATCTGGATTTCTTCTATTCATTTCACCACTTCTTTTTCCTGATTTATGCTGCAACATGCAAGAAAGGGCAGCACTAAGTAAATTAAAAACAAAGAAAATCAGAGTAAATAAAATATGAAATGCTATGGAGAGATTTTAAACTCCAGATCAAAAGTGAGTACAAACATTCCCATTTTGGGGAGTCACTGTATTTCTTGCTCTCCAAAAGCAGAGGCTTTACTGTTGAGAAATTCCCATGCAGGTTACGTCTCTTTTCCAGAGCCTCTTGCTGGTGAGTTTAGCAAGGCTCTGTTAACATTGGAAAAAGCTGCCCTTTTTATCAAAAAAGACCTCATACTCCATTGTCTACATGGAGGAAAAAACATTTCTTCATCAAGAAAACAGCCTTTCCAAAGATGCTTCAAACAGTATCAATTTCATTAGAGAGAGATATTTGGAGCTCTGTGTAACCTTTATCTTCACTGCAATGTTGGTGTTTTATAAAATAACATTTTACCCAAGATTGGGAAATTTTCTTATTGTGGTTTTGTTTTCTGTAGGTGTACTTTTTAGTTGTAGTTGCTCAAAAACAAATGTTGCATTTTCCTCATACCAAGCTCTTCCAGACAGTTTGCTTTTGCAGTTTGGCACTTTGATGCTTTTGAGAGTCAGTGAGTATCTACATAAATGCACTGTTGAAGGAAAAATATGTTTGTGTGTAGGGAATTAATGAGTGGGCATGGCCTACAAGGTACTTGTTCCATCTCTGGATATAAGGTGTGTGTAGGAGGAAGAGAATCCACTGTGAATGAGTGTGTGAGTGTGCATGCTTTCAACAGAGGAGACATATTTTTTTGAGTGAGCTTGAATCCCTGTTGTATGAGTCAGTCCTCCTCATGCTACCCATTTCTACTCAAATGTTTGAGGGTGAAGGATTACTTTCCACCTGTTTTTTGGCATAGCTCAGTGGGCCATGCTGGTTTTCTGAAGTGGTCAGATGTAACCTCCAGAACTTCAGTGCCCATTGCAGCTGAGTATTTTCCACCTGTGGCTGTGCATTCACCTCCTCCTTGATTTCTTACAGTTCATTTAAGCCTCCATCTCCTATAGCTTTAAAATAATGAATGAACAATACCCATTGCTGTGAAGCAGTTATGGCTGCAATACACATACCTACCTGTTACAAAGTCACAAAGATAAAGAAGTGAAATGACTCCTGTCCCCACATATGCTCTGCTTTTCTGCCATGAGGACCAGATTGTACATACATGTATGTTTCAGCATCTACATGCACATAGCACATGCACTCATGTATTACATACCTGTAGATATACATGCACACTCACATAAAAACCTACTGATAAGAAACACTGTTTGTAGCAAGTCCAACAGTAAAATCATAGCTTTCCATCAGGAATTTGCTCAGTTAGAGCAAATACTTCATCCAGAGCCATTGTCTTTCTTTTCTGGGTAGACTCAACTCTGCCTCTATGTATATGTACTTACAGTGTAGAAAGACTTCCACTTAAACTGTAAAAACAAGATGTCAAAAAGTAGCAAATGACCAAGCTGAAGTTTCCTGTGAAATGTTAACTTATACAGTTTTTAGTTACTTGATGGATATTTTCCAGTGAAATATCTGCCTTGAGCACTGCTTGGACAAACAAGCTCTGGGCATGAGCCACTGCTATATAGTGAAGGACACTTGTAGCAGTCCCAAGGTGTGAGAAGCATAGGGCACCAAATGACAACTCCAGGAGGCAGGAAGGGTAAAAACTTCATTGGCATCCAGGTGAACAAGACTTAGCTCTTGCCACTGCCAGGGAGGTAGAATCATACAATCATAGAATGCATTGGGTTGGAAGGGATCTTTAAAGGTCATCAAGCCCAACCCCCCCTGCACTGAGCAGGGACAGCGTAACTAGATCAGGTTGCTCAGAGCCCCATCCAAACTAACCTTAAATGTTTCCAGGGGTGGGGCCTCCACTACTTCTCTGGGAAACCTGTTCCAGTGCTTGATCACCCTCATTGTAAAAAATTTCTTCCTCATATCCCATCTAAATCTATTCTTCTGTAGTTTAAATCCATTATTCCTTGTCCTGTCACAACAGACCTTGCTAAAAACATTGTCCCCGTCTTTCCTACAGGCCCCCTTTAAGTACTGAAAAACTGCAAGAAGGTCTCCCCACAGTCACCTGTTCTCCAGGCTGAACAACCCCAACTCTCTCAGCCTGGCCTCGTAGGACAGGTGCTCCAGCCCTCAGATCATTTTTGTGGCCCTCTTCTGGACCCAATCCAACAGGTCCATGTCCTTCTTGCACTGAGGGCTCCAGAGCTGGATGCAGTACTCCAGGTGAGGTCTCACCAGAGCAGAGTAGAGGGGCACAATCACCTCCCTCGACCTGCTGCTGACCACGCTTCTTTTGATGCAGCCCAGGATATGGCTGGCTTTCTGGCCTGCAAGTGCACATTGTTGGCTCATGTCCAGCTTTTCATCCACCAGTACCCCCAAGTCCTTCTCTGCAGGGCTGCTCTCAATCCCTTCATTCCCCAGACTGTATTGATATTGGGGCTTGCCCCGTCCCGGGTGCAGGACCTTGCACTTGGCCTTGTTGAACCTCATAAGGTTCACACAGGCCCACCTCTCCAGCTTGTCCAGGACCTTTTGGATGACATCTCGTCCTTCTGGCATGTCAACCGCACCACTCAGCTTGGTGTCGTCTCCAAACTTGCTGAGGGTGCACTCAATCCCACTGTCTATGTCATTGATGAAGATATTAAACAGCACTGGTGCCAGTACGGACCCCTGAGGGACTCCACTTGTCACCGGTCTCCATTTGGACATCGAGCTGTTGACCACGACCCTCTGGATGCGACCATCCAACCAATTCCTTATCCACTGAACAGTCCACCCATCAAATCCATGTCTCCCCAATTCAGAGAGAAGGATGTTGTGGGGGACTGTGTCAAAGGCTTTACAGAGGTGCAGATAGATGACATCCATTGCTTTTCCCTTGTCCACTGATGCAGGCACTCCTTCATAGAAAGCCACCAGGTTGGTCAGGCAGGACTTGCCCTTGGTGAAGCTGTGCTGGCTGTCTTGAATCACCTCCCTGTCCTCCATGTGCTTGAGCATAGCTTCTAGGAGGATCTGTTCCATGATCTTCCCAGGCACAGAGGTGGGGCTGACAGGTCACTAGTTCCCAGGGTCCTCCTTTCTTCCTTTCTTAAAAATGGGCACTAAGTTTCCCTTCTTCCAGTCACCAAGGACTTCACCCGACTGCCATGACTTTTCAAATATCATGGGGAGTGGCTTGGCAACTACCTCAGCCATTTCCTTCAGGACTCTGGGATGCATCTCATCAGGTCCCATAGACTTGCCTACATTCAGGTTCCTCAGGTGGTCTCAGACCTGATCTTTCCTTACAGCGGGAGGGACTTTAGCCTCCTGGTCCCCATCTTGCAGTCCATCGACTCAGGAGGGGTGAGGAGAGAGGTTGCCGGTGAAGACTGAGGCAAAGAGGTTGTTGAGTACCTCAGCCTTCTCCTCGTCTGTCGGTACTAGGTCGCCATTCTTGTTCATCGGTGGGGTACGCTTTCTTTAACCTTCCTTTTCTGGTTGACATACCTGTAGAAGCCCTTCTTGTTATTCTTTACATCCCTTGACAAATTCAGCTCCATCCTTGCCTTGGCCTTCCTGACCTCCTCCCTACACAACCGGGGCGTTTCCCTGTATTCCCCCCAGGACATCTGTCCCTGCTTCCACTGCCTATGCAGTTCCCTCTTGCTCTTTAGTTTGACCAGCATGTCTCGACTCAGCCGTGCTGGTCTCTTCCCTTACTTGCCTGATTTCTTATGCCTGGGGACTGAGAGCTCTTGTGCTCTATGGAAGGTGTCCTTAAAGATCTGCCAGCTCTGTTCTGTTCCCCTGTCCCTGAGGACCGTTTCTCAGGGGGTCCTTCTGACTAACTGCTTGAAGAGCTGGAAGTTTGCTTTTCTAAAGTTTAGGGTTCTGACTCTACTCCTCGCTTTTAGCATGTCCCTCAGGAGTGTGAACTCCACCAACACGTGATCACTGCAGCCCAAGCTGCCTCCAGGCTTGATGTCACCAACAAGCTCACTTGCATTGGTGACCATCAGGTCTAGTATTGCATCCCCTCGGGTAGGGGTGTCTATTACCTGGCTTAGGAAGTTATCCTCAATGCATTCTAGGAATCTCCTGGATTGGCTATGGCTTGCCGTGTTGCCTTTCCAGCAAATGTTGGGATGGCTGAAGTCCCCCAGGAGGACGACAGTCTGCAAGCGTGAAGCCACCTGGAGCTGGAGGAAGAAGGCTTCGTCAGTAGGCTCCCCTTGATCAGATGGCCTGCAGTAGACACCAGCCACAAGGATCTCTTTGTTGCCTCTGTCTCTGATTCTTACCCATAAGCTTTTGACCTGCTTGTGGCTATTCATCAGGGACAGCTCTTCACACTGTATCAATTTCTTTATGCAGAGGGTGATGCCTCTGCATCACCTCTGGATCTGATTCCAGTCTTGGGATTCATCCCACCAAGTTTCTAGTTATGGCAATCAGGCCATAGCTTTATAGTAGCACAGTAGCTTCCAACTCCTCCTGTTTGTTCCCCATGCTGTGTGTGTTTGTGTAGAGGAATTTCATCTGGGCTGTTGGCTGTGTCACCTTCTTAGCAGAACACCCCTTGTTTCCCTTGAGGTGTTTCACGGAGGTTTTCTTGTTAGCTCATACTACCTCAGGAGCCCCCAGCTCGTCTCCGCAAGACTTTGACTGTGCTGCAGTGTCCTTGGCATGCCTCTGGGCAACAGTTTGAGGGCTCATAGTAGCACCTTGTCCCTCTAGCCGTTGTGTACCATCCCACAGCTTGTCACAGGCAAGCCTGCTATGTTCCCCCTCCCCCTTTACATCTAGTTTAAAGCCCTGTCAATGAGTCCTGCAAGCTCCTGAGCAAAGACCCTCTTTCCCCTTTTGAGAAAGGTGGCTCCCATTTGACGCCAGCAAGCCTGGTGCCATGTAGGCTGTCCCATCGTCAAAAAACCCAAAGTTGTGATGGTGGCACCAGCCATGGAGCCGTGTATTAATAGATTGGGTCTGCCTGTCCCTTCCAATGTCACCTCCCACAAGTGGAAGGAGGGAGGAAAAAATAACCTGTGCCCCAGATTCCCTCACTAACCATGCCAAGGCCCTGAAGTCTCTGTTAATCACCCTTGGGCTACACACTGCAACTTCGTCACCACCCTTGCGGAACAGCAGTAATGGGTAGTAGTCCGAGGGCTGTAGCAGGCTGGGATGTTTCATAGTGATATCTCTGACCTGGGCTCCTGGGAGGCAGCAAACTTGCCTATGAGGAGGGTCTGCCTGGCATATTGGACCCTCCGTTCCCCTCAGAAGGGAGTCTCCTACAACTATGGCCCATCTTTTCTTCCTTGTGGAGGCAGTAGTAATATGAGGGGCAGGTCTTTCTGGTCTTGGCGACTCCTCTGGTGTAGATGGATCGACACCCACATCATCCACTGACTGGTCCTCCACATCTAGAGCCTCAAACCTATTGTGCAGAGGCACCTGGGGAGTCATGGTGGGCAAGGAAAGGGTTCACTTGCCGCCCCGATTGTGGACTTGTTTCCACTTCCCTCTAAGACCCTGCCTACGTCCTGGTGCGGGGAGGGTACTGGATCCCTTTGATCACGGGCTTTCTGTGATGGCTGTCCCTGTTCAGGTTTCTGGGAGGTCAGAGCATGGTTCCACCAGTCTATCAGACTCCCTGATGCTCCATAGCCTATCTACTTCCTCTCTTAGCTCTGCCACCAGGCTTAGTAGACAGTCCACCTGATCACAGCGCACACAGCTGTTCCCTCCACTGCCATCTGTTCCCAGTGCAAGCTGGTGGCACTCCCTGCAGCCAGAGACTTGGCTGGCTGTGTGTTTCCCTGGGAGCTCAGTCGGGTTTGGTACATCCTTTCTGGCTAGCGCAGAGGATATAGCCTTCTGCTGGGTGGATGCCATGGCCAAGGCTAGGCTCTCTCTCAGCCGTTGAACTTACTGAACCTACATTTTAAGCTAGGAGGGGGAGTTCGCCTTCCCGCATGCCCTGCCTGTGTGAACTGATGCGCCACACCTTGTTTGCTGTGCTCCTGGTCCCTCGCGCTCACTGGGGGCTGCTTTTATAAGTAAGGGGGTTTGGCTGCCATCACTCCTGTGCCCACCCACGCTGAGTCAGAGTTGCCACTCATCAGCAGCTCACTCTTTCCCACCTTTCCTGCTCTAGTGGGGGGCTGGAGTGCCCTCTGTCTCCCTGCACTTTTGTCACCTTAGGAAGGGTAACCCAGCACAATCCTCCGCTTTGGAGTCCTTCGCCTTGGTGACTTCCCTGCAGCCATGTCTGCAGTGCAAATCCTGTTGACAAGTCTGCAGCAGCTTCAGGTGTGAGAAACACCAGCCTCCTGCATGAACTTGCTATGCCAGCAAAGGGCATCCACGCAACTGTGCTGGTGGGGACAGCTTTCGCTGCCCTCAGTGACGCTGCTTCAGGAGGGTGCACACTGGTGTGGGCAGGAGGGGAGCTTCTGTCAGAGGATACTGGGGCACTCCTGGGAGGCTCTGCTGATGTGGGTGAAACAGCAGGGTCTGCCTCATGGGAAGGCCCTGGAGGAAGCTGAGCTAGTCAGTTAATCAGAGCCTTTCAAAGTTGCTTTGGTTTCTTGTGCCTTAAGTTTCAAACACCTGCAACATTATTTTCAAAACTGTCAAGTTCCAGCAAGCTACCACAGCCATAAGCAGGCAGAGTGTGCTCTCACTGCTGTGGCCGGAAGGGTTGTGATGGAGAGTAACAAGCCTGGGGTTGAACTGAGCTGGGGGAAGCATTTCCAGTCCTGGTGTTAATGTGTGCCCACAGGGAAGTGATTCCACCTGCCTTCATCATTTTCCCCACGTGTAAACCAGGAACAGTTGCACCTGCCTAACCTTCCCCTCAAAAGTGGTATGATTAATTAACATCTGATTTATGCTTGCAAAATCCTGCTAAAATTCCCCCTGTGATCTGAAAAATCTGACCTCAGTGTTCCATGGCTGATCCTCAAAAGTAATAAAACCTTGCAGATTCAAGTACAATTGCTTTCTGGCTCAGATGAAATCCAGGGCTGACACACCCTACCCTACCTGCGATGGGAGTCTGGAAGCTGTTTGTGAGGCTTAGATGAACTCTAGCCTGCATGGAAAATAACAGTTCCATCTTCAGTGCAGGATTTGGATGGCGTGGGATACTAAAGAACAGGGCCATTCACCACTTATTGAGGATTAAAATAACTCTTGAATAGCTGCCTTATTCCCTGAGCATCCTGTTCAATGAATGAGTCACAGGATTACAGTTGAAAAACAGGCTGGAATGGTAAAATAAAAACCTGACATAATGAATATCAAATTAAGGGTTTGGGGACAGCCTTTAATCTGGCATTTCCAACCCCTTTAATGACTGACATTCTGACTTTACTAGTAGCTTATTTTTGGTTTTGTCTTGTGTGCCCCTTGCTACAGTCTGTTAAATAGGAGGCAGTTTGTTTGGGTATTGTTAGCTAGCCAGGTGCAGAAACACTCTGCAAGCAGGATATTCAGAGCATAAAAGCATAAAGTAATTAGTTATTGGCTAAAGTACATGAAAGACAGCTGGGATTTAATGATCTATTAGCCTAAGTATTCCTATGCTCATCACTTCTGATAAGGCACTGCAGTGCAGACTGGCTGGACAGAAGTCCCTTAGGAGGGGACCGTGGGCTTAGCCTCCCTAATTCCCTGGGATGGCCCCCAGTGCTGGGAGCTGCCGTCTGCCACTATGTCTAAGCTAAACTAATGGGAAAAGGCTTTGCATAACAAAGGGTTGATACCTGCTCCCCTTGCCCAGACACCCTGCTCAGCTTTGCTTGACCAAGGTAGCAGCAGTTAAAGGACATTTGCTCAAGGGTTCCCCTCTGGACTACAAATTGTGAATAGAAAATGCCAGAGGGGGGGCAGGCAGGTGATAAATGAGTAGCTTTATGCTCAAAGTATTTACATTCTTATCTTCAGTTTTTGGTCTGCTTTCCTCCTCACCTTTGGGGCCTGCATTTCTTTCAGTTCCTAAAGCCTGAAGTTTTTTGTTGTATTTAAGTACTCTGGAAGATTAGCCCTTGAAAGGGTTTTTTTTCTCTTCATTAGTGCAGATACCAGGCAGCTATCTTGTCATCAGAAAAATAAACTGCTTGTTAGATCCTCCTCTGAGAATCTCAGCTGGGGAATAAGGTTGAAGGTAGGCAAATGCTGAGGTTGCTGAAAAGACCAGAGGGGCAGAAGGTAAGGAATCGTATCTCATATGCTGATTTCTCCTGTTTAGTCCATTTCTTTTTCCCTGTTGACTATATATTTCGGAGCAGTTCCCAGTACTTTAATAAATACTGTAAAACTAATGCAAAATATTGCATGACTGTCAGAACTATCATATACCTGTAATATAGTTGGCATATATTAAAAATATCCTTGCTTTGCAGTTTTTATAAGGAACTTTATTAGGAAAGACAGGCTGGAAAATACAGCGTTTTCTTTTCTGACACCTGCTATTTTTTCTATTATTGAACACAATAAATCTAGGGATTTTATTAACAATAAACACATACAAAACCCCTAAGGCTAAAAAAATATACCCTCGACAAGACTGAAACCAAATACCTAAGGAAAAAGTTAAGTCTTTATGCAAAAAAAATTGTTTCTTAAGAGGATCTCCTGGATAAGAAGTGCAATGGGAACTCTTTGGGGCTATTTAAAGATTTCTTCATCAGTTACCTGGGGTTTCACACCTTGAGACAGACAATTCAGTTAGTGATTTATGCTGCAAATGAGAGCTGTCAGTTCTGACCACGGAAAGAAGAGCTCTTTTCACTGGTGAGATTGATACCACAGCACATGAGTAGACCCACTTCTGTGAAGAAGGGGATGAAGGGCTGTCCAGCACTGTCCCACCCCTGGAGCTAATCCAGACACTCTGATTTCAGTTGCCCATTAGGGGTGCTCTCAGGTCCCCAGGGCCAGATTCTGACTTGCTCTGGGCTATTGCCCAGAGATGGCTGACGGAGTGCAGTTGCTCAGCGACTGCAGGACCATAAAACACTCTCCATATTCACTGGGAAAATTATAGCTTCATGTTTTATCAACCTCTGTGGAAAAGATGTTTGAGCTTCTTGAAATCAATCATTAGATGCCATGGCTGACATTACACTAAGTCTTTTCAAAAATGCATGTGCACTCTCAGCAAAATTTCAGGAATTATTAGAGGGATCATAGAATCATTTAGGTTGGAAAAGACCTTTAAGATCATCCAGTCCAACCATTAACCTAACATTACCAAGTCCACCCTAAACCAATTAAGGGTAGACTAGACTAAACCATGTCCCGAAGTGACACATCTACCTGTTTTTTGAACACTTCCAGGGATGATGACTCCACCACCTCTCTGGGCAGCCTGTTCCAATGCTTGACTACCCTTTCTGTGAAGAAATTTTTCCTAATATCCAATCTAAACCTCCCCTGACACAGCTTTAGCCCATTTCCTCTTGTCCTATCACTAACTACTTGGGAGAAGAGACCAACACCCACCTCAGTACAACCTCCTTTCAGGTAGTTGTAGAGAGCAATAAGGTCTCCCCTCAGCCTCCTCTTCTCTAGGCTAAACAACCCCAGTTCCCTCAGCCGCTCCTCATAAGGCCTGTGCTCCAGACCCTTCACCAGCTTCATTGCCCTTCTCTGGAAATGTTCCAGCACCTCAATGTCTTTCTTGTATTGAGGGGCCCAAAACTGGACACAGTATTCCAGGTGCAGCCTCACCAGTGCCGAGTACAGGGGGACAATCACCTCCCTGTTCCTGCTGGCCACACTATTCCTGATACAAGCCAGGATGTTGTTGGCCTTCTTGGCCACCTGGGCACACTGCTGGCTCATGTTCAGTCGGCTGTCAACCAACACCCCCAGGTCCTTTTCTGCCAGGCAGCTTTCCAGACACTCTTCCCCAAGCCTGTAGAGTTGCATGGGGTTGTTGTGCCCGAAGTGCAGGACCTGGCACTTGGCCTTGTTGAACCTCATACAGTTGGGATTGGCCCATTGGTCCAGCCTGTCCAGGTCCTTCTGCAGGGCCATCCTACCCTCCAGCAGATCGACACTCCCACCCAGCTTGGTGTCATCTGCAAACTTACTGAGGGCACACTCAATACCCTCATCTAGATCATTGATAAATATATTAAACAAGGCTGGCCCCAAAACAGAGCCCTAGGGAACACCGCTCGTGACCGTCCGCCAACTGGACTTAACTCCATTCACCACAACTCTCTGGGCTCGGCCACCCAACCAGTTTTTTACCCAGCAAAGAGTATGCCTGTCCAAGCCATGAGGAGGATGAGAGGACCCTCCTCTCCATCTTCAAACACAGGCTGGGGACACTAAAGAGAGAAGCTCTTGGGGAAGTTTAGGCGATCATATGAACCCCTCTCACACAGCTGCCTGAGCCCTGACTCCAGAAACCATCTCTTTCCACAGGAGACACCCGGTCTTGACCATGCTGGGCTGCCAGCCCATCTGAGTGTCACCTCCATGGAGAGACATAGAGAAATGTGAGGAAATAATAGGGAGAAGAGAGACAGCAAGGACTCATCAGGCTCATTTGCTTCCCTAGGTGCTGAACTTGGAAGAAGATTTCTCCATTTCGGGGTCCAAGATATCACTGCCACCAGAAGTAGGATGCTAGGGCCTATGGGTGCTGGCACTGGTGGCCGTGGGGATGCAGGGTGGGGAGCCTGGTTGGGGACCGCTCTGGCTGAACGTGCTGTGCATGTTGCATGTTTAGCTAGGCCACTTCCCCAGGGCTTGCGGGGCAGCTGTACAGGCTCTCCTGCAGGGGCACGGTCAAGGCAGGAGATGGCGCTGTCCCGCACCTGTCAGCAGCAGTCTACATTTGGGTTGGTTTCACTGTATTCTAAGCTAATGCAGGTACTTACCGGTGGATCCTACCCAGTAGCACTGAGAGCTTCTAGAGTGCTTAGGTAGGTTGGTAGCTGCAGCAGAAGGCCCACCTTTGCAGCAAGGCCATCTAGGCAGGAAGTTGTTCCTTAGCATTTCCCCGTACCTACATGCTTCTCTTTCTCCTTGCAGTATCTCATGCCCTCTTACAGCGTCTTCCCTTCTCCTTTTAAGCACCCCATCACAGACGCCCCATATGGGTGAAAAGTTGTATTTCACAGAGCAGCAGTTACTGAATTCACATATAGACCACAGATATCATCACGTGGGATGCAGCATTCTGTTCTGTCCTTACTATATGAACCCATTTCCTTTGGAAAAAAAACTGAAACCCTTAATACCCCTGTCTGTCCATGTGTCTTCTGGATTGCAAAGGGGCTGGGAGCACTGATTTCCCTTCTGCCAGTAAATTGTCTCATTCTTTCTGCAGGTTATTGTATCTGATCACTCCTCCAGCTGTGCTCAGAAATTTCATATTGTGGTCTGGCAATTCAGAGCACTGTGAATCTTTTATTTCCCTAATAGAGTTTCCTAGTAAATAGCTTTGAACTCAGATCCTTGTCTCTACAATAGATATGCTTCTGCCTAACTGGCACTTCACAATTAACAGCATTATCTTGTTAAACCTGAAGAGGTGCAGGAAGGCTTGGCCATCATTTTAAAGCATTTTATTGCTTAGAAAATGTTTACAATAGGCTACAGGAGTGGTAAATGAAGCCCAGTGCTGCATTCAGGTGCCTGATTAGCTCAGCCACATGGAAATGCCAATAATTCAGGGTCTAACTATTTTGGATGCCATTTCTTAAGTGGTAGCCTCAAAGCACATGAGGGGAAGGGAAGGGAAGGGAAGGGAAGGGAAGGGAAGGGAAGGGAAGGGAAGGGAAGGGAAGGGAAGGGAAGGGAAGGGAAGGGAAGGGAAGGGAAGGGAAGGGAAGGGAAGGGAAGGGAAGGGAAGGGAAGGGAAGGGAAGGGAAGGGAAGGGAAGGGAAGGGAAGGGAAGGGAAGGGAAGGGAAGGGAAGGGAAGGGAAGGGAAGGGAAGGGAAGGGAAGGGAAGGGGAAAGACATAGTATTTGGGGTGAAAAGGAAACCTGATCAGAATCAGAAGACAATAGTTCCTATTCATGTAGAATCATGTGTAATTGTCCTCAGTGAAGACACAATTTCACCTAGGAGTGAGGTTGTGAGAGTAAGTGACTGCACTGGAGTACTCTGTGTTTTCAGGAGAGATAAACCTCTGTTGTTTCCCTTCTGGAACAATTAATGTGTTCAAGTTATGTCTGCTACTGTTTTAAATGCTTGCATTTCACACACACAAGTGTCTCCATCTCTGTGTAACCTTTAATCTGTCAGCCCCTATAGTGTGTAAGCAACATTAGTTGAGAAGAAGACAAACAGTTTGGATGTTTGGATATTTTCTGTGATTTAATTTGTAAATTAGCTTTGATGCAGCCAGGCTGGAAATTACAAATTGTAGTACAGAAAATTCCACTTAAACGTAAGAGAAAACTTTCTTACTGTGAGAGTGGTTGAACACTGGAAGAGGATTTACAAAGTGGATTTGGAGTCTCCATCCTTGGAGATATTCAAAACCCTAATGAACATGGTCCTGGGCAACCTGCTCTAGCTGACCCTGCTTTGAGCAGGGGGTTGGATTAGATGATCTCCAGAGGTGCCTCCAGCCTCAGTGATTCTGTGATTTTATGAACTTGATAACAGAAAACCAGCCATAAGGGAGAAACAGTTGTTTTCAGGACAAAGACATCCCTAATGTACACTGTACAAAACAGCTGCCTTCGCAACAAAAAACCCTAAAAATTTTACATAGAGCAGACTGCTCCAAAACCATGTGTCTGGCAGTCCCAGCAGCCCTGTTGCTGGCTATAATGACTAAACACCAGTCTAACAGTAATATTCAAAACACATTTCTGCTTGACAATGTCATGAACTGAATCTGATTAAATCTATACATACTGGCCAGACCTTCGCCCCACAGCTTTTCAGAAGCACAGAATATTTAGATTATCTAAGAGAATAATCAAATTGATGATTGACAGGCCTCATGATCTAGAAGTTTCTACATGTGGAAGAGTTTTCTAGTAATAAATTTTTTTGTTAGTCCCACCAAAAAATATGAAAGATCTAATAGGAGTTGAAGCCAGATGATTCAGTTAAGACCTAAAGTATACTGTGGTTTTTGGTAGTGAAGACTAAAAATACTGCATCTATTTCTTTTAGGCATGTATTAGACTTATCATCACATGAAGTCTTTCAAAATCATATTACTGAAAAGGTCTGTTTGAACTCCAGAAACAGTTAAAACCTAATGCAGAAATTGGTGAGTGGGATTCTGTATCATACTTGCTGGAAACTAGAAGAAAAGTGTCCCATCTGATCCCATATCTCTGAAAATCGCTCTGGATGGTTACAGCGATTCCAGAAATATCCAGTTTTTTATTTGTCCCACCCATCCTCTGGGCCAGTTTTCATGGTACAGTGAAATTAGACTATATGGAGGAACAGAAACTGAAGTAAAGCCACAGAATTAGTTACTGCAGGAATTTTACTTGCTAAAAGTAACCAGCGGTTGAGGATCCAAATAAAAATTCTAAATTAGGTGACCTGTAGGCCACTTATTCAAGGGCACTTTAGGTGTCTATGTGAACCTGGTCCCCTTTTAGGGTTTGCTCATCACATACAGGTAGCCAGGCTAATATCCTTTCTATATTTTCGTCTGTCTGTGTATATAATGAGTGCTTATTTTCCAGATGGAGAAGTAACTAAGCTAATGTGTCCAGTCTGTTGTCAACCAAATAAATAACCTCTGATTTTAATCCTTGCTCTGCACAGGCATTCAGCATGCTGTGCAGGGAGATGAGTTTCCAGTGCGATAAAGTAGCAGCCAGCATGGACCTCTCAGAAACAAATCATGTCAAGCTAATCTTATTTTTATTTTTTACTGTGTTTTGTGACCAGGGAGAAATAACTTCTATTAAGGATCATGACCTTAGCAAGATTTTCAGTAGTTTCTGGGAAAGTAACATGAGACTAATTTGAGAAGCATGTTCTTAATGAACCTCTATAGGGTAGATGTCATAATGGCTGACTAACCATAAAAGGTAACTAAATTTCAGTAGAAGGATGAACTGATGTGGTTCTGCATTTAGTCTTTTTGTTACTGGTGGAAAAGGAATTTGCTTATTAAATTTGCAGATGATATGAAGCTTGGATGACTGCAAGTCTATTAGAGGATGGGATTAGAATTTAAAATGTTCTTGACAGATTGGAGAAATAGAATGAAAATAAATTGATTAAATGGAGAAAAATGCTACACATTGGACACATTGGACTGAAACAGCAATAATAAAAAACCTGGCATATGTTGAAGAACAATTGGACAGGTAGCAGTTCTTTGGAAAAGCAATAAGGAATCATAAAAAGTATCACAAACTTTACATGAACAAGGAAAAGAAAAATATCGTGCAAGTTTGTGTGAACAAGAGTAGATGACTGGGAAAAATCCAGACACTCCACTCTGTACTGGTAAAGGTCTCTTTTCAGAAACATGTCCCAGACTGTATTCCAGACTTGAGAAGGATCTACCTCAATTGGAGAGAGTGTGTGTCCTGGTTTCAGCTGGGATAGAGTTAATTTTCTTCCTAGTAGCAGGCACAGTGCTGTGTTTTGGATTTAGTAGGAGAAGAATGCTGATAACACACTGATGTTTTAGCTGTTGCTAAGTACTGCTCATGCTAGTCAAGGACTTTGCAGCCTCCCATGCTCTGCCAGGTGCACAAGAAACTGGGAGGGGGCACAGCCAGAATAGTTGATCCAAACTGACCAAAAGGCTATTCCATACCATATGACGTCATGCTCAGTGTATAAACTGTGGGGGGTTGGCCGGGGAGCAGCGATCGCTGCTCGGGAACTGTCTGGGTATCGGTTGGTGGGTGGTGAGCAATTGCATTGTGCATCACTTGCTTTGTTTATTATTATTATTATTATTATTATTATTATTATTATTATCATCATCATCATCATCATCATCATCATTATCATTATCATTATTATATTGTTATTGTTATCATTACTATTTTACTTTATTTCAATTATTTATCTGTTCCTATCTCAACGCAGGAGTTTTTCTCACACTTACTCCTCCGACTCTCTTCCCCATCCCATCAGGATAGGGGGAGTGAGCGAGCGGCTGTGTGGTGCTTGGTTGCTGGCTGGGGCTAAACCATGACAGCATGGTATGCTAGAATGACAATAATCAAAGGCAAAGCAAAGCAAGTTTTGTAGGGAAACATAAAGGAAATGCCATTGTTTAACCTGAAGAATAAAGTTAAGAGAACACATAGTAACAGCTTTGTCATGAAGAGCTATTGCAGAAATAAGGGGGATTTCCTCCCTGTCCCTGGTAGACAGGAAAGAAGGAACTGGCCTAAAAAGCAGTAAGAAAGACCTAATGAAACAGATCTTCTAGGAAGAAAGTAAATATCAATGATAGGTTTTTAAGAATAGCAGACTAGACATCAGACTAGTCCATCCTGCACCAGGAGAGCATGAGATACAAGAAGCTTTCTTGAAATCTCTTCTCACCCTACATTGCTACAGTTGCATAACGGGTTGTAAAGATCCAACAAAGAGTTCATTCCTTATTGACAGCTTGTCTGGAAACTAAAGATGATAGAAGTTTATCAGCAGTCACTTATCTGATGGGTTTATTACAGTGAGAGAGAAAGTTGTTTTCCAACCCGAAGTGTAGTTACTAACCAAAATGATAGCAGTCATTCTGCCATTGATTGTTGCTCCTGCTTTGCAACATAGTGCATTTAATACTGAATGCATCAGGTCTTACAGGATTGTCACTTCTCAGGGGAGGGACAGTCCATGTACAGCTATTTAACTCTACCTCCTGCATTTATGAGGCCTTTTATTTGATCTTTCCCTGTACTCACACAGGACATTGTTGTTATGGTTGCAGTCACAGTGGGAGAGTATGTTTTTCATGTAGCTGGGGCTAATGTCCTGAAAACCTCCATGCTGGATAGAAATGGAGCAGTGGAGTAGGGGATATGATGTTCCAGCAGTCCCCAGGAACACACCACTGATGTCGGTACACCAGCTGTGGTTTGTTCCTGTCTGGGCATGCTTCTTACCTTTGCAGATAACTCTAATTTGCAGGCTCAGCAGAAGGACAGCAGTTTCCCATATCATGTTCCTCTTGCATCTGGAATTTTAAGTGAACTACATAACAGAATCTTATGCTTTCTTAAGCATTTTCTTCTCCTTTCTTTAATCATGCTGAGATTTCCTGTGAATGCTGTGAGCTGTAATTATCATCTGCAGATCAGTGGGTATGCTAAGCTGTTTCTTAAAGGGATTTTTTTTTTTTTCTGTGAATTTCAGATGACCAAGAACAAAATTATAATCACCTGATACTAAACAGTGCCACCCAGACACCTACACATGGTAAGAGAAAACAAAGAGCAAAATTACACATGTTGTAACTTTCCTCTGCCAGCCAGTAACATTTACTGGTGTCAAAGTATGATTAATGTTAATAGAAATGTTGCTATGGCAATGATGCATGAATGATGGTTTCCATTAACATTAAACATAGGACCATATTTTTAAATAGTGCACACAATGAAATATGGCCCAGTCTTTTATAATTTTACTCATCAACCTTGTGTTTCCCCATGTCTGATTGTTCCTTTCTCCCTTCCACATCAGCAAGGTGCTGTCAGATTTAACTGGCCAAACCAGTAAAAATGATAACCAAAAAAAAAGTCCATCTTGTCAGCCAGCTACTAAACTTACAGTGCTGCTGGTACATATTTCTAAGATAGGATAGAAGAACAGTGAACATGAGGCAAGGGCTCCTAAGCTGACATGATTTTTGCATGACAATATGTGGCCAGAGATTAGGTTCACAGCTAAATCCAAGCTGTCCAGCCCATACTTGCATGGGTTTTGTTGGGATAACCTACTGAAGCCTGTGATTCACTGCACAATGTCTCTCTACTTTCTAGTATGCAGGATAGGTAAAAACTATTAACAGATTCAGGACTCCCTGTGCCCACTTTCATAGACAGAAATGCCTCGTTCTAAACCAGTTCCAGTGGTTGCTCTCATAGCCTTCCAAACCCCCTTAATTTTATTGTGGCAACATGACATTTCTCTGACCTTAGGAACTTATGAAACCCAGAGCACCTTTCATGTCCCTACATCCACCACGGGGCAGACCAGCACTGACATATCCCCATAACCTCAGAAGTGAAACCTCAGGAGATGTCTGGAGCAGCCTGTCACCACCATATAACCTGTCTGGTGATCCCTCTAAGGATGAGAGCAGCCTTTCTAGAGTTCCTCCAAAGCTTCCCTGGGTTTGGGTTTTGTACCCGAGCAGCTTCATATGCGTTAATACCCCTTTTGACAATGCTCTTGCTGAGCTCTGAAAAAACACAATTGTCTTACCTCTGTACGTTTCAGCACATTTATTGGCACCTCTCTATCTGGCCCTCTTGACCTAATAAACTTGGGGATGCCCCATGTCATCCTTTAGCCAGTTTCAAGAGTTCAGATGCTGTTCAAAGATACTCCTTTGTTTTCCCCTTTGTTTCTACCACCTCATCCCTGCCTGGAGACATTTCTTCACCTCCTCCATGGCCAGAAGCCCTGCCTCTCTCTGCTCAGCCCTGTGCCTCCAGCCCTCCTGGCTTCCTCTGCCCTAGTTCCCTCCTCCTTTTGATTTCCTTGGCCCCAGATTAGCAGTTTGGTTGTACAAAATTACTTGAATGATTTGACTACAAATAACTGTATGATTCAGAGTTATATTTTTTTTCCTAAGTTACCCATATGGTCATGGATGCTTTTGTGCATGATATTCATGTGTGTTGTTGCTGGTGAGCCATTGCTTGGTGAGTCTAAAAAGATATTTGGACCTTTCAAATAAAGCATCAAAAGAGCTCACAGTATTCATAATTACTGCTGAAATTCTGAGATAGTTCAGCAACACCACAGGTTTAATTTAATTCCCTTCCTGGGTAGGACATGGTGTACATTTTCTGTGTGATTATGCAAATTTGTAGGTGGACATGAGCTGTCTTTCTGAGAACCATGTTCATGAGCTCTGTCCCTTAGCTTGTCTCTAGCACCCACCATGCAGTGACACCATCTGAAAGGAGCAGAAGAAGGGAAAGAAGACAGTGTGAGGCTCAAGACATGCCTTGTGTCGCACATGGTCTGAGTTCAGTTCAATCTTAACTGAAGTAAAACAGAGAAAGGTTCTCAGGCTACCAGCACAGAGCAAGCAGGGCAGTGGCGGTAGATTATTTGTCACCAAACAATCAATGCTTCAGCCTGAACAGCCAGAAATCTCTCCCATGCCTGGTGGAGCTCCCCACAGCCTCCCCAAGGGCTGCCTCACTCAGCAAGGATGCACTTGACCTGGTATATGTGAAGGGAAGCATGAGCTGTTGCAAGCTGGAATACCTGTCAGGATGAGAACTCAGCTGCTGTGGGCTGGTGATCTCCCTCTCCCATCTCCTACAATCATAGGAACTTTACAGGTTTCTTACCTTCTCCCATAATTCCCATTACAATGAGTCTCCAAACTCGTACAACCCTAGGACTGGGCAGCAGAGGTTTTCCACAACCCGGCTGTGGCAGACATGTGGCCCGGGGCTCTGCAAGAGACCTCCTCATGGAGGAGGGATGAAAGACAAGTTTCCTGTGCTCCCCTTTCCCCTTCATCTACTGGCTAGTCCTCTGCAAAAGTAGAACAAATGGCACCAATCCATTGATTTCCCCAAAGGTCTTGGGACTCATAACAGGATCATAGTGTGTGGAAGTGATTCAGATGCAGCAGCCATTGCACCAAACAGCGTTATAGGGACAACCCACTGTAACCTATCAGCAACATTGTCTTTGTTCAGCTGAGAAAGGCAGAGGATAGTAAACATCTCTTTCCATGGACTGATGCTACCCAGTTGCCTCTGCCCTGCTCCCTGCAGATGCCACTGTGACAGGCTCTCTATGAATGCAGGTTATGTCTATCAGCACCATATGCAAGCACGGCTTTGTATTACTGTGGCAGTTTTTTTCCTGAAAAGAAACAAATTTAAAAGGGTAAGGACAATCTATGTTCCCTTTGAACCAGCAAAAAAAGAAAAAGCACATTCAACCCTAGCTCTCTGAGCTGTTCAGCTTCAACTTCGGGTTCCCAGGGTTAAAACCCCAAGACCCTCTGTTTTAAACTGGCTTGGAGTTTGCCACTCTTGGTGCACAGGTTCTTAATGCAAAGTTGGTTGTGCATCCGTGAGATCACTGATGAGATTACATGGAACTCTTCCAATGCAGGAAGGAATAACTATTAATTAATGGTGGGATTGCATATAATCTGTTCTGTCAGACTGCTATTGCTTAATTAGCATAGTGCTGTTCATAGCACAGTTAACACAGAGCGAGAAGAAAATCCCTTTAACCCCTGCCTGGCTGGCACAGAGGGTTTGCAGAGGGGTGAAATGTATGTCTGTCCTGGTTTTGGAAAATGTGATATGTTGGGAAAAACAATTTCCAATGGAGATCAAGAAAAATGACCACAGCCAAGTGACTGTCAACCCATTGTCTGCAATACCAGGATTTAATTCCTGCTGTTGTTGAGGGCTCTGAATTAGCCAGTGTGACTGTGAGTATCCTACATCTTAAAGAAGTCTGTTGATTTTCTTCCTGGTGTTGGTCTATTTATGCACCTAATTCACTTCTAGGACACTGAATGTCCCATTATAGAGATATCTACAGTCCTTTAGGAACCTCAGCCTAAATTCTGCTTTCAGTGATGGACTTCAGACTTCATTTCCACTGAAATCAGAAGTTTGGTGTGGGTTTCCTTAGCTCTAGACTGTAGTTTTACATCAGCTGCAGATTTTAGCTGCAAATGAAGAACTCTACAGCAGTTTTTGGAAATGTAGTGATTTTGTATGTAAAAGGTAAATATGAGTGCTCAAGTACTAGTTTCTAAGCACAAATAAGTTTTACATATGAAATGCAGATAAATGTTTTGATGCATTAATTTATCTTGCTTAGCTATTCAGTCTTTATACAAAATAAGCACATAAAAGTATTTTCCTATAAAAACATTAAAATATGAAAAAAAAAAAAGATAGGGGCACAAAACAGAACTGAGGCAGTGTAGCATTAGCTATAACAGAAATATATGTTGACTGCTTGGACTTAGTTTCTGTAAAGCTTATTCATTTATTTTTTACTGCTACTGAAGTTTCATCTCATTATATTTAGTGCATATTTAATTATGCTAACCAAAACAGTCTTGTATAAACATTTTTTACATCTATATAAATAACAAGCACATTGCTAAATAATACAGTTTGTAGGAAGTTCAGATCATCATTTTTATGTCAGTTCACTGCGTTTGATAATCATCACAAAAAATACGTGGTAAACCATGATAAGCAACAAATGGCTTCACTTCAAGTTTTTAATTTGGCCCAGTATTTTTCCATAGATGATGTCCGGGTTTGCTCTGATGGAGGCAAATTTCATTTTATGTGAACTTTAAACAAATTCCTATATACATATACATGTATGTGTGTCTTTTTTTACCTTCCTTCCTTCCTTCCTTCCTTCCTTCCTTCCTTCCTTCCTTCCTTCCTTCCTTCCTTCCTTCCTTCCTTCCTTCCTTCCTTCCCTTTTTTCTCTTTCTCTTTCTTCTTTTCTTCCATCCATCCATCTTTGCTCTTCCTTCCTTCCTTCCTTCCTTCCTTCCTTCCTTCCTTCCTTCCTTCCTTCCTTCCTTCCTTCCTTCCTTCCTTCCTTCCTTCCTTCCTTCCTTCCCTTTTTTCTCTTTCTCTTTCTTCTTTTCTTCCATCCATCCATCTTTGCTCTTCCTTCCTTCCTTCCTTCCTTCCTTCCTTCCTTCCTTCCTTCCTTCCTTCCTTCCTTCCTTCCTTCCTTCCTTCCTTCCTTCTTCTTTATCTTTTTTCTTTTTTTCTTTTCTTTCTTTTACTTCCTTCTTTTGTTCATTTCCAAAATTCCAGGGCATCTTCCTTCCCACACAGTAATAGGGCTTTGGGGGATATGTTGCTAAAAGAATTCTTGCATCAATTTTCTAACACCAGACCAGAAGCTTCAATTGAGGACAATCCCAGAAGATACGAAAACGATTCCCTATACTGTCACATCTCCTCCAGCAAATTTGTTGAGAGTTTTGTGTCTATTGTGTTTAAGACACTATTTACAAAATCATAACAATTAAGGACTGTTTAAATTAGATTTATTCCCAGTAGAAATATATGTGAGAAAATAGAAGATAATCAGATCTCTAGAATATAACCTACAGAACAAATAGACACATTATGTACATTGTTCTTTCTGCAAAGCAGCAGGGCTTTTATGAAAGTGGGAAGAGAGATGAACCAGGTAATCTGACAGGACTGGACAACACAGTGCCAGCTTTTTGATATATACAAATAGCCATTTGTGGTGGGGATGATTCAGATGCTTTGCGCACCAACTTTGCAAAGCAAAGTACACAGATTGTTGTGTTGGCAATACAGCTCAGTTACACAATTACAAAGCAGATTGAACAAAGTTGTTAATGGAATCAGGATTGCCATTTACCTGTCTTGACCTGAGAATTTGCCAACCTCTGTGCAGGGGTTGTATTTGTTTGCTGGGGCTGTGGTTGGACTTAAGCAATGTGACTAGCCTCTGATGACGTGTGCTGACCTTCCTTTAGTCAGTGATGTAGAAGGCAGAGAAACAACCCTGGGGCTGAGAACAGATAAAGGACTTCAATGGCAACTTCCTTTAAAGCACTCAGCACTGAAGCAGCTGTTTTTTCCTTTTCAGACTAATACATTATGTGTTTGGACAAAGAAATCACTCTTTTCATGGTCTTAGTATGGCAGGTCTAAAACAGCCTCCCAACTTGAGGTGCAGCCCATCTGCTGAGTATGGAGGCCTTAACTTGCAGATGAATACTGTTATGCCACCCATGACATGGCCCATGTTCCACCCAACAAGTGATTATCAGAAATAAAACACCAAAGTTCGTGGAGTAAAACTCAGCTGTGTAACTGTCTCCAACCTCACCTGAGGGAGGAACCTGAGGAGCTTCTCTCTGTGACAATACAGGCCAACATGAGCTGAATACCTCTGACACTGGCCTCGGGTTCCTCTTACAGAAGCAGAAGATCTTGAACCGTAAGCAAGAGGAAGCAGAATCTTTATTCCTAGTGAATGTGAGACTGGTGAAAAAGACTGAAAGTTCTGGAGGCAAAATCACAGCATTATAAAAATCAGAGCAAATAAAACTGCTGAGACAACGGGGGTTTTTGCCATTTGCGCTGATAGAAGTGCTGTCAGTGTGGAGCTCACTATGACTCCACCAGAAGGTTGTGGTGGTCCCTGCACTGCCTTCAGCCTGTCTGGGGGTTTGTGCCTCACTCTAGTCCCAAAGGGCTGAGAGGAGACAGTCACACATAGCCCATTCAGGATGGATGACTTGTTTATCTCAGCAGCTAGAGCTAGTTTTGGCGTGCTCACCTTTGCTTGTCTGCTGCCAGGACCAAATCTGCTGATGCATTTTCCTTTTTGAACCAACTTCCTCTCCATGCAATGGCAAGCTTTGAGCATGAGGCACTTGCAGAGGTGGAAGGAGTTAACAGGCTGACAGTTTTCAATTGCACAGTCTCAAATTCAGCAAGAATGAGTCCTAGTCCCAGTTCTGCACAGTTCTACATGCTGGCTGCTCTGGTGCCAGAGCCATGTGTTGTTTTCTGTATCCCCATGAAAAAACAGCAAACTCAGGGTGAAGTGAATGTATCTTTTGCTGTGACTGCTAAATGAAATTCTACTTTCTGTAGTTTTTCCTTTGATTTTAATTGGCAACATTATTCTTCACACCCCGTGTTGTAGTGTGTAACTATGCTATGTTCAGTTAAGCACTTGGTGTATTCAGAAGCATCTCCATGTTAATAGCCCCTGGGTGATACGATTCAGGTAGGTTATTATGCTCTGTGTATATATTGTAGCATTTAAGGGCATCTTGCAATGTGCTGGTGTACCTCATCCTCTTTGCACCTTACCCCTTCAGACTGCTGATCAGTTCTCAGCCGTGAGCCCCTAAAAGACCTAATCCTAGCACCAACCTGATATGCAGAGGTTTTTTATCACTGACTGAATTTAAAACCCCACATCTCCAGCTTGTATAAGTGAGGGCAGCCATTCACTGGAGAGATGTCGATTTACACCACGAAGGATCTGACCTGGAAATGTATAAACCTCTTTGAGATTCTTCATGAGATGCAAAAGACTATTAATAACAGTGTTTGTAACATAAAAAAAATAAGTGTGAAAACACAGATAGTTCCCCCCTCAAATACTGAAGATTTATGTTATAAATTTTAATTTGAGTCTGTGAATATCAGTTCTTTGCCTGCTATAACAATGTGTCACTTCCAGCATGGCTCAGGAGGTGCTAAGTCTTGGTACAGAAGGCTATGAAATGTCATCAACTACTACCAGATTTTCCTGAGGAATGTGGTCCTTTGTAAGAACTTGCATCAGAATTGGAGAAGACACTGTATGAGCCTTCAAATGGCTGAGCAGAAGGCAGTGCTGTGGGAGCACTGTGTGCTTTGACAGAGGACTGAAGCTACACTGAGCTGAAGCTGAGCAGCAGAAGGCTTCGCTGTATCAGCTTTTCTTAGGTGACATTGTTTGCTTTCTCTGGGTGAATGTTTTAAAAGGCATCTGTTGAAATGTCTTGCAAAATTCACACAACATATGTGCAGACTCATATGCAAATATGGAGCACATCCCTTTTGCCACTTGAGCTTTGTTTAAAACTTTGCCATAAATTCACTTTTTTTTGTCTTGGGTATCATCTGCTCTTGTCCTTGTACATGCAAGTTTCTGTGCCTCATGTAAACACACTTTGAAACAGAAAGTGTCTTCCAAGAACAGAGGCAGAGCAAGACACTTCAGGAAGACTTGAGGTCTAATCTCTACAACACAAGTTTCCAGCTTTAGAAATCCTGAAACTGCTTCTGAGCCCTGTACTTGTAGAAAGCTTGCAAAGCACTAACAATGAAATGACAGTCTCCCTCAACTTAGAGTGACTTTCTTTCCTTCATAGATTACAAAGTAGTTGAGTGCATGCATAAAGCAGAGTAAATCCATATGTCCACTAAGAGGCCAGCTGTAATTGCAATCCCCAATGCATAGAGGGAACTGCAGTGCCCTAACCTCCATGTGGGTGACATGCCAACCACAGGCTGTATATCCTTTTCAGGATACACGATGTAGCAGGAAACATGTTCCTCTGGCAGTCTGTCAGTGCAGGCAGTGCTCCTGGTTCCTCAGGTGCAGAGCTCTCTGCCAGTTTGCCCCAGGGTGGCACATTCTCAAGTTTTTATGCAAGAGCCTGGTCTGAATGGAGCAGGCAAACCTTTCTGAGCCTGACCCATAAGTCCACTGGTTCTCATAGAAATACAAAGGGTTTGGACTGGCCCAACAAGCCTGGCTCATGAAGCAGTTCTTGCTTGGTATGTGTCCAAGAAGAGAGATTAGAACTGCAAAGGAAGAACCTTTCTCCACAGAGATGCCTGCTGCCTTCCTGAGCTTATTGTGCCAACATTGTACAGGCTAGTGAATTGTTGGCAGTTCTGTGCCATGCTACCAGCCCTGCCAGTGGCTGGAGCAATGTGGCACTCTGGTCAGAACACTGTGAAACCACTGATGCTTCTCATCGGTAGATGAGGAAATGCTGTAGAGTTGAGCCCTCTCCTGCTGAATTAATCAGAGAGACACTGGCAGAATTTTAAGATGTTGCATTGTCTGTAAAAAGCCATGGTTGCTTTGAGGCTGTAGCAAAGAGAACTTAGAAACCAAGAGAAATGACACTGCTAGATGATGTTCCCATCTCTGTTGTATGAACTATGCACTGGGTGAGCTTGATTTCCTCCATGTTCCTCTGCAAATAACTGCATATTGTGCCCAGAATGCATGATGTATCAGAGGCATAAAATGGCATGTGGCTGCAGGATGGTGGTGAGGAAAATGTGGACTGACTTTCAAAGGTAATCCCAGTAACCATGGGTCATTGTCCATTTTTCAGTGGTCATCTCCCACTGCCCAGAATGTAGAGCTGGACTGGAATGAGTGGGAATGCTGGGGAACAGAGCAGCATACAACCTCAGCTGCCTTTCAGGGAATGGGGAGACCTTTTTATTCACATTCTGTTAATTAATTATTTCTTGCATCTTCCATAGAAGCCAACAATCACCACAAACAAAAAGGAGAGAAACCAGAGAAAAACATGACTCAAATATATTGCAGGAGTGAAGAACTACTAAGAAACTTCTGCTGAATTGGTCCCAGAATATAAATTGCACAAGTTATTTCTCCTTACTAGAGTCTGTTCTCTGATCTTGTCCTCAAACTCCATTATGCAAAAGACATCTGAAATTATCTTTGGTCATTTCAGTTTATCCCTTATTTTGCTGAATGATGGGTAGTGGAGTTCAAGGTGACTTCTCATTTGCCAAAATCATTACGATCTGTTCCTGACTGACCAGATGGAAAAAGCAGTAAGAAGATGTACTGATTCTGCACAAGCCCATCAGATAAATGTGTGGTACTTAATTTCACACAGTTCATACAAGCAGTCAGTTAATACTTCTGCTTTGGCACTGAACACAAATTCCATACATATGACTAGGCTTATTTCAGCATGTCCATACCTCCATGTAAAATGGAGATTAGATACAGGTTCTGTCCGAGGAATTTGCAAAGAGATGTTACCCCAGGGTCCTTGCCACACAAGCACAAATAGGAGTGGGGACATAGTTTCAATGCTGATATAGTCTCCGTTTACTGGATAATATCTAATCAATTGTTTCCAGCGCCCTGATGAATATGATGCACTTTCTAATCCTGTAGTCAGTCTATTAGACATGGATTGAAGTCATCAGCAAGAAAATAATGTTCTCAGAGAACACATTAGCTGTATGCTCACTTGGTGTCATGGTTTAGCCCCAGCCAGCAACTAAGCACCACGCAGCCTCTTGCTCACTCCCCCTACCCTGATGGGATGGGGGAGAGAATCGGAGGAGTAAAAGTGAGAAACACTCCTGGGTTAAGATAAGAACAGTTTAATAATTGAAATAAAGTAAAATTATAATTACAATAATAACAATATAATAATAATAATAATAATAATAATAATAATAATAATAATAATATGCAAAGCAAGGGATGCACAATGCAATAGCTCACCACCCACCGACCAATACCCAGACAGTTCCCGAGCAGCAATCGTTGCTCCCAGGCCACCCCCCCCCACAGTTTATATACTGAGCATGACATCATATGGTATGGAAGAGCCCTTTGGTCAGTTTGGATCAACTATTCTGGCTGTGCCCCCTCCCAGTTTCTTGTGCACCTGGCAGAGCATGGGAAGCTGAAAAGTCCTTGACTAGCATAAGCAGTACTTAGCATCAGCTAAACTGTCAGTGTATCAACATTCTTCTCCTATTAAATCCAAAACACAACACTATGCCAGCTACTAGGAAGAAAATTAACTCTATCCCAGCTGAAACCAGGACACTTGGGACTATGTTCTTTTTGCCAGGCAATAACTCTATTCCAGGACTGTGGGGACATACGTAAGCAATAGGAAAGAAAAGTTTATTAAACAAGATGGTTATTGCATTGTTAAGAGGAAATTTTTACCATTGCTAAATTCCTTAAGAAAGTGCCTCATAATTTCTCAGATCTGGGAACAAAATGATACTTTAGCAGAGGTCTGGGCTGTTCCTCTTCTGTGGGGTGGCTGACACTGGCTGTCAGTTGTTGAGCCCAAAGGACAGCATGCAGGTTCTTGCTGAAATGTTCCAAGCCCCTGCTCCTGACAGAGCAGTTTCCTTCCCCCTCATCTTGTTGTGCTGGCAGTGGTGGGGGATCGCACAAGATGGGGTATCCCATGCTGGTACCAGACCGGTGTGCAAGGAGAGGTGAAGCTGTTCCTCCACTCACAGTCATACCCTGGACATAGCTGGGAAAGAGTGCACTGTTGTGATTTGTTCTGCAGGAAGCTTCATTTTGAGGAAGCTCATGGAGCAGCAGTGCATGGAATCAGTGACAACAGGGGCAAGAAGGAGCAAATGTTGGGTTTATTGACATGGCAGTTGTAATTCAAGTGCCTAAACATGGGTGGCATCAGATCTCTGATAGGTCCCACATCACTCCTTTCAGCCCATTGTGGGTGCCTTAGATACCCTGGCATACCCCAAATGGCTCAGGTGCCTCTGAATTGAGCACTGGGCATGTAACTCTGCTGAGAGGCACAGAGGAGTGCTCTGACCGTGCTGGCTTTGGGAAATCATGAGCAAGTTTGTGCAAGAAGACAAGACTGTATCAGCCTGTCTTTGACAGAGAAGCATGTGGGCAGTGTGAAGAGTAGGTGACAGAAGGTTTAAAATATCTGGGGGAAATCACAGTGGGAGAAAAGTTGTGGAGGCAGCTCTGCATCCCCATGAGCAGACATGCATGGGAACTGCTGGTCCATTTCTAGGCAACAGAATGCACCGAGGATGTAGAGAAATGTGAGCACGCAGAGGGGAGGAAGATGTTCTGTTGTCTAACACAAACAGGACTCTATGCAGAAGAAAGGCAGCAGGGAAGGAGATAGCCTGACTCCTGTAAATTTTTTTTTGCAGGAAACCGTTTAATTTGTGACTCTAGAAAAATGTCTTCTGAACTATCTGCACTCTACTTGGGTGGATTTTGTTTTTAGTTTTTGTGGGAGATGAGGGAAGTTAGCAAATGTTCGGATGCTGCACAAAGCCAACACATTTATTGAGGTGAAATTCCCCTGACGCTCAATTACTTTTGGGCAGAAGCTGTGTTTTAATCTCCACCAGTCCATGGTTCAGAGGAGATAAGAGGGTCTTCAGGCACATGAGTGCATACTGAGCACATGTTGCATTGCTCTTCAAGACCACACTTTAGAGGGGTGCACAACAGGAATGTGTGAACCCAAGACTCGGGCAATCTGCCTCTCCTCAGCTGTATCAGAGAACTTAGCCCTATGATTTCATTTTCAGACCATACTTAAAGTGGCTACCTCCTTAGCCTTTTGATCCAGCTAATGCAATCCCATCACTGCTGCAGGTTCCCACAGAGCCCACTGTAGTCTGTTCTAGATTTGCTTCTAATAATTGAAGCTCCTGCTATTTTTAATAGTCTTATCTCTGCCTATTTTAATATCTGAACACCTGGAAGTCATAAATAAAATTCAGCAGGTCCCTTTCCCTTGGCTGAGCTGATGAAAAAACATTTTCCATCCAGCTTGCAACAAAGGACCATGATTTCAATACCAGACAAACTCTGCAGATTGTCTGGACTTGACTTTTAACATCCAGGCTTAGTGCTAATCTTTATTGACAGTGCCCTCAACATGAGCATGCTGACAGTGGGCATTTTGACACTGGCTGGGGACTCCCTTGGTGATCAACAAAATTCAAATAAGTAGAGGGGCATCCTACACCCCTCAGGGATGGCACCTCCTTTCCTTCTTCAGGAACCTTTCCAAACCTTGCCTTGTCTTCTGTCTGCACCCAGATGTGCACTCCACAGCTCCACTTCACACTTTCTTGTGCGCAGGGGAAGTATAGCCATCTCTAGAGCTCACCAGAACCTGTGGGGCCATGTAACAGCTTTTCCCAGGAGCCTCCAGGTTCAGAGCATTAATCAGAAATATGGCACAATGAGAGAGTGATTTGATTCTTAGACCCAGTTAAAATAACCCCACAGACTCATTCCCATAGCTCTGAGGGTGGGGAAAGCACAACTTTCTGGGATAAAGGTAGGTGATGCTGCCAAAACTCATGCAGGCTGCAGAGGGTTCAGTCCACAGCACCATGACACAGCCCTCCATGATAAGTGAGGTAACTCACAGTCCACCAGTCCACTTCTGTCCCCCTGTGAAGAGGGTTCGTTGGTCAACACGGTTTCGAGGCAGCAGTTTGCTTCTCTCCATAATCTAGGAGATTCCTAGAATGCATTGAGGATAACTTCCTAAGCCAGGTAATAGACACCCCTACCCGAGGGGATGCAATACTAGACCTGATGGTCACCAATGCAAGTGAGCTCGTTGGTGACATCAAGCCTGGAGGCAGCTTGGGCTGCAGTGATCACGTGTTGGTGGAGTTCACACTCCTGAGGGACATGCTAAAAGCGAGGAGTAGAGTCAGAACCCTAAACTTTAGAAAAGCAAACTTCCAGCTCTTCAAGCAGTTAGTCAGAAGGACCCCCTGAGAAACGGTCCTCAGGGACAGGGGAACAGAACAGAGCTGGCAGATCTTTAAGGACACCTTCCATAGAGCACAAGAGCTCTCAGTCCCCAGGCATAAGAAATCAGGCAAGTAAGGGAAGAGACCAGCACGGCTGAGTCGAGACATGCTGGTCAAACTAAAGAGCAAGAGGGAACTGCATAGGCAGTGGAAGCAGGGACAGATGTCCTGGGGGGAATACAGGGAAACGCCCCGGTTGTGTAGGGAGGAGGTCAGGAAGGCCAAGGCAAGGATGGAGCTGAATTTGTCAAGGGATGTAAAGAATAACAAGAAGGGCTTCTACAGGTATGTCAACCAGAAAAGGAAGGTTAAAGAAAGCGTACCCCACCGATGAACAAGAATGGCGACCTAGTACCGACAGACGAGGAGAAGGCTGAGGTACTCAACAACCTCTTTGCCTCAGTCTTCACCGGCAACCTCTCTCCTCACCCCTCCCGAGTCGATGGACTGCAAGATGGGGACCAGGAGGCTAAAGTCCCTCCCGCTGTAAGGAAAGATCAGGTCTGAGACCACCTGAGGAACCTGAATGTAGGCAAGTCTATGGGACCTGATGAGATGCATCCCAGAGTCCTGAAGGAAATGGCTGAGGTAGTTGCCAAGCCACTCCCCATGATATTTGAAAAGTCATGGCAGTCGGGTGAAGTCCTTGGTGACTGGAAGAAGGGAAACTTAGTGCCCATTTTTAAGAAAGGAAGAAAGGAGGACCCTGGGAACTAGTGACCTGTCAGCCCCACCTCTGTGCCTGGGAAGATCATGGAACAGATCCTCCTAGAAGCTATGCTAAAGCACATGGAGGACAGGGAGGTGATTCAAGACAGCCAGCACAGCTTCACCAAGGGCAAGTCCTGCCTGACCAACCTGGTGGCTTTCTATGAAGGAGTGCCTGCATCAGTGGACAAGGGAAAAGCAATGGATGTCATCTATCTGGACTTCTGTAAAGCCTTTGACACACTCCCTACAACATCCTTCTGTCTAAATTGGGGAGATATGGATTTGATGGGTGGACTGTTCGGTGGATAAGGAATTGGTTGGATGGTCGCATCCAGAGGGTCGTGGTCAACAGCTCGATGTCCAAATAGAGTCCAGTGACAAGTGGAGTCCCCAAGGGGTCCGTACTGGCACCAGTGCTGTTTAATATCTTCATCAATGACATAGACAGTGGGATTGAGTGCACCCTCAGCAAGTTTGGAGACGACACCAAGCTGAGTGGTGCGGTTGACATGCCAGAAGGATGAGATGTCATCCAAAAGGTCCTGGACAAGCTGGAGAGGTGGGCCTGTGTAAACCTTATGAGGTTCAACAAGGCCAAGTGCAAGGTCCTGCACCCGGGACGGGGCAAGCCCCAATATCAATACAGTCTGGGGAATGAAGGGATTGAGAGCAGTCCTGCAGAGAAGGACTTGGGGGTACTGGTGGATGAAAAGCCGGACATGAGCCAACAATGTGCACTTGCAGGCCAGAAAGCCAGCCATATCCTGGGCTGCATCAAAAGAAGCGTGGTCAGCAGCAGGTCGAGGGAGGTGATTGTGCCCCTCTACTCTGCTCTGGTGAGACCTCACCTGGAGTACTGTGTCCAGCTCTGGAGCCCTCAGTGCAAGAAGGACATGGACCTGTTGGATTGGGTCCAGAAGAGGGCCACAAAAATGATCTGAGGGCTGGAGCACCTGTCCTATGAGGCCAGGCTGAGAGAGTTGGGGTTGTTCAGCCTGGAGAACAGGTGACTGTGGGGAGACCTTCTTGCAGTTTTTCAGTACTTAAAGGGGGCCTGTAGGAAAGACGGGGACAATGTTTTTAGCAAGGTCTGTTGTGACAGGACAAGGAATAATGGATTTAAACTAAAGGGGAATAGATTTAGATGGGATATGAGGAAGAAATTTTTTACAATGAGGGTGGTGAAGCACTGGAACAGGTTTCCCAGAGAAGTAGTGGAGGCCCCATCGCTAGAAACATTCAAGGTCAGGTTGGATGGGGCTCTGAGCAACCTGATCTAGTTAAAGCTGTCCCTGCTCAGTGCAGGGGGGTTGGGCTAGATGATCTCTAAATGTGCCTTCCAACCCAATGCATTCTATGATTCTATGATTCATAATCACTGTGGACAAGGAAACAATGCCACAGGATTCATTTTTCACTGATCTGCCAGTGCAAGTTTGAATTACATCCAACAGCCTGTCACTGAGGCTGGCTTGGATATAGCTCTTCTCCCTGCTGGAGTTTGTGGGAATGGCTTGCCTCTCTCAACTTGTTTTGGTGCATGCTGTGTACATGCCTTTCTCTGTTGTTTTTTTTTTTTTCAGACAAGCCACGAATGAACAACATCCTTACTTCTGCCACTGAACCCTATGATCTGTCCTTCTCCCGGTCCTTCCAGAACCTCTCTCACCTCCCACCGTCCTATGAGTCTGCAGTCAAGACAAACACAAGTAAATATTCTTCTCTGAAGAGACTAAGTAGGTGTCAGCTCATTTCATTTCATTTGTATCTCATTGGCTCGTAAGCTGCAGTGGGCACAGTGTTAAGGCAATAATCTCTGTCATTGCACTGCCCAAGTTGGCATCTCTGATAATGATTCTTTTGGCTGTCACTTCCAATCAAGAAGAGTACAGAGAAAGAGTCACTTCATTACTCTGAGAACACGTGGTTATTTACTTACTGACCTCCTTGCTATGCTGCCTCCCACTACTTTGCCTCATATCTGCTCCTGACAGTGTCATATAAGAATCCTTTTCTCTCTGTCAGAGCCAAGATGAGCCAAGGTGGCTGCTTCAGATCAGCTGAACTCACCTTGGTGTACCCAGGGCATATATCTCACCATCTGTGGGGGTATCTGGAACCAGATGACAAATTCAGGCCAACAAAAAGCTGCTGAAATGGTTGGGAGCATCTATTTCAGTAGGAGCACATCTGGTTAACATTAAGGCAAATACATTTGATGTGCTTAAAAGCAAACATGTGCTTAATCATATTGGAGAACAGAGATGACGTATTTTGTGATTGGAGCCTGCCATGTTCCCTGTTCAGTGTGCCATGCGCACAACTCTGCTTCTGCCATGAGCTTTGTTGCCTGGTAACATCTGGATCTCATGCTGCCAACAATAGCATTTTTCCCTTGCTGCATCTCAGTGATGAACTGTCCATGTTCTTGAGCAGCTTTGATGATACTGGAAAACTGATACTGGAAAACGCTTGAAATCATGGCATTGTAATATTACTGGTGTAAAATGTCACCATTTTGAGGTGGTGATTGTTTTTCATTTCTCAGCTGAAATGAAAATTTCTCAGCACAAAAATATATACCCCCTAGATAGCCCCCAAAAACTGCTCTTTCATTTGTAATTGATTTGCAGTGCCTGGGATTACCTGGGATACATACTTCCTATTCAGAGACTGGGGGATCTCTGTCCTGGCGTCACTGAGAACAGGCTAGAGAAGTGCTCAACAGGAACAACAACAATGGCTGCTCCTGTCGTGATGCAGGGGATGGTCAAGACCTCTTCCAGCCTGTGGTTCATTTATTGCTTTACATATTGTGCATAGATGCTCAGTGGAATATCCTTAAGGTCTATGTTAAAGTTATTGATCTATCTCACTGAAACACCAAAAAACCCACAAATGAATGCTAACTGAAACTCCCACCCCTTCCACAGCCAACATCTGGAAATGTATGTCAGATTTGAACACTATCCTCTACCTACTCCTGCAATGCTTACCTGATTCACACTGAATATAAATTCACTCACACCAAGCAATGCCATCTGTCCACTGAACAATACCTTACTAAGGGTGTCTTAGCAGTCTGACCCATTGAGTGCAGAAAATCGTGCTCAGCAGTTGAAGAAAGTACAGGCTCCTACCTGTCCAACCTGCCCCTCAGTACATCACAGCAGAAGGGAATAAGTGTTGAACTCTAGCACTGCATTTCCTAGATATTTGTCTAAAATGACAAAAATAGGCTTGTGTTAAGGTGCCAAGCCTAAATGTCCTCAAGAATGTGCTGAGCATAGTCAGTCTCCCTCTCTTGAGTTTTTCCTGACCCTCTGGACAGTTAGCATCTCTGTCCCCATTCAGAGGACACCTGGCAGTCAATCTGAATCTAAGAACGTGAGAGTTAGTCTTCGGCCATTGGCTAGAGTGGGGTTCATTCACTCCCTTAACTCTTTAGCAGCATCAACCCTCGAACAGAATCCCTGCACACTGTGATAGAAATACCAGCTATTTACTTATCAATGACAGGTCTAGATATAGTTCAGTCATCTTTGCAAGGCACCAACCCATCCTCTTGCAAAGCACCTACCAAATGCCAAAGCAACTGACTCATTCTATCTGCTTGAGTAAGTAAATAAACAGTTTCAGTTCTAAAAGGCTAAGCACTCTACGCTTCTACTGGGCTTGCATATACCCAGCACCTCTAGAATCACTGAATCACTTTCTTATAGCTGGTATTCTCTGGAGCCAAAGGAAAATAGGCACCCAGCTCCTAGACCTTCCTTTGTAAAATGCCCGCAATATAATTTTCATGACATATGAAGGAGCTAAAGGCAACACAAAATCAGGAAAAGGCAATATCTAAAGTCTGGGCTTTGCAAATGAGTTATTGGGGGTTTATTTTTCATATTTAAAATTACTTGTTTCTAATGAACTCTCTCCCATGGTTAAAAAAAAAAAAGTATGTTGTAAAGACCTCATTAACAGAAACATAATATTTCTATTTGAGTAAAACAAAAGGCATTGGATACTTCTTTAATCTGTGTTTCAGCTATTTGTCTGGGTTTCTTCAGGCTTGCCAGACAGCTAAAGGTCGCTTAATTTCCCACAGTTAGCACAGACAAATAGTGAAAGACAGTTTCTGTCCAAGAACATCTAAATTGAATAATCAAGGCACATCCAGGAAGAAAGAATATTTAGTATCTCCTTGCCAGAGATGAGGAGACAGAGCTCAGCAAGGATGTAGTCAAATCCACCTCACCCTACTTTAGCTATCCAGCACTCAGGCATCTTGTCTCTTTGTTTGATCTATATAATCAGTAAAGGACAGTCATCTCCATATTATGAGAAACCCTCTGAAGGACTCAGTCTCCCATTGACACCAGAGTTGCTCTGGCAAGCTACCTAGCTCTTTGCTGGATAAGAAGTCTGATTTTTGATGCCTAGAGCTTAATGAAGTACATCCCACTTTAGGAGACTCATCTGAGTGATTCATGCAAGAAGGAAGAGATGAGCTATACCTGCTGCCTGCACTTGTGCTTTCCTGGGGAATGTGCCCAACTCGGGGAGGGGAGCTCCTCGCCACTGTGTTTGCAGGGCAGGCACTGACCTCTGCTGGCATTTGACTGAGAAAACAGCATCATGGCTTCTCCTTCCAGAGCAAGGGCTTGAAGTTGTCCAGGCCTTTTATGGAGCAGTAGAAAACAGGTTGCTGGCTGCATAGAAGCCAGCCAGAACCAGGTCCCATGCAAGCAGTGAGCTTTCTGCTTCCATGGCTGTTTACCTCCCCAGCTCTTACTTCAGGCCACAGACAACAGGAAACACATCTGGGCTTGCTGCCTGTGAAGCCAGGTAGGAGGATATCTGAGGGGCATGGTATCACCTCTGTGGGAAGGCCTGTGACAGCTTCGCCCTGGCAGCCTGGCACGTGGGAAGAGCAGTGGCGGGTGGGTGTGGGAACATGCAGCTGAAGAAGAGTAGCTGTACTAATTCTGTCCTTCCCAGCACTCCAGGGAATTGCTGTTTCCAGCTAAGTGAGAAAGGTCAGTCAGGAAGGAAGCTAATATTTTCAGACATATCAAACTACTTCATATTGGCTAAAGAATCATCAAATAACTAGGCAGCTTGAAAATGTTAAAGCCAATTAAAACAGGGGAGACAAGCCCAAAGAGGAAATACACTGGAGCTGCAGAGGAAGAAAAGCAAAGAAATTACTGTAATGGCTTTATACACATACACATGTGCACATATTTTAACCATGTTAACATACAAGCATGGGAAGAAAAAATATCTTTGGCTTTTCCCAGAACACCACAAAATGTACCTTGTTTCTCTAACTACAGTGTCAGAGGAGCTATGCTCTGCCTTTCTGCGATGGCATCTTAGACATGTTGAGGTGAGATGTGTGAGTAAGAGTACTCATTTGGGGCACTCCCTCCAAATGGGAAGGAAAAAAAAGCTCCCTGAGGGCAGATCAGTTTGTCTTAAAGCCAAGTCAGATGAAGCACTCAAACACACCTGAAGTTTGGTGAGACTGGCCCTGCTCAATGTTCCAGAAACTGCCAAAGGAGAAAAGAGAGGAGGGGATGGGGGGATGGGACGACACACACGACACCAAAAAAACAATGAAAAAATGCAGAAAATGTGATTTCCAGTAATTCCACTTCCACATATTTGAAAAAGGTTAGTGAAGCCCCAGAGGTATGAGATTGGCTTAATAAAAAAAGAAATTTCTGTCAATCAATAGACCAGTGTTTGCCTTCTGTCTGCTCATCAATTATGGCCTTTTGGAATCCACTTAGGACACATTTTCAAAATTTTAAGCACATCTATGAAGGAGGAACCTCTTTGATTGTAGTTTTATTTTGGGTAAAATTACAAATGTCAGTTTTCATATAAGCATCAATGGAAAGATAAGGGGTAGCAGTATCAGAGCCTCACTGTCCCAGTGAACTTGCTGGTGCAATGAGGATGAGATGAATCAGTCTGGATGTTTTCAGGTCCTGGAGGCATTTTGATTTTAGCAAACTGTGCAACCAGATGTCCACAGTTCCTACACCCACCCACTGGGTGAAGCACCTGGTGCCTCCAATCTCAAAAGCCTGGAGCTGTATTCGTTTCATTGCTTTCCCAGGGTGCAGAAATGCTGTGGGTACAGAGCTGTGCTGAGCTTCTCCCTCGACGCAAAGGAACACATGTGATATAGCATGCTCAGCCTCTCATCAAGCTAAGTTCTCCATGACTGGTTCAGCAACACTCATGAACTGACATCACCTTTCAGAGGCAACAGCTTGTTAAATGTCTGTCTGGTGCCTGCTTAAACCAGCATGCTGTTCATGGGAAACTGTTATTTTGGCTTTGATTCCTTTGAGATGGAGATGTTTGTCTACACCTGAAAATGTTCCTGGAATAGCTGTGCCAACGTCTAAACGTGTCTCTCAGTATCATGAGAGGAAACAGCATGTGCAAGCTTAGAAACACCTTTGAAATGAAATCAGTTCCCTGAATGGTTTAGCCACTGCCAGCAAAAGGCCATGCAGACTTCTACACTGTTTACAGAGATGGAATAGGGAAGGAAAGGATGTTTTTAATGCTCCTAATTAGCAAAACTTTTGAAGTGTAGAGCATGCTACTTTTTTTATCCAAATTATAAAGGAACAACTTCAAACCACTTTCAATCAGCTGATTCTGCCTCCTTACTAGCAGACTCAGACCACCACAAACCTCACATAAGCTGGTTTAGCTCCTGCTGGCAATTACCACAGCCAGGTGTAAGCATCCAAGCATATCTCCATTTGGGATGTTCTTTGCTTTAATTACATCTATTTAGAGTCACCTGGGCATATCCAGTGGAACTTCTCTCACCCAGAACAGAGGCCAAGTGCCAGAGTGCTAACAGCTTAGGTCCTATTCTGCACCCAGACTCAAACATCACTATCAAGCCTGCGCACACTAAGTGTGTGCAAGTCTATCTATGGCCACTTTATAGAATAAAAAAGTCTAAAATTACTCTGGCCATATGGAATTTCCTCAGTCCTTCTCAGGCTTCCTAGAAGGTGATTTTAAAGACGCAAGGGTTTGAGGCCAGGGGAGCTGCTGTCTGACATTTGCAAGGAGATACTCTTCCAAGAAGGTTTTGATTTAAAAAAAAAAAAAAAAAAAAAAGACTAATTCCTACAATGCATACTCTGGAGAGCAAATCCCATCGGCTGTAAGCATGCCAGTAGGGGAGAGCTCTAGGCAATCCTCATGCCTTGGTAGTGTGCAGGGTTGAGAAAAAGTTGGCAACAACAGCGGTGCCAACAGGCCATGCGTTTCAGCACACATTCCCAGCTTGTACTTTTGGATGCTGAGACAGGGGGATCAACAATCCTCCCCACAGATCCTCTGGGTTATGTGGACTGTTTGCAGGACCATGAGGAGCAGGGTCCAGGGGGCACTGAAGAGAGTGCTAAATGTGTGGGAGAGGACATGAGGAAAATAGTGAGTGAGCTCATCCAGCACATGATGCTTACAGTACTCCAGGATTTGGCTGAAAACCTTAAGGCATCCATGTGTAACTGTTGTCTTGTAAGCAAACTTCCAGGATGTTGTCAGTACCAACCATATATCATAAGGCATTGACATTTCCTCTGAAAGCATTCTGCCTCATGGGACAGCCAGCCAATTGTCTTCACTTCTCACCCAGTGTGGCACATAAAACCTATTTATGGCTACATCAGAGGAAATAGGAAATTTCCACACCTATTTAACTGCTAGGTCTGTTGAATGCCTACAGAGACTCTAAGCATCAAAAGCAGGACCATCTACCTCACCCTCCTCATGACTGCCCAGACTGTCCTGCAGCAGAGATTTTCTTTTTTTAATCACTCAAACATCCTCAGAAACTCCATGCATGTGAAATTTTCCTCTTCCACCACCTGATACTTTCCCATCTTACATCACCTACTACTGAACGAAATACTGGAGCTGAGAAAATCAGTGGGGTTCCTCCTTATTATCATATATCTTTATCATACTTGTCTTCTAAGTAAAAGACTTTCCAAAGGACTTTTATGATAGGTCCCAGAAGCTGGCCAGGATGTACAGGAGATGATGTTTTTGCCCACCAACACTTGGCTCCGCACTGGTAGGGAAAGTACTTATTGGGTCATGTGTGTGTGTTCCCAGCTCTGCAGTCTCTATGCCAAGCTGTTCCCATAAGGCTACTTTGCAAGAGACCTTGTTTCCTCTGTAAGGTGGAGAACTTTGCTTTACCTTTGCATGAAGAATCCCCTTCCTGCACATCAGTGGGTGTTGTGCTGTCTTCTCCACGGAGAGGATGGCTGCCTGCCAGGTGTCTGTGATGAGTTTCACTCTGGGGTCTTCTGAAGTCACCGATGAGCCAGAAAGGATGGGAGATGCTTTTGGACACATCAAGAAAACATCTCAGACAAAGAAATGAGGAGCAAGGCTCCTACAGATGATCATTAAACATGCCTTGATCCCCTGACCCATGGAGGCCAGCATTGTGCTCTTCCACTTACAACAGTATACTTCTGGTAAGGGACTGCTGTTCCATGCTTTACACCTCTGCAGCTACAGGTGCATCATGACAGTTCACAAGCTGCACCAGGCTTGAAGCCCAAGGTCTTCTAATCCTCCTTCCAGGTAGATAATCCCAGTACCCCAATTTAAGGCATATGAACATCAAAGGGGTTTTCCAGAAAGTTTTTGTGTTTCTATTGGTTTGGTTTTTTTTTTTTTTTTTTTTTAATCTGAAATAATTGTGGAGTTGCTTCTTCAAATTACAAGTTGGTTGAATCAGATCATTCCAGCTGCTATAGGATTAAAATGATATATCATGGTACATCTCAGCAGCCAACAGCCTCTCTGAGTCTGAGGCATTTGTCTGAAAGCCAAAAAGGGAAGGGTGGATATATGTGGGTGCATGCTGAGTTCCTGTGCAACAAAAAGATAATTTAGAACACAGAAGCAGCAAACTGAGAAAGAAATGTTCTAAGGGATAAATTCTATGATAGCAACCAAGGGGTCTGAAATGGAAAATGAAACCTTAGGCAGGTGATTCAGGGTCTCGGAGAGAGCATCCCATACCCATCAAACCTGCTTTGTGATCACATTTACAAATATTCAAAAATAGTAGTTAAAAATGTGATGAGAGCACTCAAGGATCCCAGAGCACATCCACATCTGAGGCCAGAAATGAGGTATGAGTTTCTTCAAATGGAGAACTTGCCTGCCTCAGCTTACCTTCCCTGCATTTTCTTTATAAGTGTATTGTGAAGGTGACATTTGATATTTTCTCCATAAATCGCCATTCCTGTAAATCATGTGATACCATGGTCTGGACTCGACAGCACATGGAGTCTGCTGTGCCATGGTACAAGAAGATACCTGTCTGCATGCAATTATAACTCTCTGTCTGCCGTAAGCCCATGGCAACACAACACACACAGGGCTGGCATGTCTCTGACAGGCAGCAACCTGACGTGTATGTCCATGCCCAGGTCCAGCTGCTGGTAGATGGTCCCTTGGATCTCACCAGGAGGTTGCTCCAAGGCTGTGTGCTGTACACAGCCTCTTTTCACCCCATGGTACAACACTCTGATGTTTCTAACTGTTGCCTTTCCTTTCCCACAGCTGACAAAGAGGCTGATGAATACTACATGAGGAGGAGACACCTGCCTGACCTGGCAGCCCGCGGCACGCTCCCTATCAATGTCATCAAAATGTCTCAACAGACCAACCACAGGGACAGGCCTCGCCGTCCCATCAGGGCCATGTCGCAGGACAGAGTGCTGTCTCCTGAGAGGATCATGCCTGAGGAGTTTAGCATGTCCTATGAACGGATCCTCTCAGATGAGCAGCTTTTGTCTGCAGAGCGCCTCCACTCCCAAGACCCCCTGCTCTCCCCGGAGCGGTCAGGGTACCCCGAGCAGTCTATGTCACGGGCATTGTCACACACAGATGTCTTTGTATCAACACCCATCTTGGATCGCTACAGGATGACGAAAATGCACTCCCATCCTAGTGCCTCAAATAACTTGTACAATACCTTAGGTATGAACCCAACCTCTGCCAAGCGCCAAGCATTTGCCTCCCGAAGGCACAACACGGTAGAACAACTGCATTATATTCCAGGACACCACCATCACTACCGCACAGCGAGCAAAACAGAGGTGACTGTTTGATATGACCTCGTGCATTGTAGATACTCATTAAGGACTGGGGTGGCCACAGCACCCCATACTGTAGTGGCCTTATAGGCCAAGATAACCTCTAATAACTCAGTGTCTGAAAAGACTTCTCTGACAGTCCCATCCACGTTGTTGTTTTTAAAGCCACCAAGGGGCCACCATGATCAGTGACATAAGAAAAACCCAAGCAAGCAAGCAGACAATAGTGAGGGATAACAGAGGAAATTTCCTGATGTGTATCTGTTTCTGTCAAAGAAAGCCATAGTACTAGATGACTCCTTCCAAGGGCTCACCTGCATTATCTCATTGTTTTTATGAATTTAGGACTTTTCAGTTGCTACAAGTAGAAGCAGTCTCATGCAGAGCAAGACAGGGAGGAGGAAATGCAGCACCCCATCCTGGCAGGAAGGGGCCCTGTTCTAGTTCCTCATGCAAGCCTTCATGTTTGGCCTTCCTGTAGCAAGTAGGTAAGGTTCTGGCTGCTGGGGATCACCTCCAGGCTGCTCAATATCAGCCGGCACCCATACATCTGTTATTCCTCACCCTTGGAGCGAATTCAAGGGCAGAATTTCCTAGGGGACTGGCAGATCTAGGGACAAGAATAGACTGGCTGAGAAATAAAGTTTTAGTTTATATTAAATATACTCATAAGATAAAAATATACTAGTGCCTACAAATCGCCTGCTCTCTCAGTGTAGGAAGTAGTGGGGTTGATGTGTTCAATAAGCACAAATATGCTGAAATGCTTGTTAGACCCTTTTCTCCACTCATTCTAGTATCTTGGTGTCTCCAACATGTAAATAGGAAGGAGGAATAGGGTTTCTCTTTCTCCAGTTTCTTGCCACTGCTGAACCTAAAGCACCAGAGTTCATTCAGCTTCGCACTGCTGACCTTTGCTGGGGGAAGTCCTGACTCCACTGAGATCCCTGCAAGGCAAGGCTACTGCACATTTCACCAAGCCTGGATTTCTCCTGAGAAGTTTATTTTCTACTGGCCCAGTTCCCCTGTTTCTGAACATATTTTCTCCTCTCAGTTACAACCTAGGGCTCCATATGTAGCAAATCTTTTTCTAGCCCTTAGCAGAAGCACAAAGCTAAGGGTGTCTGTCTACCAAAATGTAGGTTGGTAATTTTCTGTGATTTTATCTCCATGTAATGGCCCCCCAAGAAAAACTTCTAAATTCCAGTTCCATTGAGTACAATCCTAACCATGAAGACAGTTACATTTCATGCATATAAATTATATATCCAGCATACTTATAATAAATGGGCATGTTGTATTTCTGATATAATGGTAATTAGACACTGTATATTTGTAAAATCTTTAAAACGTAGACTTGTGGGTCCAGAATTTGTGAGAGTTTTATCTTTGGCTTTCTAGCCAGATTGGGCTTTGCTTTGCTTTTGTTGGTTTTGGTTTCATTCTGGGTTTTTTTCCTTGTGTTTGTGTTCCTATCAAATTTTGTAGAACTAACTCACACTAGAACATACTTCTGTGGCCAGGAAAGGGTCTCAGAGGTTCTGAAGGCCAACCAGACCCAGTGCTGTAACTGTTAGTGCTGGACACTTTCCAGAACTCACCACCCATGGTGTGCACTCAAAGCCTCACCACATGCACACAGCCATGCTGCCAATCTAAACGGCAGGCATGCTCCCTCCTCCAGGTGAAATGACGACAGACTTCTGGCTGTAAACACATTCCCATACAGTTCTTCTCTCTTCATGTCCTACATTCTTGCACTCAGTCTTTTCCTACATGGATCTTCACTAAACTTCATTTAAATTAGCTCTGCCATTCTCCCTTCCTGCAAATACCTCCCACCTCCTGGCCTTAATGATGTTCCCAGCTCAACGTGTCAGTCCTGTAGCATACAATGATTGTAGGTTGTTGTGATCTTGAGTCTCGTGTGGAGGCTTATGATGCAGAACCGTTTTTCTCTGGTGCAGGGTAGGCAGGAGGAGCACGCTGTCATGCCCCGGTGGGATTTAGAAGTAGGCCTCAGTGGGGTGGCCATGTGGCCTTTCTCTTTCCCAGACTGTCCTGGGGCTGCTGGTCTTAGTTCATGAGCTTTCTTCTGCCCTGCCTGATGGAGACTGTGTTCAGAAAGGACTCCATCTGTGAGAAGTACTGGGGTTTTTTTTGATGGAAACTGAGCTGAGAAGGAAGAGACTCTTATTTAGTCTCCACGGTTCAGATGATCATTACCATGCAGCCTTGGGCAAAATCATTCTGGGCAACAACCAGAATTGTCTATGGATCAGGGTGGCTGTTTATGGCTAGGGAGGGACAAGAGGGAAAAGGCTCACACCTCATCTCCTGACCCATTCCCTTGATGGACACTTCTCTCCCCTGACTACCTCCAAGGTCTTCAGCTCAGTCACTGGATATTTCTTCACGGAAGACAATCCCTGTGAAGATATGGCCCTTGCTGACCTTTCCACAGACCAAAGTTTGTGACTCTTGTGAAGAGAAAAGCAACACATATGGCTGATGTGAAGGCAGTCCCTGATGAGGTTCTGGGGCTCTTCCATTCTCTCTTGGCCCAAGCAAAGCCAGGATCTTCCCCTCTGCAAGTAGGGAGATGTGAACACTGTGGGAGAGGAGAGTCCACCCCAGAGTCTCCAGGAGTTGAGGTGGCGGAGCTGGAGGAGAGAGGTGACCATGTGAGGCCACGGGTAGGTGAACACTCCTCTCTTTCCTTTTCCATAGCTGTATGTCTCAAGCTCTAGTCTTTGTCTACATTTCATTTGTGATCTAAGAAGCTGCTGGACCAGATGCAAATATGGAGATTTGTCGCTCAAATAGCCTGTGCGGATGCTGTGCTCCAGGCCATTTGACCTCAGAGCCTTTTCTTATTGACTGACAAATATCGCAGGCCCCCTGCTAACTTGTCCTACCTGGACAATAACCCTCCAAAGAAAACCTAGCCCCATTTCTTTGTCTTTTCCACCTACTCAACTGTTTCAAGTAGGTGTGTCCCACAAGAACCATCAAAAAGCCTTTCTCGGCCAAATCTCTTCAGGGACTCTGCCACCACCACAGAAAATTTTCATCAGATTTCTTTGGGAAGGCACCATGATGTGGATGACCACAATTTGTTCCTGGGCACCGTGTGTTCCCATGGCTTCCTTTGTGTGCTGGAATGGGTTGGTAGCTAAAGCAGTGGCATTTCAGCAAGCACAGGTGTTCTTACGTAATTTTTTTTCCTTATTCCTCATTCTGAGAGTTTGTCACTGAAAGGAAACTTGATCCAGGACTGGGTGTCATGATCCACAGCTTGGTTCTCAGCATTTCGGTTCCCTGTGGTCAACATGTGGTGATAATGGTAACATTTTCCTGTTCCACAGAGGCATTATGAGGGTTCATACCATAATGTCTATGAAGTGCTTTGAGACCTCTTACAACAGACACTGTAGAACAGCAAAGCATTTTTATTAATATTGTTTGTCGCCATTGTCCTGCCACATCATGTCTGATGTGTTTCAATCCGGTGTCTGCCCAGAATGAGAGTCCTGGGGTGGGGGGATGCAGTTCCCCAGATTTCCCATTGCTCTCCTTCTGGTCAGGGTCCCTAGCAGGCAGCAGCTCTAAGGGATCCTGCCACCTGCACTTGGACCTTTCTGCTTTCTTCTCCTCATGTCTGGGTCACCATAACATTCTGCACTCAGGAGAAAAGCAGAAAGCAGTCACATTCCTCTGTAGAGTAAAATATAATCTGCCTTGACTAATCTAATATACTCTGAAGAATTGATCTGTCTTTTTCTCCAACCCACAAGTGGAAACACACATCTGTGGAGCATCCACTTCCCAGAGTGCATGTGCAGGGACTGAGGGAGGGTGATGTAGAAAAATGTATATTATTTCCTACAAACTGATAGTTATTTGCATTCCCCAAGCAGTAACACGTAATAGTGAGCTGCACTGGATTTTATACAACTCTCATTAATATAGATACATGTATGTATATGTATATACACAGAAACACATATATATACATACATACTGTAAAATACAATCATTAAGTTCTGATGATACCAATCTAAACTTCCAAATTATATTGAATCACTCTTTGAAATATGGAAAACTATTTTTAATGAACAACACAGATCACCACATGTAATGGAAACTTTGTCATAAAAGTCTTCTAATGCCAATGAATCATGTTTTACAGAAAAATGAAATATTTTTCAATGTTTTAATGTTCCTTCTATAAATGATGATCTGTTACTTGGGGATAGGGGTGGGTGGGTGGGAAGAAACAGGGACAGCTATCTGGGAGTAAACCCTCCTTTCCTGGCCTAGATTTAATTTCTGTCTACTGTTCTGCTAGCCTGGCTGGCTGCAAAGTTGGTCTCATGAACATGGGCTTCCCACATGCGTATTTCTGTTCTTGTGTCTATCAGAAGCATTCCCACCAAGAATCTGCAAGAGCCTGGCATCAAGTTTTTGTAAGAGATGGGTAGTTCCTGGTAGCTGGGAAGATGTCTTCATCTTCTTCCACCACAACAAACAAAATCATCATGAAACAGGGTAATTTTAATTGTATTTGGGGTAAGTGTTCTAATTTGTGATCAATTTGCCATCTTCAGTTCATGTGATGGAGAAATAGCTTGTCTTAGTTTTGTTTCAGATTTAGTGCTTTATCTGGAAGGAGGGACTCTGCTGAGATATATTTAATACATACAGATTCCATGTTCAAGTATATTTCAGACAAGTGAAAAGTTAGTAGGGGAAATATGTGAGAAAGGGGCTTAAATATTTTCATAAAAAGTGTTGTTAGCAATAAACCTGCGTTGGGGCTGCTTCTTAGAGAACAGCCACTTATGTGTTGTATGTCCATAAGTGGATGGTAGAAGGTATCGTTCCCAGCCTCTATTAGCTGGTTCATGGCTGTCAAGGGGGTGCCCTCACCGAGCCCAAAACCCAGCTGGGAAAACCAACCTATGCTTCACCCGCTGGCAGCCTGGGGCAAGGGGACAGTTGGACAATCCCATTCAAGCACATTAGTGTAAATCTGAAAGCGATCACTGCTCCCAGCAGCAAGCGAAGCAGCGTCCTGTGTCTCTGCCATGATCACACAATGTCCAGGAGGTCTCCATCCCCACCATCTCCACTGCAGGGAGACGTGCGTCATGCCACCCTGAGCCTCTGCCCATGTGCTTTGTAATGGCTCCTGACCTTCTGTCTGCAAACCTGTTAGACATTTTGTAGCAAGAATTTCTTGGCTCTGAGAAAGACACTTCTTACTGTAATATTTTTAGTTTGGGGAACAATATTTCCTAAGAGGGATTAAGTGGATATTTTTGTGCTTTAGCCCAGTTTATGGATTCCATGTTTATTATACAGTAGTACTGAAGAGGAAGTACATTTGTATCTGTAACTTTGCACAGACTCTTGGTTAACCATTAAACAAGCTTCAAGATGAGCAGTATTTGACTGTTTTTCTCTGTATTATTCTTGTTGTTATACTTACCTGTAAAAGCACATTCTGTACGTACTGTAAACGAAAATATTATCAGTTTAGTAAAATTTAGAGTCTTCAGGATTTTTCCACTTTTGTCAGTAACAAATATTTATGGATTAAAAAATAAAGGCAATTTCAACATTGTTTCTTTTTTGATATCTACTGGGGACAAAAAAACCCCAATTTTCTTGGCAGCCTTCCCAATCTTTGTAACCAGCGTTTGAAAGGTAGATATCTATATTTCTGTGTGTAGTTAAACAGCATCTATTAAAATGAATGCTACAAGGTCTGGAAGAGTTATTATTTTTACATACTTATTTACTGCATTTCATCATCATGCCAGAAAATAGCAGGGTGAGAAGCGAGACATTACTATTTGCTGTAAAATTTTGTCATGCAAGCCTATAAGATTTTATTTTAAAGTTGCCATCTTTAATTTTGCATTCATAAGCCATGATTCATTCTCCATCTAGAAAGCCTTGAATTGCAAAGTCAGAACTTGTGAAATGTCCCATAGTGCTGGAGGCTTCAACAGGGCCTTTGTTTTTGCTGTTGGCAATACTGCATACACAAGAGTTTCCCCTTCTTCTTCTGAGATGTGAGAAGTGCCAAGCAGGCCAGAATGTGTTCCTCACTAAACAGCCCCCACTACTGCCACGGAGGGTGAAACTGCATTTTCATTTCTACCTGCTCTGAGTCTGGGATTACTTACCACTACGTCTAGCTGGGAAATATGGCAGGGTTTTTCTCTTGTTTTTTGTGGAGCAAATGCAAATTTGGTATCTCCATTTTCATATTAATTTGCCTTTGGCATTATGCAAATTTGCTTACATTAAAAATGTGGTAGCTGGCAATTGGGAAGGATTGCTGGAAATAAAAATTGTTGAGGCATCAGCACCATTTCACAGCACAGCACTGGGAGTGGACAAAGGAGGGCAGGCACTGCAAGTGGTGATTTCCTCCTAGCATGGAGCTGCTGGCAGACCGTCCCTGTACTGCAGGGCTTTGGGAAAAGCTCTCCTCATCCAGTTGTGCCATGTCTCTGCCCCTGTCCCTTCTCTGCCACCTTGCAGCTCTGGCACTGAGCTTCAGAGGAGTACTGCTGAGATAACATCACAGGGCTAATGCCCCAGGGATCCTTCCCCACTGCTGCCTTCACTGCTATCCTGTGGTGCAGAGGTTATCACATCACCATCACTCACCCACCAAGTCCCAAGCTCTCCTCTTCAGTCTTTCCTCAGGCATAGCTTTCTGTTTCTTTCCTGCTCAGCTTAAATAGATTAAACAAACTTGGAGGAGTAACACCCACTAGCACCAAGAGAAGACAATCATCTTCCAGGGTAGGTCCAGTGGGAAGACAAGGCCTTTTTGTAGCCCTTTGGCCAGATTAGTGCTTGGGGTTTCCTATCTCCATAAGAGCAGAGCTTGGAGTCAGCAAGGCATAATCAGCACTTCCTCAGAAACACATGAACCCAGCAGAGTTAATTAAAATGCATTTTTAAGGAAGAAGTTTCATTTTGCCTGGTAGTTCTATTCATAATTACCCAATCCTTTATAGCACTAGTAAGTGGGGAGGGAGCAATGTGGAATTAATTAATTTCTCCACTTCCCATAAAATGTATTGAAGAGAACAGCAGGATTTATGGTGTTGAGAGCCAATGATGACTGAGATGAAGCTGGAGCCAGTTCTTACCTCAAAGGACAATAAATCCCACCACTTCCAATTCCTGTAATAATTGATTTTGGTACTTTGGTGAAGAGCTTATGCTCTGCTAGCCAGCCTTCATTCAAGTCGTCTTCACTGGCCCCACTAAGTGATCTCTTCAGGATCTCTGGTGGTGGCCCAGAGGGGTGTCTCCAGTGGCCTGGGCAGCCTGGCACCACTCCAGATGAGGTCCCTGCCAGCAGGTCCCTGCAAGGCAGGGTATGACTTCACATGTGTGACTAGAGGGACGCTTTGGTGGATGTCATGGAAGAGAGTGAGCACGTGGCTCACCCCAGCGCAGGGTATCACAGCTGGTGCCCTGTTCCTGGGTAATGCAGCAGCAATCTTCCCCAGGCTGCACAGCAGGAGGCAGTGGTCCCTGCCCTCTGCTGGCACCCACGTAGCCAGAGCATGGCACAATTCATTACCACACTGTCTGGGGGAAGGTGTGGTGATGAAGGCCCCACCTCACCTCTCTGGGGAATGGTGCGTGGTGCAGAACTGTTCTGGCAGACCTGCCTGGTGGGACAAAGGGGCAGGCTGAGCTGGTGGCCGTGACCCAGCAGATATCTTCACTGAGGACCTAGGGGCAACAGAGCACAGAAAGGGCAAGACCAGCTGTGGGCAGGGGCTCTGTTAAACGAAAGACTTTTACCTGGAAGGACTTGGGGATGGCCATGATGGTATGGGTGTGGGGTCACCTCAGAAACAATAGGGTTGGATTTTGCCAGCTGTTTCTTTTCCTTGATGGAGACAGCTTGGTCACAGGTCACTCCTACATCAGGGTCCTGGTATCACCGCCTCACACCAGTGTTGGCACAGAGCAGAGCCAGAGCTGCAGGGAAGCAAAAAATTCAATTAGAAAAGCAGCAATCCCTCTGTCTGGGAAGGCTAAGATCCTCACATGTGAAAAAAGACAGGACTGCGTCCTTTCCTTGAAAGGCAAAATCCAGAAACACTGCTGGGAGATCCCTAGGATGCTATTGAAGTCTGAAGGAGGACAGAAGTCCAAGTGGGAGGGGTGGCCACTCCATCGATCACATCTTCCCAGCAGCTCTCCCACTGTCCTGGGGTTCCAGCACAACATATGGGAATGTTTCCCGAACCTGAGGATTATCACTGCTCCCAGTTGCCTTGGAAAGATGTTGAAAAATGATGAAGAATTAACGGACTGCAGGATAATTAACACCTGTCAGCATGGGTTTAAGAAAAGCAGATCTTGTCAAACAATCTTGAATTAACTCTCTAATGTTCTTACAATGTGGACTGTCAAGGATGATGTGTAGATGCAATACATTTAGCCTTTTCTACAGTACTGGATCATATGCTCCTTGACAATCTGATTAAGATTTTTATCACTGCACATCCTTGAGAAATCTGATGTTAAAGGAGTGCAGCAGAGGGGAGCTGGCAGATCTCAAAGAGTGGGTTTCAGTGGGTTTTACCCTCTGAAAAGCTGTTGCAAGTGGCATTTGGCGGAACTTAGCACAAGACCACACACTTTTCAACACTGAGCTCAGCAATCCAGAAATAAAGATGAAATTGTTGCTGCTAAAAGTTTCAGGAGACACAGAGAGTTTGGGATGCAAAGAGGGAAGTTCTGAGTCAAGGGTGGGCTGGGTCCTTTGAACAGAAAGTTCCATAATGCCACAAATGAAATCAGACCTGCAGGAACTGGAGCAGGGTTTCTGGGGTGGATATAGATGCCTTAGTGGAGAAAGAGTCCAACTCAGAACTGAGTTGAGTAAATGTTTTTCAGTGAAGTTTTCAAAAAGCTCAGTGTTTCAGTTCCTAATGAGAGGCTGAGAGCTGACTTGGTCACTAGGTATAAGCATTTTTAGGCGGTGAAAAGTGTAGGGTATTAAAGAGCTCTTTAACCCAGCATCAGAAGAACCAGCTGATGAAAGCTGAAGCCAGATAGAATATCACTGAAACAAACTATGAAGGAGAGACTAGATGGTCAATGTTTCTTGCTGTAATAAGTGCTATGTGGCTGCCAATGTTAAGTCTTAGTGGCACAGTAATTCTTTGAACAGGATATCACATTTCTCAGCTATTTTCATAGACAAAACCTGCAACTCTGTGAGCACTTCTGTGAGTTAAAGCTCACTTCAAACCTGGAATGTTTTCTGCCCAAGAAGGAGGGATCTGTTTCCACATTTCCCCTCAGGCAGTAACACACTTAAAGGAATTTAATAATTAATGGAGCTTTGCAAGAGCCTTCAGGAGCATTACCGAGGGGAGACCTTATCGCTCTCTACAACTACCTGAAAGGAGGTTGTAGTGAGGTGGGTGTTGGGCTCTTCTCCCAAGTAACAAGTGATAGGACAAGAGGAAATGGGCTAAAGCTGTGGCAGGGGAGGTTTACATTGGATATTAGGAAAAATTTCTTCACGGAAATGGTAGTCAAGCATTGGAACAGGCTGCCCAGAGAGGTGGTGGAGTCACCAGCATAGATGAGGCTGTATAAAGGTAAGTTTATCTCCAGACACCCAGATGAAGAGCCTGTGTTATCCTCATTGTACAGAAAAAGAATTGAGGTTTAGGAAGGCAAGAGTAAATGTGTTGGTGCATTCTGAGGGCTGGGTTTATAAAAGGAACTGATTTTTGGAAGATTTACCATCATACAGCACCTTTGGGGCTTAAAGAAAAAGCCTCAGCTACAGCTATGAATCTGGGGTATTCCTGCAAATCAGGTGTCATCTTAACAAGAAAATGAGGCACACTACACTGGTTTTGGCAATGATTATCCAGGCAGCACATGGAGACACAGACACTGAACTTCCAGGCAGCATTCTGCCCATGACCCCAGGCAGTAGCTCTTCCCTGTTCCATGCCCATTTCTGAATTTGAGGTAGGGATCTACCGACAACAGTGTCCCTTCAGCACTCAGCCCTGGATCATCCCTAGAGAACATTTGGTTTGTGCAGTGAATGAGATGGGGCCATGAGAAAAGTTATCTGCAGTCATATAATGGATCCTTGGGTTGCACAGCGGCTTCTGCATTGGTATTTCCTAATTGTTTTAGAGCTGTGTGTAATCTTGTGGAATTCTTCAGTTTCATTCTTTTTAATAAACACTCAGTACAATACAATCCCAGCTTCATCTTCCAATCCTCCTCTATTTTTCTCATGCCAGTTCCCGGTTTAGATACTGATCAGCTCCCAATAACTTTGCCCAATTCATCCCAGTTCCTCTCCTGTCCCACTCTGACCACACTTTTCACCAGTTCCCTGCAAGCCAAGTTTTAGATGCTGCACATGGAAAGCAGACCTCTTCCTCTGCCTGTGGTGTGTAGGCTCAACAGTGGCTCCATGAAAGCACAGGACAGATAGGAAACCTCCACTCATTTCTGGCTCCCTTGATCCATCCAACCCAGTGGGAGGAAGAGAGGGAAAGCAGATGGTGCTGGGTTGGCCCATGTGACAGGAGGCAGCAAGGGCAGGCTGGGCAACAGCAAGCCATAATTATTATATTAAGGCTTATAAAGTCACCTGAATGTGGGTGAATTTTCGTAAGGATAGAAAATCTGTGGCTCTGGGGCTGTTATTTGACCAAACCTCCTGTCCTGTCCCCACTAGCTCCCACCCCCAAAATTCACAATTCTGAACTTTTTGAAACAGCTTTTGGCCAGATTTTGTCCAGATTTTTTTCAGCTTGATGCAGAATCTTTCCTGAAAAATGTCACCCTGAGTAAAGTTTGGGAAAATTATAACCAGCTGGAAAGAGGGTTTCTCCATGCAGGATATATTGAGCAGCCAGACTCACATGTCTCCCACCACCCCCACCTGCCATGACAATACACACACATTTACACAAGAGTACTACGCAGACAAAGGAAGCATCAAAAGGAACCGAGGTAGCTTTAAATTCTGGGATATCTCTGCTATAAAACATAATCTAGTTAGTAACAAAACTCTCACATTACTTACCCAGAAGCTGTCCATCTATCAAGAAGCTATCGCTCTGTTCCAATTACTGTGCCATCAATTATGATATCTTCTGCAAGGAGCCTTCCTGTTTTACCAGCCACCTTTGATATGTGGCTGCTCTGCTCCATCTCTTTTGAAGCCCATCATAAATATTAAGATTAATTTAGGATTCTTTGGATCCTTGACTGTAATTCTCTAACAGGGAAAATCTCAGGCAGGAGGGCTGGTGCTAACCTGTTATGTTGTGCTCAGGTCTGACTTTGGGTCAGGGCTGAAGGCAAATTCATTCCTTGCTTCGCATGCCAGGATAACCAAGCACTTCAGGAAAAGACATATGCAGTTCTCACAAAGTTTTAACTGTGCCCTTTTTTTGTGTGTAGGGGGAGGTAGAAAAAGCAGTCCAAGCAGCAGGCTAACTAGAACAACTAGTTTGGCAGTGTATCCCCTTGTCTGGTCTGTGAATAAAGGTGCATGAAGCTTTATATCCCATATTGTGGTATGGGATAGGATACCAGTTTGGGAGAGAACTCCAACTGCTTTCTTATTTACAAGTCTTTATTTTAATATTTTGAGTAGTTTCTGGACCAATAAATATTCTCTTTACTTGGGTGAAGCTGTCCTTTAGACCAGCTGAAGATCAGAATGGGAATACCTCTGAAATACACCCATTGTATAAAAACTCTGCTCAGCTCATCCTCATACTCACCAGGAGGTTGGAAGTGCTGCAACCCCCCCAGTGCCTGTGGGGTTAATGAGAGGACACCATTCTGGACATGCAGAGTGACCAGTGAAATCTCCTCAAATACTCATCAGCAATTCTCCAGGAACCTCTAGGTAGTGGCTTTGAAAGCATTTGTCCAAAACCCTGTGCTTTTGGACAGACAGGACCACAAAGACTACAAACCTGTTTTAAGTCCTGCTGCAGAGCTACCCCAGTGATCTGCTCTCAGCAATGCCCATTTGACCTGAAGCAGCTACAGCTCTCACATCTTTCCCAGGCCACCTGCAGTCAGAGCTGTCAGCAGTGCCATGCCTTGATCCCCTTGCCCACATGGTGGGCTACCACATATGTGCTTCGTCTGCAGTGTCGCAGGGCATGGTCTCGAGGAAAGGAAAACAGACCCAACCATGTGCAGCAGTCATCTTGCATTCCATCTCCAAGTTCCTATCTCATCCTCAGCCAAGAGGAGAATTCACAGGTGGAAGTTTTGTCTTTGTGAGCAGAAAGGGGTCTCAATATTCCTTGCCAGACATTTGCCCTGACCTCTGATCTAAGTGAAAACTGTTTGCCCATACTGCTCTTCTGCAGACCCAGGTGACCCACAGAAACTTTTTCATTACACAAGTGCTAAGAAACACATGAAGGAGGAGAAAAATCTCAATGGAGGAAGTCTTAAAATGAAGGGGGACAAAATACCTGCTCATATGTGTGCAAGACCATTGATTTCTCTTGCCACAGAACAATGTCTCTGCAAGAAAGCCTGGGGTTGGCAGCCATTCCCCAAAACCTACTGTCCATCTGTGGAAACCACCATGAAGGTAACAGCTGCTGGCACAGGGTCCCAACTTGTCCCTCTGCTGTATGGCAGCCTGTGCTCACCCACTGCTGCAGCAGCTGGCAGCAGCCAACTCCAGTCGCTGGTGCTGCAAGCTAAAGGGGAACCTGTTCCCCTGAGGCGAGAAACTCAATGTCCCCATACCATGTCCCAGGTTGCTGTGTCAGATTAAGCTGTTGACTGACCTTTTTGTATATGCACAGTGGCCTTATCACAGTATTTATCAGGAACTGCCACTGAGCACATTGCTGTGTGGCACAGGCAGTTAGCTGGTTATCCAAGCTTTCTGTATGTAACTAGTGAGTCCAGAGTAATTGCTATGAGTGATAGCAGGAGAGTGTGTTAGTGCTCATTAGAGACAAATTGAGCTGCCTGCTGCGAGCAAAATAAAGAGGCATTTGCCTCAGTGGCTGTGTTTACACAGAACATCCCCCTGTCTATGGGATTGAAGAGCTGCTTTTACCTGAGTTTCCAAGGACTGGGTGGGTAAATGAGGTCTGCCTGGGAATGTTGAACAGGGATGGCGTGGTCTATCTGTTCTGCCTATGTTTGAGGGAGCTTGGCCTGGGGACATGCATAGCTGGCTTTAAATATAAAGAGAATCAGCCAACCTTGATGGAAAAGCTTTACCACCAGGGGAATCTGGCAGCTGGCTTGGACTTTGGTTTAATCTCCTCCACTAACTCAGACCCCTCAGACTGTTTACATTCTGGAATCAGTTTACTGCAGCTAGGTCACCCATCAGCTCTCTCTGTCCCTCCAGGCTGGGCTATTTTCCACAAAACACAGCCAACTCGGTACCACCTTCATTTGCAAGTGAGTTGGTAGAACAGCATCTCTTTGTTTCCTGTGGAGAGGGAGAGGAACCAAAGCATCTGTCACGACCTGAACTGGACTGTCCTGTCCAGAGAGGATCTTGGAGGTTCTGTGATTTCCTTGGGCTAAATTAAGGTGAAACGACAACAAACAATCAACTAAACACTTTATTGACAGTAAACACCAATGTGAACTTGGAAAACACCACAATATGCAGGGGATAAGGGAGACCCTCCCATTGAGTCACAAGGTTCAGAATGGACCCCCTTGCTTTCTAAACTCCTTTCCAGGGAAGAGTCTAGGTGCAGCTAGGTCTAATCTACCCTCAGACTTGGTCAATGGTTTATGTGAATAAGGAGGCAACCTGAACCAGGAAAGCACCACAATGAGCAACGTGGATTCTAATCCAAATACTTATAAAAGGAAAGAAAAAGGAAGGAAGAGGGGAGAGAGAGATATCACCACCCTTGGATCCCGCAATGTCGATAATGAACGTGGCAGTCCTGCGGTGGTGAGCGCACTGCTCCCAGAGTGCAAGGCCTCCGGTTGCACCAGCAGTGGGTGGGGAGAGGCTGGTCCAGAACAGGGGTGGCAGCAGCGTGAGGTCCACCGATGGTGGGGGTGCACCACATGGCTCCTCAAAGTTATGTCTTTTATAGGCCAGTCCCTGCCTCTAGTCTCGCCCCCTCTGAGGCTTGTTCCAGAATGTTCTCCATCTTCTGCGCAGGCACCACTGGCGGGGCGGGGGGGGGTGGGGGGTCGCAAGAATTCTTTTGGGTGGTTGTAAGCCCCTTCTTCAAATGAACTCTGAATAACCTTTGGTCATCAGAGGACCAAACTGTGAGTCCTCAGACAAGCCTCCCCAGTTCTGTGCCAACTCTGCACCAATAGCTTCCCACCTGTGGTGCTATGCAGACCCCAATTTACCACTATGGAGACCTTAGCTCGCCTCTTTGCAGACCTTAACTTGCCTCAGCACAATGTTTGAGGCATTAATTCTTTCAGTCCCTGACAGCATCTTAGGACCTGGCTGAGTTCAGCTGCTCGTTGGACTGACTGGATTCCTATCTCTGATCCCAGGTCAAGGCTGTTGCTGCAGCCATTGCAAGTCAGAGGCTGGACACAACTGTCTGGATTTGCTGTTTTCTGTGCTGCATGCTAGCAGTCTGTGCAGTCAGTCCCATCCCAGCACCACCACCAGAGACCGCAGAATTATTCTTGATACCTAAGTGACTTTGCTGCTGGGGATTCAAACCCCATCCACTGGAGCATCCTTCGCCTGCATCTTCTATTCTCTCACAGTAGCAGAGAACAGTTTTTAACCCAGGTGAGGCAGTAGGAGACATTTGCCTGTCAATCATGGGGCAATGCATACTGAACCAGAGGAAAGGGGCCAAGTGTTTCATGCATCTGCTGGCAGGGGGGTGCTGGCTGTAGATGTGTCTATAGAGACAGAGAGCTCGCTGGCTGGACTGCTAGTTCAGGAGCCCTGCAGGGTGCTAGTTGTATATGGGCTGGCTCTCTCCCCAAAGAGCTCTCACCACAGGGCCTCAGCTCATTCACTACAACCATTTGTCACCAGAAAAGTGTGTGCTCTCAGCGATGCCCCTGTCTCCATAAGGCACAGCTTTGTGCTGGTTCCATCACCAGTAAAGGGCTTATTTTGCCTTCCCACTGGGACAACTCAAGTTGTGAGTAACCTGCATCCATGTCCCTGTTCCTGGGCTCCTCTGTGACTTTGCCAGGAACAAATTCACTCAGAATATGATAGTCCACTCATATTTACTCGCTGCATTTGTGCATGAGAAATCCTCACACTTAAGGACCATTTCAGGACCATGGAGATCTGGGTGTCCCCTGGAGCCTGCAGCATGCTGGCTGGGACATGGGACCACTGGAGCAACCTTCAGGAGTAGCAATTGCTCATCTTCCAGGCATGCCAGGCTGTGTTGGACCTGTTGCCCCCCTTATTGGCCCAGCTGTGAGCACTGGGGGTGCTAATTCATTATTTTCACCTGTCCTTGTTACCGTTTGAAGATATTTTTCCAGGGCAACCTGGTAGCAGGTAATTGGACAGATCAAAGAGCTCAAGAAATGGATTTAGTCAAATGTTGGATTATATGATTAATCTGCCTTCTACATCACATCTTTTTCCCAAGGTAATCTCAAATTAGCACCTGTTGGAGAGCCTATTAGTCAATGTCTGGGCTCTGGTGCATTGGAATTCAAAGGTTTTCCATGTAAAATGAGACAATTTCTCATTGTCTCAGAAGCCAGCAGCCACCTTCTTGGTTTGTAATTAACAAAACCACTACATAGCTACAACACATAGCCACCACTTCCAGATGTGTCCCTCCAGCCTGAACATCCTGCCATGCTCTCCAAGACACGATGATTGCATCTTCCCATCAGCCACATGTGTGGTCCAGATAATGGTATCTCAGAGTAGGCATTGCCCTTACAGAAGGGCTGTGTTGAACAGAGTAGCCCTAAATCAAACAATAAAGGATTTCAGCATGGAGATGTAGGGCATACACAGACAATTGTGATGGTTGTGGGTATGGTCATATCACCCTGTGGAAGCTCAGGCTGTTAATGAACTTGTGCTAACACAGGCAGGACATGTTCCTAACCCCAGACCCATCTGGGCACAGCTGGATCAGGCACAGCTGAGGTCCTCCACAACTGAAGTGGATGGAGCCAGGTTTTTTGTCCTGGCTGATTTGTCCCAAGCTATGAATCAAATTTCCAGGAGCAATTCAAAGCCCAACTGCTATGAAGTTCTTTATAGAAGGAAGTTCATCATCCCATGTGGAAAGCCCTGGAGGGACATCACTAGCAGGTTGCAGAGCATGGCCTTCTCCATGTTCATGTGTATGGGGAGGTGGGACCCAGTGCTGAGAATGCCCCAGGAGACATTATATCACCTCAAGGGCATGCAGAGTGCAGGGATCATGTCCTGCTAGGCTCTTCAACACCACCACAGCTGAGCGGACTGATGACTCACACCTCAGGACAGGGTACAGGGAGCTGGACTGTTCTCCCAAAAGAAAAGAAAGGTCTCCAGGTCTGTGATCATGGGAGCTCCAGCATCCATGTGGGTGCATTTGGAGAAGGAGTTCTTTGATGGAGATGACTTCACGGCATGTACCCAGTCCTGGCTGTACAGAAAACAGAAAGAGCTCTAGATACAATTCCTTCATTTTCTCTAAATATGTCTATAGAGAACTTGGTCTTCCCTGATTCCTGCCAAGAAAACCTACTAAAAAACTTGCTGATCAGTTTTGGAAAGATTCAGTGGCATGTTTATCTCTATGTGAACAAAGCCTGCAAGAAAACAGCAGGACAGATGTACTGCAGGATCAGCTGTGAGTATCAAGGGCACGGTGATAACTAAAGTAGGACAAAACTATGGGAAAGCCACCTTCTTTCCTTCTTCCAACCTACACCCCTCCTACTCTGCTCTCCTTGCAGAGTCAGATGCAAATCCCAACTCAGGGAACATCCAATCAATGGAGTGGGAAAAAATAGGCTTAGGGAAGGATCACACACCCTGTCCCCTGTCCTCTCCTCCTAACTCCTGCCACTGTAGCACACCAGACACATTTGGTTTGAGATGAGAAGACCCTTTTAAGTTCACATACTGTGAAGAGGAGGTGATTTGGCATTGCGGCATTGCGGGGGTGGGGGGAGGGGGACGGTGTCTGTTGGGGGCTGGGCATCCTCCTGCAGAAACAATGACACTCTGCAGGGTAGTCTGCCAGTGGTGACTGCTCTGCTCCTCGCTCAGCTCCACTGGGAATGGCAGTCATGGCCTCGCGTGAGCTGTCAGATGCTCTGTTCTGCAAAACAGGGGGGTAACAGCAGACTGGAGCAAACCCAAAACAACTGTTTTTAAAGCTGATAAGCACAGGCAAGATCCAATTTACATCTCATACAAGTTTTTTTTTTTAGTTATGCTTCCCAGTGTTATTGCAGAGACGTCTGGCATGGCTTTGCAGCTGATGCAGCTATGACCAAAGCTCATCCCAAAGGCACCAACATCGATTGACCTGGATTTAGGGGTCAGAGTAGCACATCAACTCAGTGTGACTCAGCAGCAAGAAAGCTAACACTGTTAGATGTACCAACAGAGGAGAGGGACCAGGGAAGGGAGGTGACTTTAACCTCTGGCCATGACTGTGCTGAGGCCGGCCACACACATTAGACTGATGATAAAAAGCGAGCAAGTGCAAAAAAGAGCCATAAAAATTATTTGAGGGTAAGAAAGGACACTTTGAAGTGAAGGTTTTAAAACCTTGATCTGTTTAGCTAATTGGGGAGACACTTGAAAGGCAATGTGCTCACAACATATAAGTAACTTGAAGTGGAAAAAATACCAAGTTCTGAAAGGCTCTTCAATAAACTGGGAAAGACAGTAACAGGACTAGTGTCTGTGAGCTGAAGCCAGGCATGTTCAGAATGGAAAAAAAAAGGTGCAGATCTTTACCAAGAATGATGATACAGGAATAAGCACCTACAGAACTAATGAACTCTTCCTCTCTTAATTATTTCAAGGTATCCTTTTTGGATAAGAGGTGTCCTTGGTCTTGGGATGTGTCCTTGGCCTGGTGTAGTTTCACCCATCACACTGCTCTGTGAAGTAGCCCTAACTACTAGCCTAGCCTGCAACCACAACTGGTCCCCACAGCATTGCCAGAGCATCCTCAGTTCCCCAATAGGCTTTGCAGAGACATGTTTATGCTTCAACTCTAGCTAACGCACTGCCTGTTCCAAGACTCTGTTCATGCATACACACATTTTCCTGACCGCTTTTTGCAAAGGGAGGTTAAAAGATGAGTTAATCTTCTGTGGAATCTAAAAGAACTGGGTAACCAAGTGTTTGTGCAACAATGACCTGGGGAAGCACCAAAATCCTCTTTAGGGCTATACACATGGTCTTCACCCACTTCCTGGCAACTCTGCATCCCCCAGAGTCTCTTTTGGTGAACAAGATCTTCTTTCTGGATCTGCTAGCTAGCACACATCTTGCTTTTTTCCAGTACAAATGGGTGTTTGGAAGATATCTCTGTGGACTGCCCTTTTTTTATTTGTCTTTCAGATCCATCTCCCTGAAATCCATATTGTTCTGCTACAGGTTTAACCAACAAAACAATTTTCCGGGAAGACTGAAAGCATTTGCTTGCTGGCTTGTTTGAAGATAGATAGGGGCAATAGACTGCCTCAGGCTGTTCTCCTCTGCCAGGGAAGAACTGGATGCATCTTGATTTCCCAGTACAACCTTTTTGGCTGCCATGATGTCTTAGAAATCATACATTATTAAAATAATTATAAATAATTATTATGTATATGTCATGTGTATAACACAATGGAGAGCTGGAAGGGTTTAGCATAGATCTGAGGATGGGGCCACAAGGAATGCTTGGAGGAACCCTCGCTACTTTTCACATTGTGATCAGCTCATCATAAGCCTATGGATGGATGAATGAGCACAGGTGGGTGATATGTCATGGCTAGAGGGGGGGAGGAAGGTCTCTCGATGTGTCTCTCTCAACAGCAGTCCCAGCCTATTCTTTAGACACAGGTTTACCCTTAAACAAGACAATCCACTGTGTGCACATGGAGACTGAGGGGGAAGAGATGGCCCCTGACAAAGCACTTCTTCACTCTCATCCTTTGTCAGTGTTAATACAGCTTTTTTATTGTTATCTGCATCAGCTCATACCAATTATTCTATTCTTCTGCCTATTGGCACTGCTCCCAGATGCAGAGGTCATCTGAAGTCAAGTATATCCCAGATGGCAATCAAATGTCTCATTAATTTGCAGAGATGCATCTTGTTCCTTTTCCCACACACCGTCATCTGTGCAGTGAGCCTGACACTTTGCTCCAGTTCTCAGTCACATACACCAGGTCCCTGTTTATCTTGTCCCCCCCAACCTGACCTGGGTTGACACCAGATGCTGTCATTGACTCAGCCCAGTTGTTTCTAAACTAAACAAGCCGGGGACAAATGACTCCTAAAAGCTAACAGAGAAGGAAGCCAGCCTGGCTGGTACAGACAAAGGGGCAGGATCAAAGACCTGTGGGCAGGCAAAGCAAACAACTGGGCTTTCTGAACACAAGGTGGTGCTGGCTTCCACTGTGATCTCCAAACAGAGCCACGATTGGTTCTAATTAGCTTTGGAAGCACCTTCCCTGAGGAGCCGGTTCACACTTTGGGCTAAAGCACTGGAGGCAGAGGACTGAGTGAAGTGCACACAGTCCAGGTGGGGATGGTTTCATCTCTGGAAATAGCCCTGCTATGACTTATCTCCAAAGACGGGGAGCGGAAGCAAAGGCAATTGCTCTACTTTCCTTATGCCTGCAGGGGCAGGGAGAGCTCAGCTCTGCACCACCAGGCATTACAGCTGGGTTATTAACTAAACACAATGTACTGTAATGTAGCCCCGGAAGCTACTGAGGGTCAGCACTCATGTATCCCTATCAAAAAATGAGCTGTTCCTAGGTAACTGCTGTGCTCTGAACAGAGTTTTTCCAACTCTGCCAGGTAGATGTGTTGCCAGTACTGATCAGATCCCCTTCCACTGTGAGAGCACACCAGGACCATGATCCCTGATGGAGTCCTTCGTCCTAGTATCTGTCAAGTAGCCATCCCCACCCCCTTGCTCCTCATTTCCTGAACTAAAATTTTATTAGCATATTATGCATTATGAAATGAAATCCCCCCCTGTGGACTAAGTCTATTATGTCTATGCAGTTACCTTGGTCAGCCCAACCTGTAATTGCATCGTTTGTTTGACAAGACCCATGTTCTATAAAGCCTCAAAGTCTGGCAATAATTATTTTACTGGCATTTAATTCAGCTTTAGAAGGATTCCATATGGCCTTTCATTCATGCTCTCTTCCTAAGCACATCATCTAGTTTGGTCATCCCAGGTGGCCTTTTCATGATGTTAACATACTTTGGGGCTTTTGGAAATGCCCCAGTATTGGAGGGCAGCTCAAATGTGAACAACACTGGGTGAGCAATGTCCTCAGTTCTGCCTTGGGAGAGCCATGGGAAAGTCAGCCAAGTGCATTGAGCCCAGTAGATATTAACACCATTGTCTAGGCTCAGATGGTGGGATTCGTTCCACTACTTTAGTGAATGCAGGCAAATGTCTCCCAGCTTGCAAAATTTGCATCGAAAACACAAGGCTCTGGTGCCCACCTGTCCAAAGCAGGGATGTCCTGGTTTCGGCTGGGATAGAGTTAATTTTCTTCCTAGCAGCAAGCATAGTGCTGTGTTTTGGATTTAGTAGGAGAAGAATGTTGATAACATGCTGATGTTTTTAGTTGTTGCTGAGTACTGCTTATGCTAGTCAAGGACTTTTCAGCTTCCCATGCTCTGCCAGGCACACAAGAAACTGGGAGGGGGCACAGCCAGAATAGTTGATCCAAACTGACCAAAGGGCTATTCCATACCATATGACGTCATGCTCAGTATATAAACTGGGGGGGGGGTGGCCAGGGAGCAGCGATCGCTGCTCGGGAACTGTCTGTGTATCGGTCGGCGGATGGTGAGCAATTGCATTGTGCATCACTTGCTTCGTGTATCATTATTATTATTATCATTATTACACTGTTAGTATTAGCATTACTATTTTACTTTATTTCAATTATTAAACTGTTCTTATCTCAACCCAGGAGTGTTTCTCACTCTTACTCCTCCGATACTCTCCCCCATCCCATCGGGGTAGGGGGAGTGAGCGAGCGGCTGCGTGGTGCTTGGTTGCTGGCTGGGGCTAAACCACGACAAGGGACTTGACCAGAGCACATGTCATGGCTCCCTGTAGGCTTCCTCCAAAAGAAACAGGAATAGGTGGAGGGACATACTTTGTGTCTGTCTTGATCATCCCGTGACATAATGCCAGGATGCACTTCTACACCTGATTCTAGAAATTATATCCAGTGTCATAGTTTGGATAAATCTTAGGGACAATGTCCCAGTTTCGGCTGGGATCCGAGTCACGGCACCAAAAAAGGACTGTCGTGGTTTAGCTCCAGGCAGGAACTAAGCACCACGCAGCCGCTCGCTCACTCCCCCTACCCTGATGGGATGGGGGAGAGAATCGGAGGAGTAAGAGTGAAAAAAAACCCCACTCCTGGGTTGAGATAAGAACAGTTTAATAATTGAAATAAGGTAAATAATAATAATAGTATAATAATGATAATAATAATAACAATATACAAAGCAAGTGATGCACAATGCAATTGCTCACCACCTGCCGACCGATACCCAGACAGTTCCCGAGCAGCGATCAATGCTCCCAGGCCAACCCCCCCCAGTTTATATACTGAGCATGACGTCATATGGTATGGAATAGCCCTTTGGTCAGTTTGGATCAACTATTCTGGCTGTGCCCCCTCCCAGTTTCTTGTGCACCTGGCAGAGCATGGGAAGCTGCAAAGTCCTTGACTAGCATAAGCAATACTTAGCAACAACTAAAAACATCAGCGTGTTATCAACATTCTGCTCCTACCAAATCCAAAATACAGCACTATGACAGCTACTAGGAAGAAAATTAACTCTATCCCAGCTGAAACCAGGACAGACAAATCACCCCTGGAGGTGTTTGTGTCTGCACAGTCCAGAGACCAAGCCCATGTCATAAACTGTGAACAGAAGCACTAAGCTACAGAAGTCAATTTAACCACAACAGGCCTCATCTTCCTAACTTACTTCTGCCCTTTCTGCATTTCTATGAGAAGTTTTCCCCATTCTTAGATGTGGGACTCGACCCACTGGGAAGGAATCCCATGACTGACTGTAATTTTGCCTGCTACAGGCTTTCTCCCAGTGTTTTCAGCTTCCCTTAGTAATTTCCCACATCTTACTGTTCTGGTTTGTGAATAATTCTTTTTTCTCCTTTTCAGTTGCCCTGTATTCAGCATTATTTGCAGTTGCTAATACCACCCATCCTCCAGGCTTTTAGTCAGAACTGCCTCTCTGTTTGTGGCTTTTTGTTTCTAAATACCTTTCTTTAAAGAATTTTTAGTGTTTTTGTTAATTTTCTTTTTCCCCTCTACAATATTCTATTCATAATTATCATTAATTTGGAGAACTCAGTCCTTTTGAAGAACAGATAATTAATTTCCAGGGCTGACATCTTTTCTCCACTGTAATCAGATCCACATCCATGTTCCCTTGTGCCCCATGCAGTGCCTGTTGTGCTGGCAGGTGAGTGCTGGGTGTCATGAGGCTTTCAGCTTTCTGCTTGTGGCCTCCAGCACATTTCATGGGCAGCATGTGCTATGGCAGCACCTCTCCTCTCCCCATTCTTTATGCAATCAGCAGCGAGAAATGCTCCCTGGATGGGAGGATCTCACAGGGCAGAGCGTGATGCACAGATTAGGGGCAGGAGGGGTGCTGGAGTCTCCCCATTTCAGTAACAAATGGAAGAAATCTGCCAACAATAAGTTTGTTTTGTGGTGAATATCTGACAGGTATCAGGCTCTCAGCCTGGTCCAAGCGTGAGCTAAAGCTTTTAATGGATTCAAAGCAGTCATACATCGCTTATCACAAACCCATGTAATGTGACACAGTTGTTAAAGGGAGGTGCAGAGGGAATGCCCTCAGCTCCCCTCCCCCCGAAAATGTGCCAGGCAAAACCAGGCCCCTGAGCCTCAGGGGTCCCCAGCTCCTTCAAAAGCTGAGCTCAGCTGTGCATGGAGAGTATCTTCCTCTCTAGCACCTCATCCTGTCCCTTGCAGAGCTGGCCCCAAATCACAGGTACACACATAGGCAGGAGGACTGCTGTGTCGCACGGTCAGCTCAGCCGCCTGGTGCTAGGTGATGTTCTCGATGGTGGTACACTGGAGGATTAGAAGAGCAAGATGGTCTAATGCACAGAGACTGCTCAGCATGGGCCCCAAGCAGCATTGCCTGAGACAGGACATGAGCTGTTTTTGGCACGCTAGTATGGCCACTGCAGCCTGTACTCAGCAGTCCTGGGTTATCCCAGCAGCTTTCCATTAAAACTGCAGCTCAAAGCCCAGCAGGAGCAGTTCAGGGGCATTCTGCCACGTTGGACACTGAAGACGAGACAGGGGTCATGGGCATCTAGTGTGACCCACAACTCAGGGAATCTCCATTGGTTCCTGTCTCATGGGTTGTCTGTGGGGGCATCCCACAGGGCTCCCCCTCTTCTCTGGTGCTCAGGACATGGTGGTGGTAGGAGACCTGTAGCACTGTAAAGCAGACGTGGCCTGTGTGATCTGTCACTGATTTCCTAGCACAGTGGTGGTAACAGAGCTGTATGAGCTGGCTGCAGAGAGCAGAGCCTGCCCCTGAGCCTCACAAGAAAATTAATGAGCATTCAGTCAGTGGCTCCAGTCATTACTTTAAGGTACATGAGCCAGTCCTTGCCTGAAAGCACCACCCCGCCAGCCATCCTACCCCCAGGCAGCTCCTGAGCCATTGCCCCAGGGTAGCCCTGGTCTCTCTAGGTACTTGGGACCTGCAGGGAGCATGGAGAGGGACATGGCTGGGGCAGGTCTCCCTTGCACCCTTGAGCCCATGAGACCTGCCTCAGGAGGGTTAATCCCCAGCTAAGAAAGGATTTGGGGGAAAGCTCCCGCTCTGCTTCTGGCTGCGCTTCTGCCAGTCCAAACCTCAGCTGCTTCAGGGGGATTAATGTGAGCAGCAAACTGCTGGCAGCCAGTCTGCTCCAGTCCCTGGGGCTACTGGAGACCTGCAGTGCAGCAGGCAGCATCCTCATTGGTGACACATGCCCAAGCATCCCCGAGTCCCCGGGTCTGCATCCCCACTGATATCTTGGCAGCTTATACCACTGCTGCCTTTAAGCCTCACATCCATGCTGACAGTGAGGCATTGCTGCATCTGCTGCCATTCACATGAATAGCCACACTCAGCTCCATATGGCCTGATTCTTACCAAATCATACACTTCTGTAGGCTACCTGCCTTCATGCTGACCGTGCCGAAGCGGAACGTTGACGTATTCACTTCCTAGGTGCAACAGGGCACACTGGGGAAACTGAGGCATGCACAGCGGTCATTACAATATTAAACACTCCCTCCTCCCGGGTTGTAACAGCAGGTGTAATGAGGGGCCGGACATCCTCCATGGCAGTGTGATCTCCCCCTCTGGCTGGAGCAAAGATGCACCATTCCCATCCCAACAGGGTGGGATGTGGGAGATGGTCAGTCCTCCCACTGCCCTAGGAGAGGAAAAGCCCACTCTTCCCCCATGGCCTGTTGTTACCTAAAGCCCCATAGTTCCCCCATGGCCCTTAATTCCCCCATAGTCCCCCGTTCCCCCAGGGACCATCATCTTCTGCTGTACTTGCCAGTGCACGTGGGATCTCAAGGCTTGGAAGACACAGCTCTGAGGCTCTTCCATCACACTGTCTTTAAAGTTTGGGCCTGGGAAGAGGCTTGCCATCCACCCAGGCTCCTTGAACACAGGCCTGGACCAGGTGTTGGTCACAAGCCAGGTCTGTCCTTGGAGATGGAAGCAGAGTGGTCAGGCAAGAATGGGCCCTGCCAGGATGCATCGAGTCTGACTCCACCTTCTCATATGCTGTACTGCCCATGCTGCCTCCTTGGAGGGGCTGGTGGTGCAGCCAGTGAGGCACTGTGGGATGTGACTCCCAGATGTGACACAGATGGGGACTCCTGCCCAGGAGGCTGGTGTAGGAGCAGGAATGTTCAGGTGTGCACAATGAGGAACAGCTCCTGTGTACATGCTGCTCAAGTCATCCCAGCTTCCTGGTAAATATTCCAATTAGGAGACTAATGGCCTCAGCTTGTACCAGCTTCCTTGGGTGGAGGTGTCTCCATGTGTTTACCACCAGCATCTTCTCCCAGCCTCAGTCTGAGCAGACCTTCCATCACTCACGGGCAGCCACCACCTCCATCCATTATTGAATAACTTCCTGAAGAGAAGTAAACCTCTCTGTGTTCAGCAAGACACCTCAGATAGCAATTTATTTCTCATTATCTAATAATTTTCCTGCTATCTGCTACTTCTTTCCAATAATAACATTACAGTAATTAATTGAAACACTTGTTAAGTAGACAGCACACAGTCAAAGTGTAGGCAATGTCACAACAACCCAGTTCCATACAAAGCACACAGCGATGACAGATGGGCCAGGATTTCCAAAGATAGTTTTGTTCAGATTTATCTTATCTCTATTCTGACAAACTGAATGGTTACATCTAGCCAACTAATCTTCTAGGCTGTAGCTAACAACACTCTTATTTAATTTCAACAATTATGTATTCATTGTATAATTTTCTAAGGCCCTTTGAACCCTGCCTGTCTCTCATAATCACTTCTCCATTTATGTAGTCACACATGTACCAGGTCTTTTGATGACTATCAAGTATGATTCTGCAGTAAAATCTCTGTTAAGGAGAGCAGATGATGCATCACACAACTTGGGTTTGTCTTCATCAGAAATCCTGGGTGCCCCACAGTAGTCCATAACATCCCACTGCTTGTCCAGCTTTCAGTGGTAAGTCCAAGCACTCTGTCCAGCAGAGCATCATCCACTGCTTTCTGATACCAGCAAGGCTGAGTTACGCAGGCAGATGGAGTTAGGTACTCTGATACTCAGTGCTGTGGGTGTAGAGGAGAGCTGCAACCCACAAAAAGGAACATGCAACTCTTGTCCACAGTACATTGATGGGCCAGTGGTTTAATGCCAGTTTGCTAAGGTCCAGATTTAACCATGCAGTTGTGCTCCAGATGCCAACAAGAGTAGATGCAAAACCCACATGAACTTAGGACCATTGAGTTAGGAAATGGTAACTCATGGTGGGCAAAAAGAGTGTGGAATCAGCAACAATAATGGATTTGGTTCTTCCCAGGGCAGCTGGTGTTTTGAACCCTAAGGTTTTGGCCCATTGCTCTTGCCTGTGCCTATGCTGAAAGGGAAGCAGGATGCTTCACTGTTTGCTGCTCTGAGATCCTGCAGCCCCCAGCCTTCCCCAGTGCTTGTCCAAGATGAGATCAGGCCTCTGGGCTAAAAAGAAAATCCTGCAGCTTCTGCAGCCCTAAGCAGTGAGTCAGAAAGGTCCTGGAATTTATTCCCATTCTACATTTGGATTATTCCAAGACCTTTCTGACTTTTCTATGAGAAATGGGAGCAAGACCTTTGCCGATGCTGTTCCACTGGATGGAGCAGTGCTATGTTGAAGAGTATGCGCCTGGGAACAGTCAATTGCTTGGCTTGTTCTCACCAGAGAGATGGTCCCACATGCATTTTCCTCTCCTGACTGCCTAACAGCCTGGTGGTGAGCCCCGGGCACCACGAGATCAGCACTCAAATCCTTATTCCAACCCAATGCAAAGTCTCAAGACAGATTCTCATGCATATACCCTAAGTGCCAGGGTCTCCAGGGCTGTGGGGCATATTTGCTGACCTGGACAAAACTTCAATCATGGACTAAAGCTACTTTTCCTTGTGTAGCTTTCATCAAACCTCACACAATACTACTACAAATATTCTGATTTTTCCAAGGCAGCATTTTCAACAGTGAGACTAAGGTACCTGAAACAGCCCTTCCCAGAAACTGGAAGTGTTGCAGACACTGCAGCTATCACAGCATACAGTTCCCTCTATCCCAGCTCCCTCTGTACTCTTGGAAACACTGAGCCAAGATACGGACTGCAGGCTTGGGGTTTCACCTCATGGCTTTTGGCGTTAACCAAAATGAATGCTGTGAGTGTCCTAAAAGTGAACCTTAAAGTCTGCACACAGGTAAGTGGGCTTCAAAACCTTTACACAATGTATTTATAGCCTCAAACAATCCTTCTGCACTAGCAGGCACGTTAGTACTCAAATTAGAACTGCTTATAACTCCATGAATGTCTTCTACAATCAAAAAGCTTTCTAAATGAGGTTCACAACCATTAACAAGGTAAATATATTTGTAGACTTGTTTGGGCAATTACAGTCATTTAAAAAACAATACATAATAATGGACATGAATCTAATAAGCCATTGCTAATTAAATACATTAATGCCACTTTATAAAATGAATGCATCTAGCTGATATGTCACAGCTAGTTTTGTTCTGTAAATAATTGAGCAGTGATATATGCAGAATTTGTGTCACTGGGCATTGCCAGTGCCCGATAATAGTTGCAATAAATTTGCCCCAGTGGAACCAATCTACTGACTACCAACCAGGTTCTCCTTTTATGTGTCTAGTCTACATTTTCCTTTGCTCTGTGAGAAACAGCTGCAGTAGAATGGAGCTAGTTAACCCCAAAATATAGGACACAATTACAAAGCATTTGTGAAGACTTTACTTTGAAATGTGTTTCTGCCAATTATAATTTGCAGCAGGTACAACACTCCCAGGCTATGGAAAAGCCGTTTCTCTGTCCCAGGAGAGTTCGTTCAATTTTAGCTGATATTAAGTATTCAATAGCACAATTTTCCTTCTTTTACTTTCATCCCTTTGGAAAATGTCACCAGTCTGGAGTTCACTAATTGACCACAGACCTTTTGAGGAACCAGGCCCAAAGCAGCCCCACAGGGTTCTGTGAAGTGTCAGCAGCTGCAGAGATATACAGAAAGGATGAGAGCTAGTCTGGGATCCCCTGGGCATCCAGTGCCTGGCCTTGCATGAGAAATCATAGGATGCAGGATCTGGCTGAACTTCTGAGACAGGGCAAAAAGGGAAGGACATGTAGGCTTGACCTTAAGTGTAAGAAAGGTCCCCATCTCAGTCCAACCTGGTGACTCCTATGCTCCATGTGCAGTTGGCAAAGAGACCCACGACAGTTTGGCAGATCCTGATCTCACCATGAGATGACTAAGATGGGTTAGGTGAATCACTCACTACTTGAGCCCATTTCTTTCTGCTGGCTATAATGTATGCCCAGAGACTAGCTCAAATGATGACACCTTTCCAGTGCCTAAAGTCAGGGCACACGAATGTTGTCCTGAGATTCCAGCTGGTGAGCAACCCCAGTACTCAAGGGGTGATAGTCTGCACTGACTTTGGATTCAAAGCTTCCTGCTGATGTAAAAGAGGCAAAGCTGGGACAATGCAAACAAAAAGGACTAGTCTTTTATCTTATTTTTCCTTGGCAAAAATTGAGATGTCATTTCCCCAAACATATATGGTTTCTAGCAGTAACTCCTTTGCAGCTGGAAAATCCCCACTCTGTGCAGGGATGTCCTGGTTTCAGCTGGGATAGAGTTAATTTTCTTCCTAGTAGCAGGCATAGTGCTGTGTTTTGGATTTAGTAGGAGAAGAATGTTGATAACACACTGATGGTTTAGTTGTTGCTGAGTACTGCTCATGCTAGTCAAGGACTTTGCAGCTTCCCATGCTCTGCCAGGTGCACAAGAAACTGGAAGGGGGCACAGCCAGAACAGTTGATCCAAACTGACCAAAGGGCTGTTCCATACCATATGGTGTCATGCTCAGTATATAAACTGGGGGGGGTTGGCCTGGGAGCAGCGATCGCTGCTCGGGAACTGTCTGGGTATCGGTCGGCAGGTGGTGAGCAATTGCATTGTGCATCACTTACTTTGCATATTATTATTATTTTATTGTTACTATTATTATTACTATTTTACTTTATTTCAATTATTAAACTGTTCTTATTTCAAACCAGGAGTGTTTCTCACTCTTACTCCTCCGGTTCTCTCCCCCATCCCACTGGGGCTTGGGGAGTAAGCGAGCGGCTGCGTGGTGCTTAGTTGCTGGCTGGGGCTAAACCACGACAGCAGCTTTGCACACATGACTACTTGTCGCAGACTTTAGCTGTGCAGGAGACATGGAGGGCATACACTTGGCTTTGCCCTGCAGGATACCACGCCCAAGCCCAAGCAAAATGCTATTGCTCCAGGCTCTGACCTGCTGCAAGTCCTACAAATCTTCTTTCAACCAGAAGAGTGGCATCACCCCACTCCCTGAAATCACCAGGTCCTGCCATGAGGGGCTGAACACTTATTTTCCAGGAGAAAGTGTCAGCCACCCAGCATAACCACTGCCAGATGACTTGGAGGATCAACTACCTGGGTCCTCAACCCCACCAATGCTGACTTGCTGCATGGTTTCTGCTGGCACTCAGCATGTTGCCGAAGTGCAGAGGGCCTTTTTCCTAGATGTTTATGAGGGGCTCACCCTCATTTTTTATGTAAGTGCTCAGAGAGGACATGAGCAACAGCAAACACAGTCTGGCTGGTCGGGAGTGATAAAATGTGAGATCACCTTGGTCTGAAAGAAAAGGCATTCTGAAAAAATCTGGTCACTTTTTGCATAAGGAACCCTGACTTCTCACTTTCTCCAGCCTCCAGCTAAATCCCAGGTCCTCCAAGCAGTGATTTTCTAATTGGAGGGTGGTGTGTGAACACCGGAGAACTGATGGCCACAGGGGTCCTCCACTTTCAGGAACAAAACTCTGCTTGCAAGAAGAATTTCTTTGGTTCAGAAACTCCTGCCTGATTTTTTAAATCTTTGTATTTACTCAGTTTGTGGTCAGTGTTGGGTTTTGTGGAGAAGGAAGGATTGGGGTTGCAGCAGGCTTGGGGAAGTGAGTGTTGAAGCTGGGATGAAGGAGAGGGATTAGGACTGAAGGTGCTGTAGGACAAGAGAGCAGCCTTAAGGCAGGAGAGCAGCATCAGGGCTGGGCCTGGAGACTGGTCTCATGAGACTTGTTCCAGTGATGGAAAAGACACTTCACAGGGTCTCCAGCCTTGCCTAAAAATGAACAAACACATGGGCCTCTGCTGCCAAACTGCCCTGAACTGCCCTACTGCCCTGCTGCTGCAGCTGCATGGCACTGTCCGACTACCCCAGCTGCCAGCCCTGCCTGCCCTGTTCCAGTTCAACCTCAGGTCTATCTTGGATGTCATCCAAAGTGCTGCAGCTCCACCAGCCCTGGAATCTCAGTATTGGGCTGTGCCAGCTTTGGGAATGGGGTTCTTCACTGCTCAGTCCCTTCCACTCAAACAAGGGCAAAGAGTGGGAAGGAAGGTGCACACTGGAAATGCCAAGTGGGCATCTACCTCCAAGAGCTCATGAACAGAAATTGTTCACCTTTGATTAATGCATCGCTCCTAATGAATAGCTGGTCCAGCTGTATTTAACTGCCTGGTTTAGGCAGATATGGCTGGAAAATCTCACACATGTCAGATTTTTTCTCATCCTAAAGCATCACATTATCACTATCCTCTTGTAGCATTTTTCAGCCAACTCTTTCCTGTGATGATTTTCAAAGGATAAAGAATGAGCACCCTGGTGACATTTCCAGTATCTATAAATATCTCCCCGCCACCCTGCCTGCCCAACTGGTGGATTACGCAGGAAGATATATATAATAAAACAATCAGATCCATTTTGTTGTCAACATCCCATTCTTTTTCATTTGGCAAAAGAACAGCCCAGGCTGTTGCTCTGGAAAGAGCAAGAAGTGCCTGGGGAATTACTGAACTTACTCCTTCCTGTAGGTAAGGGGGCTCATTGGAGGGCAACACTGAGGAGAGAGAGGCCCTAGTATAATGGATAAAGGAAGATGGGTTTTAAAAGGGAAGAAGTATGAAGTTTAGGAGAGCAACACTCTCCAGAATGGCCAGAAACCCCACATACAGAGCACTGAGAAGCTTGTGGTAAAAGGAGCATTGAAGAAATACCAAAGAAGGACTAATCCAGCAACGTTATCTGGAGCACAATGCACTTACAATACATTCTGGTCCTGCTTTTATGTGCTTAATTCAGCAGTGCTCTGTTTATGCAACTAAACCTCCTGCATGGTGAAATACATAGCGAATTTAATGCACCCAAATTCACAAAGCTGTGGGAAGTGCCTAGTGTACATTACATACCCAATTGGCAGGTTTTAATTTAAATTATCAGGGATATAATTTAATATCATAGCTTTCCCTAGCTAACACACCTCTTCTAGCCAGATACTTATTATGTGGGGCACTTTACAGAATCTGTTACCTCATTTATGGATTAAGAAGCATATTAAAATAGGAAGCCTAAGAGCTCTCTCCCTTGCATTAGATATTTGCAGATGTCTTTTGCTAAGCCATAACTAGCTTCATCCTTAATTTTGGTGGGCTGTGACTTGGAGACAATGCTTGGCAATTAAACAAAGTTCTTACCAGAAAGATTTTCCACCTTACCTTGGTCCAGAAGGTCATCATTCTCCAGGACCGCAAACACAAGGACTTTGCATCTCCTCATTCCTGCAGGAAAACAGCTGTTGTGTTGCTCAGACCAAAAGAGTTACTGTGGATCTCCTGCAAAGCCTGAGGACTTTACCCTTCTACATTACTCTGGGTAGGAGGAAAATACACTGTGGAAAGCTGATACGCTGGACTGGCAGATAGTTGACCCTGTCCACATCAGTGTGTACTGAGGCAACCCATAAAGCTGTTCAGTTTGATATGAAGCTGAAAAACCAAACACTACCCACAGAAACGCTGTCATGGTTTAACCCTAGTAGGCAGCTAAGCACCACACATCCACTTGCTCACTCCCTACCAGTGGGATGGGGAGAAAGTCAGAAGGGTAAAAGTGCTAGAACTAGTGGGTTGAAATAAAGTCTGTTTAATAGGTAAAGTAAAAGCCATGTGCACAAGCAAAGTAAAAGAAGGAATTAATTCACTACTTCCTATTGGCAGGCAGATGTTTAGCCATCTCCAGGAAAGCAGGGTTTCATCACGCGTAATGGTTACCTGGGAAGACAAATGACATAACTCCGAATGTCCCCCTTCTTCCAGCTTTTATTGCTGACCACAACATCATATGGTATGGAATATCCCTTGGGACCCCCTTGGGGTCAGCTGTCCCAGCTGTGTCCCCTCCTGACTTCCTGTGCATGCCCAGTGTACTCAACTGGTGGGGCAATGTGAGAAGCAGAAAAAGCCTTGACGTGGTACAAGCACTATTCAGCAATAACTAAAACATCCCTGTATTATCAACAGTTTCCATCACAAATCCAAAACATAGCACCATACAAGCTACTATGGAGAAAATTAACTCTGTTCCAGCCAAAACCAGTACAGCTCCACACATCCATCTTTTTAAGGCTCTAATTACATCCTTAACTACAGCAAGAACTTCAAGAATGGCAGGATACAAGTGAGAGGGTTAAAGGAGATCAAGATGTGGATCAGTGATGTGATGGAACTGGGCAACAAGTTGAATCATCCTTTTCTCCATCTCCCAGCATCAGACTCTCCCCAAGTCTCAGTTTAATAGAAAGCTGGATGAGTCTTTCTGAGCATCCCCCTTGCCCACAACTGACCAGCACACAGGCCTGTGCAGAGCTCCTGTGTTAGGAGCATTTCCCAGCAGGCCAGGGAAGGGTGGTAGTATATGGTGACAGAAAAGGAGTGACTGTGGTGCCTGCTGGAAGTTTCTTGGGGTATGACATGCAAAACATCCATGCTTCCAGGCACTGCAACACATGAAGTACAGTAGAGCCTAGAGGGGGACATCAGCACTGTTGCTTCCTGGATTTTGGCTTTCTGTTTGTTAGGGGATTTCATATTACCTGCCTCTTTAGGATGCCCTGGCTGAGGAACAAATAGTCTGTTGAAACATCTGATTTATAGGTCCCTCTGGAAAGCTTCTTCTGTAGAGCTCTCAAGTGATGCTGGCAGGCTCCTGTTCATTGAGACAGCAATGGGCTTGGCCCAGGTTTTGGAGGAACCTTTCACAGGATTCCCAAAATGCTCTTCAGGGTGGGATTGGTGGCATATGGCAGGTCAGAGTGGGCTCAATATGGTACAGCAAGTAATCCCCAGATACCCTTTGTGGTTTGTACATGACCCTCTTACCCATATTCCTTCCAAGATCCACTCTACCATCCTGAGCACTGCACATGCATCACAGCTGCATTTCAGGCCAATAGAGCATCTTGTACTGCTGCTGCTTGTCTCAAGTGCAAATACATTGCTGGGCAGCCCAGAAGACATGGTACATGGATGCACTGCCCTTGCCAAACCACTACTCTTTCCTGCCTACTGGTGTGCAAGGACTCTTGTAATGCTGAGCTTCAAATTCAGCTGGGAAGCATAATTTCTAACCTGGAGGTAGACCCTTCTGCCATGGTTGCAGTGGCCGTACCACAGGCTGATCAAGCCCAGCTCACCTCATTTAAGAAGTCTAGAAGGCAAACATCTTGGTCTGAGCCACTCACTCCATTTCATCCCATTGAGCACAGGGAAATGAGAGCCAGATCTGCAGGATGAGGTGGAAGGACCAAGTCCCTCATGAAGTATCAGGGCAGCTTGAGGTAACTCACTCAGACCTGCAGGTCTTCCCAGGCTGTGACCTCCCACCCTGTGAACCCCACGGCTTCCTGGAAACAGGATCCTGGAAGTTTCAATGCTACCATGTAGGCAGTGGGAACAGAGTTGGCTCGCGATCCTCCCCTTTCCCCAGCTGATGCTAAACACCTGAGCACATTCAGGGCCAACTCCGGTGAGTGGGGACCTTTTAAGACGAGGCAGTGTTTGTAGGTCACAGTCCCTGCTGGAGACCTGAGTCTGGCTGGGAGATTGTAACCTGGCATTGGGTGGTGGGAAAGTTTGGGGGTGGTCATCTGTGCTAATTCCACTGAGACCAAATCCTCTGCATATCTGCCATCTTCCCCTTCCCTCCTACACAGCGTCCTTGCTGACACACAGGCTGATACCTGCAATGAGCTCAGAGATGGCAGTGAACCACACAGATGAAAAACCCATGGCTGTTTGCATGCTGAGGACCAGGAGGATACTGTGCACTGTGTAAGGAGGAGAAACAGCAAATATTAGACACAGGCAAAGTCCTGTGCTATGCAATGAAGCACTGCAGATGGAACAGAGAGCATGGCACAGCTCCATTTCCCCAGGCAACCTTACTTCTCACATTTCCTAGCTCCCAAGTGTTCAGCTTCTGCAGTCCAGAGCAATGCTCTGTGTGTCTGGCTCATTAAGATAATGCACACCCCAGTCATGCCTCTGTGCTTTCTGCTCTAGAAACACATCAGTTCTCACCCACTGCATTTATAAGTGCAACTATCCAAACGGTTGTGTTTGTCCCACATGACCCTGCATGCACTCTCCATACAGTGTGTAAACATGTGATATAGGCCTCCACGCAATTTTTAAAGACTAGTCCAGGAATAATGATTTTTATTAGTAAATTTCTATCATTATGAAATATTCTTAAATAATCCCTGTGCTACATTTTACTGTTGATTACATTAAGCACATTGGATATTAACACCATTTTTAGTGTTTCTAAAATTTACAGGAATATTAGCAAGAAACAGTTAATATCCACAACACCTGCTGGTCCCCCAACTTTTGACATTACACATATGACAAAGAAATGCTCATGTATAGAAAAGAACCAGGTCTAAAGAATTTCACAGGTCACTGAACTATCTAAGGATATTGGAAAAGGCCACTGACTTTAAAACTACTTTGAATCACAAAAGAGAAATAAACATTAAATTCAGATTTGAGCTTAGCACTCTCTGGGTGTGGAAGATGTGGCTGTGGGTTGGGATCTTCCAGTGCTCCAGTGCAGCAGTGTAGGAATTAGAGGACATTGATTTACAGCAGCCAAGAATCTGGTCCATGCATCCTGGACTCTTTGCACATCTGTCACCTTCTTGCAGGCTCTATTTAGGCCAAGTGCCCAATACTCAGAGAGATGGAGCTTGGCTTCAACCTCAGGATATTATCTTTTTTAATTGTCTGAGAAAGACATTGTTAAGGATTTGCAAATGATATGTTTTGCTGGTGAGCCTAGATCTGTAGCAGCAATGCCACACCAGCGAGCACCCACTTGGAAGGATTTTCTCTAGTTTTAAGGTTAAAAGTCCACACATAAGTTGGTCCTCTTTGGCGTGTTTTGTATACAGGACATGGGTACATACTATGGACGTCTTGTTTGTCATCAGGAATGGCTTTGATGAAAATGACAGGCATGGCTGGGGTTAGTTCCTTAAGCCTGGCATCTGTGATTATGCTGGTCTACAAAGGAAAGAAGACAAAGACTTAGTTAGATTTCCAAGATATCCATCAGCTGTACCCCAATACTTATGATCCTCTGTAATGTTTATACAAGCCGGACTTATTGGGCAAGTACGAGCACCTTTCCTGAGATCAAGGGGGTGGATGAGTCTACTTGAGGTAAGGAGTATCTGGATCAAGCACCCATCCTATTTCATCAGAAGCCTCCATCAGGCATAGCTTATTCCAAGGGATGTGCACAGATGCCTGCTCTCACCAGATGCCCAAACCTACACACACATGAGTTGGACTTTGCAGGGCAACAATGTTCCTGGCTGCGTCCAGCCACATCATCCTCATGCTGCTCTTAGTCAAGGTTTTGCCAGGCCAGAACTACTTCATGGGAAGCATTGCTTGTGCTAGGACCAATTGTGGACACCTGAAAAAGGCCAGGATGGAGAACAATGCTCACCTGAGAAGAGTCTAAAAGGCACCAAGTAAGTCTCCAACCACACCACCAAAATTTGAGCATCACCTGGGATACAGTTGTCTGTGCAATGAATGCACTCAATGTTTTGTGTGGCCCCAAAAGGTACCACAGCCTTGTTTCCACTCTCACAGGTGCTCACACCAACAAGAGGGATTCAGAAGGACTATTCATGAGGGAATATTATCATTAAATAACAAGTCCACATTATCCTCTTCAAAGAAATGTTCTTGCTCAGCAGGCTGCCTGACCCAAGAGAAGGATGGTATGCTGTCAAGGCATGAAATTAATGGCTTGTTTCTCTAACTTGGGTCTCTCTGGCAACTTCTGTTTCTCTTTCTGACAATAAAATGCCCTACATATCAATCAATTTCCAGGAAAGCCTGCAAAATTGCTTATGGAAGCTAGAGAGACCAAATGAAAACAAATACAGAAATGGAAATAAGACTTCTCAGTACTAAAGAAACTGCCTCTCACTGCATCTTAGCTTCACATATCATTATTGTTTCAAATGCTCTCAGATAAGACTTGTGGGATGAGATTCAACCTCTCTAGTAGTTTATTTAGTTCTGCAAATGAATGAAGAAAAATAATCCCTCTTGCGACACACCTCAGTTTAATTGTACTAATGCCATCTGTCATACTAACCTGTGATAAATCCAACTCTGATTTAGAATTTTCTATTTCCAACATGCTGAACAAACACTAAATAATTCTTATAATACCTTGCAAAGAAGCTATTTATCAAGTATTATGCGCTCTTTTTAAATCCACATCTTTCATTTCTGAGGCTGGATTTTGATCAGATGTCTTTTTTTACTGTTGACAATTCTTCAAATCAAATTTCCAAGATATATTCTACCTATTTCTGGGTTAACAAGAGCTGAAATCTTCCTGAGATATCTCTGTGGAACATATCATTGTGTTATGTCTGGGCTGATTTGCATTTGCATTCTTTATCACTCTCATCATCAGAAATTAATTCTACTCCGAAAGCAATTTTCCCTAACTACTGGCACAGCACACCAGGTAAAAAGCCATTGTTCTGTGCTGAGAAAGCTCAGGCCTCAGATCCTAAAGAATTCTTGACTTCTGGTTGTCCTGGCTTCTCAACAGACAATTTGAAGAGTGGACATATTATGCTGCCCCATATTGATGGGTCCAAAGACACAAAACAGCTGTCACAAGCCAGGGATGCTAATAGATGGGCCCAAATACATATGCAGTAAGTCAATATCCCCTCCCACTCAACTGCATTTTGAGGTGTTACTAGCACAGATGCACGTGCACCACAGCTAATTTAGGGTCAGTTCGCTTAAAGACCTTCAGCATGGCTTGGTTGTCTTTCAGACAGAGTTGCCTCTGTTTGCAGGGAAGCGGGGCTAGTGATCTGACCAGCAGTGTAGCCAGCAGGGAACATCATGCCAAGGTGGTCCAGAGATTGCTGGGGTTAGTGGCTTTCAGCTGGACATGGGGAACAAGAAAAAGAGCCATCCATGGAGCACACAGTCAAGAAGGCCTAATGATGTGCTGTCCAGTAAAGCCAAATGAGAGAGGAATTTTTATCACTGAGTAGTTTAAGAGTCAAAATACAGATGGAAAATGGTTTGCCTAGTTATTAATTTTTCAAAACAACCATAAATAAGAGACTAGCTGTTCATAGCACAATTTGCAAGTGTCCCCTCCATGGCTGCATTAAGTTTATCACTGGAGACCTCAGCTTGAGCCACATCCTACTCTCGCTCTCATAGCTCACAAATACATGGGTGTTACTGACAGTTTACATCTGCAGGAAAAAGCTTCATACGATGTCTTAGCTCACCCCTCTGGGAAAAATTTCAATCTCTGATGCATGAGATATGATGTACCAGATGCCTCTGCAGAAGAATGCTGCAAGCAGTGACGTTTGGGACTGTAGCACCAGAACTGGGCTGTGCCAGGGCTGGGTTGCACACTGGGTGTTGTTTTCATCTGCATCTGCTGCTGGGAGCATCTCAGATAAAAATGAGTGGTGTGCAGCTGTTGCCAAAGATATCGAGCTACTTGAACCGTCAAATGTGACTGTTCCTTGACACATAGATCTGCCCTTCTGAGCCTCTCTACTGGTTTAAGACTGTCACTTTACACAGGACTAGCTTGAAAAAGTACACAGAAACCATAGCTGGTGTGGCTTGAAGAAGGCACAATACCCTCAGCGTTAAGCCACTGCTCAGCACGCTTTGCAGTGACTGTACATCTCTTTCAAGGACAAGGCGGTGTGCTGTCTATGCCTGGCAAAGCTTCATGCAGCACATGTGGTACAAAACCCACCTCTCCCCTTGGCCAGTAGCAGGGCACATACTTGGCATCAAACTCTTCATTGCTGGGAGCAAGAAAGCCAGGAATCAGTCAGCAATCTCCCATGGCTTGAGATAAAATGTCTTATACTGTCACCAGTCAAACTATCTCTCAGTGAGTCCCACTGACTTTAACAGTGCTGCAGCAACAGTTCATTTCGACCCAAAACAACCTGCTTGGTTTAATTTAGTCTAATAGCTGCCTGCTATTTTGTAATGAATGTTTTATAAATTTAAGATACCCAAGGGCAAAGATAAATGTTTAAATAAATAGAAAAATTTGAGTAGCAGAACATAGAGGGACTTTTTCCTTTTTTGGAGTCACAATCTAAATGTGAAATATTCTTTTAAAAGTTGACATGTTCCCCAGAGGAGTTCTTCTAAACATGACCTGCCATTCTTATCAGAGGATTAATTTGGAAGGAGTATACAACCCAAAAGAACTGTGCACCTGTTTTAAAAATGTTGCACCTGTTAATATATACTGGTGCTCACTGGATTACAGGTAAAATGAATAGTTCCACTAGGTAGAAATGATATTTCAGTGTGAGCAGCAACATATGAAAATATTCTCTTCCTTTCTGAAATAAATTGAAGCATGATACCCAGAGATTATGAATGGTTCTATAAATGTAATTGCTCAGTATCTTTCAATCACAAGGAAAATGTAAACAGAAAACCACATTTACTAAAGTCTATGTGGTCTCTGAAGACAAACCTCATTGCTGAATGCTATCACCCATACAAGTTACTGGAGGGAGGCAGAAGGGAGAAGTCATGTGTTTCCCAAAGGATTTCTGGCTTTGCACCACCAAAACCAAAACTTTTCACTCTTCACTTCCATTACCACTTGGGGATGGGTAAAACCTAGGCAGAACTCAGCCATTTTGACCATTATATTTTCTAGTAATGGTGGTAATGACGGTAAAGGAAAACATAACACCAGTCACTGGAATCTGTTTTTAATGGAGTATTCAATATGCAAGACCAGGAATTTTTTAAAACTTTCACCATACTTTTGTGTCCAGCTGATTTGTATCAGCTTAAAATGTCAGTTTTTGAGAGTAAGTGAAATCCAGTGCTCCCTGTAGTAAGGGGCTGTGATCTCCAAGAGCTGCAAGGAGTTTTGTAAGGCAGCCACACCAAAGGCTTAGACAAGGGAATAGGCAGGGAACTGTTAGGACCAGGGCCTGAGAAATAGACTGGGGTAGTCTCTGTTCTGCTACTGTGACTTCTGCTATTAGCAGAGCTAAAACCAGCAAAGCAGGATATCTGACCTTATACCCACATGACATCTCTACTGCAACCTTTTGACAGAGCCTTTGCCAATGATCCTGACTGCCTGTGGCTTTCCAGACCCAATGTGCATGTCAACCCATTTCCAGAGAGGAAAATGGAGCCTTGGATATCCCAAGGATTTGTGATAAAATCCACTGGATGCCATCAGTCAGTGAAAATTCAAAGCTTTGCCTAATTTCCTATCCTTCATGGAAAACTATTTCAAAGAGGGAGCAGCAAAGTAAGTAGAGATTATTAGATCTGAATTGCAATGTCAGGCTGGGATATGGTATATAACAGGCATGGCATCTCTCCTCAGCTTCCTACCACCAAGCCTCACAACAGATAAAGGAGGATCTTTAAGGTTAAGACTCTAAAGAGCAGCCTCTGAAATAAAAGTCTCTTCTTGCGAGGGGGTAAATTTGACACAGATAAGTAAGTTCTGGGTGACTCACTTTGATCAGCCTTCACTCCTTCACAGATCACTGGCAGCGGGAGCATTGCACTGGCTGCCCAGAGTAAGAGCTGCATGAATCACCCTGTCATTTAATTCTCACATGCAGCACAAATTGGGAGTCATGGTACAACAGGCCAGGCAACTCAGACGACCAAGCCTAGTGGGGATTTGTTAGGCTCTCACTCTGCAGATTGCACTCCTAACAGCTGACAACTCTCATAAGGAATTACAGGGACAGTTGTGCTCCGCTGGGATGCTGGTCTGAGGTGCACTGCAAGAGGAGTGCTGACAGCTGTACGGGCAGGAAATAGCAAGTGTACATGTTTCCCTTCAGCTGCCTGATTGAAGGGTATGGTTCTCACCTTCGCTGCCCTGAGGCTGGCTACGCTACAACTGAAAGGTATGGGGCCACATCCAGAAGGGAAAACAAGAAGAGCAAGGGCCACCCACACTGTCTGTTTGTCCAGGATCAGCCTACCTGCTCCTTGCTGAGTCATCAGCTGAGTCTGCATTGAACATACAGGTTAGACTTTTGTGCAAGCTTTATTTGCCACCCTAAATGGATGGCTAAAGGTTGCAATTAATTTTTGGCCACAAGCTCTATCTATGAAGATGACATCCGGCAGCACCCGGCAGTGGAAGGACAGTGGTCTGGATTTGGCATATCCCACCCATTCAGTTCTGGGGTCATGTAGGAAATCAGAGTCCCCTCCTTTCTCCTCACTGCTGCTAAACAGGTGACAATAATGACAATGCAGAAGTCTGCCATGTAACTTTTGGAGGCAGCAGTGAAATCACAACCATGCAAAACTGCAGGGACAATACAGCCCTGAGGAGACCCCATGTTTTCTATCTGTAGTAACACCGACCACAGTTTAGTCAATGTACACTGAGGTTGAGATTCACCTTGTAAAAACTAGATGTATCAATCCAAGTTGGCCACCCTGACCTCCCTTCACAGACATGAAACAGACAGCTCCAAGGGATGATTTATCTGACTACCTTGGATACCCACTCTAGGTTGCAGAGGAGAGGTCCATCTTTCACATCTTTGCATTCCTGAAGAGGCAGCTCAAAAGGCTATTTTAGATGAGTGCCTGTCTGGGCTGAGAAGTTCCCCAAAGTACAGTACCAAGCAATAAGGGCATAACATCCATGGCTTCTCTCTCAACACAAGAGCCTTAGTGAGCTTACCTGTGCATCCCAGCGTGCACCCTCCATGAACAAACCATGGACATATGCTCCTTCCCGAGGACAACTGGCAAAATCTTCTCTGTTCTTTTTTGTCACATCGCACTGCAAGGTCATCTTGTCCAAAGGCCACTCATTCTTTCGGGCTGTGGACTGCATGATGGCTGTCAGGAAAGACTGAGGATTGAAGAATCCAGCAAGCCACACTGCAGAAGGTAAGGAAAAGTCTCCTGTCCAGGCCTCCAGCTCCTTGATGCGAGTGAGGAGGTCAGCAAACCATGTGCCCAGGCTGGCTGTGGAAGGGTAAGCCCTCTTTGTCCAGGACTCAGGCACTGTGTCCAAGAAGAGGGCATTCTGCAGGTTCTCCATGTCACTTGTCATGGTCAGTTCTCCCTGAGTGAGAAACAGTATAATTAGCACTGAAAACATTTAACCTGAACAAAGCCTGCTTCAAAGCAGAGGCTGAGCTAGGAAGTGCGGAAGAGCATAACAACCTACAAGTGTTCACATACTGTGAATTTCTTCATGAGTTTTGAGTTTTCATTAACACCTTCTATTGCATATTCCTGCACCCTCATCTTCCCTACTGTAAAAATACTACTTGGAGGAAAAGATGTGTAACATAGTTACAGCGAGCATGGGTGTCCCTCAGTTGTCCCCGTGTTGTTTCTGTTTTCTCTCTTTGACTGAAGGGGAGATTTTCAGAGGTGCAAAGCTGTTCTCACACTGCCAGGGCAGGATACTGGATTTTCTAATGATCTACTCCAAAACTGTCCAAAACTGTCCAAATGTTTGTTATTTCAAGTCCTATCTCCTTCCTCTCCTCCACTTCCCCTCACTCCCCTCATCCTTTACTACTTTGCAGTGCAAATCTTGCTTTTTGACTTCACATGTTGTCTGCAAATGAAATCACAGTTTCATTCACAGCAGGGAACCACACAACATATTAATATATGATTCAGCCAAGTGAGATACAAAGGGAGGTTTGGCTTTTCTTCTTTTCCTTTATCCAGCAATAAATAATTTTTAAAGCTTTTATAAACCTGTATCAGTTTTGCCCAGGCAGGAGAAGAGCTGGAACATCACTGCATGGCCAAAAAGGGCTTCTGTACAGCAATAACAGCATCCCTCTTGAACTTCTGATACTCTGCAGAGGGTGCCCAGTGTCTCCTAGTATAAAATTAACAAAATTCCTGATGTATCCAGCTGAAATAACATTAAATCTAAGCAAGAGATGCCTGGATGGTACCATTGCTGAAAGGAAAGCTAAGAGAAGCCCTTAAGAGATGCAGCAGTTTGTGCAGGAGGTTGTGCAGAGGGGCATACCGATGGGGCTCACAAACTCTGCTGAGGGCAGCATATACTTGCTTAGCAATGGTGGTGACATGCCATGGGGCATTCTCCCCAGCACCATCTGGAGCAACTGTCCCTGGCACAGCAGAGGCCTCAGCTTGGACCAAGCTCCTGAGGGAGGCTGCAGCTCATCATGTCTAGGACTGCAGGCAGTGCATGGAGCCTCTCACTGAGCCTGGGGCTGGGAGACTGTCTCCTTGCTTGTAGGAGATGTGCATTGGTGGAGAACCTGTGCCACCAAGTAAAGGATCTGCAGAAGGAGGCCAGCAAACTGTTTAGCATCAGAGCTGATAAGAAAGAGATGAACTGGATCTTCTCTGAGACCCTGCAGATACAAGGAGCCTCAACTCCCAACAGTATCGAAGGAAGGCAGGCGGAGTCTGTGCCTATCTGCTTGGGAAGGGGAGACTCCCATGATGGCGAAGGCTGGAAGCTTGTGACTAGCACCAACAGGAGCAAGGATTCTGTTCCCCCTGCAGATCTGCAGCTACAGAATAAGTTCAGTGCCCAGGTAGGACACAAGCGGTTGGGAACTCGGCCCATCGCAGTATCCATGCTGATGGAGTGTGAGCCATGCAGCAGCACAGGAGAGATCAGTGAGTGACAGTATGTCCTGGTTTCAGCTGGGATAGAGTTAATTTTCTTCCTAGTAGCTGGCATAGTGCTGTGGTTTGGATTTAGTAGGAGAAGAATGTTGACAACACACTGATGGTTTAGCTGTTGCTAAGTACTGATTATGCTAGTCAAGGACTTTGCAGCTTCCCATGCTCTGCCAGGTGCACAAGAAACTGGGAGGGGGCACAGCCAGAATAGTTGATCCAAACTGACCAAAGGGCTATTCCATACCATATGACGTCATGCTCAGTATATAAACTGGGGAGCAGCGATCGCTGCTCGGGAACTGTCTGGGTATTGGTTGGCGGGTGGTGAGCAATTGCACTGTGCATCACTTGCTTTGTATATTATTATTATCATTATTATATTGTTACTATTATCTTTACTATTTTACTTTATTTCAATTATTAAACTGTTCTTATCTCAATGCAGGAGTGTTTCTCTTACTCCTCCGATTCTCTCCCCATCCCATCAGGGCAGGGGGAGTGAGCGAGTGGCTGCATGGTGCTTAGTTGCTGGCTGGGGCTAAACCACGACACAGTAGTAGGTGACTCCCTGCTGCAGAGCATGGAGGCCCCCACCTGCCAACCTGTCTTGCTGTCTGGGGACATTTACTGCATGCTGGGAGCTTGGACCCAGGACACTGTGGAAAGACTGATGAGGTTTGTCCAGCCTTCAGACTGTTACCCCCTTACACTCTTCCACAAGGCCACCAATGATACCCAAAGATGGGTGTTCTACCATTCAGATGGACATGGACAGGCTGGAGAATTCAGCTGAGCGGAACCTCATGAAGATCAACAGAGGGGAAATGCCGAGTCTCACACCTGAGGAGTAATAATCCCATGCACCAGTACACACTGGGGATCAACTGCCTGGAAAGCAGTTGCAAGAAAGGACCTAGGAGTCCTGGTGGACAACAAGCTGACCGTGAGTCAGCAATGTGCCCCTACAGCAAAGGCCACCAGCGTACTGGGATGCATTAGGAGAAGCATTGCCAGCAGGTTAATGGCAGCACTCTGCTCAGCACTGGTGAGGCCACATCTGGCATGCTGGGTCCAGCGCTGGGATTGTTGAGCCTCAAGAAGAGATGGCTCAGGGAGGATCTTTTCAGTATCTGTAAATATCTGATGGTAGGAAGTAAAGAAGATAGAGCCAGGCTCTTCTCAGTGGTGTCCAGTGACAGGACAAGAGGCAATGGGAACATCTTAAAACACAGGACACTTTTTTACTGTGAGTGTGGTTGAACATTGGAACAGATTACCCAGCGAGGCTGTGGAGTCTCCACCCTTGGAAATTTTGAAAACCCAGTGGGGTGTCTTCCTGGGCAACCTGCTCTACACCTCACCCTGCTTTGACCATGGTGTTGAACTAGACCATCTTCAGAACAACTAATCTGTGTTCTGTGACACTCAAGCCAAGCAGTCTGCAAAGACAAAACCTTGCAAATGCAGGCTCAGCTTCTACATGTACATAATGCCCTTCACAATTTAAATCTTTGCATGCCCCATGCTGAGCTAGAGGCGTACAACACACCATAGCAGTTTGGAGACCTATAGTTAATGCTGATCACTGGTTTCCATTATAAACACTTGCATTTGTCCCCTTATCATTTTTCCAAAATTTATGAGACTTACAATTTCTCTTTGCCTCAGGCTGAGTGTTTTTGGAAAGATTAACTGAAATCAGTTGAGCCGTTGCTGAGAACAAGGGCAAGGGAATTGGGTCAGTCTATTCACATTAAAAAATTCCAACTGTTCTTTCACAGGACTTCAGTGCTTCCAGCCATGAGGTCAGCAGAGGTGCCCTTTACTGGAGCCACAAAAGTCTATGAAGCTTTAGCAGAAGTTTAAATCCACTTGAAGCAACCCCAACGTGTTTAGCAATACTTGTCAGAGTCCATCAGCTAAAGATCTTTGCAGTTTATTCCTATGCTGACCATACCCCATGGAGTTCTGATCTGGAGATCACACTGACAAGACACAGTAGGACAAGATCACAGCTAGACACCCAACCAGCCCATGGGAGAGCCATAACGAGTGCCCTTGTTGATGGCCCATGCTGCATCTAGCACTAACAAGTGGAAGTGGGCTCAGTGCTGAGTGATCAAGACTTAGGGCAAACAAGCATGCCGACACTCTTGGGTTAGCAAGCACTTTCTGAAAGGAAGTACACTGCAAAGAGACCAGAGACTCACGAGCTTGGAAGACAACTTGTCGTCGGAATAGGAATTCTCTGAGCTAACCACACTGTTGCAAATGCAACATTCAGAGCTGCTGGATGACAGCTAAAACAAAGGGCTTGAATGCACATCTACCCAACACACCGTGTCTTATCAAAGGGAGGAAGGGTGTCAGCTGAATTCAGGCACTGGAAATGTCCACTCTAGCACTTCTGGCTTTTTAGCAACACTTATCTTCCCATCCTGCCTCTCTCCCTTCCCTCCCCCCTGCCCCCCCCCGCCAAAAATTTCTAAATATCCACAATAAAATTCATTTTGTCTGGCAATAAGCTAGGAGAGTACTTCAAGGGGATGAGTCTCCCCAGTACCCACCGATTCTGAGGGCACTTTTGTACTGTCCCCATGCCTGGAAGCCACTGCAGCCCTGGGATCCCCATTCACTGTTTTCCCCCAGACATCTATGGTTTCCCATGCAGAAATCACCTCCCTGGGTAATGTTCATCTCTCAGCAGGATGGACTGGTACAAGGCATTAATAAACCTCTGCTCCAAAGATGACCTGTTAAAAGTAATAAGCTTTTAAAGGCAGCAACCATCTGAACTTGGTGGGTTTTCCCATGGAGAACAGATTTCTGGTGGACAGAGAATATCACATGTACAAAGGTTTCAAGATGGTTTTTGTTTTAACACTCTTTAAGCTAAAAGTGACAAATAGGGTTAAATGAAAAAGTGGCAGCAGGACTGTCTGCAATTAGTCCTAAAACATGAGGAACATCTGTAACCACCTTTCAAAATACACATCACCTTCTGTCATTTCATGTGAGCAGGGACCAGGTAAGTCTCTGCCAGTAAATCATCTCATTATTTCTATTCAATGGTTTTACATTTGTAGGGAATCTCAAAATGATGGGTTACCTGGTAAAAGGTCTTTAAAGTCCTGGGTAATTCCAAGTACAAGGGTCAAACACAAATTAAAGATTTCTAATTTTGGTATTTGCCATGAAGTGACAAAGAAATACAAAGGCAGTGCATGCCCCGTGCATTTCCTCTTAGGCACCCGAGCTGTTTCACTTTATCTATAACACATTTTAAGACAATTTACTGACCCTTAAAATGAAAGCTCACAAAACAGAAAAGCATGGCCATGTCTAATCAGAGGGTCTGGTAATGAGCTTCACAAGGCTATCAAAATGATTTGACCTCATCAGGAGGCAGCTGCCATGGCTTTGTTATTTAATATCTTCTGTTGGCACACAAACTCTGAAGTATCATTGTGGTTCCTTCTTTGTTCATTTCACGTGGGTTGTCATCTCCCACCCCAGGAGAGCATAGACCCTGAGAAGACCTATTCAATAGGCTGATCTCTGCCTAAAGCCATGGCAAGACCATGCAGGAAGAAAAAAAAGTCTGAGGGGCAAAGTACTGCACTGGTCACAACAGGACACTGAGAACCATAGGGACTTCTAATAGCAACAATCAGAAGTATTTTGCACTCCTGGAAAGTTTTTAAAGTGGGTAAAAATATTGCAAAATGTATGCAACCAGTCAAATTGATTTAAAGACATGACCCTCATGATCATATATCCTGTCTAGTTTTATTTTCCGGAAACAAATCAATTAGCAAATGTAATTCTCAGGAAGGCTTAAGAAAACCAATTTTAAAGCCTGTGCACTCAAGCATACTTGTTGGAATCTCTTGTGATGGTTCAAAGCATCTATAGCAGCTATCTCACATAGTTGTCCAAAAACAATTATGCATATATGTGCATTTCAGATGCTGAATATTAAAGTGCATCTGGAATGATTCAAGTTACTTTTTTTTTTTTCCCCAAAATGCTGGGAGTAATTTTCATTAAAGACACCCTTGAAGGAAATCCTAATCAGCCTGCAGACATTCCCTCAAGATTGTCACAAATTGTTTTCTCAGTTAAGGTTATTTTCACTTGATACAGTGAAATACCCAGCTAGCCTTACAGAATTTGGTCTTATTTATTTTTTATAATATTTATTATCCTCATTCCGGAGGCTTATCCTTCACTGCAGTTGCAAAATAGAAAATCTGCTTGCAAAAATTACACTGGGTACAACATCAACATACAAGTGTTTCAGCCCAGCCTCTGGTCTCACCGAAGTCACCCAGAACAAAGGGCTTTGAAATGCAACATGCCAGTTATTTTTGATGGCTACCAGTCTATTGCAATTCCTCTTCCTCTTAATGGGATGTCTCTTATTTTTGGACCAAACAATCACTTTCAGCTACACAGGCACAATGAATTATTCAAAAATTCAAATTAGGCATGACATTTCTAAATCGCCTTCTTTTAGCAGATAGTCAGTTAAAAACAATAAGACTTTCTTCCTCTGTGTTTCATTTATCCTTTTCTGAGATCTGTGGTTGCTGTTATGTAAACTCGCCTCCTCTAAGTCCTGTCAGTAAAGATCCCCAATCCCAGAGATTAACGTGCATTAACAGCTCTCATAGGAACTGCTCTCAGAAGGAACAATTACAGAATGATTTCTCTCCCAAACTGAGTGTGAGACCTAGCTGTCAAGTCAGGACAGCAGCACTGCCAACAGAAAGAGCCAGCAGCGGGGCCAAGCACCCCCTGCCCATTATGCGTTACCCAAGGCATGGGAAGGACCCACTGGAGGATGCTGGGCAGTGGTGTGGGTCATGTACGATGTCTGTCTCAGCTCTGCAGGGACACACGTTCAGCCTTTGCTTGGAGGCACGGAAGAATTGTCCACTGGTGGAACCTCAGACAAATTTGCCTCTTCAGCATACACAAGATGAAGAAACACTAACACGAATAGATACTGCTACTCATCTGCTCTTCATAGTCCTTAAGTCCTGACCCTGGCCCCTGAATCACACTGCAGGCACTGAGGCTGTTGGGACCAACCTATGTAGTCATTAGAGGTGCCTTTTTTGCAGATACCATCTCATTTTCCTGCTATGATTTGTGGTATGGTTTTGGGGAGAAATTTGCACCCTCTATTATTGCCTGATTTCTGTGTTTTATTTTGTCTGTGGTTTATTTAAGTCCATGCATCCATTCATTCCCCCTACCAATATTAAATAGCTTATTCTTCTCCATATTGAATCTAATTGCTACACATTGTCCCAGTTACAATTATGCCTTGTTTGGTGCTCCAGGATTGAAACATTAAATCACTTCTGTTTACCTGTCTCAGGAAACAGAATTTTCAATTTCACTGCCTTATGCTAGAAAATAAAGGAAATCTCTTTATAATAATTGACTACATAAATATTAGCCTTTTTTAAAATGGATTGTACATACTGGGCCACCATGAAGTGTATGTGATATGTCTCTCTCTTTAATGAATACAATAAGCATCAGCAATGAATGCAATGCAGAAATGTCTGAGCTAGCATGGACCCAAGCTGCTGGGTTCACAGTTCCCAGCACAACGCAACTGGGATTTACAAGCAGCCTAGTCCTATCCCTGCAGAGCTGCAGCTACCTAAAATGCCAGAGCCAACCCTAGCACCTCTGTGTGCGTGTTAGATATGTCCTTTGAAGATCTCTCTTCAAAGCTGCCCTCAAGAGTAGGCTGGGATTATCATTCAGTTTCAAGACAGGTCCTCCTTGCTCACCTGTCAGCTCTTTCTGCTAACGGGGTCATACAAAATAGTTGCAGTTCCTTCAAGTGTGATGGTTCCCATGCTATGCAAAGCATTTTTATGAGCTGAGTGTTTTGACGAAATAGGATGACAACCTGTCATTCAGGAAATGATGGAACCGGGAATGCCCAGTGACTGATGTCCTTAAATGCTGCCTCACACTATGAAATCATCCAGGGTGCAACTTTGTGTCAATGATGCAGGGAAGGCATTGGGGTAGCATTGAAGCCAGCACCAGCTTTGTGCTGCAAGCTCCAGGCAGCATTCCTCTGCTACACTTAGGCCTTTCCAAGGGTTGTACAGCACCTGGCTATGGTGAAGAGTCTTTTGGGATGACAAGGTGAGGGGGAAGTGTTGCTACAGGGCACCAGGGCTGGCTAGGCAGGTGCTCACTCACTTGCAGTGTAGTCTGTAGCTGGTTTGTCACCTAATGGGCGTCAGCAGCCTTTTATATTTTGTCCCACCAACTGCCTGGGAGGGGATTCAGCAGATGACTTCCCCTACCAGTGGATGCAGCCTCAAAGCACTGCGCTCTTGCACATCCTGCTGAACCCAGAAATTTGCATCCTACCTGGTGTGTTCTGCCAGCCCCAGAGCTCCTCACTGTTCTCCATAAGCGATGGCCAAAGCCACCACCCAGAGGGACACAGACATCACTGTCCTGGAAGCAGAGTCTAGTTTCTTACCAGGGTGGAGAAGCAACTGTGAGTGGAGCAATCATGGACAGTACCTCCATAGGAAGGGTCTGCTCCTGACTCTCCTCCATTAACAAATGACTCATACCAGCAAGGGGAGTTGTATCCCTTCCAAAACTCTTGAGTTTTTAGGCTTTTTTCTTACAGCTCTGAATATTTTTTGTCCTTACACATGACTAATCTTTCCTTTGATTTCAGCTCAGCTTGTGCCTTTAATGACACTTTGTTACAAGTTCCCCCCAGTAACTGGGCATTTTGTGAAAAGGTGTGATTTTTTTGGCTTATCTTTAAATAGGCCACATCTCCATTTCTGAGTGACCTACTGATGCTGTGCTAAAATATCAGGTGGACAGAAATGCTTAGTCTCTGTTCCTAAAAGCAGTCATTGGTATGTGTATCTTTAACCTCTCCCAGTGCCTGCGCTCATGGCCTGCGGACAATGTGCTGTTTGAAATCCATCTGTGAACGCTTCCCCATGGAGTCAAGTTGCTTTGGCAGCCAGCAGTGCTGAATACAGAGTGTGATCCCTTTTATTCCCTGAGCACCTGTTCCATTCATCAAGATTTTACAATGCTGCAGTCACAAGCATCCAGAGCTCCTTACCTTCAGCCCCAGATCCAGTTCCTTGAGAGAGCGTTTTATTTCACTGGTGAGTATGTTCATGCGCTCACATTCCTGGAAGGCAACCACAACATACGGCGTCCTCTGCTCCACCTTTGCCATGAGTTCTGCAATGTTAAACTCATCCGTCAATTTCTCTAACATCTCCTCCAGAAGAGCTTTCACCTGTGTGCCGAAGGGAAAAGAGAGAGGGATGTTAGTGAATGACCCATTGGGCTTCCTCAGCTGACAGCTGCCTGAACACAGGATGAAAACTCCATCTGTCAGTTAGTGTCTCCGAAAACAATCAGTGTCAGCTGTGCTGGGCATGGCACATTTCAAAAAGCTTGCCCATCCTATTAAAATTCAAATGCTTACAAAAGTTAATGTCAGATGAAAAGCTTTCAAAATGATGGTTTAAAAATGTCACTGTGACATGTAGCAGTCTCCTTACTTCTTGGGACTTAAGCCTGTATTCTTACTTCTCCTAAGGTCTGATTCAATGCAAGAAGATGGATGGGGCTATAGCCTCAGATGAGCCTCAGGACAACTGAATTTATGAGCTGTTTTTCTGTGGTATGTTGATAGAGAGAGGTGATTATATAAAATTGAATTTTAAGATTAATTTGGCATTCTGAACTAATAGCATCGTGGAAGAAAAGCACAGTGAAGCAAAATTATTTCGTGGTCAACATTACAACTTGATTTGGAAACAATGCTTTATATCTCTAAATACTAAGCAGGGGAAGCTCCAATGCAACAGGATGTTTCTAGTGTCTAAAAAATAAATAAAACAGACAAAAACTTTTCTGATTGACAATGAGGCATTGGAGACCCTAATTTTCATGGGATCAGCTGCATATCTCAGGTTTACATGGACAGTTAGGCAACTTTGTATGGAAATCTCTCACACAATTCTTTGCTTTACTTCTGTGCTGGAACCTGAGCAAGACTTCTGCTTCTTGGGGATTTTTCAGGAACACATAACGCACAGTTACAATTCTGTGATCTGATGTGCAAAACCTGGCATGCTGGTACCAGTGACAGCTGCCAGCCAGTGACAGAGGCAGCCCAGGGTAATTTTATTGCCATGCCCACTGACATTCATATTTTGGACTCTGTACTCCAATTTCATCCCATTGCTGCTCTTCCAAACCCTCCACATTCGTGTCAGTTGTTACAAAGAGGTGATGATGTGTAGGCTGTTACGCAACCAGCTAGGTGGCTAAAGTTAAAGCTCATCTGGAAAAGCTCTTCAGCTGCATCTCAGATGCAGTATAGAAATATCCTCTAATTTGAAATTCCCCTGCAAATCCCTTTGGCTCTGATTTTTTCACAACAATTACAGCTCATTTGCTGTAATGTGGCCTCAGAAACCTGTGGGAGTAACTGGACTTGTCAGAGCCTCAGGAAAATGACAGGCTTACAGTTCCCCTGCAAACTCCCTAAAACCACCTCAGCCAAACCAGAGGCTGGAAATCCTCAGATGGAGGAGCTAAGAGACAACTCTTAACTCATTCTCATTCAAGGACTAAGTGGAAGGGATACAGCCAGTGCTAGTTATAGCTCAGATAATGTGAGAGGTCACCTCCAGAAGAAAATTACCTGTGGGAGCATCCCCCCAGGCACAATGCAGTGCATTGGGCCACACTCAGGCTGCTTGCAAGCAGCTTTTCTTCTCAGAGACATCACAAAAGCCATGAAGTCTTCTGTGCTCCTGTGACAGTCATCTTGACTGTCACCAGGAATTTGCAGGGTACCCATGCCCTGTGGTACCACTGCTGGATCACTCACTGATAATTTTGCTTCTCTGGCCAAGGAGTTTAACTGTATTTCAATACCAAAAGGACCGGGAGGGGAGAAGAGGTAGTCATATTTGCTAATTTTCAGCATCTCCTTTGGCTTTGCTACCTCTGGATTATTCCCCTCACCTCAAATTCCAGTATGAACTGAAAACTGAACATGCCCAGCACTTCTAAGAGCCCCTTAGGCAAAGGCAGCAAGTTCCCCAGCTCCACACCAAGTAAAAGGAAGTATGTCTGAAACCACAGACTTGATATATGCATTCTATTAGTCATTCATTAATTTGCAAAGCTTGAAACACAGAGCTGGGACCTTAAGACTGCAAAAATAAAAAACTGAGCAAGTGTTGGCTGGTTTCAGATGCTGTTATGAATGCTTGGGCCAGATTTTAATGAGCTGTGAGTTTCAAGGGGAAGGGCTGAGATCAGCCCGGTATATAGGCATAGCAAAGGAGTTCATCTGGAAATAAGAAATTACAAGGCCTCTGGGAGCTTGGGAGCTGGGTGGGACCTGGTGGCAGCAGTAAGAGGTGGGCTGAGCTCTGGGTGGCATATTATACCTGGCAGATGGTGCACTCAGGGAGCCCATTGGTATGCCAGTCACAGCATGGTGCATGGGGAACGGTGGCTCAGAGACAGAGGAGGCCACAGAAGGTTTATTTGCAACGTCTTCACAGGATGATAATGAAGGCACTGCAGTTCAGGGGTAATTGAAAGCTGCTGTCCTATTACTGACAACACTCCAATTACCTCCCACCATGGTGATGTTCTGCATAATATGAGGCTAGTAGTTTTAGACACTTGGTTTGTATCCAGCAAAGGCAGATCACATTATAGTAAGCAGTTTTGAGACAAACCTGAGCTAGACAGGACTACTTATGAATAAAACAGGTATCAAAATTCAACAGCTCCTTCCTCCACCACTCTCACCATTTCTTCCCTGGTCACCACTCCTCCTTCACCCATGCTGGTGTCCCGGGGCTGCATCTCCAACACGATGCGGAAGAGTTTCTCTGAGGTCTGGGTAAGGAAGCCAATCTCAGCATTGGGATGGAGGCCATACAGATAAGGAGACTCCGGAGGCAAGGCATCGTCTATGTACTGTACAGAGAAATTTAGGTTCAGGTTAGATACAGAGTCCAGGGCACTTTGCCTGCAGAGTTCATGGTGCTGGAATTGTCACCCACCCAAGTAAGTAAGCCCAGGCTGATATAACTCTGCCTGTGGCTGAAACACCAGCAAACTGATGGGAGAAAGGAGTGTACAATTATTTACAGAACTGCATCTACTCCTGCTGTGAAAATTCAGTAATTGCTAAAGTTTGGCTTGGCTGCATATCTCAGGCCTGGACCTTCTTTAGCAATTATCCACTGTGCATTGCAGCATCAATATCTGGAAATCTCCTGTGGGAATTTAGCTTTCAGTATTAAGTTTTATGAACAAAACCAGCCTAATATGCCTATCTCTGTGTCCTGGTTTCGGCTGGGATAGAGTTAATTTTCTTCCTAGCAGCAGGCATAGTGCTGTGTTTTGGATTTAGTAGGAGAAGAATGTTGATAACATGCTGATGTTTTTAGTTGTTGCTGAGTACTGCTTATGCTAGTCAAGGACTTTTTCAGCTTCCCATGCTCTGCCAGGCGCACAAGAAACTGGGAGGGGGCACAGCCAGAATAGTTGATCCAAACTGACCAAAGGGCTATTCCATACCATATGACGTCATGCTCAGTATATAAACTGGGGGGGGTTGGCCGGGGAGCAGCGACCGCTGCTCGGGAACTGTCTGGGTATCGGTCATCGGGTGGTGAGTAATTGCATTGTGCATCACTTGCTTTGTATATTATTATTAGTATTATTATTATATTGTTATTATTATTATTTTACTTTATTTTATTTCAATTATTAAACTGTTCTTATCTCAACCCAGGAGTGTTTCTCATTCTTACTCCTCCGATTCTCTCCCCCATCCCATCAGGGTAGGGGGAGTGAGCGAGCGGCTGCGTGGTGCTTAGTTGCTGGCTGGGACTAAACCACGACAGTCCTTTTTGGCGCCCAACGTGGGGCACGAAGGGTTTGAGATAAGAATAGATTAACTAGAGTGTATTAAGGAATCTGTTAACAGTTGCCGGTCATGATATTAGTTCATCTGATCTGTACCATGTTCTTTTCTTGGCTGTGCATGTTAAAGCTTGGTGTTGGTCTGTGCATTGCGCTATGCTCTGTAGTGATTAAGGATGTTTTGATTGGGAGGTTCCTTATCAAAATCCTGACCTTGAGCATGGTTTTGTATCTGGGTTTTATACACAAGTCATTACTGTACTTCGGGTACCACCTCATGGAGAGAGTTAGCAATTATACCTTTCCCTCGGAGACGTTTGTTGTGGAGGAACTACAGAATGGCACCTTCATTACCTTATTCTATAATGCTTCCTCCCTCATTACAGAAAGTTTTCAGTATTTTGAACATCCCTGGGCAGTTAAGATACTTCTATTGATACTTCTTGGGAATATTGTTTTGGTTTTGACAAACGTTAGTAAGCAATTTAAGAATATCATCCAGAGACCTGCCCCAAGGCTGGAGAGTTATGAGTGGCAGGGTGTGTGGGATCGTATGCGCAAGTACCTAGGGCAGTGGGGACCTCCAGTGTTTTGGAACTTCACCCCTGAACAAGTGCAGAATCCTGAAGAACTAGTAAAGTATTTGGAAGAAGTATGTTCTCACCCTGGCAACTCCAAAGAGACACAACTCATTGCAACATGCTGGGGACTGGCCCATGCTTATAGAGCACTGTTCAACACTATTCAGTACCCTCAAGGGAAAGAGAGGGTCTCTGGATCTGATGACAAAACAACAGGCACTGTGGCTACTCCAACCACAGCCATGAGCACTGTGGCTACTCCAACCACAGCCACAAGCACTGCAGCTACTCCAACACCCACCACAGGTACTGCAGCCACTCCAACCCCAGTGGCAGGCACTGCGGCTAAACCAGAGAACCAACCTGTGCCGGTATCAGTTGCCCCTATACAGAAGAAAAAATACACGAGGAAATCAGTTCGTTTAGTAAGGGATGAAGATGAACCAGGGCCATCACGAGAACCAGAGGAGGAAGAACCCATAAATGAGATGGTGACCACCTGATCCCTATCCCTGAGTGAGCTGCGAGATATGCGAAAAGATTTTGGTCGTCATCCAGGCGAGCACATCATCACCTGGCTGCTCCGATGCTGGGATAACGGGGCCAGTAGCCTGGATTTAGAGGGTAGGGAAGCCAAGCAGCTGGGATCCCTTTCCAGGGAAGGGGGCATTGACAAAGCAATTGGAAAAGGGGCAAAACTGCTCAGCCTCTGGAGGCGACTTCTGTCAAGCGTGAAGGAAAGGTATCCCTTTAAGGAGGATGTTTTATACCACCCAAGCAAATGGACCACCGTAGAGAAAGGTATCCAGTACCTGAGGGAATTAGGCGTGCTGGAGGTGATTTACAGTGACCTGAATGATGAACAGTTAACCAAAGACCCAGATGAAGTCAGGTGCACACAATCCATGTGGCGGAAGGTGGTACGGAGCGCACCAGCATCGTATTCCAACTCGTTGGCAATACTAGCCTGGAAAGACGACGAGGCACCAACGGTGGATGAAGTGGCTAGACAACTCCGGGACTATGAAGAAAAGCTCTCTTCCTCCCTACGGGCCTGTGTCTTGGCTGTGGAAAAACTGTCTGAAAAAATGTGCCAAGAGTTCCAACAACTCAGAGAGGATCTGTCCTACTCCCCACCTGCACGGACCAGTGTCTCAGCCATTAGGAGTCAACGTCCCTATGCTCAAGAGAGAGGATATAGAGGATACACACCACGGGGCACCCTGTGGTTTTACCTGCGTGATTATGGAGAGGACATGAGAAAGTGGGATGGAAAACCCACCTCAACCTTAGAGGCACGGGTGCGTGAGTTGCAAGGAAAAACTATTAGAAAAGGCGGTTCTCCCAGGAAAATTACAGCTCCAGTTTCCAGTGAGCAGTTCCCCAGACAGAGTAAGAGGGCTAATTTTACTTCCGACCTTGATCAGGGGACTTTTGATTCACATTTACAGGAAGTGAACAGCGAATACTGTGACCAGTGTTAGAGGGGCCCTGCCTCCAGCCAGGTGGAGGAAAGGGACAACCGGGTTTACTGGACTGTGTGGATTCGATGGCCTGGAATGTCAGACCCACAGGAGTATAAGGCTCTAGTGGACACTGGTGCACAGTGCACGCTAATGCCATCAAACTATAGAGGGGCAGAACCCATTTGTATTTCTGGAGTGACAGGGGGATCCCAACAGCTAACTGTACTGGAAGCTGAAGTGAGCCTAACTGGGAATGAGTGGCAGAAGCACCCCATTGTGACTGGCCCAGATGCTCTGTGCATCCTTGGCATAGACTACCTCAGGAGAGGGTATTTCAAGGACCCAAAAGGGTACCAGTGGGCTTTTGGAATAGCTGCTTTGAAGACAGAGGAAATTAAACAGTTGTCCACCTTGCCCGGTCTCTCAGAGGACCCTTCGATTGTAGGGTTGCTGAAGGTTGAGGAACAACTGGTGCCGATTGCTACCAGAACTGTGCACAGGCGGCAATATCGCACCAACCGAGACTCCCTGATTCCCATCCATAACCTGATTCGTCGACTGGAGAGCCAGGGAGTGATCAGCAAGACTCGCTCACCCTTTAACAGTCCCATATGGCCAGTGCGAAAGTCTAATGGGGAGTGGAGACTAACAGTGGACTATCGTGGCCTGAACGAAGTTACACCGCCGCTGAGTGCTGCCGTGCCAGACATGCTAGAACTTCAATATGAACTGGAGTCAAAGGCAGCTAAGTGGTATGCCACAAATGATATTGCTAATGCATTTTTCTCCATCCCTTTGGCAGCAGAGTGCAGACCCCAGTTTGCTTTTACCTGGAGGGGTGTTCAGTACACCTGGAACCGACTGCCCCAGGGGTGGAAGCACAGCCCCACCATTTGCCATGGACTGATCCAGACAGCACTGGAACAGGGTGAAGCTCCAGAACATCTGCAGTACATTGATGACATCATTGTGTGGGGCAACACAGCAGAAGAAGTTTTTGAGAAGGGAAAGAAAATAGTCCAAATCCTTCTGAAGGCTGGTTTTGCCATAAAACAGAGTAAGGTCAAGGGGCCTGCACAGGAGATCCAGTTTTTAGGAATAAAATGGCAAGGTGGACGTCGTCAGATCCCAATGGATGTGACCAACAAAATAACAGCTATGTCCCCACCAACTAGCAAAAAGGAAACACAAGCTTTCTTAGGCATTGTGGGGTTTTGGAGAATGCATATTCCAAATTACAGCCAGATCGTAAGCCCTCTCTATCAAGTGACCCGGAAGAAGAACGAATTCAAATGGGGCCCTGAGCAACAACAAGCCTTTGAACAAATTAAACGTGAGATAGTTCATGCAGTAGCCCTTGGGCCAGTCCGGGCAGGGCAGGATATTAAAAATGTGCTCTACACTGCAGCCGGGGAGAATGGCCCTACCTGGAGCCTCTGGCAGAGAGCACCAGGGGAGACTCGAGGTCGACCCCTAGGGTTTTGGAGTCGGGGATACAGAGGATCCGAAGCCCGCTATACTCCAACTGAGAAAGAGATACTGGCAGCGTATGAAGGGGTTCGAGCTGCTTCAGAAGTGGTTGGTACTGAAGCACAGCTCCTGCTGGCACCCCGACTGCCGGTGTTGGGCTGGATGTTCAAAGGGAGGGTCCCCTCTACACATCATGCAACTGATGCTACATGGAGTAAGTGGGTTGCATTGATCACACAACGGGCTCGAATAGGAAACCCCAGTCGCCCAGGAATCTTGGAAGTGATCATGGACTGGCCAGAAGGAAAAAACCTTAGAATATCACCAGAGGAGGAGGTGACACGTGCTGAAGAGGCCCCACTGTATAATAACTTGCCAGAAAATGAAAAGCAATATGCCCTGTTCACTGATGGGTCCTGTCGTCTTGTGGGAAAGCATCGGAGGTGGAAAGCTGCTGTATGGAGTCCTATACGACAAGTCGCAGAAACTGCTGAAGGAGAAGGGGAGTCGAGTCAGTTTGCAGAGGTGAGAGCCATCCAGCTGGCTTTAGATATTGCTGAAAGAGAAAAGTGGCTAGTCCTTTATCTCTGTACTGACTCATGGATGGTGGCAAATGCCCTGTGGGGGTGGCTGCAGCAATGGAAGCAGAGCAACTGGCAGCGCAGAGGCAAACCAATCTGGGCTGCCGCATTGTGGCAAGATATTGCTGCCCGGGTAGAGAACCTGGTTGTAAAAGTTCGTCATGTAGATGCTCATGTACCTAAGAGTCGGGCCACTGAAGAACATCAAAACAACCAGCAAGTAGATCAGGCTGCTAAGATTGAAGTGGCTCAGGTGGATTTGGACTGGCAACATAAGGGTGAATTATTTATAGCTCGGTGGGCCCATGACGCCTCAGGCCATCAAGGAAGGGATGCAACGTATAGATGGGCTCGTGATCGAGGGGTGGACTTAACTATGGACAGTATTGCACAGGTTATTCATGAGTGTGAAACATGCGCTGCAATCAAGCAAGCCAAGCAGTTCAAGCCCCTTGGGTATAGTGAACGATGGCTGAAATATAAATATGGGGAGGCCTGGCAGATTGATTACATCATGCTCCCACAGACCCGCCAAGGCAAGCGCTATGTGCTCACCATGGTGGAAGCAACCACTGGATGGTTGGAAACATATCCCGTGCCCCATGCCACCGCCCGGAACACCATCCTGGGCCTTGAAAAGCAAGTCCTGTGGCGACATGGCACCCCAGAAAGAACTGAGTCAGACAACGGGACTCATTTCCGAAACAACCTCATAGACACCTGGGCCAAAGAGCATGGCATTGAGTGGGTGTATCACATCCCTTACCATGCACCAGCCTCCGGGAAAATTGAGCGATACAATGGATTGTTAAAGACTACCCTGAGAGCAATGGGTGCTGGGACATTTAAACATTGGGATACGCATTTAGCAAAAGCCACCTGGTTAGTCAACACCAGGGGATCTGCCAATCAAGCTGGCCCTGCCCAATCAAAACTTCTACGTACTGTAGAAGGAGATAAAGTTCCTGTAGTGCACATGAAAAATATGCTGGGGAAGACAGTCTGGGTTACTTCCCCCTCTGGCAAAGGCAAACCCATTCGTGGGATTGCTTTTGCTCAAGGACCTGGGTGCACTTGGTGGGTGATGCGAAAGGATGGGGAAGCCCAATGTGTACCTCAAGGGAATTTGATTTTGGGTGAAAATAGCTAATGAACTGAATTGTATGATATTAATTGCTTTATAATACTGTATGTTATCTCTTAACTGTATGTTATCTCTTAACTGCATGTTAATATAATAATATAGTAGGTTAATATTAAGTATATAATACTGTATATTATGATTGCTATATGCCACATCAATGGTATTGCAGTAAGAATTGCCCAGCTTAATGAAAATGAACTTTGATGAAACCATGTTGGAATGAGAACTGACTTCAGCATGCAACAGTCCAACACTGCACACCACCTCTCCTGCTCTGAAAGACTGTGATGACAGACGGAACCCAAAGTCATGGGCTAAATGAACTCAATGGACATTTTAGAGGGATGGGCCATAGACGAAGGGAATGATATCTGTGTGTATATCAAGATAGGGAAAGCGGTGGTGATTAATTGGAACACATTGGAAAGGGGAGGGCCTGTGCATGACGTAGATGGTATAGAATAAGGGGTGGATACTGTCCTGGTTTCGGCTGGGATAGAGTTAATTTTCTTCCTAGCAGCAGGCATAGTGCTGTGTTTTGGATTTAGTAGGAGAAGAATGTTGATAACATGCTGATGTTTTTAGTTGTTGCTGAGTACTGCTTATGCTAGTCAAGGACTTTTTCAGCTTCCCATGCTCTGCCAGGCGCACAAGAAACTGGGAGGGGGCACAGCCAGAATAGTTGATCCAAACTGACCAAAGGGCTTTTCCATACCATATGACGTCATGCTCAGTATATAAACTGGGGGGGGGTTGGCCGGGGAGCAGCGACCGCTGCTCGGGAACTGTCTGGGTATCGGTCATCGGGTGGTGAGCAATTGCATTGTGCATCACTTGCTTTGTATATTATTATTATTATTACTATTATATTGTTATTATTATTATTTTACTTTATTTTATTTCAATTATTAAACTGTTCTTATCTCAGCCCAGGAGTGTTTCTCACTCTTACTCCTCCGATTCTCTCCCCCATCCCATCAGGGTAGGGGGAGTGAGCGAGCGGCTGCGTGGTACTGAGTTGCTGGCTGGGACTAAACCACAACACTCTGCTACCGCATTTGTGTACAAAGAACAGATGAGATCAGTAAGTAGATCAACAAGACCCTTCAGTGTTTCTCGTTGAAACTGATGATAAAAGGAGCTTGAAAGGGCCATTTTAGCAAACAGTATGTGGATGTAATTTTCCAGGAGCCCTGCTCAAGTCTTGAGAACCAATACAGTTGTTCTATTCATGCATGAACAGAACGAGCCCATGATGAAGTAGCAAATTACCATTAGACTTGGTTCATCCAAGGGAATGTTGAATACAGAAACAGAACATAATGGGAAATAACAGGAGGTGTGTTGAAACACTGCAGTCCTATTCACTGCCTCCTAAGATAGGTTATATGGCAGTTATGGAAGACATTACATTTATGTATATAAATAATGCCAGAAAACAAACAGCTTACCTGATGATAGCCATTATAGTCCATGTTCCCTGGGAGGGGGAATCCTGGAGCAAGGAGGAGTTCTCCCTCCAGCATTTCTGGCTTAATAAATTCTTCCAAATAGGTTTTGCAAAGCCGCCTGTCCCAGTCATCTGTAATGTGACCTCCGTACATAATCTCACCAAAGAGGTAGCGTAAATCATCATATGGGACCTGAAGAATGAACCAGGAGGGCATGAAGGAGTTCAGACAGACAGAGCGCCACCAGCCGTGTCGTTGAGCTGCACGCTACAGCACTAAGCACTGATCTGCACAGTACGTGCTTCCACTTCATTATTTCAGTTTTCTAAGTAAACATAGTTTGCAGTAGTTAAATCCTTCCCGAGGAAAACTGGATCACAGCATAGATTTCACACAGTTTCCCACTGAAATGTAAAGTTATTCTAAGCTCTGTTAAACCAAAGACCACTACGTATTTTCAATTAATAAATACCACAGGCACTATTTTCTATGATTTGTAAGCTGCTACAGATGCGAGTGTACAGATGAAGCTTCTCATCTCACCACAAACGTATACCAAACTGTGAAGTTATAAAACCAAAGATACCAAGAAAATGGCATTTAAGGAGACTTTCCAGGAGTTTCAGCACAAGCTAGTCCATCACTGATGGTTAAAAGCCACCAAATAGCCTACCTTTGATTCACGCACCTTTGAGCTGGCCTCCAGGTAATTATGTAGCACATTCACAGAGATAGTGAGGTCTCCAGCATTAAAGGGGTAGGAACGGTTCCAGCCTTGGGGGCCAAACTTGCGCCTTTCTGCCACCAAGGCATGGAAATAGCAGAGGGCAAACAGGATGCTCTTGAACTCATTCTCCCTGGTGCACATCTCCAGGGTATCCTGCAATACAGGCAGAGAGGCAGGCTGTGTAAATCCACACTGTCCTCTTTCTCCGCAACTCTCAGGGCCTTCCAAATACACCAGACTTTGGACAGGGATGAATTGATTTGCCCAGTCAGCTCATTTCTGTGTAATATACGCATTCCCCAATTTTCTAAGTTGGTGGCTTTGCACTGGAAATTTGTCAGCAAATTCTAATGCATATTTTCCAAATTAATATTTTCTTTTCCAACTCAAAGTGGCTTTGGGCAGGAACACATGCTGACAGCCAAGACCCCAACCCACCCAACACCCCATCACCTGCACATGCCTCACATCCCACAGAAGGGAGATGGAGAGAGTTACCACATAGGGCAAGTGTGCCAGCAGTATGACTGGGACCATGGTCCTAAGCAAGGCTCCTGCCAAGGAGAACTGTACCTGGAAGAACTAAAGTTCATCCTGCTCCTTGAATACAAAAGGTTTCCTTGGGGCAGTATTTCTTTGAGCTGCAGGGCTGAAGCAGCAGGGAGTCCTCCCAGAAAGGCTGTGCTCCCACTGCTGTGACCCTCTGCACAAAGCCAGCCCAGCCATGTGCTGCAGCAGTGTATTTGCTGATGGCATGACCTTGTCCAGCACACCACAGCAGGGATGTTAAGAAACTGCTAAAAATCCAAGCAGGGGAAATCAAACACTTGCAAAAAAAAAAAATCTAATGCAGTCCTTCAAAGCCAGAACAGCAACGGGTGCTTTCTCTCCCAACTTCCAGGTGATGTTTAAAGTTTCAGTATCTACAAACAAGTAGGCAGAATCGTGATGTGGGAGGTGCAAATGAACAAAGGGAACCAGTCTCCAAAGAACCCTGAACAGTGCTGGGAGTGAAGTCTCAGCAGGTGGGAACCAAGGGGACGCCTGGGCAGCCATGCCTATTCCCAGCAGCATGAGCATCAGTGTTACAGGAGAGCAGAGCAGCAGACGGGATGAAGGACTGGAGCTGTGTGCATGGCATGAGGCTGAAGCTCAGCTCTCACAGGGGAAACTGAATCCTCTTTGTGTGGCTGAAGCCAGGTGGAGTCTTGGACAGCTCTGGCCCTCGCTCTGCATTAGCAAGGTCAGTGTGACTGAGCAGCAGATCCGCTGCCCCATGGCAGGAACCTGATGGGAACTCCCAACAGTACAGATCTCCCCAGACCCAGGAAATGAACATATCGAGTAGGGCTTGCCTGCATCTCCACCCACATCTCTGCAAACCCTCCCTGGGAATAGCATATCCAGGGTACTGTGGCTCTGGCCTGCACAGCTGAGCAAGCAGCTGAGCAAGGAGGTAGTAGCTACACCAGCTCCTCCATCCTCCTTCCCAAGGGACAGCCCCTTTAAGTCCACTCCGCTATGTGACAAAGACTACAAAGGGTGCCCGTGTGACTTCCCTTCATTGTCTGTATCTTAAAAAAATAGTGTTAGACCTTTAATCAGCTAGAGAGTATAACAGAGCTCAGGGTCTGTGCTGAAAAGGGGGAATCCATCACTCCAAAGTATGCAAGACATTGACTAACTGCATAAAATGATCAAGAACATCCCAAATCCTGTTTTCGCCTTGATGAAACAGCACTCTAAGCTGTCCCTTTATTATCAGCAACCTGATGAAGAACCTGTTCTAATATGTGCTGAGCACCTTTCTCATTTCAGAAAATGCCTCTGGACTTCAAGGGGAGCTTGCCTGAATGAACACTAAGCATCCAGCTCAGTCTCATTCAGCTTCTCTATTTAGTTGTGCACTTTTCTTGAGCTAAAAAGCAGAACAATATTCCTCACACAAAATAATGGGCCTTCTTTGTGGCTTTCAGCTGAAATCTAAATTTGAACATCCATTCTGTACAAAGCAGGGAAATGGCGTGTAAAGGGGCCCCACACACTCGTTCCAGTATTTCTGATAAGAGACATTTTATAATGCTCCAGCAATTTAGAAAATACTAATTACTATCTGATTGAAATGAGCAGCGGCAGGACGGAAACATTACTTGCGGTGAAGTTTCTCCCCTCCCTTGCTCTCCAGGACATTTCATGGAGTTCAAGATGATGAATGACAGTAGACAAAAATGGAATAAACTTCCCTGACTACTTGCATTAATTGTTGTGTGGTGCCTCCCCACCTCACCTGCTCAGCAATGTTAGCTCCTGCAATCGAGATTACCTCCATACTAACATTTAAGTGCAAAAATAGTTTTGAGCTGCCCCCGTTTCTCTACCCCATGGATCGGTGCCTGGGGTCCACAATAGGCTGGGGTTGCTCCTGCCTGGTCCCAAATGACAAGAGGCTGTATGGAGAGAAAAGAAAGCAATCCTGCAAGGCTTGCCCTGTGTGCTCCCAGCACAGTCACCAGCAGAAGAGAGAAGCCATAGTAACTTCAGTGCTAGCGATCCAAAAAGGCAGTCTGAGGGGTGAATGTACCTTCAGGTCCTTCTGGCTGCTCTAGGTTTAACAGCCAGGGTCTTGCTGTGAGAGCTCGTCACACCAAGGTAACAGCAATGTGTGAATGCAGGTAATGGGCATTCAGGGCAGCAGAACACAATGGTCTGTGTCTCTAGGAAAGGTATCATCATAAATGCAAACAGTTAGCCCTTAGCCTTTTACGTCATGTGGAAAATGGGGTCATCAGAAGCACAGCTGTCTCCAGCAGTGAGACACACCAGGCTCCGGCATACCTTGATGCACAGGCTGTCCCCTGGGGAGCCACCGGCACTTGATCCCTGCCCTGCTGCTGTTGGCAGCCTCCTGCCCTGCAGTGCCCAGAGCTGCCAAGTGAGGCCACAAAGCAGGCTCACTTAATCACTGTGTTATGATGACTCTAAGATTGATCCATACCCTCTGTGGCACCAAGAAAAGAGTATTTCCTGTCATTTCCACACGCTTCACTTTTGTGTCCCCTGCACAAGAGACTCAGCTGCAGTTCCAGCAGCAAAGCACGGGGATGGTGGCTGCTGTAACATGAGGTGTGTGTATGTGGTCACCATGCAATAAAAGCAGCAAGCAACCTGCCATCGGCTATTCTTCTTGTGGGCCAGCAATTCTCAAGATGGCCTGCTTTCTCTGGCACAGCAAGTTCGCCCTGCAGGGAGATTTCAGCTCTAATTTCCAACACTTCTGATGTCAGCAAGGTTTTGAGCTGAATGGCCTTTGGGCACACAACACCAAGTCCCCCTACACTGCTCTGAAGAGGGATGTGGGATGTGACTGCATCAGCAGTTCTGAACCTCTAACACTGGTTAAACAGAAGGGCAAAAAAGCAAGGTTTAACCTGCTCGCTTCTCCATGACTTTGGGTATTAGATGTAATATGTCACTTGTCAGCCCAAAAAGGAATGACACAGACACAGAAGTCAAGTTGAAACATGACAAAAGTCTCCCAAATGCTGCATTCAGAAGTTTGATTCTGTAACAAAATAGCCTTTCTAAGGATCATACATTGGTGAGAAAAACTGGGCTATCCTGTGACCTTGCAAGAAAGGGGCCATTCAGGATTACCTGAGTCCTCTCTTGGGAAAATCAGTGTTTGGAAAGAGATCTGTGCCCAGATCCTGGAGAAGAGAGGAGGGGGTTGTTGGATCCAGAGACTACACAATGCAAAGCAACTCGCACGTCTGCTGCCTGGGAGCTGCAATGACCACGCACATCACACTCTACATGGGGCTCCAGCAGCTCCAAGCTGACCTGTCAGCCAGTTGCCGGCATGAGCCCCGCTGCGCTCCTACCTGGTTGAAGTTGTCGAGGGCTTTGTGCAGGTTTGCATGCATCCCAGTCGGGGCCTCGTTGGTGATTTTGATGGAGTTCTCCAGGATGCCGTGGGGAATGATGTGGCTGTCAGGGGAGGGTGCTGGCTCCGCGCTAATGAAGACACGGAAATCCTGGTGGCTGCCCTCACTGTGCTGCTCCAGCTTCTTCTCCAGAGAATTCAGCCACTTGGCCACCAGGTGGATGTTCTGGCAGGGACAAAGGGGTCAAGGCTTCATCAATCCCCTGCTGTTTACACCCGCACTGAGCAGACGCTGAATCCATCACACCAATGAATGGCACTCACCAAGGCTATACTCTAGAAGTTGGCACTTGCCCCAGTAGTCCCTGTGTGTAATTCACAGCCCCAAATATTCTGTAACATCAAGCATACCTTTAAACTCAAGATAATCAATATAATTCACCAGCAATGAAGCAAGCCACTACTGGGTTGTTTGGGTTCTTGGTGATGATACTCTCCTTCTTGTTGCAGTAATGTACAGCTGATGAAGTAGTGTTATTTCCCCAGATCTACTAAGCTCAAATGAAAATGTTTGTTCATTTTTAACAGAATAACAGTGAGGACCCTCAATATCAGTTACTGGGAAAAAAAATGAAGCAGGTGGGTTTACAAAGACCTTTAAAATAAAATATTTATTTATTCATGCAACTAATTCAAAATATCTGTCAGAAAATTAAGCAGTATTATGCAGATATGATGAAATGGATGAAGACATGCCTCAGCTTTTCAGCTAGAGTCCTATACAGTGTTGTAGTTTCCAGGCAAGAAAACAGCTTTTTTTTCATATATTAGGAACGGGGCAGGTCACACACAACAGGGATTCATGGGTTAAAACTACCCTCATTTTAAAGTTAGGTGTGTAATCCAAACTGACTGTGTTAACAGGCACTCTGGAAGGTGATTTATCCCATCCAAAGACAGGACAAGGAACTTGCTAAACTTAAATTAAAAGCAGCCACCAAAAAGATAAACTGCTTGGAGGTGGCAAGGAAATTACATAAAGGAACCATATTAGAGGCTTAGAATAAATATATATCACTTATAAACAGGACCAGAAAGGAGCTCTTGTGCTTAAATAGCAAAGTAATGGAGACTATTAGGAGTAAAATGACATTCTTCAGAAAATGGAAATTGCGTTCAAATGAGAAAAACAGAAAACAGCACAAAATCCAGTTGTGGTAAGGCCAGAAAATGTTTTAAGATGCAATATTCTGAAAACCATAAAAACTACTAATAAAGCCTTTTCCAGAAGCCAGAAACCTACCAGAGAACCTATAAAACTACAAGATGATCAAGGTGTACAGGGAGTGCCCAAGAAAGGCAAGGCCACCACAAAACAGCTCATATTTGCAGGAATATTCACTGCAGAGCTTCGGAGGGTCTCACTGTTACAGCCTGTGTTACATGGTGGTATCACTCAAACGCTGAGGCTAGAGACACCTCTGGAGATCATCTATCCAATCCTCCTGCTCAAAGCAGGGTCAGCTACAGCAGGTTGCTAACTGCATCCAGTTGGGTTTTGTGGTATCTCCAAGGCTGAAGTGTCCACAACATGTCTGGGCAACCTGTTCAAGCACCCTCACACTAAAAAATAAAATAAAATAAAATAAGATAAAATAAAATAAAATAAAATAATTCTGTTTAAGGGAAACCTGTATTTCAATTTGTGCCCATTGCCTCTTGCTCTTTCACTGGGCACCACTATGAAAAGTCTGGCTCCATCTTCTCTACTTCCCTTGCCATGAGGTATTTTAACACAGTGATAAACCTCTCTGAGCCATTCCTTTTTGCGGTTAAATAATCCCAACTCTCTCAGCCTCTCCTCATATGACAGACGCTCCAATCCCTTAATCACTGGAAAGACTCTTAAACTGAAGCAGAAGATGAAGAGTTTTTCTGAAAAATTGATAAACTAATAATAACAATTTACTAGGACCAGATGGTATCCACCCTAAAGAAACTCAGATACGGAAGCACTGCATTACTCCTTGGTATGCACTAGACAAACCAGCAGGGGCTCTACTAAACCATGAATTAACACACAAACAGTATCAGTTAGAGAAAAACAGGAACCTAAAATTTACCACCCATTTTAGATAGCTAATAGGGGGATGAGCTTGTCATGATAAACTCCTTTTGCAGTTGCTAGAAAGGTGAGCTCCAGCAGGCAGCTCACCACACCAGCTTCAGGCATCACTCTGGACAGTGGAGGAGTTGCTTCTGCGGGCCAGTGTATCTCCATGCTTGGATTTTCATCAGTATCAGCTGTTTATCTTTCCATTACCAGTACTACTGTAGGTAAGAGGGAAGGTCATATAGGCTACCAACCAGTTAAGACACAGGAAATAGGGGATGGGAAGCTACTGATGGAATTTGAGCTGATTACCATATTCAAAAAATACCTGAAAGAGAAAATGATTAGTGAGCTGACAAAATTAGTCATAAGACAAAGTAATTTCAAGTACTGAAAATAAAATCTGGTGGTACAGAATTGCAAAAGTATGCCATCATTCTAAGTGACTGGCAACGATATGGCAGAAGAAATTCAGTGTAGATAGATGCAAAATAATGCACACAGAACAACCCTAGCTATAGATATAAACAATGATGGGTTCAGAATTAGCTATTACCACTCAGGGAAGAGTCTCAGAGTCCTTACAGTTCTTTCCTGCAAATAACAGTTCAATGCTTAACAATGTGAAAGCAATCAAATGTCAGCAAAGGAACAGAGAATACAACTGCAAATATTATTATGCCACTCCATAAATCCATGGTGGGCCTTCATCTTGAAAACAATACCCAGTTCTCACTTGTCTATCCCCCCCAAAAATATAGCTTCCACACAAGGAGACACTAAATTGATATGGACTCCCCAGTTTGGAGAGAGAGGAGATCAGGATGGAGAGGGTGAGTGAAGAACAAGAATGGAGGGATGAATAGAGCAGGCTGCAAGTTTAAAAAGAGTAAGTGGAAGTACATTTTCATACAACACATAACTAAACTGTGAATTCATTTTCTCAGAGTTTTGTGGAAGTTGAGAGAATCACAGAATGAAACTGAGCTTAGATCCACGAACAGAAACATCCTTGTTCACTCACACTGTTTATATACCCTTTCCCTCAGATTCTGGATTGCCTTCTCACAGGTAGGGAACTGGGCTTTGCTCTGCCCCAGTACAGTGCTTTTATAGACTGATGCTGCATAGGAACATCAAGGAAGCTCCCTCGTGAGAACAAAGAAACTCTCTTTTGGTTTTTCTGCTGGAGGTTTCAAGTGCTTCTCGTGACCTGCTTATGGAAAGAACCCATCCAGGACTGGACAAAAGGATGAACAGTTGTAGAAAAGAAAAAGCTGAGGTCCTTTAGGCATGGGTTGGGACAAAGCAGCGGCTACTGTCACAGAGTATTAGCAGTACTTGCAAATGCTGGAGGGATGGGTCAGCACTCAGAGATGGACCAAGAGGCAGGAAGGACCAGGTGGTGATACTTCTCTCCAGAGGAACTGGGGTGCCACAGGAGAGAAGAGCCTAAAAACTCAGTTACATCCAGAGACAGCCCCCTTTGCACATCAGTGACTATCCTTGCACACTGCCATGTCCTTGCCAGGTCCTGGGTACACATATCAGTGTCACCTCTCACTTTTGTAAAGAGATCCTGCTAAGGATCAGTATGTTTACATTTGGTATCTTAATTACACTCTCATTTTTTGCCCTATTTATATATGTAGTTATCACAGTGAAGACTGACTTCTATATTCCTAATAGTGATGGCAATGTAGATCTTAGTCTTGACTCTGCAAGCAATGCCACCCAGCCTCTACAAGCAGCTGGACTAGCAAGCACGCTTACCTTCAGAGAGCAACTCCCCGCTCAAGTGTCACAAAGCAAGAGCTCTAGTCTGTTCTTGGTTACACAAGCACAACTTCAGTACAAGTTGCCTTCACAGTGGCTTAATGCCTCTGGATCTGTACCAGTTTTCAAGGGTTCTGGAGATGGGTATGTCTGAACACAGATGTCTGCAGCTGAATAGTCATCCCACTGGAGAGTCATGGAGAAGGTAGGTCATCTTATCCTAAACCATATGTATGTAGTACATCCAATAGATCACTCTGGTGAAACTGCCTAGCTCTCCCCCTGGCCTAGAAAAGGGGGCTGGGGTGACTGGGTCAGATGGAGTTGTCAGATGGAGTTGTATTGCAGGCACCTAAAGTTAAAGGGGATGAGTGGTACTTTCAGAAGCCTCCTAGTAATACGGGAAATACATTATTCTCACTGGCTTCAGGAGTATCAGCAAATAACACAGCAAGTGTGCAACTGCGTTTTCAAGACTAACATTTTTTAAAAAGGTGCACTTAACTGTTTCCATTTTCTTACCCTCTATGGGGCTGGGTACAAAGTGTACCAAGAACTCAGCAAAAGCTCCTGTGCTTCTGTCTCCTTGCCCAAGACCTCTGTGTTTTAGCTGTAAATACCACCTTCTCTGCCGTATGATAACTTCAATATTGCCCTCTTCTGCACAGGATTTTATGGGGCTGTCTTGATGCCTAAGTCAAATAAATTGCTAGACAACTCCTGCCAGAGGTCAAGCCTCTGTCTCTGAGATGGTAGCTGCTTCAGAAACATGAGTCAAGAGAGTTATTGCTAGGGGAAGCCACGGATGCTTTGCACCTTTCAGTCCTGTTGCCCAAAATCTGATTCACATGGCTGGGAAAAACATTTCTTATTTAGAATTGCATAAGTTCAGTCTCCTTCCCTGAAAGTATTTAGGGTTGTGCTCGCATTACATGGATGAAAAGGAGTGTGGGGTGTGGGGAGAGACAAGGAGGAGATACCTGAGCAAAGGAATCGCATCCGGGGGAAGAGTTGCTCTGTTGTAAAAAATTACTATGTGAAGAGCAGCAGACAAAATGCAATTATATCTGACTGCTAATGCACCAGTGCTTGCCTGACGCATTTAGGATTTCAAAGATGAGGTAATCCCCAGGGTCCAGGCAACCAACTCACTGTAAAAACACAAGTCCAATAATAAAGTAGGAGTGGACTGAAACCTGTACCCAAAGTGTTTCAAACAGCCACAGAGATTTAGTAATACAGGGAAAGAGCTCAACAGAACAGCAAGAGAAAAACTGTGTATTAAGTATCAGCTTAATCATAGACTACATACCTGACCTTAAGTATTTTCATCTTTAATTAGTAGTTTCTTCCTACATTTGCTTTTGTGGTGTTAGATGGCTGAAAAATAATTGCTTTCACTTGCATTGACATGACACCAATGATCATTATTTGTCAGTATCACTGCCTTCTAACAGCCAACTTAGGGAGTATTTCTAATCTAATGATAATTGAGTGCATTTATATACTATCCTTCTGTGACAGAAGGGATGGAAAAGAGGAATATATGCAGCAAAACATGGGCTGGTACTAAGAACTCATGACTTGATCAAATGAATACGTCTGCAAAAAGCAGATGGAGATGCTGTGGAGGGGATTCACAGGTTTGAAGGAAACTGCAAATTAATTCTCATCAGTCAGATAACACAACTTGACAGAATATGACTAATGACAGCATATGCGGTCATAATAATTGAATGTTATGTCAATTATCAATAATGACATAACACAGGCAATACTGCATTAACACCAATCACAGCTGAAACAGATGCATGTTCATCAAGAACCAACTCCTTTTGCTTGTTTTGAAACCTGCCTCCCACCAATTTTGTGCACAACCTCTAGATCTCATTCAGGAGAAAGAGGGGATAATCCCACCTGTCCACCTTCCTTTGGCTCAGGGCTTCATGCACTCCCAATACTATCTCCCTAAACCACACTGTACAGTTTACACTGCACCAGTTTTATGTCCTCCTCATTCCAAAAGGCCCCCTGAAGCCACATTCACCCAGGACACAGCAAGGTAATTCATTGCTTTATTACATTTTTTCTTAGCCAGATTTTGAAGTCTGTGAAAGAGCTGTTGTGCAAGGGTAAAAGACAACTCCCTAGTATCTCTGTTTTTCGCAGCTCATGTCTAGGTCTGTGCTGCAGGCAGAAATAGGTAATGGTCTCAAATTCATTACCTTGTTTTATGAATGGAGTGTGGGGGCCAAATCCTGCTAAAAAAAAAACTGCTGAAAAGAAGGCAAAAAAGAAATCTGAAATATCTTCCCATGCAAACTGACCATTACCACAGTACCTTGCCCTGTGTTCTTTCCCTATTTTGTGTTATGGAGTACAGGTGACTGAGAACAGGTACCGCAGGACAAGAGTCTGTGGCAAGAGCTGGGCTAGAGTGCACATGCAGGAATGTGGGAGCACCAAAGGCTTTTCTTTGGGAATTCACTTCCAAGCATTTCTGTGTGTTTGTACTTCACAAGGCAGAACCTATATCACGGGATGCAAGTGTTGCTATGGTAACCATCAGAAATAGCACTACAGATATATATATATAAACCAGCACACACTCCACAATGTACTCCCTTTGCTGATAGCAACTGGAGACCCTTCACATTTCTGAAAGTAGCTCTCTCCTTCATGCCTTATCACAAATCACCTCCTGGAGCAATGAGAATTAGTTGTCTCATTCTCTTGTGAGACAGTCTCAGAAAATAGTCACTGCTTTTACAGTAAATCTGAAAGCTAGGATTTACAGTCCAGAGACAGCCCAACACTTTAATACTTACTGCATCATGTTGGGATATAAAAAAGGACAGGGAAGGGGCACTGCAGAGACTCTCTTCCCTTGGCCATGCTTACTGTCAATGGTAGTGTGAGATTTCATCACATGAGAAGATGCCACACACACTCAGGAACAGCTCCATCCTTCCACAGCCAGCCCTGTGATCATGTGAATACTACTACAGGACTCAGAGACCAAAATGGATAAGCACAGACCCCACCACCAACACCTACTCATATGTCTAAGAGACCAAGCTATTTCTGAGCAACAAGCTTGCTGTTGCTTGATATAGAGAGAGGCAATCTCAGAGCTCTGGAAGCACCAGAGAAGACTTACCCTGTCTCTGGCATGTGCTTTCCCCTTGCTGAGAAATTACAGCAGTGAACTTACCAAAGGTGCCCCACTTGGCAGGCAGTAAGAGCTGCATCTCATTCTCACCTATGTGAAGTTCTTTGATTTCAGCAGTAGCACCCTGAGACTTTTTCAGACCTCACTCCATGGTCACACTTGACAAGGAAGAACACATTTGATCCTTGCAGAGTCAGCACTAACTGATCCCTCTCTGAAGCCCTTAACCCCCACAAAGCCTCTCCACACACAACATGGGGGAGGATTACAGCACATAAGAGCAAGTGCAATTAATTTGTTGTCCTTCAGTCTCACCTCTGAACATGCTGTCTGTGCCTCTTGTGTTGCTGGGCCCTGTGAAGTTTCCCATCATCTTACTTGGGCTAGGCCAAACTAAGTAGCTCTGTCATCTACAAACACTGTCATTTCTCTGCTCACCACCTTAGCCACTAAGCAGTTAAGAACATGGCACCACTCTGTCTTTTGCTGCACTAAAAACTCTGCATCTATTTCTATCCTCTGTGGATGTGTCTCCTCCACAATTTGCAATGTGATTTCACCAATACAGACACAGAAGTAGCACTGGTCTAGCTATATAGGTACTGGCAACAGTGAGTCAAGTCAGTACAAGCATCAGAGGGGGCTTTACACCTCTGTTAGCACTCAGGATCTTTGCTGGGCCACCGCTGGCTCCATACTAAAGCCATGCTGTAGCAGCTTCACTGCTCTCAGGATTTGTATATAGCATCATAGAATCATTTAGGTTGGAAAAGACCTTTAAGATCATCCAGTCCAACCATTAACCTACACTACCATATATACCCATGCCTGCTGCAGTCCCTCCTCCAAGTGAGAACCTAGACCTCTTCTGCTAGAAGTTGAGCAAAACCAGGTTGTTCTATGACCCTTTCACTCGTCAAGGTACACAGAAGGCAGATGCAAGTGTAGAAAGAGAACAGAAGACAAAACCCGAAGAGGGCTGGTCTGAAATCTTCACAGCACTTCCAGGACATCAGCAAGCATCTGATTGGTTTTAAGACAATTTTTGGAGTGAAGTACAATATATTTTGCATATTCTTTTAGCACAGACATGCCTTAATGTTGATGATAGTAAATTAAATGTGCCAAGGAGTATTTCTGGGCTAATTTGTTCACAATTGCCCCTTTCTACACTATTGACCTGTTTTACTCTCTAAAATATGATGGGTGATACATGTCTGTTGGGAAAGGTCCTTGACCTATCATCACTCCTGAACTGTCAAGGAGAGAGCCAGACCTCTTCATTCAACACTAGGAGCAGAATCTGTGCTGACAATGAGACAGGACAGACAGGTGAGGTCCAGGCCTGTCTCCTGGCACTGTTTAACTGACAAGTACAGACATTGCCTCAGGTTGATGGCAGAGAGGAAGGAAAAATTCAGGTACAAAGACAAATACAAGAAGAGAGTAAGTGGGGATGGAATGAGTGAATAGAGCATGATGAGGGTCTAATGAGAGGCTGGTAGGACCCAGGAAAAACAGGTCAGCTGGACTCAGCAGTCCGTGGTCAGACAGGAGAAGGCATTCAGGGGAGAGATGATGGCTGGATATTGCCTCTTCTGAAGAGGTGCATTGAAACCATTTCTGCAATGGCAACTGCTAGCTTGGGTCTCTCACTGGCCTCTTCTTTCTTTTGATCAAATACAACAACAGAAAAACAGGCATCGCATGGATCCACTTGTATTTATACAGAATCTGACACAATTTAAGGCTTAGGAAGGCATGTGAGTTTGTCGTCATGTCTTCTCCAACCAATCCAGTGCTTTGTCCTTTGCTTGAACCCCACAGTCCAGAGTTGAGATCTGGGCATCAACTCAAATGCAGCCATTAGTGGTATGGGAAACTGCTGGGATTTGCCCCGCCAGCAAGCAAACGAGCATGAACTACAGAAAATCTGGATTGACCTGAACTCCCCAAAGTTTTAAAGACAATGTTGAGCTTATCTTACCAAATTTCACTTCATAAGATATAAAGATCTAAAGGTAGGTAGTGGTGAGCAGGTGAAATGCACAGCAAAGGACAATTGTTTGATTAATCTCGAGAAATAGAGGAAGATAAACTTTATTTTCAGGACTCCTTTACATTTGTGTTTTAACCCAAAATATGTCCTGAGACAGAGGCTTCCAGAGCAGTTGTACAACAAAACTGGGACTGCAGTAATTGCAAAGGTATTGAAAGCCCGACAGAAACTTAATTCCATCCCAGATCAGTATTTGGATTACTTGCTGGTCTGTAAGTGGATTTGCAATTGGAAAAACTTGGGAATGGCTGTTGTGTCATGAGGCAGGAAGGAAACCAGCTGACTGAAATCCAATACCTTTCTCCATCAGAGTATTTGTCCAAAAATCATGAAGAACTGGAGGTACAGTGGGTATTTCTCCTTGTATATATATCTAGGAATGAAAAGATACTGTGGCTGGAAGGAAAACTAGTCTCTTCTTTACTGAAGCAGAGGCTTAGTGCCAAATGCTTATGTGTGCCTTGAATGGACAATATATCCCATACAGTACAATATATCTCTCTTGCTTGTAGCTAGGACTAGTTGTGAAGTGCACAGAAAAAGGCTCCATTGTATTTATGATGCAATAAGAAGGGCTCTGCCAATGTCTGAATCTCATACAGTCTTGCTCCAGGAGCTGACTGTTATTCAATTTAGTACATGAACCTGACTCAGTGAAGCAACAACCTATGACAATGGAAAGATGCTTAAGAATTAAATTAACCTGATCACAAAGACAGGGAAGTGACATTTTGGCTAATGGATGAAGACTACAATTAAATTGGGAATATCTAATGTCTGAACTTTTCCCTGCATCAGTTCATTTAGATGTGCTTCTGTAAACATGTAAACAAATTTCACTGTTTCTTTGCTATTAGGCTGATAAACATTATTTGGTGATTGTGATAGTCACTGTTTCAGCAAAAAGCTTCCAAGTAGGCCCAGAGAGGGAAATGGAGCATAATTTATGCTAGCTCATAGCTTAGTGCTCCCTGATGTAGAAAACTCTTTCCTCCCTACACAAGGGAGACTACATGCATCAGAGAAACCATATTCATGGCTAACGTGGCAGTGGGCAAACAGAGATCACAGAACCACTGAGACTGGAGACGTCTCTGGGGATCATCTGCTCAAAGCAGGGTCAGGTAGAGCAGGTTGCCCAGGACCATGCTCAGCTGGGGTTTTGACTTCTCCAAGGATGGAGACTCCACACTTCCTCCAGTGTTTGACCACCTGCACAGTAAAAAAGATTGTACTTATGTTTAAATGGAATTTCCTGTATTTCAAGTTGTCCCCATCACCCCTCGTCCTATCACTAGAAGAGTCTAGTCTTTACTCCCTACCATCAAGTGTTGATGATTGATAAAATCCCCAAGTTGTCTCTTCTTGAGGCTTGAACAATCCCCAGCACTGGACCCAGCATGCCAGATGTGTCTCACCAGAGCTGAGCAGCGTGAAGGACCACCTCCCTGACCTCCCAGCAATACTCTTCCTAATGCAGCCCAGGGCACTGGTGACCACCTTTCCTGCAAGGGCACACTGCTGGCTCATGTTCAGCATGTTGTGCACTGGGACTCCCGAGTCCTTTTCCTGCAAAGCTGCTTTCCAGGCAGTTGGTCCCCAGAGTATACTGGTGCATGGGGTTATTCCTCCTCAGGTGCAGGACTTGACTTTTCTTTTTATTGGATATCATGAAGTTCCTACCAGACCAACTCTCCAGCCTGTCTATGTCCCTCTGAATGGCAGGACACCCATCTAGTCTATCAATCACTTCTCAACATTTTTACATTATCTGCAAACTTGATGGGAGTGCACTCTGTCCCATCATCCAGACATTAACGAAGGTGTTTAACTGTATAGGACCAGTACCAACCTGTGGGGTATACCACTAGTGAATGGCCTCCAGCTGGACTTCATGCTGATGATGAACCATTCTCAGGCTTAGAGGAGGTGATCCCTAAATATCACTGAGCCTCCTGGACCCCTCTTATTTCCAGGACCATATCCCATAGGATTCTTCCAAGCAGATCCCTGAAATGGCCAAAGTCTGCTCTCCTGAAATCCAGGCTTGTGATCTTCCTTTTTGCTTTGTTCCCTCCTCTCAGAATCCTAAACTCCATCATTTCATGGTCACTGCAGCCAAGGCTGCTCCTGACCACCTCATCAACCAGTTTTCCTTGTTTGTGTGCATCAGGTCCAGCAGAGAATCTCCCCTCATCAGCTCCTCCTGTGTCAAACTTTGTCATCAATGCACTCCAGAAACCTTCTGGATTGCCTGTGCCCTGCTGTGTTATCCCACCAGCAGATATTAGGGTGGTTGAAGCCCCACCATGAGGAGCATGGTCTGTGAAAGTGAGGCTTCCTTCAGTTATCTGAACACAGCCTCATCTACTTCCTCTTCCTGATCAGGTGGTCTGTAGCAGAAACCCACCACAACCTCAGCCAGATTGATCTGCCAACTAATCCTGACCCGTAAGTTCTCAGCTGGTTCATCACCCATCTCCAGGCAGAGACCCAGGCATTCCTGCTGCTCTACGTGCATGGCAGCACTCAGTCACATGTGCTGGGGCACATCTCTGGGAACCCAATGACACTGTAGTCCTAATACTGCATGCAGATCTGTAATTCCTGTTTGTTCCCCATGCTGTGTGTGAGATGCTGAAGCTCCCCTCAGTGCAGCTGGATGTGATTCCTACCAAGGCAAACAGGAATGTGTGAGAAGACAGGCTCTCCACATGGATACCCTAACACAGGAGATTTTTTTTTTCCCCCACGCTTCATCTGTCAAAACGTTTATAGACTCAGTTGGTTATCTTTGCTTCCTATAGTGCACCCAGAGAAAAGAACAGAAGATCTTTCAGCAGAGACCCTTTCTACCTAGGACTGGAGGTAAGATTAATCATTCTTTCAGTACCCACAACTATTCACAGGAACCCAGTTTAAAACAGGCACATCATATAAATTGGGTTTATTCTGTTCTCACCTTGCCTAATGTTTGTGTGATCTCCCATGAATTCCCACACTGGTATTACCTATTTTCATTCAGTTAAAGCAGCAGACACTATGACGTGAAGTGCCTACAAAATCTGGACAGCAGGAAAGACAGGAAATAAGACATAACATTCATGCCAAGACCCCACACATAAATTTATTAGATATCCTCTTAAGAACATTTAAAGCTTTGCCACCACACCGCTGGGGAGGCTGTGCTGGACCTTCACTGCTCAGGCAGCCAAAGAACTTTCCACTTCCAGTTTGTACCTGCTGTTTTCATTGCAGGAATGTGTCCTACCTGAAGCAGCTCTTTTTCTCTTTGCTATTAGTCGTGAGCACATGTTCTTGCACTGTTCTATTAAATTTCATCCCATTCCAACAACTCCAGACCTACAGGCTGCTTCAGTCTTCCTGTATCACATTTAGATCTTCTTCTCTATTGACAACACCTCTCTTAATAATGTGTCAGTGCAAAGCCATTAACACGTACTCATTTTTTTAAACCAAGGTCATGTCTAAAGTAAGACTGGCCCCATGACTGTTCATCAGGAGTTCTACTAGCAACATTCAACTTCTGCAGCTTCCCTAATACACTCCTGTGCAGCACCATCTCTGCAGGTCTACTACAGTCCACATTGATTACAGCTGCTCTATTTCCTCTAGAACTGCAGTTACCTTCACAGTGCAAAGTATCAAATAGACCTGATCAATCTTTAGCAAATTCTTATTACATTTGGTACATTTACCTACAATTCTTTACTTATTTTGTCCTTCAAAGTTTGTTCTGAAACTTTGCATACTGTTGAGTTTAGATGAATTCATTTGCTCCAATATTTTCCCACTGTTCTAAATACAGATGCTAAAGAATCTGTTAATTGATAGTCAGATGGCACCCTCTGATTTGACAGATTCATTACAAAGACTTGCAATGGACTTGCAGTTTCTTCTACAAGAGTTTTAATATTCTGGGATACAGATTATCTGGCCCTTTGAGTTGAGCACATCATGCTCTTTGATCTGATTTTCCTCCTATTTTTAATAAATCTTGTTTTCAAGAAAAGTTCATTTGTGTGGGTGTTTCAAACAGCCAGCCGTCAAGGACAGCATGTCTTTCAACCTTGGAAAAGAGCTGGCACTGAGACTCTCCCAGCCAAAATATTCCAGGAAGGGACCAGGGAATCACAATGAGCAACTTGGAAAGATGCTGTTACTGGAACGGCACAGCCCTGCCTGCTGGGCCTGCTGGCATCAGGGTTCATCTTCCAATATAGCTGCATAATGGGAGGTGAGAGATTATTCAACTACGTGTGTGGGTTTTTACACAGGGTGAAAAGATCTTCATCATAGGAAGCTTCCATCCAGTGTCAGCTGCAGAAGGCAGAGCCCTGCTGCACCCTCAGACCATCTCCTAGCTGTGGTACTGAGCTGCTTCCTACCTCCAAGGCTACAGAACTTGCCACGAGTAACAAATTGGCAATTAGCTCTACCTCCACTTTAAAACTGAATGCTACTCCTTCAAGTGAATGGAAGGCTATGGAGGAGAAGGTGGTGCCTGGTGTTTGCATGAAACTTTGTATGTGTACACCACCAAACTCCCACAGCCCTGTGTTAGCCTGCCACCCTGTCCTAGGATAATGTCCTAGTCTGGACAACTTCTCCATTTATCCAGCCTCAAAGAGACAGCTGGGGATGTGAGCAATGCAGAGGAACCAACAGAAGGCCCAAGAGATGCCAGCCACCCACCCTGGAGAGCCACAAGAGGCACTGCTGCAGCACTGAGATGCTGGCATCACAGGCCAGTATGATTTAGTTGGGATCTAAGATCACGCTTGTCAGGGGGTCACACTGCTGCAGCTGCTGGGCACCACTCACATATTTCTGAGAAACCCAAGAGAGAGAACAGGCTTTAAATAAATGTTCAGCCCAACTGCCAAATCTCCTCCTGCCTTTTGTGCAATGCCCAGGACCTCCAGGTTTCTGCACTTAAACTGCTAGAGACGCTGCTTGTATGAATGCCAATGCTGTGCTCTGCCCATCTGCCTCTCAGAAAAGTACCTGTGTGAACCTACAGGATGGGAAGTGCTTTTCCTTCCCTGCCAGAGCTGGTTAATCCCTTCCAAATGAGACACCACAAGCCTTTGTGAAATGAGCTACTTTCCATCAGCCAAATACTCAAATGTAACTCCATCTCACATCTTGAAAAAAAAGAAGAAAGTTTGTTTGCTCAGGGCAAAAGTAATATATAGCATTTGAAAATTCTTGAAAAGGAAATCTGTTTTCTGATTTAATGACCCACAGAGTATCCCACAGCTTGTGACTTGGCAGAACCTGCATTTCTCCCAACCTTATCAACAAGAATACAAAAACTATTAAAATTTTTCTTCTAACCTGAGAGAAACATTAAGGGTGGGGGGGAGGGATGAGCTACTAATATGTGCATTTGTTTCCATTTGCATTTTTTCTGATGTTTTTTGTGGATTTTCAGAGTGCCACTGCAGTGGGAATGCATATTTGACAAAACCTGCTATAAAAGAAACTTTTGGTTCTTCTCTTTGTCTCAATTTCTTTCTCATGGAAACAAAGACCATTTGAACTGTTGTTAACAGCCCTTTGAGTCTGACCTAACCAGCGACCAAACCTTTGCAGTCTGAATACAGATTTAAAAACTGCTCTCACAGATTTAGTATCCACTTCTGCTTCTGTCTGGTAATGATCAATCAACATGTTAACCAGGTATGGTGCAGCAGCTTCACAGCCCCTATGATCAGATCTATAGGGAAACATGCTGCTGAGGGTCACCAAAGGAATGAGCCTTGATTTGACCTGCTCTGTAAGCTGCATTACAGCTACCACCAAGCATTTGTGCATGCAGCCTTTTCCTTAAATCTTCTACTACTGTCTAGACTGTGGACAACATTATTACAAAAAGAGCTTACCTAAAAGGCAGGTCCAAATCCACCTGTCAACAAAAAGGCTCTTGAGGAAATGGTGATTTTGTGATAATACAGAATACGGTTGGCCTTCTGGGCTGCAAGCGCACATTGTTGGTTCATGTTCAGCTTTTCATCCACCAGTACCCCCAAGTCCTTCTCCGCAGGGCTGCTCTCAATCCCTTCATCCCCCAGACTGTACTGATATCAGGGCTTGCCATGACCCAGATGCAGGACCTTGAACTTGGCCTTGTTGAACCTCATAAGGTTCACAGAGGCCCACCTCTCCAGCTTGTCCAGGTCCCTTTGGATGACATCTCGTCCTTCTGGCATGTCAACTGTGCCACTCAGCTTGGTGTTGTCTCCAAACTTGCTGAGGGTGCACTCGATCCCACTGTCTATGTCACTGATGAAGATACTAAACAGCACCGGTCCCAGTACAGACCCCTGAGGGACTCCACTTGTTACTGGTCTCCATTTGGACATCGAGCTGTTGACCATTATCCTCTGGATGCGACCATCCAACTAATTCCTTATCCGCTGAACAGTCCACCCATCAAATCCGCATCTCGCCAATTTAGACAGAAGGATGTTGTAGGGACTGTGTCAAAGGCTTTACAGAAGTCCAAATAGATGACATCCATTGCTTTTCCCTTGTCCACTGATGCAGGCACTCCTTCATAGAAAGCCACTAGGTTAGTCAGGCAGGACTTCAGGTTCAACAAGGCCAAGTGCAAGGTCCTGCACCTGGGATGAGGCAACCCCCGATATCAATACAGGCTCGGGGATGAAGGGATTGAGAGCAGCACTGCGGAGAAGGACTTGGGGGTACTGGTGGATCAAAAGCTGGACATGAGCCAACAATGTGCACTTGCAACCCAGAAAACCAACTGTATCCTGGGCTGCATTAAAAGAAGCGTGGCCAGCAGGTCAAGGGAGGTGATTGTGCCTCTCTACTCTGCTCTGGTGAGACCCCACCTGGAGTACTGCGTCCAGCTCTGGAGCCCTCAGCGCAAGAAGGACATGGACCTGCTGGAGTGGGTCCAGAGGAGGGTCACCAAAATGATCTGAGGGCTGGAGCACCTCCCCTACGAGGACAGGCTGAAAGAGTGGGAGTCGTTCAGCCTGGAGAAGAGAAGGCTGCGGGGAGACCTTCTTGCAGCCTTTCAGTACTTAAAGGGGGCCTATAGGAAGGATGGGGGCAATCTTTTTAGCAATGCCTGTTGTGACAGGACAAGGAATAACAGATTTAAACTAAAGAAGAATAGATTTAGACTAGACATTAGAAAGAAGTTTTTTACAATGAGGGTGGTCAAGCACTGGAACAGGTTTCCCAGAGAGGTGGTAGAGGCCCCATCCCTGGCAACACTCAAGGTCAGGTTGGATGGGGCTCTGAGCAACCTGATCTAGTTAAAGCTGTCCCTGTTCAGTGTAGGGGGGTTGGGCTAGATGACCTCTAAAGGTCCCTTCCAACCCAAAACATTCTACGATTCTATGATTCTATGACTTGCCTTTGGTGAAGCCATGCTGGCTGTCTCGAATCACCTCCCTGTCCTCCATGTGCTTGAGCATAGCTTCTAGGAGGATCTGTTCCATGATCTTCCCAGGCACAGAGGTGGGGCTGACAGGTCACTAGTTCCCAGGGTCCTCCTTTCTTCCCTTTTTAAAAATGGGCACAATGTTTCCCTTCTTCCAGTCACCAGGGACTTCACCTGACTGCCATGACTTTCAAATATTATGGAGAGTGGCTTGGCAACTACATCAGCCAATTCCTTCAGAACTCTGGGATGCATCTCATCAGGTCCCATAGAGTTATGTGTTACTTTTCCAGCAGATGTCAGGGTGGCTGAAGTCCCCCAGGAGGACGACAGTCTGCAAGTGCAAAGCCTCCTGGAGCTGGAGGAAGAGGGCTTCGTCAGTAGGCTCTCCTTGATCAGGCAGCCTGCAGTAGACACCAGCCACAAGGATCTCTTTGTTGCCTCTGTCTCTGATTCTTACCCATAAGCTTTTGACCTGCTCGTGGCTATTCTTCAGGGACAGCTCTTCACACTGTATCAATTTCTTTATGCAGAGGGTGATGCCTCCACCCCTCCTTCCTCGCCTGTCCCTTCTGAACAGCCTGTAGCCATCAATAGCCACATTCCAGCCATCAATAGCCACAGTCCAGTCATGGGATTCGTCCCACCAAGTTTCAGTTATGGCAATTAGGTTATAGCTTTCTAGTAGCATGGTAGCTTCCAACTCCTCCTGTTTGTTCCCCATGATGTGTGCATTCGTGTAGAGGCATTTCATCTGGGCTGTTGGCCGTGTCGCCTTCTTAGCGGAACACCCCTTGTTTCCCTTGAGGTGTTTCACGGAAGCTTCCTTGTTGGCTCCTGCTACCTCGGGAGCGCCCAGCTCGTCTCCGCAAGACTTCGACTGTGCTGCAATGTTCTTAGCATGCCTCTGGGCAACAGGTTGAGGTCTCAAAGTAGCACCCCATCCCTCTAACCATTGTGTACCATCCCACAGCTTGTCACAGGCAAGCCTGCGATGTTCCCTGTCCCCTTTCACACCTAGTTTAAAGCCCTGTCAATGAGTCCTGCAAGCTCCTGAGCAAAGACTTTCTTTCCCCTTTGAGAAAGGTGGCTCCCATTTGATGCCAGCAAGCCTGGTGCTGTGTAGGCCATCCTATTGTCAAAAAACCCAAAGTTGTGATGATGGCACCAGCCACAGAGCCATGTATTAATAGATTGGGTCTGCCTGTTCCTACCAATGTCACCTCCCACAAGTGGAAGGAGGGAGGAAAAAATAACCTGTGCCCCAGATTCCCTCACTACCTGTCCCAAGGCCCTGAAGTCTCTTTTAATCACCCTCGGGCTACACACTGCAACTTCATCACCACCCTTGCGGAACAGCAGTAATGGGTAGTAGTCCGAGGGCTGTAGCAGGCTGGGATGTTTCATAGTGATATCTCTGACCCGGGCTCCTGGGAGGCAGCAAACTTGCCTATGAGGAGGGTCTGCCTGGCATATTGGACCCTCCGTTCCCCTCAGAAGGGAGTCTCCTACAACTATGGCCCATCTTTTCTTCCTTGTGGAGGCAGTAGTAATATGGGGGGCAGGTCTTTCTGGTCTTGGCGACTCCTCTGGTGTAGATGGATCGACACCCACATCATCCACTGACTGGTCCTCCACATCTAGAGCCTCAAACCTATTGTGCAGAGGCACCTGGGGAGTCATGGTGGGCAAGGAAAGGGTTCGCTTGCCGCCCCGATTGTGGACTTGTTTCCACTTCCCTCTAAGACCCTGCCTACGTCCTGGTGCGGGGAGGGTACTGGATCCCTTTGATCACGGGCTTTCTGTGATGGCTGTCCCTGTTCAGGTTTCTGGGAGGTCAGAGCGTGGTTCCACCAGTCTATCAGACTCCCTGATGCTCCATAGCCTATCTACTTCCTCTCTTAGCTCTGCTACCAGGCCGAGTAGACAGTCCACCTGATCACAGCGCACACAGCTGTTCCCTCCACTGCCATCTGTTCCCAGTGCAAGCTGGTGGCACTCCCTGCAGCCAGAGACCTGGCTGGCTGTGTGTTTCCCTGGGAGCTCAGTCAGGGTTGATACATCCTTTCTGGCTAGCGCAGAGGATATAGCCTTCTGCTGGGTGGATGCCATGGCCATGCCTAGGCTCTCTCTCACCAACTGAACATACCTCTTGAACTGGGAGAGAGACTTTGCCTTCCCTGCACACATTGCCTGTGCAAACTGCCCCGCCCCACCCCGCCCTTCTGACACGCCCCACCCTGTTTGTCCATCCTGTCCGCGCTCCCTGGGGGCTGCTTTTGTACGTGAGGGGGCTCGGCCACCGTCACTCCTGTCCTCGCCCATGCTGAGCCAGCGCTGCCGCTCGCCAGCGGCTCCCTCCTTCCCGCTCTGCGCGGGGGCGGGGGTGCCCTCTCTCTCCCTGTGCTTTTGCCTCCGCGGTTTTGCCGCCTTAGGAAGGGTCCCCCGGCATGCTCCTCCACTCCGGAGCCCTTCGCCTTGGTGGTATTACAGTAAGAATGACCTAGATTAATGAAGAATGAACTTTGATGAAACTGAACAAAGTGCAGCGATGATAGAACCGGAGAAGCACAGTGATAATGGAACCAGGACTGGCTTCAGCATGCAACAGTCCCACTCCACACTCCATCTCTTCTGCCCTGAAGGACTGTTATGACAGATGGAGCCCAAAGTCATGGGCTAAATGAACTCAACGAATATTTTATAGGGATAGCCCACAGACTAAGGGAATGATACTTGTGTGTATATATCAAAAGACAGGAAAGGTGGTGGTGATTAATTGGGACATATTGGAAAGTGTGGGACCTGTGCATGACATAGATGGTATAGAATAAGGGGTGCATACTGTCCTGGTTTTGGCTAGGATAGAGTTAATTCTCTTCCTAGTAGCTGGTATAGTGCTGTGTTTTGGATTAAGGGTGAGAATAATGCTGATAACACACAGATATTTTAGTTGTTGCCAAGTACTGCTCACACTAGTCAAGGACTTTTCAGCTTCTCATGCCCTGCCAGCAAGAAGCTTGGAGAGGACACAGCCAGGACAGCTGACCCAAACTGGCCAAGGGGATATTCCCTACCATATGACATCATGCTCAGTATATAAAGTGGGGGGAGTTGGCAGGGGGGCAGTGACTGCTGCTTGGGAACTGGCTGAGCATTGGTTGGCAGTTGGTGAGCAATTGTATTGTGCATCACTTCTTTTGTATATCCTATTATTGTTGTTGTTGTTGTTATTATTTTCCCTTCCTTTTCTGTCCTATTAAACTGTCTTTATCTCAGCCCACAAATTTTACTTTTTTTTTCCTGATTCTCTCCCCCATCCCACTGGGGGCAGTGAGTGAGCAAACAGCTGTGTGGTGTTTAGCTGCCCACTGGGTTAAACCACAAGAAGACCCAACACTGGCACCAGGCAGCCTGTCCCAGTGGCCGCTGCTGTGACCAGAGTTTTCCCCCTGCAGTTTGCATCAAAACCTGTTAGTGGGCAGCTGAATTAAGCTCTTCTCTAAGCTCACAGAGGAACCTGTCTGCTCTGTGCCACCACAGATAGTCACACTTAGCATGTGTTGCTGGAAAACCAGTTAGCCCAAACATCAAAATCATTCTTTCATATAAATCTAATTTCCGCAGCTCTTCTGATTTAACCTTCAGTGTCTGCTGAGACCTCTTACTGATTGCTCTGACCACTAGAGAAGATATGAATGGATGAAATAAAAATACTTCAGGCCCACAGTACTCATCTGCTAGCACTGAAGCAACAGACACGGAAGCTGACATTGCTAACAGATCCTTTATAGGATCTAACCATCTTTGTAGAAAAGAACCCTTCACTTTGCATTACTGAATGGAATATGTCTCAAAAAGCTGCATATTTTCTTCTTCACCATCTCAAAGGCAGATGACAGTATTGCAGCCATCTGTATTAAAAGTTCTTGAAAAGCTCAGCATTGTCTATCTTAGAGGAACCTTCCAAAAAAAGCAAAAATTAAGATGAAAATATCAATGGCATTTAATTTAAGTCCAAAATCAGGCCTGTAGGCTCAGATCAGAACTCAAAGTTTTGTCTTAATCTAATTTTATCCAAACAATTCAGTGCTAATAAACGTTTATAAAATCCACATCAAGGAAATCAGAGGGGTTCCCAAGATTTGTAATGAGAGCTGGCATCACTGACCCTGCATATTAGCAAACCCAAGCACTCACTGTGTAAGTGGCTCCAGAGAGCATTTCACAAAGACAGAGCGCCCTTCACACCCTAAAAGGCTCTGAAACATTTTCCCGACTTGTGATAAGAACTTCAAACATTTACCTGCTTTGGGATCCATAAAAAAATCGGCACCACTCTAGATAGCCTCTGCCTTTCCTACAGTGGTGTGCATGTTCTCATTGCTCATTTAAATACATGGTAAGTTTTGAGTGGCAGTAAGAGAACTAGTCTAACAGCTCTTAAGAACAAAGCTCTTTATTCATGAAGCAAATAAAAGCATGGGAAAGTGTAGCACAACCTTCCCTCAGAGGACTCCCTACAAATACACACCCTACAGAAGGCTCAAAAAGCAAGAAAACCAAAACAACAATGCCCAAAAAAAGCAACAGATAGTAGCAAGAAACAGTTAGAAGGTGGCTGCTTTGGACACACAGATGACACCTTGTCCCATCTCTCACCAGATAAGAACAACAGACTGCCCTCTCTAAGGTGATCAGCATCAGGTAACTTGGGAGAACAGCAGGACTGTTTCCAAAGACACCATACCTGAAGGATGACCCAGTGACCCTCCTTCGCAGCCACATCTAGAGCTTGTTCAGCAACTACCTCTTGACCTTGTCCAAGGGAAACATTGTGGAAATTCCTGTTGTTAAATGTATAACCAAGTTTCTTCCCTAAAAGAAAAAAAAAGAGTGATGTTCAGCATTTTTACCTGGAATGGCATGCAGCACAGCTGAGCTCACACAGCAGCAGCAAGGCAGAGTTCAGTCTTATCAAAAACCCTCACAAAAGAGCTATTGCACTTCTTATAATAGTTATCTTGTCTCTCACACATTCCTTGCCAAAGCACTGAAAACAGCAGTGGCTTCTTCCAAACTACTTTTAATTACAGAGCTGCATCAACACAAAGGTACATTATTACAAAGTGCTTGTTTAAAGAACATTATTCCCCTGCAACCTTGTGTAAAAACATATTTTACAGTGATAGGAAATTAAAATAATTTCCTGCTGATTAAATAGGCTCTGAACAAGACATCGTTTGGTGGGGAAATGGACCCTGCAATGCATGCTAAAACCAGCAGTAAGGTTAGGAACCCGTTCAATATTGAGAAGGCAGCTGAAATGAAATCTGTGTGAGTTTCCTATGGCCTCAACCAAGGCCTCCCAGGTTTCTTGGATCTAGACATCAGTCAGCCCTTCAGATTTCTCATGGATCATCATGGGCTTTGCCAGGTGTGGAGTTGCCTCTGGGTGCACCACAACGTGTGTGGGAAGGCCCACGGTCAGTGGACTGCAGCAGAGCCCATGGGAAGGGGTGCTTCAGAAGCCACTGCAGACCACCTCCTACAGTCCCTTCTACATCCCTCTCTGCACGCTACAAGGTGGGAACCCCAAAACCCATGTCATTTACTATCTTGCTCTGGAGGAAGGACAGCAGCTATTTAGGGTTTCTTCATTTAGTCTGTGATACTCCTTTGGACTTCTCTGTAGCATCCCACTGCCTCAGATCCTTTAAGTGATTGTGGCTAAAGATCTCTGGTTGAGTTTTCTGAGTCTGTCTGTCATCCAAAGACAGAGGACACCAGTTGCTCCTCGTCTCACAGGAGAAGGAACTGCAAGGAGCAAGCTGTCTCTGCTGTGTGCTTCTCAGAAGATGAGCACCAATTTGTGCTGCCAGAGGGAAGGAGCCCGGCAAACATCCACACTGGCTCCATGCATCATAGTAGGATGCATTCAGCTCAGCCGGGGAGTCAGTACACATGTCCCCAAGTGCTGATCCCTTGGGATTGCCTACACTTTTCTCTGCATGCAGATTTGCCTTCATGCAGATGGTGCACCCTTAATTCCTGATTTCTGCAAAGAGCAGGCAAGTTTTATAGTAAAACAAGGAAAAGATTTGCCTTGCAACTCTTAGGATTCAGCTCACGGTACAAGATTGGTAACAGATGGGCCATAAGTAAAACAAACATCCAAACTCTTCCAGTTGCTCGAAATCTCTGCTTAGCCTTACTACAACACCCCTCTGGGATACAGGTCTCCCCATATTTGACAATTTCCAGTTTTCTTTCTCACCATCCCTGGTGGCTGCCAGCTTTGAGAGCTGCTAATCTCCTCCTCTGCCTCTCAAGAAGGGATGGGGCAAATTTACAGAAGGCAGGGCGCTACCCCAAACCAGGTGATTAATAGTAAAATTAATATCAGTTGTTATTTCCACTTCACAGATAGGAACAGGACTGCAGAGGGATACACAGTGAGTCTGCACTGGCTGCCTCACCAAAGATGATGTCAGCCTTCCTCCTTCCTTGCAGGCTTGGAGAGGAGAGGGGACAGTACAGGCAGGCTGCCCCAGGGAGGTGGGGAAGCTTTCCAAGACCAGCTATGTTTGCTGCAGGGTCCTCCCTGTGTTGCCAAGGAAAGGTCCCATGACTGGGCAGCATCTGGAAGAAGCTGTCTTCCATTCACAAGAACTATCTAGCCAGACTTGCACTTTAATAAAACCTAATGAAGGGCAGAGAAAATATCAAATAATTAATCCAGTCTAAACCCCAGCAAGGCAGGCTTTAAGGCCAGTGCAGCTGCACTGGAGCAATGGTTTTATTTAATTTGATTTTTTTTTCACTTTTACTTGCTGTAACTATTCTGGCTGACTAACCCCAGGTGCTCAACTATACTCATCTTTGCAATTCTAATTAAACCATTAATAGCTGGATTTTAGTGCTTCATTTCCCGTAAAAGAAAATAACACAGTGAGAGACAGGATCACTGACATGGCTCCAAAGGGAAGCCAGGCACATGATAGGACCTTCCTCCGAGGCATCCCCTTCAATTCACAATAATGAGACTTGGTATTAGGCCAGAAAGAGCACGAAACACAATGCAAAGCCCAGGAACTCCCCATGACTGAGAACTGTGATCTGGACTGTAGCTCAGGCTGCCCTGGGCTTTAACATCTCTGAAAGCTGCTTGTGGGAATGCAGGTAAAGACTGACTCAAACAGTATTTTGGGATGACCCAAAAGGTGCATCATAGAGAGGAAAAGAAATCCATAGGTCAGCATTCTTCTACCACTCGCCTAGATGATGGCTTAATTCAGTGTTACTGGTTTCTCTGCTGGGGCTGCCAGCCTTGCTGATGTTTACTGGAGACCAGCCTGCTGAAAAAAACAGCCAGCAGCTCTACTATGGTAGTCTGATATGTAATTCATACAGTTTAAATATACTAAACTCCATACTGCCAGGAGCATTGGGGCTCGACCACAAGTCATGGTCTTGGAGATATGTGGAGTGCATTGCTGGAGAAGGAGAAAAGACACCTGATGAGCAGAATGGTAATCTGGAGCAGCCCTAAAGCAGTACCCAAAGACATCTGACCCCACTGCTCCAGAGGGATGGAGCCCCTCCACTGTAACTGTCTCAAAAGAAGTGACCGCAGTTACCTCTGTTCAACAGTCAGAAGTTACCCCATTTCCACACCTACTGTAATTGCCATGTTCAGCCTGAAAATGGTAATTCTTCCATGGTGGAGCTGAGACCCAGAGCAAATTCTGCACATTGGCAGCTATAGAGCACAGTCACTGACTACAGCAGTTGATGCACAATGGAAATCACTGCCTTCTCAAATAAGGCACCTTAGGGAAGCTCCTCCAGCTTTGAAGCCAGCCAACAGCACTACATCTAACCATCCACACCAAGATCAACTCAGAAAGGGTGGAATTAAAAGCTGGAAACTCTGCCACTAACCAGCAGAGTGATATAGGGAGCTGTTGCTTATTTTTAGCTATCTGACAGCATATTAGGTATCTCTGATGTAAATTACAGGTTGTATACAAGACCAACTCAGAAATCGTTGCAGTGTGAACCACACTGGGAATCCAGGTGATGCAGGAAAGAGACAAGTTTAATTTAAACTTTAGATGAAAATCCAAAAACCTTTAAAAAAACAAAACAAAACAAAACCAAAAAACCAAACATATCTTCTCACAATTATCTATTTTTAACAGATTACTCCACTATCTACAAAGAGATGAGGAAAAAAACCCAGAACAAGAATGTAATGCCAAGATAATTATGCAGAAGATAAAAAGCAATGCTGTGGTATGCCTAGAGACATGATTTATTTACCTTGTTTCTCCACATCCTTCAGTGGGTCGACTCCTGGGGACAGGATAAAAAACATTGGGGTTGCAGGTCCTGATTCCTCAAAAGTTGTTGCAAAATCCAGGGATCTCCCTACCACATACTTACTGCCAAGCTTTTCCTCTACAAAATCTCTGCCAGAAAGAAAAAAGTTTTGTGAGTCCACTGTTGTTCAGAAAAGACAGATTCCCCTGCAAATAATCAATTAATTAGTTTTGATTTTGCTGAAAAATTGAAGAAAAAAATGGGCATGAAATAATTTTAGAGAGGATCTGCAGGCTGGGCTTCTAGAATTATCATGCAGTAGCAATGTTTGGCACTTTTTACAGCGGTAAAATGACACGTGGCACACCTATATCTGACAAACAAAAGGAAGTGAGAAGGGAAAACAGCCTAATGCTGTATTCAGAGGTTTAATACAAGTACTGGCTTGATTCTGACAAAAGTATCTCAGGAGAGAAGAAATAGTTAAGCTACTGTCTAGAAAACTGCAGTGTACTTTGCAATCCATACAGCCTTTGAGAGGAAACAGCATTCCTTTAGATTTATCATGAAAAGTCACAAAAAGTCCAGATGATTTACAAAATCACTTTGTTCTGGAAAGATAAAGGGGAAAGATAAAAGGGAAGACCTCTAAGAATATCTAGCATGTGTAGCTTAGCCTCTGCATAAGAGTCACAAGGAAAAGTACAACTGAGTGAACAGGAAAAAATTCAGCTCCACAGCAGCTGCCTGAACAGAATACAGCACATGGAGAACATCCAGGCTGAATTTCCCCAGGGTGAGCTTCCAAAATCACTACTTTAGAAAAACACGATACAGTGAACATTGATTCAAAGGTAGGAATGCTATATTCAAACCCCAGGAATGTGCAGTTACTCTTCTAGTGTAGATGCATGACTCAGGCCTTCTGAAAAGCTCAATACCACAGGGAAGAAAAACATAGGCCAGTTTTCACCTGGTAGACGATACTAGAATAAGGCAGCCAAACTCTATCTAAGAGCTGAGAGTCTCTTTCAACAACTAGTGAAAGGCAGTTGGAATAGAAATGCCTAAGAGATTGCAAAAGAAAAATCTTCCACTTTGTTTGGTACCTCTTTCAAGTAGATTTTTCTGTTCTGGGTCAAGATTTGGCAAAGAACTGCTGGAAAGCTTCAGTCCACAAAATTTTAAAAAGTCCATCAGATATGAGGTCACAACATTCTCGTTTTACATCAAGCCTCAGCTCTAGGAAATGATGCCTTGGAGATTCAGAAACACAACTAATGTGACTTGAAGACTTTGAAATGAACCACATGTGCAGGAAAGGGAGGCCTGCCCTCAGAGACAGGGCTGGAAGAGTGCCTATACTTGGCATCTTTCAAACAAGGTATTCATAGGGGTGGTTCACAGCATAAAAGTAGGATTTGAGAAATGGTGCCAGAACAGAAAGCAAAAATACCCTGCAATACAAATGACTGGCTTACAGCTTTTCTAAGTTATATGAAGCCACAGCTGCCTAAGATACTTTATCTGAAGAGTCCATATAAGTGCCATAACCATGACTGGAGGTGCCAGTTACCAGAGTCCTTAGTCATTCCACATTGTTTCAAAGGTCTGTCCCTCAATGCAGAAGCACCAGTGCTTTTGGAAGGACTTTACCATGATCAAGTTATACCTTGCTAGTAGCTGCTGGACTGATCTAACCTCATCGTTGATGTGGAAACATGGGAACACAAGGTGTTTGTTTGTAAGAAGCTCCTTGCTGATGTTCTTCAATAAGATTGAACAATGAGATAGGTATTTACACTGCGAAATCCCTCTTGAGGAAATTATGGTTCTTGGTGATGGACAATAGAGCACTGCCCCCCACTAAGCTCTATGGAGTGAATCAGGGTAAGAGTGGTTTCTCCTGATGGCTCCTTAGGCCTAGGGAATAAAACAGTCTGCAAATATCCTCAGGGATCTGCTATGAAGGGTGGCTGAAAAACCTGACTTCCAAGACAGGGAAATGCAAGAGGCCTGTACAAGAGTGGATCATTTTATATACCAAAGAGCTTCCTAGACCATCCTCATGGAGCTGGCACATATGACATGGGACATAAAGGGTCTTGCACCTTTCTCAACAGCAGCTGGAAATGAGGTACGGATATTCTAGGGCATCTAAAATACCCCTAATCACCTGTGTTTAGGTTACCAAGTTACTCCTTGACTCCTAAAATACACTCAAGTGCTTGTCAAGACTCTCAGAGAGACAGGAAGGTTAGGACTAGTAGTGATGTCCATTGATCATCAGTAAGGTATTTAATGTTAGCAGATTTAACTGTTACACAGAAAGAAGAGACCTGCAAGTTGAGAGCTGCAGAACAACTTGTGGGATCCAATGACACTGCAGGTATCTAAAACTCAATGAATTTGTTAACATGCACATGATCTTGAAACACTACTGGCTAGAATATGGATGTTGAGGCTGAACTCCTCATGGTCAGAGTATGCAGCTCCCCAGTGCTCTACAAGATCCCCTACTTTTTGAAAGGTCACAGACACAACACAGCTTTGACAGTGCTTAGGAAAATGAGACACCAGATGACCATTAGCCTTCTGTGTTGTGGCTATCAGGAATGCTGACTCTATTAAGCTTGATCCAAAGACCACTTTTCCTTTCTACATCAGAGTACCAGACTTCACTGGCTGACATGAGAAGGACAGATGAACAGACTTCAGTATTTTCCAGAGAGGTGGACCTCTTAGGAACAGCAAATTTCTTCACTAAGGGAACAGTATCTGTCTTAGCCAGACTGCTGGTTGAAGAAAGGTTTGAGGAGTATGATATTATCAAGGAGGAAGCAGGAAGTCAAACACATTTTGACTGTCATTGTTACCACTAATAACTTCACATTTGCTTTTAGGGTATGAGAGTTCCCTAAACAAAAGCTCTTCTTAAGTCTTTTGGACCTAGTGTCTGACTATCCTGTGTTTCAATAAGAATTTTAGTCACAAATATCTACAAAGTCTTGGAGAAGGCACTGTGAACTGTTACTGTTTGCACGTGTTTATGTTCTAACCTACTTCTAGATAAGAAACAAAACAAAATGAAAAAACATTTAAATACTCTTGTGCAAATGGAAAAGATTTACATGCCCAGACCCTAAAAATATTCAGCCAAGCTTTTGAACTTGGATTTCCTTACCTTTTCATAAGAGAAATATGAAAGTTGTTGAAACTTTATGTTCTAGTTATTTTTGAGCTATGTGAGTACCGCCATTTTGATTGAAAGAAATGGATTAAACTTGCTTAAAGGAAATAGGCATTTAAAAGTTCAGAAAGACAAGAGCTTATTTTACTCAAACTAAACAATAACAGGAAAAACAATCTTTTAGGCTGAATGAACACATGGAGAATCCAGCCCTAAAAGAGTAAGAAATAAAAAAGAAGATGGTTTAGAATGGTATGATTATGATAAATTGTAGTATTTAATAAAACATAATAACATTGACCATAGGGAGACTTCACTCAGTCTTGTCTGCATTTTTCTGTGAATTTTAAAACACAAGCAGAAATCTAGTTCATACCCATACATACAGTCTGCTACGTGCACCCATATATAAACTCACATGTCAGATGGTGGAGCAATATAAACTATTTGAGAGGCAGTAGCATGAGAGACATTGCAGAAATGTCAATTCATAGACTACTAGGACAAAGACGGAAAAAACAAGTCCTAATGGAGTGAAAGACCTTTAGTTTCTCCTGCAACAGGCATATTGCTTTTGCATACCTTCATAAAGTTTAGACTCACCTAGTTACCTTCACTACATAATTTACAACTACAACTTTCAGAACTAGTATCACATAGATTTTGTATTTTAAAGGAAAAAAAAGAGAAAACCTCTATAAGACTTTCCTTTACTTCTACACTTTATTCTTGTGCCTAAGGAACAGCCATAAAGGATCTAGCAACTAAAATTGACCTTAGTGAACTCTAGAAGTTGTATTGATCATTAAAAGACTCTAGCAGATGTATAACACCTGTATAATGATGCTCAGTTCTGACTTGGCATGTCTGCTCCTCATCCAGTTTTAGTTATACTGTTCCATGACCATTGGTGATATTGGGGTTAGATCTCCCTAAGCAAGAAATTCCAGTTAAATGAAATGTGCTGTCTTGCAGAGTTCAGAGATGACTCATTCAGCAGACTTCTTTATAGGAAACCATTTTGCAGAACTCACATTCTATAATAAATAAATCTAAACATATTCCTGAATCAATCCTGTTCCCTAGAAAACACAGATCCAAAGTTGCCTGGTAAGCCAGAGCATGACAGAGATAGTAAAGAAGTGCCCCTACCTGACAGCATAGGTCATGCGATCGGGTCGGATGGCTCTCATTATGCACAGGCGCTGCAGAGCTGACTTGTTCTTCCATTCCTGAGGGAACTTCTCCTTTTCGGGGCACTCAGATTCAACAAATTTCTTCCACCGCTTTGCAGACCCCTCTATATCCCGATCCAGGTTTCTGAATTCCTCCATGGATGAGAGAGCCTGGAAAAATTCAAGGAAGGTCTTCAGAAGAACAATCCTACATGCCTCTGAACCATTTTTCTACTGTTACTGACTGCTCATATTTTGCTGCACCAGAGGGTCATAGCTGGAGCCTGGGAATCACAGGCAGAAAACCACCAGGATCAGACTGTCCATTCTCCTTTTCCCAACTATGTTGTCAGCACATTGTCACAGGAACAGCAATCAACACAGCCCATTTGCAAGGCCACAGGAAAGTATGACTAAGGACATTTTCATACTTGTGGAAGGTCTTCTGAACTGAAACGTGTCTCAAGGCTGCCCACAGAACATCAGCTCTAAAATGATGCTGCACCTAACCCAGCCTTCCCTGATGCTTTCACCCACATCACTGCAATGCCCTTCCCCAGCCAGTGAAGCCATACATGATGTCCAAGTCTTCTCCCCTGCAGCACAGTTGCTGAGACATGGGAGTTTGGAAGTGACAATACAGGAAAGGATGAAAGAATTTGGCAATATCCACAATGCAGTTCTCCATAATCCAAAGTGAGAAGAAATCTGCTCTCCTGTTTTGAAACCAGAACTGAAAAATCTCAGGTGACAAGCACTTGCTACTGTCAGTTATCCCAGAAATGCCTGATTTGGATGGGAGCTGGAAATGTTGAGCCCATGTCTGACAGGAGAGCACATAGCTGGCATTCCTGTGAACTGCAAGTCTGCAAACAGCCTCCTTACTGCTTCAACAGACACAAAGAGAATTGTGCAGCAAAAATCACAACAACTGATGGAAAAAATGTGCTTTTGTATCCAAGGTGCTCAGTATCCAAAGCTAAATAGAGACTCAGGCATGCCATGCTCACCAATACTGTTTTTTTAAGGGATTTGACAGTTGGAATATTAATTATCTTCATCTTTATACACATGCAGTTATTTTTCTCTCCCTGTTCCCCTGTGCATATACCTCTCTATCTGCACAGTGTTGTGTGCATACTCTGTGAAATCACAACACCGAGAGATCACCATGTAGTCATGGTGACCATGGAGCCACAAATCTCAATAAACATAGTGCAACCTGTAAATAGGTGAGTGCTCTCTTTGTACAAGTATGCATACCATACTGTGCCATTGTAAAAAATCAGATCACTCAGATTTATACTTGCCAAATGCACACAAAGATTAACTTTTTGGTGCTACAAGTCTGTAGCAGAAACAGGTAGCTGAAGAATGCCCCAAAGAACAGCTGAGCAAGGCAATAAATAAATGATAATTACAATAAAAATTTAGGTAAATTTGTAGCTAGAAAGTGGAAACTATAAATGTTATGCAGAGAAGTAAAGAATCCAAATTATCTTTCATACAACTGGTGGCAAAATGTATTGCACAGCTTGTAAGGTTCTTTTGGATTTCAAGCAAAATTCTCACTGAAACAAACATCTTCAGAGCGTTTTGCATAATCTGAAGCTGTAAGCAGTTGAACATGAAGTGGAAAAGACAAGTGAAGTATAAAAGACAGTGAATAAGCTATTTTCTATAGAAACAGAAGGACACACTCAGAGCGAAGCAGAAGCTTCTTGATGGGCAGAGGTGTTCTGCACCATTAATGCTCCAGCTTACATCCCAGACAGCTCCACTATGGAAAGCAACTGAGAAAGTTCCTTGAATAATGCTGGTGCCACACCTTGTTCAGATCAACTGAAAAAATACACACTTGTCAAAGGGCTTTGAAAGTCATGCAAATGCCCTGACAGAAGTACTGAGAGATTGTCTTGGAAATGATGCTGTTGCAAATGAAGCAGAGGACACTGAAGGTCACTCTGCTCTAAGAACTGCAGGAAAGACATGCTTTCCCTCTGGAAAGGTTTCCCAAAGAGAAGACAAGAGCAGTGTACAACTTTCATCTTTCTGATAGGCTGAATTTAGCTAGAAGATGTACTTTAACACAGAGAGTGAACAAAGGGAAGGAAAGCATCAGAAAAAGGGGCTCCTTATAACAAATGTGTTCACGTTTTTAGCAGTGGGAATGCCTGTAGATGACAGAGAGAAAGAGGTTGTAAAGCTGTTCCCAGTGGGTGCCATTGACCCAGGACATTTGTTGAATATACACTCACAGCATCACAGAAGCAATGGTTGGAAGAAACCTCTGGAGGTGTCTAGTCCAACCCTGTGCTCGGGCTGTAGTCCTATACAGCCAGCCCTGGATCAGGTCAGCCATGGCTTTTTCTACCAAAATGCTCTAAAATGAAGTGCTCTCAGCCTCTCTGGGTGCCCTGTTGTAGAGCTGCACTATCCTTCTGGTAAAGAATATTTTTTTTTTTTTTTAATATGTTCAAGCTGAACCTACCTACCTGCAATTTGTCATGGTTGATCCTTATTACATTCACTGCCAATCACAAGGAGAGTTTGGCTCTGTCATCTCAAAGCTGGACAAACCCCTCCACCTTTCCTCACAGGTCATGTGCTCTAGGGCCAGAATTAGAGCTATAGGCAGAGATGTACTCGTAGATATTACTATAAATGCTTCTGCAACAAATCCAGCCTTCCCCAAAGTCACAATTTCATCAATACCTCCACAAAAGGCACAGGTAAGAGCAGAGTGCTTGCAAGACCGCTTGAGAGCTACAGCATGGGCTGACTCAGTTTGGCGCTGACCATCTCCATGCAAACTCCCAGGGATTCTGAGAATTTCATGAAGAAGAGTGTGAGCAAAGCAGTGATTCAACAGATGTTTCCATGTGTGGATTAGCACTAACATGGAGAAATGTCAAAGACAGAAGTACTTGCTCTAAATTCAGTGCCATATTCTGCTTTCTGTGGAAAACTAGAAACCAGAACATAGAACATGAGAAACTGAAATTCACAGGAACAATACCATATATTCTGATTTGTCAAAACCTTGTCCTTGCAGCAATAAATATATTTGATGCACCTCTCATAGGTGAACACAATACAATTGCAAATGTTGAATTCAGCGGATTCATCAGTGCAAGTGCTTATATAAAACATCTTAACACTGTTGACTTTTGAAGTGACTTACTTAAAATGCCACTTCAGAACTTTGGCAGCTGCTGCTGCTTGGAGAAGTCTCTTGGTTGATGTTAGCAAGGGAGACTCTAAAAAATTGCTTTCTTTTTACTAAGTGACAGACATGTAATCAGAGATGATAGTCTCTCTCTCCCTGAACAACATGTTACAGAATAAAGAAAGCTCTAATTGCAAGTATAAAGACTGTACTATACAAATTAACACTAAAATTTTCATTAGTCAACTATTTTATTTGCATTTATTAGGAGTGATGGTATTAATAAGAGATGCTGCTACTTAAAAGCCAGTGCAGTGAAAGCTATCTCAATTTGTAATCTTTCTGTGAATATTAATTGTTTTTCAACACCACTGCCGTGAAATTTTCTAAGAAACTTAGACCAACAATAATATATCACTGTTTCCAAGTAGCAGGAGTAAAAGCAGGACTGGTATATTGGGACAGCAGATGGGTACTACACATCAACCTGTGCAGCATGGCTATTTTTGTTAACATAACGAAGAATACATTTGTCAATTAGAGTTGTCATGGAAATTGAGAGAGACAAACATTGATCAAAATAATATAGGGCTGGAGAACTCCAGTTCCTGTCTTTGCAACCCACGCTATAATCATCTCTGATGGCTGGAAACAGGAGGGTCTTCAGTTTTTATCTCAAAACGAGACTTTGCCAGTAAAACAGGTCTGTTCACAACATGTCAAGGCAAGGATCATTGTTTTCTCAGAGAAAATGATTTTTCATTCACTGAATCACAAACAACTTGCTTTATCACTTCGGTTTTCTTTGACAGTTTCTCGTCTAAGTCAGAACCAGCTTTAAACTGGAGCTGATATGTCAGCAGATCTGTGAATTTCACACATTCACAAATGCAAAGTACTCTCTTTCCAGCCCCGCAGCTGTAGGAAGTATCAGCCATTGGCTTTGAGAAAGAAATCCTAGTTGTCATTGCGAGCAACTGCTGGTGTGCTTACAAGGTGTCCTTAACATACTGCCCTTCAGAGAGTCAATGAAGAGCCAGAAAGGAAAGCAGATCCTTGCAAAAAGATAATGTCTTGGGGGAACAGGGAGAAGTCCCAGGCAGACAGGCACAACGAGGAGATGATACACTTGGTTTCTCCTCAATGCTTGCTGCCTCCAGAGGACAGGCTGAGTCTTTTGTGAAAAGAACAACTTCAAAGGTCTGGTGTCATTGCTACTGTATGCAATTTATCTCCTAGTGCCAGATAAATTTACAAAAGCTTGTTGTAGTGTAGTAGAGAAAGCATTTGCTCTTATCACTAAAGGTAGCTATTCCAAGTATACCATCTGGGAAAAACTGGCCACAAGTTTCAGCATTGCTTCATAAGTTTTTATAAAATCTAAAAAAAAGGAGAAGATATTATCTCCATGTTTTCTTCCCCTTGGCTCTAGAGGAAATTATTCTTTAAAAAACAATTGTTTTGTATTTTAAACTATTTAGCTATTTCCATAATTTAAAATATCCTGCCCCACAGTCATCTGACTTGAGAACAGCTCTGGGACAAGGGAAGTCAAAGTAGTTCCTCATTACCATGCTCTGCACTGACATAAATTGTGTGGAAAATGATACAGTGCAAGTAAAACCAGTGCTGCCAGAGTGAGCTTCTAACACCTATTTACCTTTTAACACCTATTTATTTAGTCATAATAAAAAAAAAAGTGAGCTTTTTTTTAAAAGCTATCCCTACTTTTTGAGTCTTTGGGTTATACCTGATTCATACTTTCAGTCTTAGCTCCTTATATATCTTGCTTTTTAAAAAAAGAACCCTCTACTTAAAAAAATGAGGCCTATAAGGAACACACTGAACATCAAATGTCTCTGTAAACACAACTTGACAACCCTGGAAAGAAATTATATTTAATATTCTCAGAGTTTTAATAATCTGTGAGATGATTAACCCTAATGATTAGCCATGATTTCACTTGCAAAATTAAGGAGATGTGTTTTTCTGAAATATGTTATACTGTTTTTAAGCAAAGCAGGCTCCACAAATAAAAGGTTCATAGTGCTCAGCAGTTGTGCAATTGATCCTGAGACCCTCTGCTTTTGGAAAGGCAACAGCCTAACAACATCATTTGCAGAAGCTGCAAGGGTTTCAGTGGGCAGTGGTGGTCCCCAACAGTGATGTGCACATACGTGGGAAAGACTGGCTTTCAGCAAGCCAAGTCCATAGGCTAATGATAGTTGAAGGGGAATCATTTTCAGATGCCAGGCGAGGCATGCAGCAAAGCTATCCAGGTTCAACTGAATGTTTTCAATACCAGCACTAGGATTAGATTCAAAATGTAGAAACACTCCAGTAATTCAAAGCATTTGAGCTGTGCAGCTGTTACCATGGCTCGGGCTGCACGTTTTGGAGCTGTGCTTCACCAACCTGAGGGACACAGGTTCCCAGGGAGGTATGGGAAAGTCCCACCACAACTCAGCTTCCCAGTTGTCTGTCTGTACATGGGCTTGTAGAGTTTGAAGCAGCTCATGTGTGAACTTTTGCAACGGGGTTAAAGCAGAGCAGCTGTATGAATGCCTGATGCTTGGGAACAACCTCATGCATTTTCAAAACACCTTCTAAAGGTCTTATACTGTCCATGTGTACTAAGAGTTCTGCTTATATAGGTTTCTGCAAATATTCATAATTTCTTTCCTTCATTTTCTGCAGGTAGCCCAAATCTTGTTAGGAAAACCAGCATCCCCAGTTGGAGAAAGACAGCTCCTGAAAGAATGGTGGTCAAACCTGCATTTGGCTTGAATTGATTGATTAGATCATTCAGGAAGTAGACATATAAGTGGATGAATTACTCCATTTGAATATGACTGTTACGTAGAAGGATTAATGTAGAAAATGATGGATTATTTGCCATCTTTCCCATAGGTTTTGGTTTGTATTTTTCACTTACTGAAGGTGTTATTTTCTGTTTAGCTGCACTACCTGAATTATTCATCTCATAAGAAAAATATCTACCGAAGGTAAAAATAAAGACATGACGGGTTTGCCAAACTTCAATCACCTCTCAACACAAAAATGTTATTTTAATCCTCCTTATTTCTTTTATAAAAGATGACAAGCTCACTGCACTCTATGCCCCTGTCTTCATTCAAACTCCTCCTTGCATTTTCCCCACATCTAAATTATCCTGGAGTTAAAAAGTATGTAGTGCCATGACATGACACTGCAAAAACATCCTTCTGTTTATCTGCAGCATCCTTCCTAAAGCATCACAAAATGCAGGCACCTTGTGGTTGGATGACAGAAGTGGTCTCAGGAGTGATGCATTGGATCTTTGCTACCTTTTCTTGGAAAATTCCCAGTGAAACCTGTATCATGAATCAGAAAGCAATGGCTTCAGCACTCAAGTCCTTCCTACTAGTACATTCTTACAGACAGCTCTGCTGGATAGGAAAGGTCAGCAACAGAAATGAGATTTAGTCATAATCTTTGTATTCTAGTTGCTTATAGCCACCCACCAAATTTTCATAATTTCACCTGAGATGTTTCACAGCTAGGTTCATATTGGCATTTTTCCTGCATTTTCTGCAAAGGTTGTTCAGGTTGTTTTGAGAATGGACCTTTGTGGTGGTACAGCCGCCGCCCCCCCCCCCCCCCCCCCCCGGGCCACTCTGAGATCCCAGGATAAGCCCTATTGTGCTGTTATCTTGGTCATAACAACCTGGGCATCAAGCACTGCATGTCCACACCTGGGCCATCTGCTCCCTGAGTTGTGTACCAGAATGACTCAGCACAAATTGTGGCTAGAATGTAAAATACTGACCAAAGCCAATCATCTCAAGATCCTGTAAATAGCGATCCAAGAGGGAAACCTTTCTGAGCTCTCCGGGACTGCAGTGGACTGTGTGACCTAGTATCTCCCCCTGAGCTGGGATGCCTCTCAGGGTAGATTTTGTGAGGATTGAAAGATTGTCCATCGATTTCGCGAGGACTCAAAGGCCTGATTCTGCAAGGTTCACCGACCACCTGTTGATGAATGCCAGCACATAAAAGTGAATAATTCATGAAACTCACAAAAAGGGAAATTTTAATCACAGGTTATCTTTGGGGTGTGTGTGTGTGGGCGGGGGGGAGTGCAATTTGATTATATATTATATATATATATATATAATCCTTATTCACATAAACCACTGACCAAGTCTGAGACTAAGACTGGAACTAGCCACACCTAGACTCCTCTCTGAAAGGAGTAGAGAAAGCAAGGGGGTCTATTCTGAACCTTGTGACTCAACGGGAGGGTCCTCCTTATGCCCTGCATCCACAATCCCTCTGTGAACCATTCTAACTCGAGTGTAACTGAATTTTCTTTTGTGCACTTCTTCCATGTAAGTAATAGAGTGAACCTTGCCATTCTTGAATCTTTAACTAAGTTGCTATCTTGATTGTAACAAATTCCATCAAATTGCTGGTTTAAATTGGCTGGTGCTTAAGTGCTGTCAAGAATTATACAACCTAATACTGTGATCTCTCTCAAAAATATTAATAAATCTTAAATTGCTGCTAATGAAAGCTGTGTAAAAAATAATATTCACAACAAATTGGTGTAGTTGGTAGGATCCACAAATCTGTATTTGCAACAACCTTGCAAAGTCAGGCTGTTCTGCCAAGCCACACTCTCCATCTTTTTTCTTCACTCTTTGATGCTCTCCAGAAAATTGGGGGGGACACAGCCAGAACCAGAAGCTGGCCATGAGTCCTTGATGACAGCTGAAAAGTGGTACTTGCATATTTCTGGAAAGTTCCCTGGATTCCACTTTTACAGGTCACAGATGGGCCATCACCATGAATCAATGCACAGCAAAACTTAAAGAGAAAATATGTCTCATGGACTGGAAGAGCTCAGCTGAATTATCTGTTCCAGGGTGTCACCTACTGGAAGGCTCTCAAGGTCCATAGTTCTGTGTCCTGATACACATATATATACACATGTATGGACCCATCCCTTGATGAGGCTTCTCACAGGTCTTCTCACACTGATGGTGTGATCCAAGGTTTCATGGTGGCACCATAGCAGTGTTGGCCTTGAGGACATGCAACCAGAGTAAAGAAGCTGCAGTGTCCCTTGGTGTACTCAGGCTCCTGACATAATCCTCATACATATGTCACATGACCAGTTCAAACAACCTCAGTTGTTTGGAAACTGCAAGCAATGGAAACTGCAAGCAATCTATGCCAGTCCTTCACTATCCTCTGTCACAAAGATTTTCCAAATGTCTGGTGTGAATCTTTCTTACAGTACTTTGAGATGCACCTTGCTTTACCCTTTACTGATACAGAAAAATGATTGATCTTACCCCTTTGGGGGACATTTTTTGAGGATTATACCCTCCTGTCCCCTCAGTCTTGAAGCCCTCAGATTCCTCCCCTTCTCCCTGTCCTCAATCTCTTCTCACAGTCATGTTTTTAGGTTTCTGACACTTCTCACTGCTCTCCTCTAACCTGTCTCCAGAAGGTCAACATCTTTCTTAAAACGAAATACTCGAAGATCAAACCAGACTCCAGCAGAGGCTGGGCCAACTCTGAGTGAAGTGAAAAGCTTGTCCCCATGCCTCTATCACACTGTTCATTTCATAAGGATGGTCCTAGTCAGGTACTGGCGATACTGTGGTCCACTGATGCACTGTGGTCACACGGTGGGGATACACAAACCATGAGTGCCTTACACAAAAGGCCATCTCATGTGCCTCAGCAGAAGTAAAGCCTTGGTGTTACTATCAGATTAAGGTTCCAGAGATTGTTCCCAGTCAAAATTTAGCTGAGCACTTAATCTCTAGTCTTCACAGCTGTTCATGTGAACCAACACTGCTATGCAAACGTTTATGAGCTCTACCATGTTACAGAAATAAGGAGCTCGAACAGGTCCTTTATGGCAGATTTGGGCTTAAAAGGAAGAACTAATAAAAGAGGAGCCAAATCCAAGCCATTTGCCTTCATTGCCTTTCCAAAAGCACCTTACACATCTAGGTACAGTATATCATGTCCAAAAGGGGACAACTGCTTGCACACCCTTAGTTGCTAGCAGAGCTCAGCCATCAGACCTCTCTGTGGTCACTCTGGGTCCACATTCCACTCACACGTTTTCAGGAGTGCATTGCAACTGATTTTTTTTTCTATTTTTTAAGCAAAACAATAGGACTTCAAAAGATATACAATGTCTAAAAAAGATACATTTGATATCTAAAAGATATCTCTGATGAAGCAATTTCTTCCCTTTCCTTCATTTTAGAGGGTGAAAGAACTTTTACATTCAAAATGACCAGCTGACAGCAGCCTTTGTATCATAGGTGGATTGAGAGAGAAGGACAGAGGCTGACACTGCTGTAGAGGCATCCAGAAAAATTCAATTCCAACTCTGCAATCAAATCAACAGAGTACATCTTTAAATATTTGATGTGATCAAAATGTCTGCTGTATTTCAGATAAACATCAGATTGTTAGCCAGCAGGTTAAAAAAGAAAAGGGAAAAAAAAGTAAAATGTTCTCAAGTAGTATATCTGTGAGACATTGGGAGCAATTCTCTAAGATTTGAGTGCTGGTGAGGACAGATGAATATCCTTAGGAAACTTCTAGATGAGAGCAGATAAACGCACATTGAAGTGTCATAATCAATGTTTTCTATCAAAGATGTGCTAAAAGGCTGTACATCTGAAGAACTAAGTTAATGGAAGAGATTTAATAAAGACTGTGATTTTCTCGCATAATAATAATTCTGAATGTACATGGAAAGCTGCAAGCTGCAAGCCTTTCACATCTGACCAGACTGATCAAAGGACCTTGTTTATGCACAAAGAATACAATATAAGCAGCAGATTGTGTCACAATGAATCTTTGACAAGAAAGAAAAATTTCAGTGTCTAAAAAGTACAAGAAGTGAAAGTTCGAAGAGAGATTTTTGTTCTTTTGTCAAAAAAATCCAGTTTTCTTAAATGTAAAATATATGATTTGGTATTTTATCTCATAAGCCACACACACAATCTTATCATCTGCATTCTGCAAAATTATAAATAGGGAGTTAATATACTACTTTGTCTACTGCTGTTCTCCTCCTTGAAAGCTGAATTCAGTATTTAGAGCTCATTATTCAACATCACATTTAATAAACAATGCCCTTTCAGTAGCATTTTCATATCTACATAATGAAAATTCTTCCTCTTCAGAAAAAGATGAGGGAAATTATTGGGATGAAGAAGTAATCCAAGTTGTCCAGGTGTATTCTTGCTGTATATTAACTAGCTTTCCTTATCCTATGCAACACATCTGCATTCAGCAATAAAGAAGTGCTGCAGAAAATATCACAAAGAAAATCAGACTTGGGTAATGTGTATCTGTGCAAAGGAGGTCCAGAGCTGCCCGCGTCCAGGCTGTAGGAACAGGCTGCTGTGGTGAGAGCCAGATGCACACACGGTTGATCAGGGACCACAGCTCTGCAGGAGGCATAAGGCCACAAGGCAACATGGACATGTCTCCGCAGGAAGGGCATGGCATGGAGGGATCTGGAGCATGGGAGAATTTTACAGCAGAGATCACCAGGGTCACAGGGAAATCCATTCACCCAATCTTCAGCTAGTCTCAGTGGCCTGAGAACCACCCCGTCTTCTAAAAAGGGCTGGTTTTGGCAAAGGCAACTGTGAAGATGAATACCATAAGGGCATGACCACTGGCTTCATCAGTAGTGGTGAAGCTCAGGAAGAGCCCAGGTTGACTCTGGGTATGTTCATATGATCTTTTCTAGGCAAATAAAAACTGCTCTGCTGAACCCCTAAGAAAACACAAGCATGGTCTTTTGGTACTGGGCACTGAACAGAAGATGCATAACTATGTCTCGTGTGAGGCTTTGCCTAAGCTAGTAAGCCCTACTGATGGGCAGATCGTATTAGCTCAGGACTAAAACCACACTTACGCATCTATAAAGCTGTTCCAGAGTAGGATTGTCTCCGACTATGGGGAGAGGTAGTTTCTATCCACCTACCTCAGACCCCAGCATACCTATACAGTGAGGAGAAGACATACACTTTTTTCTTGCCTGCTGATCTGCTCCTGAATCTGTGGCCACAGAAGAAGTCCAGGCACAAGCTCACCATGAGCCACACAGTTTGCTTGTATATTGCTGGCTCACATTTGACTTTGGCCGACTCGTTTGGTCTCAGAAAATGCCTGGACATAGCCCAGGGGGTGGGACACTCCAGGGACTGTCTACACTAAACAATATAAGAGGTCGTTCCGGTTTGGGAGCTGAGGGGAGTTGCACTGTATGGATTCATGCTGTGCCCTGTAAGGCGCTCCTAGGGCCAGAAAACAGCTGCTGGTCCATTTTACTTGTTAATCTAGACATAGTCTGGAAGACCAAACAACCATAAAACCCAATTCAATTCAGACAATACTCACCTCCCATCCAGGTATCAACACCTTCATCTTATGACACTGGAGATCTTCCAGTGAAGGAATGAAGAAAAAAATGGGGGAAAACCCTACAGAGGATAACCTCTACCCTGAGTCTATGTTAAATTCAGTCTTGCAACAAGACTATCAAAATGGTCATTTGCACATGGCTGTGGCCTGACATCCTGTGCAGTTCAAGCAGTAGCATCGTTGTACCTTTGTGGTCTAAGGTGTGTCCACACATTTACTGGTAAGGTAACCAACAACCAAGTCAGGAGAAATGGACAATCTTGCATGCACACAAAAAACTTCTTCAGAAGTACCAACCGACATAAAAACTTTCAAGCTAAGTACTGGGAACATAGAGGGTGAGGAAAGTATAGCATACTGTAATAAAGGAAATTGAAAAAAGACAGAAAACCTCATTAAGAGTAACAGAATACTTTTGACTTCTCCAGAGATCACTATTAAGTACCTGCAAAAGACAGGCCTTAGAACTGAAAAGACCAACTCTATTGAACACCAGAGCCAGGGATTCAGCAAAGGCACTACTTTCATTAAATGACACAATTTTCTCCCCTTCCTGCTCTTAAGTAACCCTTCAATGACCCAGAGGCAGTATTTGTACTGAGGCTTAGGACTGTGTCCTTTGCTAACATCTCCCCTTGCTCCAGAGCTAACTAACATGCCTCTCCACAGGGGCTCCACAGGTACTACTTTTTCTCCCATATAGGCTGACTGATGAACAGAACCAAGTTAAGCTCAGAGCAGTTTTTCTAGATCTGTACTTAGTTTGAATTCAATTCCTGTTTCAGGCTTAAAGAAGCACTAAAAAGCCTGAAACTTAACTATTTCTTCCAAGCCTATCAGCAGATCTAATAAAAGATATTACCCTTTCCTACAAACTATGCCCTTCTGGACAGGTAAGTGGGTTTCTTCATTCAGTGGTAAATATTGAGCTTCCCTGGCACAAACATTGCAGCAAAAAGCTCTGTGAAACTTTTTACTGAACTTTTTTATTGAAAGAAGCTGGAAAACTAAATCATAAACATGTGTTAGATGCTCCAGCATCATAAGCTGTACAACTGCAATGGCCTATTAGCCATTATTAATCAAACAACAACAATAAATAATAAGCCAAGTCACACAAGGCTATTTGCATGACCAGAGTCCTCAACATTTAATGAGGTTTCCTTTGAAGTTAATGTGCTCAAAATGGCAGGTACAGAACGGGCCACAAATATTGATATTGATTTCCTTTGGCATTACTACCTTGACCTGAAACCCCTGGCAAGAGGAGCACTTTGTGCAGGAGCATTTTCAGTATTTCTGTGAAAAATTAGCAGAATGCTAAATTCCACTTCAAATTTGAAATATGAATCTGAAATATATTTTGCTGAAGCTCTGTTGAAGAAACAATTTATTACCGCACTTAATCTTCCTGATGAAAGAAAAGGAGGTTTTAGCCTGCTAATAAGCTGTATAGAAGCCATAACTAATTAACCTAATTATAGCAGTCTGTGACAAAATGTGATTGTACTAAAACCATGCCTCAAGTAACTGGAGTTGCCAAAAACTCAAAGGCTAATAAACCAACACACATTAATAGAACATAAACACTAATAAAGTTGACACCAGCCATGTTATTTATAGTAAAATCAATACGACAATCATCACAAAAGACAATCTGAAGAGTACTCAGTATCTGACAATATAGAATTCACTATCTGAAAATCCTGAAATACATAAAATTAGCGCAGATTATTGATCAGTGACTGCAGCTCTTCAAGATGTGCAGTTCATGGGGACAGTGGATGCATGCTGAGGCTGAAGACACCTGACGTGTGCAGCACACTTGGACACGTTTACATCCTGCCATCTCACAGCTCAGCAAAAGGGTGCACGGAGCAGCATCTTCTTGGCATCACATAGTTTCCATCTCAACCAAAACCCCTGAGAGACTCTGTGAGAGAGAGGAAGCTGAGTGGGAAGGGCTCATCTCAAAGAGAATCCGTTCTTGCAAAGCAACTTCAGGTGACAGTCCACTTCCAGTTCCTGCAGGCAGGACTAGTCCTTGGGCACTACAAGAGTAATATTATTCCTAAGATACATAAAAGAATGTCCAAAAGGAGAATCAGAGCCTGAAAGCTCTGAAACCTGTTGTGGAAGTTCACCTTCCAGAGAAAACTCAAGAGGACTGAAGTAGAAAGAAGGTTTGCAGTACAGAACATTCCCAAGCAGTGAAGAACCCCAACCCACAAGGACTCCAGAGAAACTGAAATGCACCATTCACCCTATACATCCCCATGCTGAACATGGGCAGGGACAGAGCAGAGTTGAGAAAGCCTGAGATTTCAAGCAATAATATGTGTGTATATCTACATCTATACAGACTGCACAGCCCAAAGACAAAATATGCTGTTGTAAAGCATGTATTTCATGGGCTTGATGGCTGAGTTCCCCTGATTATGCGTGTTGACCCTAAGTGCCCATTTAATTTGTCTTCAAAGGAGAAATAAAAATAAGGCTGCTGCTGTCTGAACAGCAAAACACCACTGCTGAATGAAAAATGATTAAAGAAAGGGTGTAGAATTTTTTTTTAATTCCTCCACTATTATGGAAATACGCCTTTTAGAGGATGAACAGGGCTGTTTTAGTGAGTTCCAAGCTTATTTGATGGCTGAAAACATGATTGTGACATTTTCAACATGAGCTAGGCTGCGTGTGTGTGCAAATGAGGCAGAGGCCCCGTCCTCACTGCCAGTGAAGAGACGGAGATAACTCCTGGTCAGGGCAGACATATCTGGCATGAACGCTACCATTTGAAATCACTAGGGGTGACCTGGGTTAGAAACATCAGCTTCATTTGACTTCTGAACTGCAGTCTGCAACTTAGAGCTCCAACTTTGTGCTACCTTAGAAGACTGTTTGTTAAGTGAAGAACAGCCTAGCATGTGCTTGCCTAGAAAGACATGTGGCACCATAAGACAGGGCTCCTGCAAAACTCTGTAAAGCTCCACAAAGCAATAGAAACAGGAAAAGAGTATCAGAGATGTCTTGGGCCTGGATGAAAATATCTTATCTGGTCACTCTCCAGGAACCAGATACATTCTCTGTGCAGCATGGTGGAAGGGAGAGAAAGGGAAAACCCAGTGTCCCAGATGAAAATTTGAGAACTATCCCAATGAAACCAGGATGTCTTCACTCCCTCCTTTATAGCACCACAGAAATGTCCCATGAAGGCATCATGCTGTAAAAAAAATTGATTCTTAAATCACAGCAGGTGATCAGAACTGATCAGAAGCCACAATAAAGCAAAAGATACAATCTCATATCAAACAAGGTGTGAATGAGCATGCCTAATTTGAAGAACATTTTGACCCCTTCCAGAAAACAAATCATACCCTGCTGAATCAGGTTCAAATGCAGCATGATTTGCATTTGTTGACAAATAGGAGCAAAGATGGGATAACTCACATCTCTTTGGGATGTTCTTCCTCACCTCTCACTCCAAACACATGGCAGCTGTTAGACCTTCTCACTGCCATGACACTATTTTTTTGCAGGTCTGTCAGCTGTCACTACCCTACCCGCAGCACATCTCTGCAGATGGTCATATCTATCGTAAATTCCCACCTCCTCCAAAATACAGTGAAGATCTCCATGTCCTTTATAATTTATAACTGCAAAAACCAGAGGATATTCTCATTTCTGTCTTACAGAGAGAGAAGCCTAAATCTCAGAGGGAAAAATCACCTTCTCGGGGGCACACAGATCATCAGGGGTACAGTAATGAAAAGCCCACATAAGTCAGTCTTGTACCTACAGAACTGTCCATTTCTGTGGTATTTTTGTGCTACTTCTCATGTATGGTCAGAACTTTGTTCACCAAATGCTATAAGGACCAACCTGAAGGCTGCTGAAAGGCTTTTAGAGGAGGTAAGGGATGCTGATTTCACACAGTTCAAGAGAAACAGGTACCTTGATTCCTCCCCAGGAGTGATTAGACAGGAACTCCACAGGACTTGTAACTCTGGTCTGTGCTGGGTATCTTAGTAGGAAATCCAGTTCTACTGTGTTGATTTCTTTACTCATCAGAAGTATCTGTAATTCCAAACAAACAAAACATCCTTGAGCAGCCAGGATACAGAACAGCAATATACTCTAGAAGATTAATTATTCAACTCATGTAGCTGCTAAAGTGTGGCTAAAAAGTACACAGTGCCCCATGTTGGAGGGGTGTGATGAAACATACCATGTAGGTGCTTTGAGTCTCTCCAAAACAGGACCAGGAACAAGTATGGAGATTGGCAACATAAGAGGACCAAACTTTGGGAAACCTATGTAGCAAGGGCTGTCATCAGGTTCATAGACAGCACACTGAGGAGAATACCCTGCCAGCAGAGACACAGGCTGCAGGCTGTGCTGCAGGTCTCTGTGCTTGATATCTGCAGCTAGAGAACAGATAACATTCTTGAAAGGAACCAGAGCATGCATCCCTAGGGCATGCTACTAAGGTCTTGTCCATCTCTCACTATCTTGTTCAATTTTGAAAGTAAGTGGAGACATACTGAGTGTCTTGAAAAACAAACAAACAAAACCAAACAAAAAAACTCCCCAACCCTTATGGTACATGCACCAAGAGAATAAGCAGGTTCCTGAGGTCTCAAACAGTGGAGAGCAGCTCAGCCATTCAGCTACTACCAGTGTTTTTACCACCAGTGGTGGCTTTTGGGAATACATGGAGTAAGACTGCCAGAGCAATCTCTGAGGTAATTGTGGAAAGCCATACACGCTCATGAGCCCAGCTGGAGCTACTTCTCCAAGTGCACTGCCAGACTTTGGAAGTGTCAGAGACAAACTTCAAAACCCTGAACACCAATTCTGCATGGAAAAAAAAAAGCAGTGGTGAGTTTGTCATTTCCTTGTCACAGATTTTAGACTATATCTCATTACTGCCTACTGGGCAATGGCATCTGAAGTGTGCCAGACATCTCTTCCACCAATGATGGTAATGAGGTACTCAGTTCAAAAGCCAAATGCTTTTTTATATAGGAGAATCCTGTGCCTCATCACTCAACTGCCTCCACACACTGAAACTGTGGACGCTGGTTTTCCTGACAGCTTAAAGTGACCCATTAACTATTTTTAATGCTTGTGTAGTTACAAGCACAATGTGTGTTACTTAAATACTTTATTTAGAGGTATATATATTAGAAAAATGTAGGTATCCTTTGGGTCAGAATTAAGGCTGACATTGCAAAATATAAGCTGACTTTTTAGACACAGACAATTTATTAACTAAATATATTGTCAGAGTCCATTTTTTTATATGTGTGTATATATATATACACACTTAACTTTCCTTTTTACACATAGTATTTTGTTATGTAGAATTAAAGAAATCATGGCAATCACTGGATCAAGGTTAACTAGACCTGCACAGTGTTTCAGCAGTTCAAATTTGGTTCACATCTGCATTCTACATGTCAGGGCATTTACAGTCACTCACTGCAAAAACTTAGTAACAACTTTACACCACCATGCCAAGCACTATTTATTGATTGAATTTGATTTCAGCATAGGTCTCCTTGCTCAGACCGTAGACTAAAAATTATACTAACGTACTAGACAAAAGACAGCAGCTATGTAGCAAGCATTTCTTTTGGATAAAACAGATAAGCCTTCAAGATCAGCTTGCTTTGCCCTTTTTTTCAGATCCTGCAAGCAGGTATTACTCTCTCAAACAGCCATTTATCAGCATAATGCAAATCAAACATAGCATCGGTGACTGTTATCAGCAAGAGAGGCAGAGAAGAAAATCAGTTCCACAGCCCTTGTATTTGCTGCTCTGATGCTGAAGGCCATAGCTGTGACAGTTTGAGCTTCTCTGCATGCCAATATCTTTGCCTGTAACATAAATCATTGCATACAAATTGCACGAAATGGTGATGTTTACCTGGAAGGTAACTTGAGCGGTGTAGGTCAATTTATCACACTCAAACAGCCCCCGGGTTACGTACTGGAACACAGAGAAGGTAATGCTGTCAATGAGGTTCAGCACACGCACTGCAAGGCTCTCATCTGGATGTGCCCTCTCAATGGCTTTCTGAAACACGATGCTGAATGCCTAGGTGAGGAGACACAGAAGGACACTGGTGGTTTCTAGATGCTCTTTTCATGCTCCTGGGTATCACCTGAAGTGTTGCAATAAGTGAAGCCAACTCAGATACTGTGTCTCTGGGGCCACAAACAAAGCATTCTCATCTGCCCAGCAGTGTGACCCACCAGTTCCAGGAGGCAGGGGAACACATCTAGAGACCAGACCCTGTATCTGCCTTTAGCTGCTTTTTCAGGAACATACAGCCAGCCAATGATGACATTCCCTGTGACACTGCTCTCTTGGGCTTGAGAAAGTAGTGCAGAGATACTGAATTAAGACACAATGAATATAGGAAACATTTCTCTGACCAAATGTGTTCTCTCATAGGGGTTACACAGTCCACTTTCTCTGCAAACGTTGAGCCAAAAGATAGTGGTGATCCCAGAGGAAAGCATACCTCCCATTTCACAAATGTTTCAACTTAGAAAAAAGCAATTCCCCTAAATTTAAAAAAAAAAAAAAAAGTCCCATGAGTATTTCACTGTCTGGATTCAGCAAAGGACTAGATGAGAAGGGCAGGTAGGACTTAATCTTGTGGAAGTGGGATTAACCAGCCAGTAAAGTCCCCTTGGGGATGGGTGCATGCATTGAGAATAATGCTTTTATATAAGATACTAAGAATTCTTGTAAAAACATTTCTGATCTAAATGAGAAAACACAAAAAACTTTCAGAGCCTTCCAGAGAAAACCCATTAGCAAGTTATCAAATGCAACTGGAAAAAGAAAAAGAAAAAAAAAGCCTACATCCTGATCAGCAATGCAGAGGCTCCGTACACTGAGACCCAGCTAATAGGAAATAACCAGGCCAATACAAATTAATAGCACCACCTGGATGAGGCATGACTGTGTTGGCAGCATTATTTTTAGGGTTCTACAAAGGAAAAACGATGCCTCAACAAATTAAAGTAACACTGATACCTTACCTTGCGTTATTAAAGAATTGCGGGATGCATTTTCTGGCTTAACATTTCTTTAAATTGTGTTAAAACATGCTGCAAAGGAGCATATAAATCTTGTGTGCTCTAATTTATAATGGACTTCTAGCTGTGTGGTAAGTATTTTAAAATCATCTCTGCAACTTTACACTATGTTTTATGATCTGTCATCAAAATTTATTAGATAAAAACATTTCACCCAATAGTTTTCTATGTATTTATACACATTGCTGATGTTAACTGGAAAATATAAACCAAACAAAATATAGAAGATGTGGATTAAAGGTGAAACCTGGGAAACTCCTGTATCTATTATGTACGTGTAAGGAATGAATCTTTCAAAGGCCACCCTTGCACAAAAGATATTCTGTACATTTCCCTGGTAAAATTATTTCAACATACGAGTCGTAGATATCAAAATGAAAAGCTTCTTTGTGGATGAGGCTCAAAATATTGTATTCTCTTCTCAATTACTTTTTCCAGGTCACTCATTGAAGTAAGAAATCATTTGGAAGAAGTTCTGGACTAGGATGCCATCTCATTTAACCCTCCATCTGCCAAAATATCTTTCTCCTGTGATAAAAAAGGCCTTCCATTTATTAAAACATTAAAACTGGAACTCTTCAATAAATACCCAAAAAGGCCCTTGGGTCTCTACTGGCCAGACCTATTGAGACTACTCTGCCAAGGCAAGGGATTGTCTGTACTTTCATTTTTACTGCAGCACGTCCTTAGAAGCTGCTCAGGGACCAAGTCTTCCCCAGGATCTTGGGTAGCACATGCAGAGCACAGAAAGAGGGGACCCCTGCCTAAGCAGCTTCAAAGATACAGGGGATGGTTTGAAAGAAACCCCACTTGTTACCAGTCAAGGAACAGAAAACAACTGATTAAGTGATGCCCAAACATGAAGCAAAGACATGAACTATGAATTTGCTACTGGTCATATATTTCGTTCTAAATATCTAGCTCTTCCATTGTGGCAAGTGTAATCTCAGTCTATCCACACCTGTCATAAAGAGAAGCACTGGTGTCTCAAAGATAGTCAAGAAACTTGGAAAACACAGCCATGCTCTCATTCCCACAAAAGCTACTGGCTTTCCACTGGGCTCTGCTGCCACATGGCAAGTGGGACAGTTCAGCCCCATCACTATGAGTAGTAATAATTACATTAAAATCAACCTGTCATTTTGGAAATGTTCTCCAGGTGTTCTGGTGAGAACAGCTCCAGGTGGGAATGTTCTCCAAAGGAGGAACATCATTCCTAGCTCTCCATGTAACATGTCCACGTACTACAGAGCTACACTTACTATGCAGGGAAGGGTAGTCTATTTAGGCAAGACAGAAAAGTAGCAAGGCCTTTGGAGCACAGACCCTTTCACTACATCTCTTCCACATTTATTTTAGGAGCACAGGGCAAGAAGTGGTCTTTCTCCCAGCATGGTCCCCATTGGGGTGTTCATACTGCCATCACGAGCATGCCTGTAGCTGAAACTGCCAGAGCCCACACTGCAAAGTGGTAACACACCCATAAATCCCATCTGGACTTCCAGTCTAAGGACATTTTAGGCTGTAGGTTTGATTGTCTGTCCAATGGCCACACAACATTGTGAGAAGAGCAGAAATACAGCCCTCCAGAGGATGACTCCAGACTGTAGATAAGCGTGTGTGTGGGCCCATACCAAAAGGCAGTGAACGTTCATGTCATGCACATACTATCTATTCCTTCACACCAACCATACACAGACACTAACCCAAAGTTAGTTTTCACACCATGTTGTCAACTACCTGAAAGGTTTTTGTAACTGTAATGTAGGAAGTGTCCAAGCTCCTGAAAGAACAGCTGCTTGGGACCCTTCTTGTATTGTAGAGATGGAAGTAGGAATGACTTGCCTTTGTACAGAAGGTGGCAATAAATCCCTGGTGATGTGGTCTTAGTGGGACAGGACCATGTTTAGAGAGTCATGCAATGTTTTAATACTCTGTCATTTGGGAAGTCAGGACTGTTTCAACACCAAGGTCTTGGATAATTGTTAAGGGCTGCAGCATTTTTTGTTAACTCATGAAATATCTGGACAGGCATTATGACCCTGATGACACCACAGATACAGAACCAATGATTAACTGGTGGAGCAAGTGACTCCAAATGCTGTGCAAAATCTCTATGCATAAATATATAAAATAATAGAAAAAAGTACTTTGTTGGCTCTTTCCCCATATGATATCTTTTAAATCCATTGCTCATCTTGTTCTGCCAGGCCAAGGCTGTGAATATGGAAGAAAGAACAAATGGCTTGTAAGGTTCTCCTTTGCAAAGAAGCTTCCTGGATTTTTAGTAATAAAGGATGTTGATGCATCACTAAGTCAGACTGTGTCTTTCCACAAGACTTCAACTGCTTCAAAAGAAACCAAGCAAAAGAAAGAAAAGTTAATTAAGGCTCATCTAACATGATCCCAATCTTACCACCTGCAGTGGGATGACTGGCAAATTCAGAGCTGAGTAGGGATCCTGGCCCACATTCAGTACTCAACACAGAGGGACCTTTTCTTTTGGCATTCAAACTACTCCTCACTGGGTCTTTGCAGGTGCTGCTGAAACTCTGCTCCTTCCACCAAGGGTAGCAATGTACACCCTCTGCTCAGCATTTGCAGCAAGTTTTGGACAAATCTTTCCCAGTGAGCACTAAACACTACCGCAACACAAATTAAGAGTAACGTATGTTAAGTAGACATATAAAGAAATAAATTACAGGAAACTTTTCCATAAAATGAAATCAGCAGCATGGCTTAGGTTAGATCACCTTTTTATCTGGGAGTTCAAATATCCCCAGGAGGCCCAAGACAATGACTTTGAACCTCAGTAAGAGAGAGAAGCAGCAGCACTGCCTCCCGCAGCTGTGAGTGCAGCCCGTGGCTCATGGGGACAGTACCTTCAGAGAGAACTGGTACATGGGATGGATGGCATGGAGGTCGTTCATGGTGAAGTACAGCAGAGAGGCCCGGGCAGCAGCAGGCCTGTAATGCTCTCTGGCCTCGTTAATCTTGGTTTCTGTCACCTTAGACTCCTGGACCTGGGAGGAAAACACAGAACAAAATTACTGGAAAACATCTTTGTGAATTGAGTATGCAGCCCAGGAGAGGGTTGACATCTGCCACAAAGATGACGTCAGACCAAGCAGTGGGCAACCTGCATGCAGGGACCAGCCTCTGCCCTCTGAATTTAAGAAACCCACTCTCAGTATCCCCCCTTCCTCTGGCATATTCTCCATTTAACTGCATTTACCACCCTGTTGCCCAATCCTCTGTTTTCTGAAGCCCCCTCCAGGCTTCTCACTAGGATCCCTGCTCTTTACTAACTGGAACTGTTTTTTTTCATTAATGAGTTTCTCCTGCTAATTGCCCCCCTCCTATGCAGGTCATTAATAACACAGGCTGAACAGACTTAGTGCTCCTCTCAAGGCAGCTTCCTCCAAGGCTGAGAATTGCTAATTTATAATGGTTATTTGCTGCCTTTTCTCACCAGCATTTAATGCACCCCTATCTTGCTGGCCAGGTGTCTGCATAGCTGCTGTGATGGACATGGTGAAAATCCTTTTGGTAGATACATCACCCCATTATCGTCTCAGTCCTGTTCATTCTTTCATTCTACTTCAGCAGCATGAAGTGACATCCTTGAGCCTCTCGGGGATTATTTTAGGCTCTGGCTGCGTACAGTCATAAGTGTCTTGCAACACAGCCACATGCTACCAAGCCAGTGCTGATCCAGCTAGCTCAGCAAACCATGCAATGGGGATGTGGCAGAAAAGGGCTCAGCACATGTTGTACAAGCCAGCAGGGCATGACGCAACGCCCACCAAAATGCGCGCCACTGGGTCTCCCTCTGCTGTGACCTGAGCTGGTGTGAGCACATCTGGCTGGGGCACATCAAACCTTCCCAACAAAGCCCAGATTGAGCCTTAATCTGTTGTGTGCAACCAACACATGTTGGGATCTGTGGGATTAGCCTGTTTGTACATCACCATGAGCAATGATGGACTGTAATATGCTCCCAAAGAGCAGTGTCAACATCTACTGCAGAAACAAGGATCTGCATGGGCCATGAATCACCTGTCTACATCAGATGAGTCCCCCTTCTGGCAGCACTCATGTCTCTCCACTGACTGTAAGGGGAGCCCAGAGTCTAGCTTAGACTTACGCAACTAACTTTTAGATATCCAATCCCCATAGCGATTAATAAATCTAGTAAAATAAAAGCCAGAGGTAGGGAAGACAGTGGCTTTCCATAAATAGAGTAGGGAGGACTTCCATAGGAAGGAATATGTTGGCTGAACATTTTTCTTTAGGTAGACAGACCAAGAACAAAGTAAGGGTTGACTTGAGAAGCAGACCTCTAACGGGGCCCTTAAACAGCTTTCCAAGTGGGTACCAAACTCATAAAAACCAGGTGCAAACTCCAAAATTCATCCCTGTTGCCACAGAGCTGACAGTGACCAGCTTTACAACCACAACTCATTTAGAAATTGAAGCACTTCAAGAACATCTACTTCAAGATGCCAAGCTTGCCAGGTCGAAACAACCCTTCAACATCCCCTTTGGGGGTTCAAGCAAACCCTCCTTAAGGAGCTAAATGCATCTGATGTACCACAAATGGCTAGCAGAAATAATTCCAAATTTTAATGTGGAGAATCACTTAATTCCTTGGTTGCTGGGGCTACAGTGCTGGGAAGTGAGAGGCAGTTCCAGCCTGACCCCAGCACGTGAGTAACTTATCAAGGCAGCATGGGCCAGTGGGCTGGAGGAGGACAAGTGTGGGCTGTGAAGATGGGAGGACTGCAGAGGGAAGCAGTTGAGAATGGCCATACAGGAGTCCTATCGCAATCCTGACATGACAACCACAGTTCTCAGGTTCCCTCAGTGGCCGGGGAAAACCACTGTGCATTTAACTAACCCTATCTAGCCAGTAAGGTGAACTAGGTAGGTGGCAATGCTGACACTGCACAGCTAATACAAATGCTGAATTATACTCTAAAGAATGGAAAGGTATGAAATACCCAAGTCCTTGCAGATTTACTCAAGATCACATACTCAACAGATTCCAGTCCCCAGTCAGTACTAAAATCCAACTTAACTGAGGAAGTGTGATGCATTCAGGATTACACTGGAACAGTTTAAAGCTGCCTTGATACAGTGTGTAAATTTTATTGTATTTACATCAGGCACTGACATTTTCTCTTCATCTTAAATAGGCCATTTAACATAAAAAAAGCTCCAAAGAACTAAATGGCCTGAAGATGTCCAGAATGGAGAGCACTTCAATTTATACTACTTTCTATTCTCTACTCAGCAGAAGGGGCAGAGATGGGCAGAGTAAAGAATTTACGTTCCACCCAGAAATCCTTAAAGATAACATCACACAGATGCTTTTCTCTAGGCTATCACTGTCTTTGTACCTTCTCTTCAATTTCTGCAGCTGTCTGTTTAGTGATCTCCAAATTCTCCACCAATGCTGTGTCTCCCAGGAAGTTCCCAGATGCTGATGACAACCGAGAGAGCAAGTCGTCCTCTAACATTTTCAAGGTGATTTTAAATCCATTCTGTTGCTTTGTGAGATCTGACTGCAAATAATAAATTCAGAAAGTTTTAGCCACAAAACACATGGTAAAGTAAGGATTAACCACCTTCACATGAGAATAGGCTTCTAACTGACAATTGCCATAGTCCAATATTGCTTGCTCCTGCTCTGCAGCTCCCGGACATGGGCAGAGCTCTGAGGATCACTCCATATCCAACAAGCCATCAACTCAGAGAAACTTTGAACAGCACAGAAAGCACCAGAAGAACTGAGCCCCTTCACTAGGAATGTATTAAAATGCTGGAAATGAACCAGGAGGAAAAGACCTTCAACCCCATCTCAAACATACAACCTGCATCTCTGTCTTAGAAGTATCTATTGGGCTCAAGTCAGCCTGGATAGTCCCTGCTGCTTCTCACCCCTCCTGGAGAACCTCTGCACTTGCCACTACACACCAACACCAGTCACACCAGCAATGAGCACCACAGAGTTAAAACATATGGCAAAACCAACAAGAAGATCACTTGGGTCCAGAGCAGAGTACAACGCATCTCAGGCTCAGAACTAAGGGCAAAGTCACAGTCTCACTTGATTGCTGCTTCTGTTTGTATCCTGGCCTCGAGATCTCACTGGGACCTGTGGCTTACTGTGGTAGAAGCTGTACATGCAAAGACAAAGTCCCCCTGCCAAAGGATTTGCAAACTCAGCACAAAGACAGCCAAACAGGTACAGACCAGTAACAACCATCTTGCCTCAGGGACAGATCTCCTGAATTATAGTGCAAATTCTTCCAATTTCTGTGAAATGCCCCCTCCTGTTCTCCCCATACACTTGTTCCATTTCCCTGTCTTCTGCAGAAATACCAGTCATTAACGCTGTTCATGGTGGAAACAAAGACTCTCATCTGGCTCCTTTTTGAACTGATCCTCCAGAATTGGCTTTCTCCCATGAAATGTGATTGCCCTATTCTATGTGTTTGCTGGGGGAAATGGCATCTTTCCTGGATTTCAGGTATATTATGTTATTCCACCATACAGTCCTCTTGTGAATGCCTATTTTTAGCGTTATCACAGAAAACATCCTGTGGGAAAGCTGTGCATCTGATTCGGATGCTGCTAAGATATAAGCCCGGTGACTATTCTTTACATAAATGAGGTCAATCGCTAACACCCTGGTACATAAAACACTACTGTGTGACACCGAGTCTTAAATTCTTAGACTGTATTTAAGTGACACAACCAAGAAATTCAAGTAACTTGCAAAAGAGTGTTTTATAGCCCTGCAAAAAATAGCCAGCTCCATGAAGTAGCAGATGTGGTGCACGTGGAATTGAGGCAGGTTCTGGGCCATGGCAACTGGGACACGACAGATTCAGTGTCATAAGCCAAGTGATTTAATTCTCCAAAGACAGGTTTTGGAAAACATACCCACACCTTCCAACCACCTACAGGGTGAGAAGAGCCCCAGAAACGGGAAATGTGTGTTCCAATCCCACAACACATAAGGGAGCCAGCAGTATTTGCTTTGTTGTGAGGGACTTTCAAACAGATTAACTCACTCTTTCATTAATAAGTCATCTTTCAATATTTGGGCTGAAATTTCATATACTTGCTGCACACACAGTCATTCCATGTTAATGTCAACCCAAGTATTCAGCAGACCATGCACCGAAGCATGTCTTTTACTGGTATTTCAGCTATAAATGGTTGTTTTTAAAGGCCTGTTCTGTAGGCATTACACACAGGAGTCTGCCCATGGTGGTAAATATTTTACAAATCCTGAAACAGAAAACTAACATGGCTAATTTTGTGCGTTGCTGTCATTCAAGCATAGCATGCCTTGAAAAATGACATTTTGCAAGCTATTATTCCAGACCATGGACTGTAAGCCCTGGAGTTATTAATGAGGATGCGTGTGATTTTTGCTCCAATAGCTTGTAATCACCATGCAATTTCTGCAACGCACCCTTAGAAGTGCATACAGTGCTGTATTCCCCAACAGCTTGCATCTGCTGCTGCTTTATCATGCTATTGTTTTCAGCAGTAGCAAGGTCATAATTTCTTATTTCTGCAGTGGAGCGGAAATTATCTGTTATATCATAGTTCATACATAACAGCACTACTTCTGGGAAACAGGTTACTCTGAGAGCCTTCAAAATTTCATTCCACGGAAAAAGAAAAAAAGTTCACCAGAGCTACAGGCCAGTTTTGCAGGATTCACTACTAAACTCTTCCTAGCTCAGCCACAGTAGCCACCTTCTTCTCCTTGTCCTTTCTGCTGGTTTTATTGTATTATTTTAACATCACAGAAGAGAGGAAAAAAAATCCCTCTATTTTCAGTCCACCGCTGCAGAGCACCTTCTTTCCTGAAGAATAACCTCAGCACTGTCTATCAGAGCCTAAACGTGCAGGGACTTTCACACACCCTTTACCTACTGAATCAGCAAGGCAGAAGCCTAACTGATGGATTATCCACCTATAGTTTGGGATGCAGGTGCAAAATTATTCTTCCAAAGGCTGTTCTCAGCACTAAATAGACAATGAATTTGAGGCAAATGCCATTTGAGACATTTCAGTCCAAACAGTGAAGACCGGTGAAAGTGGGAGATACTTGAAACCAGTCCTGGTAAGATTATGTGTACCACAGGCAGCACCACCAGCACATGGACCACAGTCATCCTTGCAAAAGGAAATTGGAAATGAGACTAGTTAAAGGCCAGAAGGTTTGTACTGACTTGAGAGGGAAGGTCTCAGGACTTGGCTTTTCTTGCCTTGGCCTAAACTGGTTTCAGCTTCTCTTAGCTGTGATTGTCTCACAGCCAGGTCGCTACCACCTTAACCTGTTTTAGCCTGGCTTTAATTTAGAGTTAGAGCAAGTAGTTGTTCCGGACAGATGAATCTGTCTCTAGAGCCAAAATATGGTAGAGTGTAAATGTGGTCTCAGAATCAGAACACCCATTGTAACAGGAGTGCAAACCTGTGAATCAGATAAAGCTATCTTCAGAGACAAGAAGGAACAGAAAGACCAAATAACTGGGAATCAATAAAGAAAAAGATTATGGAAACAGACTGTGTTGAGAAAACATTTTTAAAATGTTGGTGTTATTGTAATTGGATTAATAATAGCTGTTTGATGAATTTTGATTAGCTTATTAACAATAAATTCTGGGCTCTACATACAAGGTGTGCTCCATCTTTGCCTATAGCAAGATTTTGAGCTCAGTAACTATTGTGCAGTACTGTAGGAATGATCTCCATCTGCCCATGAGCCAGAGTCCTAAACCCTCCTCAGACACCAAACTCCTGTCCCTTTTGTCCCAGGGTAGAGAGGATGGATTAAAACACACCTAGAGAAGTGGCCTCTCCTTTGGGGAATCCAAAGATTCAAATCTGTGTCTTCACGTAGCTCCCCCCAGCTATCAGACAACAGCCCTAGTGGCTTTTTTCACATCAGTAAATACACTAGGGGCAGAAGAAGGTACTGAGCCCCTGGCCAGCAGCCATCCACAGAGATCAGTGTACCTGCAGCCATTGCCAGCCCCCCTCACCATGTCTAAGGAGACAAGTCTCTGCTTTATCCCAGCAGGGAAGAGATTTTTTTTTGACTGACTGTTCCCCATCCAGCAGAACGTCTTGAATACCAGGCTGGTTTTGTCCCCCTGATATCTGCTGGGGCAGCAGGACTGTAGCAGGAGGGAAGCAGATGAGAGGGAGAGGAGAGATAGCGGGTTCTGGTATTATCTTGCTGTGGTGATATAGAGAAAAAGGTCTTAAATATTATTAAAGGAAAAGAAAATTACATCCCGCACCAATCTGTATCTGCTCAGTGCTTTCTAAAGCGAGACATCCCTCACAGCTGGTGGCATACCTGGCACACAGGGATGCACTTCCCTGGTCCTGTGCACAACCTCCTCCTTCTACAACATGCACACCCTGAAGAAACAGGGACTTCTAAAAGATGCAATCCCTAATTCACATTATTTTCACTGTTTTTTAATACACAGCTCTTTTACAGCATGGGAGGGAAGTGCTGCCGATTTTGAGTTACTAATTTTCAGAGCCTAATTGTGGTTTTGTTGACTGCACAAGATATCAAATTTTTCTTTCTTGTGACAGAAACCATTAACAGTGATGCTGCAGAGGCTAAAAGGAACGGTCTTTAACATAACAGCAGTTAATGACACCACTATGCTAATCATGGTCACCGCTCCCAACCCCATCAGTCCAAATCAGCAAAAGAAAGCAGCTGTTTATAGCATTTGCAACCCAGTGCCAAGCCTGTGTGAGGGGTGCCTGATTAAGAGGCTTTGGGTCTCATGGTTCCAGCAAGATAGCCATGGCCTACACATTAAATCAGTTCATTAATTATGTATTTTTTATGCCATCTTTTGGTTCGTTAACACACGAGCCTGGTTAAAACTAAATGCATCATTAAGGCTGCACAGCTAACATACTTTAGAACCTCATTAAATGAAAGGATTATTACAAAACTGGCCTGGCCTGACTGAACATGTGTAGTAAATTTATTCCCACTCTCAGTAAATATTTAGTATTATACATATTCGTTACGTTGTTAAATGTGCCATTAGAACAAAGTATTTTCTTTAAAAAATTATCTTGAAACTGAAGTCATACTTATTAAAAGAGAGAAAGAGAGAGAGAGATAACATTTTGGCCTGTTACAAACAAGTGGGAGGAAGAACTGGAACAGAAAAATTTCATTACCAGCCTCACAATATTTACAATGGGAATCCTATACCATAAATGCCTAAAACTGAGACTAATGTTACCTCCAAAATTAAAACTGTAAAGTCCAGAAAAACCTGATATGAGAAACTCAGTTTCCATTTCCAAGAGGAGTAGGAACAGAAAGAGATTTCTACCCAAATTTTTTGAGAAAAAACTTGAAATTGCAGTTTAAGTGTTCCCGAAATACCAAGAAAACAAAGGACTGCAGAAAAAAATTCCTCGATGTTTGTCATTCAAGAGAAATCTCCTGATTTTATGATGAGCTCAGCAATCTCTGCAAACTTGCACATGAAAGCTATTGTTTTAAATTACAATAATAATTATTATTTTATTATTATTAATATTGTTGTTATTATTATTATTTATACTTGCTCCCAGTGTAAACTCCCAGCTACTGACCTTAAGTTCTTCCAAGTCAGGCCTCTCCATGTTGACCACTGCCGCAAGCAACTGGTCTTCCAAGCCATCTCGCGTAACGGTGAAGTTGATGAGGGTGCACTGTGCCTGCAGCTCAGGTTGGAAATGGGGGTTTGCCAGCTTTGTGTGGAGAATGAGACGGAAAGCAGGGTCGAAGTCACACTCCTTGTCCCCAATCTTAATGTACCTGCAATTAGAGAAAAAGAAGCATGAGCACACAGACCAGCTGGGTTAGCTCAGTTGGTTAGAACACGGTGCTAATAACACCAAGTTCACAGGTTCAATCCCTGCTTACTGCAGGGGGGTTGGGCTCGATGATCTCTCAAGGTCCCTTACAACCCAAAGCATTCTATGATTCTATGATCTCTCCCAGGACATTTCACCCGAAGATAAATGGTAGTTATTAGTCAATGGTATCTAACAGCATGGGACTTTCCACTCTTCACACAGAAACTGCTATTAAAGCAAAAAGTATTTAAAATTGGACACACCTGAATCACTTCCAATTTAGGATGAAAACCCCAGACAGTTGCCCTTGAATTTTGGATCCTATTTGAGAAGGCTCACAGTTTCCAGCAGCAGGATGGCCAGTTCAACCATGAATCCTCCTTGCTTTTTACAGAGACTCTATTCTACCTAAAGTTGGACTTACATGGAGGAAAAGCCTCTCAGCATTAAGATTTTAATTAGCCACAGCTAAAATTGCCTAGTCTGTTGGCTTAGACCAGGCCAACTCGATGGTCGCACTGAGCTTGAGCAGTGAAGCCAGATTAGGAGAGCAGCTGGTTGCCATTCCTGGGAGGTAACATCACTCAGGAAAACCCAGCCTTCTCCTGTTCTGCATTTCTGACATCAAGTCTAAAACTTACAGAGATCCCAGGAATCAACATACTCTGAACCCAAGTTTAACAAAGCCCATGGGAACCAGAGGAAAAGAGAAACTGGAAATGCTTTCAGGGATGCAGCTGGACTGTTACAGGAACAGTGGTGTTATCATGGGAATTTGAATACACTTTCCAGTCAAACATCAGCTCACTGGGTGTCCTCTTGGCCACCTCAATTGCTTTTACAGCTGTGAAACTGAGGCAGAGAGAAATGACACAGTACACACAGCTCACAGCAACACCCAGAAATAGTGCCGAGAGCCCTGACTTCAAAAAACCTTCTTGCTCTGGGCCTACTAGCACCTATCTGTGGGGTCTGGGTCATGTCCTGGAAAACATGAAACCTGCAGACTTTTTATTTGATTTATGATTTATTTTACCTTTCTTAGGAAACACATGATCTCACAGGGAGTTTTGAGAGCAGAGACATACAGTCCCAAAAGGGGATGAATGAGTTTTTCACTGTAGGGGGGCTCAGGAGTCCCACCACCTCTGCTGTACCCCCATCTCCACTTTCAAACATTTCAATCCCCTTCACTGGGACCATCATTCCCTCTGAAATGATCCTTCCCCTCCATCCTGCAGCTGAATCCACAACCACCCACCCTTCTCATGATATTTTCTCCTGCAAGCTTTCCAGACATCTTGCCTTTCCCAGCAGTTTACATCATCCTAGGATATTTTAGGCAAGTAAGGAAATGATCCTCAAAGAACTTAAGGAATGTGAAAGACAAAGCTTAACAGGCTTTTTGTTATTTACTGCACAAAGCCAAGAGCAGGACTGTACTGCAAGGCACTGCAGCAGGCATAGGGGTCAGCCCATGCCAGGATCCTGAGAGCGGCAAAGCTGTCAGCAGCAGAGACTTTTAAAAACCCAAATGATGCGCATCCTTCTAAAGGCAGATGATTCCACTCTGCAAAAGCCAGCGAAACAACATCAAAAGAGTCCCTGAATCAAGTTCAGCACTAAGCGCAAGGTTTTATTTGTTGCCATTATTTGAGCACACACTAAAAATGTGCTTGTTTTAATTTACATACAGAAAGAAGGAAAAAGTGAACTCCCTTGCTGCCCTTCTTGCTGACCTCCTCACAGCTGGAAGGTGATCAGCAGCTGCCATGAAGAACTTGACCTCATTAAGAAATACTTACATATTCTTAATGCTTAAACCGTTAGCTGTATTCCTAAGCGGTGCGCAGTGCTTGCTAAAATTCAAGGTTACTTTTTCTTCACAACAGCAATAGCTATTTTGGTAATAATTCAGTGTCAGGATAGCCAATTGCAGACACCAATGTCACTATACAAAAGAATTACAGGTGTCTCTTTTACATGAGGTTTGAATGACACTGTCCAACAAAATGAAAAATCTAGATTTATTTCAAAGCCAACCTATGACTAAATTACCTGCGACTGTCTGATTTAAAATGCCCTCACTTCTGAAGGCAGGATGTTAGTGCTGCTGTATATGAACACCCAGAATCTGAGGTCAGGAACAGAAAGCACAAAGAACCCATTCACACATGCCATTAAACATCCCTGAAGCTCACCTTCCTTTCTTGATTGTCTCTCTCCCCAGTAACGGCCCCAAAACTGGATCCACGGATTCCTCCAGGTTTTCAATCAAAACCAGTTCTCCTGCAGCCAGGGCTCTTTCCATTGTGTCCAAATACCTGTGGGAAACAGCATTGGTACCTGCACAGCAAGGCTGGATGTGATGCTTTGCAGCAAGGAGGATGCGAGAGGGACAGAGGGGTGCTGCACACTGTGATGGCAGCTACATACACATGCCAGCAGTTGTGAGAGAGAAAGAAGGGTAGGATGGTGCAGAAAGTGGCACTGGCAGAGTCTTGGCTGTCCAACAAAGAGAATCAGGTCTCAGACCTCCCAAGGGCAAGCAGTAATAACTGTGTCTTCTTTCCCAAGAAAAGAGCATGGGCATCAGTGAACAAAGATGGGACAGCTTGGAGTTATTTTTAGCAAATACTTTGTTTCCCCTAGAACCCACTGGTGCAGTTAATCTTGCATAAAAGCAAGGACAAAGAGCAGGTTTCAGCTCCATTTCGCCCAGGGTTTAGGGTCATGTTTAGGACAGCTTCTTTCCTTATGAGGGATTTGGACCCTTTTGCCCAGTGTGCCTAACTGTAAAACAGGGATGCTCTGCATTGCGATGCTTTGTATTGGGAAGCACAGGGTCAAGCGTTTGTGCTCTCTCCTTTGGGGCTGCTCTGCACTTCACACAACTTACTTCTCTGCAAAGAGGAGACAAGGGCCCTGGGCTGGCAGTGAGGATGCTCTGGGTGCTGTTACACCATCACTGTTGCACTGAATCACTCCAACTAACTCCACTGGCTCTTGTCTAAGCTAGAGAGTTTAGGACCTCAAGAGGTGATAGAAAGATCTAAGACAAGAAGTTGAGAGTGACCTTTAGACCTGACCTTTAAAGGAATATGTTGACATAATGCAAACCCCGTCCTTGATCAGCAGCCCCCATTTTTCTGAGTCCAGGAATATTTTATACAAGAAACAGTCAGAAAGAATGACAGCAGCTGACCCCAAGAAGTTGAAAGCAAAGAAGCATCATTTCCCAGATGATGAAACACTCCCTTATTTACTGTAATGGGGCAGTGAATTATGCTTTTAGCCAATGGCCCTGAGACATCACAGCAACACACTAAACTCCCCTCTTAAAGTACCTGCCAGCCTGCTATGTGGCCAGGGAGGGAGGGGAAAAAGAGATGCTGTGTTTGCACGGCAAGCTATAATGGCAGCATATGAATGTTACAGGGTCTATTCCTCTTATTCCATCCTGGAGGTTTGTATTTATGTACCTCCTCTTGGATCCTTATTTTTCCACAGACTGCTTTGAATAACTGCAAGGCATGGTGACCAGATTGGCCAGGAAAAAGAAATTTGCTCTAATGAAAAATTAGCTATATTTTCATCCCACATGAGATCAGCTTTAATAACTTCTTGTTATTTTCTATGAGGAAAGCAGAGGAGGCACCAGCAAAACAACCTGGGCAACCCCAAGACATCTCCACATCTACATGAATTTGCAAGCACCAAGCTTGGGTCACTCTCGCCTGTTGCCAATGCTTTGCTCTGTGTTAAAAAACATAATACAACTTATACCCAAGCAGGGATTTGACTCTGGGTCTGCTCCATCCCAGCTGGGACTCCTCGCTAGTGGGTAGAAATAGGTGCAAAACTGAGACAGCAGAAGACCAGTCTGTGCACTGACAGGAGCGGAAAAGCCTTCCCATAAAAGATTTAGCCAGATCAATGCACGAGTGCTGCAATGAAAACATCCTAGCTGGTGCCAGCGTGGGAGCAGAGTTAGCCCAGCTGGTCTTCAGGGCATGGTGACCCTGATGGCAGTTCACCCTCTGTGCCCAGGCCCTCTCTCTTCTTCCAAGATGTAGGAAGCCCTACTCACCCTCCTGGGTGACACTGAGTCAGGACACGACACATGAGACGAGCCCAGTGGAGGATGCCGTAGTCTTAAATGTAACTGAGCCTCCAGCACATAGTGTTCTCCATTCTCTGTTTCAGAGAGGTTTCTATGGTAACTGAGCCAAGCACTAAACAGACCCTCTATTTAATGAGAAATCTCTATCATTTTAGTAATGAATAAGCAGCTAATGCACAAATACATTTGAGGGTTTTCCTCAATGTAATTGGCTCAGATGGTTGCAGTTAAAAATACATTGTTCATCAAATATGACAGACAGATAACCATTAAAAGGTATTATTATGTGATAAGGCTGATGTTTACCCTTTCTGCCCAATTCGGATCACTCTGAGGTCTTCGCCATACTTTGTTTTGATCCATTTGATACCCTGCAGCTGGGGATCCACCATGAGGGGCCAGCGCTCACAGTTTGTGAGGATGGTAGCATTTTCAGTGGACATCCGATCAGCTGGCAGGCCCTCGTTCTGCCAAGCTGCTACATCAGCATCATCTGTCAACATGGTCAGAGGATCGAGGGAAGGAGTTACAGGGATTGGCACCTGGGAGGAAAGGAGAAATGCTTCCTAGTGTGTTGGCAAAAAGCAGCAAGTGCGACTTGTAACATATTCTGGAGATGAGCAGGGAAAATATTTCAAGAAAAGTTAGCTTAATTAAAAACTGATAAGTCATATTTATCAGTGGCTTTCCATTCTACAGGGTAGTTTTGATGTAGTATTAAGTGTTTCCCAATCCTGCTGTGAATGAATGCAAATTATGCAAGCAACCCAAAGATTTTTGCCTGTAGAGCACTAAGAGCCCTGAAGGGCCACAGCCCAGCCAAGCAGGCTCAGATCACACTCTGCCAGGTACAAGCTCTCTGAGACAGCTTGGAAGAATATAACTAAGACCCTCGTAAGCCTGCTGTTGTGTTGCAAAACAGCATTAGCAGTTCCAGAAACACTTCTCTGACATGGGAAGCCATTTCTGGGTGTGACAACCAGAAAGTTATCTGTGCCAGTTTTCTGAGCAGAATGGTCCCTTAATTTTCCATTAGAAA